>NC_060190.1:42139371-43454371 GCF_021184085.1 Oncorhynchus gorbuscha | reverse complement strand
CCCCAACCAGAAGCCATGTCATCAGTCCGGTGAAACCTGTTCCGGCTCTACGCACCAGGCCTCCAGTGCGCCTCCCCAGTCTGGTAGATCCTGTGCCGGCTCCCCGCACTCGCCCTGAAGAGTGAGTCTCCAGCAACGGTCTACAGCCCGGAACCTCCAGCGACGGTTCACAGTCCAAAGCTTCCAGCGATGGTTCACAGTCCAAAGCTTCCAGTGATGGTTCACAGTCCAAAACTTCCAGAGATGGTTCACAGTCCAAAGCTTCCAGCGACGGTTCACAGTCCAAAGCTTCCATCGTGGGTTCACAGTCCAAAGCTTCCAGCGACGGTTCACAGTCCAAAGCTTCCAGCGACGGTTCACAGTCCAAAGCTTCCAGCGATGGTTCACAGTCCAAAGGTTCTAGCGACGGTTCACAGTCCAAAGCTTCCACCGAGGGTTCACAGTCCAAAGCTTCCAGCGACGGTTCACAGTCCAAAGCTTCCAGCGACGGTTCACAGTCCAAAGCTTCCATCGTGGGTTCACAGTCCAAAGCTTCCAGTGAGGGTTCACAGTCCAAAGCTTCCAGCGATGGTTCACAGTCCAAAGCTTCCATCGTGGGTTCACAGTCCAAAGCTTCCAGCGAGGGTTCACAGTCCAAAGCTTCCAGCGACGGTTCACAGTCCAAAGCTTCCATCGTGGGTTCACAGTCCAAAGCTTCAAGCGAGGGTTCACAATCCAAAGCTTCCAGCGACGGTCCACAGTTCAAAGCTTCCAGAGATGGTTCACAGTCCAAAGCTTCCAGCGACGGTTCACAGTCCAAAGCTTCCATCGTGGGTTCACAGTCCAAAGCTTCCAGCGACGGTTCACAGTCCAAAGCTTCCATCGTGGGTTCACAGTCCAAAGCTTCCAGCGACGGTTCACAGTCCAAAGCTTCCAGCGACGGTTCACAGTCCAAAGCTTCCACCGAGGGTTCACAGTCCAAAGCTTCCATCGACAGTTCACAGTCCAAAGCTTCCAGCGACGGTTCACAGTCCAAAGCTTCCATCGTGGGTTCACAGTCCAAAGCTTCCAGCGAGGGTTCACAGTCCAAAGCTTCCAGCGATGGTTCACAGTCCAAAGCTTCCATCGTGGGTTCACAGTCCAAAGCTTCCAGCGAGGGTTCACAGTCCAAAGCTTCCAGCGACGGTTCACAGTCCAAAGCTTCCATCGTGGGTTCACAGTCCAAAGCTTCAAGCGAGGGTTCACAATCCAAAGCTTCCAGCGACGGTCCACAGTTCAATGCTTCCATCATGGGTTCACAGTCCGAAGCTTCCATCGTGGGTTCACAGTCCAAAGCTTCCAGAGATGGTTCACAGTCCAAAGCTTCCAGCGACGGTTCACAGTCCAAAGCTTCCATCGTGGGTTCACAGTCCAAAGCTTCCAGCGACGGTTCACAGTCCAAAGCTTCCAGCGATGGTTCACAGTCCAAAGCTTCCAGCGATGGTTCACAGTCCAAAGCTTCCATCGACGGTTCACAGTCCAAAGCTTCCATCGTGGGTTAACAGTCCAAAGCTTCCAGCGAGGGTTCACAGTCCAAAGCTTCCAGTGATGGTTCACAGTCCAAAGCTTCCATCGTGGGTTCACAGTCCAAAGCTTCCAGCAAGGGTTCACAGTCCAAAGCTTCCAGCGACGGTTCACAGTCCAAAGCTTCCAGCGATGGTTCACAGTCCAAAGCTTCCAGCGATGGTTCACAGTCCAAAGGTTCCAGCGACGGTTCACAGTCCAAAGCTTCCACCGAGGGTTCACAGTCCAAAGCTTCCATCGACGGTTCACAGTCCAAAGCTTCCAGCGACGGTTCACAGTCCAAAGCTTCCATCGTGGGTTCACAGTCCAAAGCTTCCAGCGAGGGTTCACAGTCCAAAGCTTCCAGTGATGGTTCACAGTCCAAAGCTTCCATCGTGGGTTCACAGTCCAAAGCTTCCAGCAAGGTTTCACAGTCCAAAGCTTCCAGCGACGGTTCACAGTCCAAAGCTTCCATCGTGGGTTCACAGTCCAAAGCTTCAAGCGAGGGTTCACAATCCAAAGCTTCCAGCGACGGTCCACAGTTCAAAGCTTCCATCATGGGTTCACAGTCCAAAGCTTCCATCGTGGGTTCACAGTCCAAAGCTTCCAGCGACGGTTCACAGTCCAAAGCTTCCAGCGACGGTTCACAGTCCAAAGCTTCCAGCGATGGTTCACAGTCCAAAGGTTCCAGCGACGGTTCACAGTCCAAAGCTTCCACCGAGGGTTCACAGTCCAAAGCTTCCATCGACGGTTCACAGTCCAAAGCTTCCAGCGACGGTTCACAGTCCAAAGCTTCCATCGTGGGTTCACAGTCCAAAGCTTCCAGCGAGGGTTCACAGTCCAAAGCTTCCAGTGATGGTTCACAGTCCAAAGCTTCCATCGTGGGTTCACAGTCCAAAGCTTCCAGCAAGGGTTCACAGTCCAAAGCTTCCAGCGACGGTTCACAGTCCAAAGCTTCCATCGTGGGTTCACAGTCCAAAGCTTCAAGCGAGGGTTCACAATCCAAAGCTTCCAGCGACGGTCCACAGTTCAAAGCTTCCATCATGGGTTCACAGTCCAAAGCTTCCATCGTGGGTTCACAGTCCAAAGCTTCCAGCGAGGGTTCACAGTCCAAAGCTTCCAGCGACGGTTCACAGTCCAAAGCTTCCATCGTGGGTTCACAGTCCAAAGCTTCCAGCGAAGGTTGACAATCCAAAGCTTCCAGTGACGGTCCACAGTTCAAAGCTTCCATCGTGGGTTCACAGTCCAAAGCTTCCAGCGACGGTTCACAGTCCAAAGCTTCCAGCGTGGGTTCACAGTCCAAAGCTTCCAGCGAGGGTTCACAGTCCAAAGCTTCCAGCGAGGGTTCACAGTCCAAAGCTTCCATTGTGGGTTCACAGTCCAAAGCTTCCAGCGACGGTTCACAGTCCAAAGCTTCCAACGAGGGTTCACAGTCCAAAGCTTCCAGCGACGGTTCAGTCCAAAGCTTCCAGCGACGGTTCACAGTCCAAAGCTTCCATCGTGGGTTCACAGTCCAAAGCTTCCAGCGAGGGTTCACAATCCAAAGCTTCCATCGTGGGTTCACAGTCCAAAGCTTCCAGCGACGGTTCACAGTCCAAAGCTTCCAGCGTGGGTTCACAGTCCAAAGCTTCCAGCGAGGGTTCACAGTCCAAAGCTTCCAGCGAGGGTTCACAGTCCAAAGCTTCCAGCGACGGTTCACAGTCCAAAGCTTCCAGCGACGGTTCACAGTCCAAAGCTTCCAGCGTGGGTTCACAGTCCAAAGCTTCCAGTGAGGGTTCACAATCCAAAGCTTCCATCGTGGGTTCACAGTCCAAAGCTTCCAGCGACGGTTCACAGTCCAAAGCTTCCATCGTGGGTTCACAGTCCAAAGCTTCCAGCGAGGGTTCACAATCCAAAGCTTCCAGTGACGGTCCACAGTTCAAAGCTTCCATCGTGGGTTCACAGTCCAAAGCTTCCAGCGACGGTTCACAGTCCAAAGCTTCCAGCGTGGGTTCACAGTCCAAAGCTTCCAGCGAGGGTTCACAGTCCAAAGCTTCCAGCGAGGGTTCACAGTCCAAAGCTTCCATCGTGGGTTCACAGTCCAAAGCTTCCAGCGACGGTTCACAGTCCAAAGCTTCCAGCGTGGGTTCACAGTCCAAAGCTTCCAGCGAGGGTTCACAGTCCAAAGCTTCCAGCGAGGGTTCACAGTCCAAAGCTTCCATCGTGGGTTCACAGTCCAAAGCTTCCAGCGACGGTTCACAGTCCAAAGCTTCCAGCGACGGTTCACAGTCCAAAGCTTCCAGCGTGGGTTCACAGTCCAAAGCTTCCAGCGAGGGTGGGTGCGGGTGCTATGTCTCACACCGGAGCCGCCACCGACGTTAGTTGCCCACCCTAACCCTCTCCATCTAGGTTCAGGTTTTGCGGTCGAAGTCTGCACCTTTGGGGGGGGGGGGGGATACTGTCACGCCCTGACCATAGAGAGCCTTCGGGGTTCTCTATGGTGTAATGTGTCAGAGCGTGACTAGGGGGGTTTTCTAGTTATTTTAGTTCTATGTTGGTGTGGGAGTATGGTTCCCAATTGGAGGCAGCTGAATATTGTTGCCTCTAATTGGGGATCATACTTAGTGTGTCCTTTTCCCACCTGCGATGTGGGATATTGTTTTGTTTAGTGCCTATGTGCGCTACGTACTGCACATTCGTTAATTCTTTTTTTTGAAATTTCACTGTAATAAATATGTGGAACTCTACTCACGCTGCGCCTTGGTCCACTCATTCTTACGACAAACGTGACACATCAAGTTGAAAATATAATAATAATAATATATGCCATTTAGCAGACGCTTTTATCCAAAGCGACTTACAGTCATGTGTGCATACATTCTACGTATGGGTGGTCCCGGGGATCGAACCCACTACCCTGGCGTTACAAGCGCCATGCTCTACCAACTGAGCTACCAACTGAGCTACAGAAGGACCAAAAAAAATAACTATTGCAAGTTATTACTTATTTTAGTTATTAGTAATAGGAATTTAAGGTGAAATAATTGTTCCAACATGTTTTTCAAGTAGAGACAGTTAAAGGGTTAAACTGACATGTAACGGGTTGGCGCTTTCTATTTAACCCCACGGCCAGTCAGACATTTTGTACATACTATGATACACAACACTGTTATCTTGACATCCTCTTTGTGCTAAAAATGAGATTATGGATCACAACTTAGTTGTTGCAGCCTTCTAGTGACTATAAATTAGCTGAAGTACGACTTAAATGAAGTACAAGACATGACTTTGTGTTACACTCCCATGGGAACTGTCACATTTGGCTCGGATTACCATTCTATGTAAATTCGTCAAATTGAGGTGAGTCAGCTAGAAACACCGGGTGTCATGAACAAAACAGATGATACATGGAAATCAACATGAGTGACAAGACCCGCCCATTCACCCTCCTGAAGAGGAAGTGAGATCCCTCCTCCTTTCTTCTTCTTGTCTTTCTCCTGTCGGTTGATTCCAGAGGTGGTGAGAGAGTGGGGCGTGGTGGGAATGTGATGGGCCCTTGTAGGGTGACAAAGAGAGGCTGGAGGCCAGATCCATCATGTGCCCCCTTCCTCCATTCCTCTCTGCCTCTGCCTGGGGCTGGGGAGGGACAGGCTGCAGAGGTGTTTACCTTTGCCTAACATACACAGGACACACAGGAACACACACACATGCAGTTATGAGAGCACAAATACACACGTGCATGCACATAAGGGTTCCCATACACATATACACTGCACCATACACATCCACACAATATGTGTCTACTGTCTTCATCTTGTAGCCAGCTTGTTGTAACTGTTTCAGTACAATGTTTTCATTACCGAGTCATTTATTAGACGTGTGAGGTGGGTTTCTGGTTACAGATGGCCGAGGCAAGGAGGAGTCGTTTTCTCTCTTGATAGTTGTGCACATAAACAACTTTTGACACAGGGCAGGTGCCATGGCACACTGCACTGCCAATATATCTGTGTGTTATGTGGTTTGGCATGAAATGTCTTGAAATTGAAAGGATTTAGTACAGTATGCATTGGCATCACTTCATTCAACTTAATAAGCATTGGCAGTACATCATTCTCTGCTCAATGTTGCCCCCCTGTGGTAATATGACAGGAAGGCCATGCTCACTCCAAACCCACTGTTGGTTTACCATGCAAACTCACATTGACAAGTACACTTCAGAATTTGTAAAAAAAAACATATATAATAAACAAAATGACAGTCAAGCCTAACTAACATTGAGGTGAACTAGCTATACATTTTGAGGGAGTTGGGATTACAGGACAGTTGTCTCATGGACGATGAATTGTAGGCTACGCAATCTAGGTGTTCTCTGAAAAGCAAGGGCCAACCTGAAGTTTAGGGACTTTTTAGCACTTTTCTACATGAGTTTCTAAACATTCTGATTATTGTACTTTGTCTTTTAACCATCTCCATGAACCTTGTTTGACTACTTTTACATTACTCTGGTCGTTGCAGCACAACATAAATGTCCATTTTTGTTTAGTATTTGCAAAACCCCATTTAGGTTTAAGTTACCAATAATATATGATGTCAATTGTCTACCCAGAATTCCAGGCTGTAAATAAATATCTGATAAAAGGAGAGGTCTTTTTTTTCTCCATATGTGTTAAGATGTTATTACATAGGTTTTTACATTGGTTCTGATTATCAAACAGTGACAGTTGCCAATCATTCAATGTTCCTATTCATTTTAAAACATTCAGTCCACAAATGACCAATACTGTCATGTGTTACAGGGTAATAATGGTATATCCACCAATATTTCACATTTGTGTTTTTTCATCAGTAATGATTGCTTATTGAGTACCTTAATGTGTGTGTAAAATATTACTGTTCTCAGATTTTTGTATTCATAGATTTTTAGATGTGTTTGATTTTTGTTGTTGTTGCGAAACACAATATATCCGTTGTTTAGCTGGAATGTAATGTTTGTATCCTGTATTTGACTGTGATATGTGGTAATCTCACCTGCCTATCTTAAGAGGCCTGGATAAGAGCATCTGCTAAATGACTCAAAGGTCAAATGTAAATGTTTTACATCACAGATCTCATATTACTGTGTCGAATATATTGATATTGTTTTTTAATTAATTAATTAATTCATTCATTGACATTTCATGCCAATTAATTAAATTAATTACAAATATTGATGTCACAAATGTATCATTTCTACAGTTCTTTATTAAAAATGAAGTTATTTCTTACATTTGATTGTTGTAAAACCGAGCAATACTACTTATTTCCCTGAGAGTGAGGCGGATATATTGCATTTAGCAAAGAAACATGATTATTTTTCTCTCTGAAATGAAACCATCAAGTGATAGATTTTAAACAAATACATGTCTGTCATTGAACAACCCCATGTCATGACTAGATAGTGACAAAAACACACCATAATATCTTTAAATAATAAAAGCTAATTTACCAACATTTCTGAAAATGTATATTTAGCATTTTGGAATTAAACTCTTCAAGTATGGTTGATAGAAATCTAAATGACTTTGATATTAGCCCTTTTATCAAGAAGGGGGCACGTTTTTTGCAAAAATGCTGTATATTAAAATACCACAAAGTAGCCGAGCCCAGTCAGCAGTAAAACTATACTGAAAACAGCATGAAAATGGCGATTGATAACAATCCTGAAAGTGAATCTCCTCCCCTTCCTCCACTCCTATACATTGCACTCTTTGGCTTTCTCAGTGATAGGTGGAAAGACTGAGCCAGCCTCCCTCTTCCCTCCCCTGTCTCCACATGTTCCTCCTCCCACCCCTCCAGCCAGCCAGAATCCCCCCAACCCCACCCCACAGTGCCCCAGAGGGAGCCTGATGAGGCAGCAGCACCTGGATGTGAGGCCCAGCAGGTGTGTTGAGCCTGGAGGTCAAGACTGGGCCCCTGCCAGGCAGCTCCAGTCCAGCCCCATGTCGATGGGGCCCAACCCAGCCAGCCAGAATGTAATTTCCTGTTTCTCTCTCCATCTCCCTCCATCCTGCAGAGCTACCAAACAGATGGGCTTTTTATTCAGCAGGGGGGCCTCCCCCTGGTCACCATAGTAACACATCTGACACACATTTTCACATAGTTAAGATGAAAAAGTCTGTTGTGGTCATTAAAAGCAAGAATTCCCCACAGTCTGATGCTGTTTCTACTTATATATATATATTAGCGATGGGACATTTTCAGGAGGAACAATTTGTAAGGAACAATTTCTAATGGTACTTTTAACAAAAAATGAAGCAAAGTTTAAATGTGGACATCTACCATTCTGAAATGCCCAGCTGACTACACAGACATGGTTCATTTAGCCGTGAGTCCATATCTCAAGCAGTGGACTGGGGAGGATAGGCCAGAGCTGGCTTTGTCATCTCATCAGACCCCACCACAGGTCTCCCAGTGGTGGAAAATGTACCCAATTGTCATACTTGAGTAAAAGGCAAGATACCTTAATAGAAAATGACTTAAGTAAAAGTGAAGGTCACCCAGTAAAATACTACTTGAGTAAAAATATTTGGTTTTAAATACACTTAAGTATCAAAAGTAAAAGTATAAATCATTTCAAATTCCTTATATTAGGCATATATATATGTACAGATAGCCATGCTCTTCACACTCCAACCCTCAGACAAAATGTACAAATGAAGCATTTGTGTTTAGTTTAGTGAGTCGCCAGATCAGAGGCAGTAAGCATGACCATTGATGTTTTCTTGATAAGTGCCTAGAGAAGCTGGAAATGTCTACAGTTCTTACAAATCCGCATCACGCTCTCAGTCTGTTAAACCTTCTGTCTTTGTTAATGGTTGGACGGTTGGTTAGAGGCTACTTTAGGGCAGAAGGCAGGGCAACGATAAACCACACACACAGAGCCATGCAGTTCTACAAGTGACCGCCAGAGGGCAGATCTACGCATACAGAGTTGGTCCCCCAAAATCCAAGCGAAATGCCTTTATTTTTCTAAACACCTACATAGTATAGTCTCTTCCTTCATAACGTTCTTCTTTGTCTATATGTCATATTCTCAATCTCTCTAATATTATTTTCAGCTTGATACCTGGACTGGAGTTCCACCTGTGCTCTCTGTGAAGACAAGATGTGAAAAGTCTCTCAGACCGCTCTGTTTCATATCCACCACTCTCTGTTAGTGACGAGAATGATTCCACTTACATTCCCAGTTCGAAAAAGCATGAATCTGTAATCGAGTTAAAGGTGAAACAGCTTAACTGTCATCCATACCTGTCTTGTCTCTCTGTCACTTCCATGGTTGAATCCTACTGGATTAGCTGGTAGCTTTGAACCCCACTTTGCACCACATCCCTCCTTCCCCTGGTTTATTTCCCCTCCTACTCCCTCTACCTTCACCCTTCTCTTTTTTCACCAATATATATATATTTTTATCTGAGCTTGTGCAGGGCACGCATTCGCATTGGGCTTTTATTACAGTCGTAGAGATTTAGAGTAAAGGGATATATCAGTTCGGAGCACACCGAATTAGTTAACAATGCATTATCTGCTTTTTATGGCAGCTATAACTCTGCTCGGGAGAGAAGGAGAGAGAGGGCAGAGTGGGGGGAGAGATGGAAAGGGAGGGGGGGCAGAAAGAGATAATTGAATAAGTAAATCATCAGTTTATAATTGAGCCCGATAGCCACCAAACTGGCCATAGTTGTCAAACAGTTCTCCTTAGTTTCCTGGTTACCCTTTATTAAGTTCACTTGTTGATCAAGACTATAGACTGGTTGATCCAAATGCCGTTTGTTACATTATTAGTTTCCATACTTTGAATTGTTTGCGGATGAGGTGACCGTCTGATAATGTCGGGCAGCAGTGAGGCCTCATCCCTGGGAGAGGATGGCTAAGACCATGAAAACTAAACTGCGTGGTCAGACCAGTCTGGGGGTGAGGAATCTTGGCCGTCTTGCTGGATTGCCCAGGTAGAGGACCCAAAGGTCACTATGTCCACAACCTAGGCCCTCTGGTGCAGACTTATGAAAGGGGAACCCCCATGCAAGGCACCACTCAGAGGAAGGTATGAACCTACACATTAATCACAGATCACAACCTCTCTACATTATGTGAGTAATCTTGTTCATATTGTTGGGTTGAACAAAGAGGAGACAATGTTCCTGCTGACCTGACAGTTCAACTCAACCCTTTGGTTCATTCACAACCCTTGCTGACTTTTACTTCTCCACGTCTTTTTTAATCAAAGACCAGGTAAGAATTTAATTTTCATTATTACAAGAACGCAAAAATAAAAAATGTTTTGTGTTGTTCAGATTTTTTAAGCAAATTACTTTTTTAGGAGGGGAGTAGAAGGTGCTTCAAAAAACAGCACTCAAGGTGAAACCAAAACTCACAAGAGCATTTGCATTGAAAAGGTGAGACACACATAATTAAAAATGTATAGTTTTATTTGGCTATTTCAAGTTAAAAATTTCAAGTTGCTTTTGGCAAATCACTTTTTGCTGCATTGGCTAGGAACACATTTACCACAGACACCATGATGGTGGAAGAGGCAACGGTAAGAAAATATATTTATTAACTTAGGATAGCAAGCTCTAATACTTTAATACTAATGATTGTTCCTAAGAAACAGTTATCTTTGTTTGTACCTTCATTCAAAAAGTGTTCTCGACATGTTACATATTAGTATATACAGTTGAAGTTGGAAGTTTACATACATTTAGGTTGGAGTCATTAAAACTCATTTTTCAACCACTCCACAAATTTCTTGTCATGTTTTGTCATTTATTATCTTGTCTTGTCCCTGTGCTTCCCATTCTATTCGTTTCCCTCTGCTGGTCTTATTAGGTTCTTTCCCTCTTTCTATCCCTCTCTCTCCCCCTCCCTCTCTCACTCTCTCGCTCTCTCTTCTCTCTATCGTTCCGTTCCTGCTCCCAGCTGTTCCTATTCCCCTAATCAATCATTTAGTCTTCCCACACCTGTTCCCGATCCTTTCCCCTGATTAGAGTCCCTATTTCTTCCTTTGTGTTCCGTTCCTGTCCTGTCGGTTCCTTGTCTAGAATTCACCGTGCTGTGTTTGTGTATCGCCCTGTCGTGTCGTGTTTTCCTCAGATGCTGCGTGGTGAGCAGGTGTCTGAGTCTGTCTGGTTCAAGTGCCTTCCCGAGGCAACCTGCTGTTCACCTGCTGTTCAAGATCGAGTCTCCAGTTTGTCCTCGTCATTTCGAGTGAAAGTTGTGTTTATTGTTTGTATTTACTTTACTGGATTAAAGACTCTGTTTTCGCCAAGTCGCTTTTGGGTCCTCTTTCACCTGCATGACAGAAGGAACCGACCAAGGAATGGACCCAGCGACTTCAGACGCTCGTTACACTGCCGTCAAGATCCAAGGAGCCATGCTCGGCAGACACGAGCAGGAATTGTCTGCTGCTCGCCATGCCGTGGAGAACCTGGCCGCTCAGGTTTCCGACCTCTCTGGACAGTTCCAGAGTCTACGTCTCGTGCCACCTGTTACTTCCTGGCCTGCCGAGCCTCCAGAACCTAGGGTTAATAACCCACCTTGCTACTCCGGGCAGCCCACTGAGTGCCGCTCCTTTCTCACACAGTGTGAGATTGTGTTCTCTCTCCAACCCAACACATACTCTAGAGAGAGAGCTCGGGTTGCTTACGTCATTTCACTCCTTACTGGCCGGGCTCGAGAATGGGGCACAGCTATCTGGGAGGCAAGGGCTGATTGCTCTAACAAGTTCCAGAACTTTAAAGAGGAGATGATTCGGGTTTTTGACCGTTCAGTTTTTGGTAGGAGGCTTCTAGGGCCCTGGCTTCCTTATGCCAAGGTGAACGGTCCATAACGGATTATTCTATTGAGTTTCGCACTCTTGCTGCCTCTAGTGAGTGGAACGAGCCGGCGCTGCTCGCTCGTTTTCTGGAGGGACTCCACGCAGTGGTTAAGGATGAGATTCTCTCCCGGGAGGTTCCTTCAGATGTGGACTCTTTGATTGCTCTCGCCATCCGCATAGAACGACGGGTAGATCTTCGTCACCGGGCTCGTGGAAGAGAGCTCGCATCAACGGTGTTTCCCTGCTCCGCATCGCAACCATCTCCCTCCTCTGGCTCAGAGTCTGAGCCCATGCAGCTGGGAGGGATTCGCATCTCGACTAAGGAGAGGGAACGGAGGATCACCAACCGCCTGTGCCTCTATTGCGGAGTTGCTGGACATTTTGTTAATTCATGTCCAGTAAAAGCCAGAGCTCATCTGTAAGCGGAGGGCTACAGGTGAGCGCAACTACTCAAGTCTCTCCATCAAGATCCTGTACTACTTTGTCGGTCCATCTACGCTGGACCGGTTCGGGTGCTACATGTAGTGCCTTGATAGACTCTGGGGCTGAGGGTTGTTTCATGGACGAAGCATGGGTTCGGAAACATGACATTCCTTTCAGAGAGTTAGAGAAGCCTACGCCCATGTTCGCCTTAGATGGTAGTCATCTTCCCAGTATCAGATTTGAGACACTACCTTTAACCCTCACAGTATCTGGTAACCACAGTGAGACTATTTCTTTTTTGATTTTTCGTTCACCGTTTACACCTGTTGTTTTGGGTCATCCCTGGCTAGTATGTCATAATCCTTCTATTAATTGGTCTAGTAATTCTATCCTATCCTGGAACGTTTCTTGTCATGTGAAGTGTTTAATGTCTGCCATCCCTCCCGTTTCTTCTGTCCCTACTTCTCAGGAGGAACCTGGCGATTTGACAGGAGTGCCGGAGGAATATCATGATCTGCGCACGGTCTTCAGTCGGTCCCGAGCCAACTCCCTTCCTCCTCACCGGTCGTATGATTGTAGTATTGATCTCCTTCCGGGGACCACTCCTCCTCGGGGTAGACTATACTCTCTGTCGGCTCCCGAACGTAAGGCTCTCGAGGATTATTTGTCTGTGTCTCTTGACGCCGGTACCATAGTGCCTTCTTCCTCTCCGGCCGGGCGGGGTTCTTTTTGTTAAGAAGAAGGACGGTACTCTGCGCCCCTGCGTGGATTATCGAGGGCTGAATGACATAACGGTTAAGAATCGTTATCCGCTTCCCCTTATGTCATCAGCCTTCGAGATTCTGCAGGGAGCCAGGTGCTTTACTAAGTTGGACCTTCGTAACGCTTACCATCTCGTGCGCATCAGAGAGGGGGACGAGTGGAAAACGGCGTTTAACACTCCGTTAGGGCATTTTGAGTACCGGGTTCTGCCGTTTGGTCTCGCCAATGCGCCAGCTGTTTTTCAGGCATTAGTTAATGATGTTCTGAGAGACATGCTGAACATCTTTGTTTTTGTCTATCTTGACGATATCCTGATTTTTCTCCGTCACTCGAGATTCATGTTCAGCACGTTCGACGTGTTCTACAGCGCCTTTTAGAGAATTGTCTCTACGTAAAGTCTGAGAAGTGCTCTTTTCATGTCTCCTCCGTTACTTTTCTCGGTTCCGTTATTTCCGCTGAAGGCATTCAGATGGATTCCGCTAAGGTCCAAGCTGTCAGTGATTGGCCCGTTCCAAGGTCACGTGTCGAGTTGCAGCGCTTTTTAGGTTTCGCTAATTTCTATCGGCGTTTCATTCGTAATTTCGGTCAAGTTGCTGCCCCTCTCACAGCTCTTACTTCTGTCAAGACGTGTTTTAAGTGGTCCGGTTCCGCCCAGGGAGCTTTTGATCTTCTAAAAGAACGTTTTACGTCCGCTCCTATCCTCGTTACTCCTGACGTCACTAGACAATTCATTGTCGAGGTTGACGCTTCAGAGGTAGGCGTGGGAGCCATTCTATCCCAGCGCTTCCAGTCTGACGATAAGGTTCATCCTTGCGCTTATTTTTCTCATCGCCTGTCGCCATCTGAGCGCAACTATGATGTGGGTAACCGTGAACTGCTCGCCATCCGCTTAGCCCTAGGCGAATGGCGACAGTGGTTGGAGGGGGCGACCGTTCCTTTTGTCGTTTGGACAGACCATAAGAACCTTGAGTACATCCGTTCTGCCAAACGACTTAATGCCCGTCAAGCTCGTTGGGCGTTGTTTTTCGCTCGTTTCGAGTTTGTGATTTCTTACCGTCCGGGTAGCAAGAACACCAAGCCTGATGCCTTATCCCGTCTGTTTAGTTCTTCTGTGGCTTCTACTGATCCCGAGGGGATTCTTCCTTATGGGCGTGTTGTCGGGTTAACAGTCTGGGGAATTGAAAGACAGGTTAAGCAAGCACTCACGCACACTGCGTCGCCGCGCGCTTGTCCTAGTAACCTCCTTTTCGTTCCTGTTTCCACTCGTCTGGCTGTTCTTCAGTGGGCTCACTCTGCCAAGTTAGCTGGTCATCCCGGTGTTCGAGGCACTCTTGCGTCTATTCGCCAGCGCTTTTGGTGGCCGACTCAGGAGCGTGACACGCGCCGTTTCGTGGCTGCTTGTTCGGACTGCGCGCAGACTAAGTCGGGTAACTCTCCTCCTGCCGGTCGTCTCAGACCGCTCCCCATTCCTTCTCGACCATGGTCTCACATCGCCCTAGACTTCATTACCGGTCTGCCTTTGTCTGCGGGGAAGACTGTGATTCTTACGGTTGTCGATAGGTTCTCTAAGGCGGCACATTTCATTCCCCTCGCTAAACTTCCTTCCGCTAAGGAGACGGCACAAATCATTATTGAGAATGTATTCAGAATTCATGGCCTCCCGTTAGACGCCGTTTCAGACAGAGGCCCGCAATTCACGTCACAGTTTTGGAGGGAGTTCTGTCGTTTGATTGGTGCGTCCGTCAGTCTCTCTTCCGGGTTTCATCCCCAGTCTAACGGTCAAGCAGAGAGGGCCAATCAGACGATTGGTCGCATACTACGCAGCCTTTCTTTCAGAAACCCTGCGTCTTGGGCAGAACAGCTCCCCTGGGCAGAATACGCTCACAATTCGCTTCCTTCGTCTGCTACCGGGTTATCTCCGTTTCAGAGTAGTCTGGGTTACCAGCCTCCTCTGTTCTCATCCCAGCTTGCCGAGTCCAGCGTTCCCTCCGCTCAAGCGTTTGTCCAACGTTGTGAGCGCACCTGGAGGAGGGTGAGGTCTGCACTTTGCCGTTACAGGGCACAGACTGTGAGAGCCGCCAATAAACGCAGGATTAAGAGTCCAAGGTATTGTTGCGGCCAGAGAGTGTGGCTTTCCACTCGCAACCTTCCTCTTACGACAGCTTCTCGTAAGTTGACTCCGCGGTTCATTGGTCCGTTCCGCGGTTCATTGGTCCGTTCCGTGTCTCCCAGGTCGTCAATCCTGTCGCTGTGCGACTGCTTCTTCCGCGACATCTTCGTCGCGTCCATCCTGTCTTCCATGTCTCCTGTGTTAAGCCCTTTCTTCGCACCCCGTTCGTCTTCCCTCCCCCCTCCCGTCCTTGTCGAGAGCGCACCTATTTACAAGGTACATAAGATCATGGACATGCGTTCTCGGGGACGGGGTCACCAATACTTAGTGGATTGGGAGGGTTACGGTCCTGAGGAGAGGAGTTGGGTTCCGTCTCGGGACGTGCTGGACCGTTCACTCATTGATGATTTCCTCCGTTGCCGCCAGGATTCCTCTCGAGTGCGCCAGGAGGCGCTCGGTGAGTGGGGGTACTGTCATGTTTTGTCATTTATTATCTTGTCTTGTCCCTGTGCTTCCCATTCTATTCGTTTCCCTCTGCTGGTCTTATTAGGTTCTTTCCCTCTTTCTATCCCTCTCTCTCCCCCTCCCTCTCTCACTCTCTCGCTCTCTCTTCTCTCTATCGTTCCGTTCCTGCTCCCAGCTGTTCCTATTCCCCTAATCAATCATTTAGTCTTCCCACACCTGTTCCCGATCCTTTCCCCTGATTAGAGTCCCTATTTCTTCCTTTGTGTTCCGTTCCTGTCCTGTCGGTTCCTTGTCTAGAATTCACCGTGCTGTGTTTGTGTATCGCCCTGTCGTGTCGTGTTTTCCTCAGATGCTGCGTGGTGAGCAGGTGTCTGAGTCTGTCTGGTTCAAGTGCCTTCCCGAGGCAACCTGCTGTTCACCTGCTGTTCAAGATCGAGTCTCCAGTTTGTCCTCGTCATTTCGAGTGAAAGTTGTGTTTATTGTTTGTATTTACTTTACTGGATTAAAGACTCTGTTTTCGCCAAGTCGCTTTTGGGTCCTCTTTCACCTGCATGACATTTCTTGCAAACAAACTATAGTTTTGGCAAGTCAGTTAGGACATCTACTTTATGCATGGCACAAGTAATTTTTCCGACAATTGTTTACAGACAGATTATTTTACTTATTACTTTGACTTATTTTACTGTATCACAATTCCAGTGGGCCAGAAGTTTACATACACTAAGTTGACTTTGCCTTTAAACAGCTTGGAAAATTCCAGAAAATTATGTCATGGCTTTAGAAGCTTCTGATAGGCTAATTGACATAATTTGAGTCAATTGGAGGTGTACCTGTGGATGTATTTCAAGGCCCACCTTCAAACTCAGTGCCTCTTTGCTTGACGTCATGGGAAAATCAAAAGAAATCAGCCAAGACCATAGAAAATAATTGTAGACCTCCACAAGTCTGGTTCATCCTTGGGAGCAATTTCTAAACGCCTGAAAGTGCCACGTTCATCTGTACAAACAATAGTACGCAAGTGTAAACACCATGGGACCACGCAGCCGTCATACCGCTCCTAGAGATGAAAGTACTTTAGTGTGAAAAGTGAAAATCAATCCCAGAACAACAGCAAAGGACCTTGTGAAGATGCTGGAGGAAACGGGTACAAAATTATCTATATCCACAGTAAAACGAGTCCTACATCGACATAACCTGAAAGGCTGCTCAGCAAGGAAGAAGTCACTGCTCCAAAACTGCCATAAAAAAAAGCTAGACTACGGTTTGCAACTGCACATGGGGACAAAGATCGTACTTTTTGGAGAAATGTCCACTGGTCTGATGAAACAAAAATAGAAATGTTTGGCCATATTGACCATTGTTGTGTTTGGAGGAAAAAGGGGGAGGCTTGCAAGCTGAAGAACACCATCCCAACCGTGAAGCACGGGGGTGGCAGCATCATGTTGTGGGGGTGCTTTGCTGCAGGAGGGACTGGTGAACTTCACAAAATAGATGGCATCATGAGGCAGGGAAAATTATGTGGATATATTGAAGCAACATCTCAAGACATCAGTCAGGAAGTTAAAGCTTGGTCGCAAATGTGTCTTCCAAATGGACAATGACCCCAAGCATACTTCCAAAGTTGTGGCAAAATGGCTTAAGGACAACAAAGTCAAGGTATTGGAGTGGCCATCACAATGCCCTGACCTCAACCCTATAGAACATTTGTCAGCAGAAGTGAAAAAGTATGTGCGAGCAAGGAGGCCTACAAACCTGACTCAGTTACACCTGCTCTGTCAGGAGGAATGGGCCACAATTCACCCAAGCTTGTGGAAGGCTACCTGAAACGTTTGACCAAAGTTAAACAATTTTCAGGCAATGCTACCAAATACTAATTGAGTGTATGTAAACTTCTGACCCACTGGGAATGTGATGAAATAAATAAAAACTGAAATAAACCATTCTCTCTACTATTATTCTGACATTTCACATTCTTAAAGAAAAGTGGTGATCCTAACTGACCTAAGACAGGGAATCTTTACCAGGATTAAATGTCAGGCATTTAAAACTGAGTTTAAATGTATTTGGCTAAGGTGTATGTAAACTTCCGACTTCAACTGTAAGCTTATGTGAATTAATTATAATGTTATTCTGTATTCAATTGTTACATTGTTCTAATCTCTGATATGAACTGTGAGGCTTTATTAAGTCTCTCAAAAATGTGGAACGAGTCATATTGTGTTTTCCTTTGATAGAATAAATCCATAGGAGGAGAGGACCCACCTTTTTTTAACTAAATAGATTTAAAAAATCAAACAACCAAAAGGCCTGTATTTCAAACCATGTGGTGGCTTGTGAACATCCAATTGATAAATATTAATGTTTTGCACAACAGGAGGGCATCAGACAACCAATGAACATCCTCATTGTAAAAGGCATTAAGAAAACATACAGGAAAATGATCTGATAGACTGTTTAAGCCAATTATGCAAGATTCAGGATATCTTTATGGAAGAAGTTACTGCCTATTTCACCTGCATGGATGCCAATATAGCTGATCAAATTGTTGGTAAGGGAATAAAATGTGAATGTAGGGGCATGAGTTGGTGGGTGTTGTGCTGCTAAAAATGGAGGTGCTGTGGACAATTTGGACAAAGAGCATGTTGCCTAATGGGTGTTAGCGCTTGAAGTTATAGTGAATCCAAATGCCAATGTTATTCAGATACCCTACTGCAGATAACAAATGGAAAGACACTATGATAACAATAAAAACACATTCACATCTTGTCGTTGCTCTGGATATAAAAACAATCCAAAAATGTATATTTTATACGGCCGCAAAGCTAACAACAAAGCTAACTACAAAGCTAACTACACAGCTAACTACAAAGCTGCATTCCCCAAGTGAGGACGGCCTTCACTTCAGCAGTGATGAATTCATTAACTTCTTCAACGAAAAGATCATGATCATTAGAAATCAAATTACAAACTCCTCTTTGAATCTGCGTATTTCTCCAAAATGTAGTTGTCCTGAGTCTGCACAGAACTGCCAGGACATAAGATCAATGGAGACACTCAAGTTTTTAAATCCTGTATCTCTCGACAGATTCACGCAAATAGTGATGGCCTCTAAACCTTCCAGCTGACTACTGGACCCTATTCCAACTAAACTACTGAAAGAGCTACTTCCGGGTGCTTGGCCCTCCTATGATGAACATAATAAAAGGCTCCCTGTCCTCCGGATGTTTACCAAACTCACTAAAAGTGGCAGTAATAAAGCCTGTCCTGAAAAGGCCAAACCTTGACCCAGAATGTTTTTATAAAATGACCGGCCTATATCTAATTTCCCATTCCTCTCAAAATATTTTGAAAAAGCTGTTGCGCAACATTCTTTTGGAGAGATTGGAAACTCTAATTGATCTACACTGACATGTTTTTGCCTGGTTTAGAGCTTATCTGTCGGAAAGATATCAGTTCATCTCTATGGATGGTATGTCCTCTGACAAATCAATGGTAAGTTTCGGTGTTCCTCAAGGTTCCGTTTTAGGACCACTATTGATTTCACTATATGTTCTACCTCTTGGTGATGTCATTCAGAAACACAATGTCAAATTTCACTGCTATGGGTACGACACACAGCGGACGACACACAGCTGTACATTTCCATGAAAGTTGGTGAAGCCCCAAAACCGCCTACACTGTGTTTCAGACATGAGGAAGTGGATGGCAGCAAATGTTTTACTTTTAAACTCAGACAAAACAGAGATGTTAGTTCTAGGTACCAAGAAACAAAGAGATATGAGATATGCTGTTTGATCTGACAATTAATATTGATTTTTGTACAGTTGTCTCAAATAAAACTGTGAATGACCTCTGTGTTACTCTGGATCCTGATCTCTCTTTTGATGAACATATCAAGAATATTTATAGCGCATCATTATGACTTACTTTCTCATTACTCGTAGTCAGATTACATGTTTTGGTTGGCGGGAATGGGCTTCCATTGATACACTTGGACAACAGCCTGAGGACATGATTGGTGAGGACCATTCTTCTTCCAATAAAATAACTATGGCTGGGGTGGTCAATGTATAGAAAATGATATGCTTCAAAGCATTGATATTACAATGGTGCTGGAATCTTGTGCTAATAGCAGGACACAATACAAATAAGAATTCATGAAACAGTCTAATCTATATCAAAGGCATGACACACTACACCCCATTGACTCTGTACACTCATGCAATGCAGTATTTCACTACCTCAAGTAACACCACATCTCTTCCTAATCCAGGAGGCCTTTATAAAGGTATCGGTGAAGACCACGAAGAAGGTGATGGAGAGGGTGATGAGGAAGGAGAGTGTGAGGTCTATGAAAAAGGAGAGGGAGAGGGTAAAGTCTAAGAAGGAGTAGAGGGAGAAGGTGAGGTCTATGAAGAAGGAGAGGGAGAGGGTAAAGTCTATGATAGGAATAGAGGGAGAAGGTGAGGTCTATGAAGAAGGTCCTGGTGAGGGCAATGTAGAGCAAATGTTTGAATTTATTTGTTTAATATTTATTTATCCAGGTTAGTCTCATTGAAATAAAATATATTTTTCAAAAGAGACTTGGTCCAACCAAGACCAGCAATGATGGTAGCCTCAAGATCCAAACTAAATCATGTTACATTTCACTGTTGTTTCTCGTCACTTATTCTGAATTAGTAGAGTGAGACAATAGTGAAAAGTAGTGTAATTGAGTGTGGACCTGGAGGTTAGCTCTGCCTACTATGATGGTAGCTTTAAAATCTCAAATTAACAATGTAACATTTCACTATGGTTTCACTTTACTAATTCAATCTGGCATTCCTCTAATAGACGGGTACTTGGACTGTCTAAAAAATAACCAGTCCAATCAGCGTCCTCTCAGAAATGATGTGCAAATTTAGAACGAAAACCCGCATGGCCAAATGCAGTAGTTTGGATGAGGTTGTCTTTTGATCGGTTGAAGTTGATCCAGAAGCTGACAGGCTTTGAATAATGCCCCACACACAGTAGATACAGGCACAAACCTTTTAAATGATAAGATGGCCATAATGAATTTGTGAAGTGAAACGGAACAGTTCAGTTTGGATCCAGGCACTATCAGAGGCATCGCTTCTGGGAAAAGGACCTCTCTAGACCCATTCAACTTCAAAACCAGCAGAGTTGAAGCAAATAGTTTAGAACCCCTGCATCAACCTGACCATCAGCTCAAAACACAGCACATTCAACTCTCCAAGGATCCTACATAAAAATATCTTACAAGTTCAAGCTGACTATGACTGAGTGTTGATCAACCTGGCATGTTACTAGTACTGTTAATTATATTGTAACTATTGTAATTGTTTGTGCATTTCAACCATTAGACCATATGCTTCAGAAACAAAATACCTAATAGCAGCTGTTCTGACTTTGACCAATTAGTGATCCCTTTGTGATTACCTTTGATTTCAATAAAATGCTCCTGATTATTCAGTTGTATCCTGATTCGCTGTATAATATATTAGTCCAAGCAATTTGCAGTAATTTGAATAAAGTGGGAACACTGACCTATCACTGTGTTGGGGCCGTGGGGGAAATTAGCGATTGGAGGAGATGGCGGGAAAGGACATAAGGAAGAAAGTGGAGAATATTATGAATAAACATGAAGTGGGGGAATACAAATGCCTTCTGAAAGATCTGGGGAAAGATAAGGACAAGAAGAAAAGGAGAACAGTGGAAAATGGTTATGTGGGAATGAGCGATTTCACAGAACTTTTGGAAGAACTTGAGGAAATTGAGAGTGACGAGAGTGAGGATGAATTAGATGTGGTGGCAGGTGCAGTGATGACTGTTGAGAAGAAGTTGAGTGTAGAGGGAGGTGGTGTGGCGAGGAAGGTTGGCATCAAGTGCAAAAAGTGGGACATGTGTTACAGAGGCTCTGAGATGGAACCTGATGAGAGGGTGGATGAAGTTCCTGCAGTGAGGACCGCTGATCCATATATGGTGATATGTTGGGTGGAGAAGAAGTTGGGGTTGAGTTGGGGAAAGTAACTAGGAGTGGACTAGTGATGATTTATTGTGTTTCTTCAGACCAGAGGAAGCTGGCTGATCACTTGATCGCTTTGCTCTACATAGCAGGGCACCATTGAAAGGAGTGACAATGGGGGTGGCATTAAATGTTGAGGAAGATCAGTTGAAAGTGACGATTCCCGGTGTCTGCGTAGCTTTCCATTTGGTGCGACGCAGATTCAGTGGAGAGCGTGAGGAAACGGAGAAGACGTTGTATGTCTTGTTGAGTTTTAATGTAGTGTCTTTGCCAGATAAGGTTAAGGAAGTGTAAGTCATAAGGTGAGAGCGTTTGTTCCGAAAATACTTCAGTGTTTAAGGTGTCAGGTTTATGGGCATGTTGCATCAGTATGTAGGAAGGAGAGCCCTAGATGTGAGAAGTGTGCAGGATGGCATGAGACAAAGGAATGTGTAGTTTTGGTGGAGAAAATTGTGTGCCTTAGTTGTAGGGGGGCCCATGGGGCTGGAAATCAGGTGTCCAGTAAGAGAAAGGCAGGTTGAGGTTGGTCGGGTGAGAGTGGTACAGAATGTGTTGTATGCTGAAGCAGTGAAGAGAGCGGTAGAGGAAGATAGTACACGGTGAGGGATCCTGAGAGGATTCATGTGAGTAGGCAGAGACTAATGGAGAGTGATAGGGAGAATATGAAAGGTAGATTTCTTGGCATTCATAGCTATGGTTGTCAATTGTACTGCAGAAATAGATTGAAAGTCACAGAAAATTGAGGTTGTTGTGGCAGTGGCAGAGAAATACTTGAGACTGCAAGGTTTTCCTGCAGAACAGTTACAGGAGGTGTTGAGTGGTAGTGTACTGGAGTAGGATTAGATAAGGTAAATAGTGGAATGGGGTGGTGTTTTTTTTGTATATATTAATTTATTCATTTTTTATTTCGAGAGGTCTAATAGTTGTCAGGGTAATTTTTCCTTTACCCCAATTGTATAGTACCGTATCACAAATAATTTAATTAATGTAGGTAGGCCGTGAATGAACTCACACTCCAGTACAGTAGGTGGCGGTGTATACACTTTAAATAGGATGCGATTCGCCAACACAATCCCAAAGAACAAGAAGATCACCGCGCTGGAGGGGCGGATCACAGCAGTGCTGTTGAGTCTCTAGGCTAGCACAGTTTTACGCTAGCTTGGCAATAGCTCTCGCATGAATTAGCTCGTTTCTATTTACGCTACGGTCGAACTAAATATAGATTTTTAAAGAATGTCGAAGGAGGTAAGTTTGTATTGATTACTATTCATTAACGTGCTGATAGGTTGTAGCATTTTAGTCCGTAACAGTTATGCTATTTGAAGGCGACGCATTCTTACTTACCTAACGTTAAACATGACATCAGGCCATTTGATCTGACAGCAGGCCATTTGATCTGCAGTTGTAAAGGTCTTTGTCAGCATTGTTATTTAGCGAGTCACCAGTATTTTCACAACTTATTATGAAGATGCATTTTTGTAAACATTCGCCCATTTGTTCACAATTGCAACTGAATTTTTATGGCGCCTGCATCAAGTAAAGTGTACAGTCCGCCATTATATCTAGCCAGTTAACGTTAGCTAGTAGAGGGCGCGCGGTGACGCTCGATAGCTAACGTTAGCTCTGCGAGATGCGCTTTTGTCGCGGACTTTTGAATAAGCAAAAAGCGCTAGTGTGTTTGCGTTAAATTCATTTCAAAATGTGCACTGCTTGTTAATTTGTATTATAGATGGTTTACTGGCTAGCGTTACCGAAATGGCTTATTCATAAGATTGTCTACCAACCCAGGCTCCCGATGCGTTAAAGTAGCAGGCCGCATGCCTAACTAGCAAGTAACGGTAGGCCATTTCTGAGTGTAGTAATAGACCTGACCTGCCATGGCTAGCAATGATCCCCATTTGCTTCTAATCCATTGTGTTTCCCTCGTATTAAATTCAGTCTCCCCGTGAGCCGGAGCAGCTCCGCAAGCTCTTCATTGGTGGGCTGAGCTTCGAGACTACCGACGAGAGTTTGCGGACCCATTTTGAAAGATGGGGATCCCTCACAGATTGTGTGGTGAGTATTGCATTGCTTTTCTAATACGGAACAAAAATATAAACTCAACCATTTCAGTTATTTTTTTTAGTTACTGTTCATATAGATGAAATACATTCATAGCACTACACACCCTAGTACAATTCCAGGCTGTATCACAACCGGTCATGATTGGGAGTCCCATAGGACGGCACACAATTGGCCCAGCGTCATGAGGGTTTGGCCGGGTTAGGTTGTCATTGTAAACAATAATTTATTCTTTACTGACTTGCCTAGTACATTTATTTATTTAACATCTTTTGGTTAAAGATGCCTTTAAAAAATTAGCCTCACAATGGGCCTCTGGATCTTGTCACAGTATTTTTGTGCTTTCAAATTGCCATTGATAAAATACAATGCTGCTTGTTGTCTGTAGCTTATGCCTGCCCATACCATAACCCCACTCATCATGGGGCACTCTGTTCACAACGTTGACATTGGAAAACCGCTTGCCCACACAACGCCATACACGTGGTCTGCGGTTGTTATGCTGTTTGGACGTCTCAGATAATCTAAAATTATGTTGGAATCGGCTTATGGTATAGAAATTAACATTAAATTATCTGGCAACAGTGCTGGTGAACATTCCTGCAGTCAGCATGCCAATTGCACGCTCCCTCAACTTGATACATCTGGTATTGTGGTGTGACACAACTGCACATTTTAGTGGCCAATTGTCCCCAACCCATTTTAAAAGGCTAATTGATCATTGGAAACCCCTTTTGCAATTATGTTATCACAGCTGAGAACTGTTCTGATTTAAAGAAGCAATAAACTGGCCTCAGACTAGTTGAGTATTTGGAGTATCAGTATTTGTGGGTTCGATTACAGGCTCAAAATGGCCAGAACAATAGACAAAGAACTCGTCAGTCTATTCTTGTTCTGAGAAATGAAGGCTATTCCATGTGAGAAATTGCCAAGAAACTGAAGATCTCGTACAACGCTATGTACTACTCCCTTCACAGAACAGCGCAAACTGTCTCTAACCAGAATAGAAAGAGGAGTGGGAGGCCCCAGTGCACAACTGAGCAAGAGGACAGGTGCATTAGTGTCTAGGTGAGAAACAGACACTTCACAAGTCCTCAACTGGCAGCTTCATTAAATAGTACCCGCAAAACACTAGACTCAACTTCAACCGTGAAGAGGCAACTCCGGGATGCGGCGTTCCTCTGTCCAGTGTTTGTGTTCTTTTGCCCATCTTAATATTCTTTTTATTGGCCAGTCTGAGGTATAGCTTTTTCTTTCAAACTCTGCCTAGGCCAGCATCCTGGAGTCGAACAGCTCAAATAAGCCAAGAGAAACAACTTCCCATTACTTTAAGACACGAAGGAAGTGAATCTGGAAAATGTCAAGAACTTTGACAGTTCTTTCACTTGCAATTGCAAAAGCCATGATGGCACTGGTTCTCATGAGGACCACCACAGGAAAGGAAAACCCAGAGTTGCCTCTGCTGCAGATGATTGGTTCATTAGATTTGCCAGCCTCAGATTGCAGCCCAAATAAATGCTTCACAGAGTTCAAGTAGCAGACACATCTCAACCTCGACTGTTCAGAGGAGACGGCGTGAATCAGGCTTTCATGGTCAAATTTCTGCAAAGAAACCACTACTAAAGGACACCAAGAAGAAGATACTTGCTTGGGCCAAGAAACTGGAGCAATGGACATTAGACCTGTGGAAATCTGAGTCCAAATTGGAGTTGAACTGCAAAGTGAAGGAAAATAAGCCAACAAGTGCACAGCGCATGTCAGAACTCCTTCAATACTGTTGGGAAAGCATTCCAGGTGAAGCTGGTTGAGAGAATGCCAAGAGTGCAAAGCTGTCATCAAGACAAGGGGTGGCTACTTTGAAGAATCTAAAATATATTTTCATTTAACGCTTTTTGGTTACAAAATGATTCCATATGTGTTATTTCATAGTTGTGATGTGTTCACTATTCTACAATGTAGAAAATAGTCAAAATAAACTTTTGACTGGTACTTTTGTAATTATATCAGCAAATTAACGGTTCAATTCCTCAGGTAATGAAAGATCCAGTCACAAAGAGATCGAGGGGCTTTGGCTTTGTCACTTACAGCTCTGTGGATGAAGTTGATGCATCAATGGAGGCTCGTCCTCATAAGGTTGATGGCCGCCAAGTGGAGCCCAAGAGAGCGGTGTCCAGAGAGGTGAGCGGTGTCTGCTGTGACTACAAAACACAACCTCCCAGTTTCGCATATTTTGATGTTGGGGTGCTGCTGGAGTTTCTGAATATTAAGTGGAATTGTTTTTAATTATCTTCTGTTTGTCTTTTGAAGTGATTTTAATATTTTGAATGTCATGTTGGACAGGATTCCTCAAGGCCAGGTGCTCACACCACTGTGAAGAAGATCTTTGTGGGTGGCATCAAGGAGGACACAGAGGAGCATCACCTTAGGGACTACTTTGATCAATTTGGCAAGATCGAAGTCATCGACATCATGACTGATAGGACCAGCGGGAAGAAGAGGGGGTTTGCCTTTGTTACATTTGATGATCATGATGCAGTCGATAGGATTGTCAGTAAGTTCTCAAGTCAATACCATTGATACAGAAAAGCTGCTATTGTGTATTTAGATGTTTTACTTTTTTTCGTCAAGTAATTTACTGATCTGTTTTTAACAATCTCCTTTCTCCGCTTACAGTCCAGAAGTATCATACATTGAATGGTCACAACTGTGAAGTGAGGAAGGCTTTGTCAAAGGAAGACATGAACCGGTCCGGTATGTATTGTAGCAGTTGATTTCCAACAACAACTGAAGCTTTAGATGTGATGTTGAGAAAGTGACTGACCTGTTTGTCTGAATTTCAGGGCCAAGAGGTGGAAACTTTGGTAGAGGTGGTGGATATGGAGGTATGAGCACTCTGGTTTTTATTTCCTTTTAAACCATATTCATCCTTGTTCCGTAGGGAATTGATTTACTAGTTGGTTGCCCAGGTGCAATGCAGGCTTCAAGTTATTCTCACATCTGTAACGATTTTTTTTCCTAGGTGGTTTCGGTGGAGGGAGAGGGGGAGGTGGAGGATATGGTGATAACGATGGATACAATAACTATGGAGGCAATGGTGAGTTCTTCTGTGTTTTTTCTAGATATTGTAAAATAAAATGTGGGCAATGTTTTCGGGAGGATTTGCCAGTTTGTCCAAAAGCTTAACTTGTTTGACTTATTTCCTTAGGTGGCGGCTATGGTGGAGGTCCCGGCGGGTATGGTGGTGGCAACCGGGGCTATGGCGGAGGCGGCGGCGGTGGTTATGGTAACCAGGGTGGCAGCTATGGAGGAGGAGGATACGACAACTACAACAATGGTGGTGGTGGTGGTGGAGGTGGAAGCTACAGAGGTGGTAGGTCAACCAAACAATGGTGCGCTGCACATATAAATAGTGCCATCACTTAGTTTTGTATCGGGATAGTTGTGTGTGATGGATAGTAGTTTTAAATTCCAAGCTATCTGTGTCCTCTTGCAGGTAACTACGGAGCTAGTAGTGGTGGTGGGAGCAGCAGTGGAAGTGGTGGTGGTGGTGGTGGAGACTACAATGACTTTGGCAATTACAACAGCCAGTCGTCTTCCAGCTACGGCCCAATGAAAGGAGGCAGCGGCTATAGTGGCGGCAGTGGAGGGGGCCGGAGCAGCAACCCATATGGTGGTGGTGGTGGTGGTGGTGGTGTTGGTGGTGGTGGTAAGTCACATGTTACACTTCCCCTTGAAGTAAATAAGAACTGAGCCTAAGTCCCTGGATTTGTAAGGGAGGAAAATATAGGCGTTTCCCTAGTAGCTAGTCCCTTGAGTTGAGCACTTACATAAGGCCTGGCCCATTCTGCAGGTGGTTACGGAGGAGGCTCCGGTGGTGGATATGGAGGGGGCTCCGGAGGTCGAAGGTTCTAGGTTCTGAGGTAAGCGCTGTACTGAAAAAATTGCACTGCACCTCTAGATTGGACTGTTAAATGTAGTTTTGGAGTCCGTACATTGGAGGAATTGAGATTGCCATTTCCACTATGTGGCTTCCTTGGCACAGCCTAATCCAAGATGCAGCATAGTTGTTTTTAGAAAACAAAGCACTCCCTTTACATATGGCCAGTAGGCCTAGGCTCGAGGGCAATCCTATACCGTGATACATGTGCTGAAATTGATTGTCTGAGTTCTGTATGGGGGATCCAGCAGCAAACCTTTACTTTCACAGAATCTACCATCTATTGAGCCCCTTGGCATATGGATTGGACTGAGTTTGAAACATCCCCCCCCCCCAACTCCACACACAATCTGCCCTTCTTGTCTTTGCTATGCAGTGCAACGGGCTTGAATTGAAGGCTTGCTCCTGGCTTTTCTCCTCTTGACCCCACTCAAATGTAGCTGATGATGACGAAAGAAGGAAGGTGCAAAAGTTTAACAATGTTGTTCCGTATTGTCCAACAGGCTACAGTACTTAGGAGAGGAGAGCCAGAGAGGTGACAGGGAAAGGAAGCAGCAGGTTTACCCCCTATATCTGCTCAGCCAAGCACAGTTGTGGCAGGTTTACATCTGCCACATGAAGAGAAATGTACAGTAGAAAAGGAAAAATCATGTGGAGAGGGAGGGAGGGGAATGGGTGGGTCCTTTTCAAACCGTTCTTGTCAAATGCTTCCCAGCAGGATTATATGATTTTGTAGTTTTGCTGTTTTTGTCTTTGAAGTGTAAAGCATTCCACTAAGGTTTTATATAGGTATTTTGATTTTCCCCCGCACCTATAGGGTGTTTTTAAGATGTAACCGCCACCAAATCAAGATTAAATAAACCGCTTTTCAGTTTTGTTTTTTTACATTGTGTATTTTGATTGATGGGTTCCTGTTGATTGTCTTACATGAGATGAGTAGTCCTCAACAGATGAGTAGATGGTATGAAGTGTAATTGGAATATCCTCAGAGTACTTGCGTTATGTTCCATATTCAGTATCAAAGCATGTCATTGTTTAGAAAAGTGCATTTTTGTTTAGATAGTTTACCTCAATGCCTTTGGTGAAAATACCCTGCTTGCATACAGAGGTCAGAGGCCTTTGTGCTTCTGGGCCGCCGGGCCGGTTTCTCCCCTAAAGTTTAGCATTGTTGCCACTGGACAAAATAAAAGTTTTGCTTAATGGCTTTTCTGTTGGCTCATAGCTTCACGATCAATTGGAGTCTAGCTTACACACAGAACTTGAGACTAGCCTATCAATTGGAGGAGCCAGCTGAGAGGCTAGTCATTGGGAGGAACCAGCTAAGGGAGAGAAGTAGCAAGATCCCCGCGAGGAGCCAGTGAAGCAGGGGACAGCAGCAGTCTTTGAGTACAGATGGTTGCTCTTGTAAGACTAGCGAGAGGCAGCTCGAGAAAGGAAGGGGTATTTTATATACCATGCTGGTAGGTAAGAAGAGATTTTTGATCAACTCTTGTATTTTTAACACTCACCTTTTTGAAAATGTTAGCAGTCCATGTTAAGTCTCAGGGTAAATTCACTAACATGCGCTCCGTAGGCATTTTATTCCAGCAAAGGTATTTAATCTTAGAATAAGAGGGCTATAGATTTAGTGAATTAGTTAACTACCAGTGTTTTTGGTTGCCCAATTACCTGAATGATGCAAACCTTGACTGCTACTCAATTGCATTTGTGACAACATAAGTGGCCGGATATCCTCAACATTAATGACTAGATCTGGTTACACTAATGTTGGTAGTGCATGAAAATCTAGAATAAAGCCACTCAGTAGCACTAAAAATGTATGTACTTTCTCTAATATCTCTCTCATTTTCAGGAATGTAAGATGTCTGCACTAGTGCACCTCGCATGCACCTCTACACCTGTACTGAGATGACCAGCTGTTGCAGGACCAATTATGACATGGGTATGCTGTATTTTTTTACTTAATTTCTTTTTTGAGATGCCTCACTTTTTTGAGATGCCTCACTTTCTCTGCTTTGTGCAAGCCAAATATCAGATTATTTCAAGATGAGGTGTGCATGCTTTGTGTAGTTTTAATCGCTTTACTGTTTGTCTTTCAGTGTAATTTTAAATGGACAGAAGGGACACTACAGGAATGCTGCTGGACAGTTTTAAACTTTTGTACTAACTTGCAATAAAGTGTTTGTTTTTTTAAGCATTTGTCTTTATTGTAAACACTTATGAGGCTCTGGTCTGTTTTTCCAAATGAAGTCTTGATTGTATGTTCTGTAGAGGCAGTTCATTCAGTATAGACAGCTGTATGTGGTGCAGAGGGAAATTTACTTTAGGTTTTTATCACCTATTTGCTGAATGTCAAATTCCTGTGTACGGGGTTTAACGGAAGTAGAGTAAGGAAGAGGTATGAAGTAGAGTAGTGGTAGCATTTTCAGACACAGAATGCATGATCTTTTGGGGTGGCAGGGTAGCCTAGTGGTTAGAGCGTTGGACTAGTAACCGGAAGGTTGCAAGTTCAAACCGCCGAGCTGACATGGTACAAATATGTCGTTCTGCCCCTGAACAGGCATTGTTCCTAAGCTGTCATTGAAAATAAGAATTTGTTCTTAACTGACTTGCCTAGTTAAACAATTAAAAATAGTTGGGGTGGAGAAACCCTGCCATGGCTCATAACATGGCAAGTTAAACAACACACAGCCTAAGCAGTCTTATAACATGTCATGTTTTCCTGTGTTAGGGCATCATTCTAACAAGGAGTCTTTTCATTACAAGTAGAATCTGTTGCTTTAAACAATTTAACAACAATTTAACAATTTAAATTGTTAAATCTAAAACAAATGTAGGGATCTGGCAGTTCATTATGGCACAATAGTCTGCTTGCTAACAGGTCAACACCTCTCTCCTTTGCATCATGCATTCTGTGTATACTGAGGAAAAATATAAACGCAACATGCAACCATTTTTAAAGCACAGTATTGAAATAGATTCAGTAGGCCTTAACCTATGGATTTCAAATGATTGGAATATAGATGCCTTAAAAAGAAAAATGGGTCAAAAATCCAGTCAGTATCTGGTAGAACCCCTCATGCAGCGTGACATCTCCTTCTCATAGAATTGATCAGGTGGATTATTTTCTTATTTAACCAGGCAAGTCATTTAAGAACAAATTCTTATTTACAACGACAGCCTAGGAACAGTGGGTTAACTGCCTATTCAGTGGCAGAATGACAGATTTGTACTTTGTCAGCTCAGGGGTTTGAACTTGCAACCTTTCGGTTACTAGTCCAACGCTCTAACCACTAGGCTACCTTGCCACCCCATTATGGCCTGTGGAATGTTAGTCCACTCTTCAAAAACTGCAAAGGTGCGGCAACTGGAACACACTGTCGATCCACAGCATCCCAAACATGCTCAATGGTGACGTGTCTGGTGAGTATGGCCAGAACTGGGACATTTTCAGCATCCAGGAATTGCATTCTCATGCTGAGACATGAGGGGATGGCGGCAGATGAATGGTAGGGCAATGGGCCTCAGGATCTCTTCACGGTACAGTATCTCTGTGCATTCAAATGGCAGAAAAAGGAACAGTAAATTCTCTGGCAACAGCTCTGGTGGACATTTCTGCAGTCAGCATGCCAAATGCATGCAAAACTGCACATTTTTGAGTGGTCTGTAATTAGGCTGTTTAATCAGCTTCTTGATGTGCCACACCTGTCAGGTGGATGAATTATCTAGGGAAAGGAGAAATGCTCAAAACAGGGATGTAAACAAATTTGTACACAACATTTGAGAGAAATAAGTTTTTTGTGCGTATCAAAAATGTCTGGGATATTTTCTTTCAGCTCATGAAACATGGGACCAACACTTTACATGTTGCGTTTGTGTTTTTGTTTTTTGCCTAGTAGGAGTTCCCAAGGATTTTGCAGTGTGCCTGATATTGGGGTGTTGGCACACAACAACTTCAGATGGGTAATATAGCCACCCATGCAAGATTTCTGGCTATTCAATCATCCCTTGGTCCCTTAAATCAATACATTTCTAGCATTAGGAAGCTGAAGAAATTTGTCTTTGCCCCTAAGACCCTCCTGATCTTTTAAAGACACACCTGTCGGGCTGTATCTCCGAGCTGCTACGGCAATTGCATCGTCTGCAACCGCAGGGCTCTCCAGATGGTCGTACGGTCAGACCAACGCATCACTGGGTGCACACTGCGTGCCCTCCAGGACATCTACTGCACCCAGTGTCACTGGAAGGCCAAGAAGATAATCAAAGACCTCTGCCACCTGAACCACGGCCTGCTCACCCTGCTACCATGCTGCAGTGTATTTTTCTCTGCTCATACAGTGGTGTAAAGTACTTAAGTAAAAATACTTTAAAGTACTACTTATGTAGTTTTGGGGTGTATCTGTAGTTTACTGTTTATCTTTTTGACAACTTTTACTTCACTACATTCCTAAATTAATTAATTTACTTTTCACTCCATACATTTTCCCTGACACTCAAACGTACTTGTTCCATTTTGAATGTTTAGCAGAATAGGAAAACGATCAGATGTTTGTCTGTCGAGTATTTTTCTCCAAGACAGAGGGACTGTCTCATTTTGTGTACCCCTCATTATCGTTATGTGTAAATCATTCTACTTGTAAAAAGATCAATAAGACCTTTCTTGACTTCATCTGGAAAAATAAGTCTCACAAACTAAAAAAGTCAGTCCTTTCTAACAAAAGAGCTGAAGGCGATCTAGAAGTGTTTGGATTTTGTTGACATAAATAACCATTTCAAGTAAGGAATAAGTCATTGTTCTACCCCAGCTAGCATGAGTGGAATATTGACTTTGTTCTTGATGTTTTCGACAACAAGGGTAATATTCTCACATATGAACAATTTATAACATTGAAAGAGTTTCCAATACTATTCAGAGAGTTTATTTCTGTGATCAAAGCCGTTCCCAGTGGTCTAACTACACTAATGAAAACTCATCTTAGCTTTGGTAATGATCACAAAGTTGATCCAGAACTCAGATTGGAAGGCGTGGGTTTACTTGAGAAATCTTGTTGAAATAAATATATAAGACACATTCTTCATTCACAAATCCAACTTACACACTGGAAAAATGCATGGTTGAGGCCGTACAAATATTTTATACCAAACAAAGTCAAGGAAGTGCACTTCAAAATTTTACATAAGATATATCCATATAATTCTATGATATCCAAAGTTGTGGCTATTGATGATATCTGTGTTTTCTGTGAAAAAGAAGGTGAGAATCTATCCCACTTGTTCTTTTAATGTAAATTTGTGTCAGAATTTTGGGGAAACCTTGCAAAATACTTATTTACCATTATGAACACTACCTATGTTTTTGACATGAAAGATATAATATGTTACTATCGCAATGAGAACAAAACCACTGAAATGATTGTGATTTTTAAAAATTCTTGTTGCAAAATACTTCCTACACAAACAAAAATTCCAAAATTATTTTTTGGATTGAATTTAAATATTTTATTAAAACATGAACCCTATTGAACAATAACAAGAATAATATTTTCCTAAATCATTATAATAAGATATTTTCATTGTGATTACAATTGCACTAGAATTTTGTATTTTTTTATTTTTTACAATATTTTCTCCTTAATACCAGCGTTCTGTTTTGTATGATGTAAGAATGTAAATTGTTGATCTGCATTTTGAATAAATAATAATAATAAATTAAATAAATAAATAAATAAAAACACCATCATATATATTTATATTCTGGACTCTGGACTCAGAGCTAGAAACACAAGCATTTCGCTGCACCTGCGATAACATCTGCAAAATAGGAATATGCGACCAATAGCATTTGATTTGATATAACGATTCAGGAGTACGTCATCAATTAAATTATTATATCTTGTGTCGTCAAGACACTCTGTACAAAGGTGGCGACAAAGTCTGAGTAAAAAGCTGAAACATTTTTACGTAATTGATTTAATTATTCTTTTGGCCAAATGGCATATACACAAATGTACATTTACAAACAGAAAACCACATTTTCGTACCCTACAAAAATAAATTGAACTGTATTTTAAGACGGTTAAATGCTCTACTAACAAAAAAGCTGTTAGAATTGTAAGTGTCCCTGTTAGAACATGTGTATGTCCCTGTGGTAATTGTGTAGGTCCTTGTGTAATTGTAATGTGATATTGTACCCCCTAGCTCTATTGTCCATTGTTTGTAATCTATATATGCTTGTGTTCCCTCATGTGCTTTATGTATTGATTTGTTGTTAATAAAACATAATAATATAATTTTTTTTTTAAACAAAGTCTGGGTAAATGCCATTTGAGGACCTGATTTGACTGATGTGAAAGGCAACCAACGGTATGTCTTATCTGACCGCATTTCTGTGTTGCACCAATCACAGAGAGTTTTGTCCCTGAATCCACGTCATCTGGTAGTAAGACAAAATGGACGCACTCAGCCTGGTACTGTTAGCGCTCTCATAACATGCATTTCATGCTATTTATGTTAATATTTGTGATTTGAATGACACTATGATATTGATGTATCAGGGGTAGTTGCCTCTGTTAGCCCAACAATGTAGAAGGACACAGTTTAACTAGCCAGTTCACAGAATTAGTAGCTAGCTAGCCAGCCGGCATGTTATGATTGTTGTCAGATTGCAACTGATCAGTCAGCGCTTGTCGTTCAAGTTGTTTGGCATCATGTTCACTGAACAAAATACAACATTCTCTTCATCAGGAACCCACTCTGTACACCGTGAAGGCTGTGCTCATCCTGGACAATGACGGGGAAAGACTGTACGCCAAGGTAACTAGCTAATCAACAGCGACGAATGAACTACCAGCACCTGCCCCCACAGTCAATGTGCTTCTAATCAAACCTTATTTGTCACATGTGCCGAATACAACAGATGTAGACCTTACAGTGAAATGCTTACTTTACAAGCAGGGGCACTGGTGTCAAGGTAATATGTACATGTAGGTAGAGTTAGTAAAGTGACTATGCATAGATAATAGAGTAACAGCAGCGTAGAAGGGGGAGCAATGCAAACAGTCTGGGTAGCCATTTGATTAGCTGATCAGGAGTCTTATGGCTTGGGGGTAGAAGCTGTTTAGAAGCATCTTGGACCTAGACTTGACACTCTAGTACTGCTTGCCGTGCGGTAGCAGAGAGAACAGTCTATGACTGGGTTGGGTGGGGTCTTTGACCATTTTTTGGGCCTTCCTCTGACACCGCCTGGTATAGAGGTCCTGGATGGCAGGAAGCTTGGCTCCCGGTGATATACTGGGCTGTACGCACTACCCTCTGTAGTGCCTTGCGGTCGGAGGCGGAGCAGTTACCATACCAATCAGGATGCTCTTGATGGTACAGCTGTAAAACATTTTGAGAATCTGAGGGCCCATGCCAAATCTTTTTAGTCTCCTGAGGGGAATAGGTTTTGTTGTGCCCTCTTCACGAATGCCTTGGTGTGCTTGGACCATGTTAGTTTGTTGGTGATGTGGACGTCAAGGAACTTGAAGCTCTCAACCTGCTCCACTACAGCCCTGTTGATGAGAATGGGGGCGTGCTCGGTCCTAGTTTTCCTGTAGTCCACAATCATCTCATTTGTCTCGATCACGTTGAGGGAGAGGTTGTTGTCCTTGCACCACATGGTCAGGTCTCTGACCTCCTCCCTATAGGCTGTCTCATCGTTGTCGGTGATCAGGCCTACCACTGTTGTGTTATCATTAAACTTAATGATGGTGTTGGAGTCGTGCCTGACTGTGCAGTCATGAATGAACAGGGAGTACAGGAGGGGACTGAGCATGCACCCCTGAGGGGCCCCGTGTTGAGGATCAGCGTGGCGGATGTGTTGTTACCTACCCTTACCACCTGGAGGCGAGGGAAAGCTTTGTAAGCATTTCTGCTTCACAGCATGTCAATATTCATCCAGCTGCATGAGTAGATGCAAAGTAGCCAAAATAGTTTTGTAATTTTACATTCAGCTGACTACCTGGGTAACAAATTGCCTGTGTGCTCAAACTATGACTTATTTTGTGACACTGTCAGTGCTTGACCTGGACTGAAATAGGTTCTGGTACTCATTTTGGGTGCTGGTACTGTTTTATATTTAGGTGCAGGAGCTCTTCAAGCTCAAGCAGTATAACATTTGAGTTGCAAGTACTCTGCTCCGGTGAGCTCCTGCCCAAGTCAAGCACTTGACACACAGTATTCACACCTCTTGACTTTTTCCACATTTATTGTTACAGCCTGAATTTAAAATGGATACAAATGAGATTTTTTTAAATGAAAAGCTGAAATGTCTTGAGTCAATAAGTTTCCAACCCTTCTCTTATGGCAAGCCTAAATACGTTCAGTAGTAAACATTTTCTTAACAAGTCACATAATAAGTTAAATGGACTCTGTGTGCAATAATAATGGATTACATGATTTTTAAATGACTACCCCGTTTCTCTACCCAACACATACAACTATCTCAAGCACAGATTCAACCAAAATGACCAGGGAGGTTTTTCAATGCCTCTCAAAGAAGTGCACCTATTGGTAGATGGGTAAAAAAAAAGAAAATCAGACACTGAATTTCTCTTTTGAGCAGTGGTGTAAAGTACTTAAGTTGTTTTTGGGGGTATCTGTACTTTACTATTTATATTTTTGACTACTTTTACTTAACTACATTCCTAAAGAAAATAATTTACTTTTTACTCCATACATTTTCCCTGACACCCAAAAGTACTCGTCACATTTTGAATGCTTAGCAGAACAGACAAATTGTCAAATTCACACACTTATTCAGAGAACGCCTTCTGCCTCTGTTCTGGCAGACTCACTAAACACACATACTTTGTTTGTAAATTATGATGGAGTGTGCCCCTGGCTATCTGTAAATAAATAAAACATTAAGAAAATGATGCAGTCTAGTTTGCTTAATATAAGGAATTTGAAAGTATTTATGCGTTTTACTTTTGATACTTAAGTTTATTTAAAACCAAATAGTTTTAGACTTTTAGTCAAGTAGTATTTTACTGGTTGACTTTTACTTGAGTCATTTTCTATTAAGGTATCGTTACTTTTACTCAAGTCTGACAATTGGGTACTTTTTCCACCACTGCCTTTGAGTATGGTGAAGTTATTAATTATGCTTTGGATGGTGTACCATTATACCCAGTCACTACAAAGATACAGGTGTCCCTCCTAACTCAGTTGCCGGAGAGGAAGAAAACCGCTCAGGGATTTCATCATGAGACCAATGGTGATATTAAAACAGTTAATAATTGAATGGCTGTGATAACTGAGGATGGATCAACAACATTGTAGTTACTCCACAATGCTAACCTAAATTACATAGTAATTGTCATCGGCAAGGACTAGGACATTTTTGTAGGATAAGAAGAAATAGAATAGAGCTAAGCACAGGCAAGATCCTAAAGGAAAACCTGACACTGGGAGACATATTTACCTTTCAGCAGGACAGTAACATAAAACCCAAGGCCAAAAATACATGGGAGTTGCTTACCAAGATGACATTGAATGTTCCTGAGTGGCGTAGTTAGTTGACTTAAATCCATTTGGAAATCTATGGCAAAACTTTAAAATGGCTGTCTAGCAATGATCAACAACCAACTTGAAAGAGCGTAAGAGTTTACAAAAAGAATAATGGGCAAATATTGTACAATCCAGATGTGCAAACCTCTTAGAGATTTACCCCAAAAGACTGTAATCGATGCTAAAGGTTATTCTAACATGTATTGACTCAGGGGGGGTTGAATACTTATCTAATCAATATATATTATTGTTTATTTACATGAATCTAAAAGAATAACATATATCCCATTTTGTAACAACAAAATGTAGAATGAGGCAAGGGGTGAAAATACTTTCTGAAGACACTGTATGTGATCTCCGTTTGACTTCTGCCTCACAGTACTATGATGAAACCTATCCCACTGTGAAAGAGCAGAAAGCTTTTGAGAAGAACATCTTCAACAAGACACACCGCACAGACAGTAAGATGGTTTTTTTTCGACCCTAATTAATCATATGCGATTCAGTTTACATTATGGTCACAGGCTTCATTACTTGCTATTCCATCTCTTGCCAAAGGCTTTGAGTGCTGATCTGTTCTCAATTGCATGAAGGCTTCTGTGTATAACTGGTATAATGAAGATGTTATATCATAGACTGAACTCTCTCCGCTTCTTTACCCAGGTGAGATAGCGCTCCTAGAAGGTCTTACCGTTGTGTACAAAAGCAACATTGACCTCTACTTTTATGTTATTGGCAGTTCACATGAAAATGAGGTAGGCTGGTGGTGGTACTCTAACAAAACACACTGAAACATTGCCTATGTTGGGTTGTTTCTCCCACAAAACATTCATACGTTTTGTTATTTGCTCCCCCAGTTGATGCTTATGTCAGTGCTTAACTGTCTGTTTGATTCGCTCAGCCAGATGCTAAGGTAAGACTGCACTTTATTTACACTGAACAAAAATATAAATGCAACAATTTAAAGATTTGACTGAGATGCATACCATTCACATAAGGAAATCAGTCAATTGAAATAAATTCATTACGCTTTAATCTATGGATTTCACCTGACTGACCTTAAAAATAAAAAGTAGGGGTGTGGATCAGAAAACCTGTCAGTCATTCAGCGTGACACATCTCCTTCACATAGAGTTGATCAGGCTGGTGATTGTGGCCTGTGGAATGTTGTCCCGCTCCTCTTCAAGGTCTGTGCGAAGTTGCTGGATATTTGTGGGAACTGGTCCACGCTGTTGTACACATCGATCCAGAGCACCCCAAACATGCGCAATGGGTGACATGTCTGTTGAGTATGCAGGCCATGGAAGAACTGGGACATTTTCAGCTTCCAGAAATTGTGTACAGATCCTTGCGACATGGGCCTGTGCATTATCATGCTGAAACATGAGGTGATGGCGGCAGATGAATGGCACGACAATGAGCCTCAATCTCGGTATCACAGTATCTCTGTACATTCATTTTCCATCGATAAAATGCAGTTGTGCTCGTTATCCGTAGCTTATGCCTGCCCATACCATAACCCCACCTCCACCATGGGGCGCTCGCCTACATGACGACATACACACTGTCTTCTGTCTGCACGGTACAGTTGAAACTGGGATTCATCCGTGAAGAGCACACTTCTCCAGCATGCCAGTGGCCATTGAAAGTGAGCAATTGCCCACTGAAGTCAGTTGTGACGCCAAACTGCAGTAAGGTCAAGACCCTGGTGAGGACGACAAGCATGCATATGAGCTTCCCTGAGATGGATTCTGACAGTTTGTGTAGAAATTCTTCGGTTGTGCAAACCCACAGTTTCATCAGCTGTCCTGGTGGCTTGTCTCAGACGATCCCGCAGCTTAAGAAGCCAGATATGGTGGTCCTGAGCTGGAGTGGTTACACTTAGTCTGCGGTTGTGAGGCTGGTTGGACGTATTGCCAAATTCTCTAAAGGGATGTTGGAGGCGGCTTATAGTAGAGAAATTACAAGCATTTCACTACACCTTCCATAACATCTGCTAAATGTGTATGTGACCAATAACATTTGATTAGATTTAAATTTAACATTCTATTCTCTGGAAACAGCTCTGGTAGACATTCCTGCAGTCAGCATGCCAATTGCACGCTCCCTCAACTTGAGACATCTGTGGCATTGTTGTGTGACAAAGCTGCACATTTTAAAGTGGCCTTTTTATCGTCCCCGGGTTTTAATCAGCTTTTGATGTAACACACCTGTCAGGTGGATGGATTATCTTGGCAAAGGAGAAATGCTCACTAACAGGGATGTAAACAAATTTGTGAACGAAATAAGCTTTTTGTGTGGGGGTTTTTCAGCTCATGAAACATGGGACCAACACTTTACAAATTGCGTTTTACAGTTTTTGTTCAGTGTAGTTGAATAAGCAACTGAATGAGACATTTGTAACACTTTGTTAGTTTCCATAGAGAGGTCAGGATGTGTGTTTTAAGTTCCCTTTCTTTGTCCTCCTGCAGGAAAAATGTTGAGCGGCGGGCCTTGCTGGAGAACATGGAGGGCCTGTTCCTGGCAGTGGATGAGATTGTGGATGGGGGGTAGGTAGAGTACTTATCTCACCCCAAAGCAGGGGTCTCTGGAGCTGTGTATTCTCCTCTAGTATGTCCTTTGACTCCCTGACCAAACCAACTTTTCCATCGAGACTGGATGCTTTCAAAGACAGACATCACACCATGGAGTACAGCAAAATTATTCATCCCCCTGGCGTTTTTCCTATTTTGTTGCATTACCATCTGTAAATTAAATGGATGTTTGTTGGGATTTCATGTAATGGACATACACAAAATAGTCAAAATTGGTGAAATGGAGAAAAAAAAAGTTGTTTTAAAAATATAAAAAATCAGATTAAAACATTTGTAAAAAAGTTTCATGGAAAAGTGGTGTGTGCATATGTATTCACCCCCTTTGCTATGAAGCCCCTAAAATAAGATCTGGTGCAACCAATTATCTTCGAAGTCACATAATTAGTTAAATAAAGTCCACCTGTGTGCAATCTAAGTGTCACATGATCTCAGTGTGTATATAAAATATATATATCTGTTCTGAAAGGCCCCAGAGTCTGCAACACCATTGAACAAGGGGTACCACCAAACAAGCAGCACCATGAAGAACAAGGAGCTCTCCAAACAGGACAGGGACAAAGATGTGGAGAAGTACAGATCAGGGTTGGGTTATAAAAAAATATCAGAACCTTTGAACATCCCACAGAGCACCATTAAATCCATTAATAAAACATGGAAATAATATGGCACCACAACAAACCTGCCAAGAGAGGGCCGCCCACCAAAACTCACAGACCAGACCAGGCAAGGAGAGGATTAATCAGAGGGGCAACAAAGAGACCAAAGATAACCCTGAAGGAGCTGCAAAGCTCCACAGCGGAGATTGGAGTATCTGTCCATAGGACTACTATAAGCTGTACACTCTACAGAGCTGGGCTTTATGGAAGAGTGGCCAGAAAAAAGCCATTGCTTAATGAAAAAATAAGCAAACACGTTTGATGTTCGCCAAAAGGCATGTGGGAGACTCCCCAAACATATGGAAGAAGGTACTCTGGTCAGATGAGACTAAAATTGAGCTTTTTAGCCATCAAGGAAAACGCTATGTCTAGCACAAACCCAACACCTCATCACCACGAGAACACCGTTTTTCATCAGCAGGGCCTGGGAAACTGGTCAGAATTGAAGGAATGATGGATGGCGCTAAATACAGGGAAATTCTTGAGTGGAAACCTGTTTGTCTTCCAGAGATTTGAGACTGGGATGGAGGTTCACCTTCCAGCAGGACAATGACCCTAAGCATACTGCTAAAAGCAACACTCGAGTGGTTTAAGGGGAAACATTAAAATGTCTTGGAATGGCCTAGTCAAAGCCCAGACCTCAATCCAATTGAGAATCTATGGTATGACTTCTAGATTGCTGTACATGAGCGGAACCCATCCAACTTGAAGGGGTTGGAGCAGTTTTGTCTTGAAGAATGGGCAAAAATCCCCGTGGCTAGATGTGCCAAGTTTATAGAGACATACCCCAAGAGACTTGCAGCTGTAATTGCTGCGAAAGGTGTCTCTACAAAGTATTGACTTTGGGGGGGTGAATAGTTATGCACGCTCAAGTTTTCTGTTTTGTTTGTTTCACAATTTAAAAAAATATTTTGCATCTTCAAAGTGGTAGGCATGTTGTGTAAATCAAATGATAAAAAAATGATTATAATAAATTTCATTCCAGATTGTAAGGCTGGGAAAATGCCTAGCCAAAATAAAGGGGGAAGCAATTCTTTGAATACAAAATTATTCCCTTTTTGATATTTTAAGTATAAATTGTGCACCAATATTCCCTTTTCAAAGCCTGTTATATTGACCACATCGAAAACAAAATAAAGTGCCACAATTCAGCGGAAGACTTCTAGAAGCTTAACCCACTTAACCCACAACATTTCTCCAGGTTCTCCATAGTAAAGCCCTAGTTATTTCGTTGCTTTGAAAAAGTCATTTCTGAAGATTATTATTTATTTCACTTGATTAGTGATTAAGGGAAAATAAACCTATCCCTCATTTTTAAGGTCAATTACTCCCCTGTCATCATAGTGTAAAAAGGTGAACTGGGAAATGTTTTGTGGTTAAGCATGCAGAACACGCCAACCCTGTTACCAATAGCTAGAAATGAAGCTTGCATTCAATCCCTGTTGCACACATCAATTCCCCCTGTTAGATTTTATTTTACTGTTAGTTTATTTTACTTTACTATAGTTATTTTATTTTACTTTACTATAGTTATTTTATTTATCTAAAACATACCCACAGATGGATTTTACCAGTTAAATACTCTATTACATAATTTAAGGTTTCTGAGACTGGATAGGCTCTCAGTCCAATATAAATCAACCATCCTACTAGTCCATATCTAGGTGATACAATAGCCCCTCGAAGTAAGGTTATTTAGGGTTAGGAAGGATGCCGATTTTGCTTAGCATTTAGATGTCAGCCATTGAGAGTGATCTATACTCTTCTGTCTTCCAGAGTCATTCTGGAGAGCGACCCTCAGCAGGTGGTGTACCGTGTGGCCCTCAGAGTAAGACCATTGATCCTCCTCAGTCAAACACCATGGTTCTGTTATCATGGAGTACTGTACTGCCCAGTCAACAACATTTTAAATTGATCTGGACTATATTTCTCTCATGTTTACAGGGGGATGATGTTCCTTTAACAGAACAGACTGTGTCTCAGGTAATTGCGCTTCTTATTTACGAGAAAATCTCATATTACCTAGTAAACCTAACCCTAACTTGTTAAAATTGTGTACAATTTATTATAGTACTACTAATGATTGGGTAGGTGCTTACATGACTCTTATTTCACACATGTACAAGTGTGTATTATACACATGTGAATTGTAAATATTTTTTGGGCATATCCCACGTGACACCCTTGGAGATTTGGGTCACGGCCAGGGACCAGCCATTATTGACAGCGACCCTGGAGCAATTAGGGTTAAGTGCCTTGCACAAGGTCACATCAACATATTATTTTCCACCTAGTCGGCTCCGAGATTTGAACCAGCAACCTTTTGGTTACTGGCCCAACTACTTAACCGCTATGCGACCTGCCACCTGGTGTACTGGAATTTAAACGTGTGTTTGATAGTAATGTGATTTGGATATCAGTGAACAACATGGCTGAGTGATGACCAGGTGGTTTGTCAGGCTAACAATCTTTAGCACATACTGTAGCTTATGCTTCCCAGCTCTTTTTATCCCTAAAATGCCCTCATTGTCTGTTAGCTATTTAATTGTATTTCTCTCCAACAGTATATTAAGCTACTACATTAGCTTTATTGTAATGAAAAGGGAAGAGAACAGGGGAGCGTACCCAGTGTAGCTGCTAATGAGGCTCCACTGTTAGCTAGGCGGCGTGTCTCCACACCTGGCAGGCTCTCTGAGCACTACGCTGATGGATGCTCCCATCTGACAGGCATTTTACTGGCTGCAGGTGTCTCCCTCTCCCACTCTGTCCATTAATCGTCATCGCCAACCCTGGGCCCGCACGCCTCATAATGGTTACTGAGAGACTTTAGTCTGCAGAATTAAAATGATTCATTCTATGATGTATCGTTCCTGTGTGTAGTAGTATTACTGGTGTCATCACACCACCACTCTTCCCTCACATCACAGTAGGAAAGTTCTGGAAGCTTCCTTCAGTGTTTTATATTGTATATTTTTTTTCTTCTACCTGTTGTTGGATTTTGAGGTGATGGACATTTACCAAACTATACAGTTCTGCCTTTTGTGGGTTGCTAATGGCTTTCATCTTCTATAAACAGTATTACAGGGACACTTAACCAAACCGAGTTCTCCTCACTCTGTTTTTCTCTTCTCTATTTCAGGTGCTTCAGTCTGCAAAAGAACAGATCAAGTGGTCCTTACTGCGATAGGAGTGTTGTCTCTGCTGTCACATACACACCTACCAACACTCACTCACCTGATAACATCATTCCTATTCCTGTGTGTCCCAGAGATCAATGCACTGAAGTCTTCTGATTGAGCCACCAATCAGAACCAGCCAGGCCTACTGTGGCATTTTCTATCCTCCATTTCCTGTCTTGATTATCCATTCCCATGTGGTGGGAGATCCAGAGCTCTTATCTCCCAGACAACATGATTCGTTTTTTTGTTGTTGTCTCAACTCCACACACTCTTACTGTCTCTATGGCTGTTGGTGATTCCAACCTTTTCTATTACAGTACCAACAAATGTGATCTGACCAGTATGAATCACCCAGTATTCACCTATTCCTGTAGGATTTTGCCTATTTCAGTGGGCATTTTAGTGGGCACAGCTGTTAGCTGTGTTAATAATTGTATGGTATATGAAACATGACTATTAGTAAAACACTGAGCCATCTCCTTGCTGTGCTTGTGTCTCTTTGTATACAACCTTTATTGGAGATTCCACTAAATGTGGCAACTTTTTGCTTGTGTAGTTGTGCATGGAGCATACATTTTGTGATTTAAATGTGATAATTACAATGATATGCAGGCTTTCTTTACATTGCGTTTCTCTTGTCGTTGCGAAATGAACTTGGATCAAATAAACTTTATTTAAACCAGCAAGCATTTGATTGGTTTCTCTTGTTTGTGGTGCAGTAAAATATTTGTTTGTTGGGGAAAAGTTTGAGGTTATCTTTTGCCGCAGTAGGGCAGATGCTGCAGTTGAAAGGAATTACATCGCCACCTGCTGGGAGACAAAGCCACTACAGTGCACATGTCAGAGTAGTGACAGAGGACATACTAAGATATTTAAACAAATCATTCATACTGACTTGTGTCCAATCCGATGCATGTTGGAAAGTTGCTTAACAGCAGATTCGGACACCGTACGCATGGAACCTCAATAGAAAGTAGGCATGACGATCACAACAGATCTATGCTAGAATGTGTTAGATTTTAGGAATCCCTGGTATACTGACAGCAGATACACATTTTCTCCCTGTGTGTGTGTTTCAAAATGTCAAAAGTTGAGACTAAAAGTGTGTATGAGGTTTGCATACTGAGTGTGCAGAGGGTAGGGAAAGGTCACAGGGAAGCGCTGCTGCCATCCTTTTAATTTTCATCAGGGAACGTTAGTGACACCTCCGAGCCGTCAAGGACTCATTTCTCATCGGCTAATTACCCCGGCAGAGCCATAAAGAGGCAGAGAGGTAATTTATATTGATTACACAGAAACCAGGATAATTGACTGAAATGCCACCGTTTGGCATGCTCCTATGTTTTACATACACACAGACCGGCAGCATCTGAGTGTGTGTGTGTTCTGCAGGTTGGTGCCTGTATCTAATAACAGGGAATGTTTACAAGTGTGTGAGTTGATGTATGTCAGAGGTCTATAATTAATGCCCATGATATGTGTATTATTGACAACGGGAATGTCCCATGGTTGATGTTCTCGTCTGTCCGTTCAGGTTAGAATGAATATCTTCAGTGTCTACCATGTCTTTATGTTGGCATCTGTCTGTAATTGTCCCACTTTCAAATCTTGACTTCTGCTTGCGTAAACTCAGGGGGAAAAAGCTTGTGCTTATATATATATTTACCATTTAAACTAGTGTCACCTGCACTATATACTATTAAACAATCCAGTGATCCTACACTTTGATTTAGTGATTCTACACATTGATTCAGTGATCCTACACTTTGATTCAGTGATTCTACACATTGATTCAGTGATCCTACACCTTGATTCAGTGTCGAACAGTGAAAAGTGTGGCGGCATAGATCTTCGTTAATCTTAGCTCATTTGCAAAGCCAAATAAATTAAGGGTTTTGGTTGACATCATTGGATCCACCACCATTAGTCGAAACGAGATGATTGAATGGCCACACTGTGCTATCAGGGATATTGGAGCAGGAGTCTGCCTGATTGCATTCTGCTCCCATCTGTGTTGCTGTTATTATGGCCCTGGAAGCTGTGCAAACCCAAGGCATGTGATAAAGGGGAGAGAAAGACATTCGTTAGGGGATGTGTTTTGCATAAACAAACCCGGAGGTACGTGTGTGAAAGCAGGGTGAAATGGGATTCTGGGATTGTGTAGCAGTGTGGGCAATCTTGATGTTCAAAGTCAACGTATAACGGTTGTCGTCAAACAGGGATTTTTTTTGTGTGTGTGTGTGTTGTGTGTGTGTGCGTGCGTGCGTGCGTGCGTGTGTGTGTGTGTGAGAGAGAGAGAGAGCAGGGTGAAGTGGGATTCTTGGATTGTGTAGCAGTGTGGGCGACCATAATGCCACAGCATAACGGTTGTTGTCACACAGGGATTGCGTGTGTGTGTACCTGTGTAGTTTTTATGAGACGTGGGCCTGGGGCCGATATGCAGCTTCTCCCCGCAGTTTAAACTGTGCTTTATGACTGTGGCTGTTTCTTGTTGTTTACAGATTCTCACTGTCAATTCGGGCCCTGGGACGGAGAGACAGCCAAAAACAACACTATCACCACAACGTTCCCCCCTCCCTCAACTCCCTCCCTCCACTCGTTCCACGGCTATAACTTACCACTCGAGCCACCAGGCGCCCCAATTCTACAGAAAAACGTGTAGCAATACCACAAGTAGTAATGTGAACATAAATTACTCTCAAATCTCATCTGTGGTCGCAGTGCATGTAAATGTACTTGCTTGTAATGGTGTGAGGTTGCAGATGTACAAGTTGGTTAGACAAGAGGGAATAGCAAGCAAACTGTCCAGTTGTTCCCTATTCCACCCAGTGTATTGCAGGAGCTGCTGAAGAGACAGAGGGGAAAGTAATTTACTATTAGACAAAGCGGGGCAGGAAAAGATACATTTCCATTAGTTTGAAAGATCGAGAAAGAGAGATCATACATAGACATACGATGACAATGCTACCATGCCTGATGTCTACACATATCAGTCACACTCAAAATCAACATTTTGGGGGGCATAATGTCAGAGTAATGCTTTCTGAACTCCTGTGGCGCTGCATAGCTGCACCACACCCCGAGTCTGGGAACCCAGAGGAAAGGAATTCCCTGCATCAAGTATGACTCCGAGACATGAAACTAGAACATATGGGCCTCAAGGAATTAAAGACTGGAATGTATATTCATCATTATGGGATTGGTGTATAAAACTCAAGGCTACACTGCCATTATTCCATTGCATTTATACTGGTTTTATTGTATAGGGCATTATTTTATTTACTAACCCAATTGGGATTATGGTTGGTTGAAGTTTGTTATGTCTGTTCACTACTAAATGATCAAAAAACAGTAGTTCTGTAACTGATTAGGAGATGGTGGCCAACTAATGTTGAACAGAAACTGTTCTTGTTTAAACAATTCTACCTTATATAATGTTACTTACCCTACATTATTCATCTCATATGCATATGTATATACTGTACTCTACATCATCGACTGCATCCTTATGTAACACTTGTATCACTAGCCACTTTAACTATGCCACTTTGTTTACTTTGTCTACACACTCATCTCATATGTATATACTGTACTCGATACCATCTACTATATGCTGCTCTGTACCATCACTCATTCATATATCCTTATGTACATGTTCCTTATCCCCTTACACTGTGTATAAGACAGTAGTTTTGGAATTGTTAGTTAGATTACTTGTTGGTTATCACTGCATTGTCGGAACTAGAAGCACAAGCATTTCGCTACACTCACATTTAACATCTGCTAACCATGTGTATGTGGCAAATAAAATTTGATTTGATTTGATCCAGTGAGCTGTATTACATTATCTTTGTGTGATCAAACAGAAAATAGTGATAGGTTTATGGTCACATCTTGTATATGATTGTGGATATGTTCTTGGATGTTATACAGGGTGAAGGCTGCGGCTTCGATGTGGCTGGTTTACTGGGTCTTCCTATTCGATGGTCACATACTCAGGATTGTTTCTGTCATAAATGCCTCCTCTCTCTGGCTCCATGCCCAGAGATCTGTTTTCGTGGGACTCTAACACAGCCAAGGAAAGAAGAGGAAGACAACAAAAAAACACTGCCATTTTCCTGTATGTTTCTCCTCTTAAAGCCACTCTCTTTTCTCCACCCCTCCATCCCCCTCATCCTGCTCCCTGTGGATTCCCCAGCAGCAATGCAGTACCCATTAACAGAGCCCACCCCCCACCTCTCAGACAGATTTACTGCCATTGCCACGCTATTGGCCGCCAAGCTGACAGAAGTGATTTAAAGCTTGCCCCTCATTGGTCCTCGCATGACAAGCAAATTTATTGCTGCACTACGATTCGCTGCCGCCTGCCTTTGATGTGAATTACGGCCTTGTCTGTGATAGGACACAGGAGCAGTGTCAAGTTACTGTCGTAAAACCTGCGTCCCTCTGGGGGAGGGGAGCGGGGAGGGTGTCGTGTGGTATGCCTGAGTCAAGACTGAGGACGAGAGGAGAGAAAGAGATGGAGAGAGACAGAAAGGCAGACAGCAAGAAAGAGAGAGAGGAGCAGCATGGGTTGCTGTATTTTCCAGTCTGTTATTATTTTATTTTCCTGCAGCCTTTGTTGAAGTCACGCACCACTCAGAATCCCCTAGGACACAACTCAAACTCATTCCACGGAGGGCTAGATCTGCGTGTTTTCGCACCACCCTTGTACTTTGATGGATGAATTAAGGTCACTAATTAATACGGAACTCCCCTTACATGGTTGTCTGGGTCTTAATTGAAAGGAAAAAAACAAAAACCCGCAGACACTCGGCTCTCCGTGGAATGAGTTTGACACCTCTGCCCCAGGATGTGGTTTTCATACGGCCTTTATACCTCTTCAAGAGTAGAGTTTTCAGTCTCATGTTATATTCTACAGTCAATCCTTGTGCATGAACTGTTTCTGGCCTTTTACATTACAGGAGTTTCCCTTCTATACTAAAATGCCTTTGTTCCTATTCAAAAAAACAAAATTAAAGCTAGAAATTGAAATGAGGGAGAAAAGAAGGCGTGAAACTGCACTGCGTGTTTTATAGAGGTAGAGATGAGCGCCAGGTTTTATGACTCGGGGGAGTGGAGGCGGTACAGTGTGTATTAAATGTGTAATCAGATGCATATCCTTTAGTGGGGTGCAGGGGCGAAAAAAGTCGGTATAAAAGAAATAGAGCCCGGCACACTTATAAGCTCCTCCACGCACCTTTAACGTTTCGACCCTGCAAGGATCTCCTTCAGGTCATTGTGTATTACCCATGATGCACTCTGAGTTTGAACGCCTCTGTTCTTCTCCTCTCCTTCCCTCTGATTCCATTATCCAGTTTATCCTCCCACTCCTTTCCTCCCTCCTGCTGCCTTCCAGCCCAGAGCCATCTTTCCGTGGGCAGCCAGGCAGTGTATGACATATCATATGGATGTGGTGCGCTGTAAATGACCGTGTCGCATCGCTGATCAACAGGAGAAAACTGCCAAACGTCACTTTTACTCCCTTTTCTATCTGTCTGTTGGTCAGATTATCTTTCTGTTCTGTCTCTAACTCTCTTCAGTTTAGCAACGATCCATTTGCCTGTCAGTGTGTATCTTTTCCTCCATTCCTCTGTTTCTGTAGACATATCCCCCCCCCTCACAAAAGTTCCCAAAAAATTAAGACATTTCATATATCATATTATGTATATATATACAGTGTTGTAATGATGTGCAAATAGTTAGTACAAAGTACAAAAATAAATCAACATAAATATAGGTGCATTTACAATGGTGTTTGTTCTTCACTGGTTGCCCTGATGCAATTGCACACTGGTTTTTCACCCAATAGATATGGGAGTTTATCAAAATTGTATTTGTTTTTTAATTCTTTGTGGGTCTGTGTAATCTGAGGGAAATATGTGTCTCTAATATGGTCATACATTTGGCAGGAGGTTAGGAAGTGCAGCAGTTTCCACCTCATTTTGAGGGCAGTGTGCACATAGCCTGTCTTCTCTTGAGAGCCAGGTCTTTCTTCAGCGGCCTTTCTAAATAGCAAGGCTATGCTCACTGAGTCAGTACATAGTCAAAGATTTCCTTAGTTTTGGCTCAGACAGCGGTCAGGTATTCTGCCACTGTGTACTCTCTGTTTAGGGCCAAATATCATTCTACTTTGCTCTGTTATTTTTGTAAATTCTTTCCAATGTGTCAAGTAATTCTCTTTTTGTTTTCTCATGATTCTCTCTATTTCTCCTTCCTTCTCCCTGATCACACTAACCACCATGGGCCTTAGTCTATTCATACATTCTGACATGAGGTCCAGTAGACAGTTAGTTCTGTGAATTGCCAATCTTGCTCGAAGGACAAAGTAGGACTTCAATTGGGAGACAATGGGGCCCCTCATTGACCAGGAGCCCTGACTGACGGTAGGAATGACAGAGGCCAAATCAGCTCCAGATTGATACCGGGGCCACAGTGGTAATGGACCTGTCCAAGCCTGAACCCATCATGTCTATCAGTTAAGTGATTTTTTTACGATGTACCTCCACTTCACATGTGAGTCAAGTATCTCCAACCTGTCAGCAGTGAGGAGGGAGGAAAGGTCCAATGTCCGTAGTTTACCTCTGTCCAACCGTTAGTGGAGAAGATCAAGGAACTTCACAGTAATCAATACATGAAAATATACACCCACATATACCTACACGTACTGTATGTTCATTGTAAGCTTCAAGTTAACATGGTTTAGGTATGCTAACATTGGATAGACAACTAAAATGACCCAACATCAGCACCATTTTGTGTCTGAAGCAGCTGCTGAAATTGAGTAGTCCCACCCGAAATGGCTGTTGTTTTTCACCATCCTATGAGAAGGAAAAGTCTTAACAGAATCCTTGGGATATCCCAACTCTGACATCATCCATTTTACATTGACATTTTAGTCGTTTAGCCCAGTGTTTCTCAACCCTGGTCCTCCAGTACACCTTGTTGTTGTAGTCCTGGAAAAACACAACTAATTCAGCTCACTGAGGGCTTGATGATTAGATGACAAGTTGAATCCAACCTCCAACCTCGACTTCCTCTGCCTCTCAGAGACACGGCTCCATAAAACCTCTCCATGTGCTGCTGTGATTGTGCCTGGCTACAATGTTTTCCGGAGAGACAGGATTGGAGGAAGAGGAGGGGGTGTGATGATTTACATTAAAGAACATATCCGATGTAAACAAATTGAGTGGTCATGTGATAATGAACTAGAATGTATCGGCCTGAACGTTACACTGTCTCCGCAAATGTCTTTTACCCTCATTGGAATGTATAGGCCACCTTCCACCAAAAGTGTGTTTTTTGATCAGTTTAATAACATGCTTAGGGAATGTGATTTTGGGAAAGAGGTCATCTTAATGGGAGATTTTAACATTCATTATGAAGATAAAGTCTTGTAGGAAAAACCTCAAACGGATCACTAATACCTTTGACCTTACACAGCTAGTTAAAGGGCCAACCAGGGTGACTTGTTGCTCTAAAACACAGATTGATTTGGTGTTCAGTAATAAACCAGAGAGAGTGACTAAATCATTCAATATGGTTACTGGGCTATCTGATCATAATCTGACACTTATAGCCAGAAAGCTGTCTAAGAGCATGTTTAACCTCTCTACTGTTAGAAAGTCAGATCAATTAAGAATACCTAAGAGTGAATTAAGCTATTTTGAAAACGCAATTAAGGGAATTAACTGGAATGATCGCTTGTCCTATACAGACGTGAAAGCTGATAGTCAGGTTTTTCTATCCACAATCCAGACTACAATAAATGGTTTCCTATAGAAAATCAAATCCAAACCTGGCCAAAAGAGAACTCTTCCTTGCCTAAATGAAGAAATCTGGAAATTGATGAAAGAACGAGATTATGCTCTAAAAATAGCCCTAAGATCCAAATTGGAGCATGACAGACGTAGCTTTACCATGTTGAGAAATAAAGTGTTGAAAGAAATCAGACAGGCCAAGGCAAACTTTTTTATTAACATAATTGGTGAAGCAAAGGGACATTCTAAATTGATTTTGGAGAATCTAAAAAAGTGAAAGACCATAGTAACACTGCAAAAAGACTAGAAATCATGGTGAATAACAATCTAACACAGGATGCAATCGAAATAGCAATAGCCTTCAATTCCTACTTTATTGACTCTGTCAGGGTACTGACACAGAACCCCTCCACTGGTTTATTAGGCTCAGTGCTAGTGAATGACGTTCAACCTGTCTTCATCATAAGGGAGGTTTCTGAGTCAAAGGTGAACAAGGTGATTAGCTCACTAAAGAACTAAAGCCAAAAATGTGTTTGGGCTGGACTTTAACTTTCTTAAAAACTACAAAGAGTCACTCGTTGGCCCCATTACTAAGGTCACCAACACATCTATTGGTCTCAGGGTGTTTCCAAGAGTATGGAAGTCGGCCATAATAACGGCCATCTTTAAATCGGGCGACCCCGCTGACATGAGTAACTACAGGCCCATTAGTATACTACCTGTGGTGTCAAAGGCTGTTGAAAAGTGTGTAGCAGAACAACTGATTGCCCACCTCAACAATAGCCCCTTCACATTACACTCCATGCAGTTTCGCTTCAGAGTGAAACACTCCACAGTCCAAGACGGACAAAGGGGGCGTTGTTGGGGCTGTGTTTCTGGACCTAAGGAAGGCTTTTGATACTGTTAACCATGAGATTCTCATCACAAAATTGTCCAAGTTCAACTTTTCCCCCGATGCCTTGAGATGGATGAATACATTCATACATTGAAGGCAGAACTCAGAACTCAGCTGTCGCCCACTCTTAGCTATGATGTGGGCGTGCCCCAAGGGTCAATACTGGGGCCCCTCCTGTTCAGCCTGTACATTAATGATCTGCCTTCTGCCTGTACTGGGTCTGAAGTTCAAATGTATGCAGATGATACAGTGATATATGTGCATGCAAAGAGCAAACAACAAGCTGCACAAGAACTCACTACTGCAATGGTCCAGGTTACAAAGTGGCTCAGTGACTCGTGTTTGCATCTCAATGTGAAAAAAACTGTTTGCATGTTCTTCACAAAGAGGGCAACAGATGCTAATGAACCAGATGTCTATGTGTCAGGGGAGAAGCTCCAGGTGGTATCTGATTTTAAGTACCTTGGCATCATACTTGATTCCAACCTCTTTAAAAAGCATGTGAAAAAGGTCATTCAGAACCAAATTCAACCTAGCTAATTTCAGATTTATACGAAATTGTTTGACTACAGAGGTAGCAAAACTGTACTTCAAATCTATGATACTCCCCCACTTAACATACTGTTTGACTAGTTGGGCCCAAGCTTGCTGTACAACATTAAAACCTATTCAGTCTGTCTACAAACAGGCTCTCAAAGTGCTTGATAGGAAGCCCAATAGCCATCATCACTGTTACAACCTCAGAAAGCATGAGCTCCTGAGTTGGAAGAATCTTGTGCAATACACCGACGTATGTCTTGTATTCAAGATCCTAAATGGCCTGGCTCCCCCTCCACTCAGTACTTTTGTTAAACAGAAAACCCAAACATATGGCAGCAGATCCACAAGGTCTGCTTTGAGAGGTGACTATAGTTCCCTTAAGGAAAAGCACCTTTAGTAAATCCGCTTTTTCTGTGAGAGCTTCCCAATTACATTGCCATCAGACACACATAACTGCACCACCTATCACACTTTCACAAAATGTATGAATACATGGCTAAAGGTCAATCAGATTTGTGAACATAATCCCGCGCTGTGTATTGCCGCTTTCCATGTTGTCTGTTGTCTGTAGCTTGGTGAGGTGTGGAAACAAATTGTTGTTTTTATGAATTTTGTCTTGCTGCTTATTGTTCTATGTTGCTCTGTCTGTATGCTATGTCTTGCTTGTCCTATGCTGCTCTACGTGTGCTCACTGCTCAATGATTGTCTATATTGTAATTGTTTTTAATAACCTGCCCAGGGACTGCAGATGAAAATTAGCCGGCTGGCTAAAACCGCCACTTTTACTGAAACGTTGATTAATGTGCCATGTCCCTGTAAAAATAAAATACACTCAAATCAGGTGTGCTTGTTCAGGGTTACAATACTGTAAGTCACTTATCCAGAGCAACTTACATTTTAATACTTGTCCTCCATTGGAATCAAACCAACAACCATGGAATTGCAAGCACCATGCTCTTACCAACTATGCCACACAGGACACCCATTAAGGTGGCATTTAAAATGGTTAAAGTAAGGGCTAAGGTTAGGGTAACGGTAGGAGTTCACGTTAGGGTTTAGGGTCGTCCCAAGGATCCTTGATTGCTCAAACCATGAGAAGACGACCCTCATTCTCATTCAGAGATTCACCCCGTTTACCATTGATTTATGGTTTAATAAACGATGATGCTGCAGACTATTATTTTTTACAATATTCATTTTGATTTATAACTTTTTATTAGACTAATCTCAGCTGAAAGAATTGCTAAGAGGTCTATCAGTGAAAGTGCCTGCTCTCTTACGTTGTCCTAGTAAATGGCAAATATAACAACATGATAAACATGCATTGGCTATGATATCATGGTTTCAATACTGCAGGGAAGCAATCAGGAACCACAATACAATATGATATAATATATACCATTTAGCAGACACCTTTATCCAAAGAGATTTAGAATCATGCTTGCATACATTTTGGTACGTGTGGGTAATTGAACAACATTTCGTTCCATCTCATGATTAGCCAATCATACAGCAACTAGCCTTAATCACAGACACAGTGGGACTAGTAGTTGGGGTAGCAGACAGTATTAGAGGCAATAACATTAGTTCCCCAGTAAGTAGGTGGTGTTATGGCAGTCGTTTTTCAAGCTCTACAACACATGGAAAAAGCAGCAAAGGGGAGTCATTTTCCCTTCAGTTAGGAATTTACACAGCTTTTAAAAGCATGTGAAGTTACAGTTCTCCATTAAGCTGACCTCTCTGCTCCCCCTCCATACACTAGTGTTGACCAGTCTAAATCACGGTTGAAGTTGAAGCTAATGCACGCTCACTTTAAGATAACTCAGAGGGTTCTCTCACCAATCCACTATGTCACTGCTGAGTAAACAAGCTGACACTCATAAGTCTTTTCTAGATCAGGCACAGAGTGGTTGGTTGTTGACATACAGTGGGGTCTGAAATGATTGACAACCTTGATAAAGATGAGCAAAAATGACTGAATAAAATAAATAATTCAAATACTGAGCTATGTTGTATGCAAAAAAAAAGAGGGGAAATTACATTATTTTACACTAATACAATTGATCAGAGAAAGATATTTTGGTTAACAAGTAATACTTTTTCTCTCTAAAAGAGGTTGGGGTCAAAATTATTGACACGCCTATTTACAATACCTCACCCTGCGAGGATAATGACACTGAGCCTTTTTCTAAAAGGTTTTATGAGTTGGAGAACACATTGGGAGGGATCTTTTACCATTCCTCCATACAGAATCCTACCAGATCATTGATATCCTTTGTCTGCACTTATTGACTGCCATCTTCAATTCAAACCACAGGTTTTCAATGATGGAGATGGCCATTGCAGAATGTTGATTTTGTGGCCAATAAAAATGGTATTTGTGGATTTTGATGTGTGCTTGGGGTTATTGTCTTGATGAAAGATCTACTTGCGTCCAAGTTTCAGCCTTCTGGCAAAGGCAACCAGGTTTTTGGCTAAAATGTCCTGGTTCTGGGTAAAAGTCATGATGCCGTTGACATAACAAGGGCCCCAGGACCAGTGGAAACAAAATAGCCCAATAACATCAAAGATCCACAACCATCAAAGATCCACAACTATTCTCATGAATTCTCATTTTGACACTAAACCCACCACTGGTATTGTTGGCCAAAGAACTCTATTCTCATGTCATTCAACAAATGTAAAAGCCTGTAGTTTGTTTAACGGCATTGGCACATGGAATGGAAAAGTGCTTTGGTAAGATGACATGAAAAGAGCTCCACCCACCAGTGGTGGGTTTGGCATCAGTTTGGCGTCGAAATGAGAATGCATAAGCAGAGAAGAACCCAATACCTACTGTAAAATATGGTGGTGAAACTTGGCAGCAAGACAATAACCCCAAGCACACATCAAAATCCACAAAGAATCAAAATGTTGCTGTGGCCATCTCAGTCTCCGGACTTGAAACCCATTGAAAACCTGCGGTTTGAATTGAAGAGTAGAATCAGTCCATAAGTGCAGACTAATGGTATTAAGGATATTAAGGTAAGTTGACTGACATTCTCATTTAAAGCAACGACCTGGGGAATAGTTACAGAGGAGAAGAGGGGGTATGAATGAGCCAATTGGCAGCTGGGGCCGATTAGGTGGTCATGATGGTATGAGGTCCAGATTGGGAATTTAGTCAGGAGACCGGGGTTAACACCTCTACTGTTACGATAAGTGCCATGGGAACTTTACTGACCACAGAGAGTCAAGACACCCGTTTCACGTCCCAATCCGAAAGACTGCACTCTACACAGGGCAATGTCCCCAATCACTGCCCTGGGGCATTTTTAGTCCAGAGGAAAGAGTGCTGGCCCTCCATCCAGGGACTGACCAGGACCAAACCTGCAGTGGGATGCAGGGTAGTATGCTGCTGGCCTAAGATCCCTCCCAATGTGTTTTCCAACAACTACAACATTTTAGAAAAAGGCTCAGTGCCATTATCAAAATGTGTCAATCATTTTGACCCCTGCTTTGTTAAACTAAATCTCTTTCTCTAAGAAATTGTATTAATATAAAATTATCTAATTTCCCCTTCTTTTTTTAGCAATATAGCTCAGTAATTTAATGATTTATTTTGTAGTCATTTTTCCTCCTCTTTTCAAGGGTGATAATGTAGGATCACACTGTATGTCCATATGACCGAGCGCCGTTCTGTTTCCTTTTAAGTCAACATGATCTTTGGCCTAGATCTTCTGGGCCTTTGTGGCTTGACTTTCTCTCTCATCAAATTCCACAATCTCTTCCTATCTCATTTCTCCCATTTGTGAAATGGACCAAATAGCTTTCTACTCTCTCATAATGTTTGGGGAATTTACAACTAACATGTTTTTATCTGTGTCTTTGTGTGAGTAAATGCTGTCATGAAGCCACAGACCCCTCCAGGACATGTATCGACGAGCTTAAATATAATCTTTAATTACCACAGACAGTAACCATGGTGATACCGTGATAGATAACCTAGGGCCAATCACTGCAGTTACAGAGCTTCTGATTAATTTATTAATTAACCACTAAATGAGAGGCCACCCCTGGACCTTATGGTGGGAAGAGGGGTGGGGTGTCTGGGTCTGAGGTGCTTTTAAAGAATGACTCATGATTTATGACAGTGAGGGATCCTGGCTCGACCATTGGGAAAGGAAAGGAGGGTTTAACCCTTTCTAATTTCAGAAACGTCTGAAAGGTCCATGAGAATAGATAAATAAAAGCTCGATCAAAGTTCTAGAATCTTCCCCACGGCAATATGCCAAATGTCCAACCAAACTGTCTGCAACCTTACCAGGTGTCTGTTATTTAGCGAACCTCTAAAAACAATACCCAGACACCTCCCACTGGGCACACACTGTTTGAATCAACATGGTTTCCACATCCTATCAATTAAATTACATTGAACCAACGTGGAATAGACGTTGAATTGACGTCTGTACCCAGTGGGCTGCTTTATGAAAAGACGCACACACCCTTCCCCCCTATCAGCAGACATACTCTCCCCTTAATCAGGAAGGCTCTGTGTTAAGTGCTCAGAGCTCCAGGGTGCTGTAAATTACAGTGTATGGCTGAACCCACGAGAAAGGGAGAGACAAAGGGATGGAGAGAGATATAGAGAGAGGGAGTGCCCTCTGTGAGTGATGCCTCAGTGAGCTGGTTTCATTAGAACCCCAAAAGTCTGAAAGCATTGCAGTCAGTGCTGAGGTCACCTGAGGTGGTGAGGCTTAAGATATCCTTGAGAAGGAAACAAAGAAAGGTGTGGCCTCAGGGGTATTCCAGAAAGCAAGACCATTTTCGTTAGATCTCGAATGAACTCAGAAACCATGGAAACAAATACATTTTCCCCAACTAACCTTCTTTGTTGAAAGTTAACTCAACACTATCCTGAATATGATGGAATTTTCTGGAATAACCCTCTGCACACATACTTTATCACAGCACCGTACAATAAGGACCATTAAATTGGATGTTGGGGGCATTCCCAGGACATAATATACACTATATATACAAAAGTATGTGGACACCCCGTCAAATGAGTTGATTCAGCTATTTCAGCCACACCCGTTGCTGACAGGTGTATAAAATCGAGCACACAGCAATTCAATCTCCATAGACAAACATTGGCAGTAGAATGCCCTTACTGAAGAGTTCAATGACTTTCAACTTGGCACCGTCATAGGATGCCACCTTTCCAACAAGTCAGTTTGTCAAATTTCTGCCCTGCTAGAGCTGCCCCGGTCAACTGTAAGTGCTGTTATTGTGAAGTGGAAATGTCTAGGAGCAACAACGGCTCAACCACGAAGTGGTAGGCCACACAAGCTCACAGAGCGGGACCGCCAAGTGCTGAAGCACATAAACATTGTCTGTTGCAACACTCATTAATAAGTTCCAAAATGCCCCCGGAAGCAACGTCAGCACAATAACTGTCCGTCGGTAGTTTTATGAAATTAGTTTCCATGGCAGAGCAGCCGCACAGAAGCATAATCTCACCATGCGCAACGCCAAGCGTTGGCTGGAGTGGTGTAAAGCTCGCCACCATTGGACTCTAGAGCAGTGGAAACAAGTTCTCTGGAGTGAGGAATCACGCTTCACCATCTGGCAAATCTGGGATTGGCGGATACCAGGAGAACGCTACTTGCCTGAATTGCCAGTGCCAACTGTATGGTGGAAAAGGAGCAATGATCTGGGGCTGTTTTTCATGGTTTGGGCTAGGCTCCTTAGTTCCAGTGAAGGGAAATCTTAATGCTACAGCATACAATGACATTGTAGACAATTCTGTGCTTCCACCTTTGTGGCAACAGTTTGGGGAAGGCCCTTTCCTCTTTCAGCAGGACAATGCCCCCGTGCACAAAGCGAGGTCCATACAGAAATGCTTTGTCGAGTTTGGTGCAGAAGAACTTGACTGGCCTACAGAACCCTGACCTCAACCCCATCGAATACCTTTGGGATGAATTGGAATGCAGACTGCGAGCCAGACCTAATCGCCCAACATCAGTGCCGACTTCACTAATGCTCGTGGCTGAATGGAAGCAAGTTCCTGCAGCAATGATCCAACATTTAGTGGAAAGCCTTCCCAGAAGAGTGGCAGCAAAGGGAGGGACCAACTCCATATCAATGCGGCAGCGTAGCCTAGTAGTTAGAGCGTTGGACTAGTAATCAAAATGTTGCAAGATTGAATCCCCGAGCTGACAAGGAACAACATCTGTCATTCTGCCCCTGAACAAGACAGTTAACCCGCTGTTCCTAAGCAGTCATTGAAAATAAGAATTTGTTCTTAACTGACTTGCCTAGTTCATTTTTTTAAATGCCCATGATTTTGGAATGAGATTTGTATTATTGTACTAGGTCTAAGGCACTGCATCTCGGTGCTAGAGGCATCACCTCAACCCTGGTTCGATCCCAAGCTGTATCACAGACAGCTGTGATCGGGAGTCCCATAGGGCAGCGCACAATTGGCCGGGGTAGGCTGTCATTGTACATAAGTTGTTCTTAACGGACTTGACTAGTCAAAGGTTAAATTAGAACAAAAATTAAAAGAAAAACAGGGCTCATCTGGGAGACTTTGGTCTCAGCAGTGACTCCCTATCAAAATGAAGGTGAATAAACAGACCTTTGAGTAGGACACCCCTGATTAACTCCCTGCTTCAGTCCTTCTCCTCCCTGCCATCTCATTATGTTCAGCCCTCCTCTGCAGGTGTTGATTGTTTGAGGGGGACGTGGGGTGAAGGACCAAGGTCAGTGTTTCTGGGGAAATACATTCAAAAATAACTTCCTGATCACAAACACGGTTTAATTGAACCCAAGGCGGGCCATTTAATTTGACAAGAAATGGGTTGCAGTTATATCAACTACGCCTTTCGAATTCATGCCAACACATGAACACCAACTACTGCTTGGTATAGGCTCTCTAGAGGACGCCACAAGTCATCCCAGTTACATTTTAGGATCAGCATCAATGTTTTTTATTTTTATAATCAGGCCCAATGAAGAGTATATAACTAAGCATAGCAATGTTTCAATAAAACCCCAAAGAACAAATGATTCTATCCAGACAGTGGTGCCATATTACCCCAGTCCCAGATCAGGTTTGTGCTCTTGCCAAGTCCATTGCTCATTGTCAAAGCCAAACATGCTTGGCATGACACTAAGTGACAAGTTGACATGATAGCACATACCGGCACTCAGGCTAGACAGTGTCATATTGTAGATTCCTGATAATCATTCCGTGTTCATCTCATATTTCCTCTCAACTTTGGCACCCTCCTGAGGACACATGTGCATACACTCCCCATCACGCCATCGATCCTAGACAGGACTGTCGGGATTAAAACAGACACAAAACTCACGTCTTTTACAAAGTCTTTTTATTTCAGCATAATGGTAAGAAGCCTCTCCCCTTACTCCATACAATTAAAACTAACTGGATCACAAGGTTTATTTTATTTATTTTTGATGCACTTATTTTGCCTACACAAAAGAATAATCAATATAAGATCCCATCTTAACTGGAGGACCATAACTGCATGCAAGACTAACAGAGAAAAATAAAAGGCTAACCTGTGATAGCTACTGTAGATGCTGTTGCTTACCTCTAGCAATATCATTTACTACAAATAGAAGGGGATTTGTATGAAAACAGTCATTGTCTCGAGGTACTACCACCTCTAATGTTTAAATTACTAGATGCCCTGGGCTCTCAACACAGTACTGATCCAAATGGTTCTGTCCATCTTCTTTGTCAAGTTGAGGAGTAAGAGGCTCTGTCTAAAGACTAAAATCTAGTACTGATTTAAAAAAGAAAAATATCCATATTCCATGTTTTTTTGTCTTTTGTTTTTATCACTCCAGTGTTTACAATACTTTCAGAAATGAAATAAAAAAGGTCCTTGAAACATTAACAGAATCGTCAAATGCGATGGGGAAGAGAGAAGAGCTCTTCTCTAAATCGCTCCATCCTTTGTCTGATGCTTAGAAGAAAAAAAAACATTTCACTGTATTAACTGATCAGACAAAGAGATTCTATTGCATTTTCACCATAAGATTGATAACAATACTTAAAAAGACAAGAACATAGGGATTTCAAAGTTCATGGCAACCCGCCTTGCCCTATGGCCTCGCAGGTGGGCAGTCGTGGTCACTGGGGGCATCTTCCCCACATCTCTTAGGGAAAGGGCTCGCCAAATCATACAGTAAGCTCGACTCTCTTAACCCTGGTACTAGGAGGCACCCGTGTTTGCTGGATGGCGTCCTCTAATCACTCAGGCATAATTGAACAGTTCAATCTCTTAACTACTGCCGACTGTACATCGCAACCTTTCTGGAATATACATACGGTATTACGAAATAAACAACGGTACATTGTTTCACTAACAGTAGTAGCATGGTGATCTAGAGAAACACTCATTAAATCCAACGCTTCGGTTGAAGTGAAATCCAGCACACACAGGGAGTCCTCAGGGCCAAGTTTCAGAGAGCCCCTCCTAGGCTGCTCTACTAGTCCAGACAGGCTGCTGGGGAACACCGCCAACAGACCCACTGACTAACCCACATAGAAATAGATAAAATGTCAGAGTAGGTAGACATTAACTAGAGCATCTCCGTGCTCTGTAACCATTACAATTAGAGGGGGTAAACCACAGACATGTTTAAAAGTTTGTTACATGTTACAGAGTCATTCATTACAATATCATTTAGCACTACATTGATTATTTAAGAGTCAGATCTTATTTGGGTTAAGGCTAACCCCAGAAAGAACATAACACAAATCCTTTATACACACACATACCCCACATAACTCAGGAAAAGGCATTTGTTAGTGTGTAGTGAAGCAATTGCTGATTTAGCTATGACAAAATGATCGATATGGCCTGTAGCTGGCCAAAGCTCTGCCTGACTGATATTAGCACTATTAGCATCTCACTGGAATTGTCAAACTCCCAGGGTTACTGAATGATTACACAAGGGGTTACATTATTAACAATAATAACCAGCACTATATCAATTATCTCAAAGAACAGAGGAAGGATTTGCCAATGGCACTATAAGCCTATGCCTTATAGTGCCATTGCAGTAAGCAGTGTTCTATAAGGTTGACAGCTTTGGAAAAATATACCCCGCTTGTAAAAGGCAGTGGCTCGTCCTTATAATCGTATAATAATAATTAAACCATTAATTCAAAAAACAAAAAAGGCAAATGAATAAAATACAAAACATATAAAAAATAAGCACGCTCTAAGGCCACAAGATTTTGTATACCTCCTGCTAACCTCTCAACACGAGGATCTGTACAAACTTGCTGAAGCTGCCATCTTGTGCCGTTGTTTTCCACGTACAACTGTAATGGAACTGACCGTGAAAGAGCCTGCGATCTTCTCACATAGACCTCTGTACATACGTACACCGATAAAGGGTGTAATGGGAAATGGTAACGCCGTCATCCTGCCTGTGCCACTTCCTGAGTCATCAGCACATCCTTTATCCAATAAAACATCCTCTGACCTGACCCTTCACCTTTGACCTGTTAGGACGTCCCTCCGCTTGCTTATACAATCCTAAATTAACTATGTGGAACCCCTTTTTCTTTAACAGTTCTGAAACCTGTACCAGTCTGACAACTTCTCCTTTTTTCCCCCTTTCACAAACTACATGTTCTACATTTTCCACAGACATCCTCTGTTGTATACTGTTATATATTCATGTATATATATATATACACACACACACATTCATCATTACCATGGTGTAACGACAAACAGTAACCCCACCCTCCCCAAGAGTACCACCAAGTGCACAAACAATAAACCTAAATAATACAAAACTTAACTTTGAGAAAGGATCTGATATATTAAGAACAAAATAGACTAACTATCGAAGGAAACTCGCTCTCAAAAGACGACAAAACACAACAAATAAAAACAGGTAACTGCCAAAATAAAGGAAACACCAACATAAAGTGTATTAATAGGGCATTGTGCCACCACGAGCCAGAGCAGCTTCAAAGCACCGTGGCATGGATTCTACAAGTGTCTGGAACTCTAGCGCAGGGATGCGACACTGTTCTTTCACGCAATATTCCATCATTTGGTGTTTTGTTGACGGTGGAGGAAAAATCTTTCTCGGGCGCCGCTCCAGAATCTCCCGTAAGTGTTCAATTGGGTTGAGATCTGGTGACTGAGACATACACACACACACACACTTTAAACCCCTATGCACATTTGAGACCCGTTTCAAAGTCACAGATCTCTCCTTCTAGTCATAGGAGCTAAAATAAGGGGCAACTGAGCATTTTCACACATAACCCTAAGCATGATGGCATGTTAATTAAGTCAGGAACCAAACCTGTGTGGAAGCACCTGCTTTCAATATACTTTGTATCCCTCATTTACTCAAGTGTTTCCTTTATTTTGGCAGTTACCTGTATTTGTCCCTCTGTCATAGTAACCTCAGGACTGGAGCTGCAGGATCAGTCTTTGCCAGAGTGTGGCCACTGAGCGCAGGGCTGCATGACAAAGACCCCGTGGCAAGTCCTGTCTCTCTGTGGAGGTGGTAGTCGTGTATGTGTGTAAGTGTATGGAGGGACGATGGGGGTGGTGGGAATGTCAGTCAGACAGCCAGCCGACCAGGAGGGGGGTGCAGGGGGCTCCAAGTTGGTGGAGCGGGCGGGGGCTCCTGGGAGTAAGGGCGGGGCTCGCAGCACGGCTGGTTCTCCACCTTGGCCACACCCCTGCCCTGGCACAGCCGTCGATGTCGAAGCAGCCGGTCCGTCCGCGAGAAGTTCTACAACACATACATAGAGGAGGATTTATTCAGCATTCATTTAAAAAAAAAAAAAAATGAGTGTGTGGACACATGCCCAATACAACTAAACCTACTGTGTCTGTTTGGTCAAATGGGACATTCTCGTGCATGGAGGCTCGTGTGCACCTGTCAGAGTATGTGCACACATTCTCTTACCTGCTGGCACTGCTCATACGGAGAACACTGACGCAGGCAGGCATCTGTTTGTGTTGGTATGTGTCACTGTGTGCATCACCAGTGAGATACGTTATCTTACGTGATGGCACTGCTCGCCCTCAAAAATGACTCTTCTAACCTGGTAGGGCACATCTTTGCTACAAGTGCTGCATAGGTATGATGCGTGCCTGTATCTGTATCAGTATGTATGTGTGCTTCTGTGATAACAGTCTGCTATGAGCTGGCACTGCTCACCCTGCGACAGATGTTTTGTGACGTAAGAGGACATTTCCATGTGGGTCCACGTGTTCCTCAGTACCAGCACGTAAGGCGTGTTCTGTTATGTGCTGGCACTGCTCACACTGAGAAGGTATCTTTCCAATGCGGGCGGCCGTGTGTGTGTGTGTACGTGCCTGGGTGTGTGTACGTGCCTAAGTGTGTGTGTGTGTGTGTACGTGCCTGGGTGTGCCTGGGTGTGTGTGTGCCTGTGTGCCTGTGTGTGTGTGTGTGTGTGTGTGTGTGTGTGTGTGTGTGTGTGTGTGTGTGTGTGTGTGTGTGTGTGTGTGTGTGTGTGTGTGTGTGTGTGTGTGTGTGCGCAAGTTCTCTTACCTGCTGGCAGCGCTCACACTGATAAGGCTTCTCTCCGCTGTGGACACGCTTGTGTCTCTCCAGATGGTAACGCTGGATAAACCTCATGTCACACATGTCACAAGCAAAAGGCTTCTCCCCTAAAAGAGCACACAAACAGATTCATCACATCAAATCCACAGAGTCCAACCACAACAAACTGTATATGATTTGCTCTTACTAAAGTCTCCTGGTTACATTAACTGCATCTACAAATGTTTGTTAAAGTGATGGGAAACTAGGTTTCTTTAGTTCTCATGACAAAAGTAAGTCCATTTCTGGACAGGAATTAAGCATGATAGGAAACTACACTTCCGGTAACATTTTAAGATGTTTTGTCATCAACTCATTATGTGTAGATTAGAGTGGAATCTCCGTTTTTGTATTTAAAAAAATGATATTCATCATACCAACTCGATGCCCCTGAAACGTTTTACTTGATAGTTTGAGGCTGGTTCAACATCCCATCAAATGACTTGACAATCCAAACTCGAGTTTGTTGTGGTCGTATGTTTTTTGATTAAAAATAGCCTTTCTTGGGGATAAGGGTATGGTAAATGGGCGCATACCCGTATGAGTGTGGCTGTGTCTCTCCAGGTGGTTACGCTGTATAAACCTCATGTCACACATGGAACAAGCATACGGCTTCACCCCTATACACACACAGAGCAATACATTAGCTCTCATTCTCCAATGTGTACAAACAAAACTGAAAGACCTCAAGCTAGCTCTACAAACACTATTCTGAGAGAAAAGTTGGCTACCATAAGCATGTTACAATTACAGTAAGTGCTTTTTGTCATGTCACAATGTGGACAATCTATTACAAGGACGTGAAGATGCTGCAATCTAACTGGTTTTATCAGCTCAAATGAAGACTACTTTTGATATTTAAATTGTTGCATCAAAAAAACACGAGTAGCTAAATATGAACAATCAACGCATGCAATTGTGAACTAATTGTGAACTAAGCACCGAATAAAAGTACATAATAAAATCTGGAAATGTGTGTCAATAAAGCCATTGCAGAATGCATTATCCCACCACAAAATAACTAGCTCGAAAGCCAAATATCGTAAAGTAAATATCACTAAATAACGTACCATGTGTGTCAACATCGAAAACTAACCATTTTACAATGTTAGTTGTAGTTAGAAGTTAACAGAAATGTACACGAAACGATCATTGTCTAGCTAAGTAGCTAGACAATCTCTCACAAGTCTAAAACGCCACCTTGTTTTAAAATATAAATGATTTAAGCCGACATGGAAGTGCCTGGTCAAGACATGTTGGAAACATTTCATTATTCGAATAAATTATGTATTCATTATCTTGACATCCAAATGATAAATTCGCTGAAGATCTTTAGGGGTCTAGCTTTAAAAGGGCATTTCTTAAACAGATAATATGGAACATGTACTAGAATGTATTACAAATAGCATTGCTGCAGTGTTTAAAACATTAAAAACGAAATACTAATTTCTCGTTACAAAATGATGTAGATGAGAAACTGTTCTTTTCTAGAACTCTTCCAATACTTTCATCTGTGAAAGTCCATTACTAACATCCTTTACTAGCTTCTATACGTGTGATGGGTACGGTGAGCGGGCCCATACCCGTGTGAGTGAGGCTGTGTCTTGTCAGGTGGTAGCGCTGAACAAACCTCATGTCACACATGGTACAAGCGTAAGGTTTCACACCTGAATGCACAGAGCATTGAGATATTACTTTTGTTCCTCACACTCCAATTGGAAGTTTAAAGTACAGTATATCCATTTATGCTTCAATTTAACCACTCATTTCAATCCATGCAATCATTTACAGGGGGATTCAGACGGAAGAATAAGGGAGATGTTTTCTCCAACAATTTTTTTTTTTTTACTATGTATTTTTCAAACGCTTTAGTCCACAGCCACAACACATCACATGAGCTGATGATTGTAGTCTAAACGGTAAAAATATCCCTTCTCATCCAGACTTCTGGAAATCAAACCTAACTTGAAAACAATACTTCACCTATATTTCTTTGTGCATGACGACTAGCATATACATCCTGAAAACCCTGTATAGTGGGGTTCAGGTGTGGCCTGATCTTGGGCACAGTGGGTACGGTGAACGGACCCATACCCAAATGAGTGAGGCTGTGTCTTGAGAGGTGGTATCGCTGGTAAAACCTCTTGTCACACATGGTGCAACCGTACGGCTTCACCCCTACACACACACACACACACACACACACACACACACACACACACACACACACACACACACACACACACACACACACACACACACACACACACACACACACACACACACACACACACACACACACACACACACACACACACACACACACACACACACACACACACACACACACGCATCAATACACAACTTTGTACCTCGTTAGTCTTCCACTATTAGGGTTACCACACATTTCAGACACAAATACAGCACAGACAATATACACCAGGTGCTGTTATCAACCTTCTGCCTTCACGCAACAGAACTGGTGTTGCCATCTTTTTGTGGGGAAAGCAAACAGGTATTGGTGGCGCAATATATCACTAGAAATTGTAGACGAAGTAGAAAATTGATTTGTGTAATAATGTCAACACAAATTTGTAAGGCATGTGATCATCAGCACAGTGAGTGCGTATGCTGCTGTTCTGAATAGGCAAATTCACTGCAAGCAAGTCGTTGACTTCCTGAACACTCTCAGAGTTAAAACTCAGAATTCCTTAAATGTTGCTGAATTTTCCTTCGTCATGTTTAGGGGGGAAAGGAGAGGGGGATCCAAAAGATTTAGTGCAAAGTGGCTAAGTTCGCAACACTGAGCTGGATTGGATATTTTCAGATTGTAGACATGTTCCCAATAACAGCAATTCCAAAAACACTCATCATAACTGGTTTGAAAATACACCTAACCTTTTGGAAGACATCTCGACAAACGTGAGTTATTCCAATTGAAAAATTATTGAGGCATGTTTTACTGTGTGGTCAGTGTAGTTATTTTCGCCAATTAAGATTAATGCATTTATTATGCTTTAGTCCCCAACACATGTCATGGCCTGATGACATTTGGTTGTAAAACTAGTCCTTCTCATCCTTAAGATAAATTACATGGATTTCTTGGGGTAAAGAAACTGAACATCTAAAACAACATTTCACCTATGTATTTATTTTAGCACAACTAGCATATCAATTCTGCCAACCCTGTATACTGGGGTTCAGGTGTAGCCTAATCTTGGGTACGGTGGGTACGGTGAGCGGACCATACCCAAATGAGTGAGGCTGTGTCTTGCCAGGAGGTAACGCTGGTAAAACCTCTTGTCACACATGGTGCAACCGTACGGCTTCACTCCTATACACACACACACACAAGAGCATCAATACATTACTGTTGTGCCTCACACGCCATATTAAAGTCCAATATTAGGTTTACCATAAACTCCAAGCACAAAAACTGCAGGACTGACTATATACCCGTGGCTATTATGAACATTCTGCCTTCACACAACAGGACTGGTGTTACCAACTTTTTTTTAGGGGAGGGGGCGGGTAGCTATTGGCTGCACAATTTGTCACTAGAAGTTGTTAGATGACAACAAATAGCAAGGAATGTGAACATCACATAGCCGGTTGCTAATTCCTGAAACCTCTCAGAAGCAAACCCTCTGAGGACGCCTTGAATACGGCTGAATTTGTCTTAGTCACTTTCAGGGGGTAGAAATGGGAGGAGGGATCCAAAACTGTGCTAGATCTAGTGACTCTAGCGCAAAGTGGCCAAGTTGGCAACACTGAGCAGGATTGGGTGTTTTCAGATTGTAGAAATCTTTAACAGTTTTCAATGACCTCCATTTACAATAACACATAACTGTCTGGTTTGAAGAAAAAAAACACACATACAAATCCTGGAAGACATCTCCACAACCATCATTTAAAAAAATACATGTTTTTCTAAACTTACTGAGGCATGAGTTACTGAGTGGTCAATGGAGTTTCTAGGCAAAAAATGTAATGCTTTTATCCAGAAGACATCATGTGCTGATGTCATCCGGAGGTGATATTAGCCCAACAGAGTCATCCTTAAAGGGTAACTAAATTCTGGACTTATTTGGATATTAAAACCTACAATAAAATAAACAATATATTTCACCTGTACATTTCTTTGTGCATGACTAGTTTATAAATCCTGCCAACCCTGTATACTGGGGTTCAGGTGTAGCCTGGTCATAATGACAGGAGTACAGTGAGCTGACCCATACCCATGTGAGTGACGTTGTGTCTCGCCAGGTGGTGGCGCTGATAAAACCTCTTGTCACACATGGTGCAAGCATACGGCTTCACTCCTACACACACACACACACACACAGAACATCATTGTATTATAGCAATTGAAAATGTTCGAGTCGATTAATATGTTTACGCGTTGATTGTTTATTAACCCCTGTTGTTAATCTATGCAATTATAACAGAGGATTCACACTGAAGAAATGTAAATTACACCGCCACTTCGATAACTCGCGGTGGTTTTGGGAGTCCAACAAAGCACAAGTTAATGTTTTATTTTTGTATATACGTGAATTGAGGCTGAGCAACAAAATGTTATCTTTATAGAACACCATTTTAATTATGGTAGAAAATATAGGGTTTAGAATGTAGAAATATCACACTTAATGAAAAGTTCACCATCTCATACCTAAAACACCACGTCACACAGAATACAGGACAACTAATAATATGTACAGAGTGCCGTTCTGTTGTCAACAAGCTGCTTTCATGTAGCAGAACTGACCCGTTTTCAGATGGTAAACCGACTTCAACTACTTTACAAAAAGTGTTTTTATTTTTTAAAGAACTTGCTCAATTCAAATATTTTCGGGTTGAAAATAGACAATTCGATAACGCAAGTTATCTGAATCCGCATGCTATTGAGGTGCGAGTTATCGAACAGTCGGTGTAGTTGTTTTTCCCCAAATAACAAAACACATCACATGAGCTGATGACAACATCTGGTAGTAATATTAGCCCTTCTCATCCTCAAGGGAAATGGAATTATGGGCGTTTTGGAAATCAAACCTAACATGCAAACATTTCACCAATAGCCTTAATGACATACCCATGTGAGTGACGCTGTGTCTTGCTAGGTGGTGGCGCTGGTAAAACCGCTTGTCACACATGGTGCAAGCGTACGGCTTCACCCCTATACACACAAAACAATATATTACTTAGGTTCTCAAAATTCATCCACTAAAAGTACTCCAATATTGTGTATTAATTTAAGCGCCACTGCTTTCCATCAGAACTTATGGGAGATTGTATATATCTTATCGGCACATTTCTTTGTGTATGATGACTGGCATTTAAATCCCGCCACCCCTGTAGACCAGGGTTCAGGCGTAGCCTGATCTTAATGACACGGGTACAGTGATCGGCCCCATACCCATATGAGTGATGCTGTGTCTCCGCAGGTGGTGACGCTGATAAAACCGCTTGTCACACATGGTGCAAGCGAACGGCTTCACCCCTACACACACACACAGAACATCAGGTTATTTTTGGTTCTCACTCAGTCGATATTATTAAGTTCAGTTAAAACCGTATACTGAAATGACGGCATATAAACATCTGATGTGCTTTATTAGCCGGTGGTACATCTGGCCTTAGTGGGTGTGAACTTACGAAGTGACGTATTTGTAATAGTTTGATCTTAGCGAACCAATTTGAGGCATGGCTCCAAATCAGAGACGTGTGGTGTGTTAGCGAAATATACAAGACCTGCAGGTTATACATCGTCAAAATCTGTGGTCAATGTGTAGCGCTTGTGGGGAAAACCAACTATCCGAAAGAAAAACAGAAAAACAAAAGAAAGGACTGAAGCAGCCAGCCACATTTCCCAGGGCTTTCTCCCGTTATTACTATTGGGTTAAAGGGTCTGGTGCGTGAGTATGTATACCAGTATGTATACCAGTATGTATACCAGTATGTATACCAGGGTTCATGTGTAGTCTGATCTTAATGACACGGTCATGGTGAACAGACCCATACCCATATGAGTGATGCTGTGTCTCCGCAGGTGGTGGCGCTCATAAAACCGCTTGTCACACATGGTGCAAGCGAACGGCTTCACCCCTACACACACAGAACATCAGGTTATTTTTGTGTCTCACTATTCATCGAGTGAAGTCTTCCAATATTAAAAAGGTCAAGTATATACATTTATAAGACATTGATTTCCTATTTTAAATTTTTAAATTTGATTTTTTTTAATCACTGGATGTCAATAATTTACAGGTTATTTACCCTGAATATTCAAAATACTCCTCCACCTCAATAGCTTGCGGTTGTTGGGGTTTTATTTAAAAAAAAGTGTTGACAAGATGCGTGAATTAAGGGTAGCCAATAAAATCTGCACTTGGATGACGACAAGTTTGTGATATCTTACCATTAACTTCACACCACATAACAGTATGACCCACAATATGTACCAAGCTGCATTATTGTTATCAACATGCTAATTTCAAGCAGCAGGATTGGGCGTGTTACGGTGTTTCCGCGAGACAAGAAAACCAATTATGGTAACATTTGATCAATTCAAATATTATTGAGTTGAACGACAATTAAAAATACAAATTTGGAGAACCACGATATAGCCAACATTCATCATATACTAGTTACAGAGCCCTGGGAAAGTATTCAGACCCCTTGACTTGTTCAACATTGTTACGTTACAGCCTTGTTCAATAAAACATTTTCAATCTACAAACAATACAGCATAACGACAAAGCAAAAAACATTCCTTTATTTTTAGAAATGTGAAGGGAAAAAAGAAATATTACATTTACATACAGTATCAGTCAAATGGACTCACCCATTCCGGGGTTTTTATTTTTACAATTTTCTACACTGTAGAATAATACTGAATACATCAAAACTATGAAATTACACATATGGATGGAATCATGTAGTAAACAATAAAAAGTTAAACAAATCAAAATATATTTGAGATTCTTCAAAGCAGTCTTTTTGCCTTGACAGCTTTGCACCTTTGGCATTCTCTCAACCAGCTTCATGGGGTATGCACCTGGAATGCACTTCAATTAACAGGTGTGCCTGGTTAAACATTAATTTGTGGAATTTCTTTCCTTCTTAATGAGTTTCAGCCAATCAGTTGTGTTGTGACATGGTAGGGGTGGTATACAGAAGATAGCCCTACTTTGTAAAAGACCAAGTCCATACTACGGCAAGAACAGCTCAAATAAGAGAAATGATAATCCGTTACTTTAAAGACATGAAGGTCAGTCAAACAGAAAATTTCAAGAACTCTGAAAGTTTCTTCAAGTGCAGTTGCAAAAACCATCAAGCGCTGTGATGAAACTGGCTCTCATGAGGATCGCCACAGGAGAGGAAGACCCAGAACTACTTCTGCTACAGAGGATAAGTTCATTACAGTTACCAGCCTCAGAAATTGCAGCCCAAATAAATGCTTCAGAGTTCAAATAACAGACACATTTCAACATCAACTGTTCAGAGGAGACTGCATGAAATCAGGCCTTCATGGTTGAAATGCTGCAAAGAAACCACTACTAAAAAGGAGACTTCTTTGGGCCAAGAAACACAAATAATGGACATTAGACTGGTAAAAATCTGTCCTTTGGTCTAATGATTCCAAATTTGAGATTTTTGGCTCCAACTGACGTGTCTTTGTGAGACGCAGAGTAGGTGAACTGATGACCTCGTGTGGTTCCCACCATGAAGCATGGAGGTGGTGTGATGGTGCTTTGCTGGTGACTGATTTATTTAGAGTTCAAAGTACACTAAACCAGCATGGCTGCCACAGCATGCTGCAGCGATACACCATCTCATCTGGTTTGCGCTTAGTGGGACTGTCATTTGTTTTTCAACAGAACAATGACCAAACACATCTCCAGGCTTTGTAAGGGCTATTTGACCAAGAAGGAGATTGATGGAGTGCGGAATCAGATGATCTGGCCTCCACAATCACCCAACTTCAACCCAATTGAGATGGTTTGGGATGAGTTGGACCGCAGAGTGAAGGAAAAGACGACAAGTGCTCATCAATATGTGGGAACTCCTTCAAGACTGTTGGAAAGGCATTCCAGGTGAAGCTGGTTGAGAGAATGCTAAGAGCGTGCAAAGCTGTCAATGGCAAATGGTGGCTACTCTGAAGAATCTAAAATGTGTTTTGATTTGTTTAAAACTGTTTACTACATGATTCCATGTGTTATTTCATAGTTGAGGTCTTCCCTATTATTCTACAACGTAGAAATAGAGAAAAGAAAAACTATTGAATGAGTAGCTGTGTCCAAACTTTTGACAGGTACTGTAAGTATTCAGACCCTTCACTCAGTATTTTGTTGATGCACCATTGGCAGCGATTACAGCCTAGAGTCTTCTTTCAGTATGACGCTACAAGTTTGGCACAACTTATCTGGGGAATTTTTCCCATTCTTCTTAAGCTCTGTCAGGTTGGGTGGGGAGCGTCGCTGCACAGCTATTTTTAGGTCTCTCCAGAGATATTCGATCGGGTATAAGTATGGGCTCTGGCAGGGCCACAAAGGCATTGAGACTTGTCTCGAAGCCATTCCTGCGTGGTCTTGGCTGTGTGATTAAGGTTGTTGTCCTGTTGGAAGGTGTTCGTTTGCCCCAGTCTGAGGTCCTGAGCAGGTTTTCATCAAGGATCTCTGCATTTTGCTCAGTTCATCAATCCCTCGATCCTGACGAGTCTCCCAGTCCCTGCCACTGAAAAACATGCTGCCGCCACCACCATGCTTCAACATAGGGATGGTGCCAGGTTTCCTCCAGATGTGACGCTTGGCATTCAGACCAAAGAGTTTAATCTTGGTTTCATCAGACCAGACCAATCTTGTTTCTCATGGTCTGAGTCTATAGGTGCCTTTTATGCAAACTCCAAGCGGGCTATCATGTGCCTTTTATTGAAGAGGCTTCAGTCTGGCCACTCAAAGTCCTGATTGGTGGAGTGCTGCAGAGATTGTTGTCCTTCTGGAAGGTTCTCCCATCTCCCGAGTTCTCGGCCACCTCCCTGACCAAGGCCCTTCTCCCCCGATTACTCAGTTTAGCCGGGTGACCAGCTCTAGGAAGTCTTGGTGGTTCCAAACTTCTTCCATTTAAGAATGATGGCAGCCACTGTGTTCTTGGGGAGCTTCAGTGCTGCAGAAATGTTTTGGTACCCATCCCCAGATCTGTGCCTCGACACAATCCTGTCTCGGAGCTCTATAGACAATTCCTTCGACCTCATGGCCTGGTTTTTCCTCTGACATGCACTGTCAACTGTGGGACCTTATATAGACAGTTGTGTGCCTTTCCAAATCAATGGAATTTACCACAGGTGGACTAAGTTGTAGAAACATCAAGGATGATGAATGGAAACATGATGCACCGGAGGTCAATTTCAAGTCACACAGCAATAGGTCTGAATATTTATGTAAATAAGGTATCTGTATTTTATTTAATACATTTGCAAACATTTCTAAAAACCTATTTTTGTCATTATTTTTAGGATATTGTGTGCAGATCGATGAGGGAAAAAATGATTTAATCCATTTTAGAACAAGGCTGTAACAAAATGTGGATTTTATTTATTTTACCTTTATTTAACTAGGCGAGTCAGTTAAAAACAAATTCTAATTTCCAATGACGGCCTAGGAACCGTGGGTTAACTGCCTGTTCAGGGGCAGAACGACAGATTTGTACCTTGTCCGCCCGGGGATTTGAACTTTAAACCTTTCGGTTACTAGTCCAACGCTCTAACCACTAGGCCACCCTGCCCTGAACAGATAAAGTCAAAAGGGTCTGAATACTTTCTGAAGGCATTGTATATTTTATTGGCCATCCTTAATATGCACAGTGTTTGGCATTTAAACCCTGCCAACTCGGTATACCAGGGTTCAGGTGTAGTCTGATCTTAATGACACGGTCATGGTGAACAGACCCATACCCATATGAGTGATGCTGTGTCTCCGCAGGTGGTGGCGCTCATAAAACCTCTTGTCACACATGGTGCAAGCGAACGGCTTCACCGCTGTACACAGAGAAAATAGTGTTTTTAAAGTCTCTCTCCATCGACTTAAGTCTTCCAAAATTAAGCTTAGGTGTGTATACATTTACTTCTGATAAACCACTGATATCAATGGTGATGTGCTGGAATGGTTCTCGTATTGTACAGTTGCTGAAGTCGTAAATATGACACGAGTGCGTACCATGACATTTCAACTTGATGGCAAAGAACCAACGTTGCTAGATTGCTAACGTGGACAATGTGTCAACCCAGACATTATGGGCCAAACTAGCTACATTACTGTAAATGGCTTCGCTTCAGCATATTTGGTCACAAAGTGTCAAATACAGGGACGATATGTCGCAACTCAGAAATTCTGGTATTTTTATACTGGCCCAAGTTTCCCACCACTCCAACTTGGAGGGTCGTTCAAGTGGTTATTTCCGAGTTGGGAAGTCATATTATTTTATTTCTAACAGCAATCGAACGCACCATAACTTCCAGGTTATTCACCTTGAAGAATCCGATTACACTACCACCTCAATAGCTTGCGGTTGTTGGGGTATATTAAAAAATATATATAAAAGAAAGGGTGTTGGTAAGTTGTGCGAATTAATGATGGCCAATAAGGATGAGGCAATTTTACTAGGTGTCACCCACAGAGCTGAGAATGCAAGAAATTGCACAGATGAGAAGTTCATTATATAATACCATAAACTTCACACCACATTTAGTATGATCAACAATATCCAAAGAACACTTATCAACATCCTGATTTCAAGCAGATTATGTTTTCTTAGCCATCCTTGATTCGTGCAGTAGCTAGAATATAGGCAAAATCGTTCCAACCCTGTATACCAGAATGGACCCATACCCATATGAGTGACGCTGTGTCTCCGTAGATGGTCTCGCTGGAAAAACCTCTTGTCACACATGGTGCAAGCATACGGCTTCACCCCTACACACACAGAACATCATATTATTTTTATGCCCCACTGTCCGTCAATTAAAGTCCTCCAAAATTAGGATGTATGCATTTACAGTTCATTCGGAAAGTATTCAGACCCCTCGTCTTTTTCCACATTGTTACATTACAGCCTTATTATAATATATATTTTTTTATATCCCTCAATCGACACACAATACCTCATAATGACAAATTAAAAAAACTGGTTTTTAGAAATGTTTGCAAATGTGTTAAGAAAACTGAAATATGACATTTACGTAAGTATTCAGACCCTTTACTCAGTACTTTGTTGAAGCACCTTTGGCAGCGATTACAGCCAAGTCTTCTTAGGAGTGACGCTACAAGCTTGGAACATCTGTATTTGGAGAGTTTCTCCCATTCTTCTCTGCATATCTTCTCAAGTTCTGTCAGGTTGGATGGGGAGCGATGCTGCACAGCTATTTTCAGGTCTCTATAGATATGTTAGATCGGAGAGACCTGCTAGTCTCAGTCCCTGCCACTGAAAAACATCCCCACAGCATGATGCTGCCACCACCATGCTTCACCGTAGGGATGGTGCCAGGTTTCCTCCAGACGTGACACTTGGCATTCAGGACAAAAGGGTTCAATCTTAGTTTCATCAGACTAGTAAATCTTGTTTCTCCTTTAGCTGCCTTTTGGCAAACTCCAAGTGGGCTGTCATGTGCCTTTTACCGAGTGGCTTTGTTTGGCCATACCAAAGACCTGATTGGTGGAGTGCTGCAAAGATGGTTGCCCTTCTGGAAGGTTCTCCCATCTGGACAGAGGAAATCTGGAGTTCTGTCAGAGTGACTATTGGGTTCTTGGTCACCTCCCTGACCAAGGCTCTTCTCCCCAGATTGCTCAGTTTGGATGGGCGTCCAGCTCTAGGAAGAGTCTTGGTGGATCCAAACTTCTTCCATTTAAGAATGATGGCAGCCACTGTGTTCTTAGAGACCTTCAAATGCTGCAGAGATGTTTTGGTACCCAACCCCAGATCTGTGCCTTGACACAATCCTGTCTGAGCTCCATAGACAATTCCTTTGACCTCGTGGCTTGGTTTTTGCTCTGACATGCACTGTCAACTGTGGGACCTTATAGACAGGTGTCTACCTTTCCAAATCCTGTCCAATTGAACTTACCACAGGTGGACTCCAATCAAGTTGTAGTAACATCAAGGATGATGAATGGAAACAGGATGCACCTGCGCTCAATTTCAAGTCTCATAGCAAAAGGTCTGAATACCTATGTAAATAAGAATAATAAATATCTGAAACCTGTTTATACTTTGTCCGTAGATTGATGAGGAAATGCTTATATTTAATCAATTTTAGAATACACCTGTAACGTAACAAAATGTCAAGGGATCTGAATAGTTTCCGAATGCACTGTATACTTATAAATATCTTATAAAAACACTGATGTCGATCCACACAACTTCCCGGGTATTGGCAGTTTAGAATCTGATTACACTACCACTTCAATAGCTTGCGGTTGTTGGGGTTCATCAAAAAGGTGTTGACAAGGTGTGCAAAATTTAGGATTGGCCATTCGTTTATGATTAACCACAATTTGACAAGGCATCCATCCACAGAATGTAAGAAATTGCACTTCATGATCTCATACAACGCAGATTAAGGGATTATATAATCTGGTGGTAGTTCTAGGCCTTCTTAAAGTGCTTAAATTTAGGAAGTTGCGAAAATAAAGTGGTTTTCTAGTGGCGGCTTATGACCTAGTTCTACTGGGAACTTCGCTAGTACAACATAGCAATGATGCAATACAGCACTTTTCATCAAAGGCGTTAACTTGCAAAGGACTGCAAAATCACGATAATTATTGATCAAAGTCCTAAATCGTTATTGAATGTGTGCCTGCAAATTATTTTACTAACATCCTTAACTAGCTTCTATATGTGAGAAGGGTACGGTGAGTGGACCCATACACGTATGTTTGAGGCTGTGTCTCACCAGGTGGGAGCGCTGAACAAACCTCATGTTACACACGGTGCAAGCATAAGGTATTACACCTAACCCCACAGAGCATCAATATATTATTTTAGTGCCTCTAATTTTTTAGGTTTAGTTATATGTATATACTTGGATGGTAATTCAATTGGTAGTTAACTACTCATTTCAATAATTGCCACAATGTAATAGGTATTCACAAAAATCTTTCAAATGTTACCCCCGATGAAGTGAGAGATTTTTTTATGCCCCCCCCCCTCCCCATCTCATGTTTTAGTCCACAACCATAACACATCACATGAGCTGATGATGTCACCCAGTGGCAAAACTAACCCATTCTCATCTTAACAGAATTAAATTAAGAACTTTTTGGGGATATTAAAACATTTTTTTTGTGCATGACTAATTCATAAATCCTGCCAACCCTGTATACTAGGGTTTAATTACAGGGAAAAGGTGAGAGGGTGCATACCCATATGAGTGAGGCTGTGTCTTGCCAGGTGGTAGCGCTGGAAGAACCTCTTGTCACACATGGTGCAACCAAATGGCTTCACCCCTACACACACACACACACACACACACACACACACAGAGCACCAACTTCAGTATAAAAAAGTTCAACTGCCAAAAATGATCAATCTTAAAGCAATAATCCACTCATATTTTGTTATTTTTTTCATTAGTGCACTGATGGTAGTCCAAAAATGTTTTGCATTTCAGCAATCAAGTTCCGATATAGGACTTTCAAGAACGAAATGATCACTTTCCACATCATGAAGAAGTGTTTCGCATCACCATGTTGATGTGGCACGTGACAAATAGCTTTTTGAAAGACCCATCTCTTGAAAACTTGATCGCTGACAAGGGAAACATTTTGGGACTATATAAAACAGTGGACGAAAATAAAAAAAAAGACCAAAAGATTTGAGTGGATTATTTCTTTACCTTTAGTGCAGCTAAATAAGCTTAGCACAGTTTGTCTTGTTCACCAGACAATTTTATTTAACAGAAAATTGTGTTACAGCAGTTGGTCAAAAAGGTACAACCTACTAATCCAATTGGGACTCGATTTTAGCGCCCAATGAGTATTAGGCAGTTAATGTTCAAAAGGGCAATGCTAAGAAAAGGCAATGCTCTAATACACCACCATAATACAAGGTAAAATCACTGTTGTAGCCTAAGCGTGGCTACCAGCTACCAATGATTCCAATGGTTTACCTAATAACAATTGCAATTTTGCTGAGTTTGGTTAGAATTTGGGGTGAAAATGGCAGTGGACACATAGCTTCACATCATGCTGTTCATATGAACATTAGATGTGAACATTTTAAGCAGTTGGTACATATTTAAACATAACACATTGACACAACCATGTGATTTTTGGCATGCTATTGTGACGTCTCAAACGCCTGAAGCGGTCTGGTTCACCTGCTATTCTAAACGCCATCAAAGATGGCTTCCATAGGACATTTTTGGAAATACAGTCAGCCTGAAGTTGTGGCTCTTAGCCAGACCTCAAGCTCAATTCCAACATGGGGGTTCAAAGGGTTTTAATCGGAACTGGGACATCGATTTACAAATGTTGTGCAATGATTTGGGGGTTTGATTCAAATCTATCAGTCCTCTAAACTGGTTCGCTTGGAAATCTTTTGCCTACATAAAACAATATTCAAGATCTTTCTCTAAGATCTGACAGGAATCAAGGCGAAGTATTGGTAGTGCTGTGCTGGGACAATAGTCTTTGATTTGGAAATAAAATGCCTTTAACAACACAAACTCGAGTTTGATGCAGTCATATGTATGAATTCAATTCCATTATACCCCAACATGACACCGACAACTCATGTAACCACACATTGCAGTGGGGCTCATGCATGACATTTGCAATGTCAGATTGAAGCGAGAGGGAGATTTAAAGTGAGGACACATACCCGTATGAGTGAGGCTGTGTCTCTCCAGTTGGTAACGCTGAATAAACCTCATGTCACACATGGAACAAGCATATGGCTTCACTCCTAAACACACACACAGAGCAGACAGATATTAGCCATCTTTGTCAGTTTTAAAATATGCATTCCCCGATAAAAAAATAATGTAAAAAATTTAGACATTAACATGCTGGATTTCCTGTCTACAACTTAAATAATTGTATAAAATCACTTCGAGGGGAACTAATGAAAAGAAAAATTTTGCAACTACCCTTAAGAGTGCTTGCAATTACATTTCTCAAATCATACAATGCCTTTCTCTAAAGCTAAAAAACATCACTTAAATTAATATCATCTGGTGATAAATCACTCCCCTTATTAAAAATACGAGTCAATTATATGAGAAACTTCGTTAGGAGATCACTGGCTAGAAAAAACCTGGATGTATAAAACAACTCTAATATTTGATAACATGGAGATTGAGATTGCTCTTTCCAGTGGACAGTAGTTTCCAACAAAGCCTCTTCATTCCATTCACTTTGAGATTAAGGGGTTACCAACACAAGGACAACCAACACTGAATACCCTGAGTGCTAAAAAAGTGGCCTAACCCTACAAATACGTTTTGTCAGAACATTTGACAATGCATGGGGCTGTTGGGGACTTAACATGTACATTCAACTGAATAATGTTGCGTCACTAGCTCCAGTGAGGTAGCAGTGAGCAGACGCCATACCCGTATGAGTGAGGCTGTGTCTCGATAGGTGGTAACGCTGGTAGAACCTCATGTCACACATGGAGCAAGCGTACGGCTTCACCCCTATACACACACAGATCACCAGTCATGTCAGTATATAAGGCTTGTTAAGAGCATCATGCATATATTAATGGGTTTGTATTGTGCCAGACACAAACATATGGACAAACATTTTTGAAAACTCAGTGGCCTATTTTAAAAGTAGTGGCAGCGGTGGAACGTGTCCATAACATTGCAAAACTAATTAAAGCTGTTCCTATAGAGCTTCTTGGAGTACATCTGCAATATTTCATTGTTTGTACGAATCCAAACTCGATGGTCTTACGTACAATTATTTCACTGGAGTACCTAAATATGTGAGATGGGTACGGTGAGCGGACCCATACCCGTATGTTTGAGGCTGTGTCTTGCCAGGTGGTAACGCTGGAAAAATCTTTGATCACACATGGAGCAAGCGTATGGCTTCACCCCTATACACACAGAGCACCAACTTTAGAGAAGTCTGCCTCTTGCCCTATGTTTAAGTAGTCCTTAACACTCATCGAAGAAAGCCTGATGCGCCAGAACACGGGCAGCAATTAAAATGATCTGAGACGTCACAATAGCCATGCAAAGCTTACACTGAGACATTCCATTATTCAACAGTTGATTGGGGAAAGTATTCAGACCCCTTGACTTCATCCAGATTTCGTTAAAGTTAGCTTTATTCTAAAATGGATTAAATCATTTTTTCACCTCATTAAACTACACACAATATCATAGCAAAAACAGGTTTAGAACGTTTTACTAATTTATTACAAATAAAACACTGAAATATTACATTTACATAAGTAATCAGACCCTTTACTCTGTACTTTGTGGAAGCACCTTCGGCAGCGATTACAGCCTAGAGTCTTCTTGCGTATGTCGCTACAAGCTGGGCACACATGTATTTGGGGAGTTTCTCCCATCCTTCTCTGCAGATCCTCTCAAACTCTGTCAGGTTGGATGGGGAGAGTTGCTGCCCAGCTATTTCCAGGTCTCTCCATAGATGTTCGATCGGGTTCTGGGCTCTGGCTGGTACCCCCAATGGACATTCAGAGACTTGTCCCGAAGTCACTCCAGCATCGTTTTGGCAATGTGCTTAGGGCCATTGTCCTGTTGGAAGGTGAACCTTCACCCCATTCTGAGGTCCTCTGGAGCACGTTGTCATCAAATATGAGAAACTTGGTTAGAGACCACCGACTAGAAAAAACAGATTTATAAAACACATTAACACACCACTCTCTAATATTTTATAATTCTTTCCCTTGAGCCTGACTAGTCTCCCAGTCCCTGTCACTGAAAAAGATCCCCAGAGCAGAATGCTGCCACTATGCTTCACCGTAAGGATGGTGCCAGGTTTCCTCCAGACGTGGCTCTTGGTATTCAGGCCAAAAAGTTATTGGTTTCATCAGACCAGAGAATCTTCCTTCTTGGGGTCGGAGTCCTTTACGTGCCTTTTGGCAAACTCCAAGCTGTCTGTCACATGCCTTTTACTGAAGAGTGGCTTCCGTCTTGCCACTACCATAGAGGCCTGATTGGTGGAGTGCAGCAGATATGGTTGTCCTTCTGGAGGTCCTCCCATCTCCACAGAGGAACTCTGGAGCTCTGTCAGAGTGACCATCGGGTTCTTGGCCACCTCCCTGACCAAGGCCCTTCTCCGCCGATTCCGCAGTTTGGCCAGGCAGCCAGCATTAGGAAGAGTCTTGATGGTTCCAAACTTCTTCCATTTAAGAATGATGGCGGCCAATGTGTTCTTGGGGAGCTTCGATGCTCCAGAAATGTTTTGGTACCCATCCCCAGATCTGTGCCTCGACACAATCCTGTCTCGGAGCTCAACGGACAATTCCTTTGACCTCATGGCCTGGTTTTTCCTCTGACATGCACTGTCAATTGTGGGACCTTATATAGACAGGTGTGTGCCTTTCCAAAGAATGTCCAATTGAACTTACCACAGGTGGACTCCAATCAAGTTGTAGAAACATCAAGGATGATCAATGGAAACAAGATACACCAGAGCTCAAATTCGAGTATCATAGCAAAGGGTATGAATATCTATGTAAATAAGGTATGACTGTTCTTTAATTTTAATACATTTGCAAAAATGTCTAAAACACAGTTTTCAATGTGTAATTATGGGGTAGTGTGTAGATTGACGAGGGAAAAAAATATTTGATAAATTTTAGAACAAGGCTGTACAAAAAGGCATAACAAAATGTGGAAAAGTGAAGGGGTCTGAATAATTTCTGAATGCACTCAAAATATTTTAAAAGGGCTATAATGTAATTCAAAACAATTATCAGCATAACTCAGTCATTTGAGTATACAAATATAGCTTATTAATGCACTATCCTACTAAAGGGTTGGTTTGGCAATTTACCAAGACAATGAAATTGCCAAGATAGTGAATCCAGAGATATTAATTGAAAGCCACAAATTGTTAAGCGGTTCTAAAAGCCTAGTTTGTTGTGAAGTACAACATAAGAAACCTGTGTATTGGTGCTTAAGTGCAGCATCAGTGTTTATAGCCCATTGTTAAGAGGGGTACGGTGTGCGAACCAGTACCCGTATGAGTGAGGCTGTGTCTCGCCAGGTGGTAACGCTGGAAGAATCTCATGTCACACATGTTGCAAGCAAACGGCTTCACCCCTATGCACACAGAGTATCAATGTATTAGCTAGTGTTCCTATTGCATAAAGTGGAACACAAAACAATACCCAACTCCCAAACTATAACCATATACATTTCACACAAATGTAAGGACTGATTAGTTCTAGTACTAGAGGTCAAATGTTTGTTGCCATGTCTTAACCCCTGGGGACAAACACTCCAGTGTGCATTTAAGGTTAAAACAAGAAAATGTTTTATGCCCATTCAAATTCAATTTGGGTTCAATGGCAACAATTGGGAATTAAACTACAGAAATGTTAGCTGGCAAAGTGTAAGAGAGGAAACCCTTCACTGACATCAAAATAAGATTTTACCTAAAACAAAATTGTCATCAGTAATAATCTGTACCAACTTCAAGCCATTATCAATTACAATAACTAGACATGAACTAGGACCAGTAAGTAATGTGCAAGGCTTGGACATCAAGAGACCATTCCCTCTGTAGGCAAGAGACTGACTTTTGCCCCATGAGTCTGATAGTTTTAAACAATTTAAATACATATACAGTGCCTTCAGAAAGTATTCACAGCCCTGGACTTTTTCCACATTTTGTTGTGTTACAGCTTGAATTTAAGATGGATCAAATAGAGATTGCGTTTTTACTGGCCTACACACAATACCCCCATAATGCCAAAGTGGAATGATGTTTTAGGATTTTTTATATACACACACACACATTGATTAAAAATTTAAATCTGAAATGTCTTGAATCAGTAAGTATTCAAACCCTTTTATGGCAAGCCTAAAAATGTGCTTAATTAAGAAGTCACATAAGTTGCATGGACTCACTGTGTGCAATAATATTGTTAAACATGTTTTAAATAAACTACCTCATCTTTGTACCCCACACATACAGATAATTGTAAGGTCCCTCAGTCTAGCAGTGAATTTCAAACAGATTCAACCAAAGACCAGGGAAGTTTTCCAATGCCTCACAAAGGGCACCCATTGGCAGATGGGTTAAAAAAATAATTATATTAAAAATAAATAAAAAACACATTACATTTCCTGAGTGTCGCAGCAGTCTAATGCACAGGCATCTCAGTGCTTGAGGCGTCACTAGACACCCCGGTTCGAATCCAGGCTGTATCACAACCGGCTGTGATTGGGAGTCCCATAGGATAGCGCACAATTGGCCCAGCATCATCCGGGCCCAGTGTAGGCCGTCATTGTAAATAATTTGTTCTTAAATGACTTGCCTAGTTAAATTAAAACAGTTACACTTTGGATGGTGTAGCAATACACCCCAGTCACTATAAAAGATAGACATCCTTCCTAACTCAATTGCTGGAGAGGAAAGAAATCACTCCGGGATTTCACCATGCTGCCAATGGTAACTTTAAAACAGCTTGGAGAATACTGAGGATGGATCAACATTGTAGCTACTCCACAATGCTAACCTAAATGACAGAGTAAAAAGGAAGCATGTACAGAAAAAAATATTCCAAAACATGCATCCTGTTTGCAATAAGACACCAAAGTAAAACTGCAAAAAATGTGGCAAAGAAATGTACTTTAAAGTCCTGAATAAAAAGTGTTCTGTTAGGGCAAATCCAACAACACGTCACTGATTACCACAACCCCTATTTTCCAGCATTGCGGTGGCTGCATCATGTTATGGGTATGCTTGTCATCGGCAAGGACTAGAGATTAGGGAGGGTCTGGCCGGTAGGGATATCCTTGTCTCATTGCGCACCAGCGACTCCTGTGGTGGGCCGGGCGCACAGTGTTTCCTCCGACACATTGGTGCGGCTGGCTTCCGGGTTGGATGCGCGCTGCGTTAAGAAGCAGTATGGCTTGGTTGGGTTGTGTATTGGAGGACGCATGACTTTCGACCTTAGTCTCTCCCGAGACCGTACAGGAGTTGTAGCGATGAGACAAGGTAGTAGCTACTAACAATTGGATACCGCGAAAAAGGGGGAGAAAAAGCAGGTAAAAAAATGCAAAAAAATAAAACTGTACTGTAGGAATGGTATTTGTGCTGCAGGCTACAGGCCCAAAACATTATCGCCACATATTCGCTTTGCTTGAATTGCCCTAAATGCATTCTTGTTCTTCTCACACCACTTTTTAATTATATTTCAACATTTGAGGTAGGCAATATGATCACACCGGTAATAGACCAGTTAATGTATTACTTGTGAGGCATAGCTAAGTGTGATTACTACAGGTATGATTACAACCTCTGATGGGTTTAGAGCAGGGCTGCGCAACCCTGCTCCTGGAGAGCTACCCTCTTGTAGGTTCACACTCCAACCCCGGGTATAACCAACCTGATACAGCACATCAACTAGCTAATTATTAGATTCAGGTGCGCTAGATGAGGGACAGAGTGAAAACCTACAGGATGGTAGCTCTCCAGGAGCAGGGTTGGACAGCCCTGGTTTAGAGCTGGAGGTAGTCACCCCATACAAGTACTTGGACAGTGTACAGTCTAGCCATACTCCCTTCTCTCAGCACATATCAAAGCTGCAGGCTAAAGTGAAATCTAGACTTGGTTTCCTCTATCGTAGTCGCTCCTCTTTCACGCCAGCTGCCAAACTAACCCTGATTCAGATGACCATCCGACCCATGCAAGATTATGGAGACGTAATTTATAGATCGGCAGGTACGGGTGTTAGAGTGGCTAGATGTTCTTTACCATTCAGCCATCAGATGTGCCACCAATGCTCCTTCTAAGACACGTCACTTCACCCCTCTGTAAACTGGTCATCTCTGTATGCCCGTCGATGCTTATTTATAAAACCCTCTTATCTAAGATATCTACTGCAGCCCTCATCCTCCACATACAACACCCGCCCTGCCAGTCACATTCTGTTAAAGCTAATCGCTCCTGTTTTTAGTTCGCTGCAGCTAGCAACTGGAACGAGTTGCAACAAACACTCAAACTGGACAGTTATTTCAATCTCTTCTAAAAAAAATTACAAAATTATAAAAAAATAAGACTCAACCATGGACACTCTTACTGACAGTTGTGGCTGCTTCAAGTGATGTATTGTTGTCTCTACCTTCTTGCCCTTTGTACTGTTGTTTGTGCCCAATAATGTTTGTACCATGTTCTGTTGCTACCACGCAGTGTTGCTACCACGCAGTGTTGCTACCACGCTGTGTTGCTACCACGCTGTGTTGCTACCACGCTGTGTTGCTACCACGCTGTGTTGCTACCACGCTGTGTTGCTACCACGCTGTGTTGCTACCACGCTGTGTTGCTACCACGCTGTGTTGCTACCACGCTGTGTTGCTACCACGCTGTGTTGCTACCACGCTGTGTTGCTACCACGCTGTGTTGCTACCACGCTGTGTCGTCATGTGTTGCTGCCACCATGTTGTGTTGTCATGTGTTGCTGCCATGCTATGTTGTCTTAGGTATCTCTTTATGTAGTGCAGTGATGTCTCTTGTTGTAATGTGTGTTCTGTCCTATATTTTTAATGCAAGCCCCCATTCCCGCAGGCGGCCATTTGCCTTTTGGTAGGCCGTTATTGTAAATATGATTTTGTTCTTAACTGACTTGCCTAGTTAAATAAAGGTTCAATTTTAAAAAGTGAAATAACATTTAAATAATTTGCTTTATATTTTTATTTCGCTGGGCTGATGGAGCCAGACTCAGCAGAGGGAAGAGGGCAGCAGACTAACGGTCCGCTTCAACATCCCTCCACTCTCTCTTTCCTCCCCTGACACTGACCAAAGAAACGTTCTTCCAGCTGATGGCAAAACTCGAGCTGCACCGCATTGTTTCTACCTCATGTAAAACTGTATGCGTTACTCCTATGACCAGACAAATGAAATATTCCTCGATATTACAAAAAGGTGCAAGCCGCTAATAAACGCAAGCCTATCGATACACTTTCCTACTCATTCATTCACTGCAACGCCAGTTGTAGAGCGAGTGGAAGTAGGGAGAACGGCTGATAAGAAGAAAAAGTGTTGAATAGAAAGTGTTGACAGTGCTAAGTAAAAACGTAAACATGAACTCACTGATAAACAGCAGCGCTTTAATATAGACATTGACAGGCTCTCTCTAGTCATGGTTTTAAAAGTTTAGAATGGGACACGTCTCCTACTCGGCGTGCAAGGCCGCAGAATCGGGTGCATCTACTGCCAACAGTGCGAGATGAAGTCAAAATAATTGGAACGCAAGGCTTATCGTACAGAAATGTTTGGCGATCTAACAGTTGGTTTGGCGATCGGAACATTCACCCTCTAGGAACTGTTCGAGTGGCCTAGTTACAGCTCTATATAAAATTGTCTTGCAAATCTATGGCAAGACTTAAATGGATGCCTAGCAATGACCAACACCCAATTTGACAAAGATTTAAATGAAGAAATGTGCAAATATTGTACAATCCAGGTGTACAAAGCTCTTAGAGACTTACCCAGAAAGGCTCACAGCTGTAATCACTGCAAAAGGTGATTCTAACATGGATTGACTCAGGGGTGTGAATATTTATTTAAGTAAGATATCTGTATTTCAGATTCAATACATTTGCAAACATTTCTAAAAACATGTATTTTGTGTAGATGGGTGAGAGGGAAAAAAAATGTAATCCATTTTGAATTTAGGCCACAACAATGTGGAATAAGTCAACGGGTATGAATACTTCCTGAAGGCACAGTAACTGTATATTAAGTTTGCATTTATACCTATATGAAGGCCACATGGTTTTTGTCCGAGCATAAAGATCTTTGTCACATCCTGAGCTCTCCCGAAGCTGGCCAACTGCCATGCGGTCTTTTTGATTTGACACTCAATACATTTCTACTCAGAGGCTGCTCTATGACAAACAGGAGTAAAATGGGTCGCTTGTTTTATGTGAGATGGGTACGGAAAGAGGACTCATACCCGTATGAGTGAGGCTGTGTCTCTCCAGGTGGTAACGCTGGAAAAACCTCATGTCACACATGGAACAAGCGTACGGCTTCACCCCTATACACACAGAGCATACAAATATTAGCTATTCAATCTGCACAGAATTTTTTTTTAAGAAAAAAAAAAGGATTTATTCCAAATTGCAAACTGTCCACTCAAATGAATATGAGTAGGATTATTGGTTATATTTACAAGGATAAACATATGGCCAAATGATGAACACACCCATAATACTTGACTATGATCCGAATGCATCTTGCTTTTGGTCAAATGAGAATTTCACAAATATCAGATAACAAAAAAATCTAAAGCAAATAGTTTTCACTGTAAATTTAAAATGCAAACGTGTAAAGCAGTGTTTTATTTTCCAATATAGGAGAAGCTATAGACCACTCTTCAAATAGTCTACTTACCAATATTACACAATGTCTCAGAAAATCAGTCGCTTGATGTCCATGCAGTAAATTCTATTCAAAATCTCATACTGCATACAAAAAGCTACTGCTAAACTAGCAACACCTTCACCTACTAAAAGCAACATTTTCCTAAAACTGTGACCTTTGTGCAGCCTCCTATGGCCAATCTATAAACATTTGTACCAAATAGATCTTTCATTTGTACTCTCATTGGTGTTGGGGGACCCATTTGTACATTTGTGATAACCCTCTCCTTCACATAGTTGTGGTGAAAGGAATGTTGAGCTTTGTTGGAAATTACTGTCCAAATGACAAAAGAACACTGAAAACCCTGTACACTTGGGTTCCGGTGCAGCACTACAGGTGTAGCCTGTTTAGTGAGAGATGGGTACGGTAAGAGGACGCATACCCGTGTGAATGAGGCTGTGTCTCTCCAGGTGGTAACGCTGAATAAACCTCATGTCACATATGCCACAAGCATACGGCTTCTCCCCTAAACCGAAGAGTACCAGTTTTAGTGAAAGGTCCCCACAGAGAACACCAAAAACTGTGAATGAAAATCTGACACTAGACAATCTCTTTTTGGAGGCCATCTCAAGATTAAAATCACTGGTCACTTAATTCAAACGCGTGTTTCTGCTGGCCTTATGTATTTTCCTACTGTATTAGCTAAGCATGTTAAACATCTCCCTAACTGGTAATGGAAAACTTCCAGTAGTAGGCCATTGTGGTTGGGACACATACCTGTATGAATGAGGATGTGTCTCTTCAGGTGATATCCACTCCTAAATGCTCCGTAACAGTGATCACAGATGAAGTTTTTCTGCACTTTGGATATTGGACAGTTACCATTCTCGTCCACAACAACCACCTAGGCAGGATATGACAGAATAGTGGCTCAGAATACAATTGTAGGCCTAAATACAACATACAGAAGAAGAAAAAAAAACTTGCAAACGTACACATCTACTAAATCACCACAACAAGCATGTTGTATAGAAGGAAACATATGATACAATCATTTTAGTATGAGAAAAGCCAGTGCTGACAAAGGCTGAATTAAATTAAGGTAGTACAGGATTAAAACAATGTTTTAACCATTTTGACCATTTAAAGCAAAACCTAGAGAAGGGTTAACCCCCTCCCACATGTTACTGCTCCCCCCTCAAACACAATAACAGTTATTGTGTTCCCCTCCCCCCTCTTTCCTCTCCAGAGAACCCCACCCCCTCCACATCTCATCTGCACTCCTCCCCCCACACAAAATGTGCAAACTCAAAGGCACCAACTCAGCGAGAGACAAAAAAAAGGTCACACACACACACACAGAAGCACAAAGCGAGCCAAACACCCACAAACACACCGTCAGACCGTTTTTATAACACAATCTCTCCCAAACACACGGAGGCTGTTTTGCTTTAAAATTCAGAGACACTGACCTTCCCTCCCCTCCCGTCTTGCTCTCTCACTTTACAGGGCGTTCCTGACTTCCTGTTCTTCTTTTTCAGCTGCATGTCCTCGTTGGCCCTCATCTCCTTCTCGTCCAGCAGGCGGGGGGCGTGGAAGTCAGCCTCCTTCCGGATAAGCTGGGGAGCACATACAAGAGGGAGAGGAGCCTGTGAATCAGCCTTCCCGGTGGAGATGGTATGAAGCTTAAAATGAGAAAGGACCTTACAGATAAGGCCTACATTTCAAGACAGAAACAAAACAAGAACGGAATGCAAGGAATGTTTTCTAAATGTGTGAAATTTAAACATGAACCACAGGAGATTTTAGAATCATTTAGATGATTATGCTGGGAAAACAAATAATAATTAACAGTAAAAAATCAAATAAAAACATTGTCAAAAGAGAAATACAGAAGGTAACCTACGACTACTTTTAAATGGTGTATATATTCTGGCAGCCTCTTTAAATCATTAATGAAGACTTATTTAGGCATATTAGCAGGCCACAGTAAGTTACTTCTGAGACCTAGCCAATGGGAAATATATCCATTTCTAATTTGTTGTTCTTTCAGTGGGTGACAATGATAAACAACAAAGTTCCCTCCTCCCCCTCTGCATTGCCCCAGCTCCTCCTAACCAGGGGTGGGCAGCTCATTCCAGATGGCAGGATCATGTGGCTCTGAGGACCGCGGTCTAAACCATCCCTCTGGGGTGGTGGACCATGGCCGAGTGGAGCCATCATCTTCTTGGGCGGACCGGCCATGGAGCTGGCCTGCATCAGGGCCATACTGGAGAGAACAGCCTCACAGCCAAGCAACCCCGCCTAGGAACAGAACCGAGCCCGAGTCAGGGAAATCTAGTACCAATCAGACATTTTGAAAAATATATAAAACAGAACCAGTCTGGGTGTAGAGGAGCTAAACAAATGAGAATACAAACACACAGACTGTCAGAGGCCAAGTTACAGTTACACAAGAAACAGTATGAAACCCAATGATAAAAATTAAAATCAAGCACTTTACATTTTATGACGACCACATCCTGAGTGACAAAAGATACTGTATAATGTTGCCCAATAGTAGGCATGTTGTTTGTAGCCATTTTATATTTTTTTTGTTGGAAAACAAACCCATTTCATATGGTCGCGGACTGAGCTGCTGGGCAGGTGTGACATTGCAGTGGGAACGGTGTATGTGAGGGCGGGGATGGGGGCGGGGACAAGGTCATCCAGGGATCCGTCAATCAGGATGGTCAGTCTGACGGGGGGCCACACCCACCACACTCATCTAGCACTAAAACTGAGGAAGAGGAGGATGTGGACAATACATAAAAATACATTCAATAATAATGAAATGATTTTTAAAAACAATAAAACCAGCAATGAGTCACAGATTGTAACTGCACCAACCACACAAAACCCAATTATAACTCAAAAACTAGCATCTCCATAATAACTGTAGAAGGTCATTTGGTTTACTCCTTGTTTGTCACTGTCATCGGGTCACTTTGCTAGCTATGAAATATGATCCTGAAAGAGCTGTGCCTACAAGCCTTGAACACGGGTCACATTAATACAACACATCTAGCTAATATCCAAAATGGGATGGTCAAGCAATCCGGTAAGGGACCCAATTCCAATTGTGTACATAATCATACAGCTAATGTTAGCTAGCAAACAGGTGTAAAAACTATAAACAGTATAGCTAGCTACCATGAATTTGGGACAAACAGCTAATACTGTAGATAGGTTAACCTAACTGACTACCATGATTAAGAAAAGCCATACAGCTGAAAAACATTTTACAAATTAAACCAATGGCACCAACATTGGCAAGTTAATGGCTATAGCCAGAGCCATGCATTTAGATATTCCTCATTTAAAAAGTTGACCTAACTCTAGCTAGCTAAATATATGCAATGTAATAACAATAGTCAAATAATAAGGCTCTGGCTAAATAATGATCCAAGGAAAGTCTAAAGCCATCTTTTAGCAACCCCATAGCTAGCTAACATTATTACATGCAGCTAGCAGCAACATTTTGATACACTAATGTCTAGTTATCGTTGCAAATATGAGCAGTTTTCCCTGGATGCAGCTAGCTACCGACTAACTTTGTAATTGGCGAAGTTAACGAAATAACTAGCTAGTGTGGGAAGGCAATGGACAATCAAGTAGTAATATACAGTGAAACACATTTAATTAAAACGTAGCTGTTAGCTAACGTTTGCTAGTTAGCCTGCAATGGTAGAAATACTAACGTTAGCTACTTGAAGTTACATTTAAATGGCATAACCCAACAATTAAAAGGATTATCTCGTAATCTTATAATCATTTAAAGATTATTGCACTAATCGCTCAGGTTAAGAGTCTGCTAGTTACAAAATTGTTAATGTAATCATAGCCTCTCGATGATTTGTATCGGAGTTAACTAGCCGCTAGCCAAAACAGAAACAGATAGCTAGCTAATAACGACGTAGCTAACGTTAGCTAGTAGTGGCTTCCACGTACATCATCACATTTTACTAACTTCAGTTGCCACCCATCAACAAATCGAAATATAAATTTATCATTAGGCAATTTCGATATAATTAGATCCGGATAAATACAGCCAGCTATATAAAACAAGTTTGAGGATTGAGATCAGATTAGCCACAAAACGACTAAGCAGCTAGTACAGCAAGATTTCCCGATAAAGACATTCATTCGTGATGGTCGATGCGTACTCCCCCTCCCCTGTTGTCAAGCTAACAAGTCGTGTCAGTCACTGCTTTTTTGCTTAGAGACGGAGGCCGAATATGTCAAATATCGCCTGATAAACGACTAAACATACAAGAAGTGAAACCATTTGTGATATTCAAACGTCGTTTTTTGGTGTTTACCTTTAAAATTTCCTCGTTTGTCGTGTTTCGACGCCCGTGGCCTGAGTTCCAATTTCTTTCAATTTACAAACACAGGAAACGCCACCGGATGTGCTCCCCGAGGAGAACCCTGCCATGTGATTGGAGAAAATGGGTATATACGTCTGCCATGTTGGAAGGTGAAAACGTTACTCCATTTTAGTTCGGATCAATTAGTAGCCTGAACCACGTATAATTTCAGTTTAGAAAGACGTATCTTTGCCCCGACAGTGTCTGTATTTATACACGTAGATGTTCAGCCTTCCCCCTAAAAAAAAACACCAGCAAGGATTTTGTCTGAATAATCTCTCAATCTGTTGGTCAGATGCACACAGTCCATTCGAGTGTCCGTTGAATTACAATTACAGCAAAAACATAAACGCAAAATCTTAAGTGTTAGTCCCATGTTTCATGAGCTGAAATATTTTCCATACATACAAAAAGCTTATTTTTCAAAAATGTTGTGCACAAATGGGTTGTTAGTGAGCGTTTCTCCTTTGCCAAGATAATCCATCCACCTGACAGGTGTGGCGTACCAAGAAGCTGATTAAAGAGCATGATCATTACACAGGTGCACCTTGTGCTGAGGACAATAAAAGGCCACTTTAAAATGTGCAATTTTGCTGCACAACACAATGCCAGAGATGTCTCAAGCATTGAGGGACTGTACAATTGGCATGCTGACCGCAGGAATGTCCACCAGAGCGGTTGCTAGAGAATTTAATATTAGTTTCTCCACCACCAGAGACCACTAATGTCGCTTTAGAGAATTTGGCAGTACATCAAATGAGCCTCACAACCGCAGATCACGTGTAGCCAGACCAGGAGCTCTACATACGGCTTCTTCACCTGTCTGGCTCGTCTGGGGGGAACTCATTCTGATTGGCTGGACCTGGCTCCCCAGTGGGTGGGCCAATGCCCTCCCAAATCCACCCATGGCTGCATCCCTGCCCAGTCCTGTGAAGAAGAAAAAAACATCAAGCGGTATGATGAAACTGGCTCTCCTGAGGACTGCCACAGGAATGGAAGACCAAGAGTTACCTCTGCTGCAGAGGATAAGTTCATTAGAGTTACCAGCCTCAGAAATTGGAGCCCAAGTAAATGCTTCACAGAGTTCAAGTAACAGACACATCTCAACATCAACTGTTCAGAGGAGACTGTGTGAATCAGGCCTTCATGGTTGAATTGCTGTAAAGAAACCACTACTAAAGGACACCAATAATAATAAGAGACTTGCTTGAGCCAAGAAACACGAGCAATGGACAATAGACTGGTGGGAATTTGTCCTCTGGTCTGAAGTCCAAATTCGTTACTACCACTGAGTCTTTGTGAGATGTGGTGTGGGTGAATGGATGATCTCCACTATTTCCCACCGTAAAGCATGGAGGAGGAGGTGTGATGGTGTGGCGGTGCTTTGCTGGTGACACTGTCTGTGATTTATTTAGAATTCAAGGCACACTTAACTACCACAGCATTCTGCAGCAATACGCCATCTCATCTGGTTTGGGCTTAGTGGGACTATCATTTGTTTTCAACAGGACAATGACCCAACACACCTCCAGGCTGTTTAAGGTCTATTTTACCAAGAAGGAGAGTGATGGAGTGCTGCATCAGATGACCTGGCCTCCACAGTCACCCAACCTCAACCCAATTGTGATAGTTTTGGATTAGTCGGACCACATAGGAAACACAGCCAACAAGTGCTCAGCATATGTGGGAACTCCTTCAAGACTGTTGGAAAAGCATTCCAGGTGAGTTGGTTGAGAGAATGCCAAGAGTGTGCAAAGATGTCAAAGGCAAATGGTGGCTATTTGAACAATCTCAAATATAAAATATATTTAGATTTGTTTAAAACTTTTTTGGTTACCAAATGATTCCATATGTGCCATTTCATAGTTTTGATGTTTTCACTATTATTAAAAAATGTAGAAAATAGTAAAAAAAAATTAAGAAAAACCCTTGAATGAGTAGGTGTTCTAAAACTTTTGACCGGTAGTGTGTGGGGCGGCAGATACCCTTGCGGTTAAGAGCGTTAGAACAGTAACCAAAAAGTCGCTGGTTCGAATGTTGATATGTGCTTGAGCAAGGCACCCTAATCACCCCTGTAAGTCGCTCTGGATAAGAGTGTCTGCCAAATGACTAGAATACGATAAGGGTAGGCTATACCATGTCTCAGAATCAAGGATTGCCAGGTTTTGAATAATTCTCTATCAATAGGCATAGGCCTATGCAAACACTTTTACAAATAGTTATCCAATAACCTTTGTGTTTTTATCAGCGGGATATTTGTAAACAGCGTATTCTCCAGTGTTAAATTTAACACCGGTCCAGTGTCTATACTGGTCCCCACTTTTCAGTGTTAAATTAACACACTGCTAGTAAAGACGTATCTGCCTTGCCATCCTGGTGAATTGTAGAGTTTACAACCCATGGTTGTATTTGTTAGTGAAAGAGACATTCCTGCTGCAGTCATTAAGGTTTTGATTTGTGGGCTTTAAACAAGTGAAATCCTTAGTGACTATGTTATCATTAAAATTACATGATTCAACACAATATAACTATTTAATAAGTCATTAATTTGAGGGCTTAGTTTTACCCTATTACAGGTGCCTGAAATTCACGTATTTCAGGCTTGTAAGTCACATTATGATAGCTTGCAAAGTGATGTGTAATTCCTATTGGAATCAAATGTTGTTTGTCACATGCGCCGAATACAAGCCCTTAACCAACAATGCAGTTTTAAGATAAGTGTTAAGTAAAAAATAGATAAGTAAAAAATAAAAGTAACAAGTAATTAAAGTGCAGCAGTAAAATAACGGTAGCGAGGCTATATACAGGGGGTACCGGTACAGAGTAAATGTGCGGGGACACCAGTTAGTCGAGGTAATTGAGGTAATATGTACATGTAGGTAGAGTTAAAGTGACTATGCATACATAATGGAATGGTCTGCCTATCCATGTGAGTGACGCAGGCTCGGTCTCGACCTTTAAGTCTTTATTGAAGACTCATCTCTTCAGTAGGTTCAGTGTAGTCTGGCCCAGGGGTGGGAAGGTGAACTGAAAGGCACTGGAGCGACGAACCGCCCTTGCTGTCTCTGCCTGGCCTGTTCCTCTCTCTCCACTGGGATTCTCTGCCTCTAACCCTATTACGGGGGCTGAGTCACTGGCTTACTGGTGCTCTTTCATGCCGTCACTTGAGTGGGTTGAGTCACAGAAGTGATTTTCCTGTCCTGGTTGGCACCTCCCTCGGGTTCGTGCCGTGGGGGAGGTTTTCGTGGGCGATACTCAGCCTTGTCCCAGGATAGTAGGTTGGTTGGTGGTTGAAGATATCCCTATAGTGGTGTGGGGGCTGTGCCTTGGCAAAGTGGGTGGGGTAATATCCAGCCTGTTTGGCCCTGTCTGGTGGTATTGTTGGATGGGGCCACAGTGTCTCCGACCCCTCCTGTCTCAGCCTCCAGTATTTATGCTGCAATAGTTTACATGTTGGGGGGCTAGGGTCAGTGTATTATATCTGGATTATTTCTAATGTCTTATCCAGTATCCTGTGTGAATTTAAGTATGCTCCCTCTAATTCTCTCTCTCTCTTCTCTCGGAGGACCTGAGCCCTCGGACCATGCCTCAGGACTCCTTGCTGTCCCCAGTCCACCTGGTCATGCTGCTGCTGCAGTTTCAACTGTTCTGCCTGGAACTCTGACCTGTTCACTGGACGTGCTAGCTTGTCCCAGACTTGCTGTTTTGGACTCTTTCTCACTCTTTTTATTTAATTTTTTGTTTTATCTTTATTTAACTTGGCGGGTCAGTTGAGAACAGATTCTTGTTTTCAGTGGCAGCCTAGGAACAGTGGGTTGGCTGCCTTATTCAGGGGCGGAGGGACAGGTTTATGCCATGTCAGCTTGGGGATTCGATCTTGCAACCTTTTGGTTGCAGGTCCAATGCTCTACCTACTAGGCTACCTGCCGCTCGCTTTACCGCACCTTTTGTCTCTAACTCTGAATGATCGGCTATGAAAAGCTAACTGACATTTACTCTTGAGGTGCTGACCTGTTGCACCATCTACGACCATTGTGATAATTATTATCTGACCCTACTGGTCATCTATGAACGTTTGAACATCTTGTCCATATTCTGTTATAATCTCCACCCAACACAGCGAGAAGAGGACTGGCCACCCCCAGAGACTGGTTACTCTCTAGGTTTCTTCCTAGGTTCCTGCCTTTCTAGGGAGTTTTTCCTAGCCACCGTGCTTCTACATCTGCGTTGCTTGCTGTTTGGGGTTTTAGGCTGGGTTTCTGTACAGCACTTTGTGACATGGGCTGATGTAAACAGGGCTTTATAAATAAATGTGATTGATTGATAATAAACAGAGAGTAGCCATTTGATTAGCTGTTCAGGAGTCTTATGGCTTTGGAGTAGAAACTGTCAAGGAGTCTTTTGGACCTAGACTTGGCACTCCGGTTCCACTTGCCGTGTGGTAGCAGAGAGAACAGTCTATGACTAGAGTGGCTGGAGTCTTTGATCTTTATACTATATCCTCATTACACTATTGTAAACAGATCAATTTAGCCAATTTCATGTTTGTGATTTGTTCTTTCTTTACTTCATTGTGTTTATTAATTTATTATACCTTTATTTAACAAGGTGAGTCAGTGAAAAACAAATGCATATTTTCAATGACAGCCTGGGTATCATTACATTGAGTAATGATAGAATTCACAGACCAGCCCACATGGATAGTCTCTCATTAAAGCTCCTACACCTCCTGTATTTTCTGCATGTTACATCAAATCAAAACTCTCACATCCAATAAATATGTATGACCATAACTGTGTTTTACCACCAGATGGCACTAAATACCACATTTAAACTAAGCTAACTATATTATACATGGTTATAGAGCTCACCAACTTGTAGTCCTTAAACCCAGAAATTAGTTACCTCTTGTTCGTTCAGCCTATGTCGAAAATGAATGGGGAAAGAATAGGGTTTTGAGAATCAATATGAGGTCTCAGGTTAACACAAGCATGAGATAATATCAGTCAGTTAACATGACCGTTATGAAGTCTTTATGTGCTTTGACATGCTTTTTAAAATTGCATTGATGCTTCAAAATTCACAAAAAGCAATGTTAGCTGAGGAAGATTATCTCATAGAACTCCCGAGCCTGTGTTTACCACATACCTTATTTTTGGCATGTATCCAAAACCCCTACAAAAACGGCAATAATTTCAACATAGCCTTTGTCCAATGACCCATTCTTACAAAATACACCATTACTATTTCTCTCTATGTGAACCATAGCAACATTGACAACTCAAATGTCATTTTTGTAACCTTTAATTAACTAGGCAAGTCAGTTAAGAACAAATTCTTATTTACAATGACGGCCTACCGTGGAACAGTGGGTTAACTGCCTTGTATAGGTGCAGAATGACAGATTTGGTTACCTTGCCAGTTTGGGGATTCAATCGGTTGCTAGCCCAACGCTCTAACCACCAGGCTGCCTGCCTCCCCGTTAACATAAATTGTTTTAAGATAAAGATCACTTTATTTGTCAAACAGAAATGTGGGTGTAAGTGCCTAGGTCAAGGGTAGGCAATAGCATTTATGATTTGACACATAGACCCAGCTGAACTTTCTTTTCAGACCTTGGATTTGAACTGGAAACTCTCCAGTTGCTGACTCACCTCTTTAATCACCAAGCTACCTGCCGCCTTCTTTCTTCAGCTCTCCTTTTCTATTTTATTGCTTAATAGGCATGTATGAACTTGTGTACCAAAACTAGTGAGTAATACAGCCATACTCCCTTTTATTCAGGTCTAGTAGTAGTAGGAGGAAGCTGTGACAGTATAATCTATAGTCTTTCAGGCTATGCCTATCTATTTATCAGACATCAAAGGCAAGATACCTTTATGCTTTTGTTTACACAGGCAGCCCAATTCTGATATTTTGCAAAATTATTGCCAAAAGAGCTAATCTGATTGGTCAAAAAAACAATTAGTGAAAAAATATAATAATTAGGCTGCCTGTTGAGTTTAGACAGGGAGCCCAATTCTGATCTTTCACTAATTAGTATTTTGACCAATCAGATCATTTCACATCAGCTCTTTTTCAGAGCTGATCTGATTGGTAGCGCCTTACAGTCAGATGTCGAATAGTTGCCATACCAGGCGGTGATGCAACCGGTCAGGATTCTCTCGATGGTGCAGCTGTGTAACTTTTTGAGAATCTGGGGACCCATGCCAAATCTTTTCAGTCTCCTGGGGGGGGGAAGGTGTTGTCGTGCCCTCTTCACAACTGTCTTGGTGTGTTTGGACATAGCACCCCCCATTGTCTGTGATTACACAGTCTGGTTGCCCATGGCGGGCAAACTGGACATTGCAGCGTATGACAACCGTGTCAGACACGTCTGGCAGTGACTCCACCTCTCAGTAATCTGAGTAATGATTAACCATGATCAGGAAGTCCTTCCCTGCGTAGGCAAAAAGGTCCATGCTAACTTTTTGGCATGGGCGCTCTGGGATGTCATGTGACATCATTGAATCCTTTTGCTGTGCTTGTGCATATTCATTACAGGATGAGTAGTTGGTTACACAGTCCTTGATTTCCCCTCTCATGTTCGGCCAGAAAAGGTGTCCCTTGCCTGTCTATAGCATGCTTCCGTGCCAATGTGTCTAGCAGGTATGAGACTCAGCATTTCTGCCCTTAGTGCCCTTGGAATATTAACACATTGTCTTCTGTACAGCACCTTGTTCTTCACGTAGAATTCTTCACGAAATAACCAATAATCTCTTAGTCTCAGAGAGGTGTCCTCTTTCACAACTGGCCATCCTTAGAGAACAACTGACTTTAAGTCCTGTAAGTCTTCATCAACCTCAGTGTACTGTAAAATCTGACAGAACCTCTGGTTTGTAACATTGAGATGCTGTGTCTGGTAAATGTGTGTGAATGCAGCATGCTCAATCTCTACGTTGCACACAGTGTGCCGTGTGTGTGTGGTGCATCTGTCCTCCTGCCTTGTTATATTGTTGCTCTGCTTAGAGCGTCACTGATATACATTTCCAGCCCAGGCTTGTAGATGATACCCAAGTTGTAAACTCAGCAAAAAAAGAAACGTCTCTTTTTCAGGTCCCTGTCTTGCAAAGATAATTAGTAAAAATCCAAATAACTTCACAGATCTTCATTGTAAAGGGTTTAAACACTGTTTCCCATGCTTGTTCAATGAACCATGAATAATTAATAAACATGCACCTGTGGAACGGTTGTTAAGACACTAACAGCTTACAGACTGTAGGCAATGAAGGTCACAGTTATGAAAATGTAGGACGCTAAAGCTTAGCCGATGAAGATTATCTCATAGAACTCCCGAGCCTGTGTTTACCAGATACCTTATTTCTGGCATGTATCCAAAAACCCTACAAAATCACCAATCATTTCAACATAGCCTTTGTCCAATGAACCATTCTTACAAAATACACTATTACTATTTCTCTCTATGTGAAACATAGCAACATTGACAACTCAAATGTCATTTTTGTAACCTTTAATTAACTAGGCAAGTCAGTTAAGAACAAATTCTTATTTACAATGATGGCCTACCGTGGAACAGTGGGTTAACTGCCTTGTATAGGTGCAGAACGACAGATTTGGTTACCTTGCCAGTTTGGGGATTCAATCGGTTGCTAGCCCAACGCTCTAACCACCAGGCTGCCTGCCTCCCCGTGAACATAAATTGTTTTAAGATAAAGATCACATTATTTGTCAAACAGAAATGTGGGTGTAAGTGCCTAGCTCAAGGTCAAGCAATAGCATTTAGGATTTGACACACAGACCCTGCTGAACTTTCTTTTCAGACCTTGGATTTGAACTGGAAACTCTCCAGTTGCTGACTCACCTCTTTAATCACCAAGCTACCTGCCGCCTTCTTTCTTCAGCTCTCCTTTTCTATTTTATTGCTTAATAGGCATGTATGAACTTGTGTACCAAAACTAGTGAGTAATACAGCCATACTCCCTTTTAATCAGGTCTAGTAGTAGTAGGAGGAATCTGTGACAGTATAATCTATAGTCTTTCAGGCCATGCCTATCTATTTATCAGACATCAAAGGCAAGAGACCTTTATGGTTGTGTTTACACAGGCAGCCCAATTCTGATATTTTGTAAAATGATTGCCAAAAGAGCTAATCTGATTGGCCAAAAAAACAATTAGTGAAAAACAGTTATGAAAACTTAGGACACTAAAGCTTCTTTGGGATAGGGGACAGTATTTTGACATCAGGATGAAAAGCATGCCTAAAGTAAACTGCCTGTTACTCATGCCCAGAAGCTATGATATGCATATAATTGGTAGATTTGGATAGAAAACACTCTAAAGTTTCTAAAACTGTTAAGGTGATGTCTGTGATTATAACAGAACCGATATGGCAGGCGAAGCCCCGAGGACAAACCATTCCAAAATACCACTATTTTCAATGGCAAGTACTTTAATCATAATGCCAAGTCCTCCCAGATTGCAGTTCCTAGGGCTTCCACTAGATGTCAACAGAGTTTCAGGCTGTTTTTTTTAAATGACCCGGAAATGGTAGTTTTTCTAGGTGGCTCCCATTTTGGCTGTAGTGTTTCCAAGCATGTGGATGAAAGCGCGTTCTTTCTTATACTATTCTCCATCTTAAATTTGATCATTTATTTGCGTATTAGGATACCTAAGGTTTGATTATAAATGGTGTTTGACTTGTTTGGAAAGGTTTATTAGTAACGTTTGGTATTAATTTTGTATGCATTTTAATGGAGGGAAACTGGATGGATTTATGGATATAAAAAAGGACATTATCGACAAAAGGACCATTTGTGATGTAACTGGGACCTTTTGGAGTGCCAACAGAAGAAGATCATCAAAGGTAAGGCATTTTTTAAATCGCTATTTCTGACTTTCGTGTCGCACATGCCTGGTTGAAATATGTTTTCATGTGTTTGTAAGCGGGCGCTGTCCTCAGATAATCGCATGGTTTGCTTTCGCCGTAAAGCATTTTTGAAATCTGACATGGCGGCTGGATTAACAAAAAATTAAGCTTTATTTTGATGTATTACACTTGTGATTTTATGATTTTAATTTCATTTGAATTTGGCGCTCTGCAATTTCACCGGATGTTGTCGAGGTGTCCCACTAGTGGAACGCCTTTCTCAAACAGGTAAAGAGGCCTTTCTACTGACTCTGAAAAACACCAAATGAAAGATGCCCAGGCTCCCTGCTCATCTGCGTGAATGTGCCTTGCTGCAAGGAGGCATGAAGACTGCAGATGAGGCCAGGGCAATAAATTGCGAGACATCTAAGACAGCGCTACAGGGAGACAGGACGGACAACTGATCGTCCGCGCAGTGGCAGACCACGTGTAACAACACCTGCACAGGATCGGTACATCCGAATATCACACCTGCGGGAAAGGTACAGCATGGGAGAGGCTGGACTGAGGGCTTGTAGGCCTGTTGTAAGGCAAGTCCTCACCAGACATCACCGGCAACAACATCGCCTATGGGCACCAACCCACTGTCGCTGGACCAGACAGGACTGGGAGAAAGTCCTCTTCACTGACGAGTCTTGGTTTTGTCTCATGGTCAGGTGATGGTCAGATTTGCGTTTATCGTCGAAGGAATGAGCGTTACACCGAAACCTGTACTCTGGAGCAGGATCAATTTGGAGGTGGAGGGTCCATCATGGTCTGGGGCGGTGTGTCACAGCATCATCGGACTGAGCTTGTTGTCATTGCAGGCAATCTCAACACTGTACGTTACAGGGAAGACATCCTCCTCTCTCACGTGGTACCCTTCCTGCAGGCTCATTCTAACATGACCCTCCAGCATGACAATGTCAGCAGCCATACTGCTCGTTCTGTGCGTGATTTCCTGCAAGACAGGAATGTCAGTGTTCTGCCATGGCCATTGAAGAGCCAGGATCTCAATGCCATTGAGCACGTCTGGGAAGTTACAGGTCTGTGAGAGCCAGAAATCTGGCTTGTTTGTAGGTGACCAAATACTTATTTTCCACCATAATTTGCAAATAAATTCATTAAAAATCCTACAATGTGATTTTCTGGATTCTTTTCTTCTCATTTTGTCTGTCATAGTTGAAGTGTACCTATGATGAAAATTACAGGCCTCTCTCATCTTTTTAAGTGGGAGAACTTGCACAATTGGTGGCTGACTATATACTTTTTTGCCCCACTGTAGGTATGTGTATGTATGTGTGTGTATATGTATGTATATGTGTATGTGTATGTAAATGGATATATATATTTACCCCAAAAATATATGGGGGATTGGAAATGATGCAGACAATTACATTGATGGAAGCAACAATCTTTCCGCAATATTAACCTGATCCACCCCTTATATAACAAAATATAAAAAATTAAAAACTCTGCCATACAGATAATTATTACATTTCTGGCAAACAAATAAAATACTAAAAAATTCCTTCTATTTGAGCGAACTTTTACTCTGTTGATGACAATGCTCACACAACTCTGTTGCATTAGGCAGCACTTTAATCCATTCTTGCTTGCGTCACTCTGCACAGTGACCGGTTTCGAGACGTCATTGCACCTCAGAACAGGCGTGACAGACACCAGACGCTTTATTTCCTGTACAGCCTGCTCATGTTTAGGCAGCCAGTGCCACACACTGTTCTTGTCCAGGAGATGGCGACGTGGCTCACACACCTCAGACAGGTTGGCCAGGTGTGTCATAAATCCAATGAAATGCTGTACTGCCTTGGCATCAGTGGGCGTGGTCTTCTCTGGGTCTATTCTCAGCCCCTCGGAGGATAGTAAGTGTCCATGAAAATTGTTGATTTGTTTTCATTTTTTAATGCCGATGCACAGATAATTCAAATGGGCACTTTTACAAGAACTATTTACCAAAGATTGTATATGATATAAAAAAGGTAAATGTAGTTAAACAGCTTTGGCACTCTAAGCCTGAGTCTCACCTCCCTGCACCGATTCATCATTCCGTGCATGTTCTTTTCGTGGTCACACTCCGCCTCTTCATCAGAGTCCCCTCATCCGACAACAAGAATATAATCTGCAATTGGCTCGATGCCTCTGACGTGCCCCAGCAGGTCATGTTGCTTACGTTGATAAATATCAGGGGCCATGGACAACCCAGCCATCTCATCCTCCCCCATGGCATCCAGACCATCATCATCCTGCTGCTGTCGTTGAAGGCATCTTTGGCATCCACCAGCATAAATATGCGTGATTTAGGTCGTGTTTACAACACATCCTCTAATGTTGCCATAAAGTAGACATTTTCAGTGCTTTGTTAGGGGGTTTTGGATCCCATGCATAATCTGATATTTTCTTTCTTGGCAACTACGACCATGTTGCTTATTCAGGGCGTCGGCTCAGTGACTGGGGTGATATGTCCATCACATTCATATTTCTCCAGTTGGGCTTTCACTCATGTCTTCAAGGCTACAGGTACATTCCGTGGTGCAACTTGTGTCCAGTTTGAAGCACAGAGTCCACTGGATCTTCGAAAACATCCTAATATGCGCTCAGCAGCTGTTCGTTGAGGCACTGCTCCACTTTGTTTAGCTACGCTGGTATTGTGACAGTCATGAGTTCTAAGCGCTCACGTGTAGAACCAGAGAGTAGTGGATTTTGGTATATCTCAACAACTTCAAAGACTAGTTTGCGCTTAACCCCTTAATGACACAGTCTGCATGATATCACCCAATTGATCTCATTAACCCTCCCGAGTACAGCTTCAGTAGTGTGTTGCTTGTCTCCTCATGCACTTCTCCGTAACCTACTAGAAATCCCCTAAAATAATTTATTCACACTTAATAGACAATCAACAACAATGTGTTTGGTGACAACAATATCACAGACAAGACAAATTGTAGGCTATGACATGGGACACAACATTACAGTAACATAGATAAATACATTAGCTATATTGTCTCAAGTAGGATATTTTATTTATTTATGTTAAACATTTGGTTCACATGTAGGCAGGCCTATGTAATGAAATCGTAAGGATGTAAGGATGAAGATGTATTTAATGTGCTCTAAATAGTCATCCACCTAAAAGAGTAAACATGCATTGATAATAACCAAAGATAGGTGGCAAAATCAACCATAAAAATAATCATAATAAACAGTACAAAAGTTTTTCTCCCATAATACTTTGGTTTCAGCTCAGTCAAAACTGTTCGCTGCTCTGGCTCCCCAATGGTGGAACAAACTCCCTCATGACGCCAGGACAGCGGAGTCAATCACCACCTTCCGGAGACACCTGAAACCCCACCTCTTTAAGGAATACCTAGGATAGGATAAAGTAATCCTTCTCACCCCCCCTTCCCCCCTTAAAATATTTAGATGCACTATTGTAAAGTGGTTGTTCCACTGGATGTCATAAGGTGAATGCACCAATTTGTAAGTCGCTCTGGATAAGAGCGTCTGCTAAATGACTTAAATGTAAATGTAAATGTTTCGACTTCAAGTTGCATTTAGTGAGGAGCAACTGCTGAAATTTCCAGTCGACTGCAGTTGAAAGTTAATGATCTTTAAACACATGGTTGTTGTAAAGGTCATGCAGTCAAAATGTAGTTGAAAGTCAGAAAATGTTTATACCCATAATGCTTGAACACCCCCAATGTCTTGTACAATACATTCCAACTAGGTGTAGGCATATGGGTTCTGGGTGTGACCAGGTGGTGATAGGGCACCCTGATTATAACGACTATGGTTGCCATGGCCACAACTATTTTTAGTTTAGTTCCAAAAAATGTATTCCAGACGTTCCAAAAACAGGTATAGCCTAATGTGTCACAAGTATAAGTTGTGAAAAAGTATTCATAAGAAATAAAAGTGGGTTCGACTTTATAGGAGTGTCGACTAATAAAAATGTGGAAACTTTTTACAAGCATAATTGAATCACACTTAATAAGCAATAGTGTAACCATACACATAGCGCAATGCAACTATAAATACACGCACATGTCACACGCACATGTCATGAACATAACCTCGGGTGTCGTTTCTCCCTCAAATTGGCCAATGAGGTACAATCTCTGGGTTTGGTTTGAACTACTTCCTCATATCTGAGCAAGTCTGAGCTCATATAACTTCTGTGCGTCAAGACTGAGCATATCGGACTTCTTCGCTTTAGCTACAGAGAGATACAGTTATTTGGACAGTACAGGTTGTCAGCAACAGTGCACCCCTGACCATTTCAGGTGCAAATCATTTGAATCGCCTTTAATGTCAACGGAATAATGTCGATCTTCAGAAATGTAAGTACATACAAAACCTACATAATTGATTATCGAATTTATTATAGCCAACTGCTGCTCGGAACAAAACATATTATAGCCTGCATTCTGCTGCTCATAACAAACCAAAATTAATCCACAGTCCTGCTGTTCAATGGTCATACATATATATTTGATCATGTTTAACTTATGTATACAATTTAAGTGTCTTATCCTATCATAACCCAATCTAGGGCTGCATTTTGTAATATTGTTGATGTTTTTGTTGTCAATACTGTGTAACAATGTAGGCTATAGTTAAAAAAATATGGCAACCTTACATCTATAGCTCTGTCTATGAAATGAAGTTCAGTTACATTTCCCTCTCCTTCTGTTTGTTTTAATAATTGTTGTATTTCATTTGTTCCTCCCATGTTTTGTTACATTCAATCAAAAACCATATAATTACAGGTCTATAAAATATAGTGTAGGAATTAGTAAAACAGTAGGCTGAATTAGTATTACCAGTTTTATACCATAAGGCTAATAGTGCACATGCAGTAGTTGCAGTAGGTTATCAGCTAATTGTGAGGGCCCTACGCCTAGGTCCTAGTCCCAAATATGTTAATTGCCTAAAGATGCCCCTCTATATTTTACAATGCTGCATGTTGCTGATAGTGGACAGTAAAGTGGCTACCTGTAGCCAGGCACACACCTCTTCTACTGCCTGTTACTAAAGCCACTGGGTTAACCCTGTCTTCCCCTTTCTAGATTCTCTTGCATTCTCTGCTGGCCATAGCATATGTAAATCTCTGCATTGGACAGCACTGTCCATCCTGCCCTCTAGGTACATTTCATCTAAGCTTTATTGTCCTACAAATGATGGTTTTATGTTTCAATCATCATTTCAATTTGTTTTGTTCTTCACAGTCCCTCTCATGCTTATGTTTATTCATGATATGTCCTCTCATTTAGGACGATTTACCGTCAAGAACTGCAGCCAGCTGCATGGGAGGTGGACAGGACCTAGCTGTGTTCTATGCAGTGACTGTAAAGGTAAAAAAACACACAACATCTGTGAAATATTGAAATAACATTATTATTTTGCTGAGTGTATAACTTGATAGAGAAAATTAACTGGTATTCTTACTGGCATGCCCAACAGATGACTTGAAAAAAATCTCAAATGTATGTATATATCTGACACAGTACTGAAGAGCTGGATAATACAGATTACTTGACATTTTTTTATTCCATTCATTCTTTGTTTGCTCACTTCCTTATGTGCTTGCAGACTGGTCAATCTCTTGTTAAGTGTATTTATATGTCTGTTTGACCCATGGCAGGTGAAGGAAAGATTACTTTTAGTTCCTGCTCAACCTTCTCAGACACGGTGTGTGGCTGCAAGGATGGATACCACATGGCCTCAATGGGTGATTGCCAGAAACATGAATCATTGGGTAATTATGCATTGGGTGATTATGCAGTTGTATTTGAAAATAATACATTTTTAAATGCCTTTCCTATCTACAGCCACTTCGGACACGGAAATGCAATTTCCAGTTTAATATTGTACCAGACTTTGCAGTTCTGTTGTTTACTTTCAGTTGCCCAAAATTGCTATGGTTACTGAGTAAACAAGACCGGTTGTCTTGTGTCGTCTGAGATTGTATGTGCTATTGTAACAGTATAACTTTAGACCGTCCCCTCGCCCATACCCGGACTCGAACCAGGGACCCTCTGCGCACATTAACAACAGTCACCCACGAAGCATCGTTAACCATTGCTCCACAAAAGCCGCGGCCCTACTACTTCCAAGGTCTCAGAGCAAGTGACGTCACCGGTTGAAACGCTATTTAGCGCGCACCGCTAACTAAGCTAGCCGTTTCACATCCGTTACACTATGACTAGAAATACAGCTCATACAGTACAAATTCCATTCTTATCCCGAGTCCCGACTCCTTCTGTATTATGCAACACTTGGTTTGTGTGCCCACAAATGACATTCATTGCCCACGTACTACTGAGAGATGTCACGTCATGTCTGACAGCTGCCCCATTCTATGTTTATTGGTCATGTTTTGATCCACACTGTCTTTTTTTTCAGGTTCAACTCAGCCTCCATTGGATTCTGTTGGGTGCATGAGCTCTATAGCAATGTAAGACTGCATGCCTCTGATCAATTAGTTGCTAATTGTTTACATGAATTTGCGACTTGAAATGTGTCTGTATTGCATATATGTGGGGAGGTTTGCCCCTTTCGGTCCAATGAGGTCATTTCTGGAGAAAGTTAACTAACTGCAAGTAAAAATGTGGTCACACTTCAGAATAGACAACACATTTTCAGGTACACCCACACTGAGACTGCTTACTAAGAATCTGTTTGTTATGTAACTTGCTTCTTTATCTTTATTATGGCTAACAATATGGTTATTAAGGATGGTCCAGTAATACATAACTACGTCAAATTGTTTGAATAACAAATCACTGGAGTAAGGCCTAATATTCAGACCCATTGACTTTATCCCAAAATGTATGTTGCAGCCTTATTCTAAAATGGATTAAATAACAAAAATTATTCAGCAATCTAGACACAATACTCAATAACGACAAAGGGAAAACAGATTTTTTAGAAATTCTTGCAAATTTATTTAAAAATGTAAAAAAACATAAATACCTTATTTACATAAGTATTCAGACCCTTTTCTATGAGACTCGAAATTGAGCTCAGGTGTATCCTGTTTCCATTGATCATCCTTGAGATGTTTCTACAACTTGATTGGAGTCCACCTGTGGTAAATTCAATTGATTTGGACATGATTTGGGAAGGCAAACAGTGCATATCAGAGCAAAAACCAAGCCATGAGGTCAAAGGAATATTCTGTAGAGCTCCCCGAAACAGGATTGTGTCGAGGCAAAGATCTGGGGAAGGGAACCAAAACATTTCTGCAGCATTGAAGGTCACCAATAGCACACTGGAAATCATTCTTAAATGGAAGAAGTTTGGAACCACCAAGACTCTTCCTAGAACTGTCCGCCTGGCCAAACTGAGCAATCGGGGAAGAAGGGCCTTGGTCAGGGAGATGACCAAGAACCCAATGGTCACTCTGACAGAGCTCTAGAGTTCCTCTGTGGAGATGGGAGAACCTTTCAGGAGGACAACCCAACCATCTCTGCAGCACTCCACTGATCAGGCCTTTATGGTAAAGTGGCCAGACGGAAGCCACTCCTCAGTAAAAGGCACATGACAGCCCACTTGGAGTTTGCCAAAAGGCAGCTCAAGACTCTCAGACCATGAGAAACAAGATTATCTGGTCTGATGAAACTGAGATTGAACTCTTTGAACTGAATGCCAAGCATCACGTCTGGAGGAAACCTGGCACCATCCCTACGGTGAATTATGGTGGTGGCAGCATCATGCTGTGGTGATGTTTTTCGGCGGCAGGGACTGGGATACTAGTCAGGATCGAGTCAAAGATGAACGGAGCGAAGTACAGAGAGATCCTTGATGAAAACCTGCTCCAGAGCACTCAGGACCTCAGACTGGGGCGAAGGTTCAGTTTTCAACAGGACAACAACCCTATGCAAACAGGCAAGACAACAAAGGGTGGCTTCGGGACAAATCTCTGAATGTCCTTGAGTGGCCCTGCCAGAGCCCAGACTTGAACCAGATCAAACATATCTGGAGAGACCTGAAAATAGCTGTACAGCAACTCCCCTCATCCAACCAAAGCAGAGCTTGAGAGGATCTGCAGAGAAGAATGGGAGAAACTCTCCAAATACAGGTGTGCTAAGCTTGTAGTGTCATACCCAAGAAGACTCGAGGCTGTAATCACTGCCAAAGGTGCTTCAACAAAGTACTGAGTAAAGGGTCTGAATACTTACTGTATGTAAATGTGATATTTCAGTTTTTTTATTTGTAATAAATTAGAAAAAATGTCAAACAAAAAAAACTAAATATTTTGCTTTGTCATTATGGGGTATTGTGTGTAGATTGATTAGGGAATAAAACAATGTAATACATTTTAGAATAAGGCTGTAACACAACAATGTGGAAAAAGTAAACGAGTCTGAATACTTTCCGAAGGCACGTTATATACACACTTATAAACAACTCATTTGTATATATGTGTGTGTGTGTGCGTGTGTGTGTACGTGCATGCGTGCGTGTGTGTACCTTAAAATAAAGTGATTCCAAAAATGCTTAGCTAACTTTCTGTCTTTTTGTGTGCCTGTCTTTCTGTAGTGTCATCGTGGTCCTTGTTTTCATTATCTCGATCCTGTCCATGGCCTTGATTTGCTTACGCAAAAAGGTATACCAAACAGGTAAAGAGCTCATTCAACCACATGTATAGTATAATGTATATAGTTGGACTATTTATCTTATTAGGCAATTACTGCAGCACTCATAGGTGCTCAGGTGAGGCACCCCCCTGTCCGGGTGTCAAAAGGCAACAATCTATACATTGCACGGGATGCCACAATTGTGTTGTTTTATTTGGCACATTATCTCACTCTCACAAAATAATTTACTCAAAAGCAATACTGCATGTTTCCTCTCTCAGGAGCACACCAAAAGCTGCCACAGAGTGTGTGATGTCACATGAACGAGGCTGGAAGTTGGAGCCAGGATTCCGATCAACTTTGGAAAAAACAAAACACCCTTGGGATAGCAAAGATAATCCGAATTAGAACACACACGAGGATACTTTTGTTACCTGAGGTCTCTCTCTTCCAGCCTGTACTTTGGTGCTTCACACCTTTTAGGTATTTATTTGTATTTTGCAAAATGATAAACTCCTCTGTCAACAACATAAAACACCCTCATACAAGAAGCAGGGTAAACACACCAACAGCATATCACTTCAAAAAATAAGATTTTATATCTGGCAGTGTAGAGTTGTCCACTTTTTTCAAATGAATTGTATTACTTCCTATTCTAATATCTTAGAACATCAAGGGCCAATTACATGTGGGAATTGTATACTATTTAATGAGTTTTACGTACATGTTTGTATCCAATCTGTGTTTATCAAGCGTGTATGGGTGTGGGAAAGTATTTTAGTCCTGCTTCCTAAGACAAGGGGGAGGATGACCTTTTTTATGAAATAGTTTTTTTTGTTATGCCTTGCAATGGCATATGCCTTCCAAACAGTTGCTTGACCACTTTTAAGGTATCTGGTATGGAAAAGAGGGTAATGATGCATTCTCCTTCCATTTTTCAGTTTTTCTGTCCAGTACAAAGAAGGAAAGGTTTGGAAAATAGTGTTGAGTGCAATTCACAAGTAGCCCCTCGTAGAATCTGTGTCTCAACTTTACAGTAGTGAGCTGAAGCACTCAAATGTGAATAAAGGTTTAAAGTATTAGAATGAAAATACTTCAAAAGTATTACATGTTTTCAATTAAACCTAGTTAGGTGAGAGGTAGATTACATATATTTGTAAAAAAAATATATATTGCAACATATTCCTGTAGTTTAAGCATCAGATGTTTTGATGAATTGGAGTATATATCTATGTCTATGACATATTGTATTGCAACTGTTATGTTGTTCAAGGTATAGGTCTATTTTAAAAGTAGTCATTGTTATACTACATTGGCCTAATAGGGATAGCATACTCCCAAAGTAGCCTAAGCATCCGCTTTTACTAAGATCGTGTATTTGTCTTTACGACACTTTGTTTTTGCAAGGGTTAGAGTTCAAGTTATAGTCCTATATGAATTGTAGTAATTGTTTTACTATAGCCTACTGCCATAGCCTACTACATCATCAAAGATGGGATACAATTTGGTTTGTCTTTCAAGTTATTTATTTTTAATTCTAATTTTATAATTTATTATTAATTTTACTCTTTCGAAGCGTGTTTGTTTATTTCTCTGTTTGTCTGAAAACTGTTAAAATAAATATCTCTGTCAAGCTTTATAACTGCCAAGTTTTATTGTCTTTATTAAATGGATAGTTCACCCAAACTATAGTTCACCCAAATTACAAAATGACATTGGTTTCCTTTCATGTAAGCAGTCTATGGGCAAGGTATGACAACAATTCATGTTTTGGTCTGTTTCCCTGGTACTGTTTCCAAATGCTAAAGTTTTAGCAAATGTGGCACAAATGTGGTACAAGTCATGGGAATGATATTAGCATTTTTGAAATCATCTATAAGTTACTTTTTTGAGCTTCGCAATACATTTGAGATACTTTTGGATGATTTGGACATGATGTGAGAAAAATGCTAATATCAGTCCCATGACTTGAATGGGATTTATGCAGCATTTGCTAAAACATTAGCAGTGCCAGGGAAACTAAACCAAAGCATGAATTGCTGCCATACCTTGTCCAAAGCATGACATTACAGGGTAAGGAATCCAATTTTTTTTTCTTTTGGAAATGTTTTATTGACACAATTCCTTTAAAAACAGCTCATACATTTTTACATCATTTACACACATAAAAACGGCAACAAAGCATAAAACACAGCATTTGACAGTTACATTTAAATTTGTTAAAGTACATGTTGTTAAAATCAATGAAAACAACCATGAATAAAAGTACTTTCTTTGTAAAAACATAAAATCTGTAAAAGCCATTTAAAATGTGTGCTGATGATCTAACAAAGGTAAAACATTTTTAAGGCATGAAAAACATGTTAAAAAGCCACTTTGTTAAGAAGCCGTCTTCGGTCCCTTGTACAGGAGCGGGGTGAGTCTTTATCAAGCTCACCTCATCCTGCTCTTCTGAATAGATCATCTTCCCGTCCTTCGGGGCCCAGAGGAGATCCCTCCCCTAGGCGCATCGCCCTAGGCGCCGCAGCGCTGTCAGGCCGTGGCCGCCGGGACCTAGGGTGTTGTGGGGGACCCTTCGCCTGGGGTCGGTATGGAATCCAATGTGCCATTTGGATGAACCATCCATTTAAGTTTTCACCACTAGATGGTACTAAGAACCTTTTCAAGATCTTTTTCACCTGAGAGCTTGTGAATTAGGTGGTTTGATTAATCTCGCACGGGTGCCCGTGTAGGTGTGTTTTGCACTGGCTGAAAGTTGATTGCATTTGATTTGGAACCAGGCTGCCACTCAGGTGTGAGCCAGGTGACCCTCTCTGTTTTTTACATTTTTTATTGAACCTTTAGGCAAGTCAGTTAAGGACAAATTCTTATTTACAATGATGGCCTACCAAACGTAAAAAGGCCTCCTGCAGGGATGGGGGCTGGGACTCAAAATAAAAATAAATTAAATACAAATATAGGACAAGACACACATCATGACATGTGTGCCTAGTAGCCTAGTGTAGCCTAGTGGTAAGAGCGTTGGACTAGTAACCGTAAGGTTGCGAGTTCAAACCCCCGCGCTGACAAGGTACAAATCTGTCGTTCTGCCCCTGAACAGGCAGTTAACCCACTGTTCCCAGGCCGTCATTGAAAATAAGAATATGTTCTTAACTGACTTGCCTGGTTAAATAAAGGTTAAAATTTAAAAAAATAAAGAGAGACCTAAGACGACAACATGGTAGCAAAACAAACAACACGGCAGCAGCACAACATGGTAGCAGCACAAAACAGTTTACAAACATTGTTGGGTACAGACAACAGCACAAAGGGCAAGAAGGTAGAGACAACAATACATAATGCGAAGTAGCCACAACTGTCAGTAAGAGTGTCCATGATTGAGTCTTTGAATGAAGAGATTCTGATAAAACTGTCCAGTTTGAGTGTTTGTTGCATCTTGTTCCAGTCGCTAGCTCCAGCGAACTGAAAAGACGAGCGACCCAGGGATGTGTGTGCTTTGGGGACCTTTAACAGAATGTGACTGGGTGTTGTATGTGGAGGAAGAGGGCTGCATTATATATCTCAGATATGAGGGAGCGAGGCCTAAGAGGGTTTTATAAATAAGCAACAACCAGTGTGTCTTGTGACGGGTAAACAGAGATGATCAGCTTACAGTGGAGTATAGAGTGCAGTGATTTGTCTTATAAGGAGCATTGGTGGCAAATCTGATGACCGAATGGCAAAGAACTTCTAGCCGCTCGAGAGCACCCTTACCTGCCGATCTATAAATTATGTCTCTGTAATCTAGCATGGGTCGGATGGTCATCTGAATCATGGTTAGTTTGGCAGCTGGGGTGAAAGAGGAGCGATTACGATATAGGAAACCAAGTCTAGTTTTAACTTTAGCCTGTAGCTTTGATATGTGCTGAGATAAGGACAGTGTACCATCTAGCCATTCTCCCAAGTACTTGTATGAGGTGACTACCTCAAGCTCTAAACCCTCAGAGGGGGGCATTCTTCTTACCAAACCACCACATGACCTTTGTTTTGGAGGTGTTCAGAACAAGGTTGAGGGCAGAGGAAGCTTGTTGGAAACTATGAAAGCTTTGTTGTAGAGCGTTTAACACAAAATCTGTGGTGGGGCCAGTTGAGTATAAGACTGTATCATCTGTATATAAATGGACGATAGAGCTTCCTACTGCCTGAGCTATGTTGTTGATGTAAATTGAGAAGAGGGCCTCTCAAGGGGCACAGTGGTCTAAGGCACTGCTAGCTGTGCCACTGGAGATCCTGGTTTGAGTCCGGGCTCGGCCGCAGCCAGCCGCGACCAGGGTGGGTTAGGGGAGGGTTTGGCCGGCCGGGATGTCCTTGTCCCATCGCACTCTAGCGACTCCTGTGGCGGGCCGGGCGCATGCACGCTGACACGGTCACCAGCTGTACGGTGTTACCTCCGACACATTTGTGCAGCTGGCTTCCGGGTTAAGCGGGCATTGTGTCAAGAAGCAGTGCGGCTTGGCTGGATCCTGCTTCAGAGGATGCACAGCTTTTGACCTTCGCCTCTCCCGGGTCTGTATGGGAGTTGCAGCGATGGGACAAAACTGTAACTACAAATTGAGGAGAAATAGGGTTTTTAAAAAGTTAAAAGGAAATTGAGAAGAGTGTGGGGCCTAGGATCGAGCTGTAGGGTACACCATTGATGACAGGCAGTGGCTGAGACAGCAGATGTTCTGACTTCATACACTGTTTAAGGAGCTCCTTTAGCACCTTGGACTCAGTGACTGCCTGCAGGGAGAAACTTTGTAGTGGGGCAGGGGGAAAAGAAGGAGGCGCATTGGGGCAAGTCGCATTAGAAGGGGTGGGAGATGAGGCTATGTTGGACAATCAAGAAAGCATGGCTGTCCAACGGCAATATCAAAACAAATGTGACATAATTAAGCATGTAGTAATTTTGTAGGATTCTGTGTTTTCCCATGGAAAAGTGATTGCTTTTGCTAAAAATGCTTTTTCTGCCTTTCCAACGAAAACTAGTTTGAAAATTCGAACAATTATTTTATGGAAAAGAGATGTTGTATGTTTCTGGACAATACACCATTCTGCCTTGTTGGCAACATAACAGAGCAGCTCGGATTTTTAACTACAGAGAGTTTTCATCTATATTTTTCATAGCTGTCTATTTACCACCACAAACCGATGCTGGCACTAAAACCGTACTCAAAGAGTTGCATAGGGCTGCTGATATTAATGCAGAAAAACCTCATTTCTACCAACATGTCACCTGTGTCCACACACAGAAACGCATACAAAGTTCTCCCTCGCCCTCCAATTAAAAGCTCAAACAGGAAGTACCAATATGGAAGTGGTTCGATGAAGAGGATGCTAAGCTACAGGACTGTTTTGCTAGAAGAGACTGGAATATGTTCCGGGATTCATCCGATGACACTGAGGTCTTTACTACATCAGTCACTGGCTTCATTAATAGGTGCATTGACAGCGTTGTCCCCACAGTGACTGAACATACAATTGAAGTCGGAAGTTTACATACACTTAGGTTGGAGTCATTAAAACTCGTTTTTCAACCACTCCTCAAATGTCTTGTTAACAAACAATAGTTTGGGCAAGTCAGTTAGGACATCTACTTTGTGCATGACACAAGTAATTTTTCCAACAATTGTTTACAAACAGATGATTTCACTTATAATTCACTGTATCACAATTCCAGTGGGTCAGAAGTTTATATACACTAAGTTGACTGTGCCTTTAAACAGCTTAGAAAATTCCAGAAAATTATGTCATGGCTTTAGAAGCTTCTGATGGGCTGATTGACATAATTTGAGTCAATTTGAGGTGTACCTGTGGATGTATTTCAAGGCCTACCGTCAAACTCAGTGCCTCTTTGCTTGACATAGGAAAATCAAAAGAAATCAGCCAAGATTTCAGATTTTTTTTTGTAGACTTCCACATGTCTGGTTCATCCTTGGGAGCAATTTCCAAACACCTGGAGGTTCCACGTTCATCTGTACAAACAATAGTACGCAAGTCTAAACACCATGGGACCACGCAGCCATCATTTTGCTCAATAAGGAGACACGTTCTGTCTCCTAGAGAAGAAGGTACTTTGGTGCGAAAAGTGCAAATCAATCCCAGAACAACAGCAAAGGACCTTGTGAAGATGCTGGAGGAAACAGGTACAAAAGTATCTATATCCACAGTAAAACAAGGCCTATATCGACATAACCTGAAATGCCGCTCAGCAATGCACAAGACACTGCTCCAAAACCCGCATAAAAAAGCCAGACTACGGTTTGCAACTGCACATAGGGACAAAGATCATACATTTTGGAGAAATGTCCTCTGGTCTGATGAAACAAATATAGAACTGTTTGTCCATAATGACCATCGTTATTTTTTGAGGAAAAAGGGGGAGGCTTGCAAGCCGAAGAACACCATCCCAATCGTGAAGCACGGGGTGGCAGTATCATGTTGTGGGTGCTTTGCTGAAGGAGGGACTGGTGTACTTCACAAAATAGATGGCATCATGAGGGAGGGAAAATTAAGTGGATATATTGAAGCAACATCTCAAAACATCAGTCAGTTAAAACTTGGTCGCAAATGGGACTTCCAAATGGACAAGGACCCATTTACATTTACATTACATTTAAGTCATTTAGCAGACGCTCTTATCCAGAGCGACTTACAAATTGGTGCATTCACCTTATGACATCCAGTGGAACAGTCACTTTACAATAGTGCATCTAAATCTTAAAGGGGGGGTGAGAAGGATTACTTTATCCTATCCTAGGTATTCCTTAAAGAGGTGGGGTTTCAGGTGTCTCCGGAAGGTGGTGATTGACTCCGCTGTCCTGGCGTCGTGAGGGAGTTTGTTCCACCATTGGGGGGCCAGAGCAGCGAACAGTTTTGACTGGGCAGTTTTGACTGGAAGCCAGTGGAGAGAGCGGAGGAGCGGGGTGACGTGAGAGAACTTGGGAAGGTTGAACACCAGACGGGCTGCGGCGTTCTGGATGAGTTGTAGGGGTTTAATGGCACAGGCAGGGAGCCCAGCCAACAGCGAGTTGCAGTAATCCAGACGGGAGATGACAAGTGCCTGGATTAGGACCTGCGCCGCTTCCTGTGTGAGGCAGGGTCGTACTCTGCAGAAGTTGTAGAGCATGAACCCCCAAGCATACTTCCAAAGTTGTGGCAAAATGGCTTAAGGACAACAAAGTCAAGGTATTGGAGTGGCCATCACAAAGCCCTGACCTCAATCATATAGAACATTTGTGGGCAGAACTGAAAAAGCGTGTGCAAGCAAGGAGGCCTACAAACCTGACTCAGTTACAGCAGCTCTTTCAGGTAGGTATGGGCCAAAATTCACCCAACTTATTGTGGGAAGCTTGTGGAAAGCTATCCAAAAGGTTTGACCCAGTTAAACAATTTAAAGGCAATGCTACCAAATACTAATTGAGTGCATGCAAACTTCTGACCCACTGGGAATGTGATGAAAAATGTTTATGCTGAAATAAATAATTTTCTCTACTATTATTCTGACATTTATCATTCTTAAAACAAAGTGGTGATCCTAACTGACCTTAGAGAAGGGAATCTTTACTTGGATTAAATGTCAGGAATTGTGAAAAACTGAGTTTAAATGTATTTGGCTATGGTTATGTAAACTTCCGACTTCAATTGTACATATCCCAACCAGAAGCCATAGATTACAGGCAACATATGCAGCATGCTAAAGGCTAGAGCTGCCGCTTTCAAGGAGTGGGACACTAATCCGGACGCTTATAAGAAGTCCCACTGCGAACTCTGACGGCCATCAAACAGACAAAATATTGAATCCTACAACGCTGTCTCTGATGCTCATCGCATGTGTCAGGGCTTGCAAACTATCACGGATTACAAAAGGAAACCCAGCCGTGAATTGCCCAGTGATGTGAGCCTACCAGACGAGCTAACCGTCTTCTATGCTCGTTTTGAGGCAAGCAACACTGAACCATGCATGAGAACACCAGCAGTTCTGGACAACTGTGTGATCACACTATCTGTAGCCGATGTGATTAAGACTTTGAAACAGGTTAACATTCACAAATTCACAGGGTCAGACGGATTACCAGGATGCGTACTCAGAGCAGGAAAGTGTCTTCACTGACATTTTCAACCTTGCCCTGACCCACTCTGTAATGCTCACATGTTTCAAGCAAACCACCATAGTCCCTGTGCCCATGAATGCCAAGGTAACCTGCCTAAATGACTATCGCCCCATAGCATTCACATCTGTTTTCATGAAATGCTTTCAAAGACTGGTCAACACCATCATCCCAGACAACTTGGACCCACTTCAATTTGCATACCGCCCTAATAGATCCACAGATGACACAATCTCTATTGAACTCCACACTGCCCTCTCCCACCTGGACTAGAGGAACACCTATGTGAGAATGCTGTTCATTGAATACAGCTCAGTGTTCAACACCACAATGCCATCAAAGCTCATCACTAAGCTAAAGACCCTGGGACTGAACACCTCCCTCTGCAACTGGATCCTGGACTTCCTGACGGGTCACCCCTAGGTGGTGAGGGTAGGCAACAACATATCCGCCATGCTGACCCTCAACACGGGGATCCCTCAGGGGTGCAGGCTAGTCCCCTCCTGTACTCCCTGTTCACCCACGGCAGCCTGGCCAAACACAACTCCAACACCATCAAGTTTGCTGACGACACAACGGTGGGAGGCCTGATCACCGACGACAATGAGACTACAGGGAGGGGGTCAGAGACCTGGCAGTGTGGTGCCAGGACAACAACTTCTCCCTCAACATCAGCAAGACAAAGGAGCTGATTGTGGACTACCGGAAACGGAGGTCCGAGCACCCTCTCATTCACATCGATGTGGCTGTAGTTGACTGTGCTACCGCACAGCAAGTCTGCAACCAACAGGACCCTCAACAGCTTCTATGCCAAAATACTGCTAAACAGTTAGTTAAATAGTTAACCAAATAGCTATCTACATTGCCTCTTTTCGCACTAACTTTTTTTATTATTACTTTTCTTACTTTTCTATTATTTCTATCTCTCTGCATTGTAGGGAAGGGCCCGTAAGTAAGCATGTCACTGTTTGTCAACACCTGCTTTTTTTTACCGTGCCACTCGGGAGGCCTTTATACCTGTTGTTTAGGACACATGTGACAAATTAAATTTGATTTGATTTGCGATGACTGTTGGATTTGAGAAGGTGCTCCTCCCTCCCGGCTTTCGCTCGATGATGTGACTGGCCATTACCCGGTGCAACAAGGGCCAGCATAAAATAACACTCTCATTGCAAGGCTCGGGGATGCAGATGGAAATCTTTTCTTACACCTGTAGTGTAGACTCACTACTAGATATACACTGAGTGTACAAAACATTTAGGACACCTGCTCTTTCAAATAAAATAAAATAAAATAAAATACAATTGTATTTGTCACATGCGCTGAATACAACAGGTGTAGAGCTTACAGTGAAAGACTTACTGACAAGCCCTTAACCATAGATTCAGAAAAATAAGTGTTAAGTAAAACATAAAAATAAAGAATTATTAAAGAGCAGCAGTAAAATCACAGTACCAATGCTATATAAAGGGGGTACCGGTATAGTGCGGGAACACAGGTTAGTGTGCAGGGGGACAGGTTAGTCGAGGCAATTGAGCTAAAATGTACATGCAGGTAGAGTTAAAGTGACTATGCATAGATAATAAACAGAAAGTAGCAGCAGTGTAAAAGTAAGCATGTCAGTAAGGGGGGGACAATGCAAGTAGTCTGAGTAGCCATTTGATTAGCTGTTTAGCAGTCTTATTTATTTATCCGTTATTTTACCAGGTAAGTTGACTTTGACCACGTTCTCATTTGCAGCAATGACCTGGGGAATAGTTACAGGGGAGAGGAGGGGGATGAATGAGCCAATTGTAAACTGGGGATTATTAGGTGACCGTGATGGCCAGATTGGGAATTTAGCCAGGACACCGGGGTTAACACCCCTACTCTTACGATAAGTGCCATGGGATCTTTAATGACATCAGAGAGTCAAGACGCCCTTTTAACGTCCCACCCGAAAGACGGCACCCTACACAGGGCAGTGTCCTGGGGCATTGGGATATTTTTTTATACCAGAGGAAAGAGTGGCCCCCCCTTATGGCTTGGTGGTAGAAGCTGTTAAGAAGCCTTTTGGACCTAGACTTGGTGCTCCGGTACCGCTTGCCGTGCGGTAGCAGAGAGAACAGTCTATAACTAGGGTGGCTGGAGTCTGACAATCTTTAGGTCCTTCCTCTGACACCGCCTGTTATAGAGGTCCTGGATGGCAGCAAGCTTGGCCCCAGTGATGTACTGGGCTGTACGTACTACCCTCTGTAGTGCCTTGCGGTCGGAGGCCGAGCAGTTGCCATACCAGGCAGTGAGGCAACCAGTCAGGATGCTCTCGATGGTGCCACTGTAGAGCTTTTTGTCTTTCCATGTCATATACTGACCAGATGAATCCTGGTGAAAGCTATGATCCCTTATTGATGTCACTTGTTAAATGCACTTCAATCAGTGTAGATGAAGGGGGGGAGACAGATTAAAGAAGGGTTTTAAAGCCACGAGACAATCGAGACATTGTGTATGTGTGCCATTCAGAGGATGAAAGGGCAAGACAAAATATTTAAATGCCTTTGAACAGGATATGCTAGTAGGTGCCAGGCGCACCGGTTTGTATCAAGCATTGCAATGCTGCTGTGTTCTTCATGCTCAACAGTTTCCATTGTGTATCAAGAATGGTCCACCACCCAAAGAACATGTTATATGTTGTTATGGTCTAATGTTGTTATGGTCTAATGGTCTAATGTTGTTATCGTAGAATGTATGCACACATGACTGTAAGTCGCTTTGGATAAAAGCGTCTGCTAAATGGCATATATTAACATCCAGCTAACTTCATGTGTCAGCGGAGTACATGCCCCGACGAATTGAGGCTGTTCTAAGGGGCAAAGGGGGGGGGGGTCACGAAGGTGTCCTTAATGTTTTATACACTCAGTGTATGTCTGTGATGTTGAGCGGCGAGATTTTTTTGGAAGAAGAATCCAAATATTTTATGGTTATTCCCCGCGAACTGCAACTTTAAGAGATGGAAAAGAACTCTTGATTTGGTGACAGATTTGTCCCGCCCCGTGAGATGCACATACTTTGAGGAGCGCACGAAGACGAAAAACTCATTGCTGTGAGTGTAATTAACCAAAGCCATTTACATTAGCTATACAAAACGTATCGGGTTTAGCAGCAAGAGATTAAAACAAGTCAAGTTTGTTCGTTTAACAATGTAATTAAAATCTCAGATACTAGCAGATTAATCGACTCAAACCAACGTCTCTCTTTCTATTGTGCACCTGTGGGACTGTCGGGGGAACTGCGGTAGGCAACATCATAAACGTAAGGCCAAAGCAAGGTTACAGGAGTTTTGTCATAAACTTGTGTTGATATATACAGTTATTATAATGCTATTTTAAATTCTAGCCTTAATGTGTGCGTTTTAGTATGCTAGTTTAGGCTGTGGTGTGAGTGTTCACATGGTGAATTTGCTCTTGCCAAGGCTAAGTCAAATGTTTGCTGGTTAATGTTGCCAATTTGACAGGTACTTCCAATTTTTCCCCATTATTACTGATGGTGGAGGTTGCATGGGAAGTTATGGCAGTTGGCCAACCTATTTCAGGGTATGGAGGACTGGAGTGAGACGCAGTGCATTCATTTTGATAGCACAGAAGGCTTATAGGCTACTTGTTTATTGTTATAATAATCCATCTACCAAGGAAGATATCTTCCTGTTTATGACACTTTATGAGTAGGCCTGCATGACCATATGTTACAAAATGATTCCAAAGTTTGTAAATATTTTCAAAACTCAAAAGTGGAGCATTTTCAAAATAAGTGTACTCCCCACAACCCCATCTGTTGTGTAGATCCAGCTATCACAAACCCAAATTAAGGGGAAAGATGGACACCATCTAATTTAATCATTTTAAATGGTGCTTAGGCTTTCTTTCCTTATGGGGTTGAGGAATATAGTTAGATCTGCACAACAGATGGCATGCGAGACATGGACTCATCTTGACATTAGACCACTTTTGAAAACATCTGAACAAATGGTGATTTTTGGAGTGAACTATTACTTTAAAACTCAGCTGATACCACCACAGCCATTTTGGTGACTTGGGCTACTCAAAGTAGGTTACTTGTTGTTGGCCTGATCGCTGGGATATATTCTATTCAAACTCCTGCTGAGTATTACGAGCTGGGCATTCAGTGGCTGTCCCTGGAGAAATGAGTAGTCTACTTTGGTATTCACCTCAGTGCCAGCAGTTGTCACACAATGCCGACTGTCCAGCTTTGTACCTTAACCGCACCGTGGCCATTTGAACAGGCCATTTGAACAGGCCATTTGAACAGGCCATTTGAACAGGCCATTTGAACAGGCCATTTGAATGCAGCTCCATGCTTATTTAACGGTGCTATTTATGCAGTTCTCTGTCTTGGAAGTTGCACAGCTGAGACTTAGAAAACGCTGCCAAACCATGTCGCCTTTTTCATCGTCTCTCTGCGAAAAGAAAAGGATAGCCCACAGAGGAGGCAGGTGGTGATGTCCCAGTGAAGATGACTCAGTGGAATGCGTTGATGATGCTACCCGTGTCAGATCATTTGGTTCGTCAGCCATTTTCACAATGCCAATTAGGGGACTTTCCTGTGTAAATAAAATAGAAAATATGCTACACACATCCCACTGGTTCAGATGCTGGGCAGAAAAAACACCTTGACAGAAACTATACCTTTTCTCAACTCTGACATGCTCCTAAAGTTGATTTATTAATGAGACACAGACAGAAACGGGCAACATTTTGATTCAGTTGTCAATTTCTCTGCCAAGCCAATGAATTGCTCCAGAAATTGATATAGGTAAACTGCTCTAGTGAAAAATGTGTACAATTGTATGGTTTTTGAAGTCTTGGTGCAGACAAAGCTGTGGGTGTGCGCGAGACTGCGTGTGTGTGTGTGCACACCTCCAGGTGTGAGGCAAGGATCGGTACTGGTTAGACAGGGCCTGTGAAGTCGCAATGTGTTGAGTGTATTGAGAGCCAGGGTTTTCTCTCCCTGCCGCAGCACCACGCAGGCCCAACCACACGCTTCAACCTTTCAAACAGGGCAGAGAAACCTGAGCTTCTTGCTCTGTTCGTCTCCTCTCCCCTCTGTCCCCCTCCTCCTTTCTCTTCACCTCTCTCCTCCAGCTGTCCTTTGCCACAACCACCCACCTCCCCTTCTTTACCACCCTCATGAAGGGGATCAAGTTGTGCCATAGAATCACACAATTTAGATCAGTTTTGAGTTTTTCACCAGGTTGTTAAACACTTAACTGTAGAGCAGTTGTATAGACTATTTCCTATAAATTCTGCTGAAGAGACACACACACACACACACACACACACACACACACACACACACACACACACACACACACACACACACACACACACACACACACACACACACACCCTATGTACCTGGCAGGTGGAATCCAATCTCTAAGGTCATTGGTACAGGAAATCATGTGACCTGCTTCCTCCACTCTCATGACACCTTTCTCCTCACTCCGCCCCTTACACTCTTACACACTAGAGACATGCACATACGCATTGTGTCGGGTGTCGCAAGGTTTCACCAGGAGAGTGTGACAAACCGGAAGTGCTTAAAGTAAAGGCTGGACCGAAACTGGAGTGCTATAAAATAATATAGATAAGAAAGTAACTTTATATCGAGAAGAAAACAGAAAAATAATCCATTCAAAAAAGGTACGTTTAAGGTGTGTCACGGTTAACCTGAACTCTTTGGGGAGAAGTTAAGTTGCCGTTTCCCTTGTGCCATTGTTTTTGTAACTGTGTGTGTGTATAGCGTTTCAAAAATCATTATCTCTGTTCTCACTGAGAGTATTGACCATAACTCCCAGTGTTACTGTAGTAAGGCTAGTCCAACAGTATCCATGTCATGGATGTGACTTTTTCCTACCTATTGTCTGAACACGGGTTAAACCAAGGATGGCGGCTTTGTGACATCTGATCAGTCCCATGAGCTGAGGGGTGCCAAGTCAGGGAGAGTCTGAGGGAGAGTCCTGTGTTTCAGTTTCTGACTCAATCTGCTAGTTTAGCTTGAATGATTTTGTGTTTAATGATTCTTTGTTCAGAGCCAGGCAGAATTGACTATTGATTTGTATTTTTTCAAAGTCTGTTTCAGAGACTGACTTCAAGTAGCTTTTAACCCGCATGGTACTTGTTTTGCTATGGTTCAGTTTGATTACATAGTGTCATTACCTGCAAATCAAATTGTAGAGTAACAAGCAAATCGAGTTTGTCACAAGTGTTACCAGTGTCATATGGTTGGTAATGGTGTGACGTAAAGAGCACCGTTTAAATTAGGCTACAGTGCCAATAGAATTTCTCCACCCCCTTAAATGATCTAAAAAGGGATTCAATTCAATTTTTGACAAGTATACCCATAACATGATGCTGCTACCACAATACTTGAAAATAGAGAGGGTTTTACTTTGGGATTTGACCCAACCCTGTAGTTTAATTTAGTCCAAAAAGTCTGTTTATTTATTGTGTTGTCTTTGCAGTATTATTTAACAGCCTTGTTGAAAACAGACTATATGATTTGTAGTGGAATTTTTAACATGGGCTTCTTTCTTTTCACTTTGTCATACAGGCCAGTAATTTGGGTGTAAAAACGATGTTGTTGATCCCTTTTGTATTTTCAAGTATTATGGTGGCCGCATCATGTTATGGGTATGATTATTAACCAATTCCTACATTTGAGCTGTTCAGGACTGATGTACCTCCATGTCACTCAAGGCACTGATGATGATAAAATGTCTATATTTCGTAATACAGACTGATCCTGTGTTGTGTTCCATCTCTGGGTTTGTTGTGGATACGACATTGCAATGAGATGAAAGTGAAGGTTCAAAGGCCGTTCCGCTTTGTGCTTTAGTGAAATTGACACAGAGGCCTCGTTGACTGAAACACGATAATGATTACCTCAGGAAAGGCGCGTCCGCAGGATCTGGCAATGTCACTTATGTTCAAAAGTTATTCCCAACATCCGGTCCCCATATCATGTCAAGTTTACAGTCACAATCAAGTATGTTGAAGTGAAGATTTGATTTCTTATCAATATACTTGCTCACCATACAGGTAGGGCTGGGAATTACTAGGGAACTCGCGCTAAGATATTCTCACGATACTTATGTATTGCGATTCGATGTTCCAAACATATTGCTCACCAAATGTCTGCTGCAGAGGGACAAGAGCGAGACATGAGAAAAAACAAGTTTTGATCAGTCATATAAATAAAAGTGCTGAAAACAAATTGGCTCCCTATTAAAAAAGTGCTATGAAGTAAAAATACAGGAGTTTGTCAAAATGATATATCATCTGAAATAATATCCCCCATCACTACATACAAGTGTTATTCAGATATGGAGAGAGAGTAGACTAGACTGGGCCAGATCAACTAAACTTGTTCTGTTGCAGTTTGCTTCCAAGAAGTCGAATGCCAAACGAAAAGGAAGCCTTGTCTCTGTTTGGTTAGGCTACTTGTTCCTCTACATGTCATGACCACTTACTACAGCTATGCTGCTACCTCCACTACTTCTGCAAGCTTAGAGGAAGATGATTCCTTTTTTATTGTCCAATATGCACAAATGTCCATCGGCAATTTGTTGTCTGTTCTATCCCAACCCCTCAGAAGGACAGATAAAACATGCCCTGGATGGGGTAGAGTGCAGCGTCCCTGGAGAAATTACAGGGGTTAAGCAACTTGCTCAAAGGCACAACTGCAGCAGATGGCTGAGCTTGGTGGTGATAAGAGGACAATGGAAGTTGAATAGACAAGCACCCCAAATAAAGTGTTTTATGTTCAACTTCCATTCTCCTCCAAGAGTGACTGATTTTTATTTCCTGCTCATCCAGTTTGTTCTTCGATCTCTGCATCTTGGTTTCTACTGAGAGGTCGTTTCCCCTGTGCTTAGCTTGGAGACGCAGCTTGGAGGAAAGGCTGAGGAGGATTTTTTTTTTTTTAGGAATTCCACTGGATTTCTGCCTTTTGGCTTCCTGATCTGGCCTGCTGTGCTGATGCACATGAATATGATGCGTTGCCTCTGACACACACAGGCATTACACTTTATCCCTTTTCCACTGAACACATACCTCCAGGGTTACACAGGCTTTCAACCAATATGCACTTCTTAAGCTAAGGTTTAAGCTTTGCCTTATTTTCCCAAAGTTTTTCTCATGAAATATGACAGAGATGCAAGGCCGAGTTTTAAACCACCCCTGTGGCCATGCTAAACACGGTCTTTATGAGAAGTCCATGTGATGTCTCTCTCTGTGGATTAGATTCTTATTTTCCTGGATCCCATGGTTTGTAGACAGGAAGTGTTGGAGATTCTTCTGGAATTGGTAATTTGTTATGGTTGTCGTCGTGGTCACACTCCTAGTGCTGGTTTTCTTGTGTAGCTTATGAGCAATTCCATGGTAGTGGAATTACGCTGAGACAGATTTTTTACTTTAAAATGTATGCCAAACAAATTCATTGAGTTCAAAGTTGAACTCTATGCACAGTGGCTACTTTGAATAATTTACACAGTAAAAAAATATATAAAAATGTACTTGAAAAACTGTGCAGATGCTATGTTTGGTCATAGAATTATGGCAAAATCTCCCTCAATTTTATCATTACTGAACTTCATCTGCACAGTTCTTCCTGTTAATGTGTTTTTGTAATTCGTCAGTGGAAATGGTTAAAACTAGTACCTGTGCATAGAGTTCTATGGTTTGTTAAGCTTTGAAATTGATGTTTTTTGTTTGGTCTACGTTATAAAAGTGAGAAATCCATTCCATTATCATGGAATTGCCTCTACTATGCTCATGCGTGTGCTTGGTCATGTCTGAGTCAACACAAAACCAGCTGCTCTGACAATGCTTAATTCAATTCAGCCTCTTTGTCGGGTAACGATGTAATACCTGCAAAGCACACCTTAATGAAAATGGCCAGATGAAAGGGCATGGTCCATACACCCTTCCGGCTGGCCCAAGACAGCCTATTGATATGAATTTATCTGAAAATGACTACAAATACACACCATGCAGTATACCAAAGGTGGGTCCATGTATAAACTGATAAATGCTTTTGTCGATTCTCATCATTCCCTCCCTTCCAGACAAATGACTATTTTACTGGCTTATCAGCTGTGTTATGAGACCGTTTTTTTTGTTAGTGTACGTGTCTATCGGAAAACACAGTAACTATAGTAACTAACTTCCTGTGTGCATTTAGGCATGTGGGTGTATGTTATACTCTGCCCTCTATAATTGTTGATTATGAAGATCAGGCTGAGATAAGTGGCAGTCGGAGTGCTGGTTTTGACTGTCTCGGAACAGGTCTCCTGACTGTCTCGGAACAGGCCTCCTGACTGTCTCGGAACAGGCCTCCTGACTGTCTCGGAACAGGCCTCCTGACTGTCTCGGAACAGGCCTCCTGGCTGTCTCGGAACAGGCCTCCTGGCTGTCTCGGAACAGGCCTCCTGGCTGTCTCGGAACAGGCCTCCTGGCTGTCAGGCCTCGGTCGACTGTCTCGGAACAGGAACAGGCCTCCTCCTGGCTGTCTCGGAACAGGCCTCCTGGCTGTCTCGGAACAGGCCTCCTGACGGTCTCGGAACAGGCCTCCTGACGGTCTCGGAACAGGCCTCCTGACGGTCTCGGAACAGGCCTCCTGACGGTCTCGGAACAGGCCTCCTGACGGTCTCGGAACAGGCCTCCTGACGGTCTCGGAACAGGCCCCCTGACGGTCTCGGAACAGGCCTCCTGACGGTCTCGGAACAGGCCTCCTGACGGTCTCGGAACAGGCCTCCTGACGGTCTCGGAACAGATTATATGTTTGGATTCGCACAATGACAACATTGCTGCTGATCTCAGTTGTGTACCTGTCCCACAGTCAAGTGTCTGAACTTTCCCGCTCGATCATGATGGCAGAATTTTGTCTGCTTGCTCCTGTAACCATGCAATGTTTGTGTGTGAGCTCATAGTAGCAGGGGAGGGTATGTGCTGTAGATGATATCTCGGTGGCGGACTGACTCCTAGACAGAGAGCAGAGCAGGTGATTGACATACAGATCAATGACCTCACCATTGGGGAAGCTGAGGGATAGACAGTACCTCTTTGTATAGAGACAGTGCTGCATTGATCCCCCCTGTCTGTCAACACTGCTATTATTCTGGGGGATCTGGGTGAAATAGACTATGAACCTATTAAAGAGAACACTTTACTAGCATAACTTAAAAAAAAAATATATATATATATATAAGCATACAAAATGCCTATATTGGTAATAATCAATGGGCTGTAGGCTACCTGGTAGGGCAATGTTTTCATGAGAACTCCTGGGCCATTACACCCCAAACAGAAAATACAAATGTGTTTGTTTCAATTTACACAAGTTGTCATTGTTATTAAAATGTTATTCATTACCCTCCAATTAAGGTGTCACCCTGTATTGTCTATATCGTGGTTTGATTGATTCATGATGAATGAGCAGTGAGGTAGTGCACACCATGGACAAACAGCTGGATGATGTCATCCAACAGTGCCAGTGTTGGTTGTTGAATCCAAGCTCTACAGGCTGTGTGTATTATACACTGTATTAGGTCATTTCTATAAGATGGGTGTTGGAGGATTTTGGGACTTGTATTTCATGTAAAACAGGAAATGTAGTTTAAAAAAATGTTTAAGTAGACATTTTGATTCTGTCATTAATTAGCGTGTGTGTGTGTGTGTGTGTGTGTGTGTGTGTGTTAGGAGGCGGAGATGGAAGGCGGAAGTTCGTTCAGCAGAAAGTCGTGGGCGTCGCAGTCTTTACGGGTCACCGCCAGGGAGCTCTCATTGGTCAGCACGCGAGGCAAGACCAACGCCATTGCAGAGCGCTTCTCCAAGTGAGTGACACGCACAGCTCTCTACTAGACACTTCTGTATGAGTGTACTACCGTGGACACTTCTCTTCCAAATTCATCATACCAAACACACATCTATCTGTATGGAATCCTCCATATCACCCTGCTCTACGTACATACTGTACCAATCACACTTGTCCTTATGGTGCTCCAGTATGTACATACAGTCAGTCAAGTCTGAGTCAACCCAAACACTTCAGTCTTAAAGGCTTTATACAAGTGCTCCCATCCCAAATGTACATAATTGAGGTTGAGAGGGAGGTAACAGAGATGTTAACTGTATATTAATCCTGTTCTGCAGGTCATTGGGTTACTCCTGCCAACAGAGGTTGCAGCAGAACTGGAAAGAGATCATTCTGACTGTTAATAGTTACCACTCTTTAAGAAGCTCTGTGGATCGGAAAATTCTGGTTGAAATGTCACCTCGTCATCACATTGTCGTAACTGTAATCGTAGGTTGACTATCAACCCGTGACCTATTTCCTCATACACCTTGCATGTACAGGTAATTTTCTTCTGTTGCTATGTAAAGTAGCTGTTACCTTACAACAATCCTGACCTACCGTGCCACTCGTACATTTCAGCTGGCATTTACATAGCTATGGCGAACTGTGAACTTTAACACCTCACAAAGCAACCGTTTTGACTATGCAGAGGTTGTTGATTCTGCTCTTCACAAGTCCTCTCTGTCAGCCCTAGCTATGGAATCACAATTTCCCTAGTATAACGCAAGGGTGTATAAAACCAGTGTAACAGTGGTGTTAGTCGAAAAGCAGCATAGTGTCTGCAGATCCAGAGGAAACCAGATCTGTGTCAGAAATATTAATTTTAAATTAATATTGTTTTATATTGCTTACACTTCCCTGACCTCTTCAGACCTTCAAAACATGTTCCGATATTATGGATTTAATATCAGTGCAAACTTCCATTCCCAGTGTACTGCTTTGGTCGACTTTACTGTGTGCACCTCTGTTCTTGATCAGCAGAGGTCAGTGTTGCTCCTCTTCTCCATAGGTACCAGAGAGCTGCTGAGGAGGCCAATGCTGAGAAGAAGAAAGCAGTGAGTATCTCCATTCAGCTCCCCAACAGGAGACCCACTCATGGAACTATAGGATGTGACATCACCTCCGACACGGTCACCAGTTCAATGATACGCTTGTGAAGCTGCCCTCTTGGTCAAGTCTTTGAGTCTGTCACCATTGAACTATATCAAATCAAATTTTATTAGTCACATACACATGGTTAGCAGATGTTAATGCGAGGGTAGCAAAATGCTTGTGCTTCTAGTTCCGACAATGCAGTGATATCTAACAAGTAATCTAACGCATTCACAACAACTACCTTATACACACAAATATAAAGGGATGAATAAGAATATGTACATATAAATATATGGATGAGCGAGGGCTGTGCGGCATAGGCGAGAAGCAGTAGATGGTTTGAGATGCAGTGTTACATATGAGTTGAGTAATGTAGGATATGTAGACATGATTAAAGTGTCATTATTTAAAGTGACTAGCGATAGCTTTATTAAATCAATTTATTAAAGTGGCCAGATTGAGTCTATGTTGGCAGCAGCCACTCTGTTAGTGATGGCTGTTTAACAGTCTTGATGGCCTTCAGTCTCTCGGTCCCAGCTTTGATGCAGCTGTACTGACCGCGCCTTCTGGATGGTAGTGGGGTGAACAGGCAGTGATATCGGGTGCTGTAGGTATCCTGGAGGGCAGGTAGTATGCCGCCGGTGATGCGCTGTGCAGACCGCACCACCATCTAGAGAGCCATGCGGTTGTGGGTCGGAGCAGTTGCCGTACCAGGCGGTGATGCAGTCCCAACAGGATGCTCTCGATTGTGCATTTAGGTGACAAGCCAAATTTCTTCAGCCGCCTGAGGTTGAAGAGGCGCTGTTGTGCCGCCTTCGCCACTCTTATCTGTGTGGGTGAACCATTTCAGTTTGTCAGTGATATGTACGCCGAGGAACTTAAAACGGTCCACTTTCGCCACTACTGTCCCATTGATGTGGATGGGAGGTTGCTCCCTCTGCTATTTCCTGAAGCCATGATCATCTCCTTTTGTTTTGTTGATGTTTGGTGAGAGATTATTTTCCTGACACCACACTCCAAGGGCCCTCACCTCCTCCCTGTAGGCCGTCTCGTCGTTGTTGGCAATCAAGCCTACCGCTGTAGTGTCGTCCGCAAACTTGATGATTGAGTTGGAGACGTGCATGGCCACGCAGTCATGGGTGAACAGGGAGTACAGGAGGGGGCTGAGAACGCCCCAGTGTCGAGGATCAGCGGGGTAGAGATGTTGGTTCCTACCCTCACCACCTGGGGGCGGCCTGTCAGAAAGTCCAGGACCCAGTCGCACAGGCGGGGTTGAGACCCAGGGTCTCGAGCTTAATGACGACTTTGGAGGGTACTATGGTGTTAAATGCTGAGCTGTAGTCAATGAACAGCATTCTTACATGGGTATTCCCCTTGTCCAGATAGGATAGAGCAGTGTGATGATGATTAGGTTGTCTGTGGACCTATTGGGATGGTAAGCAAATTGGAGTGAGTCTAGGGTGTCATGTAGGGTGGAGGTGATGTGATCCTTGACTAGTCTCTCAAAGCACTTCATGATGACAGAAGTGAGTGCTACTGGGTGATAGTCATTTAGCTCAGTTACCTTTGCTTTCTTGGGAGCAGGAACAATGGTGTCCATTTTGAAGCATGTGGGCACAGCAGACTGGAATAGGGATTGATTGAATATGTCCGTAAACACACCAGCCAGCTGGTCTGCGCATGCTCTGAGGATGCCGTCTGGGCCGGCAGCTTTTGTAGCGGGCTGTGTAAGTGGCACTGTATTGTCCTCAAAGCGGGCAAAAAAAAGTTATTATAATTTGTCTGGGAGCAAGATGTCGATGTCCGCTACGTGGCTGGTTTTTCTTTTTGTAGTCAGTGATTGACTGTAGACACATCTCGTGTCTGAGCCGATGAATTGCGACTCTACTTTATCTCTATACTGACGCTTAGCTTGTTTGATTGCCTTGCGGAGGGAATAGCTACACTGTTTGTATTCAGTCATGTTTCCAGTTGCCTTGCCAGGATTAAAGGCGCTTTCAGTTTTGCGCGAATGCTGCCATCAATCCACGGTTTCTGATTAGGAAAGTTTTTAATAGTCACAGTGGGTACAACATCACGGATGCACTTGCTAATAATATACATGGCGAAGACTATAATCAAAGAGAATTCTCTTGGTAGATAATGCGGTCGGCATTTGATTCTAGGTCAGGTGAACAAAACGGACTTAAGTTCCTGTATGTTGTAATGATCACACCAGGAGTCGTTAATCATAAGGCATACAACCACACCCTCCTTACCAGAGTCGTTTGTTTCTGTCGGCGCGATGCGTGAAGAAACCGGGTGGCTGTACCGACTCTGACAACATATCCCGAGTGAGCCACGTTTCCGTAAAACAGAGAATCTTACAATCTCCGATGTCTCTCTGGAAGGCAAATCGTGTCCTAATTTCATCAACCCGGTTTTACTAGAGATTGGACATTGGCGAGTAATATGCTCGGAAGCGGCGTCTGATGTGCTCGCCTTCCAAGTCTGACCAGTAGGCCGCTCCGTCTGTATGCCTAAGTGGTTTTGTGCTCTCTTCTCTGCTCAGGCTACTTATTTTTGACGGTGACTAGATGAGATAAAGCATTTTGTCATTCACATGGTAAAATGACAGCCTTTCGAAAACTTCCACCTCCCACCCTTGTTCTGCCTGCCACTTATTGTGATGGGCAGGCGGTCAGCCCCATAATCCTGACTCAGTCGACTAATCCCAAAGTAATTCCCTCTGTTGGGATAGTTGTCTTCTCTGTTGGTTATGGTCTTTGTTTGTTGGGAAGTGCTGGAGAAGTGGACAAGGGAATAGGGAATAAGTGATCGGCCGATGTCATGCAGGAGCACAAGGTAACTACCTAACATTTCCAATGGCTCATCGATGGGGAATGTATTTTGATCATTGGGTACCTTGCTGCCAGTGAATCTGGACCGAGATTGTAGCACAGGACTTGCTCTGCGTGACGTGACATTGTGGAATTCTGGAGAGGCTCAAGTAGTTGTAGACAAACATCGTTTACACACAAGGTCCTTAAGGTCATTCAGAGCGAGGAGAAGAGACACACACACACACACACACGCTGGTTGTATTTGTGTGTGGTGCATGCTGTTCCTCCAGTCTTCCTGTTTGTGCTGAGTTAAACAGTCGGCACAATGTCTAGTCAGCACAATGCTGTGTGTATGCGTGGATCCACAGGCAGCACTAGTCCTAAAGGGTGGGCTGTAAATTTGGGTCATAGGAGGAAAAGATGTCTCAGCTTTCTGAGATGCAATCCTCTGTGTTGCGGTATGAGAATCAGGGCCAGGAGTTTTAACTAGGTTTTTTTTTTCAGGTTTATTTTGGTCCCTGAGTTTTTCCTGGTCAGGTTAACCAGCAACATTGTCATAATGAATGATTACATGATGGTCCACAAATGAGCGCTAAGGAGGCTCCTGCAGTCTTATTTAACATTGTGTTGATTGTGTGGAATCTACACTGAACAAACATATAAACGGAACATGTAAAGTGTTGGTCCCATGTTTCCTAAAGCTGAAATAAAGTATCCCAGAAATGTTCCATATGCACAAAAAGCTTATTTTACATCCCTGTTAGTGAGCATTTCTTCTTTGTCAAGGTAATCCATCCACCGGTCACGTGTGGAATATCAAGAAACTGGTTAAACAGCATGGCCATTACACAGGTACACCTTGTGCTGGGGACAATAAAAGGCCACTCTAAAATGTGAAAGTGTTGTCACACAACACAAGCCACATATGTCTCAAGTTTTGAGGGAGTATGCAATTGGCATGAATACTGCAGGAATGTCCACCAGAGCTGTTACCAGAGAATGTAATGTTCATTTATATATCATAATCCACCTCCAATGTCGTTATAGAGAATATGGTAATACTTCCAACCGGCCTCACAACCGCAGACCACGTGTATGGCATTGTGTAGGCGAGCAGTTTGCTGATGTCAACGTTGTGAACAGAGTGCCACATGGTGGGGTTATGATATGGGCAGAAATAAGCTACGGACAACAAACAAAATGGCATTTTATTGATTGGCAATTTGAATGCACAGAGATAACGTGACAAGATCCTGAGGCCCATTGTCGTGCCATTCATTCACCACCATCACCTCATGTTTCATCATCATGTTTCAGGATGATAATGCACAGCCCCATGTCGCAAGGATCTGTACACAATTCCTGGAAGCTGAAAATGTCCCAGTTCTTCCATGGCCTGCATACTCACTAGACATGTCACCCATTGAGCATGTTTGGGATGCTCTGGGTTGACGTGTAAGGCAGCGTGTTCCGGTTTCTGCCAATATCCAGCAACTTTGCACAACCATTGAAGAGGGTGGGACAACAGGCCATAATCAACAGCCTGATCAACTCTATGTGAAGGAGATGTGTCACGCTGCATGAGGCAAATTGTGGTCACACCAGATACTGACTGGTTTTCTGATGCATTTGTTTTTTAATATATATATTTTTTGAAGGTATCGGTGACCAGCAGATGCATATCTGTATTCCCAGTCATGTGAAATCCACAGATTAGGGCCTAATGTACTTATTTCAATTGACTGATTTCCTTATGAATTGTAACTCTTTGAAATTGGTGCATGTTGCATTTATATTTTTGTTCAGTATAATTCCCCCTTCAACTGTGACCATTATCAGTAATGGTTCTGTATATAATTACAGGTATGATTATTCCTACTTAATCACATCTATTATGTTCTCTAACCGCAAAAGTTAATGACAGTTTTATAGGGGAATAAACTTTCAACATGAGGTCCTCCCTCTTACTGCTGCTGAGTCAGGCAGATTGAGTCACCTTTAGTGTTCTAATCAGGAATCTAATTAAATTTGATTTGCCTCATGCGCCGAGTACAACAGGTGTAGACTTTACAAGCCCATAACCAACAGTGTAGTTCAAGAAGAAAATATTTACGAAGTAGACTCAAATATAAAAAGTAATAATAAAAGAAACACTAACAATGACGAGGCTATATACGGGTCACCGGTACCGAGTCAGTGTGCGGGGGTACAGGCTCGTTGAGGTAGTGTGTACATGTAGATGGGGGTGAAGTGACTGTGCATAGGTAAAAAAACGAGCAGCGAGTGTACAAAAAAGGGGGGAGGGGTCAATGTAAATTGTCCGGTGGCGATTTTCTGAATTTCTCAGCAGTCTTATGGCTTGGTGGTAGAAGCTAGAAGTAAGTGTGTGTGTGTGTGTGTGTGTGTGTGTGTGTGTGTGTGTGTGTGTGTGTGTGTTCTTGTTCAATAGTGGTGAATGGCTGAGATGTCTCAATAGGTTAAACGGGACTTCATGTGTTGTAGGTTACGCTGTGTCTTGAGGACATAGGGTAAAATGGGAGGAGCAGTGACATTGTTGATTTGACTCCTTACTTTTAACAATCCAGTTTTCAAGGGAAATAAATAACTTAAAGGGAGTTTGGTTTTGTACAACACTGTCTGCAATGTGAATGTCATGATGTGATTGGCGATCACAGATCTCAACACTGACAGCATGAGGTTCCGTAACATGACACATGGTACATGTTAGGTGATGCCATGACTTCAGTGCATTGGTATGGCTCTGACATTGGCTCACACAACAACGGAATACTTGAAACTTCATGTGTCTGCTAGATTTACACACACACACAAATAACCACATATTTACAATATTTATTTGGGGATACACTTTGAGAAGTGACAAGTAAAAGAACCCCAGACTCAGTCAGCGAAGAGTTAAACATTTCCCAAATGTATCATTTCCTGCTTTCTTGTTTCCTGGGATATTTTTTTTCCCTCCTCTGCCTCCATCTCTCTCTCTTTCTCCTGGTCTTGATGGGGGGTGGGCTGGTTCTTACTTCCAGAGTTTTTCTAACTGCTAACATCTGGGAGAGCTTGATCACCCTTACTCAGCACAGAGACCAGAGGGAAGGACGGCAGACTGATTCCAGCTACAGGACTCTCCCTGTCTACAACCTAGACTCCCCACTACGCCTCGCCTCGCTCTCACAGGTTTCACCACTTCTTTTAGAAAAACAGGGAACCAACTTTTCATTGCCTGTTGCTCGTTTTTCCTTGTACTTCTTGAACATACTTCTTGAACATACTTCTTGTACTCCAGCTGCTTTCATACAGAGAATGATTTTCTTTTTTTCTACTGTCTGAGTTCTTTCAGCTTTGGGTTTCTCTTCCTCCTTTCTCTTTTCGTTTGTTCCTCCCATATTCTGATCTCCTCCTTTTCCATGTGTGTGTTTCCATCTTGTTTCTGTCACATATATATTTTGTTGGTGAAGCACGGCTTGATGTGCAGGCTAGGTTTTTCTGAGTTGCGGCTTGGTTGAAGTGTGGTCAATGTGATGACGGTAGGAAGTGGCGTCCGTTTAAAAAAAAATTTTTTATTGCCGTGTTAAGTTTGCATGGATGTCCACTGCTATATGGTTGACCACCTCATTATCACGTTGAAGGGGAAAAATCAGGTTTGTTCTTCGTTAGGGTCGTTGTGAATGTTGATGGTTACCTACTGATTGGAGCTCGTCTCATGGATAGACATATATAACATATTGTTACTCTTCTTCATGGGTGTGACTAGATACTTTGCACTGAGTTGAGCTCTGTGTACCATAGCCCAGTGCGGTTCCTTGAAAGGAACATTGAGTACCCCATGTAAACTAAGTTCATTAGTTGTCTCTGTTCTGCTTTCAAAGGGCCGTATTGTTTCATATACCTTTCAGAAGTTCCCCGTAGTAAACAGAGCGTTTTACAAGCGGGCATTCATTTCCATATCTTCTAATGAAGATCAGTGAATGACATCACATAGTGGAGTATTGTTGTCCCATAGTAGTTCAGCTAGCTGCTCGCCGTAAGTTACGAGTTGGGAGCTTAATGGACGGTTAAGCCGAGCAGAGCAGAGAACACTTCCTGTACTTTCAGGAAAAGTTGAGGTAGGTTTCCACAGAATGGAATATGGTTGAGAAAGAGATCTCCGTGTTCAGTCCTGCTCTGTCTCCATCTTGAGCCAAGACTTTGTATGCCACTGTGGAGTGGACTGTGCAGCAGCTGATAGTTGCCTGCTCTGACTTCAGCCACCAGCCAGCTACTCTCGTGGCTGGTTGAACAGCTGCTCATCTAATCTCGCTTTCCTTCCACGTCAGTAACTACCACTGTCCGCAGTCTTTTCCCACTGTGGCCTCGGGAAGAAAACTCTGACAGAGTTTATGAACTTGAGATTTTTCCAATATTTTTTTTCTTGTTTAATTTGGTTGCAGTCTGGGTGCTTGAAGTTGGGTGACATAATACTGGACATGATTGACTGGTAGAAGTAGAATGTTGGAAGCAACTGTTGATGACTATTTTGTTGATAATAGTTTCATTCCACACGGTTGAAAGATTAGACTGTGACTATTTGTATTATTGCGAACTGTTAGAAATGGTACTGTATTTGGGTATTCTTACAGTTTCTCATACGAGACTACTCTTACACACACTTACCTCGGTACAGTTTACATGGTGGTTAAGTTTTCGGTCGATGTAACCTATTTCAGGACGTTGCATCAGTCAGTCAGTAACTTCAAGACATTCTTCCAGTTGACCATTCTCTAATCTTCTCTTGTCTTCCTGGCAGTCGGTGGAGAGCCTGCCTCCCACTCTGCGTTCAGGGAACCTGAGTGTTCTGAAGAAGCGCTGGGAGCAGCCGGCACCTCGCCAAGACAAACCCTCCCTGCAACCAGCCGGCCCACCTCGCGCCCGCCTTATCCCCCCAGCTGTACCCAAACCAGTGCCACCGACTGAGCACCGCCCCCCAGCCAAATCCCCAGGATCCCCGGGCACTCAGGGTAGTCAAGACAGTATCCAGTATCCTTCAGCAGCTATAACCAAGGAAGGAACGGAGAGAAGGATGGAGAGAAAAGATCAGCGGCCAAGTGAGGGAGAGGAGGAGGAGGAAGGACTGCAGGTGGAAGATAAGGTGGCGCCACCCAGCTCCTGCAGCCCCGTTGAGAAACCCAGCGTGCCTCTCAACAGCCTGAAGATGATGTTTGAGAAGGGAGAGGGCGCCAAGAGAAGGGTAAGACTGATAGAGACTCACACACACATTTTACTCAAAAACGTTCTCATTCAGGCAGACACACACTGTGGGTATGTATCCCTCTACAAAAGTGGTTCCCAGACTCTGGGGTGTTTCCGCTTGGTTGGGGGGGGGGGGGTAATAGTAGAATGCACAAGGTGCAACCTCGAAATTGGCTAGTACATCGGCAGTGTTCCTCAATGATGGAAGGGGGAGCCCTGAGTGAAAACGTTTGGGAACCACTGTTCTACACAGTGTATCCCCCTCTCTGCTCTATGGATTCTCTCTCACCCCATCTCTTGGCATCTTCCTCAACATGTAGCTGCTCATTATGCTTGTGGGGTCAGGTCAGTCATCTGACTGTGTGTGATTGGTTAGCCCCCCCATATCCAGCTGGGATGCAGTTGAACTCCTGGTCTGTTGCACAGCCAGACAGTTTCATGGTGCCTTCCTTTGGAGTGTAGTCATGCTAGCAGTCACATGCCTTGGTACCTGATGCATTCGTGCCTTTCAACAAGCCCCGTCTGACTTCATAAAGGCACCCCGAGGACTACTGTGTCTCAGTGCGCATCACTAAGTACAGACAGAACACCCATTCACTCAGACACACACACACACACTCGTGTAGAGGCTACTTGCTAAAACTAGCTTACCTACTCATATTAGAGGCCAAGAAACTCAAAACATGCATACATGCACTGACCTGACGAAGACGCCGCCCCAGTTGAGAAGTGAAATACTTTGCGCCAGACACTGAGGGAGGGTCTCCTGTGGCTCCTCTGATATTAAGTGGCCATATTAACGACCCGTCCCTCTGTCCCATTACTGTCTAATTAACTCAACCCTTCAGTCACACTCTTTCTGTCCCCTCAAAAAGTTTCTATGTTTCAGTTCTCCACACTGCCCTTATCTGCTCCTAAACAACCTTCTCCTTTTTAGTGTACACACATACCATAATACCCCAGGGTCACGAATGTACCCACATTCCTCGTCTTTCTCTTCAAAGACTCACCATAGGAATTCTCCCTCCCCACTCTGTGTCCTGTCATTCTCCTTCAGTTAGGTATTCACCCCTCATGGCCCCCACCCCACCTCTTCTCTCAGCATCACACAAGATTGCTCTCCTCTGTGCACTTCTGCTTCTCCTATTTTTCAGTTTTCTCATCTGGTAAAAGTTGAGTAAAAATGTGTGACTCTGAGACCATAATACTTTGTATATTCCTGGTGGTCTCTGGTGTAGGCTACCTTAGCTTAGCCAGCCCGGTGTTGATGCATGGTCCAGGTGGAATGGAGTGAGTTTGCCACCACGCCTTGGTGTTCATCTGTTTGTTAAGTGTGTTCATGATGACCACTAGCAATACTTAGTTCTACATGTTGGAAATTCCCCCAGTGTCTCCTCAGGGAGACTGGTCTGAGAACAGTGGTAGTGTTGTAGTCTTTGTCCTCTTAGCCATTCAGTCAGACGAGGCCTGCCACAATGGCCATGCTTCTGAACTTCTGCTGAATTTACTGGCAGGGTTTTAAGAGGGGAGTGACAGACAGTAGGAGGTCGACCTCGATTCGTCTTGGTCTGAGAGCTGTGCTCACTACTCGGTGTGTTTCCTCTATACATGCTCACAAAAGCCCTTATCGCTACGCCAGTGCATTTCAGCTGACTAGAGCGGAGGTGGGGCTGTGCGTGGGTGGAGGAGCTGCGTCTCCAGGTGTACACACACACATGCTTCATCTCTCACTCTCTCTCACACACACACACACACACACACACACACACACACACACACACACACACACACACACACACACACACACACACACACACACACACACACACACACACACACACACATGAGTGTTTCCCCCCCGGCCTTGCCTCAGCTTGTGTCCCCCCTACCCTGCCCCAGCTTTAGCTCAGTGCATGCTCTGGGCTGATACCATCTTACAGCAGTGATGTCATGGAAGTGGTATGCACCCCCCCCCAACCAAATCACTAGAGGCCAACAAACCCTGCTCCTACAGAACACAAACTCCTTTCTCTCTCTCTCTCCAATCAAAAGACTCGCAGTACGTTCTCTCCCTCTCTCCTTCCCTCTCTCCTTCCCTCTCTCCTTCCCTCTCTCCTTCCCTCTCTCCTTCCCTCTCTCCTTCCCTCTCTCCTTCCCTCTCTCCTTAGTTCTACGCCTCTTTTTCTGTCGTTCTTTCTCTTTATAACCTCTCACACACTCCTTGTTTCTAGGTCTCTTTTACTCTCTGTATTCCACCTTTTCTCTTTGTCTCTCCTGTTTTTCGATAGCCCTCATTTGTAGCTGTATGAGCTGTAATGGGTCCTGGGCACAAAAGGTTTAGATGGGGCAGATAAGGCTCTGTTTCTCTACCTGGCTGTCACCCAAATCAACTACACCCTGTACTGCTTGTCACTGGCATTAGCCTTCTCTGCTACCACAATATTCAAAACATGGCTTGGTGTTTTTTTTTTTTTGTTGATTCTAGTTACCATAGTTACTTGGTTAGACGCAGACCATTTGCACATGCAAAGAACAGTTTGAGACTACAGCACATTGTGTAGACTACACATTCAATTCACGCTTGCTTGAAAAAGGTAGGAGCTTTAGCCTTTAGCCTTTAGCCTGTTTGATCAATTGTGTATATTACATGTTTGTCCTCTCTTTAAAATGAGTCATGCCTCTCTGCCTGGCTGTTGTTTTGGTCGATTTAGCCCAACATTGAGCTGCTGGCACACAGTTTGATTTGCAGTGGAATCAGTTGGTCCTGTCTCAACCTGTCCTCGGTGAACTACAGGCCGTATCGCGGTCCTCTGCTCTAACATAACATCACACTCTCTTGTAAAACATTTTGTATGAGCAATATTTTGAGTGAACTAGGAAATGGCCTTTCAATACATAACATTATGGACACCTTGTAGCTTCAATCCGCAAGTACAATGTAAAAAGTTATTGACTTGGCTATGGCGGACTCTAGAAGGCCCCGTCTGTTTTAATTGGCCAGATCCCTCCTCCACTCATCTGTATCCAGGATTACTGCTTAAGCCTGACCATCTGGGTTACACATCAGTGGGCTGTAATAAACACACACACACACACACGCTCGTGTTTGTTAATTCTGTAGAGTGTAAGGCGGGGGGGGCTAAACTGACAGATGGAGTTGGTTTAAGATGGATCTTTTGGATATTTCATTTAGAATTTTAGTACCCTTTTTAGGTATCAAGAAACAATACAAATGATTTTGACCTTTACTACTAAATGGAAACGCATTGAATAACATCCATAAATGGCAAAAAATAAATCATAAGAAACAAGATTTTGAAGTGTCTGTCTGAAATCTAGGCGATAATTAAAAAACACATATTTTGTATTTTTTTTACACCATTTAACCACTTTTGGGGGTAGAGGCACAAAACAACCTTCTACTTCCATTTTGTTTTAAAATATTTTTTAAAAATCCAATACCGGTTACACTTGTGGGGGTCGTAGAGCAAAACGGAGAGCACCATTGTGAGAGCACCATTGTGAGAGCCTCCCCTTTCCATAGAGTAGAGTAGTAGTTAGTCCATAGAGTAGTAGTTTGTACGTTAAACCATTTGGACGCTACAGACGTTTGTGTTAGACGGATTTTCGGGATGTCTCATGGTCTGACAAACACCGCTCTAGTTCTGCCACCTTTCACCTCAGATGCAGAAGTGCGACACAGGTGGAAATGGTGGATTGAGATGCAGAAGTGCGACACAGGTGGATATGGTGGATTGAGATGCAGAAGTGCGACACAGGTGGATATGGTGGATTGAGATGCAGAAGTGCGACACAGGTGGATATGGTGGATTGAGATGCAGAAGTGCGACACAGGTGGATATGGTGGATTGAGATGCAGAAGTGCGACACAGGTGGATATGGTGGATTGAGATGCAGAAGTGCGACACAGGTGGATATGGTGGATTGAGATGCAGAAGTGCGACACAGGTGGATATGGTGGATTGAGATGCAGAAGTGCGACACAGGTGGATATGGTGGATTGAGATGCAGAAGTGCGACACAGGTGGATATGGTGGATTGAGATGCAGAAGTGCGACACAGGTGGAAATGGTGGATTGAGATGCATCCAATGCAACAAAAAACATCTCTTAACTTAAACTGACGGAGTTTGATGGGGATTCTTTTGTTGTTGTGTAACTTCGACTCTAAGGGATACTTCGGATTTTAGCAATGAGGCCCTTTATCTACTTCCCCAGAGTCAGATGAACTCCTGGACACCATTTGTATGTCTCTGTGTCCAGTATGAAGGAAGTTAGACGTAGTTTCACAAGCCGACGCTAACTAGTGTTAATGCAATGACTGGAAGTCTATATGTATCCACAAGTTCATCTGATTCTGGGGAAGTTGAGAAAGGACATCATTGCCAAAATCCTGAAGTATCCCTTTAACCTTGATCCCCTCACTGGGCCGTTTGTCTGTGTTTGAGCAGTGTCCCTTCTCACTAGCCCCCCCTGTGGTGACTAGCCTGTACATTCTTATGGCATTGTAATAGGGCATCTTCAGTGTTTTGTAGGTTAAGGTGAGAGGAGAGTGTGTTAAGGATGTGTATAGCCTACTTGTTATGTGTTTTCAGTTGTGTGTATGTGTATTGGTGAGTAAAATGGCTGCGTCATGGTGGAGTTGGTGGGGGGACAGACGGTCCTGTCTGACAATGGCTCTGCCTCTTGAGCTTATTAGGGGATTAACGCTGTGTACATGTGTCCGCACGCTAATGTGTACATACAGTAGTGCAGGGTTCCCCAACTGGCAGGCTGCGGTCTGAATTTGGCCCATATGGGATTTTATTTGGCCCCTCAAGTTTTCTGTGCAACTGTTTATTTAAAAAAAAATATTTGTCGATGGACGCAAGACTGTAAAAACACCAGCAAATTAGCTTCAAGTGATTTTAATTTAGGAAATCTGTTCCAAAGTATTCTCACACATATTAGAGAGATACTATATATGTGATCCTATACAAATATAAGCAAGGTTTGAAATGATGGCGTTTTAGTCAGATATATCCGCTTTGGGCTTCCTGCAGTCAATTTGCAGTCTACAAATGAAGTGTAATTATGTTCCGGCACCCTGACCATCCGCTCAAGAACAAAATTGGCCCGCGGCTGAATCTAGTTGATGATCCCCGCAGTAGTGTGTAGGGGTGTGTGTCTCCCTTTACCATATGGTGAGTCATGATGTGGTTGGTTACATGGTTAACAGACCCGTTGGGTTGTGCTAGAAGTATTTTAGCTGGAATACGTCTGAAGTAGTTTTTTCCTTGTCATATTTGTTTCTTTTCCATGATGAACTACATATTATACTTAATGCTTTCTTGAAAACAGACGGGTTGATTTTAGCTGTAGAATTTCATTGCATCTGCTGTCCAAGATTAGCCGACTGCAGTAAAATCACCGTCTTGTTCAAGTTAGAAACATTTCAGCAACTTGAGACAATTGAGCTTCTTCTGAAACCTGGACACCATAGATATTTGGTGAATTTGTTTTGGTGTTTAACAGTAAAGTGTTCCTTACTGCTTTCAGAATCTCTCTGGGCAAATTACATTCATCGCTGATGGGAATGCTTGTTATTTGATTAGCTCTAGAGCAAGGTGTCGGGGGAAATGGCAGATGCCCCAATGGGTGTGTTTGTGCCAGTGTGAATAAGGGGTTTGTGTAAGCAACCATCAATGGCTCATTGTAATGTAAAGGATATGCAGGAGCTGGTTTTGATGTCGATGGGCCAAACCATTGTGAGATAGGGGGAAGTTGTGATGAGTCGTGGGGGTGGTCAAATGTGACCAATGATGGGGGTTGTCTGAGTGTAGAGATGGGCTAAAAAAACTAAAAGCAGAGGCTGACTAACTACAAAGGCATAGAGAGACAGTTGTAGAGAAAGCAGGAGGAGACTGGTGGTTGGGGTGGCGGTGAGGACATCGGGCAGTCCTTGTCTGAGGTTGTGTAATAAACTGAACCCTGACCCTTGACCCCTGTGTTATCATCCAGGTGAGCACGGGACTACACAGCAGCTCCTCCGAGGACATGGACCAGAGAATAGGAGGTAATACATGAGCACGGGCACACACACACACACACACACACACACACACACACACACACACACACACACACACACACACACACACACACACACACACACACACACACACACACACACACACACACACACACACACATTTGCACTAGACCCATATAGTGCAATCACATTCTGAGGGCACAGTATCTGATATCACTACTAGGCACTAAACTGACAAAAGGATCCCATGCAGAGAGGTGCCCACTGCAGTTATAATAGCCACGAAGGTTACAGATGAGAACACAATGTGTACATTCACGGGTGCATGATAACGGCCGTGCTTGAATTGAGGCAGAACAGTGTGTCAATTCATAGTGCCTACACTGCTTCATCTAAAAAGACCAGCTTTATTTACTCAAGTCAACTTTTGGCAGCTTTTATATATCGTTACTCCTGTTTTTCTTCTTCATAGCAGCTAATGTAGGTTAGTGACTTCTGACAACACTCCAGCAGAGCGAGGTGGGGGATCCGGATCAAGAAACCTTCTAGATGCTAACCTGTGTGTGTGTGTGATTTTTGTTTTGTTTTCCCCCGCAGTGTTATCCCCTGACCGAGTTCTGGAGACCACCTCCCTGAAGGAAAGAATGGCCAAGTACCAGTCAGCCCTTACCAAAAAGGGCCCACTAGCACGCACTGTGAGTTTGTGTGTGTGTGTGTGTTTGTATTTGTTATACCCATTTCGTACAGAGGATGTGGTATATTACCTGTAAAAAATATATGCAAGGCAATGTTTTATATGGCCCCCTTTCAAACAGCCTTATTTACCACTTTTCCCTTTTAAACATACCAGTGGGTAACTGGCACAGTGGAAGGTGTGGGGAGGGTTAAACCATGGGGGCTGTTTAGATGTCAAATTAGGGAGGTGTTAAACAATTGAAGTGTTAATGAATTGACCTGCAAAAAAGCAGATAACCATTCACACAGACCCAATACCTGTACTTTGGTTACAGGGTCTGTGCAAATGCAGGAATCATGACTAGGTCTTTAGGTGGGTGTTAATTGACTGTTTTTGACCCCTACCCCTTTCAGATGTATATCAGAAAGCTGGTATAAAAAAGCAGGCATGGTGAAATAGTGGGATTTTGGTCGGTGGTCTTTTAAACACTCCTCTCTCCTTACATTGTCTAGTCTCCTTTGTTTAGGAGAATCTAGAGACACTTATTTTTTAGAAAGTGATCCTCTTGTTTAATAGTCCAGACGTTTTGGTCTCACCACATCCAAGGCTAATGTAAGGATGGTGTACATGGGAAAAGTGTAATGTCAAAGAAAGACCTATCTTAGTTCCCATATTTTGCTATATATGTTTTCTATATCCTAAAACATCATTTTGTCACGGTTCTTTTACTGATCGACCTCTCTGTTCGTCTGCAGGCCAGTCAGTCAGAGGGAGAGGACGGCAGCCTCAAGGAGAATGTGCCCCCTAGTGGTGTGGCTGTGGTCAGTACCTACGCGCGTGCCTGTGTGCGTGCCTGTGTGCGTGCGTGTGGCGCGTCTGAGAAATTTGGTGTTGAGGTGTGTAGCGACAGAGGGGACATGCAGTGTGAGTCTGTGAAATAAACGACACACTGTGTGTGAAGATGAGTTAATTGGATAGGGGAGCAACGTTTAAACTGATCAAAACTGTAAACCAATGAAAGCTGGTGTGCAGTAAGTAAATAAACTCCTAGAAGTGCCCTAAAGATCCTGCTTTAAAACATGAATACACAGTGGCAGTAAACTCTTTCGTGTAGCTTTTTATGTACTGTATATTTGATTAGCTGATGGGTTTTCTCTCTTTTTTTTCTCTCAGAGCCAGGCTTTAGAGTCCTACAGCAGAAAAGTTGCTGTAGAAGAGACCAATGGTGAGTCAGCTTTAATTTCCCTATCTCCCATGATGTCATCCCCCACAGCTCTCGGCTGGGGATGCTGAGGACAGAACCGCACCCAGCTGCTCTGATTGGTCCTCTGTGTTAAAGGGCAGAGCGGGGTGGAACCCCGACTGGCTTGTTACCCTGAGTTTACTGCTCTGTGTCTAGGCATCTCGCTCGTCTCAAGAATTTTTTTTGTGAAAAGCCAGGCTCCCTTTTTTTATTGTTATATTGCTTTGCCCAACTGTGATACTGACTTCCTCTGCAGCCAAGATGGAGTCCCTGTAGTCTCACTGGTATGTTGTGTGTTTGGTCTTTTTCAGGTGATGGCATGGACACACCTACCTCTAAGGATAGTACCTCTTCTCCATCCTCAGCCCACAGTGACCCGCCCAAGGCAGCCAGGGTGAGTCGCCTCCGTCACCTCAATCACAATGACACGTACAACATGTATTCAATCAAGGAAATCAATAGGACCGCTATAAAATCTGACGACAAGACTTGTTTCCGACAAACACAATGCGGTGTATGAAAGGTAAATTCTTAAAGTGTCTGTGTGTAGAAGTTCTGCCTGCCCGTGAGGGAGACGTGCATTGCATGCCTGAAGACGGTGTACCCGTTGGAGAGGCTGGTGGCTAACACCCAGATCTTCCACACCTCCTGCTTCCGCTGTCTGCACTGCAACACCAAGCTCAGGTACTTGTGACACTCGCACCCCACGGGACACTTCAAATAACATTATATATTAACATTATACAAATTTCCCATTCCAAAACATTTAGAAACCATAGGAGAAAGAACATGCAAAAACAGTATTGTGTATCATGCATCATAATACAGTATATTTACAAAATGCTTTTTAATAAAAATTATCACAAGCCGTATCAATTGGAGGAACATTATTTTTGAATGTACATTTGTATGAAATGTCAAGTAAATCCAGTACTGCTTTCAGTAACCGATGTCTTGTGTCTGCATGTATCTAAAGTGTATTTGTACGGTTCTTTGCTGCCCTCTGCTGTTCAGTCTGGGAAACTACGCCTCTCTGCACGGCAATGTCTACTGCAAGCCCCACTTCAGCCAGCTGTTCAAGGCCAAAGGCAACTACGACGAAGGCTTCGGCCACCGGCCCCACAAGGAACTGTGGACACCCCGTGCCGAGGGAGAGGAGGAGGAAGAGGGAGTAGACCGGGAGGTGGAGAAGAAGCCAAAGGAGCAGGCAGAAAGAGTGGCGGTGGTGTCCCGTCCAGCCTCGTCAGGCAAGCAGCCCAGCCCCACAGTGGAGGAGTCTCCCCTGGCCAAGGTGACGGACCTGACTGCCTCTCTGGAGACACGCAGCCACACCACCTCCACTGAGAAACTCTCCAGCGCCGAGAAAGTCCCAGAGGCCCGCAAGCTGAGGGTTGCCTGGCCCCCTCCTGCTGACAGCGATGCTGGTACCTCTCAAATTCTGGAGGCTGGTAGTGGTGTGAGCCGGCCCTGGAGAGCCAAGTGGCCCCCAGAGGGCGAGGTGTCATCGTCCACCCTGAGCCACGACAGGTCCGAGCTGAAGAGCCTGAGGAGGAGCTCGTCTCTGAAGGAGCGAAGTCGACCCTTCTCGGTGGCCCCCAGCCTCGCCACCAATGCCCTCGGGCCACGGGAGCCCCGCCGGCCCCTCAAATCCCTGCTGGATAGGAGGGGGTCACTGGAGGACAGCCACTCCATGCCTAAGGAACCAGAACTCAAACCCCAGAGGGAGAGAGAGGTAAGGCAGGAGGACAAAAAGGAGTGCAAGCCCGCCCCGCCCAGCGGCAGTGTGGTGAATGGAGAGACCAGCTCCGAGGAGGAGGTAGAGAGTCTGCCGGCGGCACAGGAGGAGAGAGAAGAGCCGATGGAGAGAGGAAAGGAAATAGAAGGGGCTTCTCTGAAATGCCAAAGTGCCTCTCCGGATATCTCAGCATCTCCCTCTCCGTCCCCGCAGCCCAAACACAACCGCAGCTCCCAGGATGTGGGCTTCTGGGAGGGCGAGGAGGAGGGGGGCGAGGGGGAGCAGCTCACCGTAGAGGAGATGATCAAGAGGAACCGCTACTATGAGGAAGAGGAGGAGGAAGATGATGTCTGAACAGACACTCCACTCTGAATCTGGCTGGATTTAGACTGGATACACACCAACACATTCTGTCCCCAGTACTCCCCGTCCATCATATATAACCCAGGGAGTTTTTAAAAGGGCAGGGATAAAACCATGGGGACCCACTTGTTGAATTTCTCTCTGCTTGGGTGCAATCTGTGATCATTTTGATTTGTTTGTTTCATTCACAATAGGAAAGTTAGCAATAAACCAGTCTTACTACACTACATAAAACCAAATAGCCTGATTCTTTTGTTTTCTGAGGGAGCCTGATAGAAGGGAGCGGTAGAATGTAGCCAATTTGTTTTTGACACTGGTTCAGGCTGGTCTGTGTCTTTTTTTAAACTGGAAGTAAGTACAGTTACAATATATATGACATCTTTTATATAATCTAGGAAAGGTTACATCGGCCATATCATTCTCTAAACTGGAAATTATCTTTTGTCAACATTTCATTTTTTTTGTTGATGAAGAAAGACTAAAGACTTTTGACAGGAAAGCCTGTCAAATAAATATACATGTTTGTATTTGCAAATCAAATGCTTATATAGCCTTTGCTTCACAGGTACTTAAGTGGACTAGTCCATACCACTGCCAGATGGATAATAGGAGAAGAGACGTTCTAAAATGATCACAAGCAGTCGCTTCATATCTCTGATAATACTTGAGAATCAAAAAAGGCTTGTGATAGAATGTGGTAAATTGATCTTGGCTGAGTAAACCAACAGTGTACTTTGAGTCTTTGGGTCCTTTACCTTCCTGGATTTATGTTTTTAGTTGTCCTTTGACACAGTGCATGTTTTGAATGGTTTTAAAAGCATCCTATTTTATAATGAATTTTGTAAATTGGATAAATGCACAATTGTTAAACTTACCCTTATGTTTTATACCTTACTTTAAGGAGGACCAAACCTTTTTCATATCTTGAAATTTTAAATCAAAGTTTGTTTGAAATAAATAATAAATGGTCTATCATTGATACATCTGTTGTCTTGTTTCAGTACATGACCTAAGGCTGGGATTCAATCCGATCGACCTTGTAGACGGTGCAGCTTTTTAAAGGCCCAGTGCAGTCAAAAACTTGATTTTCCTGTTTTTTTATATACATTACCAATCAAAAGTTTGGACACCCCTCATTCAAGAGGTTTTTTTTGGACTATAATTGTAGAATAACAGTGAAGACATCAACTATGAAACAACACATATGGAATTGTAGTAACCAAAAAAGTGTTAAACAAATCTAAATATATTTTATATTCTTCAAAGTAGCCACTCTTTGCCTTGACGAGAGCTTTGCACACTCTTTGCATTCTCTCAACCAGCTCCACCTGGAATGCTTTTCCAACAGTCTTGAAGGAGTTCCCACGTATGCTGAGCACTTGTTGGCTGCTTTTCCTTCACTCTGCTGTCCAACTCATCCCAAACCATCTCAATTGGGTTGAGGTCGGGTCATTGTGGAGGCCAGGTCATCTGATGAATCACTGTCCTTGGTCAAATTGCCCTTACACAGCCAGGAGGTGTGTTGGGTCATTGTCCTGTTGAAAAACATATGATAGTCCCAGTAAGCGCAAACCAGATGGGATGGCGTATTGCTGCGCTAGCCATGCTGGTTAAGTGTGCTTTGAATTCTAAATACATCAGACGGTGTCACCAGCAACGCACTATCACACCACCACCTCCATGCTTCACGGTGGGAACCACACATGCGGGGATCATCCGTTCACCTACTTTGTCACAGACACGGCGGTTGGAACCAAAAATCTAAAATTTGGACTCATCAGACCAAAGGACAGATTTCCACCGGTCTAATGTCCTCGTGTTTCTTGGCCCAAGCAAGTCTCTTCTTATTCGTGTCCTTTGTGGTTTCTTTGCAGCAATTCGACCATGAAGGCCTGATTTCATGCAGTCTCCTCTGAACAGTTGATGTTGAAATGTGTGTTTACTTGAACTCGAAGCATTTATTTGAGCTGCAATTTCTGAGGCTGGTAACTAATGAACTTATCCTCTGCAGCAGTGGTAACTCTGGGTCTTCCTTTCCTGTGGCGGTCCTCATGAGAGCCAGTTTCATCATAGCACTTGAATAAACATTTAAGGTTCTTGACATTTTCCAGATTGACTGACCTTCATGTATTAAAGTAATGATGGACTGTCATTTCTCTTTGCTTATTTGAGCTGTTCTTGCCATAATATGGACTTGGTCTTTTACCAAATAGGGCTATCTTCTGTATACCACCCATCCCTTGTCACAACACAACTGATTGGCTGAAACGCATTAAGAAATAACTTTAACAAGGCACACCTGTTAATTGAAATGCATTCAAGGTGACTACATTCATGAAGCTGGTTGAGAGAATGCCAAGAGTGTGCAAAGCTGTCATCAAGGCAAAGGGTGGCTACTTTGAAGTATCCCAAATATAAAATATATTTTGATTTAACACTTTTTCAGTTACTACATGATTCCATATGTGTTCTCATAGTTTGTCTTCACTATTATTCTACAATGTAGAAAATATTTAAAATAAAGAAAAACCCAAACAGTACCAGTCCAAACTTTTGACTGGTACTGTATATTTCCACAGTTTAGAATAATATTGTGAAAATGATAATGCTCTTTCAGTGTAAGAGCTGTTTGAAAAGACTGCTTGACGTTTTGGTGGGGTGGAGTTTTGGCCTGCCTGTGACATCATCGGGCGGTAAATTAGTTAATAGACCAATAAGATAGAGTTCCAAACCTTTCTACCAATAACAGCTAGTTTTCATTTTACCCTGACCACTCCGACAGTCCGAGCAAAATTTTTGCTTAGAAGCTACATGTTTGTTTTCAATTTAAATAGTCAAAAATAAATCACAGTAAGGATCTAACAGTCCGGGCTCAATTAGCCAAATTACATGTTGTGAAAATCACACAAGCGGGCCGTTGTATAGAAATAGATTCTCATCTTTAGTAAGGTATTTAAACATTGCATTCAATTGCACAATTTATAGGTGACGCATTCATATCTATGATCTGTAAGATTAAATTAACCTAATTGGTGATTAATATGAAATGAAAATGGTACTCGAAGGAACAGTTGTGAGAACAGTGCATGGTCTTCCCTTTTGAAATCATAAAATGCAATCATTTAGCATACTGCTTTCTTGAGTACAGTTCTGTTACTACAGATGATGAATCAAAACAAATACAAAATGTTGTTGATCAAGTATTTCATTTCAACCTGTCATTAGTCAACAAAATAACCCAAAAGAGAAATGCTAAACAAAAAGTAGTGCATCATAATCCACTGTATCTAGAATAAAGTGCTTTTGATAAAAGGATATGGCATCATGAGTCTTAGAAAAAATAAACATAACACAGCATCATAGTCGTTACAGTCATTTGGATTTTGGCATACCTGAGAGTTGCATTTCTTGGCTGCGGGTTTTATGTTACAGCATTTTGAATGAATTCCCCTAATAATCTCAAAATAGAGTTAAGATAAGATTTGACTGATTGCTGCTTAAAGACCTGGGATTGGTCCAATGATCTCCCTTTGAACCATTTTCTATTGCCATGATAACAGTAAGCACTTTCTGAGGCACCCATGCAGTATTATATTATCCATCTTCCTACCATATAGTAGAATGAGTTTCATTTTATGTTAGGAGTCAACCAGAGTAAACTAAACCGAGGTAGGACATCCCAGGCAACATGCTGGATCCAGGAGTGATGTGAAGCGAAGGGATACTGCACTGGAGTGATAACTCCAAACACTCCCCTACAGCAGACTTGGGATTGGTCTTTCATGATCATGTCGCTACCCTCTCTCAGCCGCTGAGGGGGTGCAGGTCAACCCTGATTTTCTCCCCGGTGCTCATCATGCCGATGGTAGGGTAGAACCCTCCTGCTGGCACTGCCACCTCCCTACGGCCCACCACCTTCCCATTCCTAGTGAAGAACACCTGGCACAACACAAGGGGGCGACAGTGAGTTAACATTCACACCAGGGTTGGGCTACATTTCATTTGAATCAATTGAGGAATGCAACACAAATTGCCAATTTCCACTTCAGTGCCTACTGTTTGACAACTCCAATATCAAACCAAGTATCACATTAAAACCCCATAACTCATTTGTCATAACTCCTCTCCCCTGCTTCCCACTGAGCTAATGACCTGGCCCTGTTTGAAGATTTGCTAATGTAGACAAAATATACGTCTCTCACCATGACTTTACTCCCCTCCTGCTCTTCCCCATCCTCCTCCTCGTCTTCATCGTTCATGTAGAGCTCGTTCTGGACACGCCGCTGCTTGGGCCAGACCTCCAAGTCCCCGTCGTCACTGTCATCTGAGGGAACCACACCGATATGGTCAGACAGACACAGACAGATTGATAGACATGGAGATGAGGAGACATAACTTAGGAGACAGACAGCCATGAAACAAACAATGTCTTTGGAGAATTTAAAAAAAGCAGCAAATGTGAGTGTGGAGTTTTTACGGTATAAGACGGCAGCAGCCTACTGTTCAACTCGCCTCCAGTGTCCAGGATGTAGTCCCGCGGGAACATGATGCCACAGCCCATGACGTCCCCCTCAAAACAGCGAGGGCCAAAGGCGTCTCCCACCCCACTACCCTGGAAAAGCTTCCCATCATCTGAGAGAGAGGAAGGAATGAGAGATCTGTGAGCAAGGGTGAGCGTGTGTATGTGAATGAGAGAGCATGTGTGTGTGTGAGCCGTCATTCTGTATTTCCATGCAAATTCAGTCAGTTCAGGGCAAAAAGAAAAGTCCTATTTCTATGAATCACCTGCATTGACAAGGAAGCGAGTCCAACCCAGAACTTGAAAATGAGTGAGACTCCTGTGTTCATGAATTTTAACCGCTTTTAAATGGACATACACTGAGTATACCAAACGTTAGGAACACCTTTTGCCCTCAGAACAGCCTCAATTCGTTGGCTCTACAAGGTGTCGAAAGCGTTCCACAGGGATGTCGGCCCATGTTGACTCCAATGCTTCCCACAGTTGTGTCAAGTTGGCTGGATGTCCTTTGGATCTTGGACCATTCTTGATACACATGAGAAACTGTTAAGTGTGAAAAACCCAGCAGCGTTGCAGTTCTTGACACAAACCGGTATGCCTGACACCTACTACCATACCCCGTTAAATCTTTTGTCTTGCCTATTGACCCTGAATGGCACATATACACAATCCATGTCTCAAGGCTTAAAAATCCTTCTTTAATTATCTCCATTTCTGATTGAAATGGATTTCACAAGTGAAATCAATAAGGGATCATAGCTTTCAACTGGATTCACCTGGTCAGTCTGTGTCATTGAAAGAGTTGGTGTTTTTAATATTTTGTATAATCAGTATAACATCCATAATTTCACACATAATTGTAAAGCCCATTTCATAGAGAATGTTACAAACTGGACTATATTTAGCAACTTACTTTGAAAAGATGGTTTTGGGTCAAAACAGATGTTTGATGATTGGTAGGCTAAATTCAGTGTACTTGTCTTTAACTGCCGTTTCCCGAAAACCACTCTTCCCACATGCCAACAAAAACTTCAGAAGCATTTACACATTGACAAAAGTTTGTGTGTTATCCTTAGATATATTCTCCATAATTATTCAATGGGAATTGTTGATATGTTGTTCTCCAAAGATTAGAGCAATTGTTCTTGTAAAATGTGCCAAAAAAGTATTTTACAGATAAAGATTTTAAAAGTATTTATCCATAATATTTTCTGAGTAAGTCCGGTCATGGAGTTTTTTAACCAAATTTATACTCAAATATTTAAGGCTGACTTCATCCAGTGTCGAGAAACATGTATTTGTGGTATATGCAAATACAGTATGTGCATTATTAATGAGATATGACCTTATTTGCATATTTTATACAATATTTCAGAACAATTTTAATACAAAAAAGTATTATATTTGTGTGTACAATCAACTGGTAAAAGTTGATTGTGATATGATTAAGAGAAAAAATAACTTATTAGGGTGGTGTGCCTGGCCTCAAAACATGTACTTAAACTCCACTTGTCCTCATCTCAACCTCCCTGGCCAGTGGAATGGATGACTATCAACCACAGGTCAGGGGGAATGTGTCTCATCCTTAGGGTGGATTATAGGAAGAGAAAGGGCGTATCCCCATGGAAACAATGACATGGGAACACATGAAACATGAAGAGATCACTAGGTGGGGTTTCACCTAATCACCACTTTGGCAGAGAAGCAGTGATAAACGCACAAGCTTATCATAAGAGAAACACACTGATCGGGGTATCCTACCATACATGCTGAACAACTCCTCTCTCAGCTTCTCTCTCAGTCTCTGGCTGAGCCACACCTTATTCCCTTCATAGGGCTCTGGTCAAAAGTAGTGCACTATGTACTGTAGGATATATTTTGAGTTGGTCTTTCCGCCTCCCTCTATAGGTTCACCAAGGGATACACCATACAGGCCTTTCATACAGTTTGGGAAGGATACATTCTGTTCTATACAGTATGAGGTTGACTGCTTCCTCCCTATAAACTGAAAGCTTTCATCCTACTATGACACTGTGGGCCGAATTCTAACTTGAGATAAACCAGGATAAGATAGCTTTAGAGACGACATACATTGACATCAATGGGAGATTTGTGGCACAATTTGGTTTATGGGATATTTGTATGACAGTTTGACTTATGTGCACATGTCTCAAGGCAGGAGTCTGTCTGACCAATAATTAGAATCATGCTAAACTACAGTAGTCACATGTTTAGTGTATGGCAAGCAGGTACAGAGACAGACGCATTCAAACGAAAAAAAAAACAACCAAGCCATCATGCAGGAACACTTGCAGAAGGACAGACAAACAGACGCTACATGACTCAGGACACTCACCTGCATGATACGCTATGGAACCCCTGCTCCAGCCAGGGTGTCTGTTTTTGGGATAATTCTGTGAAATTAATATAACACGTCAATACAAAGTCAAGGAGGTCTGATTTTACTCATGAATCGTCATTTCAGCAAGCCATGACACTCAACTATTTCTAACTACAGAAACAATGGTAAGACTAGCATTCATTTTATCTCTGGGAAATTAAGCTAATTGATTTCACCCAAAATGGGCATTTTAATTGATAGGATTCAGATAATATTAAATAAATATCGTACCCAAGAGCCGATGTGGACCAAACTTTTTCCTACCAATGAGTAAAACAAGAGGAACCCTGGAAAATTTGTAAAAAGCCACCCACGGACCCTCCATACACCCATGCCAAACCCAGCCCAACAACCAGTGGAGGCTCCTCAGAGAAGGAAGAGGAGGACCATCCTCCTCAGGGAATTTCATAAAAAAATAAAAAAAATAATGAAACATTAAAAAAAGCTGTTTTGATAAAACTATACTAAATATATTCACGTCACCAAATAACTGATTAAAACACACTGTTTTGCAATGAAGGTCTACAGTAGCCTCAACAGCACTCTGTAGGGTAGCACCATGGTATAGAGGGGGGACAGCTTGTTTCCGTCCTCCTCCGGATGCATTGACTTCAATACAAATCAGAGCTCTTGAACTGACATTTTGTCTACCCAATCAAAGGATCAGAGAATTAATATAGTACTGAAAGCATAAGCTACAGCTAGCTAGCACTACAGTGCATAAAATGTTGTGGGTAGTTGACTCAAAGAGATAAAGACAATAGTTGAACAGTTTTGAACAACTAAACTCAACTAAACCCAGGACCCTGTATTTCAAAGGTAATTCGTAAAAATACAAAAAAACTTCACAGATGTTCATTGTAAAGAGTTTAAACACTGTTTCCCATGCTTGTTCATTGAACCATAAACAATGAATGAACATGCACCTGTGGAACGGTCGTTAAGACACTAACAGCTTACAGGCAATTAAGGTCACAGTTATGAAAACTTTGGACACTAAAGAGGACTTTATACTGACTCTGAAAAACACCAAAAGAAAGATGCCCATGGTCCCTGCTCCTGAACGTGCCTTAGGCATGCTGCAAGGAGGCATGAGGACTGCAGATGTGGCCAGGGCAATAAATAGCAATGTCCGTACTGCGAGACAACTAAGACAATGCCACAGGGAGGCAGGACGGACAGCTGATCATCCTCGCAGTGGCAGACCATGTATAACAACACCTGCACAGGATCGGTACATCTGAGCATCACACCTACGGGACAGGTACTGGATGGCAACAACAACTGCCCGAATTACACAAGGAACGCACAATCCCTCCATCAGTGCTCAGACTGTCCGCAATAGGCTGAGAGAGGCTGGACTGAGGGGTTGTAGGCCTGTTGTAAGGCAGGTCCTCACCGGACATCACCGGCAACAACGTCACCTATGGGCATAAACCCACCGTCGCTGGACCAGACAGGACTGGCAAAAAGTGCTCTTCACTGATGAGTCGCGGTTTTGTCTTACCAGGGGTGATGGTCGGATTGGCATTTATTGTCGAAGGAATGAGCGTTACACTGAGGCATGTACTCTGGAGGGGATCGATTTGGAGGTGGAGGGTCTGTCATGGTCTGGGGTGGTGTGTCACAGCATCATCGGACTGAGCTGTGCGTTACAGTGAAGACATCCTCCTCCCTCACGTGGTACCCTTCCTGCAGGCTCATCCTGACATGATTCTCCAGCATGACAATGCCACCAGCCATACTGCTTGTTCTATGCGTGATTTCCTGCAAGACAGTAATGTCAGTGTTCTGCCATGGCCAGCGAAGAACCCAGATCTCAATCCCATTGAGCACGTCTGGGACCTGTTGGATCAGAAGGTGAGGGCTAGGGCCATTCCCCCAGAAATGTCCGGGAACTTGCAGGTGCCTTGGTGGAAGAGTGGGGTAACATCTCATAGCAAGAACTGGCAAATCTAGTGCAGTCCATGAGGAGGAGATGCACTGCAGTACTTAATGTAGCTGGCGGCCACACCAGATACTGACTGTTACTTTTGATTTTGACCCCCCCTTTGTTCAAGGACCATTATTCCATTTCTGTAAGTCACATTTCTGTGGAACTTGTTCAGTTTATGTCTCAGCTGTTGTATCTTGTTATGGTCATAGAAATATTTACACGTTAAAGTTTGCTGAAAATAAATGCAGTAGACAGTGAGAGGACATTTCTTTTTTAGCTGAGTTTACATTTCTTACAAAATGAAGGAGAATCACGAGAGAGGGAGAGAAAAAAGAGAGAGCTAGCTATATTTCATAGTATTTTTTTCACTTTTACTTAATTAGCTAGCTAGCTAGTTTAGCCTACTCAAACAGAGATGGCTGCTATGTTTGCTAGCTGACTACGGTTATCAAACTGTCACGACTTCGGCCGAAGTCGATGCCTCACCTTGTTCAGGTGGTGTTCGGCGGTCGACGTCACCGGTCTTCTAGCCATTGCTGATCCATTAGTCATTTCCCATTTGTTTTGTCTCGTTTTCCCACACACCTGGTTTTCATTTCCCAATTACTGGTCATGTATTTAACCCTCCATTTCCCCCATGTCTTTGTGTGTGATTGTTATTTGTTCAGGTCGGGTTGTTCTGGCTGGTTTGTACCGGGTGCTGTTTATCACCCATGCTTTGTGGCACAGTTATTTTTTTGCACTTTGTAAATTGTTTACCTTCTGCTGTCGAGTAAAGTGAGTTGTTTCACTCATCTCTGCTCTCCTGTGCCTTTCATTGAGGGAGAGGTTGTTGTCCTGGCAGCACATTGCCAGTTCTCTGACCTCCTCCCTATAGGCTGTCTCATCATTGTCGGTGATCAGGCCTACCACTGTTGTGTTGTCAGCAAACTTAACGATGGTGTTGGAGTTGTGTTTGGCCACGCAGTCGTGGGTGAACAGTGAATACAGGAGAGGACTAAGTACACACCCTTGAGGGGCCCCAGTGTTGAGGATCAGCGTGGCAGATGTGTTGTTGCCTACCATTACCACCTGGGGGCGGCCCATCAGGAAGTCCAGAATCCAGTTGCAGAGGGAGGTGTTTAGTCCCAGGGCCCTTCTCACATAGGTGTTCCTTTTGTCCGGTTGGGAAAGGGCAGTGTGGAGTGCAATTGAGTCATCTGTGGCTCTGTTGGGGCGGTATATGAATTGAGAGGTTCTAGGGTACCCGGGAGGAAGCTATTGATGTGAGCCATGACCAGCCTTTCAAAGCACTTCATGGCTACCGATGTGAGTGCTATGCAGCGGTAATCATTTAGGCAGTTTACCTTCGCTTGGTGGTCTGCTTGAAACATGTACACATTACAGACTCGGTCAGGGAGAGGTTGAAAATGTCCGTGAAGACCCTTGCCAGTTGGTCCGCACCATGCTTTGAGTACACGTCCTGGTAATCCGTTTGTGAATGTTAACCTGTTTAGAGATCTTGCTCACATCGGTTACCGAGAGCGTTATCACACAGTCATCCAGAACAGCTGGTGCTCTCGTGCATGAACCAGTGTTGCTTTCCTCAAAGCGAGCATATAAGGCATTTAGCTCATCTGGTAGGCTCGTGTCACTGGGCAGCTCACATCTGGGTTTCCCTTTGTAGTCCGTAATAGTTTTCAAGCCCTGCCACATCAAACGAGCGCCAGAGCCGTTGTAGTAGGATTCAATCGTAATCCTGTATTGACGCTTTGCTTGCTTGATGGTTCGTCTGCGGTCATAGCGGAATTTCTTGTATGCATCCGGATTAGTGTCCCGTTCCTTGAAAGCGGCAGCTCTAGCCTTTAGCTCGATGCAGATGTTGCCTGTAATCCATGTCTTTTGTTTGGGGACGTCGTTGATGCACTTATTGATGAAGCCGATGACTGAGGTCCTATACACCTCAATGCCATTGGATGAATCCTGGAACATATTCCAGTCTGTGCTAGCAAAACACTCCTGTAGCGTAGCATCGCGTCATCTGACTACTTCCATATTGAAAGAGTCACGGGTACTTCCTGCTTTAGTTTTTGCTTGTAAGGAGGACAGAATTATGGTCAGATTTGCCAAATGGAAGGCGAGGGAGAGCTTTGTATGGATCTCTGTGTGTTGAGAGTTTTTTTTCTTCTCTGGTTGCACATGTGACATGCTGGTAAAAATGTGGTAAAACTGATTTAAGTTTGCCTACATTAAAGTCCCCGGCTACTAGGAGCACCGCTTCTGGATGAGCATTTTCTTGTTTGCTTATGGCCTAGAGTTGGTTGAGTGCGGTCTTAGTGCCAGCATTGGTCTGGGGTGGTAAATAGACGGCTATGAATAATAGACGGCTATGAATAATATATAATAATATAATGGTAGATAGTCTTGGTCTCCAGCTTATCATAAGGTACTCTATCTCAGGCGAGCAATACCTCGAAACTTCTTTAATATTAGACATTGCGCCCCAGCTGTTATTGACAAATAGACACACACTCCCACCCCTCGTCTTACCAGACATCTTCATGCTTCTTCTCTGTTCTGCCGATGCATGGAAAATCCCGCCAGCTCTATATTATATTACAGGTATTAATGTCCCGCTGGTAGGATAATCGCAATCGTAGGTCATCAATTTTATTTTCCAATGATTGCATGTTAGCCAGTAGAACGGATGGCAGTGGGAGTTTCCACGTTCACCTACGGATTCTCACAAGGCAGCCCGACCTGCACCACTTTTTCTTCTGTCTTTTCTTCACGCAAATGACGGGGATTTGGGCCCGTTCCCGGGAAAGCAGTATATCCTTCTCGTCGGACTCGTTAAAGGAAAAAGCTTCTTCCAGTTTGAGGTGAGTAATCGCTCTTCAGATGTCCAAAAGTTATTTTCGGTCATAAAAGACGGTAGCAGCAACATTATGTACAAAATAAGTAACAAAATAACGATGCAAAAACACTAACAAAATAGCACAGTTGGTTAGGAGCATGTAAAACATCAGCCATCCTCTTCGGCGCCAACTTAAATCCAGCTGTTGGTTTAATGAATTTATTGCCACCAGGACCCGTCGGTGTAACTTCTAAAGTGCTCGATGACTGTACACTGTACTACATGATTGTAGCGGGGTTTACTAATCCGTTAGTTCTATTAGCTATGTTGACTATGATGTAAGATATGATGAAAACGATGTAGGCTGTGTGTAGCGGTTATGATATGAAGGTTTGGCTTGGAAAGGTTTATTTGTTGATGTGTTCTGCACTGAAGCCCACAAGCAAAGAGAAAAGGTGAGAGAAAAGGAGAGCACGTAGATGCGAGAAAGAATTACAACAAGCAAAGGGATTGTGCTGTTTGTATGTGGCTGCTATGAAAGTGAACTGTGTTTGCATGTGATCAGGGGTGTATTCTGTTATAATAAACTAAACACACACAAGGGGCCATTTCCTGGACACAGATAAAGCGTAAAAGAAAAACAAACTGATTTGCTTGAATGGAGGACTGGCTTGAATTGTGAGGATGACCACAAGTTCTTTCAATAATTAGACAAATCTATTGGTTTTCTGCCCAAGTTGCAAAGGAAATGTTGTGATCTATTTCATAAACATAAGAGACCAGCAAAATGGATAAAAAAGTGTGGCGGTATAGTAAGATCAGTGGCATTTAGTGGTCAAAACCTGGTACATTCACACTACTTTATGATAAATAATGCAAGTGACTTCAATTACTAATTTCTCTGAGCTGGGAAAAAAATGTCTCTAGATTCATAGGGGATACATGACATAGTATGGCGAAGCAATACTCAAGACCACAGCTTCATACTACTTGTCAAAACAGAACTGATATTATATACTGTTTGTTGGGGTGGGATTGGCATGGGGTGTGGGGATTCCTTAGGTGGATTTAGAATTGTTGGGGGGATTCCTTATGTATTATTCATTGGTAGGAAGAAGTTTGGTCCAAATCAGATCTTGGGAACTATATTTATTGAATATTGTCACGCTCGTCGTTGCATGAAGAAGGAGTGGACCAAAGCGCCGCGTGGTACGTGTTCATGATAATTTAAACTGAACACTGAGACAAAATAACAAAATGGAACAAAAACAAAACAGTTCTGTCTGGTGCAGACACAAAACAGAAAACTACCCACAAAACACAGGTGGGAAAAGGCTACCTAAGTATGGTTCCCATTCAGAGACAACGATAGAGACAGCTGTCCCTGATGGAGAACCATACCCGGCCAAAACATAGAAAAATGAACATAGAATGCCCACCCAAATCACACCCTGGCCAAATCAAAATAGACATAAAAAGCTCTCTAAGGTCAGGGATGAACAATTATCCGTATCCAATATATTAAAATGGATGCCATTGGATGCCATTGATTAGCTTCATTTCTCAGAAAATAAAATATAAACTAAATGTTTCAAGAATGCTAATCAATTCTGTTACTAACTACAGAAACAATTTCAGAACAATCTGAGATGTTGGGTGCTGAAATCTTTCTTGTGCTTTTTGAGGTGGAACGACCCTCATGCGATGTATGCGTACTGTATGTCTAATGACACCTTCCTGATACTGATTAATAGTGTGTGTGTGTGTGATTCATTGATTCAGTTTCCTGCAAATGCTCCATTGAGCCCCCAGGTGATTTAACAGAAATCCCTACAGAGGCTAAGTGTTGTTTCTGATAAGATCTGAGGATGAGTCACACTTAATGGGGCACAGTCTTTCCCAGTCCCAGGGTGCACCCTGTCCATCAGCCCATACAAAGGATGTCCTCACAGTACCGATAAGAACATTTAGATTAGGTTGAAGCACTTCATTCTTTCTAGTTCTTCCCCCATCCCACTCTACTCCACCTCTATCTCTGCAATATATTTTGATACAGATAGCCATTAACAGGGTCTGGATTTGCAGCCATAAAACACTTTGATGAGTCACTGCGACTCTGAAAACACTTTTTTTTAACAAGCGTTAACAGAAACCACTATCCATTGATAAAACAGCTTTCTCAAAACACTCAGATGCTAATCTTTAACACAGTGGGTAACCTCACCTGGGGATGGCGACACCGGAGCTAACAGCCCTATCCTCTATGCTGGTATTGTTCACTGTAACACACACTAACAAAGACGCACTGTGGAGCCACTAGGTAATGACTAATGCTAACTCTTATTGCGAAGAACGAGAAGAGAGCTGCTTTTGTGCCAAGGGCTTTACTGGTAGAGATGGAAAGATAGACACAGGGGGGGAAAGGACACAGGGGGGAGAGGACAGTTGATAAAGAGAGGGTAAAATAGTGGAGACGTATGGAGATGGACAGGTGATGCAATGGAAGGTTGAGGGAAAAAGATAGAGAAATGGAGAGATGGGAGGAAGAGAAGATTGAGTGAGATTATGATCAAGGGATTAAAAATATATATTTTTTATCATGTAGCTAGCAGACACTTATCCTTGCGCAAGTGCAAATCAACAGAATTTTCACAGAGAATCAGAGGGACAGAGAGAGTGCCACAGGAATGCGTATCACACCATCCCGTCATTCTCTAATAAAAAGAGGCAAAGTTGTCAATGATCTGCCTTTACCACAAGTGGGCCCATATGACTCGGTTGACAAAGAATGTTGCTTGTAATCGACCAATATCAAAATTGTACAATTCTTCCACATTTTCTTACGTTACAGCCTTATTCTAAAACGTATTAAATTGTTTCCCCCCTCAATCTACACACAGTACTCCATAATGACAAAGCAAAAACAGGTTTTTAGAAATGTTGGCTAATTTATAACAAATACAGTACCAGTCAAAGTTTGGACACACCTACTCATTCTGTCACGGTTGTTGAAAAGGTCAGAACAATGTTGAGTTCCATATCTTTAATTGAAGTGAAACTTTCAAACAAAAACCATAAACAAGCACCAAACCGTGACTTACGTAGTGCACGAGTACAAACAATATCCCACAACCCAGGTGGGAACAATGGAGAACTTAAGTATGACCCCAATTAGAGACAAAGATAATCAGCTGCCTCTAATTGGGAACCATACAAGTACACCAACATAGAAATAGGAAAACTAGAACTCCCCCCCTAGTCACACCTTGACCTACAACACCAAGGGCTCTCTATGGTCAGGGCGTGACACATTCAAGGGGTTTTATTAGTTTTTACTATTTTCTAAATTGTAGAATAATAGTGAAGACATCAAAACTATTAAATAACACATATGGAATCATGTGGTTAACAAAACAAAATATATTTTAGATTCTTAAAAGTAGCCACCATTTGCCTTGATGACAGCTTTGCACACTCTTGGCATTCTCTCAACCAGCTTCACCTGGAATACTTTTCCAACAGTCTTGAAGGAGTTCCCACATATGCTGAGCACTTGTTGGATGCTTTTCCTTCACTCTGCAGTCCAACTCATCCCAAACCATCTCAACTGGGTTGAGGTCGGGTGATTGTAGAGGCCAGGTAATCTGATTCAGCACTCCATCACTCTCCTTCTCGATCAAATAGCCCCTAAACAGTCTGGAGGTGTGTTGGGTCATTGTCCTGTTGAAAATCAAATGATAGTCCCACTAAGTGCAAAGCAGATGGGATGCCGTATCACTGCAGAATGCTGTGGTAGCTATGCTGGTTAAGTGTGCATTGAATTCTAAATAAATCACTGACAATGTCACCAGCAAAGCATCCCCACACCATCACACCTCCTTTAGGTGACTTCTGGCAAACTCCAAGTGGGATTTAATGTGCCTTTTACTGAGGAGTGGCCTGATTGGTGGAGTGATACAGAGATGGTTGTCCTTCTGGAAGTTTCTCCCATCTCCACAGAGGAACTCTAGAGCTCTGTCAGAGCCTTGGCCACCTCCCTGACCAAGGCCCTTCTCCCCCGATTGCTCAGTTTGGCCAAGCGGCCAACTCTAGGAAGAGTCGTGGTGGTTCCAAACATTCAATGCTACAGAAATGTTTTAGTACCCTTCCCCAGATCTGTGTCTCGACACAATCCTGTCTCGGAGCTCTACGGACAATTCCTTCAGCTTGGTTTTGCTCTGACATGCACTGTCAACTGTGGGACCTTATATAGACATGTGTGTGCCTTTCCAAATCATGTCCAATCAATTGAATTTACCAATGCTGGACTCTCCAATCAAGTTCTAGAATCATCTCAAGGATGATCAATGGAAACAGGATGCTTCCGAGCTCAATTTCGAGTCTCATAGCAAAGGGTCTGAATACTTACTGTATTTAAATATGGTATTTCTGTTTTTAGTAAATTTGCAAAAATGTATAAAAACCTGTTTTCACTATGTCATTATGGGGTTTTGTGTGTATTATGATGAGGATTTCTGATTTATTTAATCAATTTTAGAATGAAGCTATAATGTATCCAAATGTGGAAAAAGTCAAGGGGTCTGAATACTTTCCGAATGCACTACTGCAAGTTGTCCTGGAAATGAAAGTTTGCTAAATGTAAATGGTTTCTGAACGGGGATGACGTCCACCTCTGTCAGACTGATAGATTTAAGATCCCCCACCAGAACAGCAAACTGCGCCAGAAAACATTTCCTAGGAAAACTAATCAGTGAAATCACAGAGCTCTATTCTTTTGCCCTCGTCCACATGAACATTGGTCTGGCATTTCTCAGGGTGTGGACTTGATCAAAGGTAGATGAGATGGCCAAACGTAACATCAGGACGGTTTTGCCACAACACCCCAATGGATGATTTACAGTCATTGTCATTGTCTGGGTACAACACATCCTTACAACACACATGGAACAAACTTCCAAAATGACTAATTCATGACAAACAGGAGTTGGAGCACTCAAAAACAGGCTGAGATTTACTTCTTACCCTCAGGCTTTGTTCCATATTCTGATGAAGCACAGATATCCTGACGTTTCTCCTCTGAGTAAGTCATTTGTGGTTTTTCCTGGGTAAGCCCTATTATGGAATTCCTGACATTTGTTGTTGAGCAGCCCTACTCTCCTTCGTTTTCTGAAATGGGGAGGGCTATTTCAACTGTGACCTATTTGAAACTCTTCATGATGTTGCAAGAATGGGAGCTCCAGATGAAAAAAAAGTTCCACAAGAATCCAGCAGTATCTAAGGGCTCTTATTTCCAGGTTCTCTTATCTGATCAAATAACTGACATATCTGAAGTAGGAGGACATGAATTTACATTAAACAGGATGTGAAGATTCCATGTTGATTAAATCTCTGATGTCATAACAAGTTCAGGTATCTCTGTGTTGAGCAGACAGTCATTACACAAGCCCACTCTTAACGGCCTGGCAGATGATATTTCCACAATATGGAGATAAACGCTGTAATAAAATTACAAAGAGAGACACACCGTTGGAAAGGGACCGAATCAATTAATTTAGGATATTAACTTTAGAATTTTCTATGATATTATCAACTTGATCTTTCTAACCCAGAGGACGCAAACACTTGCTGAATACTTTGCTTTTTATGGTGAAACTCAGTGGTAACCACCTCAACAGACAAAAATGCCCAGCTACCTAGCGGCTAAATAGCCATGGTTAGAAATCTGTCACACCGTGAAAGTTGTCATTCAGTTGGAAATAGTGAAATAAACAATGCATGCATTGAGTAACAGAAGAAGAAAAAAGCTGAGATACATGGATAATTAGAGAGAACAGAGAAAAAGAGAAAGAAAAAAAGAAAAAGAAGGGTAGATAAGTTGTGAGGTGGAGACCTGGTCCGATACAGCACATTTCCCACACTCCACTTCAATCAGTGTTGCTGTCATGTTAGCACGGTGGGTTAGCATGTAAATGGAACAGCCTGTGTTTTCTGTGGAAAACCAAATGAGGGGTTCAAATGACACATTATTTATTTGTTGTTCACTTTTCCCCTTTCCATCATCCATCACTTGGAATGGGGTGGAAGTACAGTGGGGCAAAAAAGTATTTAGTCAGCCACCAATTGTGCAAGTTCTCCCACTTAAAAAGATGAGAGAGGCCTGTAATTTTCATCATAGGTACACTTCAACCATGACAGACAAAATGAGAAAAAAAATCCAGAAAATCTCATTGTAGGATTTTTAATGAATTTATTTGAAAATTATGGCGGAAAGTAAGTATTTGGTCACCTACAAACAAGCAAGATTTCTGGCTTTCACAGACCTGTAACTTCTTTAAGAGGCTCCTCTGTCCTCCACTCGTTACCTGTATTAATGGCACCTGCAGTGCCAGACGTGTCCCCCTGCTTAAGCCAGTACATGTCCAGGCCCGTCTGAAGTTTGCTAGAGAGCATTTGGATGATCCAAAAGAAGATTGGAAGAATGCCATATGGTCAGATGAAACCAAAATATAACTTTTTGGTAAAAACTCAACTTGTCGTGTTTGGAGGACAAAGAATGCTGAGTTGCATCCAAAGAACACCATACCTACTGTGAAGCATGGGGGTGGAAACATCATGCTTTGGGGCTGTTTTTCTGCAAAGGGACCAGGACGACTGATCCGTGTAAAGGAAAGAATGAATGGGGCCATGTATCGTGAGATTTTGAGTGAAAACCTCCTTCCATCAGCAAGGGCATTGAAGATTAAATGTGGCTGGGTCTTTCAGCTTGACAATGATCCCAAACACACCGCCCGGGCAACGAAGAAGTGGCTTCGTAAGAAGCATTTCAAGGTCCTGGAGTGGCCTAGCCAGTCTCCATATCTCAACCCCATAGAAAATCTTTGGAGGGAGTTGAAAGTCCGTGTTGCCCATTAACAGCCCCAAAACATCACTGCTCTAGAGGAGATCTGCATGCAGGAATGGGCCAAAATACCAGCAACAGTGTGTGAAAACCTTGTGAAGACTTACAGAAAACGTTTGACCTCTGTCATTGCCAACAAAGGGTATATAACAAAGTATTGAGAAACTTTTGTTATTGACCAAATACTTATTTTCCACCATAATTTGCAAATAAATTCATTAAAAATCCTACAATGTGATTTTCTGATTTTTTTTCTTCTCATTTTGTCTGTCATAGTTGAAGTGTACCTATGATGAAAATTACAGGCCTCTCTCATCTTTTTAAGTGGGAGAACTTGCACAATTGGTGGCTGACTACATACTTTTTTGCCCCACTGTAGGTACTGAAGCGGAGGAGAAATAGTTGAAAGAGGATAGGATCATCATGGCTGGGCTAACGAGATAAGCAACATGACAGCAACATTTGACCAAAGACACTGACTGGTTAAACAACTAGCCTACCTCAGTTTCCTTTAACCTCCTTTTCACTCCAAAATTAAGGTTTAATTGGCATCTAGCCTAATTCCATCTTTTCAGTTGGTACCCATTCCTTCGGTATTGAGGCCTGCAAATATCTTCAAATGCACATCCAGAATTTGTACAACAGATGGGGGGGGGCTCACAAAGTGCCTTAAGAAAGTATTCATACCCCTGGACTTTCTCCACATTTTGTTTGAATTTAGATTTTGTGTCACTGGCCTACACACAATACCCCATGATGTCAAAGTGGAATTATGTTTTATAAATGTTCACAAATGTATTAAAAATGAAAGGCTGAAATGTCAATAAGTATTCAACCCCTCTTTCATGGCAAGCCTAAATAAGTTTAGAAGTAAAAATGTGCCTAACAAGTCACATAATAAATTGCATGGACTCTGTGTGCAATTATAGTGTCTTACATGACTTTTTGAATGACTACCTTATCTCTGTACCCCACACATACAATTATCTATAAGGCCCCTCAGTCGAGCAGTACATTTCAAACACAGCTTCAACCACAAAGACCAGGAGGTGTTCCAATGCCTCGCAAAGAAGGTCACCTATTGGTAGATAGATTGGTAGATAAAAAAGCAGACATTGAATATCCCTTTGAGCATGGTAAAGTTATTAATTAAGCCTTGGATGGTACACCCAGTCACTACACATATACAGGTGTCCTTCCTAACTCAGTTGCCGGTGAGGAAGGAAACCGCTCAGGGATTTCACCATGAAGCCAATGGTGACTTTGGTGACTTTAACAGTTAACAGTTAAGAGTTTAATGACTGTTATAGGAGAAAACTGATGATGGCTAAATACCATTGTAGGTACTCCACAATACTAACCTAATAGACAGCGTTTTAAAAAAGGAAGCCTATACAGAATAAAAAATATTCCAAGGCATCCCTGTTTGCAACAAGCACTAAAGTAATACTGCAAATAATGTTACAAAACAATTCACTTTTTGTTCTGAATACAAAGTGTTATGTTTGTTTTTCAGGATGAAAAAGAAACTGAATGGAACTAAGCACAGGCAAAATCCTAGAGGAAAACCTAGTTCAGTCTACATTCCACCAGACACTGAGAGATGAATTTACCTTTCAGCAGGACAATAAACTCAAATACAAGACCAAATATACACTGGAGTTGCTTACCAAGAAAACATTGAATGTTCTTGAGAGGCCTAGTTACAGTTTTGACTTAAATAAACTTCATAATCTATGGCAAGACTTGAAAATGACTGATCAAAAAACAACTTGACAGAGCTTGAAGAGTTTTTGTATAAATATTGTACAATCCTGGTGTGCAAAGCTCTTAGACTTACCCAGAAAGCTGTAATCGCTGCCAAAGGTGATTTTAACATGTATTGACTCAAGGGTGTGAATACTTATGTAAAGTAGATATTTCTGTATTAAGAACCGTAGAATGCTATGGCAGTATAACATGTTTCACAAACTCCGATAGACTCATTTTTGGCTGGATAATGATGATAATAATAGTGTTCTTGATGTTCATTATGCTGGAGATAATGACTAGTGATAATAGCAATGAATGATGACAATGATGATGATAATGTATGAGGAAGTGGCCTGAGGTGATATAGCGGTTACTGCCGCTGCCTTCAGAGCACACATGAATGCCAGTACTCTGGAATGGGTTCGAATCCAGATGATGTCTGCCGTTCTAGCACACCATTTCTCTTCCTTACTTCCCTTTTGCTCTTTACTGCCAAAAAAAGACATAAAAATAAAACTATGATAAGGATACATACCCTGCGTGCCAGTCCCAGGGCGATGTAGCACTTCTCTCCTGCGTCGGTGATCTCCAGTTCGTAGTAGTGGCAGCGTGTGTTGAGGGGTAGACGGGATTGGGCCAAACCCACATCCACAATGCTCTTCCCTTTACCCACGTACTCCAGCAACTGAGGAGGAGGATGGCATCGCACATCACAATAAGGCAAATACTGTATCTACAAATAAATAAACTAATTGAAATTAACATTGCACTAGCTCAACAAAGTACATTCAGTACCATTTAACATAATTAATGATACAGGGCCCGGGATGAAGAGAATAAGCACGTTCCCCTCAACACACAAAACCCCAGGACAAGAACAATAGACAATTTATGATATTTTAATTTTAATAAGTTTTAGTTGAACCTTTATTTAACTAAGTCTGTTAAGAAAAAAAATCTTATTGACAGTGACGGCCTAGGAACAGTGGGTTAACTGCCTTGTTCAGGGACAGAACGACAGATTTTTACCTTACAGCTCGGGGATTCGATCTAGAAACCTTTCAGTTACTGGCCCAACCTGCCAGCCTGGTATGGGTATGTGTGTGTGTGTGTGTGTGTAAGATTTGTGCCAGGATGCACTGTGTGTGACCCTTTCCCTCTGTCCTTTCCTACTGAAAGGTAAAAACACTCTTGACTCAGCATCAAAATTACACACTTGTAAATATTGGTCTGCAATCTATGTGTTTATTCTCATTTAATCTGAGGAAGAAAGAAAAACAACCAGGATATAGAGTTGTAATAATTACCTTAAACTATGCTCAGTTATAATGAAGACAATACCTCAAAACAGTTTTCAGGGTGAATGTAACATTTGTACCTTGGCCGAATTTAGGATTTAGGTAACAATAGATCTTCTCTCTGTGGTGCTTATAAAACCACAGAATCAGACAGACATGTACAGACACACTCACACATATACCCTCACATATGCCCTCGACTAACCGGTGCCCCCGCACATTGACTCTGTACCGGTACACATTGACTCTGATTGCTGCTCTTGAATTTTTTAAAACTTGTATTTTTTATTTCTCTATTTTTTACTTCACACTTATTTTTCTTAAAACTGAATTGTTTGTTAAGGACTTGTAAGTAAACATTTCACTGTAATGTCTACACCGGTTGTATTCGGCGCATGTGACAAATAACATTTGATTTAATTTGATCACATAGGAATATTTCAGCAGGAGAGGTTGATGGGGCCATGGGCTCTTGAAGGCTTTTAGGGGCCAGGTCATGAGGGTGAGAGACATGAGAATATTTTCGACTGTCTATTAAATTTAACAGTTCCGCTTGACTCATCCTAAAGTGCTTTTTATAACCATTTATCATAAAGACAATCCAATTGGAACAGGCATAAGAAGGCCCACCAGGTAAAACCCTCTCAAACATAAGAAAGACTCTCTGATTGCAACCAGACTTGTGGGCCTGGAGCCCTCTGGCGTGACTTGATCAGAATCTGTAGGGCTGACAGGAACACATCAGCGTAGAAAGTAGAGTACTGTAATTGTCCAGGAAAGTGTTCGCAGGTTAAAGCTAATGCGACGAATGAAATGGTCGACTAGCGAACATGTGGTGGCCATAAAGAAAACAACCACTTACCAGTCCAGATGACAAAACAGAGGGGCTATGAGGTCAAAGGTGACTGAGGTACTCATCTCATTGATAGAGTACAAAACAAGCATAAACAAACATTTATCCGAGGTCACACTGAGGTCCCGGTCATATCAACACAATTCAATCAGGTAGTCTATCTGCCTCATGACCTCACATCCTGTCATAGCTTAGTTTCCTTGTCGTTCGCTAACTACATTCAACATATATAACTGATAATTACTCCAATGTGACCTGAATCAGTCATGGGTAGGCCCGACTCTCTAGACATGCTTTAGGTCTGCCAGAGAACCATGGTTCCCACCTCAAACAAATACTTTATATCAAGAGGGAGGAAAAAGAACAATTTGACAAGAACAGCCGTGACATGTGTGCTTGTGAGGTGTAAAAGGATTAAACGTACATGGTGTGTGTGTGTGTGTGATTTGTGCCAGCAAACACTGTGTGACCCTTTCCCTCTGCCCTGACTAGCAAAGAGAGCAGACAAGCACTGTAAATAAAACGCAGGGAAAAAATAATTATCATTATTATTACTTTACGACAATCTGTCAACGCCACCCTTTTCTCTTTCCTCTCTGTAGAGCAATTACCGGCTTACCAGATAGCTCTCTTTCGGCCTTTCACTTTTCTCTTCCTATTCCTCCCACTTTCACCTTGACCTCCTGAACTTTGAATAAAAAAGAAAATACAATATTGATGGTTGTGATGGTTTTTTCCATCTATCATGCCTGCATCTTTGAAGACCAAATAGGGCTCCTAGGCACAGTCTAATGACACCTTCCTGATGCTGAGTAATAGAGTGTGTGTGGTCACTGATTTACCGTAGCGGGCCCTCCCTGTGGCAGTCAGCAGGATCCGGTGGGTGTGATGACATCCCTAAATCTCTCTCTCTCTCTCTCTGATCCTCATGATGTGTGTGTGCGTGTGTGTGTGTGCGTGTGTGGGATATAAAGGGATGTCGGTAAGGCAAGGTAAAGGGATGTCGGTAAGGCAAGGTAAAGGGATTCTTTTTTGGACCTGCTCGCTGCCCCAGCAACAGGTGCCGTGAGACGGCCGTTTACTTATCTATCGTTCGTGTCGTTTTGTCTGCGGTGGCAGGGCTGACCTTGGTAAACTTTAATCATGACTCACTGCAAATAGCTTATCCAACATTTTGTATAATTTCAATAGTTATTCCAATGCACATTTAAATTGAACCAACCACACATGTATAAAAAATAAGAATAAAGCACTATGAACCTGGTACGGGCACAGCTTTCAGATAAAAGAGTTTTGATGGAAAATAACATTCCTGTTGAAACAATGAGCAAAGATTAGAGCAGATTAGAGCACATCCCCCTAAGGCTATAGGCATCATGACAGGTAGAAGCATCTCTAGCATTAGAGAATGACCAAGAAATGCTGCAAGTTTACCCATGGCTCTGCAGAGTGGAATCTGATTTTTGTTGTCCTCCATGCTATTTCTCTCTCTCTCTCTCCGAGTGTAGGTACATGTCGTGCCTGTAACACCTGCTCTGTCCACGTTTCTAAGGAGTTCCCATAAATATATGTCTCTTAGCACGTCAGCTTGACTGATCACTCCAGTCCGTAGTGAACACCCAGTCATTACCAGAGCAAATAAGCTCATCCTGAGGGTAGGTGTGGGGTTGGAGACAATGAAGAGATGGAGATGGCAGGCAGGACTCGACATTAACGCATGTCCGCTTACCCGGGGAAAATAAAGAAAATTGTCGGACAAGCAGATTATAGATTTAAGTTGTCCGAATGGACAATCACACAATCAAACAATTCAGCTCAGAACCTGATCAGAAATTGATCCGTTTCCACTGTGCAATGTGTTACGCACGGTCTTCCCAATATCTCATTGTAGGCCTGCATTGACAGGCACAAACCGTCTTTCAATCATGCAGTCGCGAAATGCTTTTTTTTTTTTATCAACGCGAGCCTAGCTCCATGTACACATTTCTGGATATTGATGTCTAATTATTGAGTTATTTGCCCAGTTATAGCGAGTGTGAGTGGGCAGTTGTCAGAGGAGAGAGAGAGACATTGCGCAGCAGGTACAAATAATGATATAGCCTACAACAGATTAACTAGATTGCCAATCCAAAACATAGTGTAGTTTGGCAGGCATCTCGCTAGTTAACTGTTTACCTAATAGCATGTATTAATGCATTGTCAAGTACGATTTTCTAAAATAACTTTCCACTGGCACTCGTGTAAAACTGCAAATAGCTGACACTGAGTTGATTTTTTTGATTTTTTGATTTTACCTTTATTTAACCAGACAAGTCAGTTAAGAACAAATTCTTATTTTCAATGACGGCCTAGGAACAGTGGGTTAACTGCCTGTTCAGGGGCAGAACGACAGATTTGTACCTTGTCAGCTCGGGGTTTGAACTTGCAACCTTCCGGTTACTAGACCAACGCTCTAACCACTAGGCTACACCCTGCCACAGGTGTGCAGTTGATGAAACCGATGCTACATACTCCGGTTGTAAAACCGTATCTCAACCACTCAAAATTGGGTGTTGAGAAATAATTCTAACACAATTGGAAAGCTGAGATTCTCCTCTATTCAATACTAATTGTTTTACATTTGAGTCATTTAGCAGAGTGACTTACAGGATGTTAGGGTGAAGTGCCTTGCTCAAGGGCACAGATCTGTCACATAGTTTTGGGGATTCGAACCAGCGACCTTTCAGTTACTGGCCCAACACCCTGAACCGCTAGGTTACCTGCCATGAAGTGGTTCCTTGAATCATACAACACAATTTACAGTCACCTTTTTGGCCCATGGTGTTACACACCTTTCCTTTTATAGGACAAGTACAAAATTGATCCTACTTGTCCAAAGGACGAGTAGCTAAAAAAAAGTTCATGTCAAGCCACCATCTAACCTACCATTGCAGGCTGCCACAGCAGAAATGTTACGTGGGAGACGGTTTCATCATCTGAGCAAAACATAACCATGCAGCCCTGTGTCGACACCTTCATTCCTCGGGTAACTCAACACCTCTTAATACAATAATTGTTTTAAACGCTCTAGGCAGGTTTTAGCCTTAACCCCAGTACTTTGCCACGCTGGAGCCAACACGTACACACATATGCAATACACATTACACATAGGCTTGATGCAGAATAGGCAGACATCCAGCCAAAGACCCACAGTCACACGGGCAAGCACTGCAAACAGTCACAGAGTTCCAACCCTAGCATGAATATGGCTAGAGTATTTCCAGAAAAATCAAATCATGGTCTCCACTATACTTCACAAGGTGTGAGGATCCTGCTTTAAGATCAGATGCCAGGATCCATTTTTAGAGCGATTCCACACCAGGCCTTAAATATGTTTGGTATCACAGATTGTTCTGTCAGTTATCATATAGAAACTTCATTGGAAGGAAGGACGTTTGACATGCTTTTAACATTTGTATCACCCATTTCTTTTTTTAACATGATGAAAATTGTATTTTTAGGCTCTTTTATACCTATACAGTGGGGCCAGAAATGATTGACATCCTTATTAATAAAGATTAGCAAAAATGACTGTATAAAATAAATGAATCCATATAGTGAGTTATTATGGACGTAACGATTCAAATGCTTGAGATATAAGTTCATCGGACCACAGGGCCCGATCCAACTTTAGAACGAATCGTTTAGGAAATTGATTCAAACGTTACGAATCGCCTGTTAAACGTTTTATTGTTGCTCAAATTACTTTCTTCCTACATTCCGAAAATACCTCTCATCTTTTGTGACAACTCACCTTCAGTGTCAAACTAAGCATGTAATTGTGTTTGTCATTGATCTAATTTTGAATGCCGAACAGTGGCGTGTATTTATGGTTACCAAGGGAAGCCAACCCCCCCCCCCCCCCAAAAAATACATACAAATAAAACAATGCATAAAATAATGCATCTTTTGTCTCTCTGTTTCATAATTATCCTTCAATTCGCAAGTGGCTGAATGTAGCGTCCGAGTGAGCGCAACAGAGCCCCCTGTCTCAGTATGTGTAGCCCATGTATCTGATGCTGTCTGGACAAAAAGAGACATTGTTGCCACCCGAAGCATTGAATTCAATAGCCAAAAAGTCTGGCCAAAAATAGTTTTTGTTGTTGCTCAAATTTCTTTCTACCTTACGAAAAAATACCTCATATTTTGTGACAACTACGTCCTCTCCTTCATTGTCAAACTAAGCATGTAATTGTGTTGACAGTCATTGATCTAATGTTGCATGCCGAACAGTGCCGTGTACTTATGAATGCCAAGGGAAGCCAGGCTTCCCCAAAAATATTGTTGCCGCCCGAAAACATTGAATTCGCAAGTGTTATGATGATGCTTTGCAAATGAGCAAGCAAGATAGCTACTTGAGCTACTAAAGTACGCAACAGCTGACTGCCTCCTGGAAGTTCTGTTTACAAAACGATTACAAGCATACCCATAACATGATGCAGCCTCCACTATGCTTGAAAATATGGAGCATGGTACTGAGTAATGTGTTGTATTGGATTTGCCATAACGTAACACTTTGTATTCAGGACAAAAAATGTATTGACTACTTTTTATTTTTTTTACCCATTTACCAAGGAAACAAAACACAAAGCGGATTTGACTTCTTTAGGAAAACGGCCCTAATGTTGGAAACAAACATCATTATGATGGCATGTCATTCAGAGTCACATTTATTTACTTTCCAAGCTATAGCACACAATATTTGACATACAGCAGGTCTGCTTGATCTGCTTCATGTTTTCATTTTTACCATGGAAAAAAATATTGCAATACTGGTATTGTCACAGCCCTAGTGATGCAGTATTGGGGCGTATTTGGGGATGTGGGTTATAATTAAAAGTGAAAGAGGTATGTAGGTTTGCCTTGCCTGTCCCAGGGCCTTTCAGCTGCACGCCCTAACCCTGCACAACCACCCCTACCCATGCTAAAGCAGGTATGGTGTGTCTCCCTACTGAGTCAGACACCAACCCTACAGCCTGCCTCACGACGGATACTGCCAGACAGACAACCCCCATCATAAATCTCCATCAGAACAAAAGACAAAGAGACCTAAAGAGGGTGAGAGATCAAGACAGGAAAGGGAGAGCAGAGAGAGAGAGATCAAGACAGGAAAGGGAGAGCAGAGAGAGAGAGAGATCAAGACAGGAAAGGGAGAGCAGACAGAGACAGAGACAGACAGACAGAGACAGACAGACAGAAAAAGGGGAGAAACAGGGCTGCCGAGAGAAGTAGCCTGTTGAGTGTGTATGAGATATGAAAAATTACCACGAAGCGAAAATCACACCCCCATGGCATCCCTTCTTTCTTATACCAACAGTATCCAAAAACAACAGAAATTCACACCATTAAACATTACAGTATTTCTGACACAGTCTTACTCACTCAAGTACTGTACAGTTAATATACAGTAGGCTGGCTACATGCTCCAACTTATACAGGTGTCTGTCCCTACTATGTGACTCCTGCCATGTCCGTCTCTTAGCTAGGACTGGCACAATTACGTATTACCATGTTACCTAAGGTTATGGATGAAGCCAGCCATGAAAATAAAATAACCATTAAAAAATGTAAATAACCATATATACAGTGCATTTGGAAAGTATTCAGACCTCTTGACTTTTAGTTACGTTACAGCCTTATTCTAAAATGGATTAAATTAAATAAAACATCCTCATCATCAAACAAAGCGAAAACAGGTTTTTAGAAATGTTTACAAAAGTGTATGTTTACACCATCCCTACGGTGAAGCCTGGTTGTGGTATCATCATGCTGTGGGGGTATTTTTTAGCAGCAGGGACTGGGAGACTAGTCAGGATTGAGGCAAAGTTGAATGGAGCAAAGTACTGAGAGATCCTTGATGAAAACCTACTCCAGAGTGCTCAGGTCCTCAGACTTCCTCAGATAATTTGCAAATAAATTCATTAAAAATCCTACAATGTGATTTTCTGGATTTTTTTTCTCATTTTGTCTGTCATAGTTGAAGTGTACCTATGATGAAAATGACAGGCCTCATCTTTTTAAGTGGGAGAACTTGCACAATTGGTGGCTGACTAAATACTTTTTTGCCCCACTGTACATATGAGATGAGTAATGTAGGGTATGTAAACATTATATTAACTGGCATTGTCTAAAGTGGCTAGTGATACATTTTTACATCAATTGTTACATTATTAAAGTGGCTGGAGTTGAGTCAGTATGTTGGCAGCAACCACTCAATGTTAGTGGTGGCTGTTTAACAGTCTGATGGCCTTGAGATAGATGTTTTTCATCTCTCTGTCCCTGCTTCGATGCACCTGTACTGACCTCGCCTTCTGGATGATAGCGGGGTGAACAGGCAGTATTTTTGCTATTCAAACGGTTATTACGATGACCGAGGTCATTTGGCTGGCCAATTACCGCCATCCAAAATGACATGACCGTCGCAGCCTTACTCATAGCCTGCATTTCCCACCTCATTATTTTCCTCACTCTGTAGTAAAACGTAGCGAAAAAAACAACAGCAAACCCCTATTGTTCGTCAACAGGTAATCCTCAGATCTTTTTTCTGAGTAGTTTGTCTATTAATAGACTGTGTTGAATGAGGGCAGCTTTTCCAGCCCTGCGTTCTACCAACACACTGAATCTGCAGTGAATGGCCCACCTGTACTGTTACTGTATCCCTGCATGCTCTGTTGCATTGGTGTCAGATTTACTGATTCCCGGAACCCCGTCCAACATGGCAGAAAAAGAGTAAGGTAGAGAGAGAATGAGAGAGGAAAGGATAGGGAAGGCCAATTCAGAGAACTGATATACGTTTCACCAAATTAGAATGACTCCCCTTGAACTAGTGTGCTAAAGAAATCAGTCTTGTTTAACCCATTACAATCTAAGCCCTGGCTAAGCCAGGTGGTTCCACTAAGCTATATGGAATTGTTTTAAGGAGGTCATCACAAGGATAACTGCTATTTAATTGGGAATTTTAAGACCACTTGAAGTATCAAAACAACTTTTTTGAAATGTATTATTTGATGAAAATGTGTATTTGGCCTTACTGCTATTAGCTCATACAAATGCATTGAATAACATATTCACTACATGGAACAACAGATAGTCCCCCCCAAAAAATGTAAAGGAAGTGTCTAAACTATCTCCTTATATACAGTTGAAGTTGGAAGTTTACATACATCTCAGTTTTTCACGATTCCTGACATTTAATCCTAGTAAAAATTTCCTTTCTTAGGTCAGTTAGGATCACCACTTTATTTTAAGAATGTGAAATGTCAAAATAATAGTAGCGAGAATGATTTATTTCAGCTTTCATTTCCTTCATCACGTTCCCAGTGGGTCAGAAGTTTACATAAACTCAATTAGTATTTGGTAGCATTGCCTTTAAATTGTTTAATTTGGGTCAAACGTTTTGGATAGCCTTCCACAACCTTCCCACAATACGTTGGGTGAATTTTGGCCAATTCCTCCTGCCCACTAATTTTCTATAGAATTGAGGTCAGGGCTGTGTGATAGACACTCCAATACCTTGACTTTGTTGTCCTCAAGCCATTTTGCCACAATTTTGGAAGTATGCTTGGGGTCATTGTCCATTTGAAAGACCCATTTGTGACCAAGCTTTAACTTCCTGACTGATGTCTTGAGATGTTGCTTCAATATATCCACGTAATTTTCCCTCCTCATGATGCCATTTTTCTTGTGAAGTGCACCAGTCCCTCCTGCAGCAAAGCACCTATAACATGATGCTGCCACCCCTGTGCTTCACGGTTGGGATGGTGTTCTTCGGCTTGCAAGCCTCCCCTTTTTCCTCCAAACATAACAATGGTCATTATGGCCAAACAGTTCTATTTTCGTTTCATCAGACCATAAGACATTTGTCCAAAAAGTACGATCTTTGTCCCCATGTGCAGATGCAAACCGTAGTCTGGCTTTTTTATGGTGGTTTTAGAGCAGTGGCTTCTTCCTTGCTGAGCGGCCATTCAGGTTATGTCGATATAGGACTTGTTTTATTGTGGATATAGATACTTTTGTACCTGTTTCCTCCAGCATCTTCACAAGGTCCTTTGCTGTTGTTCTGGGATTGATTTGCACTTTTCGCACCAAAGTACATTCATCTCTAGGAGACAGAACGCATCTCCTTCCTGAGCGGAATGACGGCTGCGTGGTCCCATGGTGTTTATACTTGCGTACTATTGTTTGTACAGATGAACGTGGTACCTTTGGAAATTGCTCCCAAGGATGAACCAGACTTGTGGAGGTCTACAAAAAAATGTCTGAGGTCTTGGCTGATTTCTTTTGATTTTCCATGATGTCAAGCAAAGAGGCACTGAGTTTGAAGGTAGGCCTTGAAATACATCCACAGGTACACCTCCAATTGACTCAAATGATGTCAATTAGCCCATCAGAAGCTTCTAAACCATGACATCATTTTCTGAAATGTTCCAAACTGTTTAAACTTCTGACTAACTGGAATTGTGATAAGAGTGAATTATAAGTTAAATAATATGTCTGGAAACCATTGTGGGAAAAAATCCTTGTGTCATGCACAAAGTAGATGTCCTAACCGACTTGCCAAAACTATAGTTGTTTACAAGAAATTTGTGGAGCGGTTGAAAAACGAGTTTTAAGGACTCCAACCTAAGTGTATGTAAACTTCCGACTTCAACTGTACTTCCATTCATTCTTTCAACTGGTACCGGGGACCTTCAGACGAGTCTTGTGAGACCTGTGGGCGCACTAGAGCAAAACAACTGACATGTACGTGTTCGTGAGAATCTCGATTTTCGGGATGTCTCATAGTTTGACACCGCGCTCTGTCCTATTTCACCGCAAATGCGGAAGAGCGACATCAGCAGATACAGTGAATTGTGACGCATCCAATGCAGAAGATATCTCTATTTTGTTAATATGCTAATTAGATTTCCACTGACTTGTTTTACATTCTTATTCTGGTCATAGAGCTTCAAATTCATTTTCTGACATTTTCAAAACTCAAAATGTGGAGTCCATGCTGATTTTGGAGTGAACTATCCCTTTACGTGAGTTAAGGGAAAATACCTATTGCCAGCCACTCCACTTCCTCTCAAAAAGCAAAGTAGCCATCCCAATGATATGACGAAGACATCCTAATGATATGAGAAAATGTTGTGTTTTTCCAGTGAAATCTTTAACAGTCTGTCAACCTAACCACAAAACTTCCAGCCCTGCTGTTACCATGCAACCAAAGTGAACACTAAACAACCACACTAAACACCATTAATCACTTATTAGTGTCAACGATAAGAAAACAATGATGAAACAATGTGAACAATTAGGTGACACCTTGACAACCCATGACGTTTCTCTTGGTTCTGAAGGACATGGAAAAGGGTTCAGTCGACAGAGGAATACTCCTTGCTCTCATGTCAAAGTTCCTTCTGAAGCAGCAAGCATTCCAGGCCTCCCACATCAGTTTCCCTATTTAAACAGACTGTGGTAATCTACAGGTGTGTTAACATAATCCCAGGTGTAGCTACAGTATGAAGGCTGCTTTCACAGAACCAGAGGGGCCAGACAGATGAGAAGCTGCAGCCTCCAGCAAGCATGCCATTGCCAACACCACCAGGCAGGTCTCCACTCAGCAGTTACCAACACACACATAAACACTCAAACACACAGAGACACACAGACTGAAACAGAGACAGATACAAACACATAAGGAAAATCTTCCGATATCAACAATGGCATACTACTTGAATAAAGCAATGAACTGGGCATGCTTTCTAAGTAGTGTTGTAAGTTCAACTTCTGTACTTTTTAGATACTGAAAAAAACGGTTCAGTGCTATAATTAAAAAAAAAACTTTGGTACTTCTATCATACAGTATGTGTCTCAGATCTTTACTGATTGAGAGGATCGAGTCTGTCTGCCAGAGCAGCTGATGTCCCCTTATAGCACGAGAGCACAGAGCATGTTCCACTTACTCATTGTTAGCTCTAGCCTAGAGGTCTTCACAGGTTCAAAAAGTTGGACCCGTTCCGAAATGGACCTGGGTCTTTCCCACCCGGACCCAATACGCATAAATACAATTTTAAAATCTAATCTCCGATGTGGAGGCGATTAAAATAATTGAGAAAATAAGTGATGCTAGTGAAAATATGGTAGTGGATACGTCACAGCCTGTAGTAAATGTTTGCTGCCAGACAAAAGATACCCTGTGTGTTAAAAATATGGATTTTGTTGTGTTCATTGTCACAGTTATAAACTGTACGGCACACTCCAAGGTTCCTGATTGTTTTTGTCGTTTTCCTTCCCATTAACATATATACCATATACCGAGGTATTTGAAAACAGCCACAAAATGTTTTTTCAACGTCGTCAAAACTATCCCCCCCCCAAGTTTTTCCAATACATTTGAATATTGATTGCAAATGTTTTAGTTATTACCTGCAGTCAATTCGTGTAATACCTTATTAGCAGATTGTGTTTTTCATTTCACCTGTCACATCATTGACGCCAGTCACGTGTTTTTGCTCGTAAATAGCACAACCGGAGCTGGTGAGTCCATAGCGTTCTACATCTATCGGTCTCTATCGAGTCTCTGTTGTGTGGCGCAAATGAGGTGATGAAGTTACACTTATATACAATTCACTACTAAATGTTTGCCATCAGTTATCTTATAATGGCTTTCCGCCAGAAGTGTCAAAGTTCTGGATGAGTTATTTTCCCCCTGCGCTTTCTACTAACGTTTGTTTTCTCGGTTCGTTTCCCATGTACACATGCTGCTCTTCCTTCAGAAAAGCATGCATGACAACTTTGTTCATTTGCACAATTTCTCTCGTTCACTTTCACTTATAAATATCCACACTCACAGAAAATGACATTCGGTAGCTACTAGCTATGCTTCTAAAACTTTATGAGCTGGATTTTCCTGTTTTTGCAATTCATTTATGTTAGCTAAATGCTAATGAGCAAAAATTAACAGCGTCTATGTGATTCACTATTAGTTTGTGCAAATTCTATAATGTCGGTAAAACTGTAAATCCCATATGGCAATATGAAAATCTGGATACCGCCCAAGCCTAATACCCATAACATGATGCAGCCACCACTATGCTTGAAAATATGGAGAGTGGTACTCAGCAATATGTTGTATTGGATTTGCCCCAAACATAACACTTTGTATTCAGGACATCAAGTTAATTGCTTTGACACATTTTTTTGCAATATTACTTTAATGCCTTTTTGCTAACAGGTTGCGTGTTTTGGAATATTTATATTCTGTACAGGCGTACTTCTTTTCACTCAGTCAATTAAGTTAGTATTGGGGAGTAACTACAATGTTGTTGATCCATCCTCAGTTTTCTCCTATCACCGCCATTAAACTCTGTTTTAAAGTCACCATTGGTCGTCATGGTGAAATACCTGAGTGGTTTCCTTCCTCTCGGCAACTAAGTTAGGAAGGACGCCTGTATCTTTGTTGTAACTGGGTGTATTTATACACCCAAGGCTTAATTAATAACTTTACCATGCTCAAATGTCTGCTTTTTAAAAATCCATCTACCATTAGGTGCCCTTCTTTGCGAGGCATTGGAAAACATCCCTGGTCTTTGTGATTGAATCTGTGTTTGAAATTCACTGCTTGACTAAGGGACCTTACAAATAATCGTGTGGGGTACAGAGATGAGGTAGTTATTCAAAAATCATGTTAAACACTATAATTGCACATAACTTATGTGACTTGTTAAGCACATTTTTACTCCTGAATTTATTAGGCTTGCCATAACAAAGGGATTAAATACTTATTGACCCAAGACTTTTCAGCTTTTATCAATTTGAAAAAATGTTGAAAAACATATTTCCACTTTGACATAATGGGGTATTGTGTATAGGCCAGTGATACAACAAATCTCAACTTAATCCATTTTAAATTCAGGCTGTAACATACCAAAATGTGACTCGTTTCAGGACAAGGCGTATGTTGCACGTCACTACTTCACAGGAGAGGCATTTGAACGTAAACACAAATGCCTTCTGGAACATGTGAACTTTCATGTACCTTAATGACACACTTGTATGCCATCTGTAAATATGACAAAAATTGTTAAATTATTTGGTTAGCCATGGAAAAAGACGGACTTCCCGCTAGCCGTGATTGGCTGAGATAATGGATGGGCTGGACATGCAGTATGTTTCTGTATATAACATGAGCTGCTCAGTATGTGTAGGTAATACTTTCTACCGCATCTTTTTTGAAAGATATCATGAAGAACTCCAAAAGTGTTGCTAATGCTCTCCACTTTCTGGAGGACGATCGTGCCATGCTGACTCTCTTCGACTCCAAAAATGAATCAGACAATGGGGAAATTCCTGATTTAGGTCAAAACATGTTCATTGAACCAGACATTGTAGAGTCTTCAGAAATAGCGATCAACAGTGTTGTTGTCACGGAAGAAGTTGACCATGCTTTGAAATCAGTGGAATGCCCGATGAAAGCAGAGTATGAAAGTGAAGGAGGGATACAATTCTGGCATTTGATGGCAAATACGCATAGGGAGTCAAAGAGAACACATTTTGTATAAAACTGTTGTATAAAACACATATCTACGGATTACATCTTCAAACTAAGGGCAACCTTGGCATCCGTGACAGAGAGGGAGAAGCGTCCATCCATGTATACAGGTAAGAGAGTCTAGCTAGCTACATTTTCAGATATTAAACATTTTGAATTCTGTCAGAATGTTGTTTTCATTGTAAGTTAAAGCGTACTGTTAGCTAGCTAGCTAACGTTAACTGGCTGGGTCGCTAGTTAAATTTCTGTGTATGAAAAATGTAGTAATATTATTTGTATCTCAGAAATTATTGCTAGTTAATGCCTAATGTTAGCTAGCTAACATTGAACCTAGTTGGTTAGCTTTAGCTACCTACAGATTCATGCATGATGGCCAGCTATGACAGTCAGTTTGTATTGCTAGTAGTATGGGTTGGGATTATTGCCACATTCAAAACAACTGGGAACTGACTTCCAACTTCAGTGCTTTTAAGATAACTGGAAACTCGAGAAAAAAAACTAGCTCCAACTGAAAAATAGTTTTGAACAGTCAAACAACTCAGAATTCCAATTTGGAAGCCCCGACTTTCTGACCCGAAGTCCACTGATTTCATGATTCGACCTTGTATTTTTCCAAGTTCCCAGTTGTCTTGAAAGCACCATTAGGTTAATTGTTTAGCTAGCTAGCTAGCTACAGGTCTAAACAAAATACTATTTGACAGATGATTACAAAACCCACCAAGCCGGGTGTGATTACAGTCATCAATGTGTATTTCATGAACATGTGTACATGGTGACCCATCCACAATAATGACCCATCCACTTAGTTAGATGTGGCTGGGAGGTGGTTATAGCATTTCTTTCACATGACCCATCAATTTAGACAGCTAATATTTATAAAATATTTATCTGGACACTTTCTATTTGTGATATTGCTACTATGCAAGTAACCATTTCACTGTACCATTTACATATTCTGTATCCTGCATCTGACAAATACACTTGGATTTTATTTCATATAGTGTGTGTTTACCAGAGACGGTAATGTGAAGAACAACATGACCTGCACCAAAGTCAGATTAGGATATAGGCCAAAGACTAGATAAAATGTATTTTTGCTTCTACTTTCACCACTTTTAGTCTTGACATCTTTGGTTGTTTACTACACTACCTTACTCCATTTAGCGCATGGCCTCACATGTGAATCGTTAAAAAGATGGGTGGGGCTTAAGACGGTGTGAACGATGCTGAATGGGTGTAGAAGAGCTCTCCAGTAGGTGTACCAAAACATTCAAGGGCCATTTTCTCAAAAGTGGGGTTACAAGTTTAGCAACTTTCAAAGCAGAATTACTTTCCCGTTGTTCCTCAACTGCCGTGTATGATATACCATGTTCTAGCTCTGAGTCTCTACTTTTATCCAATGTCAAAAACACCATTGAAAACGTTGCTACATAGGACCGAATCGAGATGGTCGTTCACAGATGTGGAAAAAGAGGTGTGAATACTTTCTGAAGGCACTGTAGTTAGATTCCTAAAAGCAAAGTCAAATGGATTGCATGATTGTATAATTGATTCATTAATGCATACATGGCTGTCTCTGAAAAATGGACATCAAACATTTAAAATGTCATGATATTTAACTCAAAAGATCCGTCTGGATCAAGTGCCATTTTGAAGTGATATCGGGTACCGTGGTGGTAGCGAGTATCATGATACTAAACCTTGTTACCAGTAAATATTCTGGTACCGTGACAACACTAATTCTAAGTGGTCCTTACCGTCCCGGTGACCCTGACGTCATGGAGACGCCCCCACTCGTCCTCGTGGCTGTCAACCATCATTAGTCCGTCCTCCTCCATCCCCCACTCAGCCTGCAGATCCAGCTGCACCTCCTCCCCCAAGGAGTGCATCCCCACGGCCGGGTAGAGTGCCTCTGGAGACCCTGGGACCACGACCGTGCCCACCTGGACGCAAACACAATGTTACTATGTCCGATGGGTGACAGATAGATGGAGTCTGGACCAGTCCAGGACCATTGAGTACTAGACCCAGTCTAAGACCAAAGCCTTGATCCTGACTGCACACGTGGTCTCACAAGTAAGACTACGAAATTAAGACTCAATCTCTGTGGCCCAATCTGCATTCATGGCATATGGAGGCATTACATATCATAGAGAATATAAATACCAGACGAAAGTAGGGTAATCTTTCTCCAATTACAGCATTATCTTGATTGTATGTTGTAGGCCTACAGGTGTGTGGAAGAGAATAACACTAAGAGCTTAGCTTACTTCTTTTCCGTTCTTGGTGAAGAGGACTGTTGTTCGTCCATCCTCCAACGACTCTAGGTAGATCCCACAGCCGATACGATCGCCACGGTTACATTTGGGCCCAAATTGCTGTCCAACAGTGTTCCCATTGTACAGCCTGTTGAATGGCAGAGAGGTGAGATGTGAGCGTGCTGGCTGAGCAACAGCTGGCAGACTACTAAAGGAAACACCAACACAAAGTGTCTAGGGGGTTGGCCCACCACGGGCCGTCAGAACAGCTTCAATGTGCCTTGGCATGAATTCTACAAGTATCTGATGCTCTACTGGAGGGACTTGACACCATTCTTCCACAAGAAATTCCATAATTTTGTGTTTTGTTGATGGCAGTGGAAAATGTTGTCTCAGGCGCCATTCCAGAATCTCCCATAAGTGTTCAATTGGGTTGAGATCTGGTGACTGAGACGGAAACACACACACACTTTAAACTTCCTATGCTCCTTTGAACCCATCTGTCAATGTCACTGAAATCTCTTCTTCCAGCCATGGTAGCCAAAATAATTGGCAACTGGCATTTTATACATGACCCTAAGCACGATGGGATGTTTTATTGCTTAATTAACTCAGGAACCATACCTGTGTGGATGCACCTGCTTTCAATATACTTTGTCTCCATGATTTGTTTCCTTCCTTTATTTTGGCAGTTACCTGTAGGTCTCACATACTTCAATTTTCACAACAGTAGACAAAGTAGTAGAACTGAGACGATAAACCAAAAATGATCGACACCGACCACACCAATCACTTATCGCAGGCATTTTGCTGATATTGTCATCACCATAAGTAGCCTACACTAGAGAAATGTGAAGTTTGAAATGAAATATGTTAGCTAAATGTGTGATTGTTAATGGGACAATTGATAGTTATAACCATAATTAATAGTATTAGTAGTTTAAAAGGATTTTTAAAAAGTGGTGCACATTAATGTTACAAACGTATTGTTCTATTTATCGTTATCGCATCAATTCATGCAATTTATCGCGATATGGATTTTTGTCTGTATTGCCGCCCAGCTCTACCAAGCAGTGTTTCTCAACTTAGGTTGAATGTTCGTAAAGTGGTGCTGTGGCCCGTTCAAAATAAATCTGTTGAGGAACATTAGGCCTATTTCTCTATTCCCTTCTAGAACATACCATTGAAATGATCTCTATGCATTCTAAAGCAAACTGATGCTAGAATGTTAAGGTAGGGCTTCATTCAAAACTTTACAAATTAAGAGATTTTAGAGTATGTACGGGATACACATGGTATACACCGGCCAATGAATTCCTTACTTGTAGGTTCCTTCTCGACAATGCAATAACAATAAGAAACAAGGCAAAAGTAAACATTTTGTCCCCAATTAGTTATGCAGAACCCCCACTTGGGCCAATTGAGATATCGCATGTAACTAACACATTTCAGTTAATTACTATAGCTCCCGGCTTGGACCAATCAGTAAAAACTTGCAAGACGCATCATTCCCCCAAGGTTTCATCTAACTCGGCCCGTCAAACTCGACCCAGTGCTGTCTGAAATATCGAGTGTGACTAACGGACAAATGAACGGACAGACGAAGACAGATCCACAGTCCCTTCCCCGGTTTCATAATGGGGGACAATAATACAAGATAGGAATACAAACAAAGTAAATGGCTCAGTAGAATAGAATAAACATGTTAGTATAATACAGGACGGTACAATTTATAGCCCAATATTTACACGTGTTTTGGGGAAGGGGGTTTTGGGAAAGGTGTTTAAATTGTGCCGTATTTACCAATCATAATAAGAGTCTGGTAGCTGCAGTAGTGATGCGTGTGTAGCTTGAATGTGTGTGTGTGTGTGTGTGTGTGGGGGGGGGTGAGTGCATGTTTGCTAAGGGGCGGAGAAGCAGAGCAGGTGGTCAGTCCAGATCAAGTGTTCAGCAGTCTGATGGCTTGTAGATAAAAACTGTCTCTGAGCCTGTTGATATCAGACCTCATGCTCTGATACCATCTGCCCAACGGTAAGGGAGAAAACAGCTCATGGCGGGGGGGTGTGGGGTCCTTGATGATGCTGCGGGCCTTCCCCAGGCACCGTTTCGGGTAGATGTCCTAGATTATTTATTTATTTAACTAGGCAAGTCAGTTAAGAACAAATTCTTATTTAGAATGACGACCTACCCCAGCCAAATCCGGACGACGCAGGGCCAATTGTACGCAGCCCTATGGGACTCCCAATCACGGTCGGATGTGATGCAGCCTGGATTCGAACCAGGTACTGCAGTGACGCCTCTTGCACTGAGATGCAGTGTCTTAGACCACTGCGCCACTTGGGAGCCCGGGAGCATGGTGGGTGGGAGCAGGGCCCCAGTGATGTACTGTGCCGTCTTCACCACCCGCAAGAGGGTCTTGCAGTCGTGGACAATGCAATTCCCATATCAGGCCGTGATGCAACCAGTCAGGACGCTCTCTATGCTGCAGAGTTAGTATTTGGAGAGGATCCAGGGTGACAATCCAAATTTCTTCAGCCGCCGTAGGAAGTAGAGACGCTGTTGTACCCTCTTGACAAGACTGGTGGTGTTGTTGTTGTGGACGCCGAGGAACTTAACTGTTAACTCTCTCTACTACAGTCCCGTTGATGTGGATGGAGCATGTTCCCTCTTCTGCTTCCTGAAGTCAACAATCAGCTCCTTTGTTTTTGATGCCATTGGAGGAGAGGTACCACAATGCCAGTTCACTTACCTCCTCCCTATAGGCTTACTCATCATTGTTGGTTATCAGGCCTACAACAGTTGTGTTGTCAGCAAACTTGATGATGGAGTTGGTGTCGTGCAAAGCCACGCAGTCGTGGGTGAACAGATATATTAGAATTAGAATTCCCAAAACCAGGTCTCAAGCATGGATTACACTTGAGGCCCATGTGATTTCCACAGAGTTGGGTATGGCTGCCTTTTCCTGTTACGCTCCTTGCCTATGGAATAGCCTGCAGACTAAACTTAAACATGAGACTCTTGTCCCCCTTGCTCATTTTTAATATTTATTGGAGCATTTATTTTTGTATTGCTTGTAACTGTTTCGGGTAATGCAAGTTCTTGTGCTGTTAGTAGAATAACCTGTGTGTAAATGAAAACTGTTGCTGTATTTTTTATTATCTGTGATCGTTTTGTTTGTCTTGTTTAGTTTTTTAAATCATTGTACCTAAACTGTATGTGTAAACATGTATACGCAGGGCCCAGCTGTAAAAGAGACATTGGTCTCAGTCTGTGTTCCTTGTTGAAATAAAGGTATAATAATAATAATAATAATAATAGAAGAGGCCTGAGGACACACCCCTGGGGGGCCCCTCTGTTAAAAGTCAGTGTGGAGGAGGTGTTGTTGCCAATCCTCCCAGCCTTTGGTCTGCCTGTGAGGAGGTCCAGGATCCAGTTGCAGAGGGTGGTATCCAGCACACACTCTGAGGATGCGGCCAGGGATGCCATCTGGGCCGGCAGCTTTGTGATTATTAACTCTTTTGGGAGTTTTCCTCACGTCAGCCTCAGAGCAAAAGCACTTGGTCATCCGGAGCAGCGAGTCTTCCGAATCGAGGGTAGAATATGTTAAGCTCGTCTGGTAGGGAGGCTTCGATGGGCACCACACAGCTGTATTTGCCTTTGTAGTCTGTGATAGTCTCTTGTTCTTGCCACATGCATCGCAAGTCTGATTTGTCGAACATCAATTCAAGTTAAATTCAATTAACTTACTTGCCATCATCAGCGTGGTAGGCCACTGAGTGCGGGAGCCAGCCAGGCTGATGGTCCAGCTTGTAGTATTGAGGCACCAGGCCAACAGCAATCATCCCCCTCACCCCTGTGTCAACGATGGTCACCTGAAAACATCACAGACCACTTCACTTAAAAACCATAGCATGAGCAAGAGGTCCTAACATGCTCAAAGTTCATATTTCCCTGTGGGGGTGGCAGTCAGACAGCTGTCCACGAGCACCTGCAACTACACACTTTCCTACTGACAGCAATTAATTATGACATCATACCTGAGGGCCGCTTAAGTAGAAGGAGTGCAATCAGAACACTGAAAGATCGAGAGCGCTGAAAAGGGGAAACCATTAAGTCCTTCCCCATGACCTCACTAGCATGGCCCCTGGAATACACAGCAGTCTGTTTCTCTGTATCACATTCTTAATCCCTTTCAGAGCTCCTTAATCCTCAGTCAGACTGGTATGGGCTGCGTCACAAATGGCACCTATGGGCCCTAGTCAAAAGTAGTGCACTCTAAAAGGAATAGGGTGCCATTTGGGACATAAAGACACTTGAACTGAGATGGACACAGGTCTGCTGATGATGGGTTGGGAAAGCAACCCCTGCCCACTGCTAAATGGTCTAAGCCTGAAAAACCAAACATGTTCATATAAGAACCATGTAACTTGCAGTTACATGATTGATTAATAAAATCTGTGTTTTGGCAATGATCATCCTGAAAACCGGAATATTTCAGTGCATGTGTCAAAAAGTAGATAAGACAATAAGAAAAATAATTACATGGCTTCAGTCTTCTGTTTCCATAAACAAGGTTGTGTTTAATTCACTCTAAGGTGTGTCCGTTAATGAAAAGCGGGATATGATTTCCCTTCCATGAAAGTTAAAGCAGGCGCGGGCGTTCAGTCAGACACTCATTATGTCTGCCCAGTCAATCCTCCAACGCCATAGTGTGCATCCTAAATGGCACGCTATTCCCCTATATAGTGGACTACTATGGGCACTGGTCAAAAGTAGTGCATTATAAAGGGAATAGTGTGCCATTTGAGACTCACATATGGACACCAGCAGGACTCCTTCAGGAATCACTCTACTTACCCACTCACTGTCCTGGCATACAGTAGGCTCAGGAAGCCAACATTAAACACCAGAACCAGACCTCTCCCTATCCCAGAATGTACAGCCAAGTCCTCCTTTCCTGAGCTTTACCAAAACCCAGGATGCTTTTTTACGAGTCTGCTGTCTTTATGATTTAGTCTGGAGGGACTCCTATTAAAAAAATGTACTGGTGAATAACTGGGGAGTTATGTTACACACTGCATACTTTTACACTGGAAAAACGACCATGTTTGATCCATTTGTCAGATCATTTGTTTAAAAAAAAAAGAAGGGTCCAAAAATAACAGTTTGGGTTGGTCTGAAAACTATTTTTACTTAAATGTGTCAGCTAAATTTAGCAGCTGTGCAGTTCTCTGAGGGCAGACAGCAGTTAATCTACAGGGTGTGACTGGCGATGGGCTCAGAATTACGATGCTCTTGACTTGAACTGGTCCTTCTGTAGCTCAGTTGGTAGAGTTGGCGCTTGTAACGCCAGGGTAGTGGGTTCGATTCCCGGGACCACCCATACGTAGAATGTATGCACACATGACTGTAAGTCGCTTTGGATAAAAGCGTCTGCTAAATGGTATATATATATATATAAAAGACTCGCCTGTACGACAGTAGGCAACAGTGTGGGAACAACCGGGTATAACAGTGTGGGAACACAATAGAGGCAAGAGACATCTTGACTTGACAACTTGTGTGATATGTCTGTCAAATTTGATTAATAGCTTGGTAATGTTAAATAAATGGACGAAGATTAACTACAAGACCACCAATGCCTGAGTCAGGGATACCTAACTAAATCTGTATTGGAGCTTACCTCAAAGTAGCAGTTTCCTTTGGATAACGGCCTTGGAGCCACGTAGCAGCCAACCTCATCCGAGTTCCCTTGGTAACTGTAAAAGAATTTCAGAAATTACTTTATATTAATCGTATCGTATTTGCAAAAGTATTTGAAAGTATGCAACGAACATACAAGCGTATGCTACACAGCATACAGTAGTTCTTTAACTTGTGAATGGTACTGGTCATCCAAGACAGTGAGAAGCTAGGAGGACAGTGTGAAAGACAGTATGAGTCTAAAAGTAAACAATCTAGGGGTCGTATCCACAAAGCAAGTAGAAAATTAGTCATAAGTGCTGAGAATATACATTTTACTCCTACTCTTATGGGTAAAAATGGAAAACTATGCATGAAGCCTCTTTAGTCCCTCCTAGTCAACATATATTTAGGAGACCTCATGAGCTGTCCTAACCAGTTAAGAATTACCAGCAGGTGTCTTGACAATAGAAACATGCAGTGAGTCAGTGGTTCCTGCACCACATGAAATTGCAGTTGTTAAAGTTGCACTTTGCAAAAATCGCTCTGCCATTTCCTGTTTGCTAATACTCTAATAGTTTGCCTAATTTCAGTTTATGTGACAAAATAACCTAGTATACCATTATACCATCTAAACAGTTCTGAAATATATTTTCCTTAACCAAAAATATTGTTGTTTCAGCTGTTTGAAGCTGGTGTACAAAACCGAAAGTAAAAGACTCAAAAACAAAAGAATGGGAAGCATAGAAATAGCTCGCATAGAACAGATCTATTCTGCACGCATATAAATTTGGCAATTGAAAGCATCTAGGGTTTTAGCCAGCTGATCCGACACCTTATGCTTGGCTACAGTTAACCCCAAAAATGTATTAAGAAACTGCAGAGCCGGCGCAAGATATGGCTTGCAAAACGTACCTCAATCCAGGGATGAGAAATGTGTTGGGATGAGAAATGTGTAGTGCAGCTGTAAGCAAGTGTAAGGTGTTGGATCAGCTGGCTTATGTTTTCAATGAAAATGATAGACTTTTCAAAAGTATACAATGTTGTATGCAACATTATCGTCGAGTGACTTGATACCTACTTTGCAAAAGCTATTTAGAGATGTTAAACGGGATTGCGAGTGTGTTGATACAACGATAATATTGTTAAAATTCTGCTTTTAACAACCATCAGAATTTGTTAAAATATATATATATGCTATATATATATATATATATATGCTATATATATATATATATATATATATATATATATATATATATATATATATATATATATATATGCTATATATGCTATATATGCTATATATGCTATATATATATATATGCTATATATGCTATATATATATGCTATATATGCTATATATATATATATATATATATATATATATATATATATATATATATATATATATATATGCTATATATATATATATATATATATATATATATATATATATATATATATATATATATAGCATATATATATATATATAGCATATATATATATATATATATATATATATATATATATATATATATATATATATATATATATATATATATGCTATATATATATATATGCTATATATATATATATATATATATATATATATATATATATATATATATATATATATATGCTATATATATATATATATATATATATATATATATATATATATATATATATATATATATATATATATATATATATATATATATATATATATATATATATATATTAAGCAATAATGAATAGTAGGCCTAGGCAAAGTGATCGTGTCAGGCGAAAATGATAAACGTTTTACCATTTCAACTTTGATGTACAGTCCCATTCACAGCTGGCGATGCCTCATCGCAAATGGTTATTCCCCATCATTTGCAACAATATCAATAAGTGTCATCACTATCTTTCCTTTGCTGTACCTCAAACTGCCGTGATTGTGATTACCAGCTGAGATAAACTTTTATGAGTTGATTTTACTCCTGGTTAAGAGTATGTCTGAGCAGTGTCTTAACATCAACCTACTCTGAGCTGGGAGCTTTTTACGTCTTAAAATTGGTTTTAACAGGATTCCTAGGACATTTTATGAGATGCTTTGAGGATACAGCCTAGGACCCAGTACAAACGAACACACCTGAGTCAGCTCATCAAGGACTTGAATCCAGTGTTACTACTTGGCTGCAACAAAAGACTTCACTCACAGTGGGCTTGTTTGGCTTCGACTGCCTTGCCTGATCTAAAATTCACCTTGAATAACAACTACCTATTATTATTTGCAGATCAGTCAGTCACAATTTACCCACATTGCATCAAAGATTTGATGTTCTCGAAGAAGGCCACCATGCCTGTGGGTCCCCAGAACCAAGGATAGAGATATTATGACGCATCTGACTGTGCTTTCTCTTTACATTCCTTGGTTCTGTGGACAGGGCCACAGGGTGGCCGTGTTTGAGAATATTAGGGCCGTGATTCATTGTGGGTAAATTGTGTCTGACTGACTGATCTGGGCCCAGTTTCCAAAAAGCGTCTTCAGGATAAGTTCATCGTTAGAACCTTCGTAGGAGCATTGATAAATCTCTGAGCTTATTCCCAAAACCATCGTTATTAACGCTGCACTTGAAATAACTCTTAATCTAAAGCCTGCCTCAGACCACTCGTAGAACAGCTAAGTGTGTCGTTAAATGCTTTTTTGCCTTTATACACAGACGATCTCCGCTAAACATAGAATCACATGGTGTATCAATCTCTCTTTGACCGCTGCTAACTTCAGAACAAAGTTGACAATAAATAAACAGCTGCCAATGTCTTTGCAAATGATACAAACAAGGGACGTATAAAAAGATGCTTCAAATGAAAACCAAGATGACTGCATTAAAATAAACAGTAGGCTATAGGCCTATTTCAATCATATTGAAATACGTTTCATGTTCAATCAATCGCGTTATATTTACTACTTGTAGGATACTGTCTGTAATTCCTCTCTCTCTGTCTATATATATATATATATTTGTCTCAATATATATGCTGTACTACCAACTGAATTTCGCTCTGGTAAAAGTAGCCTCTCATGTGCATTTTACCAGTAAGCCTATAGTCTCATGAGTCTTCTCATGTACCCCCAGGGGTCCTAGTACCTCTGGTTGGGAATCACTGGCCTAACGTGTGCAATGATGTGCCAAATCGGTGATTTAGTGAATTTGCATTGGTTAAGCATTAGAATAAGCCGCCTCAATATTTGCAGCTGTAAGTTGTAATAGGAGCTGATCCGTTTTCAGTATTGTGAATGTTAAGGTAAGATTTAAATGGATAAAGCTGATCCGAGACCAGCGCTCCCTTTCTTTCGATTCTATCAGTATCAACACATGCTCCAACAATGCACTTAGCGACCGTTCTCTCTGTGTGGTGTTTTTGGAAATGCATTTTACATCTTCTGCCATTGTTGGGAAACCAGGCTCTGACTGTTCCGTCTCTTTACATTCCCTGCCTAGAACCAGGATAGAAGAACACTGTTTTGGCTAGTGTCATTATATATTATTATGTATGAATGTTGCTGTTTATATGTTTATACACTATGTATAATGATCTTATCTGACTTACCACAACTGATATTCCTTCTGGAAAATAAATAAATTAAATCCCTCATTCATCATCCTACACTTGACAGTTTTCATCCCCACCTTAGCACGTCTCCGTCTCTCAGCATCCTCTTGAACCGCTCACGGTACCGCACAGCCCCTACCTCGCGAATCTCCCGGATCCTCCGTCTCCAGTTCAGAAAACGGTAATGGAGGTTGATGTCGTCCATCGCTTACCTGAGGACAGAAACAGGAACGTTGAGGTGTTGATCCTCTATCCTACTCTCATATACGTTTTTGAAGTGGCAGCTGCATATGAATAGCAGGCTGAATAGTTATGGACTAGGATGTCGGTTTTGCATTTGTTTGGTTCAGTTGGGTCGAAAACAAACTAAAAAATACATAAAATGTCCAAAGTAGCTTGTACGAGGGTGTCAAATCATAACATGTAATGTACGGCTTATTACCTAATTAATACACAATATACCTAGTTAGTTAGCAATTTAAGAAGATATCAAATGTTAATAGTCTAGAACGAACTAGCCAGCTATCTAGCTCCAGCTGCCAACACCTGCAGGGAAATAAATACTGTTAGCTACTGTAGCCGTAGGTTAACGTCAGCTAGCTATCCACATCAAGCACTTCTCAACCACACATACAGTGAGGAAGAGTTCTGTCCGTACGCAGGACATCCTCTCACACGTCCGGTAACTTTTTGTTTATTTATAAAACACACACCGACTAAAGTTGCACACCTTATTGTTAAGCTACTGTCTCTCATCTGTGGCCAAATTCCTTGTTGTTTACAAATTTCCCGTATGTGCTCTCCAGCTCCATCAAAACAAATTCCGCTGAGTGCAAATGGCGCGTTCTAATGACATCATGATACCAATAACATTTGTTTCCGGCAATCTATAAAGTACTCTACTGTAGCTGTTTATTTTAGGCTATAGGCTATTTTTCAAAGAGCATTATTATCTAAATTGAGTTGGCTACACTTGACAGGATATAAATTAAACGTGTGTGTGAGTGAGCAAGATAGAATCTGAGATGACAGTAAAATAATAAAGGAGCATAATTATGGGGCGGAGCCGTGTCTTTTTTTTAGAAGGATGAATCCTGAGTTTTGGGGTGGGCTACTAATTGTTAGGTGTGGAAAGGGAGGGCTTCCATAGCTAAAGAAATACATAAAAATACATCTTGATTGTGAAACATTTGAACCGAACAGCGTTCTGATCGTGAACTGGGAATACAGGACTGACAGCAAATGTTTCTTGCTTTTACATATTCGTTGCCAGATTGGCTTCAGCATTAAACAGCAGTGTTTTTCCCCTTAATTTTTCTAAAATAAGTCATTTTTAAAGAGGTGGTCTTCCTACAACATTCTTCACTAGTCCATTATCATGACACACACACACACACACACACACACACACACACACACACACACACACACACACACACACACACACACACACACACACACACACACACACACACACACACACACACACACACACACAGAGGAATGCATTTCCTGTCATGGAAGAATTAATCATGTTTGGCTTAGTCAGCCAAAGTCCCCTATGTTAAGTGGCACTCCGGCACCCTCTCCGTCAATGTCTCTCTGATCAAAGTCTGAACGTGCACTTTTACGTCATCAAGCTACTCTTTTGTGTTCATTATTTGTTATTTTAAGCTAAGCCATGGCAACTGCAAATGCAAACATTCCATGTAATGGGGTCATTAAACTTTGGATGTGAGTGACTAATGCCTTGATTAGAATTCCTTTGGTGTTTGACTGTACATTCCAAAGTTCCAAAGACGGTAGCCCACGTTGTAAACAGCTCAGGTGTGCAGTCGTAAAGTACAGTTAAAGGAATAGGATTTAGACCCGTGCCTGATGCAACGGTTTAACAAGATTGCTGTTGGAACCTGTCCAAATTCATTATCAGGCTTCTTCATCAATAACCATCAAAGCACAGGTGAAGTATGTACAAGGGTTATTCTCAGTTTGTATACACAGAAGAGGACACTTAATCAAACATACGTTTTCTATAAACACATGTTCTCATCACCAGCCTGTCATTTTAAATGTGTCAGTAATGCTTACTTGTAAAACACATAAATCAAATATATTCCCAGTGGAAAAACAATAATGCCGAATTTGAAACAGCAATAATGACACATTCATGATGGGGTTACGGCTAACCCTATTTCACCAGCAGGCACTGGTAAAGGAAAGGTGTGTGTGTGTCAGAGACAAGGGGAAGTGGGGGTGTGCTCAGCAATCTGGAAATGAGAGGGGAGACTAATATTCCTCTCTCCCTCTTTCCTTCCCCCTCCCTCTCTCTCCACCTTTTGGCTCTTTAAAAGCCGCTGTCCGTGGTGTCTGTCTGCTTCATTATCGCTCTGTTGTAGCTGGAGGGGATTCCTATCCACTCTGTCTCGCTTCTCCCAACCAACAACTGGAACTGAGCTGAATAAGAACAAACCTCAGACAACAGCCTACCCTGACATTGAATATCTGGCATTGAAACAAATAGGAACCTCCTGGACTATTACTTAACTTTTGTTGGTGGACCACGTGTATTTTGAGGGAAACATGCTTCTGTACCCTGACCTTCTGGCCCTGCTCTTCCTCCAGCTTGCCCTCTCCAGCCCGTGGACGCTAGCCTCCCGACTGCCCCCTCTCAGAGGAAGGAGTCCCTCCAGTAAGGGCTTACAGGGGGCTAGGGCCCCCAACCAGAGGCAACAGTCTGGGGAGCTCAGCACCACTGTCCTGTTCCTGGGGGAGCCCTGTGGGGTCTACACCCTGAGCTGTGCCCGAGGACTCCGCTGCGCCCCACCACTGGGAGACCCCAGCCCCCTCCAGGCCCTTCTGCAGGGCAGGGGAGTCTGTGGCAACGCCAGTGAACCCAGCCCTTCTGAGAGTCCCCAGCCAAAAGGTAAGACACCTACTACAGCACAGAGGGAGAAGCCACTCAGTTACATCTGGTGGGGTGGAGGAGGAGGTACTGTAAACTATAACTAAAATCAATGCTAAATTGAGCTTTTGCAGATAGTTCACTTGACCTAGTTACGGGCTGTATAACAAGGGCCCAGAGTTGATCCCTGTCAGGATATGGACATGATGCCAGCGCTGTATATCTTAGATAAATAAATAAACGTTGCTCTGATGACTTTGTTGTGATAAGAAAGGTCCCAATTGTGAGATTGTATTGGCCTGTGGAAGTGGAAAATGTGTAGCTTCATCAGAAGTAAGAAATACAGCTAGGTCGTAATGGAGCACACAATTGGCACTTACAGTAGTTTACATTGGAGACAGAGCCAAGATCAGTATGCAGTGCTCCAAACTCAGCCACAAGACTTAGGATTTCTTTCAAATAAATCTATGCTCAGACTCCACCAGGAATGACATTGTTTTGTGTGTGGGAAATGTTCTTCTCTTAAATAATCCCAATTATGTCATGTTGACCTCAAATCACCAGCAGCTGGAAATTTTACTCAACAACCTGTTAATGCCAATCTGTGAACATGATATGTGACTCTACCTACTGGTTTGTCTCTACCAATGCATTCATCAGATATTTCAGTAATCAGTTACTGTGGTAATGTAATCCATTACTATGGTAATGTAATCCATTACTATGGTAATGTAATCCATTACTATGCTAAAGCTGTTGTCATGTATTTTTTCCAGCCACACACCCGACACTGACTGAAGTCCTGGAGAAGGTAAAATCCTTTACTTAAGACATTTCATAATGAGGACATGTTGTGCTTCCAAATGTGTGGAGGACTGTGTTGAGCGATAGGGTTGAAAGACAATAAAACATGCACCTGAAATAGTGGCGGGGGTTTTACTAATGAAAACCCGCTCTCTCTCTCCGTCTTTTTCTCTCCTCTCTCTAGGCTCCGTGTCGTAGGCTGCTGAACACTGTACTTAAAGGTCTTGAGCCCGTGGTCTTCCAGTCAGACCGTGGCGATATCTATATGCCCAACTGTGACAAGCGTGGTTTCTTCAGAAAGAAACAGGTATGTTTAGAAGCAGACTGGTTTATGCATGTATAGCAGAGGTGGTTCGCCAAACTATGCTTGCATGTTGAGTAACCTTGCCTAAGTAGGAGTTCAGTGGACCAACTCAATCTTGAGTTGCAGGCTGGACTCGATAGTCAATGCCTGGTCAGAAATGTTTTTGTGTATGTGTTTGAGTGCCGTTGTTGTGTCCTATACAAAACTGCACATCTCTAATAGGCTTTATCTCTGTGTGGCAGTGTCGGTCGTCTCGGGGCATGCACCGCGGTCACTGCTGGTGTGTGAATGAGAGTGGCATGCCAACATCATCACACACAAGTCCAGAGGGCACCCTGATCTGTGACAATGTATGAGAGGGCACTGCCCAGTCCAACACACCCTGAAGTCTGGAATATTGACCAATGGGTGAGGATCGAGAGGAAAAGCAAGATGAGGAGAAAAGAGGGGGATAGAAGAAGAACAGAAGAGCTGCCCAAAGTGCTGGACACTAAATGGCCAATACATGCAAAATTCACCCATCTGCATCCCAAATGTCACCCTTTGTAGGGAATAGGGTGCCATTTCAGATGCATTCCCTACTACACTACTACCTACAAGCACATATTTCCAATTGTATTTCTCGGGCAGGTAATTCGCTTTATCCATCCCTGTTAGTTTGGTCTCACAGCGCCCTCTAGTGATGAGTTGTGATACAGTTCAAACCAGAGAGATTATTTACTAAGTAGGCTTCACCTGAGTTTAGACTGGATGGGTATGGAATTATTGCACTTTTTAGTTTCAATATCTGTACTCTGTGTTATAAATATGCAGAGTTGGGAGTTCATTTTATAACCTAACTCACAGTGGGTAGACCTGTAGTAGACTACATCCCCAATCCCATTCACCCGCTGCGTCCCATGACAGTCTAGGCCAGGGTACTCAACTCTTACCCTACCAGGTCGACAGCCTGCTGGTTTTATGTTCTACCTGATAATTAATTGCACACACCTGGTGTCCCAGGTCTAAATCAATCCTTGATTATAGGGGAACAATTAAAAAATGCAGTGGAACTTGCTTCGAAGTCCAGAGTTGTGTTTGAGGGGTCTAGGCCTAGTGATGACGATTGTCTCTGATGATGTTACCACTGTCGCTCTTATAGTTCTGAAACTATGCACTTAAATCTGACATTCTGATATTCAAACTCCAGGACCAAGAACTACTGGAGCACCTCCAATCTTTTTACTGACATTATAGCTGAGCAGACATGTTTTTAGAGTATAAGATATAGTCTTTATATACATATATAAATTAAAACCTGATGTATTATTTAATTCTCAGTATGTATTTTTTATAACAAATTGTACATTTTATTTAAGTGCTTTTTTTGTTGTCTTCTATTGGGCATGACAAAACATTGTATTTTGTACTGTACCTGCTGAACATATTTTATTGATGTAATTATTTATGTTGACAATCTTTTATACTTAAGTAAATGTGACATTTTATCAATAAAAGCCTCTGAGTGGAAACACACTGGACGCACATTTATGTTGATGGGTATCTTTCCCAGATGTCTGGTGAAGATACTTACCTGCTGTATAATATATGTTTTAGAGGTTTCATGTGAGCCTCATAACAGCTTGGAATAACAGCATGTGGTCTACAGTTTAACAAAAACCTGTTTGTGATTGAAAATAACCTTGCTATGGCTGTAATGGCTGGCCAGTGTGCCCTTAATCCAGAAATCGTTCTCATATGACCAGGAAGATTTAGAACAGGACTGGCTCTCAGTTACCATGACAATATCTAAAGCCAAAGAGCTTTGGAGTTAGTTTGCTCTTAAAAGTTTAAAGTGTGTTTAAAAAAAAAATGTTCTTCACCTTCCAAAATCACAATCTGAGTCTTATAAAAAGATACACAATACACATTTTTCAAACAGCAGGAGACAGGAATGTTAAGTGAATTAGTTGGCATTTGTGACTTTACATACAAATGGAACACACACACACACACACAAACACACACACACACACAAAGACTGCTTTGTTTTAGTCATTTAAATGTTATTAGGAGATTGAAAAAGGACGACCTGAACTCATGTAACTCTACTCCATTCCGGAATAAAGGGGAAATTAGAATTAAATGTCACAAAACAAATGTTTATATTTTTGGGAATCTACTGTATATAAGTCTCATTGGAGTAATTACATTTGAACCATATTCTAGTACTTTATGATAATCTAAAAATAGGTCAACAATATCAAACAATTGTTACGGACTCATTATGTACAAATCTAAGGTAGTTGAATGAGAAGTTGATTGTTTTGATATTCAATGGCGCTGGAATGTATAGAGGCCGTTTTTCTGGATCCTGACCAATTTTGCGGTTTTGTGTGTTTTGTTTGCACTGATCTTAACACTTCTTGTACATAATGTTTCTGCCCATTGTTTCCTATCACCTTAAAAAGCTTCTGGACATCAGAACAGCGATCACTAACCTCAAGGCCCTAATCCCCGACAGGTGGAAGAGAAATAGAGGCCAACGTGCGGGTACCCTGATGAAACTACGCAGAGGAGAAAATAAACAGCCACAACCATCTGTTCTATTGGCAAATATACAAATCACTGGAGACCTGAAGATGGGACCTAAAGAAATGTGATATCCTATGCTTCTCGGAAACTTGGTCATATTCTAGCTGGTTTTTCTATACATCGGCAGGACAGAACTGCAGCGTCGGGGAAACTCAGAGTGTGTGTCTCTTTGTTAACAACAGCTGGTTCGCAATCTGTAATATTAAGGAAGTCTCGAGGTTATTTATTTTATTTTATTTTATTTCACCTTTATTTAACCAGGTAGGCTAGTTGAGAACAAGTTCTCATTTGCAACTGCGACCTGGCCAAGATAAAGCATAGCAGTGTGAACAGACAACACAGAGTTACACATGGAGTAAACAATTAACAAGTCAATAACACAGTAGGAAAAAAAAATGTGGAATCTATATACATTGTGTGCAAAAAGCATGAGGAGGTAGGTGAATAATTACAATTTTGCAATTTTGAGTGATAAATGATCAGATGGTCATGTACAGGTAGAGATATAGGTGTGCAAAAGAGCAGAAAAGTAAATAAATAAAAACTGTGGGGATGAGGAAGGGGAAAATGGGTGGGCTATTTACCAATAGACTATTATGTACAGCTGCAGCGATCGGTTAGCTGCTCAGATAGCTGATGTTTGAAGTTGGTGAGGGAGATAAGTCTCCAACTTCAGAGATTTTTGCAATTCGTTCCAGTCACAGGCAGCAGAGTACTGGAACGAAAGGCGGCCGAATGAGGTGTTGGCTTTAGGGATGATCAGTGAGATACACCTGCTGGAGCGCGTGCTATGGATGGGTGTTGCCATCGTGACCAGTGAACTGAGATAAGGCGGAGCTTTACCTAGCATGGCCTTGTAGATGACCTGGAGCCAGTGGGTCTGGCGACGAATATGTAGCGAGGGCCAGCCGACTAGAGCATACAAGTCGCAGTGGTGGGTAGTATAAGGTGTTTTAGTGACAAAACGGATGGCACTGTGATAAACTGCATCCAGTTTGCTGAGTAGAGTGTTGGAAGCAATTTTGTAGATGACATCGCCGAAGTCGAGGATCGGTAGGATAGTCAGTTTTACTAGGGTAAGCTTGGCAGCGTGAGTGAAGGAGGCTTTGTTGCGGAATAGAAAGCCGACTCTTGATTTGATTTTCGATTGGAGATGTTTGATATGGGTCTGGAAGGAGAGTTTGAAGTCTAGCCAGACACCTAGGTACTTATAGGTGTCCACATATTCAAGGTCGGAACCATCCAGTGTGGTGATGCTAGTCGGGCATGCGGGTGCAGGCAGCGATCGGTTGAAAAGCATGCATTTGGTTTTACTAGCGTTTAAGAGCAGTTGGAGGCCACGGAAGGAGTGTTGTATGGCATTGAAGCTCGTTTGGAGGTTAGATAGCACAGTGTCCAATGACGGGCCGAAAGTATATAGCATGGTGTCGTCTGCGTAGAGGTGGATCAGGGAATCGCCCGCAGCAAGAGCAACTGTCACGCCTTGGTCATTGTATTTTGTGTTTTTGTTATATGTTTGGGTAGGCCAGGGTGTGACATGAGTTTATATGTTGTGTTTCGTATTGGGGTTTGTATTATTTGGGATCGTGGCTGATTAGGGGTGTGGTATAGGCTTGGCTGCCTGAGGCGATTCTCAATTAGAGTCAGGTGCTTATCGTTGTCTCTGATTGGGAACCGTATTTAGGTAGCCTGAGTTCGCTTTGTATTTTGTGGGTGTTTGTACCTGTCTCTGTGTTGTAGTCACCAGATAGGCTGTAATTAGTTTCACGTTCCGTTCTGTTGTTTTTGTATTTAGTTTCAGTTATTTCATGTACCGCGATTCAGTTCATTAAAGTCATGAGTAACCTACACGCTGCATTTCGGTCAGACTCTCTTCATTCAACAGACGAATGCCGTTAAAGCAACATCATTGATATATACAGAGAAAAGAGTCGGCCCGAGAATTGAACCCTGTCGCACCCCCATAGAGACTGCCAGAGGCCTGGACAGCATGCCCTCCGATTTGACACACTGAACTCTGTCTGCAAAGTAATTGGTGAACCAGGCAATGCAGTCATCCGAAAAACCGAGGCTACTGAGTCTGCCGATAAGAATATGGTGATTGACAGAGTCGAAAGCCTTGGCAAGGTCGATGAAGACGGCTGCACAGTACTGTCTTTTATCGATGGCGGTTATGATGTCGTTTAGTACCTTGAGTGTGGCTGAGGTGCACCCGTGACCGGCTCGGAAACCGGATTGCATAGCGGAGAAGGTACGGTGGGATGGTCAGTGACCTGTTTGTTGACTTGGCTTTCGAAGAGGCCCGCCTGCGTTAGAAGAGGCCCGCCTGCGTTAGAATACCTCATGATAATCTGTAGACCATACTATTTATCAAGAGAGTATCTATAATATATCTAGAATTTTCTTAGCTGTCTATTTACTGCCACAAACCGATGCTGGCACGAAGACCACACTCAACGAACTGTATAGGGCCATAACTAAATAAGAAATAGCTCAGCCAGAGGTGGCACTCCTGGTGGCCAGGGATTTTAATGCAGGATAACTCAAATCCGTTTTAACTGATTTCTACCAGCATGTCACCTGTGCAACTAGAGGCGAAAAAGCGAGACGGAATACAATGTGATTTTCTGGATTTTTGTTTTAGATTCTGTCTCTCACAGTCGAAGTGTACCTATGATTAAAAAAATACAGACCTCTACATGCTTTGTAAGTAGGAAAACCTGCAAAATCGGCAGTGTATCAAATACTTGTTCTCCCCACTGTATATACCCCAACCAGAAGTCATGGATTACAGCCAACATCCACACTGAGCGGAATACCAGTGGAGGCTGCTGAGGGGAGGGCGGCTCATAATAATGGCTGGGATGGAGTGAATGGAATGGCATGTAACACACGTAAACCATGTTTTTGCTGTATTTGGTACAATTCCACTCCAGCTATTACCACGAGCCTATCCTACCCAATTAAGGTGCCACCAACCTCCTGTGCGGGACACCCTCTGTCGAACATTCAAACAGGAAAAGCTTCAATAGAGGACTGAGATCGAATCCTACTACACCGGCTCATTCACAAAGCCACAGGGCCATATGGATTACCAGGACGCGTACTCAGAGCATGTGCTGACCAGATGGCAAGTGTCTTTACTGACATTTTCCTCCTCTCCCTTACCCAGTCTGTTTCAAGCAGACCACCAGTCGCTGTGCCCAAGAACGCAAAGGTAACCTGTCTGAATGACTATCGCCCTGTAGCACTCACATCTGTAGCTATGAAATGCTTTCAAATTCTGGTCATGGCTCACATCAACACCATCATCCCAGACACCCTGGAGCCACTCCAATTTGCATAGAGCACCAACAGATCCACAGATGTCGCAATCTCTATTGCACTCCACGCGGCCCTTTCCCACTTGGACAAAAGGAACACCTATGTGAGAATGCTGTTCATTGACTACAGCTCAGCGTTAAACAACAATGGTGCTCTCCAAGCTAAGCTAAGGAACTTGGGACTGAACACCTCCCTCTACAACTGGATCCTGGACAGGAAGCCACCAGGTGGTGAGGGTAGCCAACAACACATCTGCCACACTGACCTTCAACAAGAGGGCCCCTCAGGGGTGCCTGCTTGGTCTCATCCTGTATTCCCTGTTCAAAGTTGATGATGAGAAAGCATATAGGGAGGAGGGCAGTGTGGTGCCATGACAAATCCAATCAAATCAAATGTATTTATATAGCCCTTCGTACATCAGCTGATATCTCAAAGTGCTGTACAGAAACCCAGACTAAAACCTCAAACAGCAAGCAATGCAGGTGTAGAAGCACGGTGGCTAGGAAAAACTCCCTAGAAAGGCCAAAACCTAGGAAGAAACCTAGAGAGGAACCAGGCAATGTGGGGTGGCCAGTCCTCTTCTGGCTGTGCCGGGTGGAGATTATAACAGAACATGGCCAAGATGTTCAACAACCTCTCCCTCAACGTCAGCAAGACAAAGGAGCCGATTGTGGACTACAGAAAATGGAGGGCCGAGCACGCCCCAATTCACATCATCGAGGCTGCAGTGGAGCGGGTTGAGAGCTTCAAGTTCCTCAGTGTCCACATCACTAAGGCTCTAGAATGGTCCAAACACACCAACACAGTCGCGAAGAGGGCACAACAACTCCTCATCCTCCTCGGGAGGCTCAAACAATTTGGCAAGGGCTATCAGATCCTCAAAAAAGAAAGTAAAACAATTAAATAAATGATTTTAAAAATCTAAATAAGTTATACTGCTGTACCATGACTGGCAGCATCACCGCTTGGTATGGCAACTTACTTGGCATCACTGGGAAGGAGCTCCCTGCCAGGCGGTGTCAGAGGAAGGCCCTAAATTAAAAATTAAATTAAAACTCCAGCACCCAAGTCATAGACTGCACCAAGTATAGAACTAACAGGACCCTGAACAGCTTCAACCCCCAAGCAATAAGACTAAATAGCTAAATAGTTAGTCAAATAGCTACCCGGACTATCTGTAGTGAGCATTTTTGCAAGAACTTGTTTTGAAACATCAACTCGGTACGGCTACCCCTTGTATCCAAGTTATTGTTACTCATGGTGTATCTATTATTACATGTATTATTGATTGTTTTACTTTCTCTAGTTTCCTTCTCTCTGCATGGTTGGGAAGTTCCCGTAAAACAAACTTTTCCCTGTTAGTCCACACCTGTTGTTTACGAGGCATGTGACGAATAAAATTAGATTTGATGTTGCTGCATTTGTGGGCGGAGTGCGCGAGCGCTAAAATCGTTGCGCACCTGTCAACTGGGCACTGGGTAGGTGATGCTAGATGATGGCGAGTGTCTTTAATGTGATCTGAGTTTGTTTTTCGGCGACTATTGGGGCAACAGAGTCACTTAAGAAGGCAAAAGGAAATAATAAAACCAGGGAGTCATTGAAGGAGTTTTATCGTGGCAGCGTCACAAACTTGGGACCGAATAACAACACCAAACCAAAGGTGAATTCATGTAAACAAAATCAACAACTTTTTTTTGTCCGCTGCTCTTCATTGCAGCCAACTCAGACTATTGTTTATTGTACTTTAAGCGCGCAATGGCTTCTCCGGGTGCCAGTTCGAGCCCTTTGAGTATCCTGGCTCCCAAAACGAAGACAAAGAAGAAACATTTTGTACAGCAGAAAGTGGAGGTGTTCCGAGCCAGTGACCCTATTCTAAGCGTCCTTATGTGGGGAGTTAATCACTCGGTACGTCGATTAAATCAATGTTTTTGTTGATTATTAGTATTATTGTGTGTGTTCTAACAGTGTAACGTATCCACTATCTGCAGATTAATGACCTGGTCCAGGTGCCTGTCCCCGTCATGCTGCTTCCTGATGACTTCAAAGCCAATACCAAGATCAAAGTCAACAACCATCTCTTCAACAAGTAGGCTACTTTACTAGACTCCATATAACTCCGTAAAAAATAGATATATTGATCCTTGCTCAAGTGGAGAGTTAATCATGTAATCTGATTTATAAATCCCCTTCTTGATTCAATTGTTCCAAATTTGTCACACAATCTCTGCCAGGGCAGGCTCTAGCCTTTCGGGGGCCCTAAGCAAGATTTGGTGGCCCTTTTAGTTTTAAAATTCATTTCCTTGAATTGTACACATTTATCCATGGGGCGTAGAGTGAATGGTGTTGTTTTAAAGGCCTACCTCAATCAAAAATGTTATTTTACACACTAAGGTTGGAATAATACTGTGTAACTGAGAACATGATGATAATGGCCTATTAGTGTAACAGCTATTTGAAAAGACCAGCTGAAATTTCAGCCTGTTTTGGTGGGATGGATTATTGGCCTTCCATTATGACAGCACCACGCGGTAAATTAGTTTAATAGACCAATAAGAGTTCCAAACCTCTCTGACAACAATAGCTACTTTTCAGTTTTCCCCTCCCCATGCAGATCACTCCCAGACAGTCCTAGCAAAATTCTCGCTTGAGAAATTCAAATCAAATCAAATTGGGTTTGTCACATGCGCCAAATACAACAGGTTTCACCTTACAGTGAAATGCTTACTTACAGGCTCTAATCAATAGTGCAAAGAAGGTGTTAGGTGAACAATAGGTAAGTAAAGAAATAAAAATAACAGTAAAAAGACAGACTCTATACAGTAGCGAGGCTATAAAAGTAGCGAGGCTACATACAGACACTTGTTAGTCAGGCTGATTGAGGTAGTATGTACATGTAGATATGGTTAAAGTGACTGCATATATGATGAACAGAGAGTAGCAGTAGCGTAAAAGAGGGGTTGACGGGTGGCGGGACACAATGCAGATTGGTAGGCCCAATTGAGGTAGTATGTACATGAAGGTATAGTTAAAGTGACTATGCATATATGATAAAAAGAGTAGCAGCAGCGTAAAAAGAGGGGTTGGGGGGGGGGTCGCACACAAATAGTCTGGGTAGCCATTACCTGTTCATGAGTCTTATGGCTTGAGAGTAGAAACTGTTGAGAAGCCTTTTTGTCCTAGACTTGGCACTCCATTACCGCTTGCCATGCAGTAGTAGAGAGGACAGTTTATGACTGGGGTGGCCGGGATCTTTCACCATTTTTAGGGCCTTCCTCTGACACCGCCTGATGTACAGGTCCTGGATGCCAGGCAGCTTAGCCCCAGTGATGTACTGGGCCATACGCACTACCCTCTGTAGTGTCTTGCGGTCGGAGGCCGAGCAATTGCAGTACCAGGCAGTGATGCGACCAGGATGCTCTCGATGTTGCAACTGTAGAACCTTTTGAGGATCTCGGGACCCATGCCAAATCTTTTTAATTTCCTGAGGGGGGAATAGGCTTTGTTATGACCTCTTCACGACTGTCTTGGTGTGTTTGGACCATTCTAGTTTGTTGTTGATGTGGACACCAAGGGACTTGACTCTCTCAACCTGCTCCACTACAGCCCTGTCGATGAGAATGGGGGAGTGCTCGGTCCTCCTCTTCCTGTAGTCCACAATCATCTCCTTAGTCTTAGTTACGTTGAGGGATAGGTTGTTATTCTGGCACCACCTGGCCAGGTCTCTGACCTCCTCCTTATAGGCTGTCTCGTCGTTGTCGGTGATCAGGCCTACCACTGTTGTGTCGTCTGCAAACTTAATGATGGTGTTGGAGTCGTGGGTGAACAGGGAGTTCAGGAGGGGACTGAGCAATCACCCCTGTGGAGCTCCAGTGTTGAGGATCAGCGTGGCAGATGTGTTGCTACCTACCCTCACCACCTGGGGACGGACGGTCAGGAAGTCCAAGATCCAGTTGCAGAGGGAGATGTTTAGTCCCAGGATCCCTAGCTTAGTGATGAGCTTTGAGAGCACTATGGTGTTGAACGCTGAGCTGTAGTCAATGAATAGCATTCTCACATAGGTGTTCCTTTTGTCCAGGTGGGAAAGGGCAGTGTTGAGCGCAATAAAGATTGCATCATCTGTGGATCTGTTTGGGCGCTATGCAAATTGGAGGGGGTCTAGGGTTTCTGGGTTAATGGTGTTGATGTGAGCCATGATCAACCTTTCAAAGCACTTCATGGCTACGGACGTGAATGCTATGGGTCTGTAGTCATTTAGGCAGGTTGCCTTTGTGTTCTTGTGCACAGGGACTATGGTGGTCTGCCTGAAACATGTTGGTATTACAGATTCAATCAGGGCGCACTAGCGACTCCTGTGGCGGGTCGTGCGCAGTGCACGCTAACCAAGGTTGCCAGGTGCATGGTGTTTCCTCCGACACACTGATGCGGCTGGCTTCCGGGTTGGATGCGCGCTGTGTTAAGAAGCAGTGCGGCTTGGTTGGGTTGTGTATCGGAGGATGCATGACTTTCAACCTTCGTCTCTCCCGAGCCCGTACAGGAGTTGCAGCGATAAGTTGGTAGCTACTAACAACTGGATACCCTGAAATTGGGGAGAAAAAGGGGGTAAAAATTCGCACACAAAAAACAGAAAGAAAAAAATGTCAGTGAAGACACCTGGCAGTTGGTCAGCACATGCCCGGAGTACACGTCCTGGTAATCCGTCTGGCCCCATGGCCTTGTGTATGTTGACCTGTTTAAAGGTCTTACTCGCGTCTGCTACGGAGAGCGTGATCACACAGTCGTCCGGAACATGCAATGCCTCAGTGTTGCTTGCCTCGAAGCGAGCATAGAAGTGATTTAGCTCATCTGGTAGGCTCATGTCACTGGGCAGCTCGCGGCTGTGCTTCCCTTTGTAGTCTGTAATAGTTTGCAAGCGCTGCCACATAAGACGAGCGTTGGAGCCGGTGTAGTATGATTCAATGTTAGCCCTGTATTGACGCTTTGCCTGTTTGATGGTTCGTCGCAGGGCATAGCAGGATTTCTTGTAAGCTTCCGGGTTATAGTCCCGCACCTTGAAAGCGGCAGCTCTACCCTTTAGCTCAGTGTGAATGTTGCCTGTAATCCATGACTTCTGGTTGGGGTATGTACGTACAGTCACTGTGGGGACGATGTCCTCGATGCACTTATTGATAAAGCCAGTGATTGATGTTGTGTACTCCTCAATGCCATCGTAAGAATCCTGGAACATGTTCCAGTCTTTGATAGCAAAACAGTCCTGTAGTTTAGAATCTGCTTCATCTGACCCCTTTTTTTATAGAGCGAGTCACTGGTGCTTCCTGCTTTAATGTTTGCTTGTAAGCAGGAATCAGGAGGATAGAATTGTGGTCGGATTTACCAAATGGAGGGCGAGGGAGAGCTTTGTACACATCTCTGTGTGTGGAGTACAGGTGATCTAGATTTTTTAAATTCTGGTTGCACATTTAACATGTTGATAGAAATTTGGTAGAACTGATTTAAGTTTCCCTGTATTATGTCTCCGGCCACTAGGAGCGCCACCTCTGGGTGAGTGGTTTCCTTTTGCCTTATTTCCTTATACAGCTGACTGAGTGCGGTCTTAGTGCCAGCAGCTGTCTGTGGTGGTAAAGTATGTGTAGCCATTTGATTAGATGTTCAGGAGTCTTATGGCTTAGGGGTAGAAGCTGTTTAGAATCCCCTTGGACAATGACTTGGCGCTCCGGTACTGCTTCCATGCGTTAGCAGAGAGAACAGTCTATGATTAGGGTGGCTGGAGTCTTTGACAATTTTTAGGTCCTTCCCCTGACACCGCCTGGTATAGAGGTCCTGGATGCGAGGAAGCTTGGCTCCGGTGATGTACTGGGCTGTACGCACTACCTCTGAGCCTTGCGGGTCAGAGGCCGAGCAGTTGCCATACCAGGCAGTGATGCAACAATTAGGATGCTCTCAATGACATTTACTCAAGCTATTTTTCAATGTTTTAAATTAAAATGGTAAAACAATCACAGTAAGGTACTTCATTGTTACCCTGAAATTATTTGATAGTGAGATTTTAAAAAAACAGATGCATTGGACCTTTTTTAAGTCAAGGTTTTACCCAATTCTACACATTTTGCCAAGGGGCAGAGCGCATACAATTGCACTTACTGCTAATTTCCTGCAAATATACAAATTTTGCCATGATGTGGGATACATTTTTGCACGTTTTAAAGCTAATTTCCTGCAATTCTACAAATTGTGTAGAGTCTTGTGTCATGTTATTATGATATCTGAGTGAAAATTACAAACAAAATCAATGGGAGCCCCCTGGAGCACGTTTGCTGCTTGTCCAGTCAGTTTTCGGTCATATTTACTACAAATGTAAAAAACTACCAGTCTAAACATTGTTGGCTGACATTGAGTGACAGTCAGTGACTGACATAACAAGAGAGAAACTGCTGATGCACAACCAAATTATGGAATTTCACACGGTTTATTCTACTATTCTTAGTAAGATGAGACCCCGACTGAGTTCCTAAAAAAAAAAACATGTTTAAAAAAAAGGGGGCCGCAACGTGGACCTACGTGGACCTAAGATATCGTTTATGTTGCTTATGCCTGGAACCGGCCCTGATCTTTGCCACAAACCAATTTTCTGTTCTAGCAATAATTGCATATTAGAAGATAGGTTTGTCTAAGGCGAGCACTACGTATGAAGCTGTATTTCTGTGCAGAGATGAGAGAGGGAGTGTTTGTGGGAAACACTGCTACCTAAAGCATTAGTGAGAGCTTTGGAGTCTTGCAGGTTTTTAAGGAGGAGGATTTACAGTAAAGTGCTCATACTATTCTAAAAGAGAAAGAAATGTCCTGTGTGTGGACCAGAGCAGGGATTGTTTAATCTCTTGGTGTGGCTCAGCTCACACAAGCACCATGACGCTCAATGGCTAAGTAGACAGCGCAATTAGACTCACGATGACATGTCCACTGAAAGGAATGTGAAAGGAATCGGACACACAGAGAGAGTGTGTGTGTGTGTGTGTGTGTGAGAGAGAGAGAGACACACAGAAGTGACAGAGATGAGTCTAATAAAAATAAAGTGTATTCTTGTATTTGTCAAAGGCCAGAGATTGGCAGCTCTGATGTCTCATTTTGTGTTGTTATTGTACAGTGGGGTCCTGCATGTTTCTTAGGCAGAGACCGTAAACTGTATAAACCTCAATGAGATTTGGTAGAGTTTTCCAATCCTTTAATCTGGTCAGGAATTCAGGCCCTGGTGAAGGATTGCTCCCACTTTACTTTGTATGGATTCTTTTACATTTGCACAAGAATGAGAAAGTCCTTTGAAATAATTTTGGAATGATAGGCACAGTGGTTCAGATATCGTAATATCAATCAGATGTCCTCAGAAATGCCGTCCTCTATTATTAATCCAATTATTATAGCAATGATATTTTTACAGTAGCCCATAGACTGCAAAACCTACTCATCCAAAATGGTTATTGCACAGTGGTGGTTGCAACAATATAATTGATTTGAGCTTGTCCTCAGATTATTCTTCAATACACTATTCATAATATTAATCAGTTATTGAGCTCAGTTGTACAAGTTGCTCATTCCGATCCTTGTATTTACAGTCTGTTCTCTTCTCTGCTTTCCTCCCTAAGTTGTAGTACACAGCTGAAAGCACTTGGGAGAATGATTAGAAGCGTGTTGTCCCGTTTCTGAACAATGAAGTGTGAAATTCCTGCCTCAAGTAGGGAGAGGAGAGGGAAAGAGGGAGATGCAAAACAACATGCAGAAATAGAGGCCAAATGATATCCATGTCCTCGTGGTTAATAGGTGTAGTGCATCAGGTCATTAAGTTGAAGTCTGGTTCTGGTGTTTCTCATGTTTGTCTACAATATGTAGAATTATAGCCTTTATGTTTGTGAATGTTGAATTCATATAGGCCTAACCTTATAAAACCCGTAGAATTAGAATGAGTAGAAGAGGCATCCCCATTCGTTCTACTTGTATGATCGGAAATCCCCCAAAATAATATAAAGCTGTAATAAACATCAATATTTACACTTTTGATCTCTATTATTTGTTTCTCTACAGAGAGAATCTTCCAGGACATTTCAAGTTTAAAGAGTATTGTCCACAGGTGTTCCGCAATCTCCGAGAGCGCTTTGGAATCGAGGATCTGGATTATCAGGTATGAATACCCACACACAGGCCAACATGGTGAGTCTTTATAAGCTCTGTGGCTTTGATGGCCTACTAGAAAGGGGGTAGGATTGAATGGGGCAGTTTTAAATTTGCATGAGGTTGGCATAATATTTGCATGGATTGGTTGGTAGGTAAGGTCTGTGTGTTCACTGCATGTTCTCACATAGTGGTGTCTGTCGATTTTCATTGTCACAGGTTATGTGGCATTAATAGGGACTCGTGTGATTTTGGGGGAGAGTTGCCATTCAAAGGTGATGGAATTTTACTGGTCCGATGTCCGTTTAATCAGTCATATCCCAATTTTCTTCTAAGAGATGCATCTACCATCTGTTTTGATGCTGTGTTAGAAAAACATAAACTCCACATTTTAATTTGTTTCAGTCATGAAAACATCTGTCAAAGTTAGATTTTGTGGTTAACCATACTCTTTATGTACCGAGATTTAAAATGTTTTCCATAACACAAACAAAGGAAAGGTTTTTAGATATTATTGGTGGCTGTTGCACTTCTCTTAACTCCATATCCCCTCTGATACCAAGGCTTCTCTGGCACGCAGCCCTCCGGTGAAGGACGGGGATGGTCATGGAGTGGGGCTGCTGCTGACATCATATGATCGCACCCTGAAACTGAAACAGATCTCCAGTGAGGAAGTGGAGGACATGCACAACATCCTATCTGAATATCACCAGGTAACAACACTGACACCCTATTCCCATCTGGCAACCTATTCCCTTTAGTACACAACTGTGCAACAGTGAGAGTGCAAAGCTGGTCCTGGAGACTCTGGAAATGGGTGTTTTAAGCTTTTGTTCCAACTCAGCATTAAAAGTGATATTTCGGCAATGAGGCCCTTTATCTACTCCCCCAGTCAGATGAACTCGTGGATACCATTTTTATGTCTTTGTGTCCAGTAAGAAGAAAGTTGGATGTAGTTTTGCAAGCCAATGCTAACTAGCATTAGCGCAAGGACTGGAATTCTATGTGTGTCTGCTAACATGCTATGCAGCTGACTCAATTAGTGATTATTTCAATCATTGAATTTATTGATTAAGCCCTTCTTACATCAGCTGATATCTCAAAAGTGTTGTACAGAAACCCAGCCTAAAACCCCAAACAGCAAGCAATGCAGGTGTAGAAGTACTGTGCCTAGGAAAAACTGCCTAGAAAGGCCAGAACCTAGGAAGAAACCTAGAGAGGAACCAGGCTATGAGGGGTGGCCAGTCCTCGTTCTGGCTGTGCCGGGTGGAGATTATAACAGAACATGACCAAGATGTTCAAATGTTCATAGATGGCCAGCATGGTGAAATAATAATAATAATCACAGTAGTTGTCAAGGGTGCAACGTGTCAGCACCTCAGGAGTAAATGTCAGTTGGCTTTTCATAGCTGATCATTCAGAGTATCTCTACCGCTCCTGCTGTCTCTAGAGAGTTGAAAAAAGCAGGTCTGCGACAGGTAGCACGTCCGGTGAACAGGTCAGGGTTCCAAAGCCGCAGGCAGAACAGTTGAAACTGGAGCAGCAGCACGGCCAGCTGGACTAGGGAAAGCAAGGAGTCATCAGGCAAGGTAGTCCTGGAACAATGCTCTGCACGTCCTGTACTGGAGTTGAGAAGCAATCTCATATACAGATGCAGCATCACACTTAAATAAAATAACTGCATACTTCATTAAGCTCTTGATCACCTCACCCACATCGTCCCTGCTTCTCCCTCTCTGCCAGCACATAGTGACGTGTCACGGCAGCACGCTGCTGCCTCAGTTTCTGGCCATGTACCGGGTGACCGTGGAGAGTGAGGACACCTACCTCATCGTTATGAGGAACATGTTCAGCCACAGGCTCAACGTTCACAGGAAGTACGACCTTAAGGTATCAATCGATCAATCACATTATTTTATAAAATATCTTTTTGCATCAGCAGTAGTCATAAAGAAAGTCCTATACACTTTTTCAATACATCATGTTTAGGATATTTTGAGTGCAACCACATTTGGGTTTTTTCAAATTATGTAACCACATTTAGCCCATATATTCAGGTCACTCATCATCAGTTCTATGATGTTCCATGTTGTGGATATGAGGTATGTTACTGGTTTGGGCTCAGGATAAAGTCAGTCTACTTACAATAATGTGGTTATATTGAGATTATGCTCTCACACAGACGGACCACTAGATGGTATACTGGTGTCGTTACCCATTCTGTCCACAGTAGTTTTGCTCAGTTACACCATAGATGTAATTACTTTCAGTGAAAGAAAGCAACCCGGCTCTGAAAGGGAATAATGAATATAAACATATAGGCTACAATGACTATAGCAGAGTAACAAATGGGTATGAATGAGGTTCAACACTGTAATGGCATAGAACTGGAATAGCTCAATATGAAGGACTGTATATGATAATACATTGCAGTGATGAGTAATAGCAACCATAGCTAATAACTGTATATGATAATAGATATAGTAGGCTATTACAAAGTAAGGCACAACAATGACTGTAATCGACCAGTAGATGGTGAAGGTTATAACACAGTAACAAGTATCAAATGGATACTAAATGGGAAACAAGTAAATAGCCACTAATAATTGCAGCGAGCCAGTCTCTGCGGTGTCAGCCAGACATAAACAAGTAACACAAGCTGGGAAATAGTCCTACAGCGCCCTCTGCAGGATAATTGGTAACAGGCAGGTTTGTAAACAGAATGTGTTCTTTTATCAGGGGTCTCTGGTGTCCCGTGAAGCGAGTTTAAAGGAAAAGGTAAGATCATAGCAAATGGATTTATTTTCCAAAGTGAGTTGTGGGATATTTTGAAATTGATCAACATGTAGATCCAAAGTGGTTCTCTTATTGACTTGCTCCCTTTCCCCTCTTTCTCGTTGTGTTTTCAGGAGAAAGAGTTGCCCACCTACAAAGATGTGGACTTCAGGAATAACATGCAGAAGGTTTATGTGAGTGAGGAGGAGAAGGAGAGGATCATGGACAAGCTCAATAGAGACGTGGAGGTGAGTGTCCGAGACATGGCACAGCATCAGTTGCACAGCAGTATAATATGCATCAGTGCAGAGTGGCTGGCTGAGAGGAATGCCCCAGAGTGGGTTGAGCGGGAGGAAAGATGAACAGACAAATGTGACTGAGCTGTTGTAATTGGCTAACTGTACTATGTTTGTCTTTTCTTCTGTGTGTGTGTCTCCCTTTCTCTCTCGCTCTTTTTCTCTCTCCAGTTCCTGGTGCATCTGAGGATCATGGACTACAGCCTGCTGCTGGGGATCCACGATGTGGGCCGGGTGGAGGAGGAGGAGCTGGAGGAGGAGTCGTATGATGATTATGATGCGGAGGACGAGGAGGAGGAGGAGAACAGCCTGACTCCTGCTCCTACTGTGGGCTCCTATGGCACCTCCCCTGAGGGCATCGCTGGCTACATGAACTCCTTTAAACCCCTGGGGCCCGGGGAGTTTGACCCTTATGTAGACGTCTACGCCATTCAGAGTGCTGTGGGTGAGTCCCCATAGAGATCCTATAATTAACTTCTAGAATTAAAGTTTTCCTGACCAAGATGGCAGATTTTTAGGCATATTGCTGGGATGACAAATTACGTTCTATTTAGTTCTGAGCCCCAACTAGTGAATTTTGTAGGTGATCAGAACAATGATTCAAAGAGGAATGGTTTCTTTTTTGATGTCTTGGATGTTTTGTATGGGAATTGATGATCTAACTATTGGATACATTGATATAAACCATGGCATTGTTGAATAGTTGTTTCTGATTGGCTTGAAGGGCATTCTTTCCTTTTATACAAATAGTGGTTCTAATGCTGATTGGTTAACCTCATTCTAGCCGGTGTCTATACCATGAGTTACCACCGGCTACATCTATGACATTAAATGCCTATTTATTCTGTTCCATCTGACTGTGCAATCCATTGTCTCATCAGCCCTGCCAGACAATTTCTAAACATGATCATCACTTTAAAACACATCTAGACATTATCTCACATTTCTTTTAGACTAACATTTCGTTTTCAACAATGGACATTTGTATAAACCTTGCTGTCTGTCTCTCTGACATTTGCAACATTGTTTCAGTAATCAAATTCGATCTCCAGCTGTCCCATAGTAATGAACGTGTCGAGAAGATAGACAGGCAGGCACCGTTTCTCAGCCAGTTGAAATAATGAATCAGCTGGCATCATTTTTATGGATGTATACAAAGAAATGTCAATTGAAAAAAAGGTAAAAAGAAACAAAGTTTGCAGTCTTTCCTGCTTCAGTTTGAAGTGATTGTGTTAACTGTGTTGTTGGCTAGCTCCTCTGAAGAACAGTGTCCTGATAAGAGAGCACATGTTCTATGCCAGGTGAAATCACACCTCATTTGCTCATTCTTATGGATGTATCTAAATAAATGTCACTAGAAAACAGCTTAAACAAATGCAAATGCAGCTACTGTTGTTATTCTGGCTGCACTGTTTGACGTGACTGTAAATTGGCTAGCAAGCATGGGATAAGAACGTTGCCAGCCAGTATGGCAATAGAACATTTAGAACGAACGACGGGGTCGTGTCCGTAGATGGAGAACAAAAAGACTGAACGACTGGGTCGCGTCTTTGGAAACCTAACTGATAGAACAAATGACCAGCTGGCTTGGGTAGCAAACCTAGATTTGTGTTGGGACTATATATTGTGGAAGGATGAAAGAGTATGAATAAATTCATCAAAATAACATTTTTAATGAAAATATGTCAGTCATTATTTGAATATGTTGGTAGTCCGTTGTATAAAAGTGATAATGCCCTCGAAGCTGGAGGATATATTGCCGATTTTCTCGGGCCTAACAACTTGTGCCAATATATCCTAAAAACACTGGCTTCTCGGGCATTGTCACTTAAATAACACACAGTATATTTGCACGGTAGAATTCAGTGACTGTAGTTCATTCTTATGGTAATGTTTGAGGTGCTTTTGAAAGCAAAAGTCAAATTGAAAACATTACTGGCCTTGTTGATTTAGATTTTAATAATAGCAAACTATGAGTGATGGTTCGGTTAGCTAAACTAGCAAGTCTGTTTGGTTACTAACTACTGTCGCTATCTAGTAAACTTGCTAGCTACTTCACATTTCTAGCGGCAGGGTCATTCCTAATATGCGGTTCCTTTTCTGTCCCCAGGAAATATCAGTTCTTATTTAGTATAAAATTTGGATTCCAAAAGGCTTTAAATATAAGATCAGGTGTCATTTACCTTAACACCAAAATATGGATCCTGAAAGGGAATTTTCTGCATTTTAAACACTTTTTGTCAGTGAATGTAGGCATTTTGGCCATGTCTCCAGATGTTATTTACTTCTACAAGAAATATAAGCCATAAAATAAAATGTTTCAAATCTTTCTTCATGATTTTATAGTCATAGTTAGTCTTTTTCGTCATTAGTGTTTTTTCATGATTATTGTATTTATCATTTTATTTAAGATTTTCTGTGTCTCTCTATCACTTATCACCCTGTAAGTTTTTTGTAATATTCCATTTAAGAAAACGACCTCTTCCTACAATGGCACCACATTCAAGAAGTGTCATAATTTCTTTGGTGGGAAAACTATGGTGCAAAGCTAGATAACTAGAAACACTTAGTTGTATCTATTTTTCCATGTTTCATGTTGTTAGTCTGTATGTCCCACTCATAAATGTCCACCCTGTTAGGCTAAATTATAGACAAAATATGTTTGATAGAGAAGTTAAAATCCTGTTCAAATGTTCACCGTTAAGTGCCTGAGCTTGACCAATATGTTTTTCTGATAGAATACAAAAATGTATATTTCTTTTCTTCCTAAATTTGAGGTACAAATGCCACCGCATTGTAGGAATTGCCCGGCAAATGTGTTATATTATAGCCAAGGTATAATCAACTTTTTTATTTTACCAGGTAAGTTGACTGAGAACACATTCTCATTTACAGCAACAACCTGGGGAATAGTTACAGGGGAGAGGAGGGGGGATGAATGAGACAATTGTAAGCTGGGGATGATTAGGTGACCATGATGGACAGCTTGGGAATTTAGCCAGGACACTGGGGTTAACACCCCTACTCTTACAGTAAATGCCATGGGTTCTTTAATGACCTCAGAGAGTCAGGACACACGTGCGGTCCTCTGTAGCTCAGTTGGTAGAGCATGGCGCTTGTAACGCCAGGGTAGTGGGTTCAATCCCCGGGACCACCCATACGTAGAATGTATGCACACATGACTGTAAGTCGCTTTGGATAAAAGCGTCTGCTAAATGGCATATATTATTATTATATTATTTAACATCCCATCTGAAAGACAGCACCCTACACAGGGCAGTCACTGCCAAGGGGCATTTTTTGACCAGAGGAAAGAGTGCCTCCTACTGGCCCCCCAACACCTCCAGCAGCAGCTGGTTTCCCATCCAGGGACTGACCCTGCTTAGCTTCAGAAGCAAGCCAGCAGTAGGATTCAGGGTGGTATGCTGCTAGTTAACTTGTGGCTCTATGCAGATCCTTCTACGTTGTTCATTATTTTCCATAGAACGCATAGACTCCTGTTGATTATCCTTTAGACACAGTGATGAGGAATAATGAACTTGTGGGCACAATCCTAACCTGAGAGACCCATGACTTACTTACTTGATACTGCATCAATGTGTCAATGAGAGATTTGTGTGATATTTGTATCATATGCATCCAAATACGGTTAGGATTTGTCTCATACTATATTAAGCCGTATACAGTACCTGTATACCTCAGTCAGTGGGGGAGTGATCATTGTCTATCCACTGTGTGATAGCCTTGTCTTGCTGCTGTAGGTGCACCCCAGAGGGAGGTGTACTTCATGGGTCTGATTGACGTCCTGACTCACTATGACACCAAGAAGAAAGCTGCTCATGCTGCCAAGACCGTCAAACATGGGGTGAGTGACACACAGATGCTTGCAATAGAGTTGAGTATACATTTGGAACTGTACTTTAGAAACTTTTAGGGGGTAGGAAATACCCACATTTTTCAATTGTTTTTCAAGATGTTTTCTATCTGAAAAGTTAGTTGTTGATTTTAACAATATCTGTATTTGACATGTTGTGTTTTTGTGATTCCTAGTCTGGAGCAGAAATCTCCACCGTTCACCCCGAGCAGTACGCAAAGAGGTTCCGTGAGTTCATTGCTAAGATCTTTGCCTAGTTTACCAGAAAACAGCTACATCTACAGTACCATGGCCGACTCGATACGAAAAAACTCCCCATTTAGTACCTTGTTGTTACAATTCATTATCTAACAGACACTGTATTTGATTCTAATATTTAACGACACTGCTTTTTGATTTCATGAATCAATTCAAGTAGATGATTTTGTATATAGATAACTACAGAGCAAATATACAGTATATTAACTAAGAAATATACCGTTTTTTAAAGATATTTATTTAATTGAAGTTTAAAAAAAGACTATTGGTACTAGCTTTGCCACCTGTGGAACACGAGAGAAACTACATCGTCACATGCCTCGAGTTCTGGTTGACTGGAATTTTGGAGACCTGGCAGAATTCTATTCGCTGTGGAAGTCTGACAACAGAGTGCGTTTGAATGGCTTCGGTGACGATGGGAAGAGAGAGAGAGCGTTGTCTTTGTGGTATGCTCTTCCAGCTGATTCTGACTGGATGGAGGCACAAAAGGAAGGAGTGACCGCAGCGATGGCTATTAATTTATGGACACACACACTGGACTGGTATTTTAGAAAGACTGATCGATGTCCTGCTTTGCCTAGATTTCTTTAAATCAAAACAAAGTGGAGCAATTCCTTTAAGTCTTTTGAAATCACTGATGTATCTTAATATATTGGGAGTGGCTCCTAAATCCGTGAGCGGATCTTTTATTTCTCAGGCTCGGTATCTGTGAGTGCGCAAATTCTCGCAGTATGTCTCATTCATTTTCTCATGCCGAACCCAGATTAGATATATGGCTAGTTAAATCGGAATTAAATTGCAAAAATATGATATTCGCAATGTCACTAAGAAAAAACAAAACCACTACAATGTCAATGATTTTGTCATGAGTTAAGTACCATTTGCTTGATTTGCAGACCCATGACGAAGGTTTATCGTCATTAGCTAGCTAGCGTTAGCTAACAAGCTGTATTCAAGTCCATTGGAAACCGATGCAACCCTGGTGGCTACGTGGCTAGCTAGACGACCGGTAGTGGCAGTAAGGTCCATATGAGAGACAAGGCTCTAAGTGCCATCGTGCACATAAAATACTGTTTGAGTTCGCTAAGAAGGTATACCAGTTATCATGTTAACTAGCTTTGCATGCATGGCAGGACCAGTGTTGTCCAAGATGGTTGATCGTTTCTGGTGATGTGTCAACATTACAACCAAATTGCAACCTATGGGACGCAAACATTCCTGCACATACACAGGTATCGGATAACAATAAGAAATATTTCTCAATATATTGCATATTTAGTCCACAATTTCTCTGACATTTGGCTTGTAGTTCTTGCACAACAAAGAAGTAGAGGCCGTTTTCAGGGACCTACCCAATCAAAACAAACAGTGAAATTATAGTTAGGGAGAAATTAACCATACGACCGCTACTAGGTGTCAATGTATCCCCACAGATAAAATGAATTTCAACAGTACTTAATAGAGTCCACTAACTTGCTGCACTGGTGTAAACTATTACTATTGCACATGATTTGTATATTGACATATCTGGGACATTTTGGAGAACACTTATGGATCTGTTAGACACATACAGACATCTATGTATTTTCTCTGTAAACGGATTTGTATTTCTTGGGTGAGGTGGGGCTAACTAAATAAGAAATGACAATCCAGGACAAATGGAAATACAGCCTGCTTTGTGATATCAAATGCCTTACATTTTAAGATGGGGTATGCAACCAAGCACACATGAAACCATTCATGAAGACAAATGATTTGAAGTACAACCTGCTAGGTATAAACCATTAAAAAATATTATAGATGCCCCAAAATAGATTGAATGGGCTTGTAATTCGCACAGTACTGATGAAAAATCAAGTGCATTTGATGTAAATATAGGTATACAAGGACATCTCGTGGTCAGCAGGTTTTTCATCCTCAGTCACTAGCTATCATAATTGTGTATCCCTCCTTCACAAGCTTGATGTTTCCTATGCAAAAAGGCAAAACGACACAGGTATTTATGTAACTGATGTGAAACGCTTGCTTAGTTGGTGGTGCACGCTAAAATAGTGTTTCAATCGATGACGTCACTTGCTCTGAGACCTTGTAGGTCAAGGGGAACCACTACTTCAGGGGCCGCGGCTTTTGTGGAGCGATGGGTAACGATGCTTCGTGGGTGACTGTTGTTGATGTGTGCAGAGGGTCCCTGGTTCGAGCCCGGGTATGGGCGAGGGGACAGTTTAAAGTTATACTGTTACATTTACATTGCAACATATATATTGTCAAAACAAAATAAAATTGTATGAGAAACCATAACTTCAATTAATAGCCGGGGTGTTTATTTTCTTAAATCACTGAACACAACTGCCTTTTATTAGAACAAGCTTCTATTTGAGCCGGGCATCTATCTCCTTAATGCACACAGTTTTTGCAAATTTGCATAGTTAATTGTCTAATTCCAGCATTCACATCCAGTGTTATCGTTTACAAACAGTGTCATGTTTATTTTGTGTTAGTATTCCACTATAAATACAACTTTTTTTTAAAACTTGACTATCATTTTTCTCCACTTTTATGTGCATTTTCGGCAGTTCTTACTTTCGCCACTAGAGATGATTTCTAGGGGTCTGTTCCCAAAGTTTTTGTTTCCAAACAAAGTGTTTTTGTGCTTGCCAGTTAGCTAGCCGTTCTCTGCTGTTAGCAACCAATGGCTAGCAGTTTCTTTCTGGTGATAAAAACAGATGATTACCATCATTTCTTCGAGACATTACTGAATGATTTAACGTAACGAATCAAACGTTAAATCAATTCATGGTAATCTCAAACAGGCAGTGGTGGAAAAAAGTACCCAATTGTCAAACTTGGGTAAAGTCAAGATACATTTTTAATAGAAAATGACTCCGGTGAAAGTCACCCAGTAAAATATTACTTGAGTAAAAGCCTAATGGTATTTGGTTTTAAATATACGTATATATCAAAAGTAAATATACATAAGAATCAAAAGTTAAAGTATAAATAATTTCAAAATTCCTTCCTTACATTTTGTTTTTATGCACACTCACGGATACGGAGCCATAGAAATAAAAGATCTGGTCACGAATTAGGAACCACTCACTAATATAATTTGTACAAATTACATTAAATGTTTCTTTAAATCTATGTTTGAGTTGATATCTACTAAATTATCTGTGTTACATTTTCGGAAGTTCTGTCTCTCCCATAAATCCAGATATCCTAATAGGCCTACAGTAAGGTGAGTCACAGTATTCCCGAAGTTCTTATCATATTTTATTAGTAATGTAATTTAAAGCATAGACCTAGCAAAGTATCCAGTGTTAAATCAACACTGACAGTGTTAAATTTAACACTGGGCCCATGCCTACACGGGTCCATACTTTTCAGTGTTAAATTAACATTCATGGCCATTTAGCTATCTTGCTGTTTCTAGCTAATTTGTCCTTTTTTTTCTTTTTCTAAAATACATATGGTGCTTTGTAAGTCATAGAAAATTGTGTGTTCTCTACTTTGCCAATTAATCCACAGATAAAAAGGGAAACCTAGTTTGTTTTCTTTGGTTAATCTCTTGTTCATCATCTTTGGATTTTATATGGTGGTTGGCAACCAAATTTAAGGTGCATTATCGCTACCAACTGTGGACCTCGTTCATCTTTCAATCACCCACATGGGTATATCCTCGTAAAAATGAATGGGTATATAAGAGAGGTAGTACTTACAGCGAGTCAAATGTCTAAAATAGAACGGGCTCATATAACCAAGTTCCATTTTAGCACCAGGCTACGCAGATGCCCGGGAGCAGTTTGGATGAAATTATTGAATATGTGTAAATCACAGGAGGTTGGTGGCACCTTAATTGGGGAGAATGGGCTCATGGTAATGACTAGAGTGGAATGGTATCAAATGCATCAGGTGTTTTGATACCATTTCCTCCGTTCCAACCATTATTATGAGCCGTTCTTCTCTGCCTCCTACGGTGTATATTTATTTTGTAACGCTCGCGCACGTAACGTGGCCGGTTTGGTCAGCATATAACACAGTAGCGTTAGGAATATTATGGTTTACAGGCCACATCAGGCTTGCAAGCCACATTATGCTGGCTTGCAAAGTCATGTATACTGAACAAAAATGTAAATGCAACCATTTCAAATACACTGCTCAAAAAAATAAAGGGAACACTTACACACAATGCAACTCCAAGTCAATCACACTTCTGTGAAATCAAACTGTCCACTTAGGAAGCAACACTGATTGACAATAAGTTTCATTTGCTGTTGTGCAAATGGAATAGAAAACAGGTGGAAAGTATAGGCAATTAGCAAGACACCCCCAATAAAGGAGTGGTTCTGCAGGTGGGGACCACAGACCACTTCTCAGTTCCAATACTTCCTGGCTGATGTTTTGGTCACTTTTGAATGCTGGCGGTGCTTTCACTCTAGTGGTAGCATGAGACGGAGTCTACAACCCACACAAGTGGCTCAGGTAGTGCAGCTCGTCCAGGATGGAACATCAATGCGAGCTCTGGCAAAAAGGTTTGCTGTGTCTGTCAGCGTAGTGTCCAGAGCATGGAGGCGCTACCAGGAGACAGGCCAGTACATCAGGAGACATGGAGGAGGCCGTAGGAGGGCAACAACCCAGCAGCAGGACCGCTACCTCCGCCTTTGTGCAAGGAGGAGCACTGCCAGAGCCCTGCAAAATGACCTCCTGCAGGCCACAAATGTGCATGTGTCTGCTCAAATGGTCAGAAACAGACTCCATGAGGGTAGTAATGAGGGCCCGACATCCACAGGTAGGGTTGTGCTTACAGCCCAACACCGTGCAGGACGTTTGGCATTTGCCAAAAAACACCAAGATTGGCAAATTTGCCACTTGCGCCCTGTGCTCTTCACAGATGAAAGCAGGTTCACACTTAGCACGTGACAGACATGACAGAGTCTGGAGACGCCGTGGAGAACGTTCTGCTGCCTTCAACATCCTCCAGCATGACCGTTTTGGCGGTGGGTCAGTCATGGTGTGGGGTGGCATTTCTTTGGGGGGCCGCACAGCCCTCCATGTGCTCGCCAGAGGTAGCCTGACTGCCATTAGGTACCGAGATGAGATCCTCAGACCCCTTGTGAGACCATATGCTGGTGCGGTTGGCCCTGGGTTCCTCCTAATGCAAGACAATGCTAGACCTCATGTGGCTGGAGTGTGTCAGCAGTTCCTGCAAGAGGAAGGCATTGATGCTATGGACTGGCCCGCCTGTTCCCCAGACCTGAATCCAATTGAGCACATCTGGGACATCATGTCTCGCTCCATCCACCACAGACTGTCCAGGACTTGGCGGATGCTTTAGTCAGGTCTGGGAGGAGATCCCTCAGGAGACCATCCGCCACCTCATCAGGAGCATGCCCAGGCGTTGTAGGGAGGTCATACAGGCACGTGGAGGCCACACACACTACTGAGCCTCATTTTAAGGACATTACATCAAAGTAATGTAACAGCCTGTAGTGTGGTTTTCCACATTCATTTTGAGTGTGACTCCAAATCCAGACCTCCATGGGTTGATACATTTGATTTCCATTGATCATTTTTGTGTGATTTTGTTGTCAGCACATTTAACTACGTAAAGAAAAAAGTATTTAATAAGAATATTTCATTCATTCAGATCTAGGATGTGTTATTTTAGTGTTCCCTTTCTTTTTTTGAGCAGTGTATTTTACTGAGTTACAGTTCATGTAAGGAAATCAATCAATTGAAATTAATTAATTCGGTCCTAATCTATCTTTCACATGACTGGGCAGGGGTGCAGCCATGGGTGGGCCTGGAGGGCATAGACCCACCCACTGGGGAGCCAGGCCCAGCCAATCAGAATTATTATTATTTTTTTTACCCACAAGGGCTTTATTAAAGAAAGAAATACTACTCCGTTTCATCAGCTGTCCGAGTGACTGGTCTCAGACAATCCTGCAGGTGTAGAAGCCGGATGTGGAGGTCCTAGGTGGTAACACGTGGTCTGCGGTTGTGATAAGAGAATTATGTTCTCCAGGTACATAACCCAATTCAATTGTAATTACTCAGTCTGCTATATCAGGATTTGTAAGATACTGATAGAAATGAAAACAGACGGAGGCCCAGTCTACCACAGATAAATGTTTATTCACGGGAACATTCTAAAGTCAAGAATACAAAACAATTCATTTTTACTGACTTCTCACGCCCACACATACACACAAACATATGCACACACAAACATACGCACACACATGTCCTGCTACGCACACACTGTCTGTCTCACTACCCAGCCAACAGAGATAGTGACCTTGTCCTTGAGACGTACTCCCCGTTCTCTATTGTCCTGAGCACAAGGTGCACCTGTGTAATGATGTTGTTTAATCAGCTTCTTGATATGCCACACCTGTCAGGTGGATGGATTATCTTGGCAAAGGAGAAATGTTCACTAACAGGGATGTAAACAAATTTGTGCGCAATGAGAGAAATAAGCTTTTTGTGCGTATGGAAGAATTTGGGGATCTTTTATTTCAGCTCATGAAACATGGGACCAAGACTTTATATGTTGGGTTTATATTTTTGTTCAGAATGTAATTCCTTTTGGAATCCTGCCAGCGTTAGGACATCCGACAGTTGGAATTGTTTAATCACCTGCAATAAATCTGATTGGATTAGTTTAGAAAAATAGGTTAATTATCATTGTAGCATAAGATTAATCAATCAATCAATGTGCATTCAAAAACACAAATTTAAGAACAATCCTTAACATTTCCACCTGCAGTAGAGCATGCTGATAATGGTGGATGTGGTTTTGATGGGTACGTTATACTCTATACAGAGTAAAACTGACACTCTCACACTCAACACTGGTTATTAACACCAACACAGGGGTTATTTTACACCACTGAGTGTTAATTTCATATTTACAAAGTTGATATAACTCCGGAGTCAACAATAGAGATGTTTATACTGAAAAATAAACACTAAGTAACACTGGACAATATTCTGTTTGGAGGAAAATAATGGTCTTGAACATCTAGGGATGTCATTAACATGTTAATGCCTTCCAGTAAACCACCAAATACCACATGGCAGGCAATCACAGCGCAATCTGATTAACAGTGTAACAGTCTGATTTACTACAGGGATAATAAGGATGGACAGACATTTCATACCCAAAGCATTAACCACCCACGCATAGTGTTGAATGGGGAGGCACCACTAAATGGATGGAATACACACATTGAGCCATAAAAGCTTGCTTGGACAGAGAGTCAAACTGACTCACCATGTCCTTTCCCCAGATACCCCTCCCCTCTCAAGCTTCCTAGAATGATTTCATTGTGTATTTGTGTGTGCATGTAACCAGTGTCCCAGTGCTTCCTTAGCAGATTTGCTTTCTCGACTCAACTTGCCTCTCGACTGGGCTTGAACTAAGGTCATCTGTCTCACAAACACTTTCCATTACATGTACATTGTTTTTGTGTGCTTTGACAGACATCACACAAACGCCTTCATGGTTTTTAGTCCTTCAGTGTAACATCCTTTTAGAGGGGGTATTTCCTTTAACATTCTCCTCAGAACAGCAGGCCTAGGGTCAGAGGTCACAGCTTTTATTGCCCTCACCTTGTATATCATAAATCTGCTGACACGTTTTCCTGTTGCAATAAGGAAGATCAACAAAATAAGTTGGTACGGGGAACAAAGGAAATTGCTGAGTAAACACCGAGAGGGACACAGGGGTTTGAAAAGGTGAGTGAAACAAATACAAGATAAACATCTGTTTGACCTGAGAGAGATAAGGGATGAGAACTAACTTTGTTACTCTCTAACAAGCACTGTTTTAATTTATTCGCACCAAAGAAAACAAGTGAAAGACAAAACCGTACAGATAAACAGGTTAAAATGGTGTGCAGGTGAAGTTGGAAACCCAAAAGGGCTTATATGAAAACCACACCACAAAAAAACAATATACAAATAAAGCTTGTTCAATCAGTTAAACAGAGAATGCCAATTATAAATATACATGATATACTCAGTATACTTAACAAGAAACAAGCACTGGTGTCTATCATTGTGCAAGCTTTATTGTAATGTAAAAAATCAAGTTGCAGCAGAAACTTGTGCTTGAAAGAAAAAGTGTATACTCTTTACGGTTGCTGTCAGTTTAAACTGAAAATAAAATGCTGTTTTGAAACTACAGAATGCATTCTGTAAAACTGACAATTTAATTGTTATAGATGTTTAGGTGGCAACATTATTTCAGGGCTTATAGAAGACAACAATAGAGGGCAGCAGTATTTGAACTGGGTATGGCAGGATCTGAAATAGCCTAACGTAGCTGTGGAATAATAGTAAGATGAGAAGTCTTAGAGAATCTTGTGGTTTGGGGTGAGACATACTGTAGCTACTATGTACTGGGTAAATTGGTTTGTGGATGTAAAACTTCCATAGCACTGTCTTTCCTGATGCAGACACCGGTAATGACTGTAGAATTTCAAGATGCTTCTTCCATTATTTTCTCAAACTCAGTTGCAGTCTTGGTTAGGGTGACAGTCTTTTGAAAATGCTGAGTATCTCCTCAACCCCTGATTCTGCCCACTCAGCACAGTTCTCTTCTGAAAGCACTGTTAAAGGTCAACCTCCCCTTAGAACCAACTTCTGATTTTGTGGCATCGATAAGAGTCAGAAACATAAATTCCAGTGTAAGAATTGACTACAAAGTCCATCTCGTCCAAAGCTGAGCTTTGTGAGTTTGTCATGACTTGCTGAAGGGATGGGAATAGATTAGGATCATGCCCACTGGCACAGTGCCAACTAACACGAGAGAAGCAGCTGTGCTGATTGTGCTCTATTCAATCATAGCAGTCAGATCCTCCAGACAGGGAGACAGACCTGCCCATTACGCAGTGCCTCAGACTTGGTTACATAAGACTATACATCACCTATGTTAAAATAATAATAAAATAAGCCCTTTATGGAATGGCCACTTGCTGGTGTGTGTGATGGCGTCAATCACTCGAGTCTGCCACTCTTTGGGGCAAAATTTGAATTGTGACGATCAGAGAAACTTGTCCGAATTGAAATATATCCCAAATTTTCAACATTCCAAAACCTATTCGTGAGTATCTTGTGTGTGTGTCCCGACCTGTCTTGTAACAATTCCCTATGAAACATAGCCAGACAGATGCACACACTGGTAATAGATAGTGAGAAAAACTTAAACGGCACTGAAGCACACACGTCACCACTCACCAGTGTCTTGATAAGCTGATCGTGACCTGGCTGCTCAATGTCCCTGCTACCTATTACTTGTCATCTTTATTGACAAACACAGTGTAGCAGCAAGCAGGCATGTATTCAGTGATGACAGATGAACAGTACAACTTTGTAGATTGTGATTGACCCTCAATCGTAGTAGTTGCATGGATGAGTTTAAGTGTAAATTATTTATGTGACTGAGGATTTATTTAATTACACAATGCTTAAAGGGCCAAATTATTCATGTTTATATATACCGTGAGCTCCTAAAGTATTGGGACAGTGACACATTTTGTTTTGGCTCTGTACTCCAGCACTTTGGATTTGAAATGATACAATGACTACGAGGTTGAAGTGCAGACTGTCAGCTTTAATGAGGGTATTTCCATCCATATCGGGTGCACCATTTTAGAAATTACAGCACTTTTTGTACATAATCCCTTCATTTTAGTGGACTAAAAGTATTGGGACAAATTCACTTATGTGTATTAAAGTAGTCAGAAGTTTAGTATTTGGTCCCATATTCCTAGCATGCAATGATTATATCAAGCTTGTGATTTTACAAACTTGTTGGATGTTTGTTTTGGTTGTGTTTCAGATTATTTTGTGCCCAATAGAAATGAATGGTAAAGTGTTGTCATTTTGGAGTCACTTTTATTGTAAATAAGAATATCATGTTTCTAAACACTTCTACATTAATGTGGATACTACCATGATTACGTATAGTCCTGAATGAATTGTGACTAATGATGACCGAGTTAGATGCACAAATATCAAACCACCAAGGCATGCTAACCTCTCACCATTACAATAACAGGGGAGGTTAGCATTTGGGGCGGGTATGATATTTGTGCATCTTTAACTTTCTCACGTATTATTCAGGATTCATTCAGGACTATCCGTAATCATGTTAGCATCCACATTATTGTGGAGGTGTTTAGAAACATGATATTCTTATTTACAATAAAAATGACACTACATTATTTGCCATTAATTACCCAATACTTTTGGTCCCCTAAAATGGGGGGGGGGGACTGACTATGTACAGAAAGTGCTGTAATTTCTAAATGCTTCACCCGATATGGATGAACATACCCTCAAATGAAAGCTGACTGTCTGCTGTGTCACTGTCCCAATGCTTTTGGGGCACACTGTATAGTTGTTTTTTATGGATGGTTTATTATGAGTTGACATGACCATTATAAATTATTCAGGGCTCACTTAATCTCAGATAGGGACTGATAATCCTGGGGTGAAAAATAAACCTTGGACTCCATATGTTCCATGCCTAATCTTGCAACTGTTGAAAAGTGTGTTGGATCTGTTTTGGTTCCCTGACCTCCCTGATTAAGGTGACGTTGACCTTCAGTGACCTCTGACCCTCACCTTTCTATGATAGATTTTGGGTCTTGCTCACAACTCCTGGTAGTCTCAAGTCTTAATAATGATTTCATTTTAGCCCCTTTAGTGACATCATAATAATGAACTCAGGGTGGCTCAGTTATGTGCAATTGTCTGTTTTTCTTCTTTTTGGAGGCTTCTTTAATCTGTCACGTTTTTATCTCCCCCTCTATGTTGGTCTGCTCATCCTTTTGCCAGAATGTCCCCCAAACCCCCTCTCCTCCCGCTCCAGCGAGGATATCCTGTCCTCCTCTAGCTGGGCGATGTTGAGTCAGGGCTGGGGAGGTGGGTGTGTGGAAGGATTTTAACTGTGAGGCTCATGTCTCTACCAGTACAGTGGTCATTGAGGAACACACATAGCCAGTGCAGCCAGGACTTTGATCTTGCTCAGCTGCAGTGGATCCTACAGGTGCACAGCTCTGCTCTCTTGCTCCTGTTCTTGTCCTCTCATCACTGCTCAAGGTAAGCCTCCTGATGTGAAGTCCCCTCTTACTTTCATCTCTCAGGCTGCTTCCTAAAGGGCACCCTATTCCCCGGCGGCAGGGTAGCCTAGTGGTTAGAGCGTTGGACGAGTAACCGAAAGGTTGCAAGATCGAATCCCTTAGCTGACAAGGTAAAAATCTCTTCTGCCCCTGGACAAGGCACTGTTCCTAGGCCATCGTTGAAAAAAAGAATTTGTTCTTAACTGACTTGCCTATTTAAATAAAGGAAAAATATAAAAGATATTGCATTACTTTTGATTAGAGCCCAGGCTATGGACAAAATTAGTGAACTATGTAGTGAATAGGGTGCCATTTGGGACTTACTCTTAGCTTTCCTCCTTCATTCAGTAGTAGTAAGAGAGAGCTTTTTATGACTTATTTCTCATATAGGCTCGTTCCATATGGTCTGGTAATTATCCAGCCATTGTTAGTTAGCTGTTAAACTTACGTTTAGATATGATATCCACAGCAACATCTATAGATTAGAAGTACCACAGATTTGCAGCATTGTATCAGTCAAGTCTCTGGTCTGACTTAATCTGGATCTAATGTTCTTCATAGGATTGTTTGATATGTGTAACAGTCAAGACCTCTTGTGATCCTTTAATATTCTTAAACACTTCCTCTGATCCTCGCCCTGGGGAACACATGCATTCAGTCCATTCTGTAACTGCCTCCTACCCAAAGTTCCGGGATGAGATATAGGAATGGTACCGAGTCAATGTGCAGGGGTTCGAGGTAGTTGAGGTAATATGTACATGTAGGTAGGGGTAAAAGTGACGAGGTAATCAGGATAGATAATGGTTATTTGGAAGGGAATGTAATTTGGGATGAGTTCTGAGATGCAATCTTACACAAACATCCTTTGTGTAATGACGTCCTCAGTGGGCTTTTGAACTTGGCTACAAACACACACAAAAGGTAATGTAGTTGTGGTCACCCCTGATGTTTGTCATAGAAATCCTTATGACACTGTATTTATTAGTTTTTTTCATCTGGATACACTACCGTTGTCCACCTACAGGTCATGGATGAACACCCCAGCTCTGCCTCAAACGACAACAACTACACAGACTCTGCCTGGTTCATCCATGAGTGCCATGTGGACCTGGACAACACCTCGAGGCGCGTGGCGCTCTTCCTGCTCTACCTGCTGTTCTTCATGGCTGGCCTCACGCTCAATGCCCTGGTGGTGTGGGTCAACTGGCACCGGCGCAGCAGCCGCAACGGCGTGCTCTTCTGCATACTCAACGTGGGCGTGTCGGACTTACTGATGACAGTGATGGTGCCCTTCTTTATGCTGGAGGCGATGATGGAGTACGTGTGGGTGTGGGGATACCTTCTGTGCCGCTTCACCAACCTCGTCTATGGCATCAACTTCTACAGCAGCTCCTTCTTCCTGGCCTACATGACGGTGGAGCGCTACCTGGCCGTGGTGCGCACCGGGCCCCGACCCTGGGGCCCCAAGCAGGCCAGGCTCAGATGCCTTCTCTGTGGGTTCCTCTGGGTACTGTCCGTGGTTCTGGGCCTGCTGGAGAATGCCCATGTGACACTGCTGGAGTGGGACGAGCCAGGCTGCTACAGCTACCCAGAGCACAACTTTATAGACTGGAACACCGCCCACACCTTCCTCAACCTTATCTTCCAGTTCCTGGGCCCGGCAGCCATCATTGTGACCTTTAACCTGCTGACCCTGCGGGCGGTGCGGGCCAGACCTGAGGGGGCGGTGCGGGGGAAGGAGCTGTGGCTGGTTCATCTGTATTCCCTGGTGTTTGTGCTGTGCTGGCTACCCTTACACATTGTCTTAATGCTGCTGGTAGTGGATGAGCTGAACCCAAGGGTACTGAGTTGCCAGACGATGGAGAAGATCTACTTCTCCTATTTCGTGGTCAAGGCTCTGTCCCTGTTCCACTGTGTGGCCAACCCCATCCTCTACAACTTCCTCAGCAGAAGTTTCCGCGGAAACCTCATCGCCGACCTGACTCGCCACCTGCCCAGAGACGCTGTCGCCAGGGGAAGGGACGAGAATCATGGCAACCGTGTGGGTAATGGAAGGGCAGCGGCCAATGAGAAGGCAAAGGAGTTGAGTAACGCCAGCACCAGCCAATCGGATGTGGACTCTTAAAGAGAGGGACCATTGTAGAGGGGGAACAAAAACTCATCAAGCATGGCAAAGGGACATTCTACCGCATGTCACTGGCAATAGTGGATGTTTTATTGTCACATACACCAGATATGTGCAGTAATATATAATAATATTATATGCCATTTAGCAGACACTTTTATTCAGTCATACACGCATACATTTTACATATGGGTGGTCCCAGGAATCGAACCCAATACCCTTGCATTACAAGTGCCATACTCTACCAACAGAGCTACAAAGGACCACAGTGATTTGTGTTGTTTTACAGGGTCAGCCATAGTAGTACGACGCCCCTGGAGCAAATTAGGGTTAAGTTCCTTGCTTATGGGAGTGGTTGAGTGGAGCTGAAGGATGGGACTGCAAAACAAACTAACTATAACTATTGTAGAATGTATATAGTACAGTATGTATAAGCTGGATGTAGAAGTCTAAATGTTGTTTTCCATTAGTTTATTCCAATTAGGGGAGGTAGGGGAAAATAAAGGAATATATATATTTGTTTAAATGCATCTATTTTATGTATTTCAAAAAAATGGAGTATTGGAATTGCAGACAATTACAATCTATCTGCAATACTAAAGCTGACTACCCCCGTAAAAAAAGGAACAAATGGTGCCTTGCTCAAGGGCACATCGGCTCTGGTATTTAAACAAGCAACCTTTGTTACTGTCCCAACGCTCTAACCGCTAGGCTACCTTCCACCCTAGCTAGCGGTTGCATCCTGCCACACACACTTCCTGTTTCTTGTTTCCTTAATGAAGGGCCCCCCAGTGGCATGACATTTCCAGGAAGGGAATCTTCCATGTTCTATGTCCATAAACACTGATTGAAATTATTATTATTTTATTAACCTTTATTTAACCAGGCAAGTCAGTTTAAGAACACATTCGTATTTTCAATGACGGCCTGGGAACAGTGGGTTAACTGCCTGTTCAGGGGCAGAATGACATTTGTACCTTGTCAGCTCAGGGGTTTGAACTCGCAACCTTCCGGTTACTAGTCCAATGCTCTAACCACTAGGCTACCCTGCCACCCCCATGCAGAGATGGTTTTAAGCACAGATCAAGAAAGTGGTAACTAATTCAAAATGTGTCAAGTTTGGTTAGATTAATAATAATTGACAGCTTATTTTGACAGTCTCACTCAATGCTTTTTTGATAGATCACTTTTTTCCTTTACATGTTTGGTTGTAATATTTTATCCTACTGCTATAATCTGTTCAAAAACACTGTGTTGAACAAGCTACTGAACATATGTGATAAACCAGCTTCAGGATGTGGATATATAAAATACCAATTTTCTTCTTTTCTGTGAAATTGTTGGTTTTCAATCCCAGTCTTCTTGTTTTCCATATGAACAAACAAGTTATTAACCTCAAAATGAGGTGCACATTCTTCTCCCAACCACAAGAAAATAAAGATGACAAATAAGGGATGTGTTTTGTGTAGGCTTACCTTGGCGTGACGTTTTGATAATCTTGTAAATCTTTCCAGGACAAGGTGCCTTGTCGTTTTGGTACAGGTCAGGTTTAGCATCAAAATAGACATTATACAAGACTACAAATTCCTACAAGCCATCTCTGACACCTTTGCTAACAGGTATTGTGTCAATTTAAAGAAATGTAACCAATGTCATTACATTTAATTTACAGATTGTTAATCCAGAGATTCTTACCTTTGGGGGGGGGGGGGGCAAAAATACAGTTGATTATATTGACAAGGCACCTTGTCCTGGAAAGATTTACACGGTTATCAAAACGTCACGCCAAGGTAAGCCTACACAAAACACATCCCTTATTTTAAGTGTTTCTAAAATCTCCTACGGGAAAAATGAATGGTGGAAAATCAATTGGAACCATTTCCTTGTTTGACCGGTAAGTTTTATGGGTATTATGACAAACACCGTGATACTCTATAGGCCCCGTCAAAAGTAGTGCAGTACATTGGGAAAAGGGTCATTTGGGACGCAAACCAGGATTAATTAGAAGGTTTCTGTGGCTTGGCCTGAGCCTACACAGAACTCTTGAATGATCTCTACAATATACATATCTGCCTCCCCATGGCCGACACTGGAAATGAGTGTTTCAGGTTCACTTGTTGATTTACCCCCCCTCACCCCCTACACACACACACACACACACACACACACACACACACACACACACACACACACACACACACACACACACACACACACACACGCACACCTTGCATAGGAAAAAAACTATAGATGTAGAGAGACCGATCCATTCCTCAGCTTTATATATCTCTTCATGTCAATTCACTCAAATGACAAAATACCCAGAATACAACATTTTTATTGTTGCTTTGTTGTATACTGTTTTTCCTTTCCTTATTTGTTTTAAGCAGATAAAAGTTGCACATTAAAATATGAAACACTCCCAAATATATAAATAAAACCACAGGTTTGACAGTAATTTTTTTGACAGCTAACTTGAATGAGCCATGAATCATATACAGGAGTAGAAAAACACTGCAAAACAAAAGAAGCATACACAATTTACAGACAAATGTTCATTTTCAGTAATTTAAAAAAAAGAGGTATGATCATACTGCAGTAGATTGATAAGTCCCAATATAAAAGCAACATGGTCCTTGTGGTGTTATGATAATGGTCTCTATTGTGGCCACTAGCAAACTTTTCATTCTCAATACAAGGCAATTAATTTCCCTTACTAATAATAATTTTGTACAGTTGGAATAATAATCGAGAATGACGTCTTGAGTTTTGGTTTTGAACCCCTTTTTCTTTTGTGGGTGTGGCAGTGCACACAAAACATTCCCAATATTTGCAATTACATTCAATCAAACTGGAAGGCATTTCATTTGTTTCACAATACAATGGTGTCTGGCAGTAACACTGTTCAGCTAAAATAGGACATATAGAAACGGCCCTAGTGGGTGTGTGGGTCTCTCTCATTTCCAAAACGCACATTATTCACACACATTACAAGTCTCCATCTTGGATGTCAAAGTGACGTCAGGGAGCTAGATAGCGGACTGCCAAAGAAAATAATCACCAAATCTGTCACAGTTTTGTATCTCTGAACAGCTAAGAGTAACCCCTGTGTGTATTAAACAATAACCTACCATACAAACTTCAGAACCCACATTAACATTCTTGTCCATGAATTACTTCTCAATATTGATAACTATGACAAGTATAGTAATGATGTCAATTTCATATGTCTTTCTATACAATTATTATTTTGACCGTAAATTCTTAAAATACAAATCATATATCTGTTGGACAGTATTTCTTTTGACTTTGATCTCAGCTGAGCATTGTTCAGTAACTGACCGTTTTGTCTGACCGTGGTACAGTGATACTTTAACTGTGGTCATTATAGTTCCAGCACTGGCCATTGCTGTTGGTCTTGACTCCACTGTTAAGTTTCTGTATAAGTACAATGTCATCCAGAGTATTCAATGAGCCCCATCATACTCCTTTTATCATCACATTGAAGCATCTTTATAGATGTAGCTGCATTAAGTTAAGCTGCTCCACGTCAACCATAACCATCAAAGCACGGGAGAAATCTTCATCATGAATTTTAAACTGACATTCTCCGCTGTTGAGAGCCGGAAACCATCTTCATACTATAGTCTTATCATGGTACTTCAAGCATCCAGAGGTACAGAAGGGCGAGAAGGACACATCCATTGTCTAACACTGGTAATTCAATTATTGCAGTTCTGTACCTCCGGTTTGTTTTCTTCTCCCAACCCTGTGGTCTGAGAGATGTGATTGGGCATGAACCCAAGTCAGTATACAGGACAGGCCATCAATTTGGCCCCAGAGCTTGACGTTACATTATCCCTGTCTGTCAGTCAATATGTGTTAGTGAGGCTCAGGGTACGGGGTACTGGTGAAGCAGTAGCACACCTTTTGGCAGGTAAAAAGGTCCAACAGAGCAGAGCAGTGGTGAGGTGAGCCTGGAAGAGTATATATTATCAGCGCCATAGTGGGGACAAGGTACCCCACTGACAAGACCAGTCCCTCTCGTTCAAACATGCATGCACAGAGCCAAGTTAGAGGGAGTTCTGCCTCCTGGCTTTACTGTGGTTAGTGATGTGTGGGTTGACTCATAACCTGCAGTCCCTGCAGTTTAGGGCAATTAAATAGTGTGTGGCTGAATGGCGGGCAGGTGGGTTGAATAAACTATGCATTAAAAAAAATCCATAAATGTATAATTCTTGTGCAATTCATATCTATAGGCTACATTTATTTGTATTATTTTTTATCTGGTGCTAGAGTGTAGTCTAAGCCTAAACTTTAGGGCCTAACTGTACACTCTCTGAATACACAGCAATCGTCAATTGCTTTTACGAACTTATGCAGAAAAGTTCACGTCGATCCACTGAGGAAAAAGGACAATTTTGGAGTTTAATTAAATAAGAGACGAGCTGCAAAATGGAGAGTTGAAAATAAATAGAAGCGCCAGAACAGTAGCCTGATGTTTGGGAAAGATTTGGTGAAGTGGTAAAAGAGGATGATAGCAGTGCCAACTATTGTGTGTGATTGTGAGGCACTATACAAATTTGATAGTCACACGAGGAGGACTTCAAAATGGTACATCAAGGGAACTATAGGCTACTGTTCAGATGGGTTAAAGGCCCAGTACATTAAAAAAACATGATTTGTTATATATATATATTTCCACACTGAGTTTGGAATAATACTGTACAATTTAGAAAATTATGATACTGCCCTTTTAGTGTAAGCTCTGTTTGAAAAGACAGCCTGATTTGGTGGGAGGGAGTTTTGGCCTTCCATGGTGACATCATCATGTGGTAAATTAGTTAATAGACAAGAGAGTTCTAAACCTCTCTGCCAATAAGAGCACATTTTCTGTTTTCACCTCCCCATTCAAACCACTCCCAGACAGTCTTAGCTAAATTCTTATTGAAAAATTGCTCTTTGCTAAGAAGTCAATTTTGTTTATTTTTGACCATTTTCATTGAAAAAAATTCACACTTAAGTACTTAATTGTTAATTGAATATAGGTCTATTACATTTACATTTAAGTCATTTAGCAGACGCTCTTACCACCTAATATTATATTAACTTGTGAAATTATACACCAAATGTACATTTTGACTGGAATGGAGAAATATTATTTATTTCAGCATCTTTAGAGAATGAATGTGTGGTTAGGGACCGTCTGTAAAGTTCCTATCTTTATCAGCATCAGAAAATATGATAGTAGCCTATTTCAGTCACATAAAATATGCATCCAAGCCAAGCTGAAATGTTGCCAGAAACATGTTGGGTAGTTTTTACGGCTTTTAACATTTTATATATTTGCGGGTTAGGGTCAGGCCTCAGATTTTCACTTTATCACATATAGTCGGGCAGTTGCGGATGGGTTATTTAGCAATTGCGGGCTGGTGTAGGTGAATAAACAGCTGACCCGTGCACCACTAAGGGTGGTGATGGTGTTGGCTGCTTGTTCATTCAGTCCTTCTGGTCTGGGACTACGTCCTGGTGTGACTTTATAGGTTTATTTTAGTGGACACTGATGACACAGCCTCCCCCTTCAACTAGAGCTACCCTGGCATGCATATGGTCACAAACACACATGCACCACCCACACAAGCTCTGTCTCTCTCACACACACACACACACACACACACATATTGCATGTACTCACACTTTTACACGTACATACACACTTACACTTTCACACAGTGTGCTCTAACCCCTGTCACATTAAGACACTGCTCTTCTGGAGCTGCTGCTGCGGCTCAGGCTGGTGGCGCTGCTCTTGCGCGAAAGGCTGGTTGTCGTGGCGACTGAGAGGCTGGGCGTTGTGGCAACCGAGGGAGGCGGCTCGTTGGGGCAGCCGTACTGCAGGAGGATGTCGGCACACTCCTGACTTCCTGCGTAACGCGCCAACGTGAGGGCGGTCTGCCCCTGGGCATCCCGACACCTCACATCACTGCCATACTGCAACCAGGGAGAGAGGGGGGGAATGAGAACGGGCAATAAGATTCAGCTGAAATTTGTCGTGGATAAAAAAGACATGTACAGTGCATTCGGAAAGTATTTAGACCCCTTGACTTTTTCCACATTTTGTTACATTACAGCCTTGTTCTAAAATTGATGACAAGTTTCTCCCATTCTTCTCTGCAGATCCTCTCAAACTGTCAGGTTGGATGGGAAGCGTCGCTGCACAGCTATTTTCCGGTCTCTCGAGATGTTCGATCAGGCTCAAATCTGGGCTCTAGCTAGGGCACTCAAAGACCCGTCTCCCCCGATTACTCAGTTTGGCCAGGCGGCCAGCTCTAGGAAGAGTCTTGGCGGTTCTAAACTTTTTCCATTTAAGAATGATGGAGGCTACTGTGTTCTTAGGGACCTTCAATGCTGCAGACATCTTTTAGTACCCTTCCCAAGATCTGTGCATCGACACAATCCTGTCTCAGCTCTACGGACAATTACTTCGAACTCAAGGCTTGGTTTTTGCTCTGACATACACATGTCCAATCAATTGAATTTACCACAGGTGGACTCCAATCAAGTTGTAAAAACATCTCAAGGATGATAAATGGAAACCGGATGCACCTGAGCTCAATTTCAAGTCTCATAGCAAAGGGTCTGAATACTTTTGTAAATAAGGTATTTTTTACATTTTTAATACATTTACTAACCTTTCTAACAACCTGTTTTCCCTTGTAATTATGGGGTAGTGTGTGTAGATTGATGAGGACAAAATATTATTGTATCAATTTTAGAATAAGGCTGTAACGTAACAAAATGTGGAAAAGGGGAAGGGGTCTGAAAACTTAGCTATAAAAAATAGCTATACAGTACATCCGGAAAGTGTCACACTACTATACCCAAGTCATAGACTGTTCTCTCTGCTGCCGCACAGCAAGCGATCCAGATGCATCAAGTCTGCAACCAACAGGACCCTGAACAGCTTCTACCCCCAAGCAATAAGACTGCTAAGTACTGTAGTTAGTTAAATAATTAACCAATAGCTTCCCGGACTAACTACATTGACCCTTTCTGCACCAACTCTTTTGACTCATCACATACGCTGCTGTTACTGTTTATTATCTATCCTGTTACCTAGTCACGTTATCCTTACCTATATGTACATATATACCTCAACTACCTCGTACACATCGACTCGGTACTGGTACCCCGTATATGGTATACACGGGGTATATAGCCGAGTTGTCATTACTCACTGTGTAATTATCTTTCTATGATTCCTCTATTGTATTTCTTCATATTTTTTTTTTACTCTGCTTTGTTGGGAAGGGCTTGAAAGCATTTCACTGTTAGTCTATATCTGTTATTTACAAAGCATGTAACATAACATTTTATTTGACATTTCTGCCATCCTTTGGGTGTAGTATCATGAGTATCCACTCATGATACTACAAAACATGGAAAAGAAGGATGAAGAGACTAAAGGAGGGACGTTTTCTCACCCAGACCAGCAACTGGGTCATGACCACGTCGGCGAGCTGGCAGGCGGCATGCAGCGCTGAGTGGGGCGGCAGGGGGGATCCTCCCATGGGAGAGCTGGGGAATGCAGCAGGGGGCTGAGGAGAGAGGTGACCCCCTGGGCGGAGTGGGGCATTAATGTCGTCCTTGGTGCTGTGGGCCAGGAGGAGGAGCAGGCGGGGGAGGTCCCTCTCCATCACGGCCACCAGCAGACAGGCCGACAGCGTGTTGACCTCTGGCCCCTGACTGGGGGACATGGAGGGGGAAGGCGGGACCAGCGGAGCCACAAACAGCCTCTGCTCATACTTGGCCCGGATCCACGATTCCCGCTCCTCTCTGGGATCAGTCAGACACAGTTAGAGACACACACACACACAGTTACCAAGGGAACAGAGTGTGTGAACAGGCGTGTTTATGTAGTCAGAATCTACACACACACACACACACACTACTATTTCTACTACTATTAGCTCTAACACTCCTATCAATGCAACTCTACTACAATAACAACAATAACTCATACCACAACTGCAGTCCAGCAAACTTGCCACTTATTCACATGTTATTAAGTGTCCCCTTCCCCCATCCTATCCCCTGTTTCCCAGTGTCTATCCCATGTCCTCTAGTATCCATAGTCCTCCTACCGGGTGGCGTTGGGTGTTGGTTTCCGGCGGCCCAGTGTGCGTCCCTCCCAGATGCTGTTGGCCAGGTGGTTGCCAATGGCGCCCAGCACCAGGGTGAGTTCTCTGGGCAGGTCGTCCAGGTCCAGAGAGCGGACACGGGACAGGTGGGTGCCCAGGTTCCTGTGTATCCCTGAACACTCAATGCAGATAAGAGCCCCCAGGTTCAGACTGGCCCACGTTGGGTCTGAGAGAGGGGAGACAGCAGGTTCTGGGATCACACTAAATAGTAGACTAAAATGTGTACAGTTTTAGTCCGGCCTGAAACTGCATGCATAGGATAAACAGAGAGGAAATACAGAGATGGGATTAGATTACTGGTATTACAATGCATTTCTATTCTGGGTTGCAACTACATGAGTAGGATTTACATTGGAGAAAGAGTGGAAGGATATGGAGAACAGTGTTGGGGTCAATTTCAATTTTCATCACCTCAAAAAGTGAACCAAACTCTATTTAAAATTTCAATTGTTCCATTGAAGAGAACTGGAATGGAATGACTGGAATTTAAATGGAATTGACCCCAACCCTGATGGAGAACGTTTCCCCCCACTGAAAACCAAGCTCAATGAGATCACCCGGTTACACATTTGATTCTATGGAAGTTGTGGCAACGTATGTTTTTGGTTTCACATTGGTTGTGGGAACAAAGCCATTCGTTTCCTGACCAGTAAAACTGAAAGAATTTTAAACGTTCTGAGAACAGAAGTGAATATTTAGCCTTTTCTGGGAATAATTATTTTCAGGTTGCAGGGATGTTCTGATAATGTTGAACTATAGTTACTTAAGTTTTCCTGGGAGGTTTTATTAACACCCTGAGAATTTAAATTCTAGGTTATTTGGATGTTTTTGAATAACTTCACTGAATGTTCAATAAGACTTTTAACAACACTAATTGCTTATTTTGGGTTAACTTTTTTAAACTCCAAGTGTAGATAGGACACATGGAAATGAATTTCTTTAGGCATTAATAATGCGTTATAGAACGTTTTCTTAACATTCTCAGAACTGAATATATATGTTTTTAAATCATATTCTAAGAAGGTTGTCTGAACGTTACAAAAGTTTGTTTTTTATGGTTAATGTTCTTGGAACAATTTGAGAACAGAGAATATTGAGAAACAATTTGAAAACATTCCCAATGTCAAACCAGTTGGAGAAAGTTTGATAAGAACATTATCAAAGGTAAATGTAATCATGTTTGAACTTTTAGGAATTCTGTTATATTAGTGAAATACGTTATGCGCTAGCTGGACAGTAAGATGGAAGAGACAGCAGAGAAAGCAGTAGAGCACGAAAGGAAAGAGAAATTGAATAAACTTGTGACGGCCGGCCGCCCAACAACCTGCCCGCTCGACCCTATCCCCTCCTCTCTTCTCCAGACCATTTCCGGAGACCTTCTCCAACTTATCCCTGACCAGCAGAAAGAGAGCAGAAAAGTGAGATACAACCAACAGTAATGAATGAGTTGACTAACTAGGTGCTTCACAGTCCACACAGAGGCTGTTGCCCTTGGCGTTACGGATAGCCTGCAGCGCCACAGCTTCACTCTGGCTGTTCTTACGAGCCTGCAGAACACACAAACACACAATTGGTTTCTCCTTAGTAATAGCTGGTTTCCTAGACAAACACTTTGCCAGATGCAGATGATATTTTCTTGTAATGCGTGTGTGAGTGCATGTGGGTGCCTGTGTGTCTCTGTGTACGCGCGGACAACAACCATCCGAGCCACTGCCTGTTCACCCCGCTACCATCCAATAGGCGAGGCCAGTACATGTGCATCAAAGCTGGGACCGAGAGACTGAAAAACAGCTTCTATCTCAAGGCCATCAGACTGTTAAACAGCCATCACTAGCACAGAGAGGCTGCTGCCTACATAATGACTTGAAATCATTTGCCACTTTAATAAGTGGATCACAAGTCACTTAATAATGCCAGTTATGCCGGGGCGGCAGTGTAGCCTAGTGGTTAGAGCGTTGGACTAGTAACCGGAAGGTTGCGAGTTCAAACCCCCGAGCTGACAAGGTACAAATCTGTCGTTCTGCCCCTGAACAGGCAGTTAACCCACTGTTCCCAGGCCGTCATTGAAAATAAGAATATGTTCTTAACTGACTTGCCTGGTTAAATAAAAGGTTAAAAAAAAATTTTTTTAATAAAATAAAATAATGCATTACTCATCTCATATGTATATATTGTATTTTATATCATCTATTGCATCTTGCCTATGCCGCTCAGTCATTGCTCATCCATATATTTATATGTATATATTCTTATTCCATTCCTTTACTTAGATGTGTGTATTAGGTAGTTGTTGTGGAATTGTTATATTACATGTTAGATATTGCTGCACTGTTGGAACTAGAAGCACAAGCATTTCACTACACTTGCAATAACATCTGCTAACCATGTGCATGTGACCAACACAATGGGATTTGATTTGTGTGTGTACGTCTGCATCCTTGCCTTGTTCTTGCTGCTCTCACACAGCTGCAGGCTGGCCAGGATCTGGCTCTCGATGGCAGTCACCCAGGCGTCCCTTTCCTCCACACTCTGGGCCTCAAAGTGCCACGTCTGGCCCGTGCTTGACACGATAAGGAAGTCAAAGTTATCCTCGTCTGATAACAGAACACAGACAATATATAGGCTTGTATTAGAGAGAGGCAAAACATGATAAATAGGACCCTGAGTTGACTACATGAGCTGGTCCAATTAGGCCTGAGGTCAGGTTAAACTCATGGCCCTAATGACAAATTACCATACAGTGGATTCAGAGGGTTTCTTCCTCCATCACAATGATGATTGGTGGTGGATCGCCAAACAGCACTTATCTGCTAAGTAGACATCGGCATGCATTATTGCATTGCTGTCATGGTAGACAAATGAAGATGCATGGAGTATATGGAGAGAAGACTTACTGAATGGAGATAGGCGCTTTCTCTTCGAGAGACTCAAGAGCAGTGTTAATTTCGTCAACAATAACTATGATGAAAAATACTAATCAACAGCTTATTTTTGCTAACTAAACTATGACGATAACGAGATGAGATGCCCTGGGGAAAAAACTACAACTATTACAAATTACTTTCCATTTTAGTCGACGAAAATTTTAGTCGACGAAAATGTGACAAGACGAGAATTCCACCTGAGACTAATGTACATTTCATTTGAAGCTCCTTTTCATCTGTTTTGTCCAATCATAAGCATGCATGCAGAATATTTTATGCAATCCTCTCATTGGCAGAATTGTCATCTTTCAGTTGTGTGGTCTGATTGAGCTACTCACATTTGAGTAATTTCATCGTTAGTTTTAGTTATTATCAGTCGCCTAAAACTCTGGACAAATTTAGTCTAGTTTGATTGAGCTGATCTGTTCAGCACTCCCGCAAAGATCCCAGTCGGTCACTTCAATCACTCGTCAATCTTTTGAACTGATGCGAAACCAGGACATTTGACTTGTAACTGACCTCAACTAGAAACAATGTTTTATCCTCTCTCTTACATTCACGTAGGCTCTATTTTTCCACGTGCACTGTTATTCATTCATCTGTGTTGCCGTTCCCGCGCCGCGGTCCGCAAATACGAGTTGTGTTTCCTATGGGGAAAAAACGAATGCTATTTGTTGAATATTAGGAGTACAGTAATACGTCTGGCATTTTTGTAAAGCTCAAACTATTTTATTTTCAAGGAAACTACTGTACGGGGAGAAAATCAGAGCTGTAAATAGTTTAACCTGTAGCCAAGGCTGTACAGCCTATATTATTAATTATGGCTGGCATTGGTTACAATCTGCCACAATATCAATGTTGCCAGCTAAGGTATACGGGGGCATAGTTGGACAAGGCTGTCTGAATGTGCACATGATGAAAGTACAAGGTAGCCTGAATATTCATTATTTAATAGATAGAAATACACTGACTTATGTATCTAAAATGTCTGTGACTCAAACTAGACTAAATTTGTCCAGAGTTTTAGGCGACTGAGAATAACTAAAACTAACGATGAAATTACTCAAATGTGACTACGATTAAAAGCTATTTTAAGACTGAAACTAAGACAAACTAAATCTAAAATAGCTGCCAAAATGAACACTGCTCGAAAGAGAACTCAATATGGTGCTACTGCATCTTAAAAGCAGACACAGTGACAGAGAAATTGACAAACAGAAAAGCAGGCAGCAGGACAGACATACAAGACAGATGGACAGACGGGAGGACAGAGACATGCAGACAGGATGAAAAGCAGGGCTGACAGACAGACAGAAACACACCCTCATTACCTGTCTTGTTTATGTTTCTTAAGCTACCAAAGCTTTTTAGTTTCCACATTTTGCGCTTTGCTACAGGGTATGAGATTAGCAGATCAGACGTCCCAGGAAAGCAGAGGGGAGAGAGAGAGAGAATGAAGGAGCACAGGAAAAACGGCAGATATTTTGGAGAAAATAAGTAGACATTTTCAAGCAGCAGGGCAATAACAGATGAGAGCGATGTTTTTCTTTAGACGTCTGTTCAGTATTGATCCATATCCACAAACGAAGTCTACACAAAGTCTAAAATTCCTCAACAAAGATTTGAAACGGAGGATGCAATGTTCAGATAAATGTCATGTGTAAAACACATTCTATTGAATCTCATGCAGTTCTATCTGCAATGTTCTGAATGTTTAACCTCACTAAACACTGAATGCACTACTGTTGGAAGCTTACCATCTGCTTGGCCAATTGCTGTGTCTCCTTTCAGGTTCATGCTCTTCTTCTTGCGATGCTTCTTCCTGTCAACCATCGGGGAGGCGGGACCTGTGTCTTTAGAGGAGGAGGGGTTGGACACACCCTCGATGGCAGTGTCTGCCACAGGCACACAAGCACAGGAAATAAGTTTGTGTCATATGGTATAACAGTACAAAAAAACTCGCGGGGTATGTGAATCTAGCGGAGAATCATATCCACAATAGCTCATTAGAGTACTCTAGAGGAGCAAGCAAATTCAAAAGTGACAAAATAAATAAACAAAGTCCAGAGGATGAGGGGGGTGTACGTACCCACACTTTGGGCCCTGTAGGAGACAGTAGAGGGACAGAGCTGCACCCCTCTGAACCCCTCTGACAACCCTCCCGCCCCCTCCTCTACCGGCAGGAGGTTACTGCCACTACCAGGGACTATGGGTGAGAGAGAAATACATTTAAAATAAATATTACATAAAGACACTCATGACAATTCAGTGATCAAAGAATGTAGATCACTCAAAGAGTTGTCAAGTGCTTATTTATGTTCTATTATATAAGTGCAATGTTTTTCTACATTCCAAATCTGGTGAGAGATGGATGGAGAGAGGGAGAATAATGGCAAAACAGTGAGACATCAAGATGGATAGAGAGAATATGCTCTAGATTAGATTCAGAGAGAAGGATAATGAAAGGGGAGAGAGAGTGATAAAGAGAGAGTGGCTGTCCTTTTGGGGCCCCTTTTACCTGCACTGGCCCCCTCAGGCACTTGTACGTCTTTGACCAGGCCGTTGAGGCCAGGAGGAGGGCCACAGCAAGGGACGGCACCAGCACGAGGCGGGCGTTTCCCTGGCACTTTCACAGTCACCCGCAGCATGTCCATTTCCTTCCCATGGGCATTCTGCATGTAGTCCTGCCAGGTCAGGGGGAAAGGTCAACCATTACAGAAAATATATAGTGGTATTGTAGCATGGTTCAATCCGTTCTGGGATTCAATACAGTGTTCAGCAGGTTATACAAGGGTCGTTACACCAATTGGCTGCCTTTTGAGCAGTGTAACTTGGTGGAGGGAAAAAAAACATTTTGTTTCACATAGTTTTTACATTCTGTCAAAAAGAGCACATGTTCAACTTAATAAAAATAAACATCTCAAGGAGGTTAAATAAAAATAATAAGTGCAAGTAAAGTAACAGGGTTGACCATAACACGGTTGACGATTTCATCTTAAATCAGCCATGAATCCCTTTGTGACAAGCTTGTTGTGTGCAACAGGGAGGGGCAATTGAATGCAAGCTTCCCCCAAAAACTAGCCTGTCTATCTATGGGTAACAGGGTTGACGTGTTATTCTAGCCTGTCTATCTATGGGTAACAGGGTTGATGTGTTATTCTAGCCTGTCTATCTATGGGTAACAGGGTTGACGTGTTATTCTAGCCTGTCTATCTATGGGTAACAGGGTTGACGTGTTATTCTAGCCTGTCTATCTATGGGTAACAGGGTTGATGTGTTATTCTAGCCTGTCTATCTATGGGTAACAGGGTTGACGTGTTATTCTAGCCTGTCTATCTATGGGTAACAGGGTTGATGTGTTATTCTAGCCTGTCTATCTATGGGTAACAGGGTTGACGTGTTATTCTAGCCTGTCTATCTATGGGTAACAGGGTTGACGTGTTATTCTAGCCTGTCTATCTATGGGTAACAGGGTTGACGTGTTATTCTAGCCTGTCTATCCATGGGTAACAGGGTTGACGTGTTATTCTAGCCTGTCTATCTATCTATGGGTAACAGGGTTGACGTGTTATTCTAGCCTGTCTATCTATCTATGGGTAACAGGGTTGACGTGTTATTCTAGCCTGTCTATCTATCTATGGGTAACAGGGTTGGCGTGTTATTCTAGCCTGTCTATCTATGGGTAACAGGGTTGGCGTGTTATTCTAGCCTGTCTATCTATGGGTAACAGGGTTGACGTGTTATTCTAGCCTGTCTATCCATGGGTAACAGGGTTGACGTGTTATTCTAGCCTGTCTATCTATCTATGGGTAACAGGGTTGACGTGTTATTCTAGCCTGTCTATCTATGGGTAACAGGGTTGGTGTGTTATTCTAGCCTGTCTATCTATGGGTAACAGGGTTGACGTGTTATTCTAGCCTGTCTATCTATGGGTAACAGGGTTGGTGTGTTACGCACGACCAACTCCGTTATCCTCCAAAACCACCAGAAAATTGCCAAAAATAGTAGAACCAGCTCACCTGCTTTTACACTAGGGTTTGACTAGAAGTTGTCAAATGTTTCTTTTGAAAAATGTTATGAAAAAGGAATAGTTTGACCATATTAAAACAAGAGTTTAGTTCACGTAACAGGGTTGACCTTAAAATTAGGGAAATGTAGTTTTTTTTAACCTTAGAATGAGTCACTAAATCACATTAAATAAATAATACATCACCAAAAATGACTGAAAGCAACATAACAACTAGGGATTCACAATGATGGTGAGAACTTGGTGATATTTTGGGATTAAGTGGGTTAACATCTTCCTAGAAGTCAAAGAGGGTGCACAGAGAAACATGTCAAAATGCTGTCTTTATTCATATAAAAAAATGCAATGGCAATCAATTGAATATAAAAGGCTTTTAAAATGAAATATTTGTACTTAAAATATCAATTGCTCTCATTTCGTGGAACGACCCACAAACCATACTCTTTAAGCTAACTCTGGGATTCATTATCCAACCATACTCCGAAGTCCCTGTCATAGAGCCCAGAGTTTTCCCTGTCAGGTCATGTGGTCAAAAAGACAAACTCCTTTTCTCAATCTAAGGAAGCTCTATCATAAGTGTGTGTCTCTAATCAGCTACAGTATATGTGAGGTTATTAGGGATGTGTCCATACAAACAGCTAGACTATAGTGTAGCACTGTGTGTCAGTGCATTGACTCACATTGACGTTTGAGTGATAGGAGAGCATGCCGTTGTTGGACAGCGTGACATATTTCTTCTTCCATTCCTTGTTGAGGGAGCTGCCACTGCGCTTCAGCAGGACACTCTGGTGGAGGAGAGGAGACAAGGATAACATTCATTCTTGATCTGTTCTTTGTTATCGTTCGTCACTCTTATGCCAAAAGAGCCTAGAAATTCTCAAAGGTAAGTGGAGTCCCTCTCCTAGCTCCATGAGGTTACTTCATTGTTTGTGGTGAGCTCCAAAAGACTGCGGTGAGTTCCCCTCTACACAGCTCCTACAGGATGTACTGTCACCCACCTGTTTAATGGGGATGGAGCGTCCACTGCCCAGGTCTCCTGTCTTACTGTCTGTACTCCTCCTCTCCGAGTCACTGCCCCTACGGCCCTGCAAACAAGGCACAGGACAAACGACAACAATCAACAGGAGAAAACAGAGTGCGAGAGATTGAGAGAAATATAAAGACAGAGAGGCTAAGGAGAGGGACTATAATCCATGAACAGAGCTAAGAAGAGTACATTTCAAAGAAAGCACAGGGCCCCTGAGAGGAGTATGGATTGGTCGATGAGGAAACTAAAGTCAGTAAATGTGAAAGTGTGTGTGTGTGTGTGTGTGTGTGGGGGGGGGGGCTTGCGTGTGTATATGTTACCGTGAAGCGGGAGCCGGTGCGTCGCCGGGAGGCGCTGCGGACAGACCCTGGGGTGGCGCTGCCCAGCCTCTCCCCGCCTGCTGCCCCACCGATGTCCTTATGACTGATCACTGGGGTGGAGGGCAGAGAAGACGAGTAGTCACTGCTCTGACCACCATTACTGGCCTGAGAGAGAGAGAGAGGGAAATTTGAAAAAAGAGAGTGAGAGATTACAGAGAGCAAAGAATGATGTCTGAAGATCTGAAATAAATATGGAAACAAAATCTATATATCTGATTAGGCCCTGATCTGAACACTACCAGTCCAACATTATTAACATCCTATTGATTTGGGCCAGTACCTCATCTCCAGTATGGAGGACTAGAGGCCAAAGTTGTTGCTGTACCTGCCCAGGAAAGACTCCTGACACTGGCGTAGAGCCTCCAGAGTGACTGGGAGAGTTGGGCAGGGATTTACAGGAGGCCAATAGAGCTGCCTGCTTCTTCACTGCCATGATCTTGTGAGCAGCTGTGGTAGAGAGAGAGAGATAGAGACAGGACAAATACAAACACTACTCGTCAGACCGTCATCTTTCTAGATCCTCCTATAGATGAATATGAAATTCATTTAATTGGTTGATTCAGTCAAATTCCAAGTTAAGCAGCAACATTGTACTGAAAGAACTGAAAAGGAGCAGTGTGTGTGTGTGTGTGTGTGTGTGTGTGTGTGTGTGTGTGTGTGTGTGTGTGTGTGTGTGTGTGTGTGTGTGTGTGTGTGTGTGTGTGTGCACGCATGTCCTCACCCTCGGTGAAGACGCGGTTGACGTTGAGGCCGTAGGTAGCGCAAGTCTCGTAGTAGGTACAGCGCCTCACGTCTGAACACAGCTGTCTGGCCCTGGCGTCCTCTATCACCCGAGGGTTGGTGCTGGTGATTTTATCTGGAGGAAGGAGGAACTACATCAACACTACATTCCAAGAGCCTTCCGAGTGGCGCAGTAGTCTAAGGCACTGCATCGCTGTGTCACTAGAGATCCTGGTTTCAATCCAGGCTCTGTCGCTGCCGGCCGCGACCGGGAGACCCATGGGACGGTGCACAATTGGCCCAGCGTTCTCCGGGTTAGGGGAGGGTTTGGCCGGCAGGGATGTTCTTGTCCCATCATGCACTAGCAACTCCTGTGACGGGCCGGGCGCAATGCACGCTGACACGGTCGCCAGGTCTACAGTGTTTCCTCCGACACATTGGTGCGGCTGGCTTCCGGGTTAAGCAGGCATTGTGTCAAGAAACAGTGTGGCTTGGCTGGGTCGTGTTTCGGGAGGACGCATGGCTCTCGACCTTTGCTACTCCCGAGTCCGTATGGGAGTTGCAGCGATGGGACAATTGGATACCACGAAATTGGGGAGAAAAAGGGGGTCCACTTAAAAAAAAAAAAGTAAAACACTACATTCCAAGTTACATCAACACTACACCCCATTGGGAAACTACACCAACAATAAATCTAATTGGAAACCTTCATAAACCCATATAGAGTCCACATGATGTTATCTTTAGAATAACATGGGTTGTTTGAGTATGTGTAGGGTCTTACCTTGGGTGCCCACGACTATGAAGGGGATCTCAGCAATGTTGCGGTGAGAGCCCAGCTCGCTGTAGTTCCTGTAAACTTCCTGTAAACTGGCCTCATTCTCTAGACTGAAGACCAGGATGACCCCGTCCACCCAGTTAGCCATCTGGAGGGGAGGGGGTGAGACGGCAGAGGAGGATGGGAGAGGGAAAAGGAGGTAGACAAATTGGGAGAGAAGGAGTGAAATAGAGCGAGTACAAGGAGAACGTATAGGTTAATTTCACTGTGTCAGAGTGAACACCTGTCAACTCTGTGTTTTAAAGGAGACTCACTACTCAGTCTGTAGTCAGTAAAGCCTCCACCTACCTGTGCATCTGGGGGTCCTGTCTCCTCCCTGATCAGCAACATGTGACTGTTACCATCAACCAGAACCTCCTTCTTATACCTGCCCTCTAAGAGACAGAGAGAACAAGAGAAAGAGCGAGAGAGAGAGAGAAAGCGTGAGTGAGCGAGCGTGAGAGAGTGCGAGAGAGAGAGAGGCCAAGATCATTACAAGAAGCCCTTTGTGTTAGTAGTATTGTCTATACAGGAATCCATAGATCTAACTATGAATTTGAGAGTGGATACATTTTCCACACCCATCCCTCAGCTATTTGCCAAAACACTGGCAGGGTGTATGATTTGCTGTTGTTTGAACTGCCGATTGCCCCTTTAAGTACACAGCACAGTTTGTCTGTGTGGAGATGATGTCAAACTCACCATCTGGGTTCTCCAGGGGGAGGTAGCTCCCGGTCATGTGTCTGTGGACCAAGGCTGACTTTCCACTGCGGAGACCTCCCAACACCCCCTGGGTACACACACACACGCACACACACACACACACACACACACACACACACACACACACACACACACACACACACACACACACACACACACACACACACACACACACACACACACACACACACACACACACACACACACACACACACACACGTTTACCCCACTCTTTCTATTAGAGTGACATGTTTGCCCTACTCTTCTACAGCTACTACTATTAACGTCATCATAGCATACTTAAGCAAAAAGGCATGAGGGGTTGTGGTATATGGCCAATATACCAGGGCTAAGGGCTGTTCTTAAGCACAATGCAATGCGGAGTGCCTGGGTACAGCCCTCAGCTGTGGTATATTAGCCATATACCAGAAACCCCCGAGATGCCTTATTGCTATTATAAAACTGGTTACTAACGTAATTAGAGCAGTAAAAATAAATGTTTTGTCATACCCGTGGTATACGGTCTGATATACCACAGCTGTCAGCCAATCAGCATTCAGGGCTCAAATCACCCAGTTTATAAAGTACATTATAATACACTGTTACTGTCTTTGTTGAAGCCAAGCCTACACATATTACCTATTCTACTGGAATGACTACAATAATGATAACACTGCTCTCACCAGACGGAGCTCTTGGACAGTTCGACTGAAGGTCCATTCTTGACTGTTAGTGCACGCTGCTGTATAGAGAAAGAGAGGAAGAGAGATTATTAGGAAGATATATATAGATATCTATATATATATATATATATGAGCAGGGACCCTGGGCATCTTTCTTTGGGGGTGTTTTTCAATCAGTAGAAAGGCCTCTTTAATGTCCTAAGTTTTCATAACTGTGTCTATAAGATGTCAGTGTCATAACGACCGTTCCACAGGTGCATGTTCATGAATTGTTTATGGTTCATTGAATAAGCATGGGAAACAGTGTTTAAACCCTTTACGATGAAGATCTGTGAAGTTATTTGGATTTCGACTAAATTATCTTTGAAAGACAGGGTCCTGCAAAAGGGACGTTTCTTTTTTTGCTGAGTTTATAAGAGAGAGAAAGAAAGCGAGACTGATTAACACATGTGATCATGACATTGACCCTGTGTTCCCTCTCCCGGTCTGCCTCCTGCCTAAATTCTGCTTAGAGGAGGGGAGACTTTCAAAGTCACCGGCCGCCGCGCATCACAGCACTCTGAAGCTGTGAGGCGTGCCGCGCTGTTCCAAGTGGCCACTGCCTCCACTGCAGTGTGTGTGCCCCCATACGTGCCCTGTCGCAGGTCCAGATGGCACAGAACATAGAGTTAGGGGAGGAAGGGACGAAGGAGAGAGGGAGTGAGAGAATGAGGTAGAGCTGCAAAGGAGGAGTGCAAATTAATTGCACAGGCTCAGTGGGGCTGCAGTGGTGAGGCTCAAGTTCATTAGCAGCTCTGTGGATGGAACCCAAAGCTCGCGTGTGTGTGTGTGTGTGTGTGTGTGTGTGTGTGTGTGTGTGTGTGTGTGTGTGTGTGTGTGTGTGTGTGTGTGTGTGTGTGTGTGTGTGTGTGTGTGTGTGTGTGTGTGTGTGTGTGTGTGTGTGTGCCTGAGCATGTATGTGAGATGATTAACAAACAACCTCGTGTTTTAATCATCCAAAATTTCAATACAAGCCCCAGTTTTCACCTTATTTTTGAAAGCCCCAAAAAAAGGGGGTATACTTTTGAGAGAGAGATCATTTCTGTGTTCACAGCGGACTGAAAACAAGGATATCCCCCCAAGCATTCTGATTTCTAGGTAACTGTTTCACCGAATTTCCCAGAGGTGTCCAATAATATATGAGAAGCACAGAAAGGAGTCTTCACAACAGGTGACTGCCAATTCAATCTGTTCCTTTATAGACTTCTCTCAAAGTCACAATCTTCTGTTTGTACACGACTGCAAAAGCCCTCACACAGAAAAGAGTGCGATGGAGAGCCATGGTGGACACCCTTTGTTACCAAAGGGTCCAAGAGGATTAAGTCAAGTCACACTACTGCATAGCAGAGAGGAAGAGGACTAGTAGGTACCGTCACATCCTTAAAGTAGCTGCCAATGTCATTCCTCATAGTGACAGAGCCAATCAATAAGAGTGCATTTGTTCAGATGTGGACCTGAAGACTAATGGCCATGCAGTATGCAGGAGAGCAGACGTGTAGAATGAATGTGACGATCCTTTACGTGGATTTGTGTCAATCTCAAATGGCACCCCTATTCCCTATGTAGTGCACACATTTTAAAACAGGTCCCATAGGGTATAGGGAGCCAGTTGAGAGGCAGACAAGGGTTTGAGATGGGTTGAGGGTCGTACATGTACCAGTGTGCACTCCAGGACGAGACTAGCTACCTTTGTGCACTAGACACCCCAAGGCCAGACTGTCTACCAGAGACCCAGGCTGCCTCCCAAATGGCACCCTGTTGAAAAGTAGCGCAGGGAATAGGATGCCATTTGGAACATAGCCCCACACAACACAGGCACTTAAACACATGTCAATATACTAAAGAAGACTGGAGTGATGGATGGGAAATAAAAACATTAACAAGCAGATTCTGCAATGCACGCATGCATACATCGTGTAAAACAGTTCCTCTATTCAGAGAACCGATTCCTGATTTGGGCAACAGGCAATCATCATACACATACGGCCACACAAACGATGACACTGACTCAATCAAAAGGGTCTTTGGAGGTCTGAGTAAAGCAGTGTTGAAGTCAAATCCAGTCAGACAATGTGATCCCTCATACACTGAATCCCTTCTCCCTGGACACACACCCCCATTGAGGGAGCCTCCACAGGCACACATTATATACTGCCTGTGCTTTGCTGTGCGCACCGGCCACACCTGGTAACACAGCCACCACCACTTCCTTCCACTCTCACTCTGAGGGGAGATGAAAATCCCTTACCCCCTTTTCTTTCAGTCTGTCTATCAGTCACTCCCTCTCTCCACCCCCCCCCCCCTTAATTCCCTCTCTCTTTCTAACCCTCCCTTCTCTCTCCAGCGTCACCGGCCAAATAGCATCTTGTCGCTTGCTGTTGCCATGGCAACCCTTCTTTCATAAATTGCCTGGGTCTTCGCACAACAAACGCTATCATACATACAGCAGTGTGAACACATTCATACAATTGTAACTGAGACACATTCAAACATAGGCTACACACACTGGAGCCCACATAAAACACTGAAAAATAAATGATTGACACTAACCAGGTTTCCATCTAACCTTTTTATATGAGTAAAGTACATGTTGGATACCAAATGTCATAACAAGCCTGATGGAAACTAAACATTTGTCGGTAAACTTTCCAAATGTCAACAAAATAAGCTACAGAAGGTGTAATCACAGAAATATCTGTCTCATTGTTATTTCACTGGATGTATAAAAGGTGAAGCATCCGCTTGGCGTTTCCGCTCACTACCAAATATGGTAGAGAGAGGAAGCCCATGGCGGGCAGTAGGACAAGATGGAACCAGATTGATATTAGCCGAAATTCTGCAAATTTTCTAATCAATGAAACATTTGCTCTCAATACAGTTTTCAGTTACCAAAACTAGAATCTGCTAAGAACAGAGTGAACTACGTTTTGTAGACTTTACAATTCGCACGTTTTTTTTCAATGCGCTGTGTAGGAGTGCAACGGCGAATTGAGTTATTGCAAAGGGAATTGAGTTATTGCACACACGCACTTCAGAGTAGGCGTTCCTTAACGAAAATATGCTGATAGATGCTAGAACTCGCCAACAGGATCATGCTAGCGTGTGCTTGACTCTGCCCACGTCCTTGAATGTTCTGCCCACTATGACTAATTTGTTCAAATAAGAAACTTATTATATTATTATATATATTAAGAAACTACAGTCAGTGGTCTATCTTGCTTTAGTTATACATCATTGTAATCGTTTTGTTTCGTTAAAATTAATTATGTGAGAAATGTCGGTGGAAACGCTTTTATGCGCAAATATTGATTTAATAACCATCATATTGAGGTAGACTTGGAGTCACGCAATGACATGTTGTGTGATCTTCCCAATACGACCAGTCGGGAAAGCATGCAGTTTATTAGACTACCGATTAAGTAAATTATGATGAACTTCACAGGGTGGTGAAAGTGCAGTGATGAGCTTGATGCTCCTATTCTGGTGACATGATCATCGCTGCAGCTTGACAAATGCAAATAATAGCGCTCTTTTGTCCATAATAATCTCATGTAGGCTAGATTACTCATTGGTTATTACTGCATTGTCGGAACTAGAAGCACAAGCATTTCGCTACACTCGCATTAACATCTGATAACCATGTGTATGTGACAAATCAAATTTGATTTGATTTGACACACTGCATCTGTGAGCTGTTGGCTAGAGCGCACGTGCCAATACCAGAGTTGACACACTCGCTATTAAACACAACATTGTTTTGTTGAGAAAAAAACATCAGTACAGTTGAAAATGCGATGGAAACCCATCTCACTTGTCATTTCCCACAGCCTTTTATCTGCAACAATTAAATATGATGGAAACACGTATCTTCTGGGAAAATGCACATATAGTTTTTATGGCAGATTTTAGAATATTCGCATGAAAATCTGTCGCCAATTGGATGGAAACCTAGCTAATGCTGAGGGCTGAAATGCTCCAATGTCAACATTTTGTATTGATGATATGGATATTATTATCTACTGAGTTAACTAAATATAATTCCAACATTGAAAATAGCCCAGAATTTAAAACAATGCGTTTTCATGAATGGAATTAATATAAAGGGAAAGGGGGATACCTAGTCAGTTGTACAGCTGAATACCTTCAACTTAAATGTGCCTTCTCAACCCCTCTGAATCAGAGAGGTCCATGTCTTCAGTGCCCAGGGAACAGTGGATTATCTGCCTTGCTCAGGGGCTGAACGACAGATTTTACATTGTCAACTCAGGGATTCGATTCAGCAACCTTTCAGTTACTGGCCCAACGCTCTAACCACTAGGCTACATTTACAGTGGCTTGCAAATGTATTTACCCCCTTGGCATTTTTCTTATTCTTTTTCTTTGTTGCCTTACAACCTGGAATTAAAATAGATTTTTGAGGAGTTTATATCATTTGATTTACACAAAATGCCTACCATTTTGAAGATGAAAAATATGTTTTATTGCAAAACAAACAAGAAATAAGACCAAAAAAAAACAGAACTTCAGCGTGCATAACTATTCACCCCCCCAAAGAAAATACTTTGTAGAGCCACCTTTTGCAGCAATTACAGCTGCAAGTCTCCTGGAGTATGTCTCTATAAGCTTGGCACATCCAGCCCCTGGGATTTTTTGCCCATTCTTCAAGGCAAACCTGCTCCAGCTCTTTCAAATTGAATGGGTTCTGCTGGTGTATAGCAATATTTAGGTCATACCACAGATTCTCAATTGGATTGAGTTCTGGGCTTTGACTCCATTCCAAGACATTTAAATGTTTCCCCTTAAACCACTCGAGTGCTGCAGAATGTTTAGGGTCATTGTCCTGCTGGAAGGTGAACCGCCGTCCCAGTCTCAAATCTCTGGAAGACTGAAAAAGTGTTCCCTCAAGAATTTCCCTGTATTTAGCACCATCCATCATTCCCTCAATTCTGACTAGTTTCCCAGACCCTGCCAATGAAAAACATCCCCACAACTTGATGCTGCCACCACCATTCTTCACTGTGTGGATGGTGTTCTCGGGTGATGAGAGGTGTTGGGTTTGCGCCAGAAATAGTGTTTTCAGTGATAGCCAAAAAGCTCAATTTTAGACTCATTTGACCAGAGTACCTTCTTCCATATGTTTGGAGAGTCTCCCACAACCTTTTGGTGAACACCAAACGTGTTTGCTTATTTTTTTTCTTTAAGCAATGGCTTTTTTTCTGGCCAGTCTTACATAAAGCCTAGCTCTGTGGAGTGTATGGACAGATACTCCAATCTCTGCTGTGGAGCTTTGCAGCACCTATAGGGTTATCTTTGGTCTCTTTGTTACCTCTCTGATTAATGCCCTCCTTGCCTGGTAAATGAGTTTTGGTGGGTGGCCCTCTTGGCAGATTTGTTGTGGTGCCATATTCTTTAAAAAAAATGTTCTAAACAGATTTTTAAAAATGGTGCTCTGTGGGATGTTCAAAGTTTCTGATGTTTTTTTATAACTCAACCCTGATCTGTACATCTCCACATCTTTGCCCCTGACCTGTTTGGAGAGCTCCTTGGTCTTCATGGTGCTGCTTGCTTAGTGGTGATGCAGACTCTGGGGCCTTTCAGAACAGGTGTATATATACCGAGATCATGTGACACTTACAGTGGGGAGAACAAGTAATTACTTAAAAATCATACAATGTGATTTTCTGCATTTTTGTTTTAGATTCCGTCTTTCACAGTTGAAGTGTACCTATTATAAAAATTACAGACCTCTACATGCTTTGTAAGTAGGAAAACTTGCAAAAATCGGCAGTGTATCAAATACTTGTTCTCCCCACTGTACATTGCACACGGTTGGGCTTTATTTAACTAATTATGTGACTTCTGAATGTAATTGGTTGCACCAGATCTGATTTATAGGCTTCATAGCAAAGGGGGTGAATACATATGCACGCACCACTTTTTCGTTTGTTATTTTTTTAACAAGTAACTTTTTCCTTTCACATCACCAGTTTGGACTATTTGGTGTATGTCCATTTCATGAAAACCAAATAAAAATACATTTCAATGACAGGTTGTAATGCAACAAAATAGGAAAAACACCAAGGGGGGTGAATACTTTTGCAAAACACTGTACTTCAACTATAACTTGCACCATCTGAAATAAAATAGAAATGCCCCCCAAAATGTAAATAGATTTCAGCTCCTTTTCACCCAATTGTAATGTGGAGTCATTGAGTGAATGGGGTCCATTTGGACTTTGATTGACTCTGCAAGCAGAGCAGGAAGTTACTCCTTCCGTCCCAAATCCCTCACCCCCTGCCCTCTTACTCCTCCTCCTATCCATCCCTCAGAAGAACACAGCTCTGTGTACTCCCATGCTTAATTATTCATGTGCCGCTTACTCCTGACAAATTATTCAGCACTTACACCAATCTTACATACTCCTTAAAATCAGTCTACAATAGCACATTTACCAAATATAGTGAAATCTGAATATGTTATTACATTGGGCTTGATCACATTTTCTTGTGACTCCTTGGAGTTAGAGAAATTTTTAGGCCAAGTAGGTTTTCATTGGCGGAACCATCACTCTTGGGAGTAGGTGAAGCATACGCAGGTTGTCCTCTCCCTTATTTAACCTCTTTCATACCCTAACGCTAATTTTACTGTGCTCCCGAGTGGTGCTGCGGTCTAACGCATTCAGTGCTAGAGGCTTCACTACAGTCCCTGGTTTCACTACAGTCCCTGGTGTCATTGATAACAATGGCGCCAGAGAAGGAGGCTGATATTTTACATGTCCATAAACAGATTTTTGTTAGTTTATTTGCATTGTTTGTAACTTATTTTGTACATAATGTTGCTGCTACCGTCTCTTATAACCGAAAATACCTTCTGGACATCAGGACTGCGATTACTCACCACAGACTACCAGAATCCTTTTTTCCCTTTAACAAGTCTGACGAGCCCGACGGGAATGATATACTTCTTTCTCGGTAACAGACCCAGATCCCCGTGATTTGCGTGAAGAGGCGGAGAAAAAGGGGCCAGAGGGCGGGCTGCCTTCTGAGAATTCGTAGGAGATTGAATAAACCTCCACTTCCTTCCATTATGCTAGCAAAATGTGCAATCTTTGGAGAATAAAATAGATGACCTAGGCACCCTACAATCAAATCAAAGTTTCTCACCTGCGCCGAATACAACAGTGAAATGCTTGCTTACAGGCTCTAACCAATAGCGCAAAAAAAGATTAGGTGAACAATAGGTAAGTAAAGAAAGAAAAACAACAGTAAAAAGACAAAACCGTAGCATGGTTTAGCCCCAGTGATATACTGGGCCGTACGCACTACCGTCTGTAGTGCCTTGCGGTCGGAAGCCAAGCAATTGCCGTACCAGGCAGTGGTGCAACCAGTCAGGATTCTCTCGATGTTGCAGCTGTGAGGACCGAGGCTATGAGGTCCTTCTAGCTATAGAGCACAGTAGCTAGGGTAGTGGGTTCAAGGCGTAGAATGTATGCACACATGACGCTTTGGATAAAAGCGTCTGCTAAAGGCTACATACAGCCCCGTCGATGAGAATGGGGGCATGCTCGGTCCTCCTCTTCCTGTAGTCCACAATCATCTCCTTAGTCTTGGTTATGTTAAGGGATAGGTTGTTATTCTGGCACCACCCGGCCATGTCTCTGACCTCCTCCCTATAGGCTGTCTCGTCGTTGTCGGTGATCAGACCTACCACTGTTGTGTCATCTGCAAACTTAATGATCTAAACTTGATGCCCTCAATCTCACACAAATTATCAATGAACCTACCAGGTACAACCCCAAATCCGTAAACACGGGCACCCTCATAGATATCATCCTAACCAACCTGCCCTCCAACTACACCTCTGCTGTCTTCAACCAGGATCTCAGCGATCACTGCCTCATTGCCTGCTTCAGTAATGGGTCTGCGGTCAAACGACCACCCCCCATCATTGTCAAACACTCCCTAAAACACTTTCTAATCGACCTGGCCCGGGTATCCTGGAAAGGTATTGACCTCATTCCGTCAGCAGAGGATGCCTGGTTATTCTTTCAAATTGCTTTCCTCACCATCTTAAATAATCCTGCCACAATTTTTTTTAACCAGGAACAGACATAGCCCTTGGTTCACTCCAGACCTGTCTGCCCTTGACCAGCACAAACACATCCTGTGGCGTACTGCATTAACATCGAATAGCCCCCGTGATATACAACTTTTCAGGGAAGTTAGGAACCAATATACACAGGCAGTTAGGAAAGTAAAGGATAGCCGTTTCAAACAGAAATGTACATCCTGTAGCACAAACTCCAAAAGGTTCTGGGACACTATAGTCCATGGAGAATAAGAGCACCCCCTCCCAGCTGTCCACTGCACTTAGGCTAGGAAACACTGTCACCACCAATAAATCCACGATAATTGAGAATTTCCATAAGCATTTCTCTACAGCTGGCCAAGCTTTCCACCTGGCTACCCCTACCCAGGTCAACAGCCCTGCACCCCCCACAGGAACTTGCCCAAGTTTCCCCCATTTCTCTTTCACCCAAATCCAGATAGCTGATGTTCGGAAAGCGCTGCAAAATCTGGACCCCTACAAATCAGCCAGGCTAGGCAATCTGGACCCTCTCTTTCTAAATTTATCTGCCGAAATTGTTGCAACCCCTATTACTAGCCTGCTCAACCTCTCTTTCGTATCGTCTGAGATCCCCAAAGATTGGAAAGCTGCAGCGGTCATCCCCTTCTTCAAAGGCACTTCGCTCCCGCGGGTAGTATAACTTTTTCATTACATTTCATTATATTTCATTATAGCACAACGGTTTGATTTGTCTAATCTTAGCAATTTCTTCTCAGCTAGCTACATAGCCGTCTTTGTATCAAAGATAATTGCATAATTATCGTATTTCGCCGTCCTAACGTAGTCTTCACTAGCCAGCTAGCTAACGTCCACTGATTAGCTGCACTGGGAAAACTATTACACTCAACTGAACGACTTGATTAGTGTAGTGTTAGCTAGCTACATAGCTGTCTTTGCTGTCTTCGTATCTTCGTATCCAAGATAATTGTGTTGTTTAGGTTTAGAGTGTGTAGTCTTAGAGTGATTATCTTAATTTACCGAGGTTAGCTAGCCAGCTATTTGTCGTCCTTAACGTAGGAGACTCTGCTAGCTAGCCAACAGCTAGCCAACGCTAGCCAACGTCTTCTGAATAGAACTCAACAACCGCATTCACAGGTAGTAAAGTCGCATTCACAGGTAGTATCACATTTTCACTTCATTTCATTACAGTACAACGGTTTGATTTGTTTGATCGTAGCTAGCTACATAGCTAGCTACATAGCCGTCTTTGTATCAAAGATAATTGTGTAGTCTAGAGCGATTTTCTAGGTTAGCTAGCCAGCCATTGTCGTTCTTTTAACGCAACGTAACGTAAACAACACTGCTAGCTAGCCAGCTAGCCCCCGAATAGCAACACTGCAGAAACTATTACACTCAACGGAACGACTTGATTAGTGTAGTGTCAACAACGCACCCACTGCCAGCTAGCCTACTTCAGCAGTACTGTATCATTTTAATCATTTTAGTCAATAAGATTCTTGCTACGTAGCTTAACTTTCTGAACATTCGAGACGTGTAGTCCACTTGTCATTCCAATCTCCTTTGCATTAGCGTAGCCTCTTCTGTAGCCTGTCAACTATGTGTCTGTTTATCCCTGTTCTCTCCTCTCTGCACAGACCATACAAACGCTCCACACCGCGTGGCCGCGGCCACCCTACTCTGGTGGTCCCAGCGCGCACGACCCACGTAGAGTTCCAGGTCTCCGGTAGCCTCTGGAACTGCCAATCTGCGGTCAACAAGGCAGAGTTCATCTCAGCCTATGCCTCCCTCCAGTCCCTCGACTTCTTGGCACTGACGGAAACATGGATCACCACAGACAACACTGCTACTCCTACTGCTCTCTCTTCGTCCGCCCACGTGTTCTCGCACACCCCGAGAGCTTCTGGTCAGCGGGGTGGTGGCACCGGGATCCTCATCTCTCCCAAGTGGTCATTCTCTCTTTCTCCCCTTACCCATCTGTCTATCGCCTCCTTTGAATTCCATGCTGTCACAGTTACCAGCCCTTTCAAGCTTAACATCCTTATCATTTATCGCCCTCCAGGTTCCCTCGGAGAGTTCATCAATGAGCTTGATGCCTTGATAAGCTCCTTTCCTGAGGACGGCTCACCTCTCACAGTTCTGGGCGACTTTAACCTCCCCACGTCTACCTTTGACTCTTTCCTCTCTGCCTCCTTCTTTCCACTCCTCTCCTCTTTTGACCTCACCCTCTCACCTTCCCCCTACTCACAAGGCCGGCAATACGCTCGACCTCATCTTTACTAGATGCTGTTCTTCCACTAACCTCATTGCAACTCCCCTCCAAGTCTCCGACCACTACCTTGTATCCTTTTCCCTCTCGCTCTCATCCAACACCTCCCACACTGCCCCTACTCGGATGGTATCGCGCCGTCCCAACCTTCGCTCTCTCTCCCCCGCTACTCTCTCCTCTTCCATCCTATCATCTCTTCCCTCCGCTCAAACCTTCTCCAACCTATCTCCTGATTCTGCCTCCTCAACCCTCCTCTCCTCCCTCTCTGCATCCTTTGACTCTCTATGTCCCCTATCCTCCAGGCCGGCTCGGTCCTCCCCTCCCGCTCCGTGGCTCGACGACTCATTGCGAGCTCACAGAACAGAGCTCCGGGCAGCCGAGCGGGAATGGAGGAAAACTCGCCTCCCTGCGGACCTGGCATCCTTTCACTCCCTGCTCTCTACATTTTCCTCCTCTGTCTCTGCTGCTAAAGCCACTTTCTACCACGCTAAATTCCAAGCATCTGCCTCTAACCCTAGGAAGCTCTTTGCCACCTTCTCCTCCCTCCTGAATCCTCCTCCCCTCCCCCTCCTCCTCTCTGCAGATGACTTCGTCAACCATTTTGAAAAGAAGGTCGACGACATCCGATCCTCGTTTGCTAAGTCAAACGACACCGCTGGTTCTGCTCACACTGCCCTACCCAGTGCTCTGACCTCTTTCTCCCCTCTCTCTCCAGATGAAATCTCGCGTCTTGTGACGGCCGGCCGCCCAACAACCTGCCCGCTTGACCCTATCCCCTCCTCTCTTCTCCAGACCATTTCCGGAGACCTTCTCCCTTACCTCACCTCGCTCATCAACTCATCCCTGACCGCTGGCTACGTCCCTTCCGTCTTCAAGAGAGCGAGAGTTGCATCCCTTCTGAAAAAACCTACACTCGATCCCTCCGATGTCAACAATTACAGACCAGTATCCCTTCTTTCTTTTCTCTCCAAAACTCTTGAACGTGCCGTCCTTGGCCAGCTCTCCCGCTATCTCTCTCTGAATGACCTTCTTGATCCAAATCAGTCAGGTTTCAAGACTAGTCATTCAACTGAGACTGCTCTCCTCTGTATCACGGAGGCGCTCTGCACTGCTAAAGCTAACTCTCTCTCCTCTGCTCTCATCCTTCTAGATCTATCGGCTGCCTTCGATACTGTGAACCATCAGATCCTCCTCTCCACCCTCTCCGAGTTGAGCATTTCCGGCGCGGCCCACGCTTGGATTGCGTCCTACCTGACAGGCCGCTCCTACCAGGTGGCGTGGCGAGAATCTGTCTCCTCACCACGCGCTCTCACCACTGGTGTCCCCCAGGGCTCTGTTCTTGGCCCTCTCCTATTCTCGCTATACACCAAGTCACTTGGCTCTGTCATAACCTCACATGGTCTCTCCTATCATTGCTATGCAGACGACACACAATTAATCTTCTCCTTTCCCCCTTCTGACGACCAGGTGGCGAATAGCATCTCTGCATGTCTGGCAGACATATCAGTGTGGATGACGGATCACCACCTCGGCAAGACGGAGCTGCTCTTCCTCCCGGGGAAGGACTGCCCGTTCCATGATCTCGCCATCACGGTTGACAACTCCATTGTGTCCTCCTCCCAGAGCGCCAAGAACCTTGGCGTGATCCTGGCCAACACCCTGTCGTTCTCAACCAACATCAAGGCGGTGGCCCGTTCCTGTAGGTTCATGCTCTACAACATCCGCAGAGTATGACCCTGCCTCACACAGGAAGCTGCGCAGGTCCTAATCCAGGCACTTGTCATCTCCCGTCTGGATTACTGCAACTCGCTGTTGGCTGGGCTCCCTGCCTGTGCCATTAAACCCCTTCAACTCATCCAGAACGCCGCAGCCCGTCTGGTGTTCAACCTTCCCAAGTTCTCTCACGTCCCCCCCGCTCCTCCGTTCTCTCCACTGGCTTCCAGTTGAAGCTCGCATCCGCTACAAGACCATGGTGCTTGCCTACGGAGCTGTGAGGGGAACGGCACCTCAGTACCTCCAGGCTCTGATCAGGCCCTACACCCAAACAAGGGCACTGCGTTCATCCACCTCTGGCCTGCTCGCCTCCCTACCACTGAGGAAGTACAGCTCCCGCTCAGCCCAGTCAAAACTGTTCGCTGCGCTGGCCCCCCCAATGGTGGAACAAACTCCCTCACGACGCCAGGACAGCGGAGTCAATCACCACCTTCCGGAGACACCTGAAACCCCACCTCTTTAAGGAATACCTAGGATAGGATAAGTATCCCCCCTCTCCTTTTAAGATTTAGATGCACTATTGTAAAGTGACTGTTCCACTGGATGTCATAAGGTGAATGCACCAATTTGTAAGTCGCTCTGGATAAGAGCGTCTGCTAAATGACTTAAATGTAATGTAAATGTAAAGGGGAGACACTCTAGACCTATATCTATCCTACCCTGCCTTTCTAAGGTCTTCAAAGGCCAAGTTAACAAACAGATAACCGACCATTTCGACTTCCACCATACCTTCGCCGCTATACAATCTGGCTTCTGAGCTGGTCATGGGTGCACCTCAACCACGCTCAAGGTCCTAAACGATATCATAACCGCCATCGATAAGACACATTACTGTGTAGCTGTATTCATCGACCTGGCCAAGGCTTTCGACTCTGTCAATCACCACATTCTTATCGGCAGACTTAACAGCCTTGGTTTCTCAAATGACTGCCTCGTCTGGTTCACCAACTACTTCTCAGATAGAGTTCAGTGTGTCAAATCGGAGGGCCTGTTGTCCGGACCTCTGGCAGTCTCTATGGGGGTGCCACAGGGTTCAATTCTCAGGCTGACTCTTTTCTCTGTATACAACAATGATGTCGCTCTTGCTGCTGGTGATTCCCCGATCCACCTCTACGCAGACGACGCCATTCTATATACTTCTGGCCCTCTTTGGACACTGTGCTAACTAACCTCCAGACGAGCTTCAATGCCATTTAACTCTCCTTCCGTGGCCTCCAACTGCTCTTAAATGCAAGTTAAACTAAATGCATGCTATTCAACTGATCGTTGCCTGCACCTACCCGCCCGTCCAGCATCACTACTCTGGACGGTTCCGACTTAGAATATGTGGACAACTACAAATACCTAGGTGTCTGGTTAGAATGTAAACTCTCCTTCCAGACTCACAACTAAGCATCTCCAATCCAAAATTAAATCTAGAAATCGGCTTCCTATTCGGCATCCTTCACTCATGCTGCCAAACATACCCTCGTAAAACTGACTATCCTACCAATCCTTGACTTCAGAGATGTCATTTACAAAATAGCCTCCAACACTCTACTCAGCAAATTAGATAGACTGTATCACAGTGCCATCCTTTTTGTCACCAAATCCCCATATACTACCCACCACTGCGACCTGAATGCTCACGTTGGCTGGCACTCGCTACATATTCATCGTCAAACCCCACTGGCTCCAGGTCATCTATAAGTTTTTGCTAGGTAAAGCCCCGCCTTATCTCAGCTCACTGGTCACCAAAGCAGCACCCACCCGTAGCACGCACTCCAGCAGGTATATTTCACTGGTCACCCCCAAAGCCAATTCCTCTTTTGGCAGCCCCTCCTTCCAGTTCTCTGCTGCCAATGACTGAAACAAACTGCAAAAATCACTGAAGCTGGAGACTCTTATCTCCCTCACTAACTTTAGCAACAGCTGTCAGAGCAGCTCACTGCACCTGTACATAGGCCATCTGTAAATAGCCCATCCAACTACCTCATCCCCATACTGTTATTTATTTGGCTCCTTTGCACCCCAGTATCTCTACTTGCACATTCATTTTCTGCACATCTATCACTCCAGGGTTTAATTGCTATATTGTTTCACCACTATGGCCTATTTATTGCCTTACCCGACTTATCCTACCTCATTTTCATACACTGTATATAGACTTTTTCTATTGTATTATTGACTGTATGTTTGTTTTTTCCATGTGTAACTCTGTGTTGCTGTTTGTGTCACACTGCTTTGCTTTATCTTGTCCAGGTCGCAGTTGTAAATGAGAATTTGTTCTCAACTAGCCTACCTGGTTAAATGAAGGTGGAAAAAAAGGGAAAAAAGAAGATTAAACTACCAACGGGATATTCAAACCTGTAATATCTTAAGCTTTACAGAGTCGTGGCTGAAGACACTATCAACATACAGCTGGCTGGTTATACGCTGTACCAGCAGGATAGAACAGCAGCGTCTGGTAAGCCTAGGGGCGGTGGACTATGTATTTTTGTAAATAACATCTGGTGCACTATAACTAAGGAAGTTGAGCAATTGCTTAAATGTTCACCTGGGGTAGAGTATCTCATGAAAAGCTGTAGATTACACTAAATACCTAGAGAGTTTTCTGTATTTTTCATAGTTGTTTACATACCACCACATACTGAGGCTGGCACTAAGACAGCATTGAATGAGCTGTATTCTGCCATAAGCAAACAAGGAAACGCTCACCTAGAGGAGGCGCTCCCAGTAGCTGGGGACTTTAATGCAGGGAAACTTAAATTTGTTTTTACCAAATTTCTATCAGCATGTTAAATGTGCAAACAGGGGGGGAAGATTGTTTTTTAATTATAAAAAAAAAATCTGGACCACCTTTACTCCACATACAAAGTTCTTCCTAGCCCTCCATTTGGCAAATCTGATCATAATGCTATCCTCCTGATTACAAGCAAAAATGTAAAAAAGTAAGCCCCAGTGACTCGATCAATAAAAAAAGTGGTCAGATGAAGCTGATGCTAAGCTATAGGAATGTTTTGCTAGTACAGACTGGAATATGTTCCCGGGATTCCTCCAATGGCATTGAGGAGTACACTACATCAGTCATTGGCTCCATCAAACACGCATCGATGCCATTTTCCATCTGGACAAAGGAACACAAACTCATAAAAAAAATAAACGTCCTCTCACTGTCAACTGCATTCATTTTCAGCAAACTTAACATGTGTAAATATTTGTATGAACATAAGATTCAACAACTGAGACATAAACTGAACAAGTTCCACAGACACGTGACTAACAGAAATGGAATAATGTGTCCCTGAACAAAGGGTCAAAATCAAAAGTAACAGTCAATATCAGCTGTGGCCACCAGCTGTATTAAGTACTGCAGTGCATCGCCTCCTCATGGACTGCACCAGATTCGCCAGTTCTTGCTGTGAGATGTTACCCCGCTCCTCCACTAAGGCACCTGCAGCATCCCAGACTTTTCTGGGGGGGAATGGCCCTAGCCTTCACCCTCCGATCCAACAGGTCCCAGACGTGCTCAATGGGATAGAGATCTGGGCTCTTCGATGGCCATGACAGAACACTGACATTCCTATCTTTAAGAAATCACACACAGAACGAGCAGTATGGCTGGTGGCATTGTCATGCTGGAGGGTCATGTCAGGATGAGCCTGCAGGAAGGGTACCACGTGAGGGAGGAAGATGTCTTCCCTGTAACACACAGCATTGAGATTGCCTGCAATGATAAGCTCAGTCCGATGATGCTGTGACACACCACCCCAGACCATGACAGGCCCTCCACCTCCAAATCGATCCTGCTCCAGAGTACATGCCTCGGTGTAACGCTCATTCCTTCGACGATCAATGTCAATCTGACCATCACCCCTGGTGAGACAAAACCGCGACCCATCAGTGAAGAGCACTTTTTGCCAGTCCTGTCTGGTCCAGCGATGGTGGGTTTGTGCCCATAGGCGCCGTTGTTGCCAGTGATGTCTGGTGAGTACCGGTCTTACAACAGGCCTACAAGTCATAATTTGCAAATAAATTCATTAAAAATCCTACAATGTGATTTTCTGGATTTCTTTTCTCATTTTGTCTGTCATAGTTGAAGTGTACCTATGATGAAAATTACAGGCCTCTCATCTTTTTAAGTGGGAGAACTTGCACAATTGGTGGCTGACTAAATACCTTTTTGCCTCACTGTACATACGGACAGTGAGGCGACTTGGAACCTGAACCAAGACAGGTGGGACTTTTCTTCACCAGACTTGATTTCACGTTGACATATCACCCAGGTAAAAAATACATAAAAGCCGATGCCCTGTCTTGTCTCAACGATTCGGGAGATGTTCCTGTCTTTAGTCCGAGCCAGACCTAAGCTCCTGCTGTGGATGAGTGGATCAGGCGCACAGAAGTGGTATGGAACGATTCCCATGTGAGACTCCAGCACGCCGTACGCTGTCAGAAAGAGCAGGCGGATTGCCACTGCAGAGAGGCGCCACCCTGGTGATCGCGTCGGGCTCTCTACCAGGAACCTTCCGCTCCGCCTGCCCTGTAAGAAGTCCTCGGTTTGTGGGGCTGTTCAAGGTCCTCTGGATGGTCATTGAGGTAATTTACAGATTACAACTCCCCACTCACTACTGAATCTCACCATCTTTTCAGGTTTCCCTCCTCAGGGCCTGTGGTTCCTGGTCCTCTGGCTGATGCAGTCCCCCACGACACCCCTCCGCCTCCCTTAGACATCGAGGGGAGCCCTGCCTATGCAGTCAGATCCCTCCTGGACTCCCGATGTCGTGGGGGTGTCTTCCAGTACCTGGTGGACAGAGGGGTACGTTCTAAAGGAGCAGTGTCGGGTTCCGTTGGACGACATTCTAGATCCCAACATCATCCAAGATATCCACCTTCGCCATCCGGACCGGCCAGCTCCTCGCGCTCGGGGCCGTCCCCCTGGCCGGTGTCGTCCTGCGGGGGGCCGGGGTGGAGGTTCTGTTACGTCTACTGCCACTCTCCTGCTCTGGCACTCGACGCCACCGGTCTACTAACCACCAGTCCTGGCAACCCATCTTTACGCACACCTGCGCCCTATCATCAGTCACACCTGGACTACATTACTTACCATTTATCTAGCACACTGATTTGTCAGTCATCAGGTAGTATTGTTTGTATTTCCATGTCAGACGCTTCTCTTGATTTGTATCGTTCCATGTCCATTATCATTAAACTCACTAACTGCACCTGCTTCCTGACTCAGTGTCTACGTTATAGCAACAAGATGTGGAAAAAGTCAAGGGGTCTGAATACTTTCTGAATGCACTGTATGTTCTTGGTGATAAAGATGTACAATATCACTCTCACCCCTGACAAAGAACACCTCAATAACCTTTTTTAGAGTATATGCTGTGTATGCTGGTCCAGCATGGTCTAGTTGGTTAAGCTGGTCTGCAAAAGCACGCCCATCATGCTCTATTGCGGTTAGATTTTTTTTCAATTGTTTGTTTCTATATCTATGTTTTTGCATTACATTGATTGAAGAAAAATCCAAATGAATTAATCACAAATAACACATTTTTCTAAACTTTTCTAAAAACACAACCAAGGTTGGTCACCAGGAAAAACACAACCAAGGTTGGTCACCAGCAAAAACACAACCAAGGTTGGTCACCAGCAAAAAAACACAAAGAAGGTTGGTCACCAACCTATGCTGGAATATGCTGTTTTTTCAGAAGGGTAGCCCAAGGCTATATACACTGTACTGTGGAATAGCAATGCAATCGACATCACTCTAGTTGGGAGAAGGGTATGGGGTTTAAATCTTATATTAACCAATGTTACAGGCAAAAAAAATGTAAATCATTGGAGTAAGATGGTAGCCTACCGCATCCAATAGTGAAAAATCTGAAATGAAATGGAAAATGCAGCTAGACCTGGTTGGGGTGAACTATGGGGAGGTGGATGTGGGCGATATCTTACCTTCCTCCTCACTAGAACCCCTCTGTATGGGTGTGTAAATAGGGGGCGTTGTGTTGGAGCTGGGAGGCGCAGGCGTACTCTTTGTGAAGATCCCACTGATGAACTTGAGCATCTTGCGGTCGCGGGCGCGCTGGGTGGTTCCTCCCTGACCCTGGCCCTTGCCATCCTTCCCCTTCTTCAAGTCCTCAGAAAGAGAGTGCAGGTCACTGTTGTCAAGGGTACGGCTCTTGCCCTTCCTTGCCGGCTTGGACACCTGGGTGGTGGGTTGAGCTGGCAGAGAGGTGGAGCCTGTCTTCAGCCTGTCCCCTTGGGGGCTTTCCCTGGTCACCACGCCTGTAAACCCTCCCCCCACTGGGACCCCCTGGTGAAGGAGGGTGGTCCTGCCGTCACTGTCTGCCCAGGATGCTCGGTAAGGCCCTAGGGCGGCCGCAGCACCTATCATAGGCGACCGATCCCCTATACGGTTGTCTTTGCGGTCCAGACTCTTGGCAGATGGAGGCATACTCTGATCGGCTTCCCTCAACTCCCGCCGGCTTACAGTCCCCCCCCCGGCATGTGACCTCATCAGGACCTCGGGTCGATGGGTAAACCTGGGAGGGACAGTGATGGGCACGCTGACTCGGCAGAGGGTGCTGCTTGGGTCGCCCATCCCCTCCTCGCCCCTTGGAAACAGCATGGGTGGCTCCCTGTAGAGTTCGGTTTTAGGACGGGTTCCCTCTTTCCTCAGCCCTACCTCTGAGGGGACACCTGACACCCCTGCAAGCCCCTTCACTTGGTCTTTCATGTTCTTCGGTAAGAGGGGAGACTCCTTGCTCTTAATCCCCAATGTGATATCTTTTGAGGAGCCTGGCCCACGACTCTCTTTCTCCCTCATCTCAGGCTTCCCCCGCTCCTGAACAGGCCCCCCAAAGCTAATGCCATCCTGCTCATCTTCCTCCATTTCTGTGTCCCCCTCTCCCTCCCCCACGGCACATGAGTGTCCTCCCTCATCCTCAGTGGTCCTGCTCAGCTCCTCATCCTCCTCATAGCCAGGGCCCCCCACACCTCCTCTCCCTAGGGAAAGGGCCAGCTGTGGCTGGGGCCCGGTGGCCCTTCCATCACCCCCTACCGCCTCGACCTTGACCAGGGTGAGGGAGATGAGGTAGGTGGTGCGCCTTGGTAGGGTGCCTGTTTGGCTCATAGGGGCGGCAGGCTGGCAGACAGGGAGGCAGACCGACCTCAGAGCAGCGGCAGAGCCCTCACTCTGACCCAGACAGACCTGCAGGGAACAGGCATGGCAACCTACAACTGGAGGCTTCACCAGAGAGACAACAGTCAGACCAGAAAACAGTCAGAAGGTACTGTCAAACTAACTGGCGTAGGGATACGTCTGATGTGGGTGAATGGTAACTTTGTCAAGAGGTGGTAGGAGCTACCTAGAATTAGCGGAGCATACTTAACAAGGCTGAGTTACTTAAATCTAGTGTACTTTATTTGAATCCTTCCTGTAATCCCCTTGTCACCTTCTCTTTGCTGATCACTGGTCTCCTCCACAGGTTCATTCACAGTCTTCTCTTTCTTTTCCCCTTTCTCTCTCCATATGAAAGATTAATTCTACAGCCCGATGCCAGGGATCTGAGATTGCTTTCCTCGATCTTGATGTTTGTGACTGGGTAGTCTGGAATTATGCAAGAGTCAACAAATGAGCCTGGTCCATTTTTCCAACAAGACTGTACTACGTAGTTCCCCACTCCACAAAATACCACAAGATGAAATGCCTCAAGTCAGTCTTCAGCTTCTCTTCAGATAATTTCTTCACTCCCAGTGAAGGATATTCATTGTATGCTTCAGAATCTTCATATCCCCATTACATTTGATTGGTTGACAAAAAAATAAAACAAATAATGTAGCACCGTCACAGACACCAAAGGGTATGTATCGTGGTAAAGACAAACCAGAAAGCACAGTAAACAACAGCTTAAGCAGACCTAGCAGAGAAAAACAGGTTTGAATGTAAATAAGAGAACAAACATCCATATGGAAATCATTCACGTGTTGCAAAGCATGTGGTGGTGAGAGTCTACTTCCGACTGCATGTGAGGCAAAGACACACTAATGTCATACATGAATCACATATGCACGTTGTGCAGATCAATGAAAGGCAGGCTGCAAACATCTGCTGTAATTCCCACAGTAAAGAGAAGCAGAAATGGTGGTCAGATAGGCAGAACGCAGTCACTGTTCCACTGCCTGTAACGCTCTTCTGTACAGTTGGTTCCTTCGCGCCCTTCAGTCACTGCATCCTCTCCTCTGAGTGTCTTAGGCAATTAGCAAGTCAATAAAATGTGTCTGTGAGGCAGAGAGCAAGCCCACCGGCTCAGCTTAGCCCCTCTTCTCATCAGAGCCACTGTGCCTGCTAGCCTCTCTGATAGCCCGTCGCTACCACAGCTCCAGCCCCAGCTCCAGGCAGGCAGACAGACTGAGTGGAAGGGTGAGGGTGATGCGTCCAGTGAGAGATGCCTGTTCTCGGTCAAGCACTCACGTTCTGTGGCTCATGTCGGATCAGACAAAACCAAGACAAAAACCTCTGCCTCCTCCTACCCATCACTTGCTCTCTCTCTCTCTCGCTCTGTTCTTCTTAAGGCAATCTCCTTTGCAGTTCCCACTCTCCCTCTCTCTCGCCCTTCTTCTCTCCCCCTCCCCTTCAGGAAAGAGGGAGCAAGCGATGATGCAATGGAGGAAGAAAGGTGATGAAAAAATCCACAGACGTCATACTGATGAATGAAAGGAGAGAGCGAGGGAGGAAAGAGAGAGAGAGAGGAGGAAAGGATAAAAATGAACACGAGAGTGTGAGGGGGAGGGTATAACCGTCAAATTAAATAAGGTGGTTTGAAAACAAACTGAATGGATGATGATAAATCTTGGGGCACAGAAAAGGGAGGGGATGTGAGGATGAGAGAGGGGATCCGAAAAGAAAGGAGGGTAGCTAAAGGTGGAAGAGAGGAGAGGAATGCAGGAGAGAAGGGAAGGGAAAAAAGGAGCTGGAAAAGGGTAGACAACAAGAGAGGGAAGGCTCTATCTACCCTCTCCCCTTTCTCTCTCCTTGGCAGTCACAATAGCTCCATCTCCCTCCAGAACGGCTCCCTTCACCCCCCTTTTAAAATCAGCAAGGATTGGGGTAGCAACAGCTTATTCACCACCTCCCTCCACCTCCCTCATCTCTCATCTCTCCCGCTAAGCTGCTGATACCGTGTCTGTATCTGTGTGTGTGTATTTTTTGGTTTCACTATCCTTGTGAAGACCATAAGTCCTCACAAGGAGAGTAAAACAAAGACAAAATCTGACAAGCTGGGACATTTAGCTACTCCCCATATGGAAAAATACTATTTTAGGCTTAGGGGTTAGGTTTACAATTAGAGTTAGAATTAGGCCCCCACAATGATAGTAAAACAAACATGTGTATTTGTGTGTCATTGACATTGAATGAGGAAAGGTTATGCTCCTTCTTTCTTCATCATTAGTTCATTATTGACACACACAATTAAGAGAAACCATGGGTCCAATATTAGAAACTAACACGTTATCATAATTATCCCAATAACGTTTGTACCATGTTTTCTGCTGCTACCATGTTGTGTTGCTACCATGTTGTTGTCATGTTGCTACCATGCTATGTTATTGACTTATAGGTCTCTCTTTATGTAGTGTTGAGGTGTCGCTCTTGTCGTGATCTGTGTTTTGTCCCATTGTTGTTGTTGTTGTAATTCCAGCCCCCGTCCCCGCAGGAGGCCTTTTGGTAGGCCATCATTGTAAATAAGAATTTGTTCATAATTGACTTGCCTAGTTAAATAAATAAAAATACAAAATGTAGCCCATAATATACTCGCATGACTTAATGATACATGCCACGTGATTTTCAGCATGTGTACTGTATGAGTGTGTAAATGTATGTGGCTGTATGTTGTGTGTGCTCACAGTGGGGGTGGGGCTTCATTGTGTGTATAGGTATGTGTTACCCACCTGTGTCTCTTGTTTAATTGGCTGAAATCTGTGAAGGAAGAACACCCACAGAGTATGATGAATCATGTCCCCTCTAAACTGAAATTATAATGTGTAACTTACTGTGATATACACAGACAGTTGCTTATAGATACATACACACCATCTGCTCCTTAGAGATTATTTACACTGACTACCCACACATCCAACCTTTACACACAAACTCTCACACACACAAATGCTGCTGTTCTATTATATACTATTTATGCCACTGCTTGACCATGTAACTACCCACTTTATATTTGTAAATACAATGTAATACAGTCCATTTTTACAATGCATACTATCTCTCTTATTACTTATGTTACTTGACTGACTTTTTCAGGGCTCTAAAGTGCCCACATGCCACAAAATGTTTTGCTGTTGGACCTGTACTTTTATTTTGGAAGCACAGACTGATAAATTGTTTACGAATCATAACCAACTTTCCCTCAGAACTGTTCTGATGGTTTCTGTCAGCTAAGTAATGGCATTAGCTGGCAAGAACAGCAACAATGAAATGCGGTGGAATTGAAGCTTTCTTTAACAAAATGTTTGTTTTTATTAAATGATCAACCAGAACGACAGATTTGTACCTTGTCAGCTCGGGGGTTTGAACTTGCAACCTTCCGGTTACTAGTCCAACGCTCTAACCACTAGGCTACCCTGCCGAATGCACCGAGGTGTCCTTCTAAACTACTGGCACACAGCTCGGACACCCATGCATACCCCACAAGACATGCCACAAGAGGTCTCTTCACAGTCCACAAGTCCAGAACAGACTATGGGAGGCACACAGTACTACATAGAGCCATGACTACATGGAGCTCTATTCCACATCAAGTAACTGACGCAAGCAGTAGAATTACATTTTAAAAAACAGATAAAAAAACAAACACCTTATGGAACAACGGGGACTGTGAAGCAACACAAATATTGGCACAGAACATGCATACACACACACTGATTTAGTACTATAGATATGTGGTAGTGGTAGAGTAGGGGCCTGAGGGCACACAGTGTGTTGTGAAATCTGTGAATGTATTGTAATGTTTTAAAATTGTATAAACTGCCTTAATTTTGCTGGACCCCAGGAAGATTAGTTGCTGCTTTGGCAGAAGCTAATGGGGCTCCATAATTAATACAAATACTCTTAAGGAGCCTAATGTTAGGGTCCCGTCTACTCCCGCTCCCTGGCACAGTCTAGTAACCCATCATTACGCACACCTGCGCCTCATCATTAGGCACATCTGGACTTCATTACTTCCCTGATTACTCTCCCTTAATCTTGCACTCTGTTATCACCCATCAGGTAGTATTGTTTCCGTGTTCATGTTCAGACACTACGCTTGTTTGTTTATTCACTCTACGTTTGTTCTTATTAAACTCACCAACTGCACCTGCTTCCTAACTCCCTGCATCTTCGTTACAGAATAATGCCTCACAAAATGGAAGCAGCAGACAACCAAGACATCTCCCAGATGGTCGGCGAACAGGGAGACCTACTTCGCCAACACCACACGTTCTTCAACATCTAGATCTTCCTCAAGCGGCATCCTCCAACGAGCAGAGGATCCTATATCATGAGTCGACCCAGTGCCCCCACCACCAAGAGGTCCAAGGTTTCCACGGTTATTTCCCTGCTGACTGGGCGGGCATTGGAGTGGGCTACGGCCGTCTGGGGAGGCGAGGAGGAGCTGGGTTCCTATGATAGGTTCTTTGCTCTATTTAGAGGACTATTTGATCTTCCACTGGAGGGCAGAGAGGGGGTGAGCACCTACTCCAACTACGGCAGGAGGGCCAGGCCACTGCGGAGTACACCCTCACCTTCTGTACAGTGTCAGCATCCAGCGGATGAATTGAGCTGGCACTCTGCACCTTATTCAGAAAAGGATTGCGTGAAGAGGTCCATACTGACTTGGCATGTCGAGACGACACCCTCTCATTGGACACACATCGTGATGGCCATCCGTCTGGATAAACTCCTTCAGGATGGTCGGCACCCCCATCGACTCTCCCTCCTTCATTGACAGTTCTGAGTCAGAGCCTGAACCCATGGAGGTAGGGGCCAAACGCCTCCGCGCAGCTGAGAGATGCTGTTGGAGACAGCTGGGACTCTGTCCCTATTGCGGTCAGCAGGGACACCAGCTTCAACGGTGTCCGCTACATCCCAACCTGGGAGCCACTAGAGCAGAGGTGTCCTGGTAGGTATGAATATTCCATCATCATAATCACTCTCCACCAAACCCTTTTTAGTACCAATATCACTAGCTGGCTTTCCCTCGTGTTGTTTCTACAGCTTTTGTGGACTCTGGTGCCACAGGGAATTTTATTGATAAGGCCCTTGACTCCTCCCTGAAAATAACATCATACCTGCACTCCTCTCATTTCCGTTCAAGCGCTGGATAACAAACCACTGGGATCTGCGACTATCACAGCACCCCTCACCATCACCGTGGGACCCCTGCACTAAGAAAGCCTTCCCTTCCTCCTCCTCCTCATCATCATCATCATCATCATCATCTAGGCACCCGTACACAAAGTCAAACTTGGCCTCGCGTGGCTCCAAAACCACGACCCCTACCACATCTTAGTCGAGGATGGAGATCACTGACTGACTGGGCACGCCGCCATTTGTCTGGTATGCATTTTTGTAAATAACAACTGGTGCACGATATCTAAGGAAATCTCGAGCTATTGCTCGCCTGAGGTAGAGTATCTCATGATAAACTGTAGATCACACTACCTACCTAGAGAGTTTGTCTGTATTTCTCATAGCTGTTTACATACCACCTCAATCAGAGGCTGGCACTAAGACAGCATTGAATGAGCTGTATACCGCCATAAGCAAACAAAAAAACGCTCACCTGGAGGTGGCACTTAATATCCGGGGACTTTAATGCAGGGAAACTTAAAATCGATCTACCAAATTTCATGTTAAATGCGCAACAAGAGGGGAAAACAACAAAAAAAACTCTGGACCACCTTTACTCCACACACAGAGACGGATTCAAAGCTCTCCATCTTGCAAATCTGACCATAATTATATCCTGATTCCTGCTTACAAGCAGAAATTAAAGCAGGAAGCACCAGTGACAAGATCAATAAAAAAAGAAGCAGATGCTAAGCTACAAGACTGTTTTGCTAGCACAGACTGGAATATGTTCCGGGATTCCTCCAATGGAATTGAGTAGCTTCATCAATAAGTGCATCAATGGCGTTGTCCCCACAGTGACCGTACGTACATACCCCAACCAGAAGCCATGGCTAAAGGCTAGAGCTGCCGCTTTCAAGGAGCGGGACTCTAACCCAAAGAAATTCTGCTATGCCCTCCGACAAACCATCAAACAGGCAAAGTTTCAATACAGGACTAAGATCGATTCGTACTACACCGGCTCTGACCAACTGGCAAGTGTCTTCACTGACATTTTCAACCTCTCCCTGTCCGAGTCCTTAATACCAACATGTTTTAAGCTGACCACCATAGTGTGTGTGCCCAAGAACACTAAAGGTAACCTGTCTAAACGACTACCGACTCGTAGCAATCACGTCTGTAGCCATGAAGTGCTTCAAATGGCTGGTCATGGCCCAGATCAACACCATTATCCCAGAAATTCTAGACCCACTCCAATTGGCATACCGCCCAGATGATGCAATCTCTATTGCACTCCACACTGCCCTTTTCCACCTGGACAAAAAGAACAACTATGTGAGAGTGCTATTCATTGACTACAGCTCAGCGTTCAACACCATAGTGCCCTCAAAGCTCATCAATATGCTAAGGACCCTGGAACTAAACACCTCCCTCTGCAAATGGATCCTGGACTTCCTGACGGGCCACCCCAGGTGGTAAGGGTAGGTAACAATGCATCCGCCACGCTGATCCACAACACAGGGGTGCATGCTCAGTCCCCTCCTGTACTCCCTATTCACTCATGACTGCACGGGCAGGCACAACTCCAACAACATCATTAAGTTTGCCGATGACGCAACAGTGGTAGGCCTGATCACCAACAACGACAATGACATAGCTTATACGGAGGACGTCAGAGACCTGGCCATGTGGTGCCAAGACAACAACCTCTCCCTCAACGTGATCAAGACTAAGGATTGTGGACTACAGGAAAAAGAGGACAGAGTACGCCCCCATTCTCATCGACAGGACTGTAGTGGATCAGGTTGAGAGCTTCAAGTTCCTTGGTGTCCACATCACCAACAAATTAACATGGTCCAAGCACACCCCAAGACAGTCATGTAGAGGGCACAACAAAACGTATTGCCCCTCAGGAGACTGAAAAGATTTGGCATGGGTCCCGAGATCCTCAAAAGGTTCTACAGTTGCACCATCGAGAGCATCCTGACTGGTTGCATCACTGCCTGGTAAACGGGCACGGCAAACGGTACCGGAGCGCCAAGTCTAGGTCCAAAAGGCTTCTAAACAGCTTCTACCCCCCAAGCCATAAGACTCCTGAACACCTAATCAAATGGCTACCCAGGCTGTTTGCATTGCCTCCCCCCTTTTACACCACTGCTACACTCAGTTGTTATCATCTATGCAGTCATTTTAATAACTCTACCAACATGTACATATTACCTCTAACTAACCAGTGCCCCCACACATTGACTGTGTACCAGTACCCCCCTGTATATAGTCTCGCTATTGTTATTTTACTGCTGCTCTTAAATTACTTGTTACTGTTATTTCTTGTTTTTATCCATATTTTTTTTAACTGCATTGTTGGTTTGGGGCTCGTAAGTAAGCATTTCATTGTGAGGACTACACCTGTTGTATTCGGCGCATGTGACTAATAAAATTTGATTTGATGTTGGAAGACCTGCTTTCTCTTACCCTGTGGGTCCACGTCGATTAAGATTCTTATGGTTGCTCTCCATGCCAACATCTCAGAGGTTTACCCCGATCTCCCAGAGGTTTTCGCCAAGACCCACTCCACCGGTCTCCCTCATCGCCCCCTGGGACTGTGCCATCGACTTGCTTACAGACTCTGCGCAGCTGCATCTACCCCCCTGTCGGTGGCTGAAACCAAGGCCATGGAGGAGTTCATCTAGGAGGCTCTCCAACAGGGTTTCATCTGCCCATCCACCTCCCCTGCATCGGCAGGTTTCTTCTTTGTGGCCAAGAAGGAAGGGGGAGGGTCACATCCGTGTATTGACTACAGAGTCAATGCCATCACCACCAAGTACAGATACACCCTCCCGTTGGTGCCGGTTTAGTACCGAACATCCCATTTTCTTTACTAAGCTGGACCTGCAGAGTGGCTACAATTTGATCCGCATCCGGGGGGATGAATGGAAGACTGCCTTCAGCACGATGGCTGGGCACTACAAGTACTTGGTGATGCCTTATGGATTAGCCAATGCTCCGTCGGTGCTTGGGAATCAGGTGGTAGTGTATATCGACGACATCTTGATCTACTCGGCCACCACAGAGAGGTGGCTGAACCCGTTCCAAGCCAGGTGGGCCATTTTTTCTACTAGATTCAACTTCATCCGGTCATACTGCCCAGGTTCAAATAACATCAAAGCTGATGCCCTGTCCTGTCTACACGATTCGGGAGAGGTACCTGTTCAGAGTGCGCCCATCACACTGCCCTCCAGAATCGCTGCCCCTGTGCTTTGGGACATAGACGTGGATATCCGCCAGGCTCTGGAGAGGGAACCCGTGCCTGCTAACTGTGCTCCTACGTTCTCACGGAGGTGGAAAAAGTCAAGGGGTGTGAATACTTTGAAGGGATTGTTTATACATACAGTACCAGTCAAAAGTTTGGACACATCTATTCATTCAAGGGTTTATTTTTTATTTTTACTATATTGTAGAATAATAGTGAAGACATAAAAACTATGAAATAATACAAATGGAATCATGTAGTAACCAAAAAGTGTTAAATCAAAATATATTTTATATTCTAGCCACCCTTTGTCGTGATGACAGCTTAGCACTCTTGGCATTCTCTCAACCAGATTTACCTGGAATGCTTTTCCGACAGTCTTGAAGGAGCTCCCACACATGCTGAGCACTTGTTGGCTGCTTTTCCTTCACTCAGTGGTCCAACTCATCCCAAACCATCTCAATTGAGTTGAGGTCGGGTGATTGTGGAGGCCAGATCATCTGATGCAGCACTCCATCACTCTCCTTGGTCAAATAGCCCTTACATTTTACATTTACATTTAAGTCATTTAGCAGACGCTCTTATCCAGAGCGACTTACAAATTGGTGCATTCACCTTATGACATCCAGTGGAACAGCCACTTTACAATAGTGCATCTAAATATTTTAAGGGGGGGGGGGTGAGAAGGATTACTTTATCCTATCCTAAAGAGGTGGGGTTTCAGGTGGGGTTTCAGGTGTCTCCGGAAGGTGGTGATTGACTCCGCTGTCCTGGCGTCGTGAGGGAGTTTGTTCCACCATTGGGGAGCCAGAGCAGCGAACAGTTTTGACTGGGCTGAGCGGGAACTGTACTTCCTCAGTGGTAGGGAGGCGAGCAGGCCAGAGGTGGATGAACGCAGTGCCCTTATTTGGGTGTAGGGCCTGATCAGAGCCTGGAGGTACTGAGGTGCCGTTCCCCTCACAGCTCCGTAGGCAAGCACAATGGTCTTGTAGCGGATGCGAGCTTCAACTGGAAGCCAGTGGAGAGAGCGGAGGAGCGGGGTGACGTGAGAGAACTTGGGAAGGTTGAACACTAGAAGGGCTGCGGCGTTCTGGATGAGTTGTAGGGGTTTAATGGCACAGGCAGGGAGCCCAGCCAACAGCGAGTTGCAGTAATCCAGACGGGAGATGACAAGTGCCTGGATTAGGACCTGCGCCGCTTCCTGTGTGAGGCAGGGTCGTACTCTGCGGATGTTGTAGAGCATGAACCTACAGGAACGGGCCACCGCCTTGATGTTAGTTGAGAACGACAGGGTGTTGTCCAGGATCACGCCAAGGTTCTTAGCACTCTGGGAGGAGGACACAATGGAGTTGTCAACCGTGATGGCGAGATCATGGAACGGGCAGTCCTTCCCCGGGAGGAAGAGCAGCTCCGTCTTGCCGAAGTTCAGCTTGAGGTGGTGAACCGTCATCCACACTGATATGTCTGCCAGACATGCAGAGATGCGATTCGCCACCTGGTCATCAGAAGGGGGAAAGGAGAAGATTAATTGTGTGTCGTCTGCATAGCAATGATAGGAGAGACCATGTGAGGTTATGACAGAGCCAAGTGACTTGGTGTATAGCGAGAATAGGAGACAGCCTGTTACACAGCCTGGAGATGTGCTGGGTCATTGTCTTGTTGAAAAACAAATGATACTGCCACTAAGACCAAACCAGATGTGATGGCATATCGCTGCAGAATGCTATGGTAGCCATGCAGGTTGTGTGCCTTGAATTCTAAATAAAATCATAGACAGTGTCACAAGCAAGCACCTCCTCCATGCTTCACGGTGGGAACCACACATGCAGAGATCATCTGTTCACCTAATCTGCGTCTCACAAAGACACGGCGGTTGGAACCAAAAATCTCAAATTTGGACTCATCAGACCAGAATTCCAGATTTCCACCGGTCTAATGTCCATTGTGCATGTTTCTTGGCCCAAGCAGGTCTCATCTTATTGGTGTCATTTAGTAGTGGTTTCTTTGCAGCAATTCGACCATGAAGGCCTGATTCACAACAGTTGATGTTGAGATGTGTCTGTTACTTGAAATCTGTGAAGCATTTATCTGGGCTGCCATTTCTGAGGCTGATAACTCTAATGAACTTATCCTCTGCGGCAGGAGACAACTCTGGGTCTTCCTTTCCTGTGGAGGTCCTCATGAGAGCCAGTTTCATCACAGCGCTTGATGGTTTTTGCACTTGAAGAAACATTCATAGTTCTTGAAATTTTACAGATTGACTGAGCTTCATGTCTTGAAGTAATGATGGACTGTCGTTTCTCTTTGCTTATTTCAGCTTTTCTTTTCATAATATGGACTTGGTATTTTACCAAATAGGGCTATCTTCTGTATACCATCACACATACGCGTCACAAGACAACCGATTGGCTCAAACGCATTAGGAATAAAATGAATTCCATAAATTGCTTAACAAGGCACTCATATTAATTGAAATGCATTCCAGGTGACTACTTCATGAAGCTGGTTGAGAGAATGCCAAGAGTGTGCAAATCTGCCATCAAGGCAAAGGGTGGCTACTTTGAAGAATCTCAAATATATTTTGATTTGTTTAACGCTTTTTTGGTTACTACATGATTCCATGTGTTATTTCATAGTTGTGATGTCTTCACTACTATTCTACAATGTAGAAAATAGTAAAAATAAAGAAAAACCCTGGAATGAGGAGACAAACAATCCAAACATTCCACTGAAGGGTGACGAAGCCATTGTTGTCATTCTTCTTTTATGCTGTTGTGACATTTATCAAGTCAACCACCAAGAAAGAGTGCATTCCTTTACCACTGGGGACCACGGCCCTGTGCATTCCAACACACCACCTGCATAACTAAAATGCTGCTCTGGAGAGCCACACCACCACTCTCCTTTTGCTAATCTGATAGTTGACACATGTTCTGCATTCTGGTGTAATCACCGGCATCAGACTACATTCATTTTGGCCTGAGGTGTAACCTCTTTCTTAAAGGGACACGTTTATTTTTCTCCAAGTCTGGAAGGGAGGCTAGGCCCGGCTGTGTGACAAGGGCATTATGTGATCCTTCCATAGAGGAATTAAATCAACATTTAGCCTCCCCGGCCACATCGTAATGACGATTAACATCCTCCTGCCATGAAGGGTGTGGGCGGTGTGTGTGTGTGTGTGTGTATGCAATGTTAAGTAGACAGGGGGATGGGTGGGACTTAGGAGACCCCTACGCAGGCAATCAGAAATTGGGCACACGCACATACAAAACTAATGCCACTTGACTCTTCCGCAATGCAAATGAAATAATGGAAAACACATAAATGAGTGTGTAGAAATTATGTGCATACACACCTTACACACAGACACTGCAGAATGAAACACTCACACACACAGATGGAGAGGGTGAGTGGGTTCAGAAATCGAATCAGAGCTCTTGAGAGAAGATCCGGGGTGTTTCAAATTGTCCTAATTGCCTCGTAACTGCAAAATATTAGATCTGCAATAACACAAAGAAAAAAACTAGACGAGGCTGACAAGTGTGCATCTGAATGATTAGGAATGGAGATTAGGATATCATCTAACTTCCACACCAGTAGAGAGAAGCCAGGTGGTGTATTGTAGTGAGTTCGGTCTCGGTCTCTTCCTCTGTGTCTCATAGAGATGCTATTGAAGGTGAATAGTGTCTCCTAACGAGGAGTGATACCTGCTGTGAGGAAAGGCTAAATGACAACACAAGGTGGAGGGACAGAAGAGATGAGATAGGATAGACATAAGACGGGGGGGCGGGAGAGCATTTTTGAGGTGCTTGATTTAGGTTAAGTCCAGGGAGTGTACATGAGGAGACACTGTAAAAGTGTGTGATAAAATAAACATTGTGGGAGTAAGGCAAATTTTGAATTGTAAATTAAGTAGAGTACAGGGGAGGGAGGAAGCTGTACGAATACATACTCAGCCTGTCTCCTTGAGGCAGGAAGTGGCTTTGCAGAGAGACAGAGGAAATAGGGCCAACGATGACGAGTCTCGCTGCCATGAAAACGTCTCAAGGGGCACGCTATCGGTAACCACAACTTGCATAAATGCACAATCAACCTGATTGCTCGTTATATTGTCACGATTGTTAGTTCAGGGCATGGAGGTTTGTTTGACGTTAGATTCAGATACAATATTTGAATAGTAAATTCAACAAGATCCTCTACCACATTTACAGCTTTACAGTTAGTAGAATTAAAGTAAACACGGGACTGGTACAGTTGAAGTCGTAAGTTTGCATTCACCTTAGCCAAATACATTTAAACTCAGTTTCACAATTCCTGACATTTAATCCAAGTAAAGATTCCCTGTCTTAGGTGTCATCTTAGGTGGCACTTTATTTTAAGAATGTGAAATGTCAGAATGATAGTAGAGAGAATTATTTCTTTCATCACATTCCCAGTCTGTCAAAAGTTTATATACACTCAATTAGTATTTGCTAGCATTGCCTTTAAATTGTTTAACTTGGGTCAAACGTTTTGGGTAGCCTTCCACAAGCTTCCCACAAAAAAAAATGTTGTATCTGTCGAACTGCTTTGCTTTATCTTGGCCAGGTCGCAATTGTAAATGAGAACTTGTTCTCAACTTGCCTACCTGGTTAAATAAAGGTGAAATAAATAAAAAATATTAAAAAAATATACTGATTAATTTTCAAAAATATTTTATGGATCATTTTAATTTTATTATATTTATTAATAATTTTATGAATATTTACTTACTTTCCACCATAATTTGCAAATAAATTCATTAAAAATCCTACAATGTGATTTTCTGGATTTTTTTCTCATTTTGTCTATTATAGTTGAAGTTTACCTATGATGAAAATTACAGGCCTCTCGTCGTTTTAAGTGGGAGAACTTGCACAATTGGTGGCTGACTAAATACTTTTTTGATCCACTGTATGTAAAATGTGTATGTAAAATTAGATTTGATACCTTTTTATACTTGTCAGAAATGTCCAGATCAACTAGTCCAGGTTTCTCCGATCAAATAGCCTAACCTAAATGGCACTAAATAAAATAGACAATATGGAATGGACAATCACAACTGTTGTGTAGGATTTTTACCCCATTGTCATGATCAGTTGTTGAAAGTTGTTCATAGCGACAAAGAAAATACTTCTGCATTTCCCGCTGTGTAAACACATTGCAAATAGGCTCACGATAACTCCTGATAAAGTTGGGTAAATTATATTCAGAACTTAAGTAACCAAATTGATTAGTCACAGGAATTAAGATTAATAAAGCCAATACAATGGCCTGTTTTACAAATGGTGTGCCAACAACACAGATGAGCATTGATACAATTCCATTGTGGCAGACATGGTAGGCTATACCCAAGTATGCACGAGCCAACGTCTTTTTTTGGTCCTGTCCGGATATCGTTTCTTGGTGTTTATAGACAACATAACATTGACGGGCATTCATAAAATTCCATTTCAGACAACAATGAGGGCTACAACACTGTGGGCTACACCTCAGTAAGCATGTACCGATGCCTACACCTTTTGGACGTATTTTTTTGTTGCAGTTCCGTACCGGCCTTGATTTCCACAGACACTGTTTTTTGTTCCGGTCCGGACCAAATCTGAACCAATCATAGACGTCTATTTTTGGTTCAGATTTTGTCCGGTCTGACCAGCCTTGATTCGGCCCAAACATAGACATCTACAAATGACTTATTTTCAACTTTTATTCAGAACCGAAAATGTACCCGATTTCAACATCTGGAAAATACGTACTTTCAACGTCCGGAAAATATGCCTTTTCAACATCCTGAAAAATAAGTATTTTAAACATACGGAAAATAGATTTTCACATTTCATTCAGAACCTAAGTTGAACTTGTCTTTTCAGACGTTTAAGTTATGTTTTAGAAGTCATTTCAAGTAATTTTGCTTCGTGGGACTATTCTAGTTTTGCTGGGGGCGCAGGACGCTCTCCAATGCTGGAAGGGGGACCCGAGTGAAAAAGTTTGGGAACAGTTGGACTAGGCTAAAGGAACATATATAGCCTATCAAGTTGCCAGCACTTTGAAATTACGTTTTAAAGTGGTGTATTCTAATTACAGGTAGGCTATCATTTGATTTTAATGAAAATGCGTCCACTATTTGTTGGTTGTCAGGACAACTCCTTGCATGATAAACTGGGTTGGGAGCCAATGGCAGGCCATGGGGCTAGGCCTATTGAATTGCTTACCTTGGATGCTGTGAAGGTGAACGTTTAAACCAGAGCGAAGCTGTAGGTCGTCGACGCTCTCCAACTGCTTAAAAAGTTTGGCAAAGTTGCTCTTCACAATTTCATAGCGCCGTACCTCGGTCCGAATTGCATTGGAAAGCGCTAACTTGTTGCTGCTCTTCATAATGACACCTGTCTCTGGTGATTACATGCGCGAGATTGACATTCGTTATCCATCTGCGCGCACTTCTCCAAACAGTTCAACCAAAGCTAATCGAACCTATGTATTCAGTTTAATAAGAGCTTCTGTCTGCAAAGTAGCCTACATCATCAATCAAAAGTACTTTATTCATTTGAGCAAATTTCTTGTTCCGTTTGTGCCTTACAACGACTACTTCCTTATTTTAAAGAGCTGCAAGAAGAATGCTGATGAGTCGGACTCGTTTTGTCCTCTGAAAAAATATGACACCTCATGGAGACAGTGTTTCCCACTGGGCACAGACGTCAGTCCAACGTCTAATTTGGATGTACATTTGGTTGAGTTGTGAAATAAATAAAAATCACTATGTCATTGGACTTAAATGTCTTTATGTTGATGACTTTTTGCCAATCCAATCTGTTTTCCACGTTGATTCAACGTCATCGCTTATTTTGGGGGGTTTAAATTACGTGGAAACAACTTTGATTCAACCAGTCTTTTCACAGTGGGTTGTGTGTGTATGTGGCTTTGTAGCAATACAAGTGAAATACACCCAACATTTATTTGGACATTGAAGCGAAAACGTTTAATTTGTCTCAATACTCCAGAATTATCGATTTGAGATCGAATGTTTTATATTAGGTGAAAGTACATAATGTCACCTTATATTTGAGGGTATTTTCATACATATCCGATTCACTGTTTAGAAACTAATGCGCTTTATATACTATATCTAGTCCACCAATTTGAAGGTGTTATAGATAATTATACAAATTCACTATTCCTATCACGCAATGATTACATCGAGCATGTGACTACAAACTTCTTGGATGCATTTACAGTTTGTTTTGGTAGTGTTTCGAATTATGTTGGGCCCAATATAAATTAATCTTAAATAACTTTTACTGTAAATACGAATAGGATATGTTTCTGAACACTTACATTTTACACCCCATGACTAAATGTATAGAAATGCAGGAAATAAGCTTTAAGAGGTGTGTAAACAGTTTTTGTCATGAACAGTCATGGCCAGCCAACTCATTAGGCAGGATTAGGCGGGTTTTTATGGCGGCAGATTGACAAGGGCAGCATTTTCTGAACTAAACTGGCCAAACTGGCATTTTCGAACCTCAAACAACAACACATAAAACCTCACTTAATTCTGCCCCAAAACAATGAACATTTTTTGTCAATCAGTGGCATATGGGTTTTTTAAGTGAGTGCTGATGCCACACTTTGATAAGCAGTGCACACTTTGTCAAGGGCAGAGGCGCAAAATATTTTACTTGTCCATTCCCAGCGCGTCTCTCCAGGGTGCGCTGGGAATGAGGGGACCCGGATATATGATATTTATGCCTCTGTAACTTTCTCAATCATCATTATTCCCGATTCATTCATGATTATCCGCAACGTCCACATTAATCTAGAAGTGTTCAAAAACATATTATATTCTTATTTACAATAAAAGTGGTTCCAACATGACACCATACATTATTTGTCATACATTTCTATTTTGCGCAACATAATCTGACTGACAACCAAAACAAACTGCAAATGCATCCAGCAACTTTGTAGAGTCACAAGCTTGATGTATTCATTGCGTGCTAGGAATATGGGCCCACAAACATAACTTTTGACTAAATTGAATATACAGTAAGTGAATTTGTCCAAATACAGTGACAAGAAAAGTATGTAAACCCTTTGGAATTACCTGGATGTCTGCATAAATTAGTCATACAATTTGATCTGATCATCTTAGTCATAACAATAGACAAACACAGTGTGCTTAAACTAATAACACACACATTATTGGATTTTCTTGTCTATATATATATATATGCCATTTAGCAGACGCTTTTTTCCAAAGCGACTTACAGTCATGTGTGCATACATTGTACGTATGGGTGGTCCCGGGAATCGAACCCACTACCCTGGCGTTACAAGCGCCATGCTCTACCAACTGAGCTACAGAAGGACCTATATTGAACACATCATTTAAACAGGTTGGTTGTAAAAAAGTATGTGAAACTCTAGGCTAATGACTTCTCCAAAAGCTCATTGGAGTCAGGAGTCAGCTAACCTGGAGTCCAATCAATGAGATGAGATTGGAGATGTTGGTTAGAGCTGCCCTGCCCTATAAAAAAACTCACAACATTTGAGTTTGCTATTCACAAGAAGCATGGCCTGATGTGAACCATGCCTCGAACAAAAGAGATCTCAGAAGATCTAATATTAAGAATTGTTGACTTGCATAAAGCTGGAACGGGTTACAAAAGTATCTCTAAAAGCCTTGATGTTCATCAGTCCAAGGTAAGACAAATTGTCTATAAATGGAGAAAGTTCAGCACTGTTGCTACTCTCCCTAAGAGTGGCCGACCTGCAAAGACGACTGCAAGAGCACAGTGCAGAATGCTCAATGAGGTTAAGAAGAATCTTAGAATGTCAGCTAAAGACTTACAGAAATTTCTGGAACATGCTAACATCTCTGTCGATGAGTCTACGATACATAAAACACTAAACAAGAAGGGTGTTCATGATAGGACACCATGGAAGAAGCCACTGCTGTCCAAAAAAAAAACATTCCTGCAAATCTGAAGTTCGCAAAAGAGCACCTGGATGTTCCACAGCGCTTCTGGCAAAATATTCTGTGGACAGATTAAACTAATGTTGCTTTGTTTGGAAGGAACACTATGTGTGGAGAAAAAAATACACAGAAACATCAAAACCTCATCCTAATGGTAAGATATGGATGGAGCAAGCATCATGGTTTGGAGCTGCTTTGTTGCCTCAGGGCCTGGACAGCTTGAGATCATCAACGGAAAAATTAATTCCCAAGTTTTATCAAGACATTTTGCTTGAGAATGTAAGGCTATCTGTCCTCCAATTGAAGCTCAACATAAATTGGGTGATGCAACAGGACAACAACCCAAAACATAGAAGTAAATCAACAACAGAAGAAAATACACCTTCTGGATTGGCCCAGTCTTGAGTCCTGAACTCAACCCGATTTAAAATGCTGTGGCGTGACCTCGAGCGCTTCACACCAGACATCCTAAGAATATTGCTGAACTGAAACAGTTTTGTAAAGAATGGTCCAAAATTCTTCCTGACCGTTGTGCAGGTCTGATCCGCAACTACAGAAAACGTTTGGTTGAGGTTATTGCTGCCAAGGGAGGGTCAACCAGTTATTAAATCCAAGGGTTCACATACTTTTTCCACCCTACACTGTGAATGTTTATATGTTGTGTTCAATAAAACATGAGAACATATAATTGTTTGTGTGTTATTATTTGTGTTTGTGTGTTTGTCTATTGTTGTGACTTAGAATTTGATCTGATCTTCATCTATGACCAATTTATGCAGAAATCCAGGTAATTCCAAAGGGTTCACATACTTTTTCTTGACACTGTACTTATAATACCTTCAAACGGGGGAATAGATACATAAAGTGCTTTCATTTATAAACGGTAAAGCAGCAGTGGTGTAAAAATACTTGAAAGTACTTGTTACGTAGTTTTTGGGGGGGTATCTGTACTTTACTTTACTATTTATATTTTTGACAACTTTTACATTCCTAAAGAAAATGATGTACTTTGTACTCCATACATTACTCCATACATTTTCCCTGACACCCAAAAGTACTCAGAACATTTTGAATAACGTGACTTCTCCCACATGCTGAACACTTAAATGCAACAACAAAACATTAAAGTTTTTTTAAACACTATAGTTTGTTTACAAGCATGATGGCTGTACTTTAGGTTTATTGCAGCATGCTGATATGAAAATAAAGTTGTTGTACTTCAATGTTTGTAAACAATGTAAATGTAAACAACCACTGTATAGCCTCATAACATGGTTAAAACTATAGTGTTGATATCATGGATGGTCTGTCTTTGCATACATACAGTGCATTCGGAAAGTATTCAGACCTCTTGACTTTTTCCACATTTTGTTACGTTACAGCCTTATTCAAAAATGCATTAAATATTTTTTCCCTCATCAATCTACACACAATACCCCATAATGAAAAAGCAAAAACAGGTTTTTTGAAATGTTTGCAAATGTATTAAATATCAAAAACTCAAGTAATTCTACTTCGTTACTTTACACAACTGCTCGTCAGAATCGAGGGAAAGAGGAACGAAGCAAAGTACAGAGAGATCCTTGATGAAAACCTGGTCCAGAGCGCTCAGAACCTCAGACTGGGGACGACGGTTCAGCTTCCAACAGGATAACGACCGTAAGCACACAACCAAAACAACGCAGGAGTGGCTGTGGGACAAGTCTCTGAATGTCTTTGAATGGCCCAGCCAGAGCCCGGACTTGAACCCTATCGAACATCTCTGGAGAGACCTGAAAATACTTGTTCAGCGATGCTCACAATCAAACCTGACAGAGTTTGAGATAATCTGCAGAGAAGAATAGGAGAAACTACAAGGTGTGCCAAGCTTGTACAGAGTAAAGAATCTGAATACTTAATGTACATTTTATATATATATTTTTAAAAATTATACATTTGCAAACATTTCTAAAAACCTGTTTTTGCTGTCATTATGAGGTATTGTGTGTAGATGAGATAAAAAAAAAAATTTTTTTTTAGAATAAGGCTGTAACGTAACAAAATGTGGAAAAAGTCAAGGGGTCAGAATACTTTCCGAATGCACTGTATCTATGAATTTAAGTGGTTACATTTCTCCAGGCCCATTGTTCAGCTTATTATCAAAACAGAGACCTTTGATATTGTTTTAGTTAAGTATTCTAGCTTTAACTGCTGCTAATTTACACATTTTTATGCTGTGTTCATAATATTGGAAGTTGGTCTTACCACAAATGACTGGGAAAAATCCAGCCCTCCAACGTAATTACTAGTGGGAAACTTGTTTATCATACCTGATGCTCCGTTGTCTTGACAACTCAGAAACTCTGAATCCTTGAGTAAAATAGTGCATATGCTTTTGCGTACAGCATCCTATTGGTTGATTCTGATTATTTCCAAGTGGGAAACTAGGCCCTCATCATTCTACCACGACTTTCCAAGTCGAAGATTTCATAGTTTCCGAGTTGTCTTTAATGCCGACTTCTCAAACATGCTAAACTCTGAGGGAATTACCTCGATAACAGCATTTTTGCCACTTAAATGCAACAAAACATTATTCATATATGTTTTTTTTAAACACTATAATTTGTTTACAAGCATGATAGCTGTACTTTAAGTTTATTGCAGCGTTCACATGCTGAATTATCGGAAGCTCCTAGTTCCCAGTGGTAAATTTCACTTGTACGACCCTCCAAGCTTGTAAGCTGGAATCAGGAGGATAGAGTTGTGGTTAGATTTTTCAAATGAAGGGCGAGCTTTGTATGTGTCTGTAGTAAAGGTGATTTTGATTTTTCTCGCTTCTAGTTGCACAGGAGACAAGGTAGCAGAAATGAGGTAAGACGAATTTCAGTTTTCCTGCATTAAAATCACTGGCCACTAGGAGCGCCAGCCTCTGGATGAGCACTATACAGCTTGTTGAGTACAGTCTTAGTGCCAGCATCGGGTTGTGGTGGTAAATAGACAGCTACGAAAAATAAATAGTGGTAAATTGTATTCTACAGCCCTCAATCTCAACCCTGGATCTCGAATTCAGTGCCACAGCATTTTTTTTATTGTTCCCATCTAATTAGGGACTGATTTATACCTGGACCACCAGTTGTGTGCAATTAATTATCAGGTAAACCAGAAATCCGGCAGCCTCCAGACCCCGTAGTGTAAGAGTTAAATACCCCTAGTCTAAAGCTTATCGTTATGAATACTATCTAAATGTAGCTAGTTTGACTATATTGTCAATGTTAAGCAAGCTAGCTAACTGTATTAATAGCAATGTAAAATAGCTTATGATTTCCCCGTTTCCCGTGAAGCCAGCATATGGTTGACACGGCTTGTTTGACATTAGCCAATCAGTGTTTCTCAACAAGTTCAAAGCACGTGAATGCATTCAACTAATTTTACGACTTTACATCTGGTAATTACCACCTTCCTACTTGGTTATGAACGCAGAATTAGCTACAACTTCAGAGTCCGTTGGAAAGGATCAAATTGAGCAAAGTGAGGTGTACAATCATTGATCTTCAAATCATATTCCCTGACAAATAATAGGTTTTGTGCGATTTAAGATTCGCAGAGCTACGGCTCCCCTGTCTCAGGCAATCCCAAGCCATGCACACACACAGAATCAGACATTGATTCATTGATTGGAGACAGCTTGTGTCAATTACAGAACATTTCCTAGGATTTTCTACCTGCATCAACACTAGTGGCTAATGCTGGAAAACGGTAAATGCCTTCATTTCCACACCAAAAAGCGGGGCCTAATATGTGAGTCAGTTAAAAAGTCCAATGCAGCCATTTTTATCTCAATATCTAATAATTTCCAGGCGACAATGAAGTATATTACTGTGATTATTTAAAAGAAACAAAAATACTTTTTTAGCAAAGAGAAATTTGTCAAGCAAGAATTTAGCTAGGACTGTCTGGGAGTAGTTTGAATGTGGATGGGAAAACTAGCCGTTATACCACAGTACGAGTACCATAGTATGAGTTATAATAACTATAAAACCTAACGGTCTAACAAGGAAATGGTTCCAATCGTTTTTCAACCATTCATTTTTCTCATAGGGGATTTAAAACAAGGGGTGTGTTTCGTGTAGGCTTACCCTGGTGTGACATTTTGATAACCGTGACTGTTCCACTCGATGTCATAAGGTGAATGCACCAATTTGTAAGTCGCTCTAGATAAGAGCTGACTGTGAAAAATCTGTCTGTACCCTTGAGAGGCACTTTTCCCTAATTACTCCCGTAAGTTGTCTACTAAAATGTAAACAAATAGCAAAATTATGCATATAAGAGATTTGCAGAGAGTGCAATGTGCAGTTCTGGGATGATAGTGCAGCATGAATAGTGGAAAGTCCATGGATGAGAGGACCAGGTTTGGTGAGGCCATGCCACAGCGGAAGAAATGGTTCAGGTGGCAGGAGGTTTTTGGGCTGAAGAGGTCGGCGATGATCTTTCCTGCACGCTTCCTTGCCCTGAAGTCATGCAGGACCTCGATGAAGAGCAGGTGGCAGCCAATGACCTTCTCAGCAGACCCGACAATCTGTTGCAGTGAGGATGGACTTGATGATGGTCGTTTAGAACTGTATCAGTACACATAGCATTCAAAGGAGGACTGAGGACATAACAACACCATGCATTCACCAAACATTGCACTGAGGAAAACAGATTTGTTTTATAGAAATGGTCTGATTGGGAACTGCCATCGTCTATCAATTACAGAATCCCAAATTAATAAACTGGTCACTGAGTGTATGGCTGTGTGGTTTTCCCTTGCCTTGCGTGTTGCTGTCTCTGCCATTCTGCAGTATTCATGTCCCTGTTCTCAACTGTGTAAGTGTATTTTTAGTCTCCAACCCTGGTGAAGCTGTTGAACGCTACCTGGGGGTTGATGTGCAATGACATGCGGGAGGTGGTGACCATGCTGAACACCACCCAGGAGGTGGTGACCTACTGAACACCACCCAGAGCTAGGAGCAGTTCAAATAGAAGCTCTGTCAAGCAGTGAGAGATACACACACACACCCACATACACATACCAGTATGTCACCCACCTCGTGTTTAATGGTCTTGGCCAGGAAAGAGCTCCATCTTTTCTAGGCAGATTTCCTGTATCAAAAAAACTAAATACTTTGTTCATTTGCAAAGTCCATTAAGAAAGCATGTGTGGTTTCTGACCCTAAAATGTCCCTCTCTCTGTTCTTAGCCTTTTTAAAGTCCTTTCTCTCTACACGTGGTTTTAGACAATCTGGTTACTCTCTGCCCTCAACAACTCTCCCCACCTGTCTTAACCTTAACCATTATGGGTCAAAGAGCAAAACCAGCACTGCACTGCCATGGGTAGAAAGAAAGTAGATTTCAACAACCCTCTGTTCCTAGGTTAACTGCCTTGTTCAGGGGCAGAACAACAGATTTTTACCTTGTCAGCTCGGGGATTCGATCTTGCAACCTTTCGTTACTAGTCCAACACTCTAACCACTAGTCTACCTGGCACCACATATGTATGTAATATAGACTGTAATCTAAAGGTTGGCCTTTTGCTCATTATGCAATTGTAGTTATATGCGTGGTCTTCCAGGCTTTATGTTATAGAAGGCTTTCTTTCCCCGTGTGCGTGTGTGTTGGTGTTTTCCTGTAAGTTGACTGGTCTCTTTTTCACCTGTGGGGACATGATTCTACAGCATGTTGCTGAGGTCTTGAAGATCCTGGGTGGAGGTGCACTCTTCTTCAGCTTCACAGAGGTCAGGAATTACCCAGACTACCTACAAGCAAATACACACAACACTCACTCATCCCTAAATGCACATATAGGTCAACACTACCACCTCATATCAGCATTCACATACACACGTGTACACACGCACACACAGTTCTCATGACTATTGTTCTGTTTCAGATCTTGTGTGTGTGGTTAGTAGCCTGTTACAGGAACCAGAAAAAGAGTCAACCCCAGGGCAGGTAGCCTGGCGGGTAGGAGTGTATGGCCAGTAACTGAAAGGTTGCTGGATCGAATCCCAGAGCTGAAAAAGTAAAACATCTATCAATCTGCCTGAGCAAGGTAGTTAACCCACTGTTCCTCGATGACGTGGATGTCAATTAAAGCAGCCTCCCGCACCTCTTTGATTCAGAGGGGTTGAGTTAAATGTAGAGAAGACACATTTCAGTTGAATGCATTCAGTTGTACAACTGACAAGGCATCCCCTTCCCCATTCCTATAGAAGCCGAGAGTGAAGAGGCCCACAAGTAACACAAGCATTATATACACAAGGGCACCAAACATACACACAAACTAAATACAACATCAAAGATACATGTACACATACACACAATGTGTCAATATGAAAAGAACACACTCACAGCCTGATGCTTCTGGTACCTTCTGGTTATTACATGGGAAGTCATACAAACTCACATCGTGCTGCACACACACTAGAAAGCTCTGGGAAAGAGAAGGCAATGTTGGTCTGTACAGTTTCTTGTCTCGTGTATGATAGGATGGTTCCACAGCTGTCTAACTCCACTGTATGTCAGTGTTTCTCAACTTATGGTCTGTGCAGCACCTGCAATGGTTCCTGGGATAATGCTGACCGCTCCTTCAGACGCTATATGAATTCAATCTGTTCTCATTGGATGTTTTTAATCAACACAGTTCTCCAAAGAGGCATATCTGGGTTTATATTCACCAGGCACCAAATGGAAGAAAACAGACTGAAGCAGGGAGGGACTACCTGAACTTTCCCAATAAGAAACAGTTGTTTTCATTTTCCGTCGCAAAACATTTTGCTACTACGGGTACTAATGAATACGACCCTGTTTGTCCCTGGGACCAAACTGGCTGAGAACCACCCCAGTTTGATTCCCCTAGCCCTCTGTCTGTCTGGGGGTTTATCAGAAACAGAACCCTGAGCACCAACTACCAGCATTGCACTGTGTGTGGTGACATGCAGAGATTTTTTTTTTACAAAGAACAATTTTATAATTTAAGAGGTTTTGTCTATGCCACAGAAAGTGTTGCAGTTGTGCTGATTTTATATAAACGTGTGTGAATATTTTGTAGCTTAAACAAATAAGTATTTGTCTGTGGTTTGTAGCCATCAATATTTCTTTACAAATAAAAGGGGTGCCCTATAGATCATGTCACATTAGTGCCTTGGGTGGGAAATATATTTTGTGACAAACTATTGATTGAGGTAATACTGAATTGGGTTAAATGCAGAAGACAAACTTCAGTTGAAGGCATTTAGTTGTACAACTGACCCTTTCCTTTCCCTAGTTGTCACACATTCCTTCATTTAACAACAGTGTCAGTGTGGTATCAGTCTGGAAAAGGGGGGTGGTTGGCAGGAAGCCTACAGAGATGCCTCAGACAACAAGCTTTTTGTATATTCATGTTGATGACCAAGAAATGCACTCTTGCTATTTTTATAACATAAGAAGTGCACCAGTCAGGTAGTCTCTCAAAAGTTGAGACACGCTGTAAGCCTGATAATTCAAATTAACTTTGAATGGAATTGATAAGTAATGTATAATGAAGTGGGAAATTGAGAATTACAATACACCGCGATGGGCATCCCAACGTTTAGCTTGGTTTAAATGGTTTTCCGCTAATGTATATGCCTTCAAATAAATTGACACCGATAACCATTGTGTTTACTCAATTATGAAAAACCTGAGGTGAATTCTGTATTTATCTTGGTTCTAACTATTTTGTTTCCTTTATTGTTGTGTGTAATTGTTTTGTAAATAACTTGAAAAAGTGTTTTCCTAGTGACACTTTGTTTTGATTACCTTATTTATTTGCCTGTCATTGGAGGAAATTATTTGCTAAAATACTAAAATAGTTTTTTGGGGTGTCTGTACTTTACTATTTATATTTTTTAAACATTCCTAAAGAAAATAATGTCGTTTTTACTTTAACATTTTCCCTGCCACCCAAAAGTACTCCTAACATTTTGAATGCTTAGCAGGACAGGAAAATGGTCCAATTCCCACACTTAACATCACTGGTCATCCCTACTGCCTCTGATCTGGCTAAACACACATGCTTCATTTGTAAATTATGTCAAGAGTGTTGGATAGTGCCCCTGGCTATCCGCAAATAAAAAAACAAGAATATTGCCGTCTGGTTTGCTTAATATAAGGAATTTGAAATGATGTATACTTTTACTTTTGATACTTAAGTATATTTAAAACCAAATACTTTCACTCAAGTAGTATTTTAATGGATGACTTTCTGTTATAAATTTCTGTAATTTTCTATTAAGTTATCTTTACTTAAGTATGACAATTGGGTACTTTTTTCCACCACTGTCTAAGTCAGCCTTTCTTATAGATATGGGTCAGGACATGTAAACATTTTTAAATAAATAAAGGGCACTCATTAAGATATCATATTAACATGGCTTAAGTCAAGGCAAAATGGGTAGAATTGCAGGAAATTTGCTGTAAAACTGAAGAAATAAATATCTCTGCTACATGGCAAAATGAGTTGAATTAATTTTTAAAAATTATTGCTAATTGTTCTCTCCACACCATGGTATGTGTAGAATTTCAGGAAATTAACACTTAAATGTATCTCCACTGTCAAGAGTAGCGCCACTAAAATGTTTTGCCCGCAAGGTGAAGAGGGCCTCCTCACCAAATCTCACTTAGGGCCCCCAAATGAGGCATATTTTCATAAGCTTCAGTCCCAGGAAAACACTGAATTTCTCATTTGGGTCCCAGGGTGAAAAAGTTTAAGAACCCCTTGTCTCATTGATCCTATCTTGGAGGAAGTTTCAAACTATGGATATGGCTTTTAACTACCTATCTAAATACCCTTAATTTGTCACTTTCACAAAACAGCCAATAGGACACACCTTTTAGAGAAAAGAGTTAAGGAACGAGTTCCATTCAGTATTAAGTACTGCATTAAGTATTAAGTCCTTGGTTGTACAGTACCTATGCACAGCAGTGGGTTGGAGTTAGTATGTTCAGACAGTCCCCAAGCGGTCACTTAGGCTGCGTTTACACAGGCAGCCAGCCCAATTCTGATTTTTTTCTTTCTCTCTCCACTAATTGGTCTTTTGACCAATCACATCAGATCTTTTTCAGAGCTGATCTGATTGGTCAAAAGACCAATGAGTAAAAAAAATAATATCAGAATTGGGCTGCCTGTCTAAACGCAGTCTAAGAATCAGTGACCCTGAGATTGACTACCCTCGTCAAGACTGCTGCCACTTCACATCCTCTGACTCAACGCTCTCACTTCACCATGATTGACAGAATGACTCACATCTGTCTTGAAGAGGGTGGACTCAGCCCTGGTATTGACTTCCTGTTCTAGATTGTGGCAACGTCTCAGCTTCCTGTTGCCTTTCTCTGACCCAAATGGCACCCTATTCCCTATATAGTGTACTACTTTTGACGAAGGCCCGGTTTCCCAAATGCATCGTTGTAACGATCTCCTTCGTTATTAACATTGCACTTAAACACTTGTAATCTAACACCTGCCTCTAGACCATCCGTAGAACAGCTAAGTGCGCCATTAGATGCTTTTTTTGCCCTCCCGCGTCACTGTACACACACAAGATCTCGCTAAACATAGTTTATCCAGTATCTCTGTGACCGCTGATAACTTCAGAACAAAGTTGACACAAGATAGAGGAGAGCCTGTCTCTCTTCAGAGATTTTATTTATTTTGGGATATTTTATTTATTTTGTATTTTGCTAAATATGACCTCTTCATTCAAGACAGAATAAATATGTTGTTTCAGGTGACAAACATGTTTTTGTTTAGTTCAATTCCCCTCAACTTTCTCAAATTTGATAGCAAGTCAAGCTCGCTAGGCAAGGTTGAAGATAGCATTGTAGCTAGCGACCTCTATTAAATAATTATAAATCAAACATCATTAGCATCAAACTTTAACGGGAGGCAACAGTTCAAATATAATTGGTTTAACAGCCAATGTGTATTATTTAACAAGGGGGCGTTGCGTTACCACTCGGTTGTGGACATCCCCACTAAAATGCATGACATCTGGCGCAACGTTGTCGGAGTGCTTATTGGTAATGTGAAGACGTTTTGGAATCGCAACGCCCCCTTGTGGTTGAAGGCTCCGTTACGTCGTCTTTACTCCAGCCAGAGTCAGTCAAAGAACAGGAAGATATCAAACCACAGAAGATGAAAATGTTGTTTTCAATCACGACTTAATGGGATAGCTAGCAACTTCTAAACAATTACCCATTCCTATAAGTGAGTACTATTTTAATAATGTTAAATACACATTGGCTGTTAAGCCAATTACAAACTCAGCAAAAAAAGAAACATCCTCTCACTCTCAACTGCCTTTATTTTCAGCAAACTTAACATGTGACTAACAGAAGTTGAATAAAATCAAAAGTAGCAGTCAGTATCTGGTGTGGCCACCAGCTTCATTAAGTACTGCAGTGCATCTCCTCCTCATTGACTGCATCAGATTTGCCAGGTCTTGCTGTGAGATGTTACCCCACTCTTCCACCAAGGCACCTGCAAGTTCCCGGATATTTATGGGGTGAACGGCCCTAGCCTTCACCCTCCGATCCAACAGGTCCCAGACATGCTCAATGGGATAGAAATCTGGGCTCTTCAATGGCCATGGCAGAACACTGACATTCCTGTCTTGCAAGAAATCACACACAGAACGAGTAGTACGGCTGGTGGCATTGTCATGCTGGAGGGTCATGTCAGGATGAGCCTGCAGGAAGGGTACCACATAAGGGAGGAGGATGTCTTCCCTGTAACGCACAGCGTTGAGATGCCTGCAATGACAACAAGCTCAGTCCGATGATGCTGTGACACACCGCCCCAGATCATGACGGACCCTCCACCTTCAAATCGATCCCGCAGAGTACAGGCCTCGGTGTAACGCTCATGTAACGGATGTGAAACGGCTAGCTAGTTAGCGGCCAGGGTAGTGGGTTCGATCCCCGGGACCACCCATACATAGAATGTATGCACACATGACTGTAAGTCGCTTTGGATAAAAGCGTCTGCTAAATGGCATATATTATTATTATTATTATGGTGCGAGCTAAATAGTGTTTCAATCGGTGACCTCACTTGCTCTGAGACCTTGAAGTAGTGGTTCCCCTTGCTCTGCAAGGGCTGCGGCATTTGTGGAGCGATGGGTAACGATGCTTTGTGGGTGACTGTTGTTGATGTACACAGAGGGTCCCTGGTTCGCGCCCAGGTATGGGCAAGGGGACGGTCTAAAGTTATACTGTTACACTCATTCCTTCGACGATAAATGCGAGTTCGACCATCACCCCTGGTGAGACAACTGTGATTCGTCAGTGAAGAGTACTTTTTGTCAGTCCTCTCTGGACCAGCGACAGTAGGTTTGGGCCCATAGGCAACGTTGTTCCTGGTGAAGACCTGCCTTAGAACAGGCCCTCAGTCCAACCTCTCAGCTTATTGTGGACAGTCTGAGCACTGATGGAGGGATTGTGCGTTCCTGGTGTAACTCAGCAACAACAACTGCCCATCCTGTACCTGTCCTGCAGGTGTGATGTTCAGATGTACCGATCCTGTGCAGGTGTTGATACGTGGTCTGCCACTGCGAGGATGATCAGCGGTCCGTCGTGTAGCGCTGTCTTAGACGTCTCACAGTACGGACATTGCAATTTATTGCCCTGGCCACATCTGCCGTCCTCATGCCTAAGTCACATTCACGCAGATGAGCAGGGGTCCTGAGCATATTTGTTTTTTTCAGTCAATAGAAAGTCCTCTTTAGTGTCCCAAGTTTTCATAACTGTGACCTTATTTGCCTACTGTCTATAAGCTGTTAGTGTCATAATGACCGTTCCACAGGTGAATGTTCATTAATTGTTTATGGTTCATTGAACAAGCATGGAAAACAGTGTTTAAACCCTTTACAATGAAGATCTGAAGTTTTTATTTATTTTTACGAATGCTCTTTGAAAGACAGGGTCCTGAAAAAGATGAATCTTTTTTGCTGAGTTAATATGACTGTTGCCTGCCATTTAAGTTTGATGGGAATGACGTTTATTTTAATAGGATAATCATTAGGTGGAGGTCGCTAGCTACAGTGGTATCTAAAACGTAGCCTATCTAGCTAGCTAGCTGCTCTGCAGTGCAAGCAAGCTTGACATGCTATGAAAGGTAAAGAAAGAAGTTTAGATTTAAAAAAAGTTAAACATGTTATCACCTGAAACAATATATTGAATGAAAAGGTCATATTTTGCTATCTCTCCTCCATCTTGCGTTACAAACACCAAACTTGTCCGTTCATTAGCGGGGCAAGATCTGAAGATCACATATGGTGTACGATGTCAGGATGTAAACAGTGGATCAGTTCCATTGCTATTGGGAAACCGGGCCCAGAGCTCTATGGATCTTGGTCAAAAGTAGTGCACACTATACACAGAATAGGATGTAATTTAGGACTGTCCTTATCTCTCACACTTGTTCCTTCTGCTGTTGTACCTGCCTTTCAACTCACTGTGGACTTGATTACTTTAATGTTTCCTTCTCCGCTACAACTTTCCAATTAAAATGTCATGATTCAAGAGCTTGGCTTGTACTATACAGTCCTTTCATTCCTCACTTCTCCAAGTTGACGTGAACCTGTAGTCATTTCAGATAAAAGAAACAAAAACAAATTAGCGTACAAGAATGAGATTTCTTAACACACACTTTGAATGATCCAAGAAACTGAAAACGAGGGATAGAAAATGTGTTTCCCAATAACATCTAGGGCATTTCTGGTATACAAAAGGTACGATTAGAAACGGCTATTTTAGTTGATGATTGGAGCAGCTTTATTAGTCTTTGCAGCACTTAAACATTGCAAGGTGTTCTTGGAATGAAAGGGAGGGATACTTAGTACAGAACAACACATTATTTGGCCCGTAAACATGTTCAACAAATGCCACTTAGCTAGCGTGTCCTTCCATGTGCACTTTTTAAAAGAAAATTAAGGCCCAGTACAGTCAGTGATTTTCCAGTGTTGTGTGTGTGTGTGTACACACACAGTGGCAAGAAAAAGTGTGTGAACCCTTTGGAATGACCTGGCTTTCTATATAAATTGGTCATCAAATTTGATCTGATCTTCATCGAAATCACAGAGGAAAATAGTGTGCTTAACTTAACACAAATTATTGTATTTTTCTTGTCTATATTGAATACATTGTTTAAACATTCACAGTGTAGGTTGGAAAAAGTATGTGAACCCCTTAGGCTAATGATTTCTCCAAAAGCTCATCGGAGTCTGCTAACCTGGAGTCAAATCAATGAGACGAGATTGGAGATGTTGGTTAGACCTGCCTTGCCCTATAAAAGCACTCACAAAATTTGAGTTTGCTATTCACAAGAAGCATTGCCTAATGTGAACCTTGCCTCAAACAAAAGAGATCTCAGAAGACCTAAGAATTGTTGACTTCGATAAAGCTGGAACGGGTTACAAAAGTATCTCTAAAAGCCTTGATGTTCATCAGTCCAAGGTAAGACAAATTGTCTATAAATGGAGAAAGTTCAGCACTGTTGCTACTCTTCCTAAGAGTGGACATCCTACAAAGACGACTGCAAGAGCACAGTGCAGAATGCTCAATGAGGTTAAGAAGAATCCTGGTGTCAGCTAAAGACTTACAGAAATCTCTGGAACATGCTAACACCTGACAAGTCTACGATACATAAAACACTAAACAAGAATGGTGTTCATGGGAGGACACCACGGAAGATGCCATTGCTGTCCAAAAAAACGACAACATTGCTGCACGTCTGAAGTTTGCAAAAGTACACCTGGATGTCCCACAGCGCTACTGGCAAAAATATTCTGTGGACAGATTAAACTACAGTTGAGTTGTTTGGAAGGAACACACAACACTGTGTGGAGAAAAAGGCACAGCACACCAACACCAAAACCTCATCCCAACTATAAAGTATGGTGCAGGGAGCATCATGGTGTGGGGCTGCTTTGCAGCCTCACGGCCTAGACAACTTGCTATCATCGATGGAAAAATGAATTCCCAAGTTTATCAAGACATTTTGCAGGAATAACGTTAGGCTATCTGTCCACCAATTGAAGCTCAACAGAAGTTGGGTGAATCAACAGGACAACGACCCAAAACAGAAGGAAATCAACAACAGAATGGCTTCAACAGAAGAAAGTATGCCTTTTGGAGCAGCCCAGAGTCCTGAACTCAACCTGATTGAGACATCCCAAGAATATTGCTGTACTGAAACAGTTTGGTTGAGGTTAATGCTGCCAAAGGAGGGTCAACCAGTTATTAAATCCAAGGGTTCACTTACTTTTTCCACCCTGCACTGTGAATGTTTACACGGTATGTTCAATAAAGACATGAAAACGTATAATTGTGTGTTATTAGTTTAAGCAGACTGTTTGTCTATTGTTGTGACCTAGATAGAAATCCAGGTATTTCTAAAGGGTTCGACATACTTTTTCTTGCCACTGTGTGTGTGTGTATATATATATATATATTTCCACACAGAGGTTGGAATAATACTGTGAAAGTGTGAAAATAATAATGCCCCTTTAGTGTAAGAGCTATGAAAGTAAGAGCCTGAAATGTCCGCCTTTTTTGGTGGAATGGAATTTTGGCCTACCTGGCGACATCACCAGGTGGTAAATTAGACCAATAAGAAAATGTTCCAAATCTCTCTGCCAATAACAGCTACTTTTCAGTTTTCCCATCCCCACTCACACTGACAGTCCTAGCGAAATTCTTGCTTAAAAAAAAATGCTAAGAAGCCATTTTGGTAGAAAAATATCACAGCACGGTACTTCAATTGTTAAACAGAAAATATTTGATATTGTAATAAAAATGTATGCATTGGATCTTTAAACTATAATATTAAAATAACCACACAGGAGGACAGTTATTCCATGTTATATGTGTGTGTGTGCAACCTGGTCTCAGAGCATTTCGTATTATTCTGTACGTAAAACTGAGACACGCCATTTAATATGATGAGTCACGTTTCATATGGTATGAATTAATTTGTGGACTTCAAATAAAATGTTACGAATTTGCAAAATGTATGATATGTTAAGAATTCTATCTACGTGGCTAATGTTAGCTTGGCTAGGGGTTAGGGTTAAGTTTAGGAGTTGGACAAGGGTAGGTGGAAAGGTTAGCTAACATGCAAAGTAGTAAGGAGTTGAAAAGTTGCTAATTAGCTCAAAAGTTGTCAGTGACAAGATTTTAAATAACCACCGGTCTTATGTAACCATACCAAACGTAATATATCATACTAATTTGAGTGTCTCGTTTTTAAGTTTATTATGTTACGTCTAGTCTATGAGACCAGGCTGGAGAATTCATTTGAGGAATGTGAACTCCACTTCTCTACTCCTATACATTCTCAAGGGGTGCAACTGGCTTCTGTAGTATTTTTTTTAAAAGGAACCACAACAGGGATCTGGCCTGAAATGCACTGAATGACAATATACACCAAAATGGAGTCACGGTTACCATTCCTCACGGTCCCATCCTTCGATGTCATTCACTGCATTTCAACCATTTGTCACTTCCTCCTCATCCTCCTGGAAGTAAGGATGTTCTTGAGCGTTTAGGGCAGAGATTCTTCTTAGAGGGTCAAAGGTTAGCATTTTCTGTGGGAACAAACAGAACGGCTAGGTTTACAAATGTGACTCAATTAGCAATTAAAAGTAGGGTTTGTCCTATCTTTATCATAGCTTTTACAGGTGTTGGTCTGGGTAAATAAATACACTTTTAGCCAGGATTCACATATACAATTTTACCATTTAGCATTTCAACACTCCCAAAAAGTTATTTTTTGACCAAACAGAATACACCCCACAGCTGGTTAGAAAACAAAAAGTTTCACCAAAAGCAGCTCTGCCCCCTGCTCATTGATCTCAGGAACGTAGTCTGTGATTGGGCGGGGGCTGATAGGACTGAAGTTGTGTCGGGAGAGGGTGACATCAGCAGGCCACTCCTCCATGGGTGGCAGGCCAATCACACTGTGGAATGGCAGACAGAAAGGAACAAGCCAACCAGTCAGACAAGTGTTTCAGAAAGAATTAACAGAAGTTAGACTGATCCAAAGTGGCAAGGACTGAGTCCCGAAATGCACCCTAAAGGCCCTGGTCAAAAGTAGTACACTATATAGGGAATAGGGTGCCATTTGGGATACACAAGTGGACATTTCTGCCCATACTCACTTGAATATCTTTCCCAGTTGGTCCATTTCAGAGTCTCCAGAGAACAACGGTCTACATGAGAAAGTTTGGATTTGGGTTAATGTTCTGTTGGCAAACCTCCCCTGCTGTGACAAGCAGTACCGTCTGTCTCTCTGTCCCCATATAGTCTTATTTTATTGTGCTGACCTACGGCCATGTCTGTGGGAGATTACAGGGCCAGGGCTGACCCTCCCCTGTGTACCCTGGTGTGGCCTGGCCGTTAGCGTGGAGCCATAATGATAAGAGAAGAAACCCTGAGTCCTAGTTAATTGGAGTGCCACAGCAGTAGACTGCTATACTTCGATTTGACCACCTGGCGGGAGCATAATCATAGAAATGAGAGCTCGGTCACACTACAGTCAAACAAATTAGGTTTTTCTTGCTCAGTTTCCAATGTGGTAACTTGCTGGGTGGGATATAATCTATTAATCCAGTGGGCATCTTTTAGAATATCAGATTTACATACATAACATATACCATACAATTTATAACACAGAGAGAAAATTATTTAAAAATAAATGTCCCAGTATGTCAAATAAGCCTTCTCTGGCCCTGACCACTCACTTGCGTCGGAACATCTCAGCAAAGATGCAACCCGTGCTCCAGATGTCCACCGGCGTGGCGTAGGTGGACTGGAGCAGGACCTCAGGAGGCCTGTACCACAGAGTCACCACCTAGGGCAGACATGGAGGAGAGAGACGTCAATGGAGGGACAGTTGAGAGTAGGAGAGAGGTATGAATGTGTATGAATATTTATGCCAACTGGAAAGCATAAGTAAGCATTATGGTGAATGCACATAGAGACCCTTTCCATTCTCAACCAGTTTGCGTGTGTCTGTGTTCCTACCACAGGGGTAAGGGCCATGTGGCAACTGTAGATCCTGGCCAGTCCAAAGTCGGCCAGCTTAACCTGACCACGGCTGGTGACCAGGATGTTCTCTGGCTTCAGGTCCCGGTGCACCACACGGTTCGAGTGTAGGAATGACAGGCCGCACAGCAATTGACGCATCAGGTCCTAACACACAGGGGGACACATTTAACATGTGTACCAGGCTCGGTCCACACAACGGTCCAACATATCCAGCCAGATAGAGGGCGACCTGTGGACCTGCCAAACACTGAGATCATTTAAAATGTTTGTTTTGGATGTACCTTCCTTTTCACATGGTTTACAGGGACCTGCTATGTTTATTTAACATGGTTTACAGGGACCTGCTATGTTTATTTAACATGGTTTACAGGGACCTGCTATGTTTATTTAACATGGTTTACAGGGACCTGCTATGTTTATTTAACATGATTTACAGGGACCTGCTATGTTTATTTAACATGGTTTACAGGGACCTGCTATGTTTATTTAACATGGTTTACAGGGACCTACTATGTTTATTTAACATGGTTTACAGGGACCTACTATGTTTATTTAACATGGTTTACAGGGACCTACTATGTTTATTTAACATGGTTTACAGGGACCTGCTATGTTTATTTAACATGGTTTACAGGGACCCGAGGGGGCTTCTCACTCTGATGTGGCTGGGGGGCAGTCCTGGGGCGGGGGCCTTCTCTAGGTAGGTCTTCAGGTCCTGGTCCACGTGTTCAAATACCAGGGTGACTTTAGTCTCCTGATCTGTCCTCAGGGTGGCACACACGTCCATGAGCCTGATGTACAAACACACACACAGACAGACAATGAGCCTAGCGTACACATACAGTCAAACATCACACACAGACACGTCCATGAGCTCAGTGTACACAGTGTGTAATAATTCATCTGAACGTTCCATGGTTGAATTTAGAATTCCCCAAGGTTCTGTGCTTGGACCCCTTATTTTTCTTTATACATGCTACCCATTGGTAATGACATGCACTTTCATTACTATGCTGATGACACCCAATTGTATTCATCTTTTAAACCAGACGATACTTTAAAGTCAGCCCGCCTTGAGGTGTGCATCACAGACGCTAAATACAGTTATAGTGCACTGGCATTGTAGCGTTTTTGTATTTTTATTTAATGATCTCGAGAATGGATGTGCTCATGGTGGCATTTAATGTCTGTTTTTATGTGGTGAAGCCAAACAAATTTCCACATTACGTGGACAATAAAGTTTCTAATTATAAAACATCCAACTTCTTGCATTTAAACTTTCACAAGACCGAAATGATGGCACTTGGCCACAAGAAACTCGGTGTCAGACCTCACCCTCAACATTGATGGTTGCCGCATTACACCAAACATGGTTGTTTAAAATCTTAGTGTCACCTTTGATCCCGGCCTCACTTTTGACAACTACATAAAAAGCATATCCAAAACAGCATCCTTTCATCTCAGGAAAATTTCCAGAATTAGACACTTCATCTCTCAAACAGATGCAAAAAAATTGGTCCATGAATTTGTTTAATCTCCAGTTGCTCAGACTACACTATTAAAAGCCTACAACTTGCAAAGAACACTGCAGCTCGCATTTTAACCAACACTAGAATGCACGAGCACATCACTCAAGTTTTACCACCGTAGGGGTTAGCCAGAACCACCGTAGGGGTTAGCCAGAACCACCGTAGAGGTTAGCCAGAACCAAGCCAGAACCACCTATTAGCCAGAACCAAGCCAGAACCACCTACAGAACCACCGTAGGGGTTAGCCAGAACCACCGTAGGGGTTAGCCAGAACCACCGTAGGGGTTAGCCAGAACCTCCGTAGGGGTTAGCCAGAACCAAGCAAGAACCACCGTAGGGGTTAGCCAGAACCAAGCCAGAACCACCGTAGGGGTTAGCCAGAACCACCGTAGGGGTTAGCCAGAACCACAGTAGAGGTTAGCCAGAACCACCGTAGAATGTATGCACACATGACTGTAAGTCGCTTTGGATAAAAGCGTCTGCTAAATGGCATATATTATTATTATTATTATTATTATCAGCACTACACTGGCTGCCTGTAAAGTATTGGTTTGAAGACCTTTACTCTTAACATTTAAAGCGCTGCATGGCCATGGCCTCTTATCTGACAAACGTGCAAACGTCCACACAACCCAATGAGGGTGCTCCACACCCAAGGAGACAGTTTGAGTTGATGAATCACACATCCCCAACTTTTAAATTTGTGCTCGTCCACAACAGCACTGAAAAATTATATAGGCGAAACACTGATGTGTGGGATCTCTTAATACACAGTCAAAACAGACAAGCTCATGGTCAATCACCATAATTTGAATGAGAGGCGAGTCATGCCATGGTGAGTCAGTCACTAGATAATAACCTTTATAGAACCTGCTTATCATAGACATACCAGTCAGTTTTTAGGCATTCCAAAGTTCTTATGCTATGTGGGCGTAGGGTTTCACAAGATACAGGTGATCAGGTCAAAACTAAAGTCACGGGCTCTACAAGTCGCAACAAAAACAACACAATGTGCCAATGAAAGCGGTTGACTGTGATTGTTCGTGTTTACGCATTTCAAAAGGTGCTATTAAGTATGAAGTAGAAACATTGAACGTGTATAGCTTACGTTATTCCATTCATTCCCTTTTTACCACTACAATTTTACAGTGGACAGTGAGACTGTGCGGTTTTGTCAGTTAATCCTAGATCTACACAAAAGATGGCGTGGGATGTGAACTAATCTCAAAATTAGACCTCTTTCCTGGCTGGAGAACATCACTATAAATAAAGGTTCAATGATTAAATGTGTTCTTCAAACCTCTTTGGAATGGCATGATTGCCAAAGTTTTTGCATGCATTTTTAGCAACACCAACTACCCACTGAAGACATTCTTTAAAAAGAAAGTACACTTGGTCATAAGACTTTATATGGGCAAATAAAATTCATAGACTAAAAAGGAAAGTTTGACATCTTCTTAAGTCTGAGGGTGGTTTTAAACTTCTAGTCTTGGAATTGTATGAACAGACAACCCAACCCGCGACATATAGTTAAATGCACTAAAGAGGAACAATGGGAACACATTGAAGATGCGCACACTCATCCCCAGAATCTTTTTACATGTCTATTTTCTAAAGATAAAGCTAAGAATATTAACAACGTCATAGTTCAGAACACTACTATAACAATACGGAAAAATATAAACGTATTCTACACAAATCAATATCACTTCCTAAAACCACAAACACATGGAACAATCCTTGGAGAGCTTTTCAGAATTCACAGATAAGAACGGTCCACGTGGTCAACTAAAGTCATAGAAACAGTAAATTACTTGGTAACAGGAAATAGATTTATTTCCATGACAGAATTAAAAAGTCATTTTGGACTGACCAACGTAGATCATTTGAAATACATGCAACTTTTTTTAAATAAAAAGTTACATATCATCATTTTTCCCCTTGTGGACATCAGAGCAACCTTGAGGGAATGTTATTTGAGTCAGAAAAAGGATGTTCATATGATATGTTTTGTATATTTTCCCTTGCAGAGAGCATATCCAACTGACAATCTCTTAGAAAACAAAATTTACTATTGGAACCAAGACTTAAAAAATGATGTTGGCACAAGATGGAGGGAAAGTTGGAGCATAACTAACAATCACAGTTAACGAAAATGTGAGCCTAATCCAGTATAAACTAATGTAGAGAATGTATTATACAAGAGACAAAATGACAAATTCTACAACAACGGCATGTCTTAAGTGTAAAACTAATAATGACTCAATAATCCATGCTTTCTGGGAATGCTATAAAGTCCAGAAGCTGTGGGCAGAGCTAGAAAGTTTGTTGTCAGCAGTATTACAATGTAAACTTACTTTTAATCCATCTGTCTGCATATTTCAAGACAAGGCATATGGGGGTGTAGTGAGATACCCGGTGGGTTGGACGATTCTCTTCTCATCACTCATCTTGAAAAAACATATACTAAAAACTTGGAAATCAATCAATCTGCCACCATTAACACAATGGAAAAATTGAATGATTTATTATATATAAACACTGAAAATGTGTGGGCTACAGAGAGAAACAAAATTTTCAGGCCATGTGGCGGAAAGTGATGCGGGCGCTGGAGATGGGGGTGTGTGCTAGTGGGTCTGTGTAGGCGTGATGTTGTTGATGTTTGTATGATGTTGTCGTTTGTATTGTTTATAAAAATAGTTTTTTTTTTTTTTTAAATGTGTTCTTACTTGACCACGTTGGGATGATCAAACTGCTCCAGTCTCTTCAGCAGGGCCACTTCTCGGACCGTGGAGATAGGGAGGCCATCTTGGTCCGTCTGGACGCGAACACTCTTCAGAGCAACAAACTGGCCACTCTCCAGGTCCCGAGCCTTGTACACCGTTCCGTACGCACCCCCTCCAATCTCTGCCACTGGCTCGTACTGGACCCCACTGCCCTGGGCCATTGTCTGGTTGACAGACAGGCAGACAGAAAAATAACTAGGCATGTATACATTTTCCTTCTGCAGTAAGACACTGTCCCCTCCAATCCCCTCTCTGTCACTGTGCTCTCCAAAATGGAGGTCCACCTGTCTTAGATCCAGCCCCCTCCTACGATCTTTCACCTTCTTGTGCACTAGACCTCATTAGCTGGGGTCACCTCTGCATTCCAGAGCGGAAGAGGCTGTCGGAAAGTGCGTGTGTGTATGTGACTGAATGGGGTTGGAATCTGACCTGATATTCAATGAGACAAGATTTCAGTCAACAAGACATTCCAGTGGTCAACCACACAGCACAGGCTCCCTGCAGACATAAGTCAGAGAGGGGGAGAGAGAATGACTCAGAGACATTAGACATGAGACAGAATGATGCCAGCACCATGGCGCTTTGTATTCCATACAGAATTCCATGCAGAAATAAAGGAAGTTGTAATCAGTCTGCATACTGTACAAAGTATGTAAACAAAGGAAGGAAGTAGGCTAAATGCAGGAAGAGTAGCCTTAGTCACCTTATAACAAATAATATATGGGTAATAATGTGGTCAATGTTATATTGACAGGGTGTATTCCATATAAATTATGTTATCTAAGGGTGCAAACAGAGGTAGTTCCACTGAATGGAGCCAAACAGAGGTTGGTTTCTCAGACAGAGATTAAGCCCAATCCTGGACTAAAATGCTAATTTAATACAGATTTTCCACTGAGAATGAGTAAGGAAGACTAGACTTGAATCCAGGATTAGTCTTAATCTAGGTCCTGGAAACCAGCCATAAATGCTTTTACCAAATTGCCATCCTTAGCTCCTCCTACCTAGAGCCTCGGCGTACATATCACTGACAAACTCAAATGGTCCACCCACACAGACAGTGTGGTGAAGAAGGCGTAACAGTGCCTCTTCAACCCCAGGAGGGTGAGGAAATTTGGCTTGTCACCTAAAACCTTCACAAACTTTTACAGATGCACAATTAAGAGCATCCCGTCGGTCTGTATCACTGCCTGGTACGGCAACTGCAACACCCACAACGCATCACCGGGGACAAACTACCTGCCCCCCTGGACACCTACAGCACCCGATGTCACAGGAAGCCAAAAAGATCATCAAGGACATCAACCGCCTGAGCCACTGCCTGTTCACCCTGCTTTACCATCCAGAAGGTGAGGTCAGTACAGGCGCATCGAAGCTGGGACCGAGAGACTGAAAACAGCTCCTATCGCAAGGCCACCAGACTGTTAAACAGCCATCACTAACACAGAGAGGCTGCTGCCTACATACAGACTTGAAATCATTGGCCACTTTAATAAATGGATCACTAGTTACTTTAATAATGTGTACATATCTTCCATTACTCATCTCATATGTATATACTGTATTCTATACTATCTATTGCATCATCGGCTATGCTGCTCTGACATTGCTCATCCATATATTTATTATTATTATTCCACTCCTTTACTTTACTTAGATTTGGGTGTATTAGGTATTTGTTGTTGACTTGTTAGATTACTTGTTGCACTAGAAGCACAAGCATTTCGCTACACTCTCAATAACATCTGCTAACCATGTGTATGTGACCAATAAAATGTGATTAAATGTAAAGGTGTTCAGTCACATGGTTCACAGGTGTACATTATCAATAGGCCACGATGGGGCATATGCAATGCTGCATCAAAGACCATCTGAAATTTCTTCTGAATTATTTACTGATGTGGTCCTACATTCTACCCAAGAAAAAAAAGGTAGGACAACTTTCATTGTTAAATCTACATACCTCAAATAAACAATTTAATTATATGTAGTTGTCCTAGTATTTTCTCATCAAATAAACTTAAGCAAGCAAAATAGCCAACGCTATCAAAATATTGGACATAGCTCGTGGCATAAAGCATGAAAACGAAAGCACCCCCTCGACACGTGGTGTTCCTCCATAGTTATATTCTCAGACAACACAGAGAACAGGCCACAACACTTTTCAAACGCAGTTTAACATCTGACGTGGCAAAAAGTCGTATATGTTAAAACATGGTTCTATACTTATTTTTGGCATAGCAAAGCATGTTTTAGCGGCAATAGCAAATTCATGCAACAAGTTGTGTAGAACTTGTGTGATTATGACTTGATATGTAAACAGTGCCCCAAACTAGCAGGAATACATTGCAACAAGCGACATTTGTTTAAGAAGTATTTTACAAGATGATGTGAACATAATGTTTACTAAATTGTATGTAATAGGCTACTTACCACGTGTCTTTACGTTTTATTTAACGTTAGCAGGCTACACTGCTACATTTAGTGCATGAACGAAATCATGTTTTTCACTTGGTTCTTCTTATCAAACCACAGTCGACACAGGTTTTACACCAAACTGGCAGAAACTGTTGCGGATGTCTTCGATCAAATCATTCGATTTAACTTCGGCCTTACTTCTTTTTTCTAAACACTCTGGCAAATCTCTGGGTAAGGTGGAGGCGCTTCCTGTAGCCATACAAGGCGGGGCCAAATATCCATATACCCTCTTAAAAAATCATGACAACTTTGCAGCATGTTTTTTATTTAGGTGACCATCCACTAGTACATTACACTCTGTAGAATGATACAGCTGCCAATTACATGTTCAAGTCTTCATAAACATTATGAATGAGTGAGTGCACAGTGCAGAGTGAGGCAATAAGTGGGTATTTTAAAAGTGTTGAATTCTATAATGTGCTAACTCTTAGTATTTTTCCTCATGTAAGACTACAAATGTGGTTTATTTCCTCCAAAGACAATGTATATTACATACATTGAAGAAGAGGGTGTGACTCCTTCGCCCCGGGCGCGCGCAGAGCTCCATGGCTTGGTGAATGAGGACCGTGCACCAAACCCCTCCCAGCTCTTTCTTACGCTGCGATTGGCGGGGAACTGCTGTTGCTAGGCTCATACACCAGCCCTGCATTCCAAATGAAGTATTCAGAATGAGTAATTTGACTTTTAGTTAAATTAAATTAATACTATACCGTATTAACAGAAACACAATTCATAGTATAGGGATATAAATCATGCCCTGGGCCTTTGCAATAAAGTTAATCATCATATAAAAAAAGAAACCTGAAATGACCAGACTTGGGGATATTTTTATATACTAGACTAGGCTATAATAGGTACAGCAAGATGTTTTTAGTGAAAATCTTTCAATGCATAATTGTCCAGTCCATATAAATAATCACATTCTTTACCCATCTGCCACTGAAGGCAATGGTCATGTTTCTGCCCCACTATGCTGCGTTCAAGACAACTCAGAAACTCTGACATTTCCAACGTGGAAACTTGTTATAGAAAGATGAGCTCCAAGTTTCCCACTTGGAAAGTATCAGAGTCAACCAATAGGAAGCTCTATGCAAAAGATTCACAAAAATTTGAAATTGGGAGGCTTTGGGGTTTCAGAGTTGTTTTGAAAGCACCACCAGAAGTTGCATTGCATCAACCAATGGTTTCGTGCCACATCATCGACTGTGCAGTCGGCATCAGATTGCAATATCATATGATGGGTATAGCTGATAGTTAAACACATATCCAAGCGTTGTGATATCTGGCAGGCATCTGCAATGTAGTTGGACAGGAAAACAATCAATATCAGAGTCACAGACTACTTCAAACTAAAGGTATTCCAAGGTCCAAAAAGTTAAACACTTTCCGAAATGGACCATGGGCTTTCCAACCCGGACCCGATATATATATATATATATATATGAGACCTGTTCCGAACGGACCCGAGGACAACTAGACCTGGTCGGATCCAGACCCGATCCGATCAGAGTGAGGGAAGCAAAAGAAAAGGCATTTTTATACCTACTTTATTAACCGGGAACTGATAAAGTGTGAGAGGAGGGATAGAGGTACTGCTCTAACAGCCAGGGGAGGGGCCGTACTATTAGGTAGTGACAGGGTGAGCAGGGAGGGAGAGACAAGAGACACCAGCCAAATCAAGCAATAGTAGACTAATAGCTGCCAGAGCTATGTTACTTATCATCAAATATGATTATGTAGTACCTGTATTTACTGCATCAAACCCGGGAGAAGATAGAGCGGTTAGAGTGTTTGGACAGTAACTGGAAAGTTGCTTGTTGGAATCCCAAAGGCAGCAAGGTGGACAAATCTGCCGTTCTGCACTTGAGCAAGGCAATTAACTCCCACAACAACTGCTCGGTTGAATGCATTCAGTTGTACAACTGACTAGGTATTCCCTTTCCCTTACAGTTTATAGGTTATTATTGGTAGTTGATCATTGTTTTGATGTCTTCACTATTAATCTACAATGTAGAAAATAGGAAAAATAAAGAAAAACCCTTGAATGAGTAGGTGTGTCCAAACTTTTGACTTGTACTGTGTGTGTATAATATATAATGTCTGTAATGTCTACGATCGTATTTTAATTGTAAGGTACTTTTGTCTGTAATGTCTTTTTTCGTTATGTGTCGGAGCTTTTGCCATTGGCGTCGGCTAATGGGGATCCTGCACCTTCAACGCTGTTCTATTTGTACTCAACTGGGCTTCTGTATGGTCCCATTATATAGTTCATCACCCAGTTGGGTCCGAACACCTATAATGGTTACATTCCAAAGGTGGAGAGTTTTTAGCACCATGGTAAAGTTGGATGCTCTCAGGCAAACGAACGCAGGACTCCATCCTGTCTGGTGCGTCCAGAGGGCCCTCTGCCAGGACCCTCCCACGATGCGGGCGCATATGCCGGGTCTATTTCACTCAGAATGGCTGGGTATCAGTAAAGCCACTGAGTTGGGATGACCATCTGTCCACCAGAGAGATATCAGAGCCTAGACAGCCTGCAGCCTGTCGGCCACTAGAGCAGCGATCAGAAAAATCTCCATGATGTTTGAGGGACTCAAGATTTCCTTGCAATGGCTACTTTTAAGGAGACTCTTATAGGTCAGGGTTGTGGGGAAAACACCCTTATTAAGAACAACCTCAACCTCTTGTATCCTATTTTGTGTCAGTCACTATTATAGTTGATTATTCCACAACTCTATTTGTCTGTTTCTGATGGCAATATCTCAAAGCAGAAGCCAATGACAAAGTGGTTGGGCTAATTATTGATTTGTAAGGACTAAGATTATTATATATATGTTTTTTTTTCGTTTTTTGATTTTATTTTGAAATTCAACCTTAATGTGACTTGTATTTAAAATGAATAGCAGAGAGACTGGTGCAAACAAATATTGTGAAAGAAAACTATTTTGCTCATGTTTCCATCAATCCAATGCTATTTAATTTTAGTAGTACAGATGTTCTATCTTAAATTGACCAGTTTCTCACAGCAGGAAAATAATCCTGCTGCAACAGAAAATGGGAATTATTATGTGTATTATATTTGATGTACATTTTTGTAAAGGTTGATGCATTTCGTTAGTGCAAATCAAGTCCGACATGTTAAAGTCGAAATTACAAACTTTAGAAGCCTTTTTAAAACTTGATTACATACATGTTTGCATTTCCCGCTGAGCAAGACAATTCCCTGCCACAACAGAGTGATCAAATTAAGATAGTATATCTGTACACATAAGAAGAATCAAGTTCGCTATCGAGACGACCCCCCCTCCCCCCGTTATTAGTGATAGCTTGTGATTGCGATGCACAAACTAGGCCTATTTGAAAAAGCGCCCTCTCCTGGCAGCATTTACCCACACGATTAAGTAGTTTGAACACCCCCACCCCAAAAGCTTGAAAACCATATTTTTTTTTATGTGAAAAATAACTGTAACTGAACTAATTTTATTATGGTTCTTATTTTATTCTGAAGCCAAAGATAATACTTTCAGTACAGTTTTAGTTTTTCAAACGGGTTTACTTTTACTTCAGTTTACTAAATTATTTTCATGATTAGTTTTCGTTTTCGTTTCAGTTTTCTTTTACTATAATAACCTTGGTAAGGACCCAGTGTAATGGGAAAATGATTATTGAATGTGAACTTAATGACCAGGGGAAAACAAGTCTTGGTGAATGTAATATTTCTGGTAAACAAGCTAGACAGCTGAACTGAGAGAATTCTCTTAGTTTAAACCAGATGCCTTGCCAGCACAATCTGTGTGCATTTGGTGTGGGTGACGTGGCTGAGTGCATAGACAGACTGTGCTCAGCCAGCAGGGGTGGTCACTGTGTATGTGTGTGTTTGTTTGAGTGTCTAAGTGTCTGTTTTTGTGTACCTGTGTTTGTAACGTGTCAGTGTGTGTGTGTGTGTCTTTATGAGTATTTCAGTGTGTTGGTGTGTGTATGTATTTTGTTTTTATGGGTTTTTGTAGATGTATTATTCAGACTGATGGTCACAAAGTTGCTCAGCTCTCTGTAGATAACCAATGACACATATTGCTAATGTCTCAGTGACACAACCTTGTCCCTCTACCTTTGAATGCTACACTATCTTTTCCTCATCTTTCTCTCTTAAGTTGCTTCTGCTTTCTCCTACAGTAGTTATCTCCCTCTTAGTTAGCTAACATTGTGTGCTGTAGTAGTGTCTCTAAGACTGACATAATCTCAGAGTTAGCATGCCTGGACAACCTGCTGGCCTTTTCACAGAACATTACGTTTTACATTTACATTTGAGTAATTTAGCAGACGCTCTTATCCATAGCGACTTACAGTCAGTGCATTCATGTTGTAGTCAATGTTAGCCTGTTGGCATGAACTGATGGAGCCTATCCAAACATCATATTCTTAAATTGATAGTTTATGAAATGTGACACAGTCCTGCCTAGCAGTTGTTTCTTCTTCTTTTTTTACACTCGTACAGACAGAGAGCAGTGGTTGTCAATTTTCCATGACCTAAATCTCTTTTTCTTTCATACATCTGGGCCTCGCTGTCCTTTCATGGCTCTTGTCCTCCACACAAATTATCTAATTTCAGTACTAATATATCAGCAGATAATTGTACTGGTTACAATTCTATTCACAGTGCTGGAAAATCTGACTGCTCATTTCGCCTATACAGTACCAGTCAAAAATTTGGACACATACTCATTCAAGGGTTATTCTTTGTTTTGACTATTTTCTATATTGTAGAATAATAGATAATACATCAAAACTATGAAATGACACAAATAGAATCATGTAGTAACCAAAAATGTTTTGAAGAAATCAATATACATGTTATATTTTAGATTCCACCCTTTGCCTTGATGATAGCTTTGCACACTCTTGGCATTCTCTCAGACAGCTTCATGAGGAATGCTTTTCCAACAGTCTTGAAGGAGTTCCCACATATGCTGAGCACTTGTTGGCTGCTTTTCCTTCACTCTGCGGTCCAACTCATCCCAAACGATTTCAAATGGGTTGGGGTTGGGTGATTGTGGAGGCCAGGTCATCTGATGCAGCACTCCATCACTCTCCTTGGTCAAATAGCCCTTACACAGCCTAGAGGTGTGTTTTGGGTAATTGTCCTGTTGAAAAACAAGTGATAGTGGGACTAAGTGCAAACCAGATGGGGATGGGGTATTGCTGCAGAATGATGTGGTAGCCATGGTGGTTAAGTGTGCCTGGACTGTAAAATAAATGTATCACCAGCAAAGCACACCCACACCATCACACTTCCTTCTCCATGCTTAACAGTAGGAACCACACATGCGGAGATCACGCTGCGTCTTTCAAAGACACGGCGTTTGGAGAAAAAAAAATCTCAAATTTGGACTCATCAGACCAAAGGACCATTTATTTGGACCAATCTGAGGTGCAGTTAACTCTAATGAACTCATCCTCTGCAGCATAAGTAACTCTGTGTCTTCCTTCCCTGTGGTAGTCTTCATGAGAGCCAGTTTCATCACAGGGCTTGATTATTTTTGCAACTGCACTTGTATAAACTTTCAAAGTTCTTGAAATGTTCCGGATTGACTGATCTTTGTCTTAAAGTAATGATGGACTGTCGTTTCTCTTTTTTTATTTGAGCTGTTCTTGCTATAATATGTACTTGGTATTTTACCAAATAGGGCTATCTTCTGTATACCACCCCTACTTTGTCACAACACAACTGATTGGCTCAAACGCATTAAAAAAGAAATTCCACAAATGTACTTTTAACAAGGCACACCTGTTAATTGAAACGCATTCCAGGTGACTACCTCATGAAGCTGGTTGAGAGAATGCCAAGTGTGTGCAAAGCTGTCATCAAGGCAAAGGGCGGCTACTTTGAGGCAGGCAATTGGCCATCGAAGGTGAGAATTTGCCCACTATAGTCTGTTACAATGCCAAACTGCAGTCAGGTCAAGACCCTGGTGAGGAAGATGAACACGCAGATGAGTTTCCCTGACACGGTTTCTGACAGTTTGTGCAGAAATCCTTTGGTTATGCAAACCCACAGTTTCATCAGCTGTCCGGGTGGCTCATCTCAGACCATCCCGCAGGTGAAGAAGTTGGATGTGTAGGTCCTGGGCTGTCATGGTTACACATGGTCTCTGGTGGACATTCCTGCAGTCAGCATTCCAATTGTGGCATTGTGTTGTGTGAAGAAACTGCACATTTTAGAGTCACCTTTTATTGTCCCTAGCACCAGGTGGACCTATGTAATGATCATGCTTAATGATCATGATCATGTTTAATCAGCTGTTTAATCAGCTGTTTAATCAGCTTCTTGATGCACCACACCTGTCAGGTGGATGGATTATCTTGGCAAAGGATAAATGCTCACTAACAGGGATGTAAACAAATTTGTGCAAAGTTTAGACTGATCCAATGAACCATTGCATTTCTGTTCCATTTTTTAAATCAAGACTGCCCAAATGTGCCTAATTTGTTTATGAATAACTTTTCATGATCAAAATTGTGCCCTCTCCTCAAACAATTGCATTACATTTACATTTAAGTCATTTAGCAGACGCTCTTATCCAGAGCGACTTACAAATTGGTGCATTCACCTTATGACATCCAGTGGAACAGTCACTTTACAATAGTGCATCTAAATCCTAAAGGGGGGGGGGTGAGAGGGAATACTTATTCTATCCTAGGTATTCCTTAAAGAGGTGGGGTTTCAGGTGTCTCCGGAAGGTGGTGATTGACTCCGCTGTCCTGGCGTCGTGAGGGAGTTTGTTCCACCATTGGGGGGCCAGAGCAGCGAACAGTTTTGACTGGGCTGAGCGGGAGCTGTACTTCCTCAGTGGTAGGGAGGTGTTTGGGTGTAGGGCCTGATCAGAGCCTGGAGGTACTGAGGTGCCGTTCCCCTCACAGCTCCGTAGGCAAGCACCATGGTCTTGTAGCGGATGCGAGCTTCAACTGGAAGCCAGTGGAGAGAACGGAGGAGCGGGGTGACGTGAGAGAACTTGGGAAGGTTGAACACCATGGTATTGGTATTATTTCACTGTAATAGCTACTGTAAATTGGACAGTGCAGTTAGCTTAACAAGAATTTAAGCTTGCTGCCAATATCAGACATGTCTAAGTCCAGGGAAATGTTCTTGTTACTTACAACCTCATGCTAATCGCATTAGCCTACGTTAGCTTAACCGTCCCGTGGAAAGAACACCGATCCCGAAGAAGATTTATTTTTCAGCTCATTTATTATTGAGTGAAAATCTTCTGTGTACATGCAAGGCGCACGTGGATCCAGCGCTCCGTAGGCTGCTGCATGTCTAGCCGATAGAGAGCATCCTGCCCCTGCTCTCCGCAGGTGTCCGGCCGGGCCAGACAGCACTCATAACACACACAAGGCTTTACCCTCACTCCCATATCTCTATGACTAATGTTTTCATCTGGCTGTGATTAAACTCTAATCTAGTTATGGCATAATTCATCTATTTAATCGTCTGATGCTGCTTGGCCGAGTTCTTTGAAATTTGTTAAACATTTTATTTGTGGCATCAAGTACCACCTGGCTGAACTTAATGAAAGAACACCTCAATGGTGGGGTGTCCAGTGAAGCAATGTGCATCATTACAACATCCATGTAAGCCAATACCCTAGTATCCGTTTAGGTGATAGGCCTAGACTTGTTTGAGAAAGCTTTGAATAAACGATGCATAGGCACATGTTACAAGAGAGAGATATTTGATAAAAGACACACCCTATTGCAATGGCAGACTACTAACGTCCGTCCTTGTCCATACACCGTTTAGATTTCCCGGGATACTCTGACTAACACGTGGCCGCAACGTCACATGGAAATCAGCACCTCGGACAGCGGCTTCTGCCAACGCGCAGCAAAACGGTGGAGCTTTTTCCTTTACCGATAGACGGAGGAAGGAATAATCATAAGAAAATGAGTCGACAACAACAATATAGATAAACACATATGTTTAAATTCGGCTAGCATGCATTTCCATGGCAGGATCCTCCAGTTATCAGATTTCGATGGAGGCACGTTTGCTGTCGGAAGCAAGTATTTCAGCGCAACCATGTAAATGAACGTCTTATTGTTATTAATTGAACTGGGGAAATTAGTTATTGGTAGTAAACGAAACCGTTATTTGATGGCAAAGTTTAACTGGCATAGCGAAGTAATCGCTTCGTTCGCCTATTCTGGGGGGTTCTTCACCGGCATCTTCGTTCTTCCTGGTTTGTGTTGTGCAGGAATCCTTGCAGAAAGAATAAAAAAGCAGCATGGAAATTCAATGGCAAAGTGATGTGCGTTTTTCTACACATTTTTGGTGTCTCGTCCGATTCTGTTTAAAATGCAAACACGTTGGATAGTAGTGTCTCTCGGACTTGTGTGGAGTGGGAACAGTGTGGACGTAGCCTATTCTCTATCTATCAGCCAGAAAAAAACACGGTAAGGAAACAGGGGAAGAGAAAAACGGTGATCTGATGGCTAGCATGCCATTGAGGGACAAACAAGAGAGATGATTGCCATCTCGTTTTAATTTCAACTGGCCTTTTTTTGTATGGACTAAACAGCCGAAAGCAACACCCCAAAATGACTCGGTGGAATTACTCATGCCATAGCATTAATATAATTTTATATTATACCTGAGACTCCAAAGCTCCTCTGAACCCCTCTCAATCCTGCTCCGCTCTCGTCTTGAAATAGAATATCACATTTTCGCTCAAAACCATGTTAAAGGTTCCCCTTAAATACAGCTCCCGTTAAATTCAAGCTTTGGCATTGTCCCATGAGTGACTGGGTCGAAAATGAACGTGAGGGGATTCCGTTTGATCTTATTGCTATTTGGATATGCTAATCGCTCACACAGAAAGCTATCATGATGGTTTTGTATTGGCATCCGTTGACTCCCGAAAAGAAACCGTCTCTGCCCATCCATTAAAATACTTCCGCATTGACTATCATAGGCTACACTTGGTAACAGAAAAAATGTATCAAGGAATGATACAATCTATTTACATTGTCATATTTGGATTTCTATTGACCAAGATTTGTGCCCGGCAGCCATACTTTTTATAGACACCTCTGATATTTTGTTTTGATACCATAGCTAGAGAAGGCTACTTGAAACAAATAGCCTCGCACTTGGCAATAATAATAATAATACTAACAAAGCCCCCTTTGGCTCCCAAATCATGCAAACTAAATGCCTGATTCATCCAACTCCCTTTATTGATACCTTCTATTTCACCCTACAGCTGCATTTTGCCTATGTGGGCTAGTTCATGATGTTTAAGTACCGGATCCGTATGTTTTTCAATGAACTGAAAGTGCTGGTTTTCATGCGGTCTGGCTCAAGACGGGAGACCGATTCAGACACAGACACAGACAGGCGAACGAGCAGCATGCGAGGGCTCGGGGTAGGAGGCTGCGGGTGGCCACGCTTCGACTGCTCTACTCGGGACGATGAGGAGGAGTACTATGGCACCGATCCCCGGCCGCGCAGCCTGGCATTCGAGGAGAAGGATCAGAAGCTCCAAACAGGCCTGGACGCGGTGTCGTTCACAAGCAGCTTGGACAGTGGCATGCGCTCGCCGCAGTGCCGGATCTGTTTCCAGGGCCCCGAACAGGTAGGCTCCCCTGTCCTCAACCGTAGCCTTGCATTTCACCTATCTATCCAAGTCTAGGCTACCCTCCCCCCTGCTCATTGTGACTACCCATTGTATCCAGGGTTATTTCTATAAGTTTCTTCAAGGCTTATAAGTTGGTACTTTGCATGTACTGTATTTCAGGTCTATACATAAGCACACACTGCAGGGAAGCTCAGGTATCCCTCTACTAGGCTATGGCAAACAAGCATGTCTTTTATCAGTTCAAAGATCAAACTGTTTGGATCAAGCCAACCTTTGTCTCCAAAGACCCCATATTGGCAGGGCCTCCCGAGTGGCTCTGCAGTCTAAGGCCCTGCATCTCAGTGCTAGAGCCATTACTACAGATCTGGGGTCATTCCCTGGCTGTGCCACAACCTGGCCGTGGCCGAGAGTCCCATTGGACAGGGCACAATTAACCTAGCGTCACCCATGTTAGGCGAGGGTTTGGCCGTGGAGGATTTACTTGGCTCATCTTGACTTCTAGTGGCGGGCCGGGTGTCTGCAGGCTGACCTGGATGCCAGTTGAACGGTGTTTCCTCTGACACATTGGTGCGGCTGGTTTCCGGGTTAAGCTGGCGGGTGTTAAGGAGCGCGGTTAGTCGAGTCATGTTTCGGAGGACACACGACTCCATCTTCTCCTCTTCCGAGCCCGTAGGGGAGTTTCAGCGATTAGACAAGATTGGGTTGGTAAAATATATATATTTTTAAATAATAATAATATGACATATTGGCTCCATACAGACTGTTACATTTTCCTGGAACCCAATAACTAAAACGGATACAAACCTTTTAACTTAATAAACTTTGTTGACGTGTTTCTGCATCATCATGTTCCAGCTGCAGCCAAAACAGACAGTGATACAGGTTCCTTCTATTGAGGAGTTTAAACAGGATTTTGGTTGAATTCATTGTGACCCTATTAGGATGCCAAAAGTCTAATTTCAGAAAGCAACACATAGAATATGGAAATGTCTCCAATGGGTAAAACATTGTTGTTTTGTTGCATACATTGTTCCATACACACATTGTTCCATACATTGTTCCAAACATACATCTTGTTCCATACATTATTCCATACACATGTTTTATGTAGTTTTATAGAAAGGAACAGTCTCTGTTGCAGCACCATGTCCCGTGATATTGGGATCCCCTTAGGGAATCAAATGAGACCGGACCTTTGAACACTTTTAATTAGGCTTGATGGTATCCTTTGAAAGGAGGCACGTGGGTCCATTAATAGAGTGGAGATGACAACATTGCATGGAGTTGATTTATAGGAGTGTCGTGATGGAGACTTACTGTGCAGGGAAATAAGAAATGAAGAGAGGACTGTGGTGTCTGCAAGACAAAAACCATGTAGCTAGGGTAATAGTGCCCTAACCTTATCACAAATCTACAGTCAAGTGTATTATTCCACCTCTGCACTGGGGAATGGTATTCCTTCCAAACCTCTAACTGTACATGTATATTAAACGGGTCACATTTTCTCATTTAACCGAAAGACTGCAGATAAAGAAGAGCTTAGGAAGTGGGTTTCGAATGGGAGGTCGAGGATTCTTTTATCCTAGATGATAATTCATTTTCAAAGTGTAGCAAGTATGGTTCTAAGAATATCCTTGAAACGGCTGGCTACAGCTCTATGTTATTTGCAGTGAGGTAATGGTGGTGGTGCGCGTGTATGGACCCAGGCTCTGCTGGTTGAAGAGTGCTGATCTGTAAGGCATTGGACTGCAGGCAGATTCTGACATTCATCCAACATCACTGGAGAGACATGCTCATGGAACCAAGTGTGCCCACAGTGGATTGTCTAGATGGACAACTCCCACATGCAATCCCAGGGTCTTAGCTGAAACACACCATGAACACTGTATTCCACTCCATTACATTAAAGATATAATCAACTTGAGTCCGTTAAATCTCATTCTTCCATCTACCTGTGTATTTGTTCTCTGAATAGAAACTATACAGAAAGTGGTCATTACCATATGGGTGAAAGAATCTGATCACCTTGTGCATGAATTCATATACACTGTTTTTTCACACTGGTCTAGTCAGAGAGGAATGTTGTAAGTCATGTCTGAGACCAGAGACAATAACAACCTTCCTGTCACCGTCAGGTGTTTCTGGAGCACTAACTCTGTGTAATTGTGCACATGTCAACGTGTGTGTGTGTGTGTGTGTGTGTGTGTGTGTGTGTGTGTGTGTGTCTCATTATGTAGTACATCCTAAATGATATGAACCAAGCAGAGAGCAAGATAATAAAGGGGCGATGATAAGAGATGGAGAAAGACAGTGGGGGAGGGGAAAGAGACAAAGGAGAGCGAGGGATAGAGGGGGAAGTGAGATGGACAGTTAGGTAAAGTGTAGTATGGTGGGAAAAGAACAATAGAGAGGGAAATGGGTGATGAGAAGAAAATGCAGATTTGAAGGATTTTGTTATCTCTAAAACCATATGGTTAATTGAGAACGTTCATTTGTACATGTACCTTTCTAGCTTTTGAGGTTTCATTATGATGATTCTATGTAAGCTATTCACAAAAAGGTTACTCTTTGGCTTTGATATTGGTACAGTTTGACATTTTCAATTTTCATACATCAGCCCTTCCTATAGCGAGGTTATATTCAACTTGATACACTTGAATGTCAGTTGTGTTTTCAATTCAGTCAATTCATAAGGTTACCTGGAACTCCAATTCCATTTCCAAATGTTTCTAATTGAATGCCATTGAGGAAAATATAAACTACCGTTCAAAAGTTTGGTGTCACTTAGAAATGTCCTTGTTTTTGAAAGAAAAGCACATTTTTGGTCCATTAAAATAACATCAAATTGATCAGAAATACAGTGTAGACATTGTTCATCTTGTAAATTACTATTTAAAAGAGGGGCGGGAGGCCCAGGTGCACAACTGAGCAAGAGGACAAGTACATTAGGGTGTCTAGTTTGAGAAACAGATTCCTCACAAATTATCAACTGACAGCTTCATTAAATAGTACCCGCAAAACACTAGTCTCAACGTCAACAGTGAAGAGGCGACTCTGGGAAGCTGGCCTTCTAGGCAGAGTTCCTCTCTCCAGTGTCTGTGTTCTTTTGCCTAGCTTAGTCTTTTCTATTTATTGGCCAGTCTGAGATGTCTTTTTCTTTGCAACTCTGCGTAGAAGGCCAGCATCCCGGAGTTGCCTTTTCACTGTTGACGTGAGTTTTATTGCTTCTTTAATCAGGACAATAGTTCTCAGCTGTGCTAACATAATTGCAAAATGGTTTTCTAATGATCAATTAGTCTTTTAAAATGCTAAACTTGGATTAGCTAACACACCGTGCCATTTGAACACAGGAGTGATGGTTGCTGATAATGTGCCTCTGTACACCTATGTATATTCCATAAAAAATTAGCCGTTTCCAGCTACAATAGTCACTTACAACATTAACAATGTCTACACTGTATTTCTGATCAGTTTGATGTTATTTTCATGGACAAAAACTTTTGAACGGTAGTGTACATTTCAGTTAATGGGGCAATTGAAATGGAATTGATCCCAACCTTAGTTATGGTCAGCCTTTTACCCAACATAGTGAGAGGTAACCGTTGGCCTTGAAACAACTTCATGAAAAAGCTAAGGATTTTGAGGAGCACAACATTAATCACATAGAGTGCAATAGCACTACACCTATATATTTGACCTTTATTTAACCAGGAAGGGCTCATTGAGATTAAAATCTATTTTTCAAGAGCGCCCTGGCCAAGATAGGCAGCACCAAGTCATTACAAAAAAAAAAATACAGACAGACAACATGAAAAACTACAAGTAATCTAGTAAAAAACATTAAATTCACAAGAGTATAAAAGAGCAAATTAAAAACATTGACAGGTCAGGGAATCAGCCTCAAAATCCTTCATCAGTGATTTAAAAACACCAATCGGGACAAGTTCTTCCAGTTTAAAAGTATTTTGTAAGGTGTTCCAAGACGATGGCGCAGAGTACATAAAAGCCCTTTTACCAAATTCAGTTCGGACATTTGGAACAGTTAGCAGGATAAAGTCAAGCGAACGAAGAGAGTACCCACCACATTTCTGAACAATAAAAATGCACAAATTAAAAAGGTAATAAGCCAAAAATGGCTTTGTAAATAAAAGTATACCAGTGACTGAGCCTACGATTGACTAGAGAAGGCCAGCCATCCCTGGTATGGAAAATGCAGTGGTGCGTAAGGGTTTTGCAGTTTAAATACATCTCAATGCTCCATGGTAAAGTGTCAATTGATCTCAAACACTGAGCGGAAGCATTCATTTATAAAATATCCCCATAGTCTAGTAAAGGCATAAATGTAGCTGATACTAGCCTCCTGGCTTCAAAAGAAAAACAGGTCTTATTCCTAAAATAAAATCCCTTTTCAGGATTCATTTTTTTGTAAGTTGTTGAATATGCAATTTAAAAGAGAGGTCGTCATCAATTAAAATTCCAAAATATTTATGAGGTTACAACCTCAATCTCCTTGCCCTGACAGGTGGTAATAGGTGAAAGGTTCAGAGTTTTTTTCTTGCATTAGAAAACACCATTAGTTTACTCAGTATTGAGGATAAGCTTCAATTGACACAAGGTATGTTGAACAGTATAAAAAGCAGTTTGCATATCACACTTCTATTACAGTTTCTCTATTCCTTCTCCTCATCGATTCTTCAGGTTAAGTGTCTCAACAGGTGATGGCCCGACCTCCGTGGCGCTTGCCATTTATCTTCCACAAACACAATTAGCCACCTCGTCAGGAGGTATCAAATATTCATGATCATTAGCAGGCCGTTCTCCAGCGGCTCGGTGATGGGGGTGACTCCCTGTTGACTCTGTCAACCTGAGATGGAGAGATGAACATGCTGTGTCACTGTGGGTCAACCAGCCCGGGCCTGTATTCACAAAGCGTCTCAGAGTAGAAAATTGGTTGTAAGTGGTGAGAATAGAGACATTTTACTCCTACTGTTATGGGTAAAAATAAAAGCTATGCATGAAGCCTCTTCAGTCATTAGAGTCACACCTAGTCTAAATATATTTTGGAGACCTCGTGAGCTGTCGTAACCAGTTAAGAGTTACCAGCAGGTGTCTTGATTAGGAAAATGCAGCGAGTCAGCGATTCCTGCGCCACATGCAATTGAATTGGAGTTGTTAAAATAATGTTTGAATATTTCTATGAGAACCATAAATAATCTAGTCCTACATGCATTGGTATCTCTTTTGCTTTGACAATGATTTCACACAAGGCCTATTTCACAGCATATGTACCTATAACTCCTACCCACTGGGCACAGAAGTCAGTTCACCATCTAGTTTTGGAGTCGTCAACTAACGTGAATTCAATGTGAAATCAACAAAAAATGTCACCTTGTCATTGGGTTTAGGTTAAACGTTGGGTAAAAATACGAAACGACCCTACGTTAATGACTTTTGTCAAATTCAAACAGTTTTCCAGGTTGATTCAACATCGTAACAATATATTATTGTTTTGTTGAAATCTATCACATGGAAACAACGTTGATTTAAACAGTTTTTGCCAAGTGGGTAGGCTATAATAAACACGTTTTTATTTTGATTATTTCATTACCTGCCTTCCATTAACATTGGCGTGACATTTTGATAACCATGTAAATCTCTCTCGAACAAGTTGAATATTACCAATATATTCACGTTTATTTACTCTCAGATTCAAACATGTTAATTAGCATCAAAGTAGAGACCATGCAAAACTAAAATCCCTGCAAGGCCAGCTCCTGCATGTCATCACTAACTGAAACCTTTGCTAACAGGTATTGTGTCAATTGAAAACATGCACAAGACAGATCACAGAAATGTCCATTTTAAGAAATGTAGCCAATTTATTACATTTACTAAATTTACATTTATAAATTATTACTACATTTAGCTAACATTAGATAGTTAATCGAGATATTCTGACCTTTGCCTCTATTGCCAGTCTTGTGCAGGTCATCATGGCATTTGTAGTTCTTTATTATAGCCACATTAGCAGTAAATTAGCATTTCATTTTGGGGGGGGTAAATACTTGCAAATATATTGATAAAAGTCACCTTGTCCTAGAGAGATTTACACAGTTATCAAAACGTCACACCAGGGTAAGCCTACATGAAAACAGTGTTTCTAAAATACCCCATGGGAAAATGAATGGTGGAAAAATTATTGGAACCATTTCCCTGTTTGACTGCTAGGTTTTATGGGTATTATGACTCATACTGTGGTACTCTATGTCATAATTGGTTCACCTGTCTCTCCATAACATCCCATTTACAAATAAATCATTGGTTACTTAGCTGTCTACATGATTTGATTTATAATGCATTATGCCCAAGGAGCAGATTGACTTACCCTTGAATTAGCCTATATAATGTTGCTGGTTCTTTTTGGACCCAGCTACTTCAGTCCTTGCCAATTGAACCATCAACTGCTGTGGATATTTATATGTCCTGAAACAAATCTGATTTATATTAAGTTGTTATGATGGGCACTCTGTGCGTGTTTTGAGGTTGGGAATCAAATTTGGTCCCACCCATGCTCAATACTCCATACTTCATCGCCCAAAACATCATTGTGACAGAGAGACAAAGATACAATCCAGCGAGCGATTGTTGGTTCCCAGGATATTCATAGGTTAATTCCAATAATGTTCATGACAGACACATTCCATTAATTGTTCAGGAATGTTTTCAGTACTCCGTGGAGACATTCTTTCAACATTCACTTTGTATTTGAAAATAATGTCTTGTCCATGTCTGTGATTGTTAGCTGTTAGCTGAGAATAAGTATTGATCAAGACTGAGATACACTTGGTTGCAGGATTCAAATACAATATAATGTTCATAGAATGAACTACAGAGACCAATAACACATCTCAATGTAGAAAACCAAATCTGAGCAATAGGGGTGAGAGAAATTAGTCGTACTATTTTGGATGAATTAGGATGTATCACAGTGGAAAGAATCACTGTGATTGAATGAAGGAAAATACCAAAGCACCAGCACTGACTGACTATGATTACTCCACAAACCGTGCCATCAGAAAGTGAGAGACTTTTTCCACATTTTGTTCTGTTACAACCAGAATTTAAAATGGATTAAATTTAGATTTTGTGGCCCTGGTCTGTACACAATACCCCATACTGTCAGTGGAATTCTGTTTGTAGAATTATTTTGGGCTCAGCTGGTAGAGCATGGTACTTGCAAGGCCAGGGTTGTGGGTTCGATTCCCACGAGGGGACCTGTAGTAAAAAGTATGAAAATGAATGCACTCACTAACTGTAAGTCGCTCTGGATAAGAGTGTCTGCTAAATTACTAAAATGTAAATGTAATAAAACAAATCATATCTAAAATGTCTTGAGTCAATAAGTATTCAGCCCCTTTGTTATGGCAAGCCTAAATAAGTTCAGTAGTAAAAATGTAAAGTATGTTCATGAAATGGACCGCATAAAAGCTCAAGAGTGTTTTGTGTGTGTAATTGTAAAATGTTTTTATCCGAAGTGGACACTGGGCACTGCATAATTTCAACATGGAAAATTGGGTAACATTTGGTTGAGACATTGATCAATGTGATTACAACCTATATTCACCCACTCAAAAAGACAGTTGAATTTCCAATGCTTTCAACCATCTAAAAGCACGACCAAATTCCAATGGAAAAACAATGTCTGACATTCTTTGGTTAAGTTGTCACACAAACATCTTATCACTCCACTTTCAACCATTTAAAACGCACAGCAAAATTCAAATGGGAACAAAATGTCAGATATTTTGTTAATTTATACAGTACAAAAGAGGAATGTGATATCACTGTGCTTCAACTAATTTAAAAAACAAATTACCTGGATTGCAGTTGAGATGACATTACAAATACATGGTGCAAGTGATCAATGCCGTTCAAGATTCTGCATAGATTATTACAGCGATTTTGAAGATCTCCACAGACCTGCGATGACCTATGCATGCTTTATATGATTACTGAAGAAGAAATGTATAGTTACAGTAACCTCAAAATGTGCTCATGGATGTGTTACTCATTTTAAGGTCAAAGGTTACATTCATTTGCAAGATCGTCTTAACTTTTATAAGGGCACAAGGCGAGACCCAAATGCAGACACAGGAGGCAGATGGTTGAGTTCCGATATTTATTATAACAAAAGGGGTAGGTAAAAACAGGTCGGGGACAGGCGAGAGTTCATAAACCAGGTCAGAGTCCAAACAGTACCAGGCGATAGGCTGGCTCGAGGTCAGGACAGGCAGGGGTTCAGTGATCAGGTTCGAGTCCAAACAGTAAAAGGGGATAGGCAGGCTCGAGGTCAGAACAGGCAGAGTCGTCAGGCAGGCGTGTTCGGCGTCAGGACAGGAAAGGGTCAAAACCAGGAGGTCTAGGGAAAAACCAGAGACTGGGAAAAATAGGAGCTAGGACAAACACTGGTTGACTTGGTAAAACAAGACAAACTGGCACAGAGAGACAGGAAACACAGGGAGAAATACACTGCTGATAATAAGCGACACCTGGAGGGGGTGGAGACAAGCACAAGGACAGGTGAAACAGATCAGGGCGTGACAACTTTAGGCTATTTACCGTATTACAAAAGTAAAATTGAATGGTGCTTGCATGTTAATGCAGCAAATAACAACATTTGAAGGAGATATATCTTCTGCTTGGATCGTTCCATCTGTGCCACTAACTTAGTCTGGCTTTAATTCTAGTTTGTCAACAAATTAATAATTGACATGTTGGATTCACATCTCCATCTCAACCTAAATCAAATCAAACTTTAAATCACTTTAAATTAAGTTTGAATTAGTCCTATTCTTTAACTTCGATATGTTGGATTCATGTTTCCATCTCAAACAAACATTTAAGTTATAGAATGGGAATACATCAAATCAGACTTTAAATACACTTTAAATAAAGTTTAATTTGATTTCTTCCTATTTAATTTAGATATTTGGTTGAGATGGAGATGAGAATCCAACATATAACTATTTTATTTGTAGACAAACTGGAATTAAAGCCAGACTAAGTCAGTAGCACAGATATAACTATCCAAGCAGAAGATACAGTTGAAAGCGGAAGTTTACATACACTTAGGTTGGAGTCATTAAAACTTGTTTTTCAACCACTCCACAAATATCTTGTTAACAAGCTATAGTTTTGGCAAGTCGGTTAGGACATCTACTTTGTGCATGACACAAGTCATTTTCCCAACAATTGTTTACAGACAGACTATTTCACTGTATCACAATTCCAGTGGGTCAGAAGTTTACATGCACAAGTTGACTGTGCCTTTAAACAGCTTGGAAATTCCAGAAAATCATGTCATGGCTATAGAAGCTTCTGATAGGCTAATTGACATCATCGGAGTCAATTGGAGGTGTACCTGTGGATGTATTTCAAGGCCTACCTTCAAACTCAGTACCTCTTTATTTGACATCATGGGAAAATCTAAATAAATCAGCCAAGACCTCTGGTTCATCCTTGGGAGCAATTTCCAAACGACTGAAGGTACCACGTCCATCTGTACAAACAATAGTATGCAAGTATAAACACCATGGGACTGTCATACCGCTCATGATGGAGATGCTTTCTGTCTCCTAGAAATGAACGCACTTTGGTGTGAAAAGTGCATGGACCTTTTAGAACAAATTCTTATTTTCAATGACAGCCTAGGAACAGTGGGTTTAGGCAATTCAGGGGCAGAACGACAGTTTTGTACATTGTCAGCTCAGGGATTTGAACTTGCAACCTTTCAGTTACTAGTCCAACACTAACCACGAGGCTACCCTGACGCCCCAGGCAAGGTAACCTTGTGAAGATGCTGGAAGAAACGGTTACAAAAGTATTTATATCCACAGTAAAACGAGTCCTATATCGACATAACCTGAAAGGCCGCTCAGCACGGAAGAAGCCACTGCTCCAAAACCTTCATTAAAAAAGCAGACTCCGGTTTGCAACTGCACATGGGGACAAAGATCGTACATTTTGGAGAAATGTCATCTGGTCTGATGAAACAAAAATACAACTGTTTGGCCATAATGACCATCATTATGTTTGGAGGAAAAAGGGGGAGGCTTGCAAGCCGAAGAACACCATCCCAACCGTGAAGCACGGGGGTGGCAGCATCATGTTGTGGGGGTGTTTTGCTGCAGGAAGGATTGGTGCACTTCACAAAATAGATGGCATCATGAGGGATATTGAAGCAACATCTCAAGACATCAGTCAGGAAGTTAAAGCTTGGTCGCAAATGGGTCTTCCAAATGGACAATGACCACAAGGATACATCCAAAGTTGTGGCAAAATGGCTTAAGGACAACAAAGTCAAGGTATTGGAGACCTCAATCCTATAGAGAATTTGTGGGCTGAACTGAAAAAGTGTGTGTGAGCAAGGAGGCCTATAAACCTGACTCAGTTACACCAGCTCTGCCAGGAGGAATGGGCCAAAATTCACCCAACTTATTGTGGGAATCTTGTGGAAGGCCACCCAAACAAAAACAATTTAAAGGCAATGCTACCAAATACTAATTGAGTGTATGTAAGCTTCTGACCCACTGGGAATGTGATGAAAGAAATGAAAGCTGAAATAAATGATTCCCTCTACTATTATTCTGACATTTCAAATTCTTAAAATAAAGTGGTGATCCTCACTGACCTGCTTTTTACTAGAGGTTAAATGTCAGGAATTGTGAAAAACTGTGTTTAAATGTATTGGGCTAAATTGTATGTAAACTTCCGACTTCAACTGTACATCTCCTTCAAATGTTGATATTTGGTTACGTCGACAACCAAACACTTCATTATCCATAAATATCATGACATTTTAAAATCAACCGGAGCTTGAAACCCTAGGCATACTATATGGTATATTGTTTGTTGAATTCTGGGTTGAATTCAAACAATTGGTGTTGATGACTTATACAGTATGCCTAGGGTTTCAAGCTTTGGTTGATTTAAAATGCCATGATATTTAGTGATATTGAATTGTGTTGCGGCCTGAATAGCATCATTGATCAAGTATTGTCACATTTCATTTGATCTGTTAAACCTACCCTTTGGAATTACTTTGATAACAACACAGAATCTATTTCGTTTTTAAGTGGAGATCTCTCAACAATCATTCTAACGATAGCATATTGGTAATAGTCAGTGACAAATAGCTAAGCGGGGCTTGGTTAAAACCTTGGATGCGAGAACATGGGGTAGCTGTAGTTTGGTCAATTCTCCAGTAGGAGGTGCTGCCCTACCTATTGTATTTTTAAAATTAAGATAGTGGATATAACCTTGAAAAACTATCATTGTTTTTAAGGTACAAATTAAAAATATTTTATACAAGGTCTGTCTATGTTGAAATGTGGTTACCATGAGGGAAAGGGGATACCTAGTCTGTTGCACAAGTGAATGCATTCAACCAAAATGTGTCTTCCTCATTTAACCCAACCCCTCTGATTCAGAGGCGCAGGGGGCTGCTTTAATCGACGTCATCAGCACCCGGGGAGCAGTTGTTGGGGGTTGACTGGCTTGCTCAAGGGCAGAACGGCAGATTTTTCCACCTTGCCATCTCTGAGATTCGAACAGTGACCTTTCTGTTACTGGCCCAACGCTCTTAACCGCCAGGTTACCTGCCACCCATGTGTGCAGATCAAATCATGTGGTTGAAATTTCACCCTCAAAATTTCAAATCCAATGCAGATTCTGCATCACAATACATTAAAACAATGTTGATTTATCCTGTTTGTGTCCAGTGGGATGCCATTGGCTTTCTGGATGGCCATGTCGGCAAACAGGCAGTGAGACATGTGCGCTGACTCACCGTCCACCCCTCCTTCCCGTCACCGTCCTCCCTTCCACTTCTCTCTCCTCTCCGTCCCTACAGCAGCCCTGTGGCTATCTGGAATCTGAGCACACAAAAACACATACATATACTCTCTCTCACACACACACACACAGAGAGAGAGAGAGAGTGTGAGAAAGGTAAACAATATGAGGGGGGAACGCAGCAGGCGAAAGGGAGAGAAAGAGGAGAAGGAAATGGGCAGTGGGGGACCATAAGGGCCTTCAGAGAAGGGTTAGGGTTATAATTGTTTTATTTTTTTAAGTATATGTTTAGTTCAAATTTTTATTTAATTCCCATCTTTTCAATAATATTTCAATAAAATTCGGATTTAATGTCTTCAGTTTGTTTTGGAAAGGAAAGGGTTAACATTGAAGAGAAAAAAATATCCAATCAAATCAAATCAAATTTATTTATATAGCCCTTCGTACATCAGCTGATATCTCAAAGTGCTGTACAGAAACCCAGCCTAAAACCCCAAACAGCAAACAATGCAGGTGTAAAAGCACGGTGGCTAGGAAAAACTCCCTAGAAAGGCCAAGACCTAGGAAGAAACCTAGAGAGGAACCGGGCTATGTGGGGTGGCCAGTCCTCTTCTGGCTGTGCCGGGTAGAGATTATAACAGAACATGACCAAGATGTTCAAATGTTCATAAATGACCAGCATGGTCAAATAATAATAAGGCAGAACAGTTGAAACTGGAGCAGCAGCACAGTCAGATGGACTGGGGACAGCAAGGAGCCATCATGTCAGGTAGTCCTGGGGCACGGTCCTAGGGCTCAGGTCCTCCGAGAGAGAGAAAGAAAGAGAGAATTAGAGAGAGCATATGTGGGGTGGCCAGTCCTCTTCTGGCTGTGCCAGGTGGAGATTATAACAGAACGTGGCCAAGATGTTCAAATGTTAATAAATGACCAGCATGGTTGAATAATAGTAAGGCAGAACAGTTGAAACTGGAGCAGGAGCATGGCCAGGTGGACTGGGGACAGCAAGGAGTCCTCATGTCAGGTAGTCCTGGGACATGGTCCTAGGGCCCAGGCCAGTTGAAACTGGAGCAGCAGCATGGCCAGGTGGACTGGGGACAGCAAGGAGTCATCATGTCAGGTAGTCCTGGGGCATGGTTCTAGGGCTCAGGTCCTCCGAGAGAGAGAAAGAAAGAGAGAAGGAGAGAATTAGAGAACGCACACTTAGATTTACACAGGACACCGAATAGGACAGGAGAAGTACTCCAGATAAACAAACTGACCCTAGCCCCCCGACACAAACTACTGCAGCATAAATACTGGAGGCTGAGACAGGAGGGGTCAGGAGACACTGTGGCCCCATCCGAGGACACCCCCGGACAGGGCCAAACAGGAAGGATATAACCCCACCCACTTTGCCAAAGCACAGCCCCCACACCACTAGAGGGAAATCTTCAACCACCAACTTACCAAGATTTTTATTTGGTGGTCTGGGGATAAAAATAAAGCTATCTAGCTTAGCTGTTGGCTAGGCCTTCGGAAGCTAGACAGGAGGCCTTTGCAATTCAACTGTATTGGAGCAGCATCCGCGAGTGAAAGTGGAATCAACCAATCACATTTTGACTTGCAATGGTTGAGACCGTAAAAGAAAAGAAAACATTGGAAACGGATGCCATCTCGAAAGCCTAGAGACACGTCTAACAATGGAAAGACATTTATTTAAAAAATGTATGTCAGTTGGGAGGAGACCATTCGAGCCAATGAGAGGGCAGATGTGTGTGAACAACAGGCACAACTCAAATATAACGTTTTTTATTTTTCAAGGATGTATTGTCATACTTATATCAGTACACTCATAGCAACCTAAACATTACGAAACTTTTATTCAATCTAATAAGCCATTACAATGTTTTTTACCAAATTCTCAGTAACCAGGTTTCCATCCAACCTTTTTATGCAAGTATCGCGGTATCGGGATACCCCCTGTATATAGCCTCATTATTGTTATTTTATTGTACTACTGTAACGGATGTGAAACGGTTAGCTAGTTAGCGGTGGTGCGCTGTTACATTGATACTGTTTTTACTTGAGTTTATTTGGTAAATATTTTCTTAACTCTTTCTTGAACTGCATTGTTGGTTAAGGGCTTGTAAGTAAACATTTCATGGTAAGGTCTACTACACCTGTTGTATTCGGCACATGTGACAAATAAAGTTAGATTTTTATTTGATTTGAATGTGTCAAAGACCTAACTGGGTCCAGCACCGCACAGTATGGCTTGTTATACACTACATGTATAAACAAAGTATGTGGACACCATTTCAAATTAGTGGAATCAGCCACACCTATTGCTGACAGGTGTATAAAATCGAGCACACAGCCATGCGATCTCCATAGACAAACATTGGCAGTAGAATGGCCTTACTGGAGAGCTCAGTGACTTTCAACGTGGCACCGTCATAGGATGGCACCATTCCAACAAGTCCGTTCATCAAATTTCTGCCCTGCTAGAGCTGCCCCGGTCAACTGTAAGTGCTGTTACTAGGAGCAACAACTGCTCAGCCGCGACGTGGTAGCCCACACAAGCTTACATTGTCTGTCCTCAGTTGCAACACTAACTGCCGAGTTCCAAACGGCCTCTGGAAGCAATATCAGCACAATAAATGTTAATGGGAAGCTTCATGAAATAGGTTTCCATGACCGTGCAGCCGCACACAAACCTAAGATCACCATGCGCAATGCCAAGCATCGGCCATTGGATTCTCGAGCAGTGGAAATGCGTTCTCTGGAGTGATGAATCAATCTTCACCATCTGGCAGTCCGATGGATGAATCGGAGTTTGGTGGATGCCAGGAGAACGCTACCTGCCCCAATGCATAGTGTCAACTGTAAAGTTTGATGGAGGAGGAATGATGGTCTGGGCTATTTTTCATGGTTCGGGCTAGGACCCTTAGTTCCAGTGAAGGGAAATCTTAATGTTACAGCATACAATGACATTCTAGACAATTCTGTGCTCCTAACTTTGTGGTAACAATTTGAGGAAGGCCCTTTCCTGTTTCAGCATGACAATGCCCCCTGTGCACAAAGCGAGGTCCATACAGAATTGTTTGTTGAGATCAGTGTGACAAAATCTGACTGGCCTGTACAGAGCCCTGACCTCAACTCCATCGAACACCTTTGGGATGAATTGGAATGCTGACTGCGACCCAGGCCTAATCGCCCAACATTAGTGCCTCACAGCAATGTTCCAACATCTAGTGGAAAGCCTTCCCAGAATGGAAGCTGTTAGATCAGCAAAGGGGAACCAACTCCATATTAATGCTCATGATTCTGGAATGAGATGTTCAACGAGCAGGTGTCCACATACTTTTGGCCATGTAGTGTATTGTTGTCAAAGACCTGACTGGGCCCAGCACCACATGGTATGCCTTGCTATATTGTTGTGTGCATGTTTGTGTACTGAGGAACATACTGAGGGACAAGAAAGCCACTTTCAATTTCATTATGTTGGGGACTTTCATGGTGTAATGTGAGTAACATTATATCTCTTGAGTGTGTCAACCTGGTGCCAATCATCTACAATTAATGTGGGGGCTATGTCAGGATTAGCAATGTCATCCTCTCCCAAATCATGTAAAGCTATACAGCTGTACATTCGCTCTCATTAACAACTTAAATCATGAAATGTGAGCTAAATAAATGTTCTGCATTCAACAACTTCCTTGTTCTTTGCCTGTGCTTGGGAAGTTACAGTACAGTATCCTGGTCTTATTATGTACCATAAAGCAAACTGTAATGACATTAATATGCCTCTTACTGTACTATACATACCTGCTTCCATCACACAAAACATCACTCACCTTTTATGCACAATCCCTGTACTCCATTTTGTAATTTGTTGTACTGGACTATCCTGGCAAATTTATACCATCTAATTACCATGGAAATGCTTGTCCTCTTCCATCCAGACTACCATAGTGAGTAATGTCCTAGACTAGATGGCAGGACTTAATGGAATAAACCACAAGATGGGGATAAGCCACCTGACCCTGACCTCTAACCTCAGCCAGTGGCTATACAACTTGACATTGATATTTATGTGGATCTCATGTTGAAGGGAATCAAGAATTTGGCAGATGTCCTATTTTAGATAGCAATCTAGGAATACTGCCAGATACCAAGGTGTACTCATGTGTGTCTCAAATGACTATTCAAACAACACCCTTAAGAAAACCCTGTACCCACAAGTGCCTCTAGAGATCCAGGTGCACACTTGTTTTTGAACATCCGTGTCAGCTTCACCAACGATTCAGTGCTTTGTGCCTGGTCTCAGGGATTGCAGGCTTTTGTAGCAACCCATTACTAATACACTTGATTCAACAAATCTATGAATCATCCACATCATGCTTAGCTGAATCAGGTATTTTAGTGCTGGTCTGGACCAAAAGTCTAGGATCAAAAGACCGGAGTAGTTGCCCATGCCTTCAGTAGATATTTAGAGAGATTTAACTGAAGCATATGTCTGTGTCCTGCAGGGGGAGTTGCTGAGCCCGTGTCGCTGTGACGGCTCTGTGCGCTGTACTCACCAGCCCTGCCTCATCCGCTGGATCAGCGAGAGAGGCTCCTGGAGTTGTGAGCTCTGCTACTTCAAGTACCAGGTCCTGGCCATCAGCACCAAGAACCCACTGCAGGTACAGGATCTGTTTGTGTGTACGCATGTGGGTGTAAGTGACTACAAGTGCTGCCCTATACCTCAGGGTTTCCATACCAAATCAAAGGTATTCTGTGAATGCTGAAACATAGCACTCCAATTCTTCCGAAAATACATACAAATGTAACAAAACACCTTTTCACGTCTTCCTGCCTGCAACTGCATGACATCAGTGCACAGATAATTATCTCCACCAAAAAGACACACATTGATCCACCTCTCCCTCCTTCCACCTCCCTCTTTCTCTCTCTACCACCCCTCTCTCTCCAGTGGCAAGCCATCTCTCTGACGGTGATAGAGAAGGTGCAGATAGCAGCCATCATCCTGGGTTCTCTGTTCCTTATCGCCAGCATCTCCTGGCTGGTGTGGTCGTCCCTCAGCCCTTCGGCCAAGTGGCAGCGCCAGGACCTGCTCTTCCAGATCTGCTATGGCATGTACGGCTTCATGGACATTGTGTGCATAGGTAAGCTAGAAGGTTCTATAACGTAGACCTCACTGATATACTATCAAAGATAATCATAAGCTTTTGTGATTGCAATTGCAGGTATGAGTAGAGTTGCATATGACAACAAAGGGGAATACCTACATGCTTGTCACGTTCGTCATATGAAGGAGACCAAGACGCAGTGTGGTATGCGTACATTCTCTTTAAAAGAATAAACACCGAACAAAATGACAACCGAACCGTGACGCTATACACTATAGTGCTGACAGGTAACTACACATAGACAAGATCCCACACCAGAAAGTGGGGAAAAAGGCCTGCCTAAATATGATCCCCAATCAGAGACAACGATAAACAGCTGTCTCTGATTGGGAACCATATCAGACCAACATAGACATACAAAAACCCTAGACATACAAAAACCTAGAGTACCCACCCTCGTCACACCCTGACCTAACCAAAATATATAGAAAACAGAGACATCTAAGGTCAGAGTGTGACAATGCTCCCAGAGTTTGAATGTAGGAAGGGTGGTTGAAACGTTCCAGTGTTACAGCACTAGGTCTAGGATCTAAACAGTTTACAGATATTCTACCTTTTCTTCATAAGCTTTTGTGATTGGTCTCCTGACAGTTACTATGTCTGACCTGAACTTTGACAAGGTGAAGCATCCTACAGTTTTTTAATTTCAGTGGTGCAGTTTTCACAAGTATGCGGTACATTTTCGCAACTCTTAGTACAAAACTCAAAAACAGTTCATCATAAAGGCATTTGCTTCAAAACTCAAAGCCCACTTTCAATTGACAAAGTAAAACACACAAAATCATAGTCACTTTTTCTCCAAACTTAATCAGTGTTTCATCTACTGTAGAAATACATGTTTTGTTAAACAACATTTTACTGTTACACAATCTGATCGCTCTTAATTGATGATCGCTTAAACGTTTGGTAAACCTAAAGATTCTAAATGTAAACCGGTTTGTCTACTACAGATTTTGAGAACTACATAATGAAAATGTATGTCTGCAATGTATAAACATAAAAGTATGATTAATACTCAAATGTACTACTACTATGATGACTGTTGTGATTTTATTTCACAGTACTTAAAAAAAAATCAGATATTGACAAGACCAGATATGTGCAACAAATCAAATTTTATTGGTTGCATAAACAATTTAGATGTTACAGAAGGTGCAGCGAAATGCTTGTTGTTCTAGCTCCTACAGTGCTGTAACTCAATTTCAATACAGTACTAATATGAAAATAATCCAGACAGTCCAAAACAAGAAATAAATGCATCCCTACGGCCAATACGCAGGGTAGGCAACCCTGGTACTGGAGTGCTGCAGGCACGGCATGTTTTTTATTTAACCGACCTGGAAGACCAGGTGTGTTGAATTTAGGCAATCACTGAACTGATTAATGAGCTCAGCTTGTCAAGTGTGGGGATCTAGTTGGAACAAAATAGTTCCTGCGAATCTTGCCCATCACCGGCAGCTAAAATCAAATCAAATGAGGTGTGTGTCACCCAACACTCTCTCTCCTCCTCCACTGAAGTAACGTATCTGCTCCTTGGTGCACCTTGGAAGGAACCACTTATTATGGAGAATAGGGGGGTACTTTTTTCCTGGTCCAGTCAGTGTGCCCCTTCCGCAAACTTCAGCTGACAGATCTTTTTATAAATAAATGTTATCAAATGTGGGCTTAAAAATTAACTTTAGTTATTAATTTAACATCTGAAAAATAAATAAAAACAGGACATATTTGAGGGGCCACGTGCCTAGCAACCTTGCACAATGAAAGGTTTTGAATGTAAGACTGGTTGCATTACAAGTGTTACCAGTTTGGTGTTTTGTAGTAAGAGTTTTGAAAATTCACCACAAAGCGATAAAGAAACGCTATTAACTATTGATCATTTTAACATTCATGGTCAGTTCTCCTTGAGTTGTCAGCTGTGTGTGTGTGTATAATTTAGTTAGTGAGAGCAATTTGTTTGTTTTGCTCGTTTCTGTTTGGGCTTTTATCTCACTTAGGTCGTAGTCTGTGTGACATGTAATGCTGAAAATGTACAGCCACTTCTCAAGAGCCTTGTACATCCAGACTGTTTAAATATTTACAGCATACTTGTGCAAAGGCAGCCGACAATAATGTCTGCCTTAAAGGTTTTTTTCCCCCAGAGTGTGTTCTTACTTTCTCTCCTGTCCTTCTCTTTCTCTGTGTCCTTTTATCTGTTTCCTTCTTTGTCTGGCTATTCACACTCTGCAATCTTTCACTTCTCTCCATCCATTTGCCTTCCTCCTCCATCAACCTATTTTCTATTCACTGTCTCTCTATCTCCTACCTCTTGTATCGCTCCTGCATCCCTCACGTTCATACCTGTCCTCTCTCTCTCTCTCTCCCTTTCTCTCTCTTACTTGCCCATGTCTGTCTGTCCATGTCTGTCTGGTTTTCTCTGTCCAGGTCTTATAATTCATGAAGGATCGTCTGTATACCGGATCTTTAAGCGCTGGCAGGCAGTGAACCAGCAGTGGAAAGTACTGAACTATGAGAAAGACAAGGACCTGGGCGACCCTGTCAGCTCCAGCAGCAAGGGTGGGGGGCGTGGGGGTCGAAACCCTCCCCACAGTTCAGCCGGGGCGGACAGGGGAGGCCTGACAGGCCAGCGTGTTAGGACTATTCTCAACCAGCACTGTGGCTACACCATCCTGCACATCCTCAGCCAGCTGAGGCCCAGCAATGCACGCATCAGCTCCACGACCAACCGTGAGGTGGTCATGAGGGTCACCACCGTATGAGACCGGACTCTGCGGGTGCGAGGGATTTGGACAACAGCCACCAACCCCCCTGATCCACCTCCTTAAAACCCCCAAATGACTCTCACCATTCGCCCCTGGCCTTACCCCCCCCCCCCCGCACTGAGTATCTCCCTAAGCCCAAAGTGTGGCGCAGTGAGAGTGAACATAAACACAACGGCATAGACGCAGAGATCCTGCTTCTGATAACCCTCCCATGAGACACGAGGGGAGGGAGAGCAGCACAGTTAGAGTGTTGTTGAAGTTACAGACACAGACTGTAGGACAAAACCATTAATAAAAAAAGACTAAAAGGAAATGGCTTCAATAAAAAAAATGGAAAAAAAGCTGGAAGGCTTTCTTTCGCCAGTATTGTCATTATTCCTGTTCTTCTATTTTCTGAAGAAAACCTCAAAGTATTGTTACTGATTTAGATTTTATAATCGAGAACGTGTTGAGGAAAAATGGCAAGGGACATTTTCTTACATCTGCCCCCCAAACCCATGCCACCAAAACCCATGCCACCAATTTTGACCCACATCTCCCCCTCCTCAACTCAACTCATCCCTGTATCCCCATACCCTCCCCTTTTCTCTTTCTTTTTCTCCACGGTGTCTGTGAAATACATTCCCTGTCCACCTGTAACACCTAAACTGTCCCTTTGGCGCAAAGCAGACATGGAACCCTCTAAAGGATACGTCCAAAAAAGTGCAATAAAACTATTTAAAGAGATATGACTGACACATCTGAATGAGATTCCAACATTACAATTCATCTTCTGCAATAAAGAAACCTGTACATGTCATGGTGAAACCCTGTGTGACGTCACAGTTTTATATTGTGCACAATATTTGGTATCAATAGTATATGTTGTCTTGTTTTCATCAGTTACTGTGTGAAGTTCTGAGATTTGTACCTTGGAATATTTGAATATGTTAAAGTTAACAATAGAAGGTAGGTAAGCATCAATAATTAGAGTTAATCGACAGGAACAGATTTAAATTTTTCTTTAATGGTTTGAATATAATATAAGCTAACCTCAGTCGACTGAAATTGACATGGAATTTAGCCCCATCTGCCAATGGGTGGTGTAAGGATTCAATTGCAGAATGGCGTGTATAATAATTTTGGCCTTTCACAACAGAAATTGTGTAGCTTTGTGAACCCACTATTACCATTTTCTGGATTCTGACTGTAGTTTACAGAATGCAGGAGAGTACAATGCTTATGTGTTAGAGTGGACTACTTACACCCTCATTGTTTGTGAAAAGTAATTATTTTCAATTCAGTAAATGCGGAGTAGGCCAACAGATGGCGACAAATGACCAATATAAAAGATTGATGGTCTTTGATGGTCTATGGGCAGCAATTCATGTTTTGGTATCTTTAAAACAGATTAAAACAGCCGCAATAAAAATAACATGCCCTTTAAGTTGAACCTTTTACTGCAGTGGGCTGAATCAGGGTCACACAGGTTACAACACCTCACACATGGTTCTGGGCTTAAAAATAGAAAACACCTGTACAATGTCAGATAAAGAGTTGAAATATATAAACATTTTGAATTTGCATCCCAATATTACACATTATATACATCACAGAAGACTGAAATATAACAAAATTGTTTGACATAGAAACACTGGATTTTTGTCAGGTTTTCTGAAATAATATTTATTAATTATTATTATTTATTAAATATTAATAACATAATTCCACGCATGAGGCCAAAAAGGGAGCGTTTGGTCATTGACTGCAGGAAAGGGCTACCGTATCCATAATACGGAACAGGTGAAATAGAACAATGTCCAAACAGATGTGTCCCGTTGCAAATAAACTGGTATACATCATTTGTCTTTCAGTGAAGTGACACACATCATGCAAATATTTGCACAGTGGTGGAAAAAGTATTAAATTGTCATAGTTGAGTAAAAGTAAAGATAACTTAATAGAAAATGACTCAAGTAACAGTAAAAGTCAACCAGTAAAATTCTACTTGAGTAAAAGTCTAAAAGTATCTGGTTTTAAATGTACTTAAGTACAGTGATGGAAAAAATGTAAACACTCCGACACTCAGACACTCAGGGATGACACTGCGTTATATTGATAGGTGCACGAATTGCACCGTAATTCTGTCCTGCCTGAGCATTCTAAATGTAACGAGTACTTTTTGGTGCCCGGGAAAATATATGGGAGTAAAAAGTACATGTTTTCTTCAGGACTGTAGTGGAGTAAAATTTTAAGTTGTCAAAAATATGAATAATAAAGTACAGATACCCCCAAAAACTACTTAAGCAGTACTTTAACATATTTTTACCTAAGTACTTAATACAACTGCATTTGCGTTGATACAATACAGCAGTTAATCCATATCTACAGTTGAAGTCGGAAGTTTACATACACCTTAGCCAAATACATTTAAACTCAGTTTTTCACAATACCTGACATTTAACCCTAGTAAAAATTTCCTGTCTTAGGTCAGTTAGGATCACCACTTTATTTTAAGAATGTGAAATGTTAGAATAATAGTAGAGAGAATCATTTCTTTCCAGTCTATTTCTTTTATCACATTCCCAGTGGGTCAGAAGTTTACATACACTCAATTAGTATTTGGTAGCATTGCCTTTAAATTGTTTATCTTGGGTCAAATGTTTCAGGTAGCCTTCCAAAACTTTCCCAAAATAAGCCAAAATAAATTTTGGCCCAATCCTCCTGGCAGAGCTGGCGTAACTGAGTCAGGTGTTGTAGGCCGCCTTGCTCGCACATGCTTTTTGAGTTCTGCCCACACATTTTCTATGGGATTGAGGTCAGGGCTTTGTGATGGCCACTCCAATACCTTGACTTTGTTGTGCTTAAGCCATTTTGCAACAACTTTGGAAGTATGCTTGGGGTCATTGGCCATTCGTTAGACCCAATTACGACCAAGCTTTAATTTCCTGACTGATGTCTTGAGATGTTGCTTCAATATATCCACATAATTGCCCTCCCTCATGACGCCATCTATTTTGTGAAGTGCACCAGTCCCTCCTGCAGCAAAGCACCCCCACAACATGATGCTGCCACCCCCGTGCTTCGCGGTTTGGATGCTGTTCTTCGGCTTGCAAGCGTTCCCCTTTTTCCTCCAAACATAATGATGGTCATTATAGCCTAACAGTTCTATTTGTGTTTCATCAGATCAGAGGACATTTCTCCAAAAAGTACAATATTTGTCCCCATGTACAGTTGCAAACCGTAGTCTGGCTTTTTCATGGTAGTTTTGGAGCAGTTGTTATGTGCCTCCTAAGTGGAGGGAGGTGCAGGAGTCAGGAGCAGGAGAGCAAGGAAGTCCCAATAGCACAATCATTTATTAGAAGTCCCAACTCAACAACAACAGGTGGAGGAACACGCCCAAACAAAGTCCCCACACACAGGGAATAAACTCAACACACGGAGGAGAAACCTCTACTCCTAATTACAGTCCAAAACGGTACAACGACCGTGAGAAAGAAAACCCCGTGGCGCAAACACGCACCCCTAATATAGCAACAACAGCAAATAATCCCGCACACAGAATAGCAGGCAGCGGAGGTTACTAAACCCACCGGAATTAACAAGTAGGACACATTTGGAAAGGATAAACAGACAGACACAAACGAAAAGGAAAAATGGGATAATTGGCAGCTAGTAGGCCTGCGACGACAACTGTCGAGCACTGCCTGAACAGGGACAAGAGCCAATCGTGACAGCAGTGGCTTCTTCCTTGCTGAGCGGCCTTTCAGGTTATGTTGATATAGGACTCGGTTAACTGTGGATATAGATACATTTAACAAGGTCCTTTGCTGTTGTTCTGGGATTGATTTGCACTTTTCACACCAAAGTACATTCATCTCTAGGAGACAGAATGCGTCTTCTTCCTGAGCGGTATGACGGCTGTGTGGTCCCATGGTGTTGTATACTTTGTATACTATTGTTTTTGTATACCCTTGTATACTATTGTTTGTACAGATGAACGTGGTACCTTCAGGTGTTTGGAAATTGCTCTCAAGGATGAACCAGACTTGTGGATTTTTTTTTTAGGTCTTGGCTGATTTCTTTTGATTTTCCCATGACGTCAAGCAAAGAGGCATTGAGTTTGAAGGTGGGCCTTGAAATACATCCACAGGTACACCTCCAATTGATTCAAATTATATCAATTAGCCTATCAGAAGCTTCTAAAGAAATGACATAATTTTCGGGAATTTTCTAAGCTACTTTTTGGTGCCAACAAACAGTTGTTGGAAAGATTACTTGTGTCATGCAAAAAGTAGATGTCCTAACAGACTTGCCAAAACTGTAGTTTGTTGACAAGAAATTTGTGGAGTGGTTGAAAAACAAGTTTTAATAACTCCAACCTAAGTGTATGTAAACTTCTGACTTAAACTGTAGTAGATTGGCTCCACTACAGGCTGCATTGTATCATAACGGTCTGTGATTGTATCAATGAATTAGGTAGAAGAACTCAGGAAGAATTGTCGCAGCTGAGATATTCTTGGTATTGCGGGACGTCACAAGCAAGAAGCTACATGAAGTACTGGCTGGAACAGTTCCGTCCTCTCAGTTTCCCAGACCTGTGTAGCTCTGATTGAATTGTGAATATATTAGGATTAGTTGTGTTCTGTATTTTGTTTTAAATCAAATCAAATCCCAAATCAAATTTTATTAGTCACATGTGCCGAATACAACAGGTGTAGACCTTACAGTGAAATGCTTACTTACGAGCCCCTAACAAGCAATGCAGTATAAAAATAAAACATTTGAATTAGAATAAGAATAAGAAAAAATGTTTTTATTTTTTTTATTTCACCTTTATTTAACCAGGTAGGCTAGTTGAGAACAAGTTCTCAATTTCAACTGCGACCTGGCCAAGATAAAGCATAGCAGTGTGAACAGACAACACAGAGTTACACATTGAGGAAACAATTAACAAGTCAATAACACAGTAGAAAATAAAGGGGAGTCTATATACATTGTGTGCAAAAGGCATGAGGAGGTAGACGAATAATTACAATTTTGCAGATTAACACTGGAGTGATAAATGATCAGATGGTCATGTACAGGTAGAGATATTGGTGTGCAAAAGAGCAGAAAAGTAAATAAATAAATAAAAATAACAAGTAATTAAAGTGCAGCAGTAAAATAACAATAGCGATACTATATACAGGGGGGTACCAGTACAGAGTCAATGTGCGGGGGCACCGGTTAGTCAAGATAATTGAGGTAATATGTACATGTAGGTAGATATTAAAGTGACTATGCATAGATGATAACAATAGTGAGTAGCAGTGGTGTAAAAGGAGGGGGGGGGCAATGCAAATAGTCTGGGTAGCCATTTGATTAGATGTCTTTGACAATTATTAGGGCCTTTCTCTGACACCGCCTGGTGTAGACGTCCTGGATGGCAGGAAGCTTTCAAACAGTGATGTACTGGGCCGTACGCACTACCCTCTGTAGTATCTTGAAGTTAGAGGCCGAGCAGTTGCCATTCCAGGCAGTGATGCAACCAGTCAGGATGCTCTCGATGGTGCAGCTGTAGAACCTTTTGAGGATCTGAGGACCCATGCCAAATCTTTTCTCCTGAGGGGGAATAGGTTTTGTTTTGCCATCTTCACGACTGTCTTGGGGTGGGCTTGGACCATGTTAGTTTGTTGGTGATGTGAACACCAAGGAACTTGAAGCTCTCAACCTGCTCCACTACAGCCCCGTCGATGAGAATGGGGGTGTGCTCGGTCCTCCTTTTCCTGTAGTCCACAATCATCTCCTTTGTCACATTTAGGGAGAGGCTGTTGTCCTGGCACCATACTGCCAGATCTCTGACCTCCTCCCTATAGGCTGTCTCGTTGTTGTCTGCGATCAGGCATACCACTGTTGTGTCATCGGCAAACTTAATGATGGTGTTGGAGTCGTGCCTGGCCGAGCAGTCATGAGTGAACAGAGAGTACAGGAGAGGACTGAGCATGCACCCCTGAGGGGCCCCTGTGTTGAAGATCAGTGTTGCTGATGTGTTGTTACCTACCCTTACCACCTGGGGGCAGCCCGTCAGGAAGTACAGGATCGAGTTGAAGAGGGAGTTGTTTAGTCCTAAGGTCCTTAGCTTATTGATGAGCTTTGATGGCACTATGGTGTTGAACGCTGAGCTGTAGTCAATGAATACCATTCTCACATAGGTATTCCTTTTGTCCAGGTGGGAAAGGGCAGTGTGGAGGGCAACAGAGATTGTGTCATCTGTGGATCTGTTAGGGTGTTATGCAAATTGGAATGGGTCTAGGGTTTCTGGGATAATGGTGTTGATGACAGCCATGACCAGCCTTTCAAAGCACTTCATGGCTACAGACCTGCATGCTACAGGTCGGTAGTCATTTAGGCAGGTTACCTTAGCGTTCTTGGGCACAGGGATTATGGTGGTTTGCTTAAAACATGTTGGTATTACAGACTCAGACAGGGAGAGGTTGAAAATGTCAGGGAAGACACTTGCCAGTTGGTCAGCGCATGCTCGGAGTACACGTCCTGGAAATCCGTCTGGACCTGCGGCCAGGTGAATGTTGATCTGTTTAAAGGTCTTACTCACATCGACTGCGAATGGTGTGATCACACAGTCTTCCGGAGCAGCTGGTGCTCTCATGCATGTTTCAGTGTTATTTATCTCAAAGCGAGCATAGAAGTAGTTTAGCTCGTCTGTTAGGCTCGTGTCACTGGGCAGCCGAAGGAAGCGAAGGAAGGGAAGCGACCGACAACTAACGTGGGGGACATCCGGAGGGGTTCGTGCTGATTGTACGAAGATTGTGACAGCCGACTAAATGGCGTCCCTTGAGAAGGTAAGAACAAGATGTAGGTTAGGAGAAGTATACTTGGAATACGTCGGAGGAATGGAGAGAGAGAGAGAGAGAGAGATGGAAGTAAATGAGTTCGAAGTATCATAAGTGGTAGGTGTGGTGAAGTTCTCAGAGCCTGAGGCTTGCCCCGGGGGTCAGGATAAAGATGAGTCTGTGACAGTAGGAGGGAGGTTTTTAGGAAAAGTGGAGCCTTGCCTTTTGGCTGATCCATTTGTGGTTTCAGGGTCGGTGTAATCAGAGTTGGGTGCTGTGGAGTCGGCGAAGGTAACCAAAAGTGATCTTGTGATAATTGTTTGCATTTCTGCTGGTCAGAGGCTCTCTGCGTTAAACAAATGGGGGCAAGAAATGTGAATTGTTTTGCTCTGAAGAAAAGGGTGCCATTGAAAGGACTGATTACTGGGGTGCAGTAAATGTAAAAGTTGACCAACTGAAGGGGAAGATTCCCAGTGTTTGTGATGCTCGTCGTTTGGTGAGATGCAGACAGGGTGGTGTGAGTGGTGAAACAGAGTCATTGTTTGTTCTTTTGAGTTTTGATGTTAAGTCTTTGGCTGACAAAGTGATGTTAGGATATATAAGTTATCCTGTACGAGCTTTGGTGCCGAATTCATTAAGTTACAAATCAAACACATTTTTATTGGTCACATACACATGGGTAGCAGATGTTATTGCGAGTGTAGCAAATGCTTGTGCTTCTAGTTCTAACAGTGCAGCAATATCTAACAAGTAATATCTAACAATTCCACAACAAATGCCTAAAACACAGAAATCTAAGTAAAGTAATGGAATAAGAATGTGTTCCATTTATTAAAGTGGCTAATTAATTTAAGTTTGTATGTAGGCGGAGTTCTAAATTGAGCAGCTGCTGAAAAATGAGCTCCTGTATTTATTGAGATTTAAATGTTTTTTTTAGAGTGAAGTACATCGAAAAAATCAAGAGAAAACTGCAAGACTCAATAGAAGACAAAACAAGGAACAAACTAAACAAGACAGGCTTTTGAAAAATTAACTATTTTTTTCATAAAATTGTACAGTTATCTTAGCTAGGTGAATTGCTAGCAGAATTGTTTACTTGTTGCTAAGCAGTTGCTAGGGACTCTCCTGGAAAAAGCTAGCTAGCTTACAAAGAATAACAACAAAAAATATCTAGTTAACAGAAGAAAGGAAGACAAAATAAGGACAAAAGAAGGACAGAAGAAAAAGGAAAAGAAAGAGGACAACAAAGTGAAACAGTCAGCACTTCTATTGCAACTTCGTATTTCGTCGTCCTAACGTAGTCTACACTGCTATCTGCCCAGCAGCTAGCCAGCTAGCAAACGTCCACCGTCTACCGAATAGCAGCACTGTAGAAACTATTACACTCAACTGAACGACTTGATTAGTGTAGTGTTAGCTAGCTACATAGTTGTCTTTGCTGTCTTCGTATCCAAAATAATTGTGTAGTTTAGAGCGTGTAGTCTTAGAGTGATTATCTTAATTTACCGAGGTTAGCTAGCCAGCTATTTGTCGTCCTTAACGTAGGAGACACTGCTAGCTAGCCAACAGCTAGCCAACGTCTACTGAATAGAACTTCCGCACTCAACAACCCGGTCGCATTCTGCTTCGCTCCACAGGTAGTATCACATTTTTCATTTCATTTCATTACAGCACAACGGTTTGATTTGTTTGATCGTAGCTAGCTACATAGCTAGCTACATAGCCGTCTGTGTATCAAAGATAATTGTGTAGTCTAGAGCGATTTTCTAGGTTAGCTAGCCAGCTATTGTCGTTCTTTTAACGCAACGTAACGTAATCAACACTGCTAGCTAGCCAGCTAGCCCCGAATAGCAGCACTGTAGAAACTACTACACTCAACGGAACGACTTGATTAGTGTAGTGTCAACAACGCAGCCACTGTCAGCTAGCCTACAAAGTCAACAACGCAGCCACTGCCAGCTAGCCTACTTCAGCAGTACTGTATCATTTTTAATAATTTTAGTCAATAAGATTCTTGCTACGTAAGCTTAACTTTCTGAACATTCGAGACGTGTAAGTCCACTTGTCATCCCAATCTCCTTGCATTAGCGTAGCCTCTTCTGTAGCCTGTCAACTATGTGTCTGTCTATCCCTGTTCTCTCCTCTCTGCACAGACCATACAAACGCTCCACACCGCGTGGCCGCTGCCACCCTAATCTGGTGGTCCCAGCGCGCACGACCCACGTGGAGTTCCAGGTCTCCGGTAGCCTCTGGAACTGCCAATCTGCGGCCAACAAGGCAGAGTTCATCTCAGCCTATGCCTCCCTCCAGTCCCTCGACTTCTTGGCACTGACAGAAACATGGATCACCACAGATAACACTGCTACTCCTACTGCTCTCTCTTCGTCCGCCCACGTGTTCTCGCACACCCCGAGAGCTTCTGGTCAGCGGGGTGGTGGCATAGGGATCCTTATCTCTCCCATGTGGTCATTCTCTCTTTCTCCCCTTACCCATCTGTCTATCGCCTCCTTTGAATTTCATGCTGTCACAGTTACCAGCCCTTTCAAGCTTAACATCCTTATCATTTATCGCCCTCCAGGTCCCCTCGGAGAGTTCATCAATGAGCTTGATGCCTTGATAAGCTCCTTTCCTGAGGACGGCTCACCTCTCACAGTTCTGGGCGACTTTAACCTCCCCACGTCTACCTTTGACTCATTCCTCTCTGCCTCCTTCTTTCCACTCCTCTCCTCTTTTGACCTCACCCTCTCACCTTCCCCCCTACTCACAAGGCAGGCAATACGCTCGACCTCATCTTTACTAGATGCTGTTCTTCCACTAACCTCATTGCAACTCCCCTCCAAGTCTCCGACCACTACCTTGTATCCTTTTCCCTCTCGCTCTCATCCAACACTTCCCACACTGCCCCTACTCGGATGGTATCGCGCCGTCCCAACCTTCGCTCTCTCTCCCCCGCTACTCTCTCCTCTTCCATCCTATCATCTCTTCCCTCTGCTCAAACCTTCTCCAACCTATCTCCTGATTCTGCCTCCTCAACCCTCCTCTCCTCCCTTTCTGCATCCTTTGACTCTCTATGTCCCCTATCTTCCAGGCCGGCTCGGTCCTCCCCTCCCGCTCCGTGGCTTGACGACTCAATGCGAGCTCACAGAACAGGGCTCCGGAAGGCCGAGCGGAAATGGAGGAAAACTCGCCTCCCTGCGGACCTGGCATCCTTTCACTCCCTCCTCTCTACATTTTCCTCCTCTGTCTCTGCTGCTAAAGCCACTTTCTACCACTCTAAATTCCAAGCATCTGCCTCTAACCCTAGGAAGCTCTTTGCCACATTCTCCTCCCTCCTGAATCCTCCTCCCCCTCCCCCCTCCTCCCTCTCTGCAGATGACTTCGTCAACCATTTTGAAAAGAAGATCGACGACATCCGATCCTCGTTTGCTAAGTCAAACAACACCGCTGGTTCTGCTCACACTGCCCTACCCTGTGCTCTGACCTCTTTCTCCCCTCTCTCTCCAGATGAAATCTCGCGTCTTGTGACGGCCGGCCGCCCAACAACCTGCCCGCTCGACCCTATCCCCTCCTCTCTTCTCCAGACCATTTCCGGAGACCTTCTCCCTTACCTCACCTCGCTCATCAACTTATCCCTGACCGCTGGCTACGTCCCTTCCGTCTTCAAGAGAGCGAGAGTTGCACCCCTTCTGAAAAAACCTACACTCGATCCCTCCGATGTCAACAACTACAGACCAGTATCCCTTCTTTCTTTTCTCTCCAAAACTCTTGAACGTGCCGTCCTTGGTCAGCTCTCCCGCTATCTCTCTCAGAATGACCTTCTTGATCCAAATCAGTCAGGTTTCAAGACTAGTCATTCAACTGAGACTGCTCTTCTCTGTATCACGGAGGCGCTCCGCACCGCTAAAGCTAACTCTCTCTCCTCTGCTCTCATCCTTCTAGACCTATCGGCTGCCTTCGATACTGTGAACCATCAGATCCTCCTCTCCACCCTCTCCGAGTTGGGCATCTCCGGCGCGGCCCACGCTTGGATTGCGTCCTACCTGACAGGTCGCTCCTACCAGGTGGCGTGGCGAGAATCTGTCTCCTCACCACGCGCTCTCAACACTGGTGTCCCCCAGGGCTCTGTTCTAGGCCCTCTCCTATTCTCGCTATACACCAAGTCACTTGGCTCTGTCATAACCTCACATGGTCTCTCCTATCATTGCTATGCAGACGACACACAATTAATCTTCTCCTTTCCCCCTTCTGATGACCAGGTGGCGAATCGCATCTCTGCATGTCTGGCAGACATATCAGTGTGGATGACGGATCACCACCTCAAGCTGAACTTCGGCAAGACGGAGCTGCTCTTCCTCCCGGGGAAGGACTGCCCGTTCCATGATCTCGCCATCACGGTTGACAACTCCATTGTGTCCTCCTCCCAGAGCGCTAAGAACCTTGGCGTGATCCTGGACAACAAACTGTCGTTCTCAACTAACATCAAGGCGGTGGCCCGTTCCTGTAGGTTCATGCTCTACAACATCCGCAGAGTACGACCCTGCCTCACACAGGAAGCGGCGCAGGTCCTAATCTAGGCACTTGTCATCTCCCGTCTGGATTACTGCAACTCGCTGTTGGCTGGGCTCCCTGCCTGTGCCATTAAACCCCTACAACTCATCCAGAACGCCGCAGCCCGACTAGTGTTCAACCTTCCCAAGTTCTCTCACGTCACCCCGCTCCTCCGCTCTCTCCACTGGCTTCCAGTTGAAGCTCGCATCCGCTACAAGACCATGGTGCTTGCCTACGGAGCTGTGAGGGGAACGGCACCTCAGTACCTCCAGGCTCTGATCAGGCCCTACACCCAAATAAGGGCACTGCGTTCATCCACCTCTGGCCTGCTCGCCTCCCTACCACTGAGGAAGTACAGTTCCCGCTCAGCTCAGTCAAAACTGTTCGCTGCTCTGGCTCCCCAATGGTGGAACAAACTCCCTCATGACGCCAGGACAGCGGAGTCAATCACCACCTTCCGGAGACACCTGAAACCCCACCTCTTTAAGGAATACCTAGGATAGGATAAAGTAATCCTTCTCACCCCCCTCCCCCCTTAAAATATTTAGATGCACTATTGTAAAGTGGTTGTTCCACTGGATGTCATAAGGTGAATGCACCAATTTGTAAGTCGCTCTGGATAAGAGCGTCTGCTAAATGACTTAAATGTAAAATGTAAATGTAGGCAGCAGCCTTTCTGTGCTAGTGATGGCTGTTTTTACAGTCTCTCAGTCCCAGCTTTGATGCGCCTGTAATGACCTTGCCTTCTGGATGGTAGCGGGGTGAACAGGCAGTGGCTCAGGTGGTTGTTGTCCTTGATGATCTTTTTGGTTTTCCTGTGACATCGGGTGCTATATGTGTCCTGGAGGGCAGGTAGTTTGCCCCCAGTGATGCGTTGTGCAGACCGCACCACCCTCTGGATAGACCTGCGGTTGTGGGCGGTGCAGTTGCCGCACCAGGCAACTGCATCTGAAATATTTTGTAAGGGTTTTTGGTGACAAGCCAAATTCTTCGGCCTCCTGAGGTTGGAGAGGCGCTGTTGCACCTTTTCACTACACTGTCTATGTGGGTGGACCATTTCAGTCTGTCAGTGATATGGAACTTAACCGAGGAACTTAACTTTCCACCTTCTCCACTGCTGTCCCGTCGATGTGGCTAGTAAGGGTGCTCCCTCTGCTTTTTCCTGAAGTCCAGGATCATCTCCTTTGGTTTGTTGACGTTGAGTGAGAGGTTATTTTCCTGACACCACACTCCCTCACCTCCTCCCTGTAGGCTGTCTCGTCGTTGTTGGTAATCAAGCCTACTACTCTTGTGAAGGCAGCAAACTTGATGATTGAGTTAGAGGCGTGCCTGGCCACGCAGCTGTGGGTGAACGGACTACAGTAGCGGGCTAGCACACACATTCTTTGCGGCCCCAGTGTTGAAGATCAGCGATGTGGAAATGTTATTTCCTACCTTCACCACCTGTGAGTGGCCCGTCAGGAATTCCAAGACCCAATTGCACAGCGTAGGGCTGCGATCCAGGGCCTCAAACTTAGTGATGAGCTTGGAGGGTACTATGGTGTTAAATTCTGTGATATAGTCAATGAACAGCATTCTTACATAGGTATTCCTCTTGTCCAGACGGGACAGAGCAGTGGGGCGGTAAGAAAATTGAAGTGAGTCTAGGGTGACAGGTAAGGTGGAGGTGATATGATCCTTGACAAGTCTCTCAAAGCACTTCATGATGACAGAAGGGAGTGCTACGTGGTGATAGTCATTTAGTTCAGTTACCTTTGCACTCTTGGGTACAGGAACAATGGTGGCCATATTGAAGCAAGTGGGGACAACAGACTGGGATAGGGAGAGATTGAGATTGGTCTGCACATGCTCTGAGGACGCGGCTAGGGATGCTGTCTGGCCCGGCAGGGTTGCGAGGTTTAACACGTTTAAATGTCTTACTCACGTCGGCCACGGAGAAGAAGAGCCCACAATCCTTGGTAGTGGGCCATGTCGATGGCACTTTATTATCCTCAAAGCGGGCAAAGGTGTTTAGTTTGTCTGGAAGCAAGATGTCGGTGTCCGCGACGTGGCTGGTTTTCCTTTTGTAGTCCATGATTGTCTGTAGACCCTGCCACATACATCTTGTGTCTGAGCCGGTGAATTACGACTCCACTTTCTCTATACTGACATTTTTCTTGTTTGATTGCCTTGGTGAGTGAATGACTACTCTGTTTGTATTCTGCCATATTCCCAGTCACCTTGCCAAGGTTAAATACGGGGGTACGCACTTTCAGTTTTGTGCGAATGCTGCCATCTATCCACAGTTTCTGGTTAGGGTAGGTTTTAATATTCAGTGGTTACAACATCTGCTATACACTTCCTTATGAACTCACACACCCAATCAGTTTATAAGTCGATATTATTCTCTGAGGCTACCCAGAAATGATCCCAGTCCACGTGATCAAAACAATCTTGAAGCATGGATTCCGATTGGTCAGACCAGGGTTGAATAGTCCTTAGCACAGGTACTTCCTGTTTGAATTTCTGCTTAAAGGAATGGAGGAGCTAAATTGAGTCGTGGTCAGATTTGCCGAAAGGAGGACGGGGGAGGGCCTTGTATGCATCGTGGAAGTTAAAGTAACAATGGTCCAGTGTTTTTCCAGTGCGAGTGTTACAGTTGATATACTGATAGTATTTAGGTAGCCTTTTCCTCAAATTTTCTTTATTAAAATCCCCAGCTACAATAAATGCAGCCTCAGGATATATGGTTTCCAGTTTGCATCCAGTTCCTTGAGGGCCGTCGTGGTTTCGGCTTGAGGGGGATATATATGGGTGTGACAATAACCGAAGAGAATTCTCTTGGGAGATAACACGGTTGAAGAATTCTAGGTCAGGTGAACAAAACGACTTGAGTTCCTGCATGTTGTTACAATTACACCATGAGTCGTTATCAGGAAACAAACACCCCTGCCCTTCTTCTTCCCGGAGAGATGTTTATTCCTGTCGGCGCGATGCACTGCGAATCCAGGTGGCTGTACCGACTCCGACAGTATATCCTGAGAGAGCCATGTTTCCATGAAACAGTATGTTACAATCCCTGATGTCTCTCCCGAAAGCAACCCATGCCCTGATTTCATCAACTTTGTTATCTAGGTACTGGACATTAGCGAGTAATATACTCGGAAGCGGTGGGTGGTGTGCGCACCTCCGAAGTCTTGACTAGAAGACCGCTCCAACTCCCTCTCCCTGAGGTGGCTTTGTTTTGGGTTGGTGTCTGGAACCAGTTCAAATGCTTTGGGGGGTGCGGACAATGGATGTTAGCCCAGAAAATGGGGCGGCAGGTAGCCTAGTGGTTAGAGCGTTGGACTAGTAACCGAAAGGTTGCAAGATCAAGTCCCCGAGCTGGCAAGGTTCAAATCTGTTGTTCTGCTCCAGAACAAGGCAGTTAACCCATTGTCATTGAAAATAAGAATTTGTTCTTAACTGACTTTCCTAGTTACATAAAGGTAAAAAAATAAAAAAAAATAATACATAAAAAAACTAAATACCGCAAAAGTTTCTTAAGGAAGCGAGGTAGCCCTCTGTCTCGCTACAGGTGTCAAGCTTATGGTCATGTGGCAGCAGTGTGTAGGAGGGAGGTTCCTAGGTGTGCAGAAAGGCATGAGACAAAATAATGTGTAGCATTGGGGAAAGTAGTGGAATGTGTTCATTGTAGGGATGCCCATGGGGCTGGGGATCAAACATGTCCTGTGCGAGAGAGGCAGGTTGAGGTTTCCAGGGTTAGAGTAGTGCAGAAGTTGTCCTATGCTGAGGCAGTGAAGAAAGGAGAGGTGGGAGGGATCCTGAGAGGAGTGGTGTGAGTAGTAGATCTGTATCTGTACAGAGGGATAGAAACATATCACTTGTTGGCTTGTCTGTCTATATTCCTGGATTAACCAAAAGGAGGATCTTGTACAGTATTGTCGCTGTATTGAATGAGTCTTGTATATCGATTTAATGCAAGGAAAGCATTCAGAATCAGAATAGGACTTTCAATATTCAGTATCCTCTCCTTTTCCACAGCCATAGTAGACTCTATTTTAGTGGTATTTCCCACTCTGTATTAGCCACCTGTTTCCGGTAGTTATCCCTGCTCTTCCCAAACCAACTGATCCTGGGCCTGGAGATCTGTGTCAGATTACGTCCAAGACCGTATCCGCTCCCTGCGTGCTTCAGCTACGGGAACGTTGCCTGCTTACGGTGCAACACCATGAGGTACCTGCCCAACTTCTTCTCCAAGGGACAGGTATTTAACTTTTTTTTCCCTCCCCTGTTCCACATTTTTTGTCTCCTTTTCCCCTCTTTCTTTTTTTGTGTGAAGTGTATTCTAACAATTTAAAAAAAAAAGTTTTTATACACTTCAATGTTGATGATGAGGTAGCCGAAGACAGTCTAAGGTTGTCACCCACATAACACTTCTACCTTGTATTTATCGTGTTTATATTTATTTGTAGAGACACGTCTGTCAAACATCCCACCTCTAAATAATACAGCACTTGATCCCTTCAGCAAGTTTTCTAAATGTTTTGTTTCCTGGTGATGCTCAAATTCAAATGGTGTTTGCTACAATTTTGTACAGCTTTCTGACCATTGGGCATTGAGGTTATGTGAAGTTATCCACCTTAGGAAGGACACGTTATTTAATAATTACTATCAACCACAATATAAATATTTCTGTATATCACAAAATAGGGGATACAAACAGAGTGAAAGAGGCGAAGTGAGACGGGTAACTCGCCCCCAAAATGTCTTCTCCAGCAGGTGGCGTTTTTTCTGTTTTTTTTCCGCTTACTGTTGTTGATGTGTGCAGAGGGTCCCTGGTTCGCGCCCGGGTATGGGCGAGGGGACGGTCTAAAGTTATACTGTTACAGCTGCTTATTACAGAAGGGAGGAAATCAAACTTCACACTTATTATTCCTGGCATGAATTCACTCTTCATCCTTAATTATTATAACGTTTACCATCCTAACATACACGCTTCAACCTTTACGAACTACATGACTACTGATGAAAACATGAAAACTTAGCTAACACAGCGCTGGATTGCCTTCCCTCCAAAAGTGTGTTGCTACAATAAGGATCCCCGTTACAACAGTATTAGCTACGTAGTTCCGTTTGTCTTATCATTTCCCCCGCACAGCGGACACGTAAACAATTCAAACAAATGACAACGACATAGGTTAACTGTCAGTTACAGGTAGCGCAGCTCTTTATTATTCATATATTTCTCCCCATCTTAGTATCAATATGTTTTGACCAATCCAGGGTTACTCCAAGCAGTTTAGTCCCCTCAACTTGCTCAATTTCCACATTATTTATTACAATATTTAGTTGGGTTTTAGGGTTTAGTAAATGATTTGTCCCAAATACAGTGCTTTTAGTTAATTTTTTTTATTTAGGACTAACTTATTCCTTTCCACCCACTCTGAAACTAACTGCAACTCTCTAAGTGTTGCAGTCATTTCAGTCGCCGTAGTAGCTGACATGTATAGAGTTGAGTCATCCGCATACATTGAAACTCTGGCTTTACTCAAAGCAGTGGCATGTCATTAGTAAAGATTGGAAATAGTAATGGGCCTAGACAGCTGCCCCGGGGAATTCCTGATTCTACCTGGATTATGTTGGAATGACTTCCATTAAAGAACACCCTGTCACGCCTTGGTCATTATATTTTGTGTTTTTGGTATATGTTTGGGTAAGCCAGAGTGTGACATGGGTTTATATGTTGTGTTTCGTATTGGGGTTTGTAGTAATTGGGATTGTGTATGATTAGGGGTGTGTCTAGTTAGGCTTGGCTGCCTGGGGCGATTCTCAATCAGAGTCAGGTGCTTGTCGTTGTCTCTGATTGAGAACCGTATTTAGATAGCCTGACTTTCGCGTTGTATTTTGTGGGTGTTTGTTCCTGTCTTAGTGTTGTAGTCACCAGATAGGCTGTAATAGGTTTCTCGTTTCGTTTGTTGTTTTCTTATACAGTTATTTCATGTACCGCGATTATTTTCATTAAAGTCATGAATAACCTACATGCTGCATTTCGGTCTGACTCTCTTCATTGTTTGGCTATTTGAGCCAGTAAAGAGAGCTTTACTATTCTTGGGTAGCGGAATTTACGTTTGCTTCCCTCCAAGTCTGGGGGCACACACATTCTAGTAGGCTTAAAGTGAAAATACGGCAAATAGGAGTGGTTATATTGTCCGCTATTATCCTCAGTCATTTTCCATCCAAGTTGTCAGACCACAGAGTCTTGTCAGACCACAGTGACACCAATCATTTTCTCACCTCTTCCACACTCACTTTACAGAATGCAAAATTACAATGCTTGTCTTTCATCATTTGGTCAGATATACTTGGATGTGTAGTGTCAGCGTCATGCCTAAGTTTGCTAACCTTGCCAATGAAAAAATAATGAATGTAGTTGTCAATAACAGTTGGTTTTGTGATGAATGAGCCATCTGATTCAATGTATGATGGAGCTGAGTTTGCCTTTTTTCCCTAAATTTAATTGAAGGTGCTCCAAAGCTTTTTTACTATCATTCTTTGACATGTATCTTTGTTTCATAGTGTAGTGTCTTCTTCTTCTTCTTCAGTTTAGTCACGTGATTTCTCAATTTGCAATACGTTTGCCAAGTGGTTGTCTAGCCAGACTTATTTGCCATTGCTTTTGCCACTCACCCATACAATTTTTCAATTCCTCATCAATCCACATAGATTTAACTGTTTTTACTGTCATTTTCTTAATAGGTGCATGCTTATTATTAACTGGAATAAGCAATTTCATAAATGTGTCAGGTGCCTTGTCTTTTTGCTCCTCTTTACACACAAACAAATATTTTTCACATCAACAACATAGGGCGAGTAACCTAAATTAGATTGAATCAAACTTTAGGAATTTAAAGTTGCAACACATTTTACAGGGAAAACTAATCAAGTGGAAAAAGTAAAAGCAAACAAGAAATGTATAATACGTCTCGTTTTCTTTCAACTTCTTGCATTGGAGCAAAGCTCCTAGGCTGAATTTGAACAGATGCGGTGACACGATGACATATGAAAAGAGACGGAGTAGGCAGTGGACATTTCACTCATGCAATGCTATAGTGTATTGCTGTCCTAAGAGGGAGTCATTCTGGGTGTGGGCTCCTGGGGCTGACAACTGAAAGCAATGCAAAAAGTGTCTGTCGACTTGACTCGCTCACAAGTGTTAATAAAGTTTCAGAGCACCAACAATGATGTCATTAAGACCTGCCCGTTTTGTGCCGAGGATTAGGTGCTTTGGAAAAACACACAGAGCGACTAACACACACATAAATATACTTTCAGTCATACGGACACACATTAACGGGAGCCCGAGTGATATTTGTGCAACAACACGCATGATGTAAGTGTGGGTATAAACGGCGCTAAACTCCCCAATATGTCGTTGTTCTTTTTTTCCTATGTGCCAGAGCATCTAATTAAAGTGTGAAGTTTTTTGTGGTGTGGCCCAGTTGAAACCCCCCTGGGGCAAAGACAGTCCCCCATGATTATCCCCCTGTTTTTCTGTCTTTAGTTATTTCAACTAATAAAAGAGTGAACTTGAACAGTTTTACTAATAGTAGTAAGTTGTGTACACCTTGTTAAAGGTAGAGACGAGAGGGACTTTATCTTAATAAAAATCACTTAGAGAATTTCCACCTTTACATCCCGGGCTGCCTGACAACTAACACCAAAATATTATGAGAACTACATAGCGCTAACTCATTTCACAAAAATGATAATACTTGATAGACTGGTTTGAATAATAACCACATTGATACACTGGTTTGAATAATAACCACATTGATACACTGGTTTGATAAAAGATCATATTTAGTGGCATAGTTTTCTTGCTTTCACAGTAAAAGACGTACCAGAGGAAGTAATGGCAGGAGGAATTTGTTTCATAGGTCCGTGGCCTCAGTCTGTCTGGTCATGTCTGCGTTGTGATCTATTTGTTTTGTTGATTTCTCTCCTCAGCTCAGTAAGATGTCCACACCTCCCCATTTCCTGGCGTGAACACAACAGCTGCTATGCTAATCTGTGCCATTGCTGAGTTTTCCAAGAAAGCCCTGTTCAAATGACACTATCTGTCCGCAATCCAATGTAAACTACAATGACACAGGTGATAAACCTCTATGTTGGTTTTGGGCTATATCTGTCCTTTGGGGGGGGGGGGGACCTTTGCTCTTCGAAGTATTTAAGGCCACCACACCAAGGCATGTTTTGTGAAAAATATTAAAAGATCATAGGAAAATGGGAGATCGGGGTCAAATTTAATATTGCACACGGATTCATTAGTGCAACTTCTTATTGGACAGGTCCAGGTAGCCCCTCCGTGTTTCGGTTCACTATCTCGGCTTGTAAAACTGGTGCTATGGCATTTTGCATCCTTTGTGCCAGGTTTGGCAATTTACCTATCTAACATCAGCTCACTTGCACTGAGGTGGGAGGGGTGGCAATATTTGAGTAATGTCTTTAAAAAGTAGCTCAAAAATGACTATCTTTCTGCGCAAATAGTGAGATTTTAGACTCCCCAAAAGCATCTTAGCAGTAACGAGGTTGGTTATGGCATGGATTTTGACAGCAGAAGCTAAGCCTATCCAGCCATGACCAAATCTGTATGCATTTTGCACACAACCTGCATGCATTTTGCGTACCATACACACAATTTGAGGTCAAAGTACACTGGTATGAACGTGGCAGTGAAATGACCCCTAAATTGAACCTAGAAAAATATGAAAGTGTAATTTAGACCAGCTCAATTTAATTTACGATCAAACATAAACTAATGTGTTGGCTACATTGTTTGATATAATGTAAAACTCTATGCTACCCCCTACCCAACCTTAGGCCTACATCACTACCACCTTATCAGAAATTTCTAGGTAAAGCCCTGATTGTACATTAAAACCTATTTATAGTTAGCTACTGAAGAGCAACTAATTACCAAGTACCCATAACAGTCTGGTGTCTGGAAAATAACCTCTCCCTCAACATCAACAAAATGAAGGAGCTGACCGTGGACTACAGGAGACAGCAGAGAGAGAACGTCCACATCTATGGGGCTGCAGTGGAAAGGGTCAAAAGTTTCACGTTTCTACATCACTGACAACCTGAAATGGTCCCTTCACACAAACAGCATGGTGAAGGCGGCGCACCAGCGCCTCTTCAACCTAAGGAGGCTGATGAAATTTGTCCTCTCTTAAACTTCAAAAGATGCACCATTGAAAGCATCCTATTGGGCTGTATCACGGCCTGGTATGACAATTGCACCGTCCGCAACCACAGGGCTCTCCAGAGGGTGGTGCGGTCAGCCCAAAGCATCACCGTGGGCACACTGCTTGCCCTCAAAGACATCTACAGCACCCGGTGTCACAGGAAGTCCAAGAAGATCAACGACCTCAGCCACCCGAGCCACGGCCTGTTCACCCCGCTACCATCTAGAAGGCTGAAACTGTACAGGTGCATCAAAGCTGGGACCGAGAGACTGAGAAACAGCTTCAATCTCCAGGCCATCAGACTGTTAAACAGTCACCACTAGCCTTAGTCACTGTTCTAGCTGGCTACCACCCAGCACAATATACTTTTCTATTCATATACTGTTCATACACATCATTAAATGTATAACATATTTATATACGGTACCAGTCAAAAGTTTGGACACCGACTCATTCAACGGTTGTTGTTTAAAAAAAACTATTTTCTACATTATAGAATAATAGTGAAGACATCCAAACTATGAAATAACAGATATGGAATTATGTAGTAACCAAGAAAGTGTTAAACAAATCAAAAATATATTTTAGATTATTCAAGGTAGCCACCCTTTGCTTTGACAGCTTTGCACACTTGTGGCATTCTCTCAACCCAGCTTCATGAGGAATGCTTTTCCAACCATCTTGAAGGAGTTCCCGCATATGCTGAGCACTTGTTGGCTGCTTTTCCTTCACTCTGCGGTCCAACTCATCCCAAACCGTCTCAATTGGATTGAGGTTGGGTGATTGTGGAGCCCAGGTCATCTGATACAGCACTCCATCACTCTCCTTCTTGCCTGGAGGTGTGTTTTGGGGTCATTGTCCTGTTGAAATGATAGTCTCACTAAGCGCCAACCAGATGGGATGGCGTATTGCTGCAGAATGCTGTGGTAGCCATGCTGGTTAAGAGTGCCTTGAATTCCAAATAAATCAGTAATGAAGCAATGATGGACTGTAATTTCTCTTTGCTTATTTGAGCTCTTCTTGCCATAATATGGACTTGGTCTTTTACCACCCCTACCTTGTCACAACACGACTGATTGGCTCATACGCATTAAGAAGGAAAGAAATGCCACAAATGTATTTTTAACAAGGCAATTGTTAATTGAAATGCATTCCAGGTGACTACCTCATGAAGTTGTTGAGAGAACGCCAAGGGTGTGCAAATCTGTCATCAAGATAAAGGATGGCTACTTTGAAGAGTCTCAAATATAAAATATACCTTTTTGGTTACTACATGATTTCATAGTTTTGATGTCTTCACTATTATTCTACAATGTAGAAAATAGAGATAATAAAGAAAAAGTCTTGAATGAGTAGGCGTGTCCAAACTTTTGACTGGTATTGTACATGAGATTATTTTTATTTGTCAAACGGCAGCCAAGCATCACTAATCATGTCACCAAAATAAAACCCTCACTATTTATTTGAGGAAGTTCATTATAAATGATTTAATCTGTAGCCTAATAGACAGCATACTTTCCCAAGTCATATTGGGAGGACCATACAACATATCATCACGTTGTTTCCATATTTGCGCGTAAAGGTGTTTCCTCCACCATTTCTCGCATAATTCATTTTACAGACTCAAAGATTCCACCTTGTCTAGTGTATTTTCTTTTGTCGACATTTGGAAAGTTTACTGACAAATTGACTGTTTCCAGTCAATATCCAATGTACTTTACTCGCATACAACTGTTTGATGGAAACCGGGTTACTGAAGGCAGTTTTTTTGGTCCTTACCAATGCATTTGCCAAGACTATCAATAAAGGGTTTGGCTCGTGAGACTGCTTTGAAATACATCTTAATCAACAACGCTTTATTAAAATATTAAGTTTGGGAGCAGCAAAACAGTGAGCGGACATCCCCTTTTTATCTGTATATTGTACATTATTTTAGCCGGCTATTTTGGATGTGCTTAAAACCCCCTCCATGTAGGCTACGTGTCCATATGCCCATCATTGAACCAGAGACGAGATGTTGCTGGTGACTCGTATTTTGAAATATTTAAGATATTTTTCTGTAACAATTGTTTCATCTGATAAAACTATATATTTTATTGTCACATACACCGGATAGGTGTGTGTTTTTCAGGGTCAACCATAGTAGTACCCCGCTCCTGGAGCAAATTGGGGTTAAGCTCAAGGGCACATCGACCGATTTTTAAAAAGAATTACAAAAATAAAAATTCACCTTGGGTATTCAAACCAGCAACCTTTCATTTACTGTCCCAACGCTCTTATCTGCTAGGCTACCTGTCACGTTCGTCGTATAGAGGAGACCAAGGCGCAGCGTGATATGAATACATTCTTCTTTAATGAAAGAAAGAACACTAAAAAAACTAACAAAACAAATGTGAAGCTATATAGAACAAGTGCTGACATGCAACTACAAATAGACAATAACCCACAAAACCAAAATGGAAAATGGCACCCTAAATAGGATCCCTAATCAGACCACCATAGACCTACATATACCTAGACATACCAAAACCCCATAGAATTACAAAAAACCCTAGACAAGACTAAACATACATACCACCCTCGTCACACCCTGACCTAACCAAAATAATAAAGAAAACAAAGATAACTAAGGTCAGGGCGTGACAGTATCCCCCCCCCCCCCAAAGGTGTGGACTCCCGGCCACAAACCTAAACCTATATGGGAGGGTCTGGGTGGGCATCTAACCCCGGTGGCTGCTCTGGTTCTGGACGCCGCCCTCCTTCTTTGCTCTGAGTCCGCTCTTGTAGCACTGACCCGTGGATCATCATCGGAGGCTCTGGACTGCGGATCCTGACCGTCACTGGAGACCGCGGACTGGGGACCGTCGTTGGAGGTTCCGGCATGTGAACTGTCGCCGGACACTCTGGACTGAGTACTGTTGCCGGACACTCTGGACTGAGTACTGTTGCCGGACACTCTGGACTGAGTACTGTTGCCGGACACTCTGGACTGAGTACTGTTGCCGGACACTCTGGACTGAGTACTGTTGCCGGACACTCTGGACTGGGTACTGTTGCCGGACACTCTGGACTGAGTACTGTTGCCGGACACTCTGGACTGAGTACTGTTGCCGGACACTCTGGACTGAGTACTGTTGCCGGACACTCTGGACTGAGTACTGTTGCCGGACACTCTGGACTGGGTACTATTGCCGGACACTCTGGACTGGGTACTGTCGTCGGACGCTCTGTACTGGGTACTGTCGCCGGACACTCTGGACTGGGTACTGTTGCCGGAAGCTCTGGACTGGGTACTGTCGCCGGACGCTCTGGACTGGGTACTGTCGCCGGAAGCTCTGGAATTTTTTAGAATCTATGGGCTCCTTATCCCCTTTCAGGAACTAATAACTGTTTTTCTATATAGTAGTCCCTATAGTAGGGACTTATTGTGTACACTCACAAGCCAATCTCAGGTTTTATTCCAATATTGGCATGCCGAAGGCCTAACTGTACCTAACTAATATTCAAAATTAAAAGTTTGAAGTAAATCCGTTGTTGCATTGGCCTTAGTGAGAGATTGGATTCTTGAAGTAAGATCTCAATGACCATTCAGAATGAGAATATAGTAAATTAAGTGTTGATTAAGACTATTGTTGATGGTTAATGATAACTACTGATAGTTACTACAAGGGGTCTCTCTATATCAAAACCCATAATGATTCTTTAGATTAAGTTGGATAGGATGACCAAATTTCTTAGAAATTAAATCAATTAATTATTCCACTAATTAATCAGTAAATGATCTTGAATATTCATAGACAAAGTCACAACACTGTAATAAACCGTATCGAAATACAATGGACTATTGGACTAGAATATTCCATGCCCCCCAGCCGAATTGGAGTTGATGACAACACAAAGACAATAACGTACACAACTGCCGCATCAGTATTTAGCCATGGAACACGTTGATTGACCAGTGGATGGTCAAGCCCTTGTCACACCTACCACTTTTTTATTAATCAAAACCTAGCCTTTTCACACCACTGCCAGCTATTGCGCCAATAATTCCTGCTGTGAAAATAGCACAAATATTTCCGACAAACTTCTGGATTTAGTGCAAGCGCTAGGATTTACCATTTGCATTAGGTTTGTTAACCAGTAGACCCCAGTATCTGTCCCCTGTCTCAAACTAGATTGATACTTAAAGTACAGACCACAGTTGGTATGATGTAATAATAATAATAATAATATATGCCATTTAGCAGACGCTTTTATCCAAAGCGACTTACAGTCATGTGTGCATACATTCTACGTATGGGTGGTCCCGGGGATCGAACCCACTACCCTGGCGTTACAAGCGCCATGCTCTACCAACTGAGCTACAGAAGGAGTGTGTCAGTCACCTGCTGCACTAGGTAGGAGCTTTAAGTGACTGTTCACTCTAAAATCAAAGTTTGTCAGATGTTTAGGTCTAAAAGTGGACCTAAAACCCAAATGAATGGAAAACATTTGGCACAGACTGAAATGAGGATCATATGGTGCTTGTTTTCCCCATTCCTGTGGAATTGAGTAATATATCTAGTAATATATCTAGTAATATATCTAGTAATATATCTAGTAATATATCTATATCTAGAACAGATTATGTGGGACGTGGACTCATCTGAACATTAGTCTACTTTTGGGATCTGAAAGGTTTTGACAAAGGCTTTCTGTTTACTGGTTATACTTATGAGGACATTGTTTAACTCATTTTATGGGATCTCCCAGGGTTTGGTCTACTCCAACACAGACATGGAGGAGGTGCTTCACTGGATGGTGAAACACTTCAGTGAGCATCCACTGTTCACACGGGTCCCCGACACAGAACTGGTATGATGACGCACACTTTGAACAGTCCTTCCCCACAATTCATAGAGATTCTGTTTTGACTGATGTGATACTGTATGTAATAATATTTGTCATATAGCAGCCAACCTTGAACCCCATATAAGTAAGCCATAGAGATTGAGCTCTGTTGGATGTGCTTCACAAATCTTCCTACCTTCCAATTTGGAAAACATTGTTAACATACTTGCCAGTATCCATACAGTTTGTAACCCAAATCTGATCAGTAGGAAACCTGGTAAGAGACAGTCAGCAAATATGAGTATGGTAGCTCTCTTCAAGATCCCTCAAAAGTGTCCCTTTGTTTTGCAGGTTGATGATGTCATCAGAGGAGGAGGGGAAGAAGGTGCGGAGGAACGGAAGGAAGAACTACCTGGCAGGTTTTTCCGCAGAGTGGCATACTAAAATCTCAGTATTACAGATATCAGTTGTATGTGAGATGAACTGGAACTCTCTTTGCCTTGCTGATAGGAGCAGCAGCTCTCTCCTTGCAAGGACAACAAAATGGATGACCAAAACGACTGCTAGGTTTGCTCCAGGGGTAGAGCTTGGCCTGTCTGTCTTAAATGTAGTTTCTCCCTGAATGGTGGACAGGAATATGAATGGGTCTTCATTGGTCAAGGGTTTAAATGGCCAGACTGAAGCATTCCACCATGATCTTTTGTGAACTGGTGCCTGATTTGGAATTATCATGATTCACCGTTAGCTAATTTGACTGCTCTCTACGGGGTCCTGAGTTGGTGATAAATCTGCAATGAAGCTGTATTGAGTCATTATACTTTCATGAAAGCCTTAATAAATATTTGTTTTGTCATTCCTTTTGTATTTGCATCTTTATTGTGGGATGAAATCCCCTTTTCATACCCTCTGCCAAACCTTAACTGCTGCTTTTGGTTTCTGGTTGAGCCTCCAAGGCTTTCTTTGTTCCAGCTTGATAGGGGTGGGAAGTGTTGGTTTTGGCTTAGAGACACTAGTGTTGGAGAATCCCCCACCCCCAAAAAAGGGGTGATAATAAGAATAATGGTAATAGATGGTACAGTTTGAGGAGGTTGACTAGGAGGGCTTCAGCTAAAACTTAAAGGTTTCTTCATTATTGAAGATTTTTATTTGTACCTTTTTATTTAACTAGGCAAGTCAGTTAAGAACACATTCTTATTTTCAATGACTCTCTAACCACTAGGCTACCTGCTGCCCCAAGAATCTGAAAGCATTTGCCAAAAGTGCATTGACATCTGCATATCACAATGGATGATACAGGTAATGGGAGCCCAAAGTGTTTGCCACTGCACTCTGACAGCGGGAAGTACATTGAATGATGTGTGTTGTCTGTAAATGTGTGTACTTAGGACTGCACTTGCTGTCTGAGACCTACACAAATCTGTTGGCTCTGTCCTGGGCAGGGAGAGAGGAGAATGGAGGCATCTGCCTGGAATAGTGGTTTTGTTCCAAATGGCACCCTAGTTCCTACATAGTGCTCTACTTTTGACAAAAGTATTGCACTATATAGGAAATTGGGTGCCATTTGGGACACAACTAGTGGGTCCATTTAAACTTAGGTTGACCTTTGGTCCTTTCAATCCACACTGTTATATTATTCCCGAATAGTGATCAAATGTGTTAATTCAGCACAATGTGGACCATATGGTTTGATTCATGTCTGTAGAAGTTCAGAAACGGGATGGTGCAGGTTTGAAATTTTCCCTTTTCTACAGCTGCAGGCAGTGTTGGCTAGAAACAGGACAGCACTCGCCTCAATAGTGGAACCCCACAGTCAGGAAACCAGCGATGGATACAGTCTGAAACCTTAGGATCTCTCTTACACACACACATACATACCGAGTTTTTAAAAATCCCCCGAAACTTAAAAGGAACCATTGTCTGTTTGACAATCTGTTCATTGTGTATATTCGTTTGGGGGCAAAGTCGGGCATGAGGGGTGAATGCCAGGAAGGCATGAGCACACCAGCTCTAAGCAAACAATGGAGACTCATCGGTAGAACTCTGCAAAAGTATGTAGTTGAAAGCACAGTGGGTCAGCATGATTATGTAGTTGAGTGTAAATGACTGTTTTTCAGCACTTTGGATGCCGTGCTGGGGGAAATGTCCTAACGATTTTAGCTAGGGAAATAGTAAACTGGTGGAGGCTCTATGTGCCATGGATCCCGAGAGCCCAGACATTTTGGATGTGAACTAGGTCAGACCATTGTTGGATCTAAACTAAACCAGTGGAAGCAGAGTTTATTGTGGCTCTCACATTCTTGCGAAGTGAAATCGCAACAACAACAACATGGACCCCACTCAGTGTTTCTCAAAGATACTGTGGTATATTAACAAGCCAAGACACAGCCTTGCTGTTTAGCATCAAGTTTGATAACAGAATGAATTTGCGTGCATTCTCATAATGTACTTTGACCTGACTAAGGTATAGCATCCTGCTCATGACAATATTACGATCAACCCTATAATGTAATACCATAATTAAACCATGTAGTTACTAATACACTCCATCCCCCTTTTGGTCTTGATAACAAATAATTCCCGGTAAATGCTTATACTGTACTGTAAATGATTAAAAGAGCATTTGTTTTAAACCTGTAACATTTCATTGTGTCATCAAAAAGGAACAGTTTGACAACATGTTTCTTTTTTACAACCTTATTTTCCACACATTTGTTTTCATCACAAGTCATTTTTTCAGTCTCTTATCAGTGTGTAAAAGTCTTTAATAACCGTGTGTGTTTCAGACTAACGCTGGTGACCCTGTGAGACTGACGTGGACAGTGTCGTTGTGCCCCTGTTCGTTCTCACACATTTACCCCTGATCATCAGTTATGTCCGTTGTCAGTAGCAATTCGTGCTCTCAGCTGACCCCAGTGTCGTCGTAGACTGTCTGTGTTTCTGCTTATCACTATGTAATATACAGGACCTGTCTGTGTGACAAACCCAGGTATCCATCTCGGTCCTCCTTCCGTTGTATTTTGCAAGTACACGGCATCATCCACACTGAATTACCGTTCCACTGCACGTTGGTCATGGCAGAACTTTTGTCGGTACCTTATCCTGCGGACAGTTTTGGCTGTGCTGGTTTGATGAACTTCTGTCTGGTACGAACATGTCTGCTCAAGAACAGGTCAGCAGGTGCTTGTCCTGTTGTGCAGTTCGGTGTGGTGCGGTACTGCAGTAAGAACAAGGAGATCTTGTCCTCGATGTCCAGAGTGGTATTAGCAAGCTTTTCGTGCCATTTTGTTATGTCTGAACATTCCTGTCTGCCAGCCCGTTTGAAGTTGGGTGCACTGTTTGAGTGCAGGATCTTGTTCTGCCTCATGAACGTCTGGAATACGTTTGAAATTAATGTCCGTTACGATTTGCTCAGCCAATGCTTTAATTTCCACGATGCCCTGATGAATTTCTTTTAGCACTGCCCTTCTCAGGTTAGTTGGAATTATAACTCTTGTGCCCCAGACCTTTGTTCCACTGACAGCTCATTCCTCTGTATGTAGAATGATTTCAAGTTGTCTTCAACCGGTTCAGGCCAAACTTCATGATATATTTGTAGACTTTTGAGTTCTGGCTGCCCGTGCGCGTTGCTCTGGCTACTTGTGCAGTGTTCAGTGGTGCTTCCTGGAAGAGCTCTGTTAGCAGTGTGTGGATGTGAGCTGACTGCCTCGGTTCCGGCATCACTGGTCTCAGGTAAAGGAAAGCGCGATAAATCAGTGTTGCTCTGGTGTTCCGATTTGCAATAACCAATGCGGTAGTCATACGTTGACAAGATGATGGCCCACTGCCGAATGCGTGCAGCGGCCATCGTGCTCCCCAAACAAGGTAGAGGTTTTTGATCAGTCCATAGGCTGTTTGTTTCTACTCTCCTAACTGCCAAAATTTTCACATTTTACTTTAAAGATTTTTTAAAATCAAACTCTATTTAACAAGTACACTAACTTCTTAGCTTTGTCCTACACTTGGCTTTGTCCCCGGACGCTTTATCTGGACATGGATATGCAGGACCTCCACCAGACAAAAACGCTAAGTAACACTATGTCTTCTCGTTGTACTCATAACATACAGGAGAACTATTGCCTTATGGTGAGGATAACGAGTTGCAAGCCCGGCTTCAGATGCAATCGTTAGGCAAGAGCAATTTAAGTGTAGGAAAGGATGAAACGGAGTCTGTGCCACCAGTAAGTACAGGTGGCTTCTGGAAATAAATGCTGTTGGCATCCTCAACTGGTGTCGCTGATAGAAACTTTTAGAGGAGCATGCGTGTACCAATCGGAGGCAAGGGGTGTAAGTAGCTCTGTTTTGTACCGACAAAACTGTGGTTACATGTACAAACCAGACAACAAAGGTTAAATCAAGCCTCTAAACCTAGTAAATCAACATATCCCCAAGCAACTGGAAAAGCAAACCAATCAGTTTGTAAAACTACACAGCGGCACGAATTACAACAAGTACCAACTTGGAGACACAAACGAGAGTAATGAACAGTTAAATGCTATCCCAGGGAAACGTAGCTAAGATTCTCTCAATGCACACCAAAAACAAATGAACTGCTACAATCTGTGAAAGTAGATGCGCTCAAAAAGAATGTAGCTATCGTCTAAGACATGCAAAATCAAGGTGTGCCATCAAGGATTGCACATGAACGAACAAGACAACAAAAATAGCGATGAACCGGACCAGCAAAAAAAAAGAGATTGAGACATAACAATATGAGAACGTTGTTGTTACCAGAAGACTAGGAAAAAGGAGATCTTTCCGGCTACTTGGTCAAACTGATATCAGAGGAACTTGACGTGGGTATATCACCAGAAGATCCCTGGAACGATGACATAGAATCGGCGTGAAGCAGAAGAACGCTGAACAGCCATGCATGGTCATCTTCAAACTATGGAACTATCAGACCAAAGTCAACATTCTGAAATGTTGGAGATCAAAATCCAAGGACAGACCATTATATTCATCCAGGACCTATCTACTAAGCTGATAAAAAGACACAAGGAATACCTTCCAATCTGACAGTCCCTGTGTCACGCCCTGGTCGAAGTATGTATGTTTGTCTTCATTAATTTGGTCAGGCCAGGGTGTGACATGGGTTTATTTTGTGGTGTGTTTTTGTATTGGGGTTTTAGTAGGTATTGGGATTGTAGCTGAGTAGGGTTTTCTAGGAGAGTCTATGGTTGCCTTGAGGCGGTTCTTTAATCAGAGGCAGGTGATTTTCGTTGTCTCTGATTGGGAACCATATTTAGGCAGCCATATTCTTTCAGTGTTTCGTGGGTGATTGTTCCTGTCTTTGTGTTTGCACCAGATAGGGCTGTTTCGGTTTTCATTATTTCATTTCATTATTTTTGTAGTTTCTGCATGTATAGTTTTTCCTTCATTAAAATATATCATGAATCATCATCACGCTGCATTTTGGTCCGATCCTTGTTCCACCTCTTCGTCATAGGAGGAGATAGAAGAGAGCCGTCACAGAATCACCCACCACAACAGGACCAAGTGGCGTGGTAACAGGCAACATCAGCAGCAGGAGCAGCGCGACAAGAATTTCTGGACTTGGGAGGAAATCCTCGACGGGAGAGGACCCTGGGCTAAACCCTGGGGAGTGTAGCCGCACCAAGGTGCAGCGAGGGAAGGACTGGACATGGGAGGACGAACTGGACGGTGAAGGACCTTGGCTCAGCCTGAAGAATATCGCCGCCCCAAGGAAGAACTGGAGGCGGATAAAACGGAGAGGCGCTGGTATGAGGAGGCAGCACGGCGACGCGGATGGAAGCCTGAGAGTCAGACCCAAAAATGTATTGGGGGGTGGCTCACAGGAAGTATGGCTATGCCAGGTAGGAGACCTGCGCAAACTCCCTGTGCTTACCGGGGGGCTCGAGAGACCGGGCAGGCACCGTGTTATGCTATGGAGCGCACGGTGTCTCCAGTGCGGGTGCATAGCCCGGTGCGGTACATACCAGCTCTTCGTATTGGCCGGGCTAGAGTGGGCATCGAGCCAGGTAAGGTTGGGCAGGCTTGGTGCTCAAGAGCTCCAGTGCGCCTGCACGGTCCGGTCTATCCAGAGCCACCTCCACACACCAGTCCCACCAGTGCCAGCACCACGCATCAGGCCTACAGTGCGCCTCGCCTCTCCAGCGCTGTCGGAGCCTTTCTCCTCTCCTGCGCTGCCGGAGCCTCCCGCCTGTTCAGCGCTGCCAGAGCCTTCCTCCTCTACAGCGCTGCTGGAGTCTCCTGCCTGTTTAGCGCAGCCAGAGCTGCCAGCCTGCATGGAGCAGCCTGAGGTGTCAGTCTGCATGGAGCAGCCAGAGCTGTCAGTCTGCATGGAGCAGCCAGAGCTGTCAGTCTGCATGGAGCAGCCAGAGCTGTCAGTCTGCATGGAGCAGCCAGAGCTGTCAGTCTGCGTGGAGCAGCCAGAGCTGTCAGTCTGCATGGAGCAGCCAGAGCTGTCAGTCTGCATGGATCAGCCAGAGCTGCCAGTCTGCATGGAGCAGCCAGAGCTGCCAGTTTGCATGGAGCAGCCAGAGCTGCCAGTTTGCATGGAGCAGCCAGAGCTGCCAGTCTGCATAGAGCTGCCAGTCTGCATGGAGCAGCCAGAGTTGCCAGTCTGCATGGAGCAGCTAGAACTGCCAGTCTGCATGGAGCAGCCAGAGCAGCTAGATCCGCCAGTCAGCCAGGATCCGCCAGTCAGCCATGATCTTCCAGATCCGCCAGTCAGCCATGATCTTCCAGATATGCCAGTCAGCCAGACTCTTCCAGATCCGCCAGTCAACCAGACACTTCCAGATCCGCCAGTCAACCAGACACTTCCAGATCCGCCAGTCAACCAGACACTTCCAGATCTGCCAGCCAGCCAGGATCTGCCGGAGCCAACTACCTGCCTGAGCTTCCCCTCAGTGCTGAGCTTCCCCTCAGTGCCGAGCTTCCCCTCAGTGCCGAGCTTCCCCTCAGTGCCGAGCTTCCCCTCAGTGCCGAGCTTCCCCTCAGTGCCGAGCTTCCCCTCAGTGCCGAGCTTCCCCAGTCCCGAGCTGCCCCAGTCCCGAGCTGCCCCAGTCCCGAGCTGCCCCAGTCCCGAGCTGCCCCTCAGTCCCGAGCTGCCCCTCAGTCCCGAGCTGCCCCTCAGTCCCGAGCTGCCCCTCAGTCCCGAGCTGCCCCTCAGTCCCGAGCTGCCCCTCAGTCCCGAGCTGCCCCTCAGTCCAGTGGGGTTCTGGGTGAGGACTACTAGGCCATGGTCAGCGGTGAGTGTGGACTATCCTTGGACACGAGGGGGAGGAATTAAGAGATTGATGGAGTGGGGTCCACGTCCCGAACCGGAGCCGCCACCATGGACAGATGCCCACCCGGACAGATGCCCACCCGGACCCTCCCTATTGTTTTGATGTGCGTCCGGGAGTCCGCACCTTAGGGGGGGAGGTTCTGTCACGCCCTGGTCGAAGTATGTATGTTTGTCTTAATTTATTTGGTCAGGCCGTTACACCCTGGACAAAGAAGGGATTAAATATCAGCTCCACTTCCCGGCAGTGCTGTGGGTATGGAATGGAAGGGAATGCAAAGCATGGAATTCACAGGCGCCGATGAAGCCCTAATCAAGCTGCAAGAAACCTTTCCAGTCAAAGGCCTTCAAACACTGAGTGTAATGGAGACCTTCCCGGGCAGAGGAGAGTCCCCTGCACCAAGAAGATGATGAAGTGAGAAAAAGCGATGAACATCGTGAGACCTAAGACCCGTTTATGGTAAATTGAGACATTATTTCCCCCTCCCCCCAGTGCAATCTATACTCTACATTCCCCAAGTAACTGTTCTTCTCTATGAAGTAACGATAGAAGTAGCCGATGCCAACGGGCTACATGGACACTGAAAAGACAATTCAAAGGGGGAAATATAGCATGTATGTTAACTGTTCTCTGTGTGTGTGTGTGTGAATGCATGTGTGAGGGTGGGATGTGTGAGGGAGGGTGAATATGTGTAAGAGGGTGGGAGAGCAGTTGTGGGGCTGCATTGGGCAGGGTTCCTCAACTGGAGGCCAGTGGAACAAATCTGGCTAGCAATAATATTATTATTTTTTACAAAATGTAACTAACATTCTCAGACACATGATGCAAATAGCTGCAAATACAATTTCCCAAGAAGGAAGTTACCCCACCTAAATAATGCAAAAGTTACTTTTTAACTTAATTCATGAGGAGGGAGAATGCAGGAGACAGTCAACTAATAAAGCTGTCAGCGGACCATTTTGTGGTGCTGAAATGTAAAATCTGCAAACGCTGCGCAATCAATAGGTGAACAGTGCTTGCAACAATCTTAATTTAAATGTTCAAATAACAAAACTTAATAATCTATTTCTTCCGAGCCTAGGCTTATATAAAACAGCCTACCTCAGCCGGTTTTTACGTGGCTTAATCGTATATTTCACAAGGGAAGAAAATGTAGCCTAATAGAAGTGTTTTTTAAAGTTATTATTTGGCTTACTTACAAAGGCAACTGGCCAAAAATGGAGCATTCTACATAAAACAATAATTTAAAGAAAAAATGTCAACGTCTGTAAATGTCTTCGTCTGTACCGGGAGTCTCGGGACGGCCTGCTCCTGTAACAACAGAACAAACAGAAAATACTGTCAACAGGAGACCTAAATAGCCATAGGACAAGCACTCTCAATACTGTTAAGATTTATTAAATAAAGTCATATAGGCTATTAAGTTACTTAAATGGGAAAAGTTGCATTTCTACTCAGACACGTTCTGGTGGATGTCAAATGAGATGGATGACTTACGTGAAAGCCAGTTCCTGTCGTAAGTCTTGATTGTGTTAATAGAGGAAATGGTGTACTCGCAGGTGTAAGTCGATCCAAACATTGTTAGTTTCTTTATTGTGCTGTATTCCTCTGCGCATGCCACCCAAAACGCACACAGGGACTCGGCACTCCTGAGCGCATAGCTGATTTGGCTCGATGTCTGGAATTCAATCAGCTCAGTTTGAATTGTGGCCTCATCCAGCAAGGGTATTGCTTTCTTAGCAAGGGAGGAGAATTCTCCACCTGGGCGACTGAGAGGATCACGTAGAAACGCAGTGATATCCTTGGGCCTGCTGTAGTCTTCAAATCTGGTGGAGAAGTTGTCCCTTAGCTGATTGATGAAATCTTCTATTACTTCTGGGACAATGTTGCGGCCTGGTCCCTCTGCCTGTCATTTCTTCAGCGCGCTGAAGTGCTGAAGACAAGTCCAAATCGAAAAACTCAAGCTTCCTAGTAAAGGCCTCCACATTTTCCCACAATGTCCACAACTGTTTTCCCGCTTCCTTGTAACTGCAGATTTAACCTGTTTAAGTGACAGAATATGTTAGCCAAAAAAGCAACATTGGAGAGACATTCCTCAATTTCCTGAATGTGAAGGTGATCATGCAGCTCACAGAATCCCTCCACCGCTTTTCCTTCACTCAGCCAGCACACATCTTTGGGAAGCAGACCATCGTGGGTGGCCTCCTCTGATTCTGCCCCTAGAATTTCTAAGCAAACAGCTGGAGTCAGGGCTTTCTCCTATAGAGCAACATACTTATGGAATGGTCTGCCGATCCATGTGAGAGACGCCGACTCGGTCTCAACCTTTAAGTCTTTACTGAAGACTCATCTCTTCAGTAGGTCCTATGATTGAGGGTAGCCTGGCCTAGGGGTGTGAAGATGAACTGGAGTGATGAACCACCCTTGCTGTTTCTGCCTGGCTGGTTGCCCTCACTCCACTGGGATTCTCTGCCTCTGACCCTATTATGGGCCTGAGTCACTGGCTTGCTCGCGCTCTCCCATGTCGTCCCTAGGTGGTTGTGCCAGGCTTTTTTTGCTATACTCGACTTGAGTGGGTTGAGTCACTGATGTGATCTTCCTGTCTGTTTTTGCGCAGTGGGGAAGATCTTCGTGGGCTATACTCAGCCTTGTGTCAATGGGGTAAGTTACTGGACTGTTGATATCCCTTTGGTGTGGGGGCTGTGCTTTGGGAAATTGAGTGGGGTTATATACTGCCTGGTTGGCCCTGTTCAGGGCTATCTTTGGACAGTGTCCCCCGACCCCCAGTATCTATGCTGCAATAGTTTATGTGCCAGGGTCTAGGGTCAGTCTTTCCTATCTGTTGTAATTCTCCTGTCTTATCTGCTGTCCTGTGTGATCTTAGGTATATATTTCGCTCTCGCTCTCGCTCTCTCGCTCTCTCGCTCTCTGGGCAGTGAACATGATTTTTCACACAAACTTAATCTGAAAGTGTCAATATTGATTATTTTAAACCCAAGAACATGTTTTAGAACAGTAATCTTAGTAAGAAATATGCTAACATAATTGCCATTGCTAGCTAGATAGCTAGTTAAAATGGTTACCTAGCAACAAACATTTGTTTTGTAAGAAGATATTTGAGAATTTCATAACAAAATCATAAAATCTTACGAACTATTTTATGAACATTTTTTCTTAAGTTTTTGCGTAAGAAGTGTTTTGTGAATCCGGGCCCAGGTCTTTGAACACCACTTTGTTTCCTTTTCTGTCTCCTTTCCTTCAACCCTAGCCACTCAGCCCATCACAATCTTTGCTCTCTCTCTCTCCCACTACTCTCTCTTCTTCATCTTATCATCTCTCCCTTCTGCTAAATCCTTCTTCCTCCTCTCCTGATTTTGTGTCTTCGACACTACTCTCCTCCCTTTCCGTAACCTATGACTCGCACAGTCCCCTTTCCACCCGGCCGGTTTGGCCCTCCCCTCCTGCTCCGTGGCTGAGTGACTCATTGCGAGTTTACAGAACAGGATTACGGGCAGCTGAGCGAAAATGGAGGAAAACTAAACTTCCGCAGGACATATCATCCTTTCACTCCCTCCTCTCTACCTACTCTTCATCTGCTAAAGCCACTTTATATCACTCTAAATTTCAAGCTTCTGCCTCTAACTCTAGAAAACTATTTTTTACCATCTCCTCTTTCCTTAATCCTACCAACCCTACCTCGCCCTCCTCCCTCTCTGAAGATGACTTTTTCAACCACTTTGAAAACAAGGTTGACGACATCCACTCCTCATTCACTCAGCCTATTGAGTCCACTGGTCCCACTCACACATAACTACCCTACAGAACTTGACCTCTTCTCCAGATTAAATCCTGTGACTAGTGAGGTCGAGCCGCCCGATAACCTGCCATCTCAACCCCATCCCCTCTTACCTTTGCTACACCATCTCTGGAGACCTTCTCCCCATTCCTCACTTCCCTCATCAACTCATCAACCACTGGCTTCAAAATGGCCCAAGTCACTCCCCTCCTCAAGAAACCAACACTCAACTCATCTGACATCAAAAACTATAAACCTGTATTCCTTCTTTCCTTTCTTTCCAAAACACTTGAGCCTGCTGTCTCTGATCAAGTCTCTCGTTATCTGCCTCAGAACAGTCTTCTTGACCCTAACCGAGACTGCTATTCTCTGTGTTCTGGAGGCTATCCACACTGCCAATGCTGACTCTCTCTCGCTCTTCTGTTCTCATCTTCCTAGATCTCATCTTCCTTCGACACATGAATCATCAAATCCTCCTCTCCACCCTCTCAGGGCTGGGCGTGTCAAGCTCTGCACACTCTTGGATTGCATCCTACCTGGCAGGCCGCTCCTACCAGGTGATGTGGAGAGGATCTATGTCTGCACCACATACTCTACTGGTTTGGTTCTTGGCCCTCTCCTCTTCCCTCTACACCAAGTCACTCGGCTCCGTCATATTCTCTCATTGCTAAGTGGATGACACTCAACAACTTCTCTCCTTCCCCCCTTCTGACACCCAGGTGGCGACGTGCATCTCTACAGGCCTGCCTGATATCTCAGCTTGGATGTCGGCCCACCACCTCTTAGCTCAATCTCGACAAGACTGAGCTGCCTGCCTACTCAAAGACCTCTCCAGTTTCACCGTGTCGCCCTCCCAGAGTGTGAAGAACCTTGGTGTGACTCTGGCCAACACCCTGTTGTTCTCTGCAAACATCAAAGCAGCGACTCCTGCAGGTTCCTGCTCTAGAGTACAACACTACCTCCCACAGAAAGCAGAGCAGGTCCTAATCCAGGCATTTCTAATTTCCGTCTGAACAATTGCAACTTGCTGTTGGCTGAGCTCCCCACTTCTGCCTTCAACCCCTGCGACTTATCCACAAGACTGCATCTTGTCTGGTTTCAACCTTCCCAAGTTCTCCCATGTCACCCCATTCTTCCGCACACTCCACTGGCTTCCAGTCGAAGCTCGCATCCACTACAAGACCATGGTGCTTGCTTACGGAACATCCAGCAAGAGGAACTGCCCCTCCCTACCTTTTAGGCTATATTCAAAACCTACACCCCCACCACTAGTCTCTTGGCCCTCCCAGTCCAAGTTCTTCTCTGTCCTGGCACCCCAAAGATGGAACCAGTTTACCCCTGAAGCTAGGACAGCAGTCGCTGTCCCCCCTGCCGCCGCAAAATAACTAAAATGCATCTGCAAAATTACTGGAATGTACATGTAAAATGTAAAGGATCATTTTTACTTACGAGTTAACTAAGACCTGATCACTCGTTAAGTTCTTTGCATTTGTTGAAGGTATCCTGTTCCTGTTGTTTCCAACATCAGGTCACCTGGTCTCTCAGCAACCTGTACAGTGGCATTAGAACTGTGCTCCACTGTGGACAAAACATCCATAGTAGTTAACAAGACCCGGAAACGTCCTCCGCTCCTTCACATTGGTAGGCGGAGGTGCCCCCTGAGGTGCCCCCTCTGTGGATGGATTCCTCTGCTATCCAACACATGACCTAGATACTCGATACATGTTTTCCCAAACTCACATTTTGACCTTTTTACTCAGTCTGTTCTCCAGAAGAAGTTGCAGTAGCTTTTGAAAGTTCCTCAGGTGCTCCTTTTCGTTCTGGCCTGTGATTAACAGATCATCCAAGTAAGCGACTAGATCAAGACCTTTCATCAGATTTTCCTCAGGTTTGATTAGGATAGTTGCTTTAATGTCTATCTCGTTCTTGAATCTCCAACACTTCCTGAATAGATTTAGCATTTTCAAGCATTTATTTAAGTTGTACTCACATGCTTAATTTGTTTCCAGTTCAGCTTTTGTATCCAGTTCCTTCCACATAAAGCTGGTCCAGAACATTTAACAACTATGAGTGGTAGATCCTCACTTTGATCCTCATTGCTCAGTTTTAGAGTAAACTGTCCCATTACAGCAATGTTCTGTCCTGTATAAGTCTTTAGGTTGATGGCTGCATCCTCTAGTGGCAGATGTGGAAATACACTCATACAGTTCATGTGAAATTATGCTGACTGTATTGATGCACGGGTTGACCTATATGGTTATGTCAATGAAGGGCGGGTAGGTGGTGGGCAGATTGAATAAAGAGAAAAGAATACCTTTAAAAAATCCATAAATGTATAATTATTGTGCAATTTATATCTATAGGCTTAATTTATCCTAAAATTATGAAATTATTATTAGCATTAGTGCATAATAAGCCTAAGCTTTAGGGCCTAACTGTACGTGCAGCAAATGGCCTACACGCCAATCGCCAAATACTTGTCACGCCCTGACCTTAGAGAGCCTTTTTTATTCTCTATTTGGTTAGGTCAGGGTGTGACTTGGGTGGGCAAATCTATGTGTTCTATTTCTTTGTTGGCCAGGTATGGTTCCCAATCAGAGGCAGCTGTCTATCGTTGTCTCTGATTGGAGATCATACTTAGGCAGCCCTTTTTCCCACCTTCAGTTGTGGGATCTTGTTTTTGTTAGTTGCTGTGTTAGCGCTACAATACTTTGTCGTTTATCTTTCTAGTTTTTTTGGTGTTCATTTAAATAAATTAAAAATGTACGCCTACCACGCTGCACCTTGGTCTAATTCCAACAACGGACGTAACAATAAATTTGGCAACAGGCAGGAAAATCGATCCACGGAGACAGAAAGGACAAGGTCAAAGTTTAATTCAATAAGAGAAAAGCTGCGAAATAGAGTTGAAAATGAAGAGAAGGGATGGTCTGAAAAGTCATGTTTGGGAAAGATTTGGTGAAGTGGTACTGGCTATGTTATGTGTGATGATTGTGAGGCGCTATACATATTCAACAGTCAAGTCAAATTCTACAGTCGCAAGATGAGGACTTCCAATAGGCAGATATCATGTCAAGGGAACTGTAGCCTCCTGTTCAGATGGGTTAAATGGAAATGGGTTAAATGGACACTGACTGTAGGTCTATAATCTCTCACATAGTCATAATATTAACTCCCGCAGAATTAAGCATTTTTGCGGTAAAATGATACACCAAATATAGGCAAAATTTTGACTAAATAATTTCTGTTTCAGCATCTTGCAAGAATGTGAATGTACAGTTAGCACCTCTGCACACGGTATCTATCTTTATCAGCATCATAAAAGCTGATCATTTTCACAGCTTTCTATTTCCTTGCAACCGGTGAAACAGATGTCATTTGGAAATTTTGCACAGCAAATCTTTCCCATTTTATTTGTTATTGCATTTTCTCGCCGGTCCCTACTAGTGTTTGCTCTGCGAAAGAAGCAGAGATCACAGATAACTTTACTGATGTCAATTAGATTGAATAATTCATTATATTGATTTATGGCACTATTTTGGTGAGCAAGGTTTTATTTAGTCTTCTAGGGCAACATATATAATGAGAGAAGAGAAGCAGCATGTATCTAGTTATAGACTAGTTGACTAATAGCCTAACAAATGTTGTATATTATCAGATGAAACAGCCTGTCCAAATCTGGCAAAAAACTCCTGCCACCCTGCCATCTGACTGTAGCCTACAGCATTCAGTGAACACAGATGCACGCAGCATGTTACATCAACCAAAAGCCCAGCTTGTCCAGCTGGCATTTGAAAGGGACCCGGCAAGTACATTTCTCCAGGAAAGAGAATTAAATCAGAGACTTCTCATGAGGTTCAACACAGCACTGAGGAGGCTGCAACTCTTGGTACTGTAATGTTACTGTAAACTACAACCTTTATGGCCCTGGCCATGATGATCAATTCATTGATTTTCCCTAAAACAGCCTAATGATTTTTGAATGTAATGTATCGTGCTTTTTACTTCCATGCATATTTTAGATTGATCTGTGATTGTTTTCCTATTTGTTTTGATAGTTTTTCTATGGCATATAATCAGACATTCCAAATTCACATAATGTCATATAATGTGCTTGATACATAGTGCCTTGAAAAAGTATGCATTCCCCTTTTGTTGTTGCAGCCTGAATTCAAAATAGTTTTTTTGTTCTCACCCATCTACACACCATCTACATGTTTTTAAAAATGTTAGCAAATGTATTGAAATTGTAATACAGAAATCTCATTTACATAAGTATTCACACATGATGTCACATTTTGGCTTCCTGGGTAAGTCTCTATTTGACCATTATTACAGTGCATTTGGCAAGTATTCAGACCCCTTGACTTTTTTCACATTTTGTTACGTTACAGCCTTTTTCTAAAATCGATTAAATCGTTTTTCTCCAGTATCAATTTATACACAATACCCCATGATGACAAAGCAAAAATAGTTTTTTAGAAATTTGTGCAAATTGGTCAATAATAGCTGGTGTCACGATGTATTGCTCGTCTGAGGTAGAGTACCTCATGATAAACTGTAGACCACCCTATCTACCAAGAGAGTTTTCATCTATATTTTTCATAGCCGTCTATTTACCACCACAAACTGATGCTGGCACTAAGATCGCACTCAACGAGATGTATATGCCATAAGCAAACAAGAAAATGCTCATCCAGATGCAGCGCTCCTAGTGGACAGGGACTTTAATGCAGGCAAACTTAAATCCGTTTTACCTCATTTCTACAAACATGTCACATGTGCAACCAGAGGGGAAAAAAACTCTAGACCACCTTTACTCCACACACAGAGATGCATACAAAGCTCTCCCTCACCCTCCATTTGACAAATCTGACCATAATTATATCCCCCTGATTCCTGATTACAAGCAAAAACTAAAGCAGGTAGTACCAGTGACTCGCTCAATACGGAAGTGGTCAGATGACGCGGATGCTACGCTACAGGACTGTTTTGCTAGCACAGAGTGGAATATGTTCCGGGATTCATCCAATGGCATTGGAGTATATCACCTCAGTCACCGGCTTCATCAATAAGTGCATCGACGACGTCGTCCCCACAGTGACTGTACGTACGTATCCCAACCATAAGCCATGGATTACAGGCAACATTCGCACCGAGCTAAAGGCTAGAGCTGCCGCTTTCAAGGAGCGGGACACTAATCCGGACCCTTATAAGAAATTCCGCTATGCCCTCAGAGGAACCATCAAACAGGCAAAGCATCAATCCAGGACTAAGATGGAATCCTACTACACGGCTTTGACGCTAATCGGATGTGGCAGTGCTTGCAAACTATTACGGACTACAAAGAGAATCCCAGCCGTGAACTGCCCAGTGATACGAGCAAACCAGATGGGGTAAATGCCTTTTATGCTCGCTTTGGGGCAAGCAACACTGAAGCATGCATGAGAGCACCAGCTGTTGCGGACAACTGTGTGATGACGCTCTTCGTAGCAGATGTGAGCAAGACCTTTAAACAGGTCAACATTCACTTGATCCTAATGATATAGGCCTAGGTGCAAAACAGGCAAGGTGTTGGAATAAAAAACAATGTGTAGGGTGTAGAGAGTGTTGGTTTTACAAGTTTACTCACTCTGGATTGTCAGTACTGCATATGTTCTTGGCTGTCGTGCCTTGGCTGTGTCGGAATCGATTGTGAGGGGAACTTGAGTATGCCTTCCCATAAGGGTGCGCCCGGGGTTGGCTTGCGGTCGGCTCTGGCACAGCCATGGCACTATACAACAGGATATAATGTGATACCTAAAACAAATTTTTACCTGCAGTTATTAGCGGCCGTTGGAATCTATGTTCCTTTTTCCTTCCTTTTTTTTGTCAGAATATAACAGGATATACATGAAATATGTCTTGCATCTAATGGACATTAAAAGAAAAGGACTGGTCTTGCGATATACTTAGGTTCTCTTTTTTCTCTCCGGTCAATATAACGCTAGCAAAGTATGCCGAAAGGTTTCATGTGAGACGTCACTAGTAAACGCACCCTTTCCATGGTGAGAGGACCCTATTTCGTGTAGAACGTGATATAGCTGGCACGAGAGGCTAAGCTAACAGAGAGGGAACATTTTTCACTTCCTGTGTTCCGTTTAAATTCCTCTGCCTTGTGCGACGGAGTCCCGCTCTTTGTACTTCCGTTTGATTTCAGCATTCAGCATCACTGGTGGTGAAGAATCGCAAGTACATCTCTTCACGTTAAAATAATCCAGCAATCTCAATTGCTTGGGTATTATCGTCTCATTCAATTTATTAATTTAAATTGTCGGACATACCTTTCTAGGTTCTTACAATTGAATGAGACACCTTAAACTTTGCAATAGTAACCTAGATGAACCAACTTCCCAGGTGAATTTAAAGTTTAATTCCCAGATAGCCTATACAGGTTTGATTATAAATTAAATTTGATCAATCAGTAAAATCTGCTTCTGCAAAGCACAATCAATCAGTCCCGTCTCCAGCGGGAATCCCATATGGCTTTGACCTGAGGGGAAAGTGTACCATAGTGGTAAATGTACCTAACATTATCGTTATGATAATCCAGCAATCTCAATTGCTTGGGTATTATTGGGTCTCATTCAATTTATATATTTAAATTGTCGGACATACATTTCTAGGTTCTTCCAGTTAAATGAGACACTTTAAGCTTTGCAATAGTAACCTAGATGAACCAACTTCCCAGGTTACTTTAAAGTGTAATTCCCAGATAGCCTATCCAGGTATGATTAATCATTATCATTGATTAATTCAATTTGCTTTTGCAAATCAATTCACGTCCAACTTCCACAGTACTGATGGTTCATTAACATCTATAAATAGATTAAAATCGTCTTTGCAGCTCCCAATATATTCCAAAACCAAACTTTGGAAAATTAGGAAAAACATTTTTTTCCCCTTTCAAATGTTCTTATAATGTGCAAGCTATCAGAGGGGGTAGTCCCCACTCGCCCGCTAATTACTGAACCTCCACCTGCAAATGGATTGATCTCTGACCTCAGCAGCGATACCAACCCTAATTATGCAATTAGTGGAAAAGCAGACAACAACGCTTTCCAAAATCAAAGGTTCTCTCCAGTCCTGATGTCTTACCACCCGAGATTGGCATCTGTCCAATACCGCAGTGCACAGGTGAAGCATGAGCAGGTAATGGTAGACAGAAAGGGACAGGTGGAGAGAACCGGGAAACCAATGACAAATGCAGAAAAGGGAATAATTCTGCTAGCTATGGAATGGGGCTTGAAAACTGAACAATTAAATGTTATTGCAAAAAAGTATGACGATGAACAAGCACAAGCTCTGCAACAAAATAGTCTTCTACAGAAACAAAATCATATGCTACAGGAACAACTCGATTTAGCCTAAACTAAATACGATGACGTCCACGCCAAACTAGATAAATCTGAAGAGTTATCTACAAACAGGAGCGCTCAACTTGATAACCTGCATGCAGTTTTGTTGAACGTTACTCAAAGTAACATGGTTCTACTCAAAATGCTGCAGACCAAAGACGATCATTTAATGAACACAATGACAAAGTTGGATGACAAATCAGCAGAACTCATTGAAGTCGCTGACCAAATGAATGATGAGAGAACTCAGGTGATGAAAATGGAAATATTGATTTCTAAGCAAGCGGAGGAAATCTCATCACTGAATCGCTCGCTCCGTACTCAAGACCTCTATCTGCAAACCTTGACAGATAAGTTTGAGACCGAATGGAGCAAGTATGACACTCACGTGTCCAAAATCAGTACTCTAAGTGCTCAAGTGGACTCTGCAATGCAGCAGAATACCACTCTTAGATACCATCTGGAAGAAGTCCAGAATGGTCAAGCTCTAAAGCGTGACTACCAATCCAGGGAACCGGCGCCCTGTACTCACAGGAGCAAAGATGATAGGTTTCAGACCTTGCCTCCCTCATGTGTCCCTCATTCTTCCTCTCTTGGCCATTCGGCACTGAGTAATATTGTGCCTCTTGGCCAACAACAACAAGGCTTGGCTTCTCCCCTTGGCCTTTCGGCCCCAATCTCTCCACAGGATGAAGCCAACCCTCTCCGCCCGCTTGGCGCGGAATACCTTGACAAACTCATCAAGAATTTCCCCACATTTAACCCATTTCCAGGTCAGCCAAACGATACTGAGACGTTCCTAGCTGACATAGAGGACGCATTGGATGGCTACCCAAATGCTACGGGTTCTGACAGGGATTACCCGCTTGATCAAGAAACAAGCCCCCGGGCTTTGTCTACAGACTCTGATACAAAGGTTGTGAAGAAAAAGGTCAAACGCTTCGTTAAAGCCAAGCGCACTCAAAATTGGAAAAGTCAATCTACTTCCACCTTGAACAGAAATGGCACATCACGTCATCGCGAACGACCACTCCACTTTGTGGGGAATATGTCCACTAACCACGAATCTAAACGGCCATACCTGGAAACCTGTCATGCGCTAATTGATTCAGGTGCGACAATATCACTCATCTCTCAAAACATTGTTTGATGATCTCAAAAGGGCTTTGAAGTTAACTAAACGTTGGTTAAAAGTGGAACGATGCGACACTACACTTCGAGGGGTCACTCAGACTACCTCGTCTCTCACATTGAGAGTCATGCTGAAACTACACTTCAAGGACGTATCGCTCGTTCACCCTGTGTATGTTACCAGCCTTGAAACTGTAACCCTGCTTCTTGGAGCAGACTTCATGGATCGGTTACTCCCATTGATGGATTGGAAAACCAACCAGGTATGGTCACAGGCCACCGTGCCTTCTCCACTGACCACTTCCCCTAACGCTAGCTGCAACGCAGTCATTCACGAGGGGTATCTGTCGAAAGCACCCCTTGGGAAAAAGACGTTTAGAAACATCTCGGGGCAGAGTCTGATCCAAGGAGATATTACGATATCTCGACACATTCCATCAGCCAATCTGATTGACCATTATTTTCATGATTTCGAGCCAGCTGTCTCTGTGAATAAGCAACATCCCTCCTCCTTGCAGTCATGCAATACAGTAGTTGAGATGAAATCCTCTTGCCCTTCAGATACTTCCGCAAGCACTGCGGCCGTATCAACAAGAAAAACATTATACTCTGCTTCCGATGATACACCTTCCGCTCTGTTGGAGACTGTCATCCCTTACAACGACACTAATGACGTCAGTCCAGCAACTGACCCGATGACTCCCACTGGTGAAACACTTTGCAATATCACAAGCCGATATCCTCGTCTCAGTTCGCAGGTACTGAAGAGGTTGCCACACATGGACGCGGTGGTGACTGACACCAGGAGATTTAGTTGAAAGGTTACAGACATTCACATAACAACGCGGCCGCTGACAACTCGTACATAGGGCCCGACCTTTTCGTTTGTGCCTCGGACATCAACCCCACCCGCTAGTGGGGGGTCCGGAGACACAAAGGGGGGGAATAGTAGCCCAGACCCATGATGAGCCTCATCGAGGCCGGTAGGGGGGGGCAAGACTACGGACAACACCGTACGAGGCCGCCAGAGCATAAATCAAATCGAGTTGTAAACTCCCCTAACAGTGAGGAGCAGATAGTACTGAGGTGTACCACACTGATCGTAAAGAAAGTCCAGTGGACTTGTCCACCTCCAAAACAAATGGCAACAATAATCATTCCTTGCCATGTGTAGGTTCAACTACAATACAACTAGTAAAATGCTCCAACCATGTGTTCCGGTAGTATAATATTTCAGAATAAATCGGTAGGATAACTGGTCCCTTTAAGCACCAGTACCAATACCAGCGACAGTCAATCTAGCTACAATCAGTAAGAAGGTTAGAGACCTAACCAATCAAATTACCCTTGACAATAGCGACATAGGAGTCACTCAGAGTGCAACACATGGAAGGGAATCTCCAGTGCACTCTTCCAATGGTTAACACACATGTCACTAATAAATAGAATCCTCCATTCAGGAGGAAAATTATTAGAATCATTAACCACGATCACATCACGTACGACTGGTCCAATACTTAAAGAGTACTTCCGTGGTGAGGTTAGCTCCTCCGTGGATAACATAGCTATGAAAGAGACTTCATACCTATCGCCACTACAATAGTGGAAGACACAGTGACTTATAGTAAAAACTACTATAGACTCCCTCGACACCAATTCTGACTGACCTCCAGGCATTAACCTGAAAATTACCTGACTATGTCAGACTCATTCTGAACAAGTTGTAATCTGCCAGGATACTTTCTTCCTTTGATATGCGCGCTTACGGAACATCCAATTAGGATTTATGCTATAGGATCACTTAAGGGTCCAAGCAAAATACCAGTCTTAGTAAATAAAGTTGAACATTTACTTCTAGGTATTTGACTCTACAAGCACTCACCAGTTTTCTTTCCAGAAGTCCATAGGTCATCCCTGTAGACTACCAAAACTAGTGCCTTACAGCTGTAAACTTATCATATAGTTATCAACTTAGGATAGTGCCTAAGCAACACACCAAGTAGGAAAACCCTAGATATGGCATTAGAGACAATGTCATGATAGTCATTTTGCCAGAACATTGGACGTATATAGAATACAGTCCAATTAGATTATTTTTGTGTGAGAACAATATTTTGTATATCTTTTGTTTATGCTTCCATTCCTTTTCAGTTCAGTTCCTTTGACACTTAGGAAGTGACAGAGCCATAAACAAAGTCCCCATACAACCATCACTTGGTGACACAACGCCGCTCATTGGGGAATTAATGTAATTATATATATTTCATGAGTGTGTGTGCATACGTGCGTTGTTAACATCTGCCTAAGTTACTGCCCAGATCATCCAGTCTGGACGACGACCAAATGATTGGTCTGGAACGGCGACCCCAAATCCGGACACCCACGGCCCATCCTTGTGGTGGCATGCCCCGCTGTCAGGGAGCCTACCAAGGTAAACCACCATAAGGGGGGGGGGTGAATGCAACGGCGATCACCAACCAGGACATCCCCTGGCCCTCCCTGGGGTACTTTGCAGCTTCCAGGGAACCTACCAAGGTACATCACTAGAAGGGACCGCAACAGTGATCACCAACCGGGCATGAACTGCCATCCTTGTGGTGGACTGCTCCGCTTTCAGAGAAGCCTACCAAGTTCAACCACCAGAGGGGACTGCAACGATGATCTACAAACAGGACTTCACGTGTTCATGATTTTATGTTGATTTGTAACTTGCAGGGCAAACAAGATCCAAACCACCAGGGGGGGTATGTCATGACGTTGGCCTTTTTGGGTATGGCAAGCCCATCCCCCTCTCCCTGCCTCCCCCTTGCCTCCTTCAACTAGGCTGCTGTGGTCAGAGGTCGTAAATTCCTGAGAAGACCTCATGGACACACAGTTATAGAGAGTAGTTTTTCATGGAGACAAAGGAAATCCTTCCACCTCACAGAACTTGAGGTACGAACACATTTCATGTTCCGGAGAAAGTATAAAAGATCGGTGAAGAATCCAGCTACGAACTGGTCTGTTTGTCACAACTTGGGACGCTCATGGGAGACTGTGTGGCCACATGACCATAAAGCTGTTTATATCATAGCCCCAGATATGAGGTTTACATCTAATTGTTGTATAAGATGAATGAGTGAGTATGATACTGTTTACACAATTTTACAATGTGATTTTGGACTGTTTAATGAAGGAAAACTCAAAAAGGGAATTGGATTCAAACTAAATCAGAGGACCGCCCCTGAGCTCAGTTAGGGCCAGACATCCTGGGACATCCCTTTCCTGCCATTCCGAATAAAACCCAACTTTGAGAAATTATCACCAGACCATGTTTTTCTCCATTAGGAGGGGAACAAAGGTTGTGGACAAAGCTTACCTTAATTACGAGATGGCTAAAGGTGTAGACCATTGCTGAATCTTTTTAACTATACCACGTGGTTAAACTCTTAGACTATCGATACCGACAGAATAGGAACAAGTCTTTGACATTGATTGCTAGTCTGCAGCTAGGAATTCGGCATCATTGAACGCGAAGAAAGACAACCACCGAAACATCCAGACGGACAATTCTATTAAATAAATGAACTTTTCACCAGCGATCAAGGCGACACACTGAGAGTAAATATATATATTGATTGCAATTGTTCCCGACTGAGTGAGCGTTCATGTGTAAGGATTAGCATTTCAATTGTTATAGTTATCACTTTGTAGTGACTTCTTAGTCGACCCCCACTTCCCCTTTGTCTAACAAGCCACCATGCCGGGTTTAGCCCACTAGGGCACATCCTCCTATCATTACATTTACCTTTGTTTGTTTGTTTATGCATTTCTGTGAATTACTTAGTTAGTAATAAATAAATGATTTTAGACAATTGATGTATGGATGACATGTAATGAAGACTGGGTTCGTGCAGATAACCAACAATTTACGACGTTAGGAATGAGACTAACGTGAGGTAACGTAAATAATTCATTAATTTGAAGACTATTTGATCAGATAAAATATCTGAAAAGTTATTTTAGGAAATGATAACTTTGTAATATGAATATTTTTCCTTGGTGCCCCGACTTCCTAGTTAATTAGTTATGTGATTAATCAGTTGATCACATAGTAACTAATTACAGAGAATATTTGATAAAAACTATCAGTCTTCAGTTAATGATAGTAAAGACACTACAAGTGCTAGACATATTCATTTTAAAAAATTGAAACATTTATCCATTCTGGTTGAGGTCTCATCAATGTTACGTACTTGACTGAGCGCATCATCAAGACATTCTATAGGGTATGAACAGATCTCAAATGTAGTCTGTTTTACTAGTACAAATCAAGTCAAATTTCATTGGTTGGGTACCCATATTTAGCAGATGTTATCGCGAGTGTAGTGAAGTTCTTATGTTCCTAGAGTACAGTAATACCTGACAGAACAAAAGGTTTCAGTCTCAGAAATTGGTGTATGGTAAAACCTTTTTCAGAAATGTGGGATTGACTAGAGGCATGTAGGATACTCTTCTTATCTGTAGGCTTGGAATACAAAGTAGTAGACAAGGAACCTGAGTCAAGGCACACAAGGGTATTAAGGAAAGACATCTCGTCTCAGGCTAATCGAGGCTGTGAACTTGGGGTAAGCGATAAAGTCATCAAATACATTGAAGGGACCCTTCCAAACGAGAAACACAACAATATATATTTTTCACATATAGTGCATTTGGAAAGTATTCAGACCCAATCTACACACAATACCCCATAAAGACAAAAGCAAAAAGTCTTATTTTTTAAAACCCTGGAAATATTACATTTACATAAGTTTTCAGACCCTTTACTCAGTACTTTGTTGAACCACCATTGGCACTGATTGAAGCCTTGCCTTCTTGGGTATGACACTACATGCTTGGCACACCTATATTTGAGGATTTTCTCCCATTCTTCTTTGCAGATCCTCTCAAGCTCTGTCAGGTTGAATGAAGAGCGTTGCTGCACAGCTATTTTCAGGTCTCTTTAGAGATGTTCGATTGGGTTCAAGTCCAGGCTCTGGCTGGGCCACTCAAGGACATTCAGAGACTTGTCCTGAAGCAACTCCTGCACTGTCTTGGCTCTGTGCTTAGGGTCGTTATCCTGTTGGAAGGTGAAACTTCGCCGCAGTCTGATGTCCTGAGCACTCTGGAGCAGAATTTCATCAAGGATCTCTCTGTACTTTGCTCTGTTCATCTTTCCCTCAATCCTGACTAGTCAACCAGTCGCTGCCACTGAAAAACATCCCCATAGCATGATTCTGCCAACACCATGTTTCACTGTAGGGATGGATTTGGCCAGGTGATGAGCGGTGCCTGGTTTCATCCAAACGTGAAGCTTGGCATTCAGGCCAAAAAGTTCAATCTTGCTTTCATCAAACCACTTAATCTTGTTTCTCGTGGTATGAGAGTCTTTAGGTACCTTTTGGCAAACTCCAAGCGGGCTGTCTTGTGCCTTTTACTGAGGAGTGGTTTCTGTCTGGCCACTCTACCATAAAGGCCTGATTTGGTGGAGTGCTGCAAAGATGATTGTCCTTCTGGAAGGTTCTCACATCTCCACAGAGGAACTCTGGCCCTCTGTCAGACTGACCATCGCATTCTTGGTCACCTCCCTGACCAAGGCTCTTCTCCCCCGATTTCTCAGTTTGGCCTGGTTGACAGCTCTAAGAGTCGTCTTGGTGGTTCCACTGTGTTCTTGGGGACCTTCAACGCTGCAGAAATGTTTTGTTAACCTTCTCCAGATCTGTGCCTCTACACAATTCTGTCACGGAGCTCTAGAGAAAATTTTTCGACCCCATGGCTTGGTTTTTGCTCTGACATGCCCTGTCAACTGTGGGACCTTTTATATAGACAGGTGTGTTCCTTTCCAAATCACGTCCAATCAATTGAATTTAACACAGGTGGATTTCTAAAAACCTGTTTCGCTTTGTTATTATGGGGTATTGCGTGTAGATTGAGAATTTTTATTTATTTAATCCATTTTAGAATAAGGCTGTAATTTTACAAAATGTGGGAAAAATGAAGGGGTGTGTATACTTTCCAAATGCACGGTAAGTACATGTTGGGATAAAGGGTTTTCGTGCCAAATAAACTTGTCTTCCAGATAACCCATAAATAGACATGCATAGTCAAGAGGTCAAATGCAGCCCATAGCCACACAATGATTTTGTAAATAGTATCAAATAGTAACAATGTATATACATACAGTTGAAGTCTGAAGTTTACATACACCTTAGCCAAATAAACTGAGTTTAAATGTTTCACCATTTCTGACATTTAGTCCAAGTAAAAAGTCCCTGTCTTAGGTCAGTTAGGATCACCACTTTAGTTTAAGAATGTGAAATGTCAGAATAATAGAGAGAATGACTTATTTCAGATTTGATTTATTTCGTCCCATTTCCAGTGGGTCAAAATTTTACATACACTCAATTAGTATTTGGTAGCATTGCCTTTAAATTGTTTAACTTGGGTCAAACATTTCGGGTAGCCTTCCACAAGCTTCCCACAATAAGTTGGATGAACTTTGGAATATTCCTCCTGACAGAGCTGAGTCAGGTTTGTAGGCCTCCCTGCTCGCACTCGCTTTTTCAGTTCTGCCCATAAATTTTCTATGGGATTGAGGTCAGGGCTTTGTGATGGCCACTCCAATACCCTGACTTTGTTGTCCTGAAGCCATTTTGCCACAACTTTGGAAGTATGCTTGGGTTATTGTCCAATTGGAAGACCAATTTGTGACCAAGCTTTAACTTCTTGACTGATATCTTCAGATGTTGCTTAAAAATATATCCACATAATTGTCCTCCCTCATGATGCCATCTATTTTGTGAAGAGCACCATTCCCTCCTGCAGCAAAGCACCCTCACAACATGATCCTGCCACCCCTGTGCTTCAAGGTTGGGAGGGTGTTCTTCGGCTTGCAAGCATCCCCCTTTTCCCTCCGAACATAATGATGGTCATTATGGCCAAACAGTTCTATTTTTGTTTCATCCGACCAGAGGACATTTCTCCAAAAAGTACAATCTTTGTCCCCATGTGCAGTTGCAAACCGTAGTCTGGCTTTTTCATGGCGGTTTTGGAGCAGTGGCTTCTTCCTTGCTGAGCGGCCTTTCAGGTTATTTTTTATTTTTATTTTTTACCTTTATTTAACCAGGCAAGTCAGTTAAGCACATATTCTTATTTTCAATGACGGCCTGGGAACAGTGGGTTAACTGCCTGTTCAGGGGCAGAACGACAAATTTGTACCTTGTCAGCTCGGGGGTTTGAACTCGCAACCTTCCGGTTACTAGTCCAACGCTCTAACCACTAGGCAACGCTGCTAGGCTGGGCTACGCTGCCGCCCCCCGTTATGTTAATATAGGAGTCGTTTAACTGTGGATATAGATACCTTTGTACCTGTTTCCTCCAGTATCTTCAAAAGTCCTTTGCTGTTGTTATAGAATTGATTTGCACTAAAGTACGTTCATCTCTAGGAGACAGAACACATTTCCTTCCTGAGCGGTGTGACGGCTGCGTGGTCCCATGGTGTTTATACTTGCGTACTATTGTTTGTACAGATGAACGTGGTACCTTCAGATGTTTGGAAATTGCTCCCAAGGATGAACCAGACTTGTGGAGGTCTACAATTTTTTTCTGAGGTCTTGGCTGATATCTTTTTATTTTCCCATGATGTTAAGCAAAGAGGCACTGAGTTTGAAGGTAGGCCTTGAAATACATCCACAGGTACAACTCCAATTGACTCAAATGATGTCAATTAGTCTATCCGAAGCTTCTAAAACTGTGACATCATTTTTTGGAATATTCCAAGCTGTTTAAAAGGCACAGTCAACATAGTGCATGTAAATTTCTGACCCACTGGAATTGTGATACAGTGAACTATAAGTGAAATAATCTGTCTTTAAACAATTGTTGGAAAATTACTTGTGTCATGCACAAAGTAGATGCCTTAACCAACTTGCCAAAACTGTAGTTTATTAAAAAGAAATGTGTGGAGTGGTTGAACAACAGGTTTAAATGTCTCCAACCTAAGTGTATGTAAACTTCAACTTTTTAATATATATACTGCTCAAAAAATAAAGGGAACACTAAAATAACACATCCTAGATCTGAATGAATGAAATATTCTTATTAAAAACGTTTCTTTATATAGTGGAATGTGCTGGCAACAAAATCACACCAAAAATGATCAATGGAAATCAAATGTATCAACCCATGGAGGTCTGGATTTGGAGTCACACTCACAATTAAAGTGGAAAATCACACTACAGGCTGATCCAACTTTGATGTAATGTCCTTAAAACAAGTTAAAAATGAGGCTCAGTAGTGTATGTGGCCTCCACGTGCCTGTATGACCTCCCTACAACGCCTGGGCATGCTCCTGATGAGGTGGCGGATGGTCTCCTGAGGATCTCCTGCCAGACCTGGACTAAAGCATCCGCCAACTCCTGGACAGTCTGTGGTGCAATGTGGCGTTGGTGGATGGAGCGAGACATGATGTCCCAGATGTGCTCAATTGGATTCAGGTCTGGGGAACGGGCGGGCCAGTCCATAGCATCAATGCCTTCCTCTTGCAGGAACTGCTGACACACTCCAGCCACATGAGGTCCAGCATTGTCTTGCATTAGGAGGAACCCAGGGCCAACCGCACCAGCATATGGTCTCACAAGGGGTCTGAGGATCTCATCTCGGTACCTAATAGCAGTCAGGCTACCTCCGCCAAGCACATGGAGAGCTGTGCGGCCCTCCAAAGAAATGCCACCCCACACCATGACTGACCCACCGCCAAACTGGTCATGCTGGAGGATGTTGCAGGCAGCAGAACGTTCTCCACGGCGTCTCCAGACTGTCACGTCTGTCACATGTGCTCAGTGTGAACCTGCTTTCATCTGTGAAGAGCACCGTGCGCCAGTGGCAAATTTTCCAATCTTGGTGTTCTCTGGCAAATGTCAAACGTCCTGCACGGTGTTGGGCTGTAAGCACAACCCCCACTTGTGGACGTCGGGCCCTCATACCACTCTCATGGAGTCTGTTTCTGAACGTTTGAGCAGACACATGCACATTTGTGGCCTGCTGGAAGTCATTTTGCAGGGCTCTGGCAGTGCTCCTCCTGCTCCTCCTTGCACAAAGGTGGAGGTAGCGGTCCTGCTGCTGGGTTGTTGCCCTCCTACGGCCTCCTCCACGTCTCCTGATGTACTGGCCTGTCTCCTGGTAGCGCCTCCATGCTCTGGACACTATGCTGACAGACACAGCAAACCTTCTTGCCACAGCTCGTATTGATGTGCCATCCTGGATGAGCTGCACTACCTGAGCCACTTGTGTGGGTTGTAGACTCCGTCTCATGCTACCACTAGAGTGAAAGCACCACCAGCATTCAAAAGACCAAAACATCAGCCAGGAAGCATAGGAACTGAGAAGTGGTCTGTGGTTACCACCTGCAGAACCACTCCTTTATTGGGGGTGTCTTGCTAATTGCCTATAATTTCCACCTGTTGTCTATTCCATTTGCACAACAGCATGTGAAATGTATTGTCAATCAGTGTTGCTTCCTAAGTGGACAGTTTGATTTCACTGAAGTGTGATTGACTTGGAGTTACATTGTGTTGTTTAAGTGTTTCCTTTATTTTTTTGAGCAGTGTGTAAATATATATATATTATTTACACACTGCTCAAAGAAATTAAAGGAAACACTTAAACAACACAATGAGGGGGACACAACACATTCTACAGGTTTTTTGTCACCTCTCTGTTCCTAAAAATAACTTGATTCCTCCAGTCTTTTGTCATATTTTTCAACATCTAGGGCGATGAGAGATATCCAAGTAAACATCACACATTTTGAATTGTTTTATGGAAATCGCCAGTGCCTCTCAAATATGAGGGCAATTGTCTTATACTGGGGGAGTTAGAATAGTGGAATACACAAGGTTCAATTTTGAAATTTGGTAGTACATCAGCAGTTTTCCTCATGTCAATCACTGACAGTCACTCAATTAGCCCATGTCAGCTAACATTTTATAGATTAATAGGTAAGTTAGTCTAGCCAGCTATCTAAACATTTGGAGCAATCATGGCTGAGTAATCAGGGGCCCTGACCTCCAGGGGTCCCCATTGATTTTGTTAGTCCCTCTCACTCAGATATCCTATGCACATGGCAAAATGTGTAAAATTGCAACCAAAGCTTGCTTAGGGCTCCCAAAAGTGACTGATGATTGTCTGAAAGAAATTGATATAAAGAAAATTATGGGAGCTGTTTTGTTAGACTTCAGTGAAGCTTTTGACATTATCAATCATAGTTTGCTGCTGAAAAAAAACAGGTGTGTTATGGCTCTACATCCTCTGTCACACAGAGGGTGATCTTTAATGGAAGCCTATTACTATTACTACCTATTACTTACTCAACTAGCCTTGAGTAAAGCCTATGTCACTGATGATTCAACATTATATGTCAGCTACCACAACAGGTGAAATCCCTGCAACACTTAAAGAGCTGCAGTCAGTTTTATAATCGATGGCTACTAATAAGCTGGACCTAAATATAAAATAAATGAAAGCATTGTATTTGGGCCAAATCATTTGCTAAACCGCATCTAAATCTTGTCATGAATAATGTGGCAATTGAGCATGTTGAGGACACTAAACTGCTTGGTGTAAGGATTGACCAGGGATGGGTGACTTTGATGGGGTTGGGGGCCACAAAAAACTGAAATCATGAAGGGCTGCATCGGCTCGTGGGTCTGCGTACCCGCATCCACATCCAATAATTCCCTAAATTCTAGACCTCACCTTAATCTGATAATGAATGGTGTGGCTGTTGAACAAATTGAGGAGATTAAATGACTTGGCGTTACCTTAGATTGTAAACTGTCATGGTCAAAACATAGATTCAATGGTTGTAAAGATGGCTCTAGTTTTATATTATCTTGATAATTGTCAAGTCATATGGTCAAGTGCTGCAAAGAAAGACCTAGTTAAACTGTGACTGGCCCAGAACAGAGCCACACATCTTGCTCTTCATTGTAATCAGAGGACTAATATTAATGCTATTCATGCCAGTCTCTCTTGGTTAAAGGTTGAGGAAAGACTGACTGCATCACTTCTTCTTTTTCTAAGAAACAATGTGTTGGAAATTCCAAATGGTTTGCATAGTCAACTTACAAAGCACTGACACACACACTTACCCCACCAGACATGCCACCAGGGGTCTTTTCACAGTCCCAAGGTCCAGAACAAATTCAAGGAAATGTACAGTATTATACAGAGCCATGAGTACATGGAACTCCATTCCATCTTGCACAGTGTAAAACCTGGTTTTTAAAAAAACAAATAAAGCAACACCTCACAGCACAATGCCTCTCCCCCATGTGACCTGTTGTGTGTATGTACTGACATGTATGGGTACTGACAGATGCACACACACTACATGTTAATGTTTTTAAATGTATGTCAATTGTAAAGTATTTTAAAAAATAAGAAAAATTATACTTTGTTTTTATTGTAGGAACACAAAGAAAGTACAAAGAAAGTCAAATAAAAGAACAACAAAAAAAGATCTGGCAGTTAAGGTGCACTTCATACCTTCATCATCATATCATCATATAACATCTTTGAATTAGACCTTTTCCAAGTACGAAACCCATTTTCCCCAGTATTCATGACCTCTCTCCTGTTGAGTACTTAAAGCAAAGGTCATACGCTCCATGTGGTGTATTTCTTCTACAATGTCTATCTATTGTATCACTGTGTTTGTTTTTTGTTTTTTGTAGCCATTTCCTAGTAATAACCTTTTTACTGGCTGCCAGTAGGACCTTCAAGAGGTACTTTTCTATATTGTGTAAGTTATCAGGTATTTCACCCATGTACAAAGAAATTAATGTTTGTTCTATGTCAAATCCCATTCTTTTTCCAATGCTAGATCTTATTTCTCCCCAATGAGCCAGTCTGTTGTGATTTCAGTTTAGGTGTTATGAAGAAACGTATAACATTCTGTTGCCCTTGGCGTTGGCTAATGGGCATCCTAATCAATTAAAAATAAATTAAAAAGGAGACAAACACACACACAGACTCTAACACACGCAGTTTACAAATAAACCCATTGAAATATTGTAGTATTGTACATTTCTAATAATAATTGAATAAGAATGTTCTAATGTGTGTATGTGGTATTGTAGGCTGTTTTTTGTTGTTGTGATTTGTTGTAATTGTTTTAATCCTGTTTGGGCTCAAGGAATGGGGACCTAATAAATACTAAATAGCCTACTAAAGGCTAGAAGCGGCTCTGGGACGATTTCAGCCACACCCATTGCTGACAGGTGCATAAAACGAGCACACCGCCATGCAATCTCCATAGACAAACATTGGCAGTAGAATGGCCTTACTGAAGAGCTCAGTGACTTTCAATGTGGCACCATCATAAGATGCCACCTTTCCAACAAGTCAGTTCATCAAATTTCTGCCCTGCTAGAGCTGCTCCGGTCAACTGTAAGTGTTCTTATTGTGAAGTGGAAACGTCTAGGAGTAACAACAGCTCAGCCACGAAGTGGTAGGCCACACAAGCTCACAGAACGGGACCGTGAATGCTTAAGTGAGTAAAAATCTTCTGTCCTCAGTTGCAACACTCACTACCGAGTTCCAAACTGCCTCTGTAAGCAACATCAATGTCAAGCGTTGGCTGGAGTGGTGCAAAGCTTGCCGCCATTGGACTCTGGAGTAGTGGAAACGTGTTCTCTGGAGTGATTAATCACACTTCACCATCTGGCAGTCCGACGGACGAATCTGGGTTTGGCGGATGCCAGGAGAACGCTACCTGCCCGAATGCATAATGTCAACTGTACAGGTTGGTGGATGAGGAATAATGGTCTGGGGCTGTTTTTCGATGTGGAATAACTTAACTGGTCTGCACAGAGCCCTGATCTCAACTCCATCAAACACCTTTGGGATGAATTGGAATGCCGACTGCGAGCCAGGCCTAATTGCCCAACATCAGTGCCCGACCTCACTAATGCTCGTGGCTGAATGGAAGCAAGTCCCTGCAGCAATGTTCCAACATCTAGTGAAAAGCCTCCCTAGAAGAGTGAAGGCTGTTATAGCAGCAAAAGGGGGACCAACTCCATATTAATGCCCATGATTTTGGAATGAGATGTTCGATGAGCAGGTTTCCACATACTTTTGGTCATGTAGTGTAGCTTCAGCCACGGTCCTACTTTTTCTTGAGCAGATGGTCAGGGGGCCGGAACAGAACTGCAAAAACTTTGTAGACTGCAAATTGACCGCAAGAAGCCCAAACAAATACAATATTTGACTAAAATATAATAATTTCAAACAATGCTTACATTTATATCCGATCACGTTTTTACAGTCTTGTGCACAATAATTAAAATAGATATAATAAAACGCAAAAAAAATCTGAGAATTTGAGGAACTAGAAGGTAAATTACTAGAATAATAATTCCTCAAGGATATCTAATGATTTCCCTCTGACTGGTCGCGTGGACATGCAAATTAGCCACAAAAAGTATCTAAAGAAGGCGGACCAAATCTGTGTCTGTATTTGGCTTGGTTAGTTTCGTAGGTATTTCAGTGTTCGGTCATTCTCTGAAAATGGCATCCGGGGAAAGGGCTTTCTGGCTTGAACTATGGAAGCATAAGAGCAAACGTCAAACCAGATTCCAAGTAGGCCTATAATCACTATTACTTCATGTTGCGAGGCGCACACATTGCGTCCTGGCACGCATCCACTTCAATGAAAGCGGGTCAGGATTTTCTCTCTCGTGCTCGCGCAATGGCGGAGGCGAGCCCCAACAGGAAAACCCCGAGTCAGCAAGTAGCCTAATCCAGGTAGTCTATTGCAATACATTCTCAGTAGACCCTTTATGAGCAAATAATTCGCAGTTTTAGCGAATCCTTGAATTCAGACGCCAATAATTAGATAAACGTATTGCTCGACACCTACAGGACTGGGAAATGCATTCTAAAATGTCAGGATCAATAATTTTGTAAAATGTGTCATGTGGGTTTTTATAGAGTCACTGAAATACAATACAATAACCACATTGAAACAAAGCATATCCCTTATAGAATACCCGAATATTCGGCCTGACATATGATTTTGATATTGCATGTTTGTTTCATACTGATGCAAGTGTAGAATTACTTATCCACACCAAATAAACATAATAGAATAGGAGTAGGATACATTGAAATGGTAAACTACACCCGCTGCAACCTGGTCTCAGAGAATGTTGTATTATTCTGTACATACATTGGAGAAAAAGCTCCATTTAGTAAGAAGTTACGTTTAATATGGTATGTATTAATTTGTGGATGTCCATCATCCATTTCATATGATTTGTAAAGAATTACAGCAGCTACTCTTCTTGAGGTCCACACAATGTTACAAATGTGCTAAATGTACAATATGTTACGAAATCCAATTTGTTGTGGCTAATGTTAAGGTTAGGAGTTAGGTTAAAGGGTTAAGGTTAGGGTACGGGTTAGCTAAAAGGGTTAAGGTTAGGGTTAGGGTTAGCTAACATGCTAAGTAGTTGCAAGATTGCTCAAAAGTAGTAAGTAGCTGAAAAGTTGCTCAAATGCTAAGGTTGTCCATGATGAGTTTCAAACATATAACCCTTGGGTTGCTAGACATTCACGTTATACGCCCACCTATTCATCCATAAGTAACCTTCTGTCTTATGTAACCATACCAAACATAATATAGCATACTAATTTGATTGTCCCGGAAGTCCCACTTCTAGTGTATGAGACCAGGCTGTATTTATGGCAACACATCTTATTATGCATTATCTGTTTGTTATTAATTTCCTCCTAATGGCCTAACCCGAAAGTAGTTTCTAGGCAGCCTCCATTGGTGTCTGAGAAAAATACAGAAACAAATATGATTTACCTTCCGTGTGTGCGCTACTTTGGGTTAGTCTGACTTCTGCGATCTGGACACACCTTTCAAATAGTCCACGCCTACTGCGTCCAAAATCTTGCCACTGGGTGGGGTCGACGCCAGGATTCGCTTTAATTGGCCCCCAATGAGAAACTTAACAACTCTATGTCGCGCAGGTCCCAGTCCGACATGGGTCGAGCGGTATAAATAGTGTATTGGTGCCTTGGTGCAAGATGAGCACCGATACCCAATAGACTTGCATGTGTTTCCCTACCAGTACATGAACATAGCAAAAATAATGCTGCAGCAAGCCCTCAAAGTGTCTGGTCGCAGTATGACCCCGCTGATCAAGTGGATGGAGAATTGGGCTGAGAGCTCAGTTTGCCGGAAGAAGATAGAGGCGGCGCACAGGGTGAAAACTCTGGAGGAAATGCCGGGACATACCGTCGCCAAATTTGTATGGGACCTCTTCGCCAAAAGGGGACTGTCCCGCCTCCACGAGCTGCAGGTAAATTATTTTGATGACTTGTTCATTTTTTTTTTTTAATTCACGACTTTCTTTCTATTGAAGCAAGACAGGCGCGTGAATGTATGGGATTGGTGTTTCATAATGTCTGACAAACAGAAATACCTTAAGGAATGTTTCATTGGCAGATTTAACTGGTCATCACACATTGTCTTGTAATATATAGGTTATGGCATTGCTGTTTGGTGTGGCATGGTCTTGTAGGGCAGACACTCTGTCACAGCCTCTCCTTACTTGTAGGCGACTGTATAACTTAACCACCAGTGTGTAATGTAAGTGCCCAGCAATTAAAAAGCAATGAGAGGGCCAACATAAACTATACTGTGATGACCTAAATGCACCAGACATGCAGTTGCTTATGCATAGACTATGTTAGCTAAATGGTATACATACATCAGTTCTTTTACACTGATAGGGCATTGAGCAGGAAAGTGCCGTAGGCCACTAGGGCACTTTTCTGTGCTTTGGGAAATACCTGCTGCCTCATAGGTGTAGATGGGGAGCACAAGGAGCAAAGCACAAACCTTTCTATCACAGCTTGACGGGTGCTCCCAAAGCTTTGAAAGTATTTCTACAGATTTTGTCCTTACACTTTACATCAAGCAGTTTTAAAATCAAATGAAATTTAATTTAAAACATGGGCCAAATACAACAGGTTTAGACCTTAGTGAAATGCTTACTTACAGGCCCTTAACCAACATGGAAGTTTTAAGAAAAATATATGTTAAGTAAAAAAATGAATTAGTAAAAAAATAAAATAAAGAGCAGCAGTAAAATAACAATAGCAAGGCTATATACAGGGGGTACCGGTACAGAGTAAATGTGCGGGGGAACCGGTTAATCGAGGTAATTGAGGTAATATGTACATGTAGGTAGAGTTAAAGTGACTATGCATAGATAATAAACAGAGAGTAGCAGCAGCAGTGTAAAAGGGGGGGGGCAATGCAAATAGTCTGGGTAGCCATTTGATTAGCTGTTCAGGATTCTTATGGCTTGGGGGTAGAAGCTGTTAAGAAGCCTTTTGGACCGAGACTTTGCGCTCCGGTACCACTTGCGGTGCGGTAGAGAACAGTCTATGACTAGGGTGGCTGGAGTCTTTTTTTTTAGGGGCCTTCCTCTGACACCACCTGGTATAGAGGTCCTGGATGGCAGGAAGCTTGGCCCCAGTGTAGTACTGGGCCGTACGCACTACCCTCTTGTAGTGCCTTGCGGGCGAAGGCCCGAGCAGTTTCCATACCAGGCAGTGATGCAACCAGCCAGGATGCTATCGATGGTGCAGCTGTAGAACTTTTTGAGGATCTGAGGACCCATGCCAAATCTTTTCAGTCAATCTTTTTCGTGCCCTCTTCACGACTGTCTTGGTGTGTTTGGACCTTGATAGTTTGTTGGTGATGTGGACACCAAGGAACCTGAAGCTCTCAACCTGCTCCACTACAGCCCCGTCGATGAGAATGGGGTCGTGCTCGGTCCTCCTTTTCCTGTGGTCCACAATCATCTCCTTTCTCTTGATCACGTTGAGGGAGAGGTTGTTGTCCTGACACCACACGGCCAGGTCTCTGACCTCCTTATAGGCTGTCTCATCTTTGTCTGTGATCAGGCCAACCACTGTTGTGCCACCTGCGAACTTAATGATGGCGTTGGAGTCGTGCCTGGCCATGAAGTCATGTGTGAACAGGGAGTACAAGAGGGGACTGAGCACATGCACCCCTGAGGGGCCCCTGTGTTGATGATCAGTGTGGCAGATGTGTTGATGCCTACCTTTGCCACCTGGGGGGCGGCCCATCAGGAAGTCCAGGATTCAGTTGCAGAGGGAGGTGTAGTAGTCTGTAATAGTTTGCAAGCACTGCCACATCCGACGAGCATCGGAGCCGGTGTAGTACGATTCAATCTTTATCCTGTATTGACTCTTTGCCTGTTTGATGGTTTGTTGGAGGGCAAAGCGGGATTCCTTATATGTTTCCGGGTTAGAGTCCCACTCCTTGAAAGTGGCAGCTCTACCCTTTAGCTCAGTGTGGATGTTGCATGTAATCCATAGCTTCTGGTTGGGGTATGTATGTACAGTCATGTACGTACAGTCATAGAACTGCAGCTAGGTCTGCTCACAACATGTTGATGCTACATCCATAGAAATAGATTATTTCTAATTCTATGGATGGTTCCATCTCCAGTGAATCATGCCATCTATATGCGTTGTGTACTAATGTGTTGTCTTCTCCCAGATTGAGGGTGTGAAGCGCTATGGGCCGATGTGGAAGGCCAGCTTCGGCCCTATCCTGACGGTGCACGTGGCAGAGCCAGCCCTGATTGAGCAAGTTCTGAGGCAGGAGGGCAAGACCCCCATCCGCTCTGACCTCTCCTCCTGGAAGGACTACAGGAAACAACGAGGTCATGGCTACGGGCTGCTCACAGCGTGGGTACCATCACTCTCCTCCTCTGCTGTCTCCCCTCCCATGCTTGTCATGCTAATCTGAGCTGTTCTGACATCAGGTTCATGTGCTGTTGACAGGAAGCAGGAAAGATTAACAGAGATGAAACAAAGACTTAAAAGGATACTTCAGGATTTTGGCAATGAAGCCCTTTATCTACTTCCCTAGAGTCTGATGAACTCGTGGATACCATGTCTCTGTGTGCAGTTTGAAGGAAGTTGCTAACTGGCATTAGCACAATTGCTAACTAGCGTTTAGGGCAATGAATGGAAGTCTATGGTATCAACTTCCAGTCATTGTGCTAACACTAGTTAGCATTGGCTAGCAAAACTACCTCTAACTTCCTTCACACTGGATGCAGAGACATATAAATGGTATCCATGAGTTTGCCAAAATCCTGAAGTATCCCTTTAAGACAAAGGACTAATTGGTCTAGAAGCCAGACAGACACAGACAGAGACTCAGGAAAGAGACAGATGTCAGCCTATGATCTATTATTACCTATGGGTTATAACATAATGATCAGGAAAATGAAAATGCTCACAGTTCAATTACAGTTCAATTAAGTAGCCTACAGTTACAGTTGGCTCAGCCTGTATAAAACATGTAAACTATTGGATGTTTCCTGTGCAAACTCATTGATGACATTATTTTCTGTTTACCTTACTTAGGGTTGAAAATCGCTGGGAACTTTAAATAAATTCCCTGGTTTTCCAAAAAACCTGGTTGGAGGATTCGGATTTCCTGCTTATTCCCTCCTTATTACAGGAATTTTCGGGAAAGTCATGGAATTTATTGAAAGTTCTAGGAATTTTGCAACGCTAACCTTAACTCTCTTCAGTGAAGGGGAGGAGTGGCAGGCGGTGCGGACTCTCCTGGGGAAGCACATGCTACATCCAAAGGCGGTGGAGGCCTACGACACCACTCTAAATGCCGTTGTTGATGACCTCATTGCTAAGCTCCGCCGCAGCAGGCACCAGAACCCCTGCGGTCTCGTCCCGAACATCAGCAGTGAGTTCTACCTCTTCGGCCTTGAAGGTAAGACCTATTTGCACTCAACCTGTTCTCTTTGTTTTTATTTTTACTTTTACACGGTGGCATATGAGTTCAGCATCCGAGGTCAGGTGTGAGGTTATCTGAGATCAGTCCTGTAATAAGACACAAGATCAGGAAGCAACTTTATTGTACCAAAGTCAATTAGCATTGTGGGCTTCTAGTTTTGTCTATTACCACCACTTACTTGTGTATGGTAGGATAGGGTATTCTGACAAGTCTATAATAGGCTTGATTGGATCTGTATTACAGAGGGAAAACAAACAAAGCCCTTCTGGAAAGCCCTTCAAACCCTTCTCACCCTTGACCTGTGCCTGTCATCCTCTCTGCAGGGATCTCCTCAGTCTTGTTCGAGTCCAAGATTGGTTGCCTAGACCCTGTGGTTCCCATGGAGACAGAGTGTTTCATCAAGTCAATTAACACCATGTTTGTCATGACACTCCTCACCATGGCTATGCCCGCCTGGTTACACAAGCTGTTTCCCATGCCCTGGGACACTTTCTGCCAATGCTGGGACTACATTTTCCAATTCGGTGAGCTGCCATCTTTGATAGCCTCATACTATTGTTACATATGGTGTATTTATTCCTTGTGTTATTATCATTCTATTATATATATTTTTTCCCCTCTGCATTGTTGGGAAGGGCCCATAAGTAAGCATGTCACTGTTAGTCTACAACTGTTGTTTACGAAGCATGTGACAAATAAATGGCTCCACCTTGGTTTAATTCTGTCAACTCTTTAGTACATATCACTTTTTACATTAGATCTATTTAACTTCACTGACCTACTTAGAATTATTAGATGCCCCCAGTGGTTAGTTACCCTCTACAGATCGATTTCTAGTAACTTGCTATAAATAGTTCCCATTCTGTAGGACCCATAGTGCATGTGGCTGCCTTCCATTCATCACATGTAATCCCTGTATTAAGCTTTCCCAGAGGTCTATTTTTTATTTTCCAAGCTATACAGATTCCCTTAGTTGGACTAGAGCTCCTTCAGATCTGGGTTCAAAAACTATTTGAAATACTTCAGCTGGAATTGATTGATGATTAGTGCTTTGGAACCAATGCAAGCCCCGCCCATCTGGCATTCGTTAGGCTAAAGCAAACGCTGAAAGTATTTCAAATATTTTAAAGAGTATTTGAACCCAGATCTGAGATTTTTTTACTCTGATCTCTCTCCTTGCAGCTAAAGGTCACATTGACCAGCGTCTGAAGGAGGAAGCGGAGAAGGTGGCGCGGGGAGAGGAGGTGGAGGGGCGATATCTGACCTACTTCCTGACCCGCACAGGGCTGCCCATGAAGACGGTGTACAGCAACGTCACGGAGATGCTTCTGGCTGGGGTGGACACGGTGAAGACAAACTCTCATGTCTTCTTCCTCTTGCATCTCTCCCTCCTCATTGTCTTCTCTGCCCTAATCGCTCCATCTTTGAGCCTGCTCTTTACTATTAGTTTATAAAATATCCAATAGTCATACATCTCCATTTCCTCTCACTCCTAGTCAAAAGTATACTATATAATTGAGTAAATCACAGCATACTACCTCTTCTTAAGCAGTAAGGAGCTCACTATCCTCTCCATCCACTGCTAGTGACCTTATGGTGAATCATCCTTCTGGCGTACTGACCTGTTGTGTCTTGTGTGTGTTCAGATCTCCAGCACCATGTCCTGGTCCCTGTACGAACTATCTCGGCACCCCGAGGTGCAGGCCTCACTGAGGGAGGAGGTACTGGCCGTGATGGGGGGTCGGAGGGTGCCTGGGGCTGTTGACGTGGCTCGCATGCCCCTCATGAAGGCTGTGGTGAAGGAGGTGCTCAGGTAAGTGCTCATAGTACCTCATTATGTAATTAAGGGGAGCTCAATTCATCCACTACCAATTTGAATGAACTATGTACCCCTGATTCAATCAACTACAACCAATCGATCAAGCATTAGACTGATCAGTCACACTGACATTGTTATGTTTTGGCTTCTCCAGACTTTATCCTGTTATTGCGGCCAATTCCAGGGTCATCGCTGACAAAGACATCCAGGTCGGAGGCTACCTCCTCCCCAAAAACGTAAGTGTTGACTTGATGTTGAGTGCTTCTTTGTCCAAATTTTTGGAACAATCTGATGTGATATTAAGGTGGGAAGAAGGCAAACATATGTAATGGAAGGATTTTACCAAGTTTTTTCAAACGGATTCCTACCAATTCACAAGTCTATCTTATCCAGACTCTGATCACCCTCTGCCACTTCGCCACATCCCGGAATGCAGCATTTTTCCCGAACCCGGATACATTCCAGCCCCATCGCTGGCTGAACAGGTACAAAGGCCACCACCCTTACGCCTCAGTGCCCTTCGGCGTGGGCAAACGCAGCTGCATCGGCCGCCGCATTGCAGAGCTGGAGGTCTACCTGGCACTGGCACGAGTGAGTAGATCTTTGATCACTTTTACAGCTAGGCTTTGGCAGTGAGGTTCTCTGTAAATGACATATAATTTCCATAGCGTTTTGAGTCCTAGTACATTTTCATCCTCATAGCGGACTTCCATTCTTCCAAGTACTGTACATGTGAGGGGCGCCCTCTCATTTTCTCAACCCCTCTCCTGGTCCCCTCAGATTCTGATGCAGTTTGATGTGAAGCCCGATCCAGAAGGCAGTGGTGCAGCAGTCAAACCCATGACCCGGACACTGCTGGTGCCAGAGAGCGAGATCAACCTGCAGTTCATCGAGAGATGAGCGAGCCAATAACATGCTGAACACTAGCTATGTGCATTTGACAGTGACTGACAATCCCAGTCTCTCAGAGTGAGACAAATGGGAGCACTGGGGGATAAAGAGGGCCCAACTGAAGCTGAAACCCTGCAGGCCTCAACCCACAGACCAGGCCCTCAGACCCTCAGAACTCAAGCCCAGATGGTTTGGGCATAGTACTTTAATGACAAGTGATTTTCCATCTCAATACCAGGTTGATTACCCTTGCACCACTTAAACTTTGTGCTTTATTCAATAATGCTCATGAGTGCAATATCACTTATACTTACTTGTGGTTTAGATTGTAGCCAATGATATTACCAGTAGCCAATGATATTCCCAGTGGAATCTCTGATAACTACATTATGTTCCTCTCACCTAACTAGACATGAATTGCAATTTTACTGATTTGATTAAATTAAGTTGCAAGTATGCATCTTGATCATAGCATGTAATGGTCAGTCCACCAAAACCAGAATCACCCCTTTTAGGCAGTCTTCAAGATTCATTTATTATAGGCCTATTTGTGTAGTACCAGTAAAACATTTGGACACACCTACTCATTCAAGAGTATTTTTGTAAAAAAATATGTTTTACTATTTTCTACATTGTAGAATAATAGTGAAGACATCAACACTATGAAATAACACATATGGAATCATGGAGTAGCCGAAAAAAGTGTTAATCAAAAGTTATATTTGAGATTCTTCAAAGTAGCCACCCTTTGCCTTGACAACAGCTTTGCACACTCTTGGCATTCTCTGAACCAGTTCATGAGGTAGTCACCTGGAATGCATTTCAATTGACAGGTGTTAATTTGTGGAATGTATTTTAATGTGTTTGATCCAATCAGTTGGGTTGTGACAAGGTAGGGTTGATATACAGAAGATAGCCCTATTTGGTAAAAATACCAAGTCCATACTATGGCAAGAACAGCTCAAATAAGCAAAGAGAAACGACATTCCATCATTACTTTAAGACATGAAGGTCAGTCAATCCGGAAAATGTCAAGAACTTTGAAAGTTTCTCGAAGTGCAGTCAATGATGAAACTGGCTCTCATGAGGATCGCCACGGGAAAGGAAGAACCAGAGTTACCTTTGCTGCAGATGATATGTTCATTAGAGTTACCAGCCTCAGAAATTGCAGCCCAAATAAATGCTTCAGAGTTCCAGTATCAGACACATCTCGACATCAACTGTTCAGAGGAGACTGTGTGAATCAGGCCTTCATGGATGAATTGCTACAAAGAAACCACATCTAAAGGACACCAATAAGAAGAAGAGACTTGCTTGGGCCAAGAAACACGAGCAATGGACATTACACCGGTGTAAATCTGTCCTTTGGTCTGAACAGTCCAAATTTGAGCTTTTGGTTCCAACCGCCGTGTCTTTGTGAGACGCAGAGTAGGTGAACGAATAATCTCGACATGTGTGTTTCCCACCGTGAAGCATGGAGGAGGTGGTGATATGGTGTGAGGGTGCTTTGATGGTTACACTGTGAGTGATTTATTTAGAATTCAAGGAACACTTAACCAGCATGGCTACCACAGCATTCTGCAGCGATACGCCATCCCATCTGGTTTGCGCCATCCCATCTTAGTGAGACGATCACTTGTTTTTCAACAGGACAATGACCTAACACACCTCCAGGCTGTGTAAGGGATATTTGACCAAGAAGGAGAGTGATGGAGTGCTTCATCAGATGACCTGGCCTCCAATCACCCGACCTCAACCCAATTGAGATGGTTTGGGATGAAGTGGACCGCAGAGTGAAGGAAAAGCAGCCAACAAGTGCTCAGCATATGTGGGAACTTCTTCAAGACTATTGGCAAAGCATTCAAGGTGAAGCTGATTGAGAGAATGCCAAGAGTGTGCAAAGCTGTCATCGAGGCAAAAAGGTGGCTACTTTGAAGAATCTCAAATATAAAATAAATTTGGATTTGATTAACACTTTTTTGTTTACTACATGATTCCATGTGTGTAATTTCATTGTTTTTATGTCTTCACTATTATTCTACAATTTAGAAAATAGTACAAAAATAAAGAAAAAACCTTGAATGGAGTAGGTGTGTCCAAACTTTTGACTGGTACTGTATTATACTAGAACATGCAACTTATGTTTACAGCTGTGTTGGTAATGCATTGTTCTGTTCATAACAAGAACAGTTCTAACTCATTCCTTAGCTTAGACAAACAGAAAGCAACTTATTCCTCTCTAATTTAAATCATAGATTGGCAGAGGCCAAGCCAAACCAAACTTCAGTTGCATTTATTAAATGTTTACGCATTGCTGATGAAGATGCTAAAAAATGCTTATAAATATGCCGTGTACTGCCTTTAGAAGAGTGTTGTTGAATTATTATTAGTTTGGACAAAACTGTGATGTTTCTATCAGAATGGTGCTCATATGGTGCTTATATAGTGCTCATTAGAGTCTTAGTGAAAAATGGCAGCTGGTGGGACTAACATGGTGCTTCATATCCTCCCACCTGGGTTACTCTGTTTACAAACACTTGTCTTTTTAAAAGTCTTATATGAAGTCGTACTCAGTTGTACAAAACTATGTATCCTCTGTGAGTTGTCTGTATCACTTACGTCAAAAAAAATATTTGTGTGTTAGCCTTTTTCTACATCTAGAACCTGACGTGACTTGTATGATGTGGTGCTTCAAAATGCTTTTTTTCTCTGTTGGCATAACACATTATAAAAAGGGTACAAAATCATTTTGTAATTGTTCGCCATTAAAAGAATGTCATACATGTATGCATGGTCTTCTGTTTTCCTAGAAATGTGAAAGTCACGCTAGCTTGGGGCATATTTTCCTGTCAGGCATTCTGGTTGTAGCTTGTCTGTGGTTCAAACTGATTGGATAATATTTAGACATGAATGCCGCTGCTGGGTATTGCTCTTCCTGTGAGACGTGTCTGTGGGGACATTCATTGTGCTACCTCCTGTACATTAGTGCTAAGTTTGCAAGTCAACAGTATGCATCACATAACTGCTCTACCCCCACATACATTCTACAAAACCCTCATCCTCCTATCTAATCTTTGGCTGCCCTGTGGATGACTGATGAAAGTGAGTTTTTTTTTTACAAAACCCCTGACTGTCCAAAAAGACCCCAATCACACAGGAACAAAGGTTGACTGACAGGAATCAACCCTCTAGATTAGAAGTTGTGTTAAAGGGTACACTGCAGTAAGAGGTCTACTCAAGTAATGTGTTCTTGTGATGGGTATGCATCTCTTTCTGAGTAAAATACCAAACACACTTTACCTGCAATTAAACTTGCTTAACTCTCCAAAATGTTCTGGTTATGAACAGAACAATGCATTACCAACACAGCTGTAAACATATGGTGCATGTTCATGTATTATACATGAATAGGCCTAGAATTAATATTGAAGACTGCCTAAAGGGGTGGTTGTGGTTTTGGTGGATTGAAATGCCAGAACAAAAACATCTATAGCCAGTGGCTGTTGGTCTATTGGAGGTAATAGTTCAATAATATAAATTCAGTCAGAGCTGAAATGTTTCCAAAATGGTTAATGATTCAGAGGCTCTTTTTTTTCTCTTCTTTTCCCCCTCTGCCTGGCAGAGGCAGCAGCAGAGGTGGGGGCCTTAGGTGTCTGTGCTGGACTTTAACAGGTGACTGACTGTAAAGCAGTGTGTCTGTGCCTGTAGGTGGCTATACTGACTCAGAGGTATAGTTTGTATATTGTCTGTTGTCTGGTAAACAGACAACACATAGCAGGGTGTGTTGAAGGGGATGTGGAGGTGGGGTACATCAGTGGTATATGATTGTATAGGTGGAAAGTTAATAGCAAAAGCTGAAATTGGTAACACAAACGATAGATTTTGATGATTGATTTAGCTTTTTCAGAGTTGCCCAATTGATTAGTGTGATTCTTCATCCTAATTTTTTTGAATAAAGTTCTATAAAATAAATAGTCCTTTGTGAATCTGTTGGTAAATTCAAAGATGGTTCAGTATGAAGATATGTAGAAACTGCTTTGCGATATCACTGCAACCTTGGCTAACTCATGCCTAGAAACACATCTTCAGGTCTAATGGTCTAATCTCGTGCCGAACTTCACATGTGCAGGCCATCTAATCAAAGGCATCCCTTTGATGTAAAGTTGTTTTTGATGATAATGTCAACGTATCAGTTTGTCACGTTCACGCAGTTGGAATAATAACATGTTCAGCTACTTAAGACTGGGTCAAATCTAGGTTGTGCCTTTAAATTTTGAGAAAATGAACAACTAAGGAAGAATTTTTTATTTCTCTCATTGACTTCTCAAACCCCGAACTCTGGTCTACCGAGTCTCCTTCGCAAGCATTCCTGGAAGTTTCGCAATGTTGGGCCTCTGAGTTTAGAACCTCTGTGGTAAACCATAAAATTATATTTCTATGGGTAAAACCAGAGATATTAGGAGTATCTCTGGGAAAAAAAGGGTGTTTTGACTAAACCACCAGTCATCATTAATTGCACATATCCTATGAGTTCACATAGCTACTCGAACCACATAGCATGTATTTTTATCACAGAGAATCACATTGAAATAAAGTGCAAACATTTTGGGGCCAACCACTTATGTAAACAGAGAGGAAGCGGTGAATCGAGAGGTATTACTGGGCCAAAAATCTATTGTCTCCAGCAGGTGGCGTTTTTTTCAAAGTGTCAAATTTGGTCAACACTCGCTTGGGTCCGCATGCGCCATGCTGATTTTGTCCACCCACACCAGACGCAATCAGGGAACACAGGTTGAAATATCAAAACGAACACTGAACCAACTATATTAATTTGGGGACAGACTGAAAAGCAATAAACATTTCTAGCAATTTAGCTAGCTAGCTTGCTGTTGCTAGCTAATTTGTCCTGGGATATAAACACTGGGTTGCTATTTTACCTGAAATGCACAAGATCCTCTAATCCAATAAGTAATTCACAGATAAAAGGGTAAACTGAGTTAGTTTCTCGTAATCGCTCCTCCTTCAGGCTTCTTCTTCTTCGGACTTGATATGGAGGTTGGCAAATAACTTTAAGGTGCATTACCACTACCAACTGGACTGTGGACCTTAGTTCATCTTTCAATCACCCACATGGGTATATGCTCCTAAAATCCAATGAGGTGATGGGAGAGGTGGGACTTGCAGCGCATCAAGCGTCACAAATAGAACCAAGTTCGACTTTAGCGCCTGGCTATGCAAACGCACACTGACATGTGTGAGCAGTGTGGGTGCAAAAACAAATGTATACATAAATGTTATTTCATCATTGAACCCACACTGCTCACGACGCTTGACACGTTGCAAGTTCCGCCGCTCCCATCTCCTCATTGGTTTTTAGGAGCATATACCCACATGGGTGATTGAGACAAACTGACGTCCACACTCCAGTCCAGTTGGTAGTGCACCTTAAAGTTGATGCCAACCACCATATAAAGTCCAAAGAAGAAGAATGTTTCATGGTTTTTGACCTGTCACCAAATAAATATAGTTGGTTCAGAGTTTGTTTTGATATTTCAACCTGCGTGTCCTGATCGCGTCTGGTGTGGGTGGACAAAATCAACATGCGCGCGATGGCGTGTGCGGTCTGATCACCATGTTAGGTTGTGACGAGTGCTATAACATTTTCCTTCTTTAGAAGTAGCTAAGCAGGCTAGCGTTAGTTAGCAAATTAATTTGCTAGCTATCATACATTAGGCGTATATTAATAATTATATAGTTCATATAAGTAGACATACAATCATGATTGACTGTAGCACATATAAAGCAACGACAAGCTACCGGTGGCTGAAAACGGATAAACGAGTGACGAATTTCCGGGCAAGGGCAGTCCATTTAAAAATCATTCCTTTCTCCCTAGTCTCTTTTTATATATATTTTTTTTAAACAATAAATCAATACATAAAGCACATGAGGGAACATAAGCATACATAGATTACAAACAATGGACAATCGAGCTAGGGGGTACAATATCACATTACAATTACACAAGGACCTTAAGGGACATACTGCACATATACTTACAATTCTAACAGCTTTTTTGTTAGTAGAGCATTTAACCGTCTTAAAATACAATTCAATTTATTTTTGTAGGGTACAAATATGTGGTTTTCTGTTTGTAAATTTACATTTGTGTATATGAAATTTGGCCAAAAGAATAATGAAATGAATTACATACAAATGTTTACATACAGCTTATTTCTATTGTATGTAAAGAATCCAAACAGTACATCTCTCCACAATAGTGTAAAATCTTCATAAATGTGTTCAATTATAAACCTACTGATGTCTTGCCACAGTTTTCTTACATGCATACAATGCCAAAAAAGATGCACAGCTGTTCCTGGGTGGTCATTACAAAAGGAGCAATTTTAGTTGATGTTTTCCTTAAACGTCTTCATATAGTGGTTGGCAGGATAATATTTATGAATAATTTTAAAGGAAACTTCCTTCATTTTGTTAACAAGTAGGTATGTGTGTGGCAACATCCAAACTTTTTTCCAACAGATATTATCAATAAATCCATTCCAATAAGGCATGACATAAGATATAGATATGGATAGTCTGATGTAAATGAGCCAGTCCTGTTGGTGGCGACAATGCACGTTACCGGAACATTATGAAGACGACGGCCAACGACATTTCCTGTGCGTACCGGAAATGTGTTTCGTTCTGTTATTGTTAGCATGAATGTAACTAGCTAGCTAATTTCGAATATAACAGAAACATATAGCAATTGTGTTGATTTATTCGAAGTTCAACGTACCTGAATAGACTCTAGTTGGCTGATAAACCAGCCTGAGACGAGGTAAGTAGAGGAATAAGCGAAGAGGCTGCTTCATTAGATAACCATGATGTGAAATGTTCCTAGCTTTGAAGACCATTAACGTTACTGCTGTATCGACATCAAACTAGCTAGCAATAGCATACATAGCACAACTTGCCGAAATATCTATTCCCAGGAAGCCCCGATTCAAACTCACATTCATCAGCTCAAGTTTCATTTGAACCAGAATCTGGCCTTACAGGACGGAGACGTTGATATGGCGAATCTCCTTTCAGCCCCAAGAAGCAGCCATTCACCAGCTTTTCAAGCTTAATAATGTCAAAATACATTCGTTACTCACCAAATATAGATTTTTAATGAGCAACTATCGTAATGTACTGCCTTCACGGCCGGTATGTACTTCGGCCGGTATGTAAAAATGGCTATTCGGCACCTCTACCTGTTGTAGACTTCCGACCTATTCATGGAAGCAGGGTTTGTGATAACCGGGATCTTTTTTTGGATGTACAATACGTCAGTAAATGTCGATATTTGCTAGTCGAATCTCCATATTTGTTGAGTACATGCTTCCCATTTACCGCCCATCTCTGACTAATACCTTACTCTCTCGTCTCAGATTGCCACCTGAGATACGTTGTCTGATTGACATCTGCCGAATGTAGCAACATTATTTTATTCAACGTTTATTCGAAACCGCTGGACTGTGAACAACATCATGGAAAAAGGTATGCAAGTCTCTTGGTTGTCTGCTTTTTGTTGCAAGTTGTTGCCATTTATGTTGTCATCATAATCCATAGTGCCTACCATTGAGATTTGTCTCTGTGGGGATAGATATGCAGGCAGGTGCTGCAGCTGCATCTGTGGTTGGGGCACCGATGGGAGCAGCTGGGACACAGAGTCGTTCAGAGGACGAGGAGTCGACAGGGATGAAAGATATCAAAAGAACAGCAACACAGGCATTTGTTGGGGGTGGTGGTGTTGTGCCCAATCGCAGGAGCTCTTCAAGGTTTGAACGTTACCCATTTGTCTCTGCAGGCACTTTTTTAGCTTCAATCTTTCCATCAGTTTTAACCTGAAATATGAACATCTAACAACTTGTACAGTTCAGTGATTAAAAATAACTGCCTACACTTCTGACCATTGGACAGCATTCATTCTGCATCACCTACCCTCTGAATTTGAAGTAGGCCTGCCTGAAAGGAAGCTCAGGGGTTCTCACTGTTGCAGCTTTGATTGCTATATGATATCTTACCTGTTCCTCTCCTCCTAGGTCAATTAAAAGGAAGAAATTTGATGATGAACTGGTGGAGAGCAGCCTGGCCAAGTCATCCAGCCGGGTCAAGGGCCCACCTGTCATCGAGCCAATCCGCTGCTCTGGGAGCGAACCCTCATCCAATGAGAAGAAGAAGGTATGAAGGTGGAATTGAATCCAAAGAGAGGGTGGTGTTTTTATGGGTAGCTCATATTGAGAAAGTTAGAGAGGGAGATACCGGTAGTTGTTGAATTACTCTTGATTAAATGGCTAGACCATTAGCAGGTTAGCATTTTTCAGAACTTACCAAAAAATTATATACCATATAAACAGCACAATACTCTGCTGGTTGCAATTTCTCATGGGTCTTGTTCTGGAGGCAGCTCTGCAGAGTGGTCACTAGCTGGTACAGCCACAGTCGTAAAATATGATTTTAAACCTTAACCCTAACCGTACTGCTATCCCTAATGCCTAAACTTACATTTAGACCAAAAAGCTAAGTTTTATTTTTATTTTCATGAGTTTTTACAATATAGCCAATTTTGACTTTGCAGCTGGACTGTCTAAGGAAAATTCGCTGAGTTCTGCCTTCAGGACAAGACTCATGACAAACTGCAACCTGCAGACTATTGTGCTGTTTATATGGTCAGTTCCTTATTTGTCTCTAGACTCTTAACTACTAAGGGTGTCTGACCATTGATGAAATCCCTACTAAAGTAAATGCTGAAAAAGGCAAAGGAGATGCCTCATTGGTTCCCCATTTCAATGATCCCCTATGTCAGATGTCCAAGTCCAGCACGGCCCTCACGCCGCCCCTCACTATGGTGATCACCCCCCCGCCCATCGCCAAGAGGGTGAAGAAGAGCAAGCAGCCCCTCCAGATCACTAAAGACCTGGGCCGCTGGAAACCCACTGATGACCTGCTGCTCATCAACGCTGTGCTACAGGTAATAGGCCTAAAGACAGTAGAGAGAGGCTATTGATATATAACTGAAGCATCAGTGCTATAAACCATTGGAATTTGGCAGCGTAATATACTATGTAAACATTGACCTTGATTAATGGAAAATATGAATTTTCAATGTGTTTATGATGTATCCATATAATCTTTCTATGGATGTATGATGTGGTAATGCACAACTGCCTGTCTGTATTGTGTGTGTGCTCTGTTAGACGACAGATCTGACCTCTGTTCATCTGGGAGTGAAATTCAGCTGTCGTTTCACCCTGAGGGAGATCCAGGAGCGCTGGTACTCTCTGCTCTATGACCCCGTTATCTCTAAGTAAGAGCTCCACCACAACCCACACACCCCTGGCCATCTCCTACTATCCACTTCCTCCTATCCTTTTCCTTCCTCTCTTTGTCTTTCTCGTTCCGTCCAGCACATTTGACCACCACTGTCAAATTTGTTGTTCCCCCTTATTAATTAACCTCAATACTGTTATTGTAATAGACAACCAAATATTGTTGATTTGACTGGTCAAGTAAAGGCAAATAAAATCTCTCTAATGTGTGACAATGTTCTACCCCTGTCTCTGTGTAATAGGTTGGCATGGCAGGCGATGAGGCAGCTTCATCCGGAGGCCATTGCTGCAATCCAGAGCAAAGCTCTCTTGGTCAGGCTGAGGAGGCTCTACTGGCCAAGATTGCATCAGTGAGTGAGGCTGAGTGGTTTCAATGGTGTTTGAAATATGAAGTCACATCAGGTGAAGATGGCTCAGTTCTTGCTCTCGAAATATGGAGTCAGTCACAAAGCAATGCCCAAATATAGAGTTATTGAGCTCTCTATTGCATCTCAACCTTTTTAATCATACACACAGTTCAGAGATGGTTGAATAAACATCAAAAACCAGAACCATATACAGTCCACACGGTATGTATTTGGACAGTGAAGCAAACATTTTTAAGTTGGTTTTATACTCCAGCATTTTTCATATTAGGCAATATTTTTTTATTTTTTTATTTAAAAAATATATATTAAAAGAATTCTGGATATTTTCATACATATGCCATGTTTGAAGAATTCATAAGTATTTGTACAAATTCACTTCTAGTGTATTAAAGAAGTCAAAAGTTTAGTATTTGGTTCCATATTCCTTGAACACAATGACTACACCACAATGACTATGTTTTACCCAAGAGGAACTGAATAATGTCGTGTCAACTTGGAGTCACTTTTAAGTAAGAATAGATATTTCTGAACACGTTTATTACTCCAGTCATCATTCACCATTACGTTATTATTGGGCAAAACATAGCCAAAACAAACTGCAAATGCATCGAACGAGTCCCAAGCTTGACTTAGTCATTGCGTGCTAGGAGTATGGGACCAAATACTAAACATTTGACTACTTTAATACACATTAAGTGAATTTGTCCAAATACATATGACATCTTCAAATGGAGAAGGGATGCATAAAGTGCTTTCATTTCTAAACGGTAAAACAGATACACCCTCAAATAAAATGTGACATTCTGTACTGTCGTCTTGTATGACATACATCATTTCATATCCACTATGCTGGAGTATACAGTGAGTTCCAAAAGTATTGGGCCAGTGACACATTTTCTGTTTTGGCTCTGTACCCCAGTATTTTGAATTTGAAATGATACAATGACTATGGGGTTAAAGTGCAGACTGTCAGCTTTAGTTTGAGGGTATTTTCATCCATATCGGGTGAGCTGTATTTACATAGTCCCCCTATTTTAAGGAACTAAAAGTATTGGGACAAGTTCACTTATGCGCATTTTTTTCTCACCCTTATTTAACCAGGTAGGCTAGTTGAGAGTTCTCAAGTTCTCATTTACAACTGCGACCTGGCCAAGATAAATCAAATCAGTTCGACACATACAACAACACAGAGTTACACATGGAATAAACAAACATACAGTTAATAATACAGTAGAAAAAAAGTATATATGCTGTGTGTGCAAATGAGGTAAGATAAGGGAGGTAAGGCAATACAATAAGGCCATAGTGGCGAGGTAATTACGATATAGCAATTAAACACTGGAGTGATAGATGTGCAAAAGATGAATGTGCAAGTAGAGATGCTGGGGTGCAAAGGAGAAAAATAAATAAATACAGTATGGGGATGAGGTAGTTAAATGGGCTATTTACAGATGGGCTATGTACAGGTGCAATGATCTGTGAGCTGCTCTGACAGCTGGTGCTTGAAGTTAGTGAGCTTCAGCGATTTTTGCAGTTCCAGTCATTAGCAGCAGAGAACTGGAAGGAAAGGTGGCCAAAAGTGGAATTAGCTTTAGGGATGACCAGTGAAATATACCTGCTGGAGTGCGTGCTACGGGTGGGTGCATTAAAGTAGTCAAAAGTTTAGTATTTGGTCCCATATTCTTAGCACGTAAGTCCTGAATGAATCGTGAATAATAATGAGTGAGAAAGTTACAGCTGCACAAATATCATACCCCAAGACATGCTAGCCTCTCACCAATACAATAACAGGGAGGTTGGTATTTTTGGGGGAAGTTTGGTATTTGTGCATATAACTTTTTCACCCATCATCCACGATTCATTCAGTACTATCCGTAGTCATTTTAGCATCCACATTAATGTAGAAGTGTTTAGAAACATGTTATATTCTTATTTACAACAACAAAAAGTGACTCAAATGACAATACATTATTTACAGTTAATTTATATTGGGCACAAAATAATCTGAAACACAATCAAAACAAACAGGAAATATATCAAACGTGTTTGTAGAATCATAAGCTTGATGTAATCATTGCTTGCTAGGAATATGGGGCCGAATACTCAACTTTCGATTACTTTAATACACGAGTGAATTTGTCCCAATGCTTTTAGTCCCCTAAAATGGGGGGGGGCTATGTACAAAAAGTGCTGTAATTTCTAAGCGGTTCACCCGATATGGATGGAAATACCCTCATTAAAGCTGACAGTCTGCACTTTAACCTCATAGTCAATATATACTTTCAAATCCAAAATGCTGGAGTACTGAGGCACTACAACAAAAAATGTAACTATCCCAATACTATGGGAGCCCATTGGTGAAATAATTTTCTTGCTGCATATGTTTACATGGGATTGATGGCACTATATGCGTGTCAGTTTGAAGAAGTGAGTGCGGGTTTGTTTAAATATGTTTGTTTTCTGATGAACAGAGCAGTCAGCCCAAGCTGGAGGTGTTCCAGGAGCTGCTGAGTAAGCACCCCAGTGTGTTCTACCCCTCCCGCACACCCAAGAGCCTGCTGGTGCACTGGCAGCTGCTCAAACAGTACTACCTGCTGGAGGACCAGAGTGGTGAGAAACTCAAACGGGCTAATTGGTTCGTTACATATGCTTTGTACCAAATGCCACCCTATTCCCATAGCCTCTGGTCAAAAGTAGTGCACTAATACAGACTGGAATATGTTCCTGGATTCTTCTGATGGAATTGAGGTGTCACCACATCAGTCACTGGCTTCATCAATAAGTGCATCGATGACGTTGTCCCCACAGTGACCATACATACATACCCCAACCAGAAGCCACGGATTACAGGCAACATCCGTACTGAGCTAAAGGGTAGAGCTGCCACTTTTAAGGAGCGGGACTCTAACCCGGAAGCCAGTAAGAACTCCCGCTATGCCCTCCGACGAACCATCAAACAGGCAAAGCATCAATACATGACTAAAATCAACTCGTACTACACCGGCTCCGACCCTCGTCGGATGTGGCAGGGCTTGCAAACTATTACAGACTACAAAGGGAAGCACAGCCACGCGCTGCCCAGTGACACAAACCTATCAGACGAGCTAAATTACTTCTATGTTCGCTTTGAGACAAGTAACACTGAAACATGCATGAGCGCACCAGCCGTTCCAGGCGATTGTGTGATCACGCTTTCCTTAGCCAATGTGTGTAAGACCTTTAAACAGATCAACATTCACAAGGCAGCAGGGCCAGATGGATTACCAGGACGTGTACTCCAAGCATGCGCTGACCAACTGGCAAGTGTCTTCACTGACATTTTCAACCTGTCCCTGACTGAGTCTGTAAAACCAACCTGTTTCAAGCAGAACATCATAGTCCCTGTGCCCAATAACATTAAGGTAACCTGCCTAAATGACTACTGACCCGTCGCACTCGCGTCTGTAGCCATGAAGTGCTTTGAAAGGCTGGTCATGGCTCACATCAACACCATTACCCAGAACCTCTAGACCCACTCCAATTTGCATACCGCCCCAACAGGTCCACATATGATGCAATCTCTATTGCACTCCACACTGCTCTTTCCCACCTGGACAAAAGGAACACCTATTTGAGAATGCTATTCATTGACTACAGCTCAGGATCCAACACCATAGTGCCCTCAAAGCTCATCACTAAGCTAAGGACCCTGGGACTTAACACCTCCCTCTGTGACTGGATCCTGGACTTCCTGATGAGCTGTCCACCAGTGATAAGGGTAGGGAACAACACATCCGCCACGCTGATCCTCAACATGGGGGCCCCTCATGGGTGCGTGCTCAGTCCTCTCTTGTACTCCCTGTTCACTCATGACTGCTTTGCAAGGCATGACTCCAACACCATCAATTTTGCAGACGACACAGCAGTGGTAGGCCTGATCACTGATAACGATGAGACAGCCTATAGGGAGGAGGTCAGAGACCTGGTCGTGTGGTGCCAGGACAACAACCTCTCCTGCAACGTGATGAAGACAAATGAGATGATTGTGGACTACAGGAAAAGGAGGACCGAGCACTCCCCCATTCTAATCGACGGGCTGTAGTGGAACAGGTTGAGAGCTTCAAGTTCCTTGGTGTCTACATCACCAACAAACTGTCATGGTCCAAACACACTAAGACAGTCGTGAAGAGGGCTCGACAAAACCTATTCCCCCCTCGGGAGACTGAGAAGATTTGGCATGGCTCCTCAGATCCTCAAAAGGTTTTACAGCTGCACAACGAGAGCATTCTGACTGGTTGCATCACTGCCTGGTATCACAATTGCTCGTCAAGGCACTACAGAGGGTAGTGCGAACGGCCCAGTACATCACTGGGGCCAAGCTTCCTGCCATCCAGGAACTCCATATCAGGCGGTGTCAGAGGAAGGCCCTAAAAAGACTCCAGCCATCCGAGTCATAGACTGTTCTCTCTGCTACGGCACGCGGTACCGGAGCACCCAGTCTCGGTCCAAAAGGTTTCTTAACAGATTCTACCCCCAAGACATAAGACCTTTGAACAGCTAATCAAGGGCTACCCAGACCCCTCTTTTACACTGCTGCTACTTTCTGTTAATATTCTATGCATAGTCACTTTAACTCTATCTACATGTACATATTACCTCAATTACCTCAACTAACCGGTGACCCCGCACATTGACTCTACCAGAACCCCCTGTATATAGCTTTGATTGTTCTTTTACTGCTGCTGTTTTAATTAATTGTTTTTCTATTTTTTACTTAACCAACAACGCTTAAAAAATTAATAAAAAGTTAAGGGCTGTATATGAAGCCTTATTGTATGGTTTGATTCTCTTTTTCAGTCCAACCTTTCCCTAAAGGTGACCAAGTCCTCAACTTCTCTGATGCTGAGCAGCTGGTGGATGATGCTAAGCTAAAGTAAGAGAAGCGGTCAACATTCTGACCACAATTCATTTCCAGTTTCCCTGAGTTAAAATTTAGAGCTCCTCTCCTCATCATTCTAATCAGTTTCTCTGTTTTGTTAACCAGGGAGAGCAGAGATGAGGTGCTGGAGCATGGTGAGTTACTCAAACAGACTCCTTTTTATCTGTCAGTAATGTGCAAGGTTCTATCTAAGAAGGTGCTTCATTGATCAAATTCAAAGCACCTGAATGCATGTTCCTTAATGCATGTTGGTTGGCTTAGAAGTCTGGCATCTTCCTCATTCTCTTTCCTGCTGCCCTTCCTCATTCTGTCCCCACTTTCAGAGCTGATGATATCTGACCGCCATCAGAAGAAGGAGATAAGGCAGCTGGAGCAGGAGCTACCACGCTGGCAGGTCCTGGTGGACAGCATCACAGGTGTGTGTGTGTGTGTGTGTGTGTGTGTGTGTGTGTGTGTGTGTGTGTGTGTGTGTGTGTGTGTGTGTGTGTGTGTGTGTGTGTGTGTGTGTGTGTGTGTGTGTGTGTGTGTAAGAAGCCAGTCTTGCAGGGGGTTTATGTTGTGTTCTCAGGTATGAACTCTCCAGACTTTGACAACCAGACGCTGGCAGCTCTGAGAGGCCGAATGGTTCGCTACCTTATGAGGTCACGAGAGGTGAGCAGCTCATTTCAGATTGAATTAACTGAATTTACAGTACATTACCAAATTATATTAGGACCATAGTAAGATGACTGTGGAGCAGGTTCATTATATGGAAATGTATGCTTATGAAATGTGAAAATGTTTTATATATTTTATGACGCTAATCTGACTTCCTCTAGATCACCCTGGGCAGAGCCACCAAGGACAAGCAAATAGATGTGGATCTGTCTCTGGAAGGACCTGCCTGGAAGATCTCCAGGAAACAAGGTGACTCCCTTATCAGCACCATGACATGGACATAATTTAACATTGGCTGTGACTGAAATGGCACCCTATGGTAGTGCACTAAATAGGGAATAGGATGCCATTTTGGATGCAAACCATATCTGTTATCACTGGGTCTGATGCTGAAGAACCTGTATTATCTGGGCTCTAGAGGGCAGTGCTTGCCCTGTCCTCACTTATCCATAGTGAAATTAGACCCTGTTGAAATGACTGTTTTCTGATAAACATCTATCATATAGTAATATTATGGCCCCATATCAGGACTTGATCTAGTTTTTCATTGTGTGTTTGTAACCGTTTGTAACGGTTTGTCTAATGTACAGGGATAATTAAACTGAAGAACAACGGAGACTTCTTCATAGCCAACGAGGGCCGCAGGCCCATCTACATAGACGGCAGACCAGTCCTGTCGGGCAACAAGTGGAAACTCAACAACAACTCTGTAGTGGAGGTTTGTGGAAACTTCTGGAAGACTGAAATGGCAGCATGTATTATACGGTAGCTGGTGCAAGAAGCGTGAGATGAAGAAACGTTTTAAAGGGGACTAATTGTTTTTATAAACAACAAACTACGTAGTTGAGATTGAATTCTGTCTGCCTGTCATGCTTTTTACTTCACAATACCTGATCTATAACAACCACCGCTACTAATACATGAATGTCACAACAAGTCATTTGTTTCTCCAGATTGCAGGTCTTCGTTTTGTGTTTCTGATTAACCAGGAGCTGATCTCACTCATCAAGGCAGAAGCAGCTAAGATGAATCAGCAGTGAGAGATAGAGAAGCCAAGATAGCTGCTTTTAGCAACATTGGTGCATTGGCACACAAGCATTGCTGGGAGTTGGGTTGCAAAAACTGAACAGTCCGCAGGCCAGAAGTTAATAAAATTATATCTCAACTTACTCTGCCGGTGGTCTTGACGGTTGGTCCTTATAGCGAGGGGAATTTGAGACAAAATATCAAAGTATGTGGAAAGTCTGTTAAATTATACCTTTTATATCATTTTTCTCAAGTTCCCCAACCGTCCAGACCACCGGCAGAGTTAGTTGAAATGGAATTTGATTTAACTTCTTGCTCTGTTGCGGAAAGACTGAGACATGTTTGATAGTGTCTTGTTGCTGTATTGTTTGTCCTTCATGTTCTAATACTTCAGTTACCCCTTCCTTGTGTTTTTTTGTAATAATAAAAAATAAAAAAATGTCTTGCTCCCCCTCCCCCCCGCCTGTTCTGTTTTTTAGCAACCCAATTCCCAGCAATGCTAGTGTGTCAGTGCACCAGCATTGTTAAAAGCAGTTAAGGGTAAGACCCATGCCTGTGTCCACTGCCCAGCCAGCTCCTTCATACAGAGCAACGTACCAATGGACACGACCAGGAGCCTAATGGACACCCCCAGGAGCCTAGTAGACGAGGACCACATGAAGGACCACAGATTTGAAGGAAAGTAACCAGGAACCCCTTTAGTCATGGTTATACAGTGGAGTAAGAGCACGACACACACACACTCTGAGAATGATTGTGGTCTTTGGCTACATCACATATCTTTCCGCTGCTGAACATTTTAGGGTGAATCTCATCTCAAAGAACCTAAATGATACTTTCCTTGTAACTACAGGACCGTAACACCAGTTTAGTCTTGTTTTAAAGTTTAAATTGGGATTCATATCAGGAGGTTCCACAGTGCCTTTTAAGACAATGGATTTGTTTTAAAACTGTGTTTCCTTTTAGTTCATACAGGTTTAGGTTGAATTGGTACATGCAAAGATACATTTAGGACCAGGATAGTGAATCAGTCATAAAAAGTGATATTGTGTATGTATGTATTAGTGCTACTTAAGCCAAAGCCATGTAAAAGTCAATGTGACAGTTTGTTTGATTTTTGTATGAACGCTTGGATTAAAATGTGTCATTAGTTGAGCCATTTCCTAAGTGTCATAATAATTGCTTGTGGCTGTTGGATAAGTAATGTTTTTTTTTTTTTTTTTGCAACTCTTCATTCTTACTCTGTAAATGGGTGCTACAGTATTATCTTTGATATGATTCATATCTGAAAGTTGTCAGCAGTCAATGAAAAAAATAACTATTCTACTCCATAATTTGGCCTATAATAAGTGTTGACTTGTGGCATCAACAAAATTTAAGAGTCCCACTAGCTGGAGTAGTGCTTGTCGGATTACATACAGTACATCACAGCAGCGATATTTTCTTGCAACATTGTAAGAAAGTTGGTTATTAATTGCCAGTATCAGAGACACCAACGTTTCGGTTTAATATGCTGCAAAATCAAAGAAGATCAGATATGCAGATTTTCGGCTCTGTCGTAACCGGCCGCGACCGGTTGGCCTAGCGTCGTCCGGGTTAGTGAGGGCTTGGCCGGTAGGGATGTCCTTGTCTCATCGCGCACCAGCGACTCCTGTGGTGGGCCGGGCGCAGTGCGCGCTAACCAAGGTTGCCAGGCGCACAGGCTGGCTTCCGGGTTGGATGCGCGCTGTGTTAAGAAGCAGTGCGGCTTGGTTGGGTTGTGTATCGGAGGACGCATGACTTTCAACCTTCGTCTTTCCCGAGCCCGTACGGGAGTTGTAGCGATGAGACAAGATAGTAACTTCTAAAACAATTGGATACCACGAAATTGGGTGTACAAGGTGTACAATTTTTAAATATATTAAAAAATATATATATATATGCAGATTTTCTGGAAGTGTGAAATATGGTCTATTGAATATACTAATCTGTTAAAATGTTCATAAGGTCTGAGTTGAAACACTCGTCGTTGCAGTTCATATATCGTTTTATGACTTCCATAAACCCTCTTATCTTATCTCCTTAATGTGGAACTTTCTGTTAAACTTCAATCAAACATGTTTTGTGTTAGCCTGGGTGCCAGTCTGTTTCTGCCTTGACAATTTCTTGTGGAATTCTCATGCCAAACTAAAATTGTTTGCCAATGAGGGAGTTTGATTATGTGCACCTGGCTATGGCCCGTGAAGTGAACGGGCAAAATCGGTGAGGGAGGAGTGCCTATCTCAAATCGAACAGTAATCTGTGCAGCTCGGTCATGTTTTCAACAAGGCATCATGATGCATCGTTTAGAAACATACATCATCTCGCCCTTAAAATATGTTTGAATTTTCAAACCAGTTTTCATTGTGAAGGCAGATAAAGCATTTTTATCAAAATCAATCACTTTTGCATGTGAAAACACAGAATCCTACGCATTACTCCATGTGCTTAACTAACGTCACATTTGTTTTGAGCCGATTTCGCCGTCGGCCAGAACGGGTCACCCGGTTCCAAATCGAATTAAATCAACGCTAACCCTGTACAATCGGGCCATTCATCGAATTCCCTGTTATAACAGTAATGGATTAGGCAAAAGCTCAAACCGTTCTGGGACCAGGCTAGTTCTGTGTCTTTTGAGAAAATAATTGGCAGTGTTTTGTATACTTTTATGCCTGTAGGGAAGTGGGCCCCAATTCCTACCCCCATGACATGTTACAAACAAGAATAACATCTAGGCTTTTGTCATTATTTTGCTCATTAGGTTGGTTATTATTGAAACCGAAAGATACCCATTTTACATTTATATGATGATATCTGGTCAAATTTAGATATTTGGATATTCATAAATTGATCAGCATCACAGGATTTGGATTAATAAAATGCATTCAGATTGTTAGGTTTATTTACTGCTTGCTTTGCTTGACCATTTAACCAAGGTATTTCTGGGGGTGAGGTACTTGTGCTGAGGTAGTTGACACTATGTAGCCAATATCTGGAGATGCTGCCAGCCCTGCAGCAGCCTGTGACTAATATTAGCCTGTCACTAAAACCAATGCTATCGCCATCTACTTTCTAAATTAAAAGCTGAAATGTTTTGAGTCAAAGTATTCCACCCCTTTGTTATTGCAAGCCTAAATAAGTTCAGGAGTACATTTGCTTAACATATCACATAAGTTATATGGACTCATTGTGTGAAATAATAGAGGTTGACATTTTTAAATGACTACCCCCTTCCTCTGTTCTCCATACATACAACCTCTCTAAGGTCCCTCGGTCAAGTTTTGAATTTCACAAAGATTCAACTACAAAGACCAGGGAGCTTTTTGAAAGCCTCAAAGAAAAGCAGTGATTAGTAGATGGGTAACAACAACAAATCAGACATTGAACATACAGTGCCTTGCAAAAGTATTCGGCCCCCTTGAACTTTGCGGCCTTTTGCCACATTTCAGGCTTCAAACATAAAGATATAAAACTGTATTTTTTTGTGAAGAATCAACAACAAGTGGGACACAATCATGAAGTGGAACGACATTTATTGGATATTTCAAACTTTTTTTAACAAATCAAAAACTGAAAAATTGGGCGTGCAAAATTATTCAGCCCCCTTAAGTTAATACTTTGTAGCGCCACCTTTTGCTGCGATTACAGCTGTAAGTCGCTTGGGGTATGTCTCTATCAGTTTTGCACATCGAGAGACTGATTTTTTCCCATCCTCCTTGCAAAACAGCTCGAGCTCAGTGAGGTTGGATGGAGAGCATTTGTGAACAGCAGTTTTCAGTTCTTTCCACAAATTCTCGATTGGATTCAGGTCTGGACTTTGACGTGGCCATTCTAACACCTGGATATGTTTATTTTTGAACCATTCCATTGTAGATTTTGCTTTATGTTTTGGATCATTGTCTTGTTGGAAGACAAATCTCCGTCCCAGTCCCAGGTCTTTTGCAGACTCCATCAGGTTTTCTTCCAGAATGGTCCTGTATTTGGCTCCTTCCATCTTACCATCAATTTTAACCATCTTCCCTGTCCCTGCTGAAGAAAAGCAGGCCCAAACCATGATGCTGCCACCACCATGTTTGACAGTGGGGATGGTGTGTTCAGGGTGATGAGCTGTGTTGCTTTTACGCCAAACGTAACGTTTTGCATTGTTGCCAAAAAGTTCAATTTTGGTTTCATCTGACCAGAGCACATTCTTCCACATGTTTGGTGTGTCTCCCAGGTGGCTTGTGGCAAACTTTAAACAACACTTTTTATGGATATCTTTAAGAAATGGCTTTCTTCTTGCCACTCTTCCATAAAGGCCAGATTTGTGCAATATACGACTGATTGTTGTCCTATGGACAGAGTCTCCCACCTCAGCTGTAGATCTCTGCAGTTCATCCAGAGTGATCATGGGCCTCTTGGCTGCATCTCTGATCAGTCTTCTCCTTGTATGAGCTGAAAGTTTAGAGGGACGGCCAGGTCTTGGTAGATTTGCAGTGGTCTGATACTCCTTCCATTTCAATATTATCGCTTGCACAGTGCTCCTTGGGATGTTTAAAGCTTGGGAAATCTTTTTGTATCCAAATCCGGCTTTAAACTTCTTCACAACAGTATCTCGGACCTGCATGGTGTGTTCCTTGTTCTTCATGATGCTCTCTGCGCTTTTAACGGACCTCTGAGACTATCACAGTGCAGGTGCATTTATACAGAGACTTGATTACACACAGGTGGATTGTATTTATCATCATTAGTCATTTAGGTCAACATTGGATCATTCAGAGATCCTCACAGAACTTCTGGAGAGAGTTTTCTGCACTGAAAGTAAAGGGGCTGAATAATTTTGCACGCCCAATTTTTCAGTTTTTGATTTGTTAAAATTTTTTGAATTATCCAATAAATGTCGTTCCACTTCATGATTGTGTACCACTTGTTGTTGATTCTTCACTAAAAAATACAGTTTTATATCTTTGTTTGAAGCCTGAAATGTGGCAAAAGGCCGCAAAGTTCAAGGGGGCTGAATACTTTCGCAAGGCACTGTATCTTTAAGCATGGTCAAATGAGTAATTATGATGTGGATGATGTATTAAACCACACAGACACATCAAAGATGCAGTCGCCCTGAACTGAGCTGCAGGACAGGAAGGAAACTGCTTATGGATGTCAACATGGGGTCATTGGTGAATTTAAAACAGCCACAAAGTTCAATGGCTGTGAGAGGAGAAAATGGAGGATGGATCAACAACATTGTAGTGACTCTACAATGACCTAAGTGAAAAGAATAAAAAATATACAGGAAATGCATATGTATGCAACAAGGCACTAAAGTAAGACTGTAAAGGAATATATTTTTGGCCTGGATACAAAGCCTTATGTTTGGGGCAAATCCAACACAACGCGTCACTAAGTAACTGCCTCCTTACTTTCAAGCATAGTGGTGGCTGCATCATGGTACTGTATGGGTGACATCAACAAAGACGGTAGGTTTTAGGATAAAAAATCAAACGGGAGGGAGCTAAGCACAGGAAAAATCCTAGAGGAAAACCTGCTTCAGTCTGCTTTACACCAGACACTGGGAGGGGAAATCACCTTTCAGCAGGATAATAACCTACCACACAAAGCCAAATCTACACCGGAGTTGCTGCCAAAAAATGTATAAAAAAATACAAAATCTTCCTCTTTCACAGAGTACTTTGTGTAGATTGTTGACAAAAATGACAAATCCATTTTAATCCCAATTTGTAACAATAAAATTTGAGGAAATCAACAGGGGTGTAGACTTTCTATAGCCACTGTATATTATAGGTTACAGTAGGCTACTAAATCAAGAAAAGATTAGTCTCCTCTTCAGCAGTAGGCTGTATCAAAACTAAGTTTTTCTTGCGATTGTATTTTGAAGTCAGTGCCATTGTCAAGTTTATTTTGCCAAGTTGCCAAGTTGCCAAGTTTATTTAGTAGCCAACTATGGACACACACACACACACACACACACACACACACACACACACACACACACACACACACACACACACACACACACACACACACACACACACACACACACACACACACACACACACACACACACACACACACACACACACACACACACACACACACACACACAATTCAGAAAGTATTCAGACCTCTTGACTTTTGCCACATTTAGTTACATTACAGGCTTATTCTAAAATGGATTAAATTGTTGTTATTCCTCAATCTACACACAATACCCCATAATGACAAAGGAAAAAAAAGTACAATTTTTTGCAAATGTATTACAAATATAAAACTGAAATCACCTTAGTATCACAAGTATTCAGACCCTTTACTCAGTACTTTGTTGAAGCACTTTTTGCAGTGATTACAGCCTCAAGTCTTCTTGGGTATGACGCTACAAGCTTGGCACATCTGGGCTCCCGAGTGGCGCAGCATCTCAGTGCTTGAACATCTCACTGTGTTCTTGGGGTCCTTCAATGTGGCTGAATTGTTTTTGTACCCTTCCCCATATCTGTGCCTCGACACAATCCTGTCTCAGAGCTCTATAGACAATTCATTCAACCTCGTGGCTTGATTTTTGCTCTAACATGCACTGTCAACTGTGGAACCTTATATAGACAGGTGTGTGCCTTTCCAAATCCAATCAATTGAATTTACCACAGGTACACTCCAATCAACTTGAAGAAACATCAAGGATGATCAATGGGTCATTGTCCTTTTGAAATACAAATGATAGTCCCACTAAGCGCCAACCAGATGGGATGGTGTATCGCCGCAGAATGCTGTGGCAGCCATGCTGGTTAAGTGTGCCTTGAATTAATAAATCACTGACAGTGTCACCAGAAAATCACCGTCAGACCTCCTCCTCCATGCTTCACAGTGGGAACTACACATGCGGAGACCATCCGTTCACCTACTCTGCGTCTCACAAAGACACAGTGGTTGGAACCAAAAATCTCAAATTCAGATCAAAGGACCGATTTACACCAGTCTAATGTTCATTGCTCATGTTTCTTGGCACAAGCAAGTCTCTTCTTATTATTGGTGTCCTTTAGAAGGGGTTTCTTTGCAGTGATTCGACCATGAAGGCCTGACTCACGCTGTCTCATCTGAACAGTTGAGGTTGAGATGTCTGCTACTGGAACTGTGTGAAGCATTTATTTGGGATGCAATTTCTAAGGCTGGTAACTCTAATGAACATATCATCTGCAGCAGAACTAACTCTCGGTCTTCCTGTGGCGATCCTCATGAGAGCCAGTTTCATCATAGGGCTTGATAGTTTTTGAGACTGCACTTGAAGAAACTTTCAAAGTCCTTGACATGTTCAGGATTGACTGACCTTAGTGTCTTAAAGTAATGATGGGCTGTCATTTGTCTTTACTTATTTGAGCTGTTCTTGCCATAATATGGACCTGGTCTTTTACCAAATAGGGCAACATTCTGTATTCCACCCCTACCTTGTCACAACACAACTGATTGCCACAAATTCATTAAGAAGGACAGAAATTCCACAAATGAACTTTTAACAAGGCCCACCTGTTAATTGAAACGCATTCCAGGTGACTACCTCATGAAGCTGGTTGAGAGAATGCCAAGCTTGTGCAATGCTGTCATCAAGGCAAAGGGTGGCTACTTTTGAAGAATCTCAAATATAAAATATATCTTGATTTGGTTACTACATGATTCCATGGGGTGGCAGGGTAGCCTAGTGGTTAGAGCCTTGGACTAGTAACCGGAAGGTTGCAAGTTCAAACCCCCGAGCTGACAAGGTACACATCTGTCGTCCTGCCCCTGAACAGGCACTGTTACTAGGCCGTCATTGAAAATAAGAATTTGTTATTAACTGACTTGACTAGTTAAATAAAGGTGATTTCTTCACTATTATTCTACAATGTAGAAAATAGTAAAAATAAAGAAAAATCCTGGAATGAGTAGGTTTGTTCAAACTTTTGACTGGTACTATATATATATATATATTTTTTTTACAGGGCACATTTGTAAAAAGAGGTTTCAATATGCCTTCCCTGTTAATATAAAGGTTAAATCAAATCAAATTATTTTTTCTTATGTGGATTGAATATAACAATTAATAAATGTCCCATGATGGGGGTGACTGCCCGTTACTGCTTATCACTTATTAACCATCATTTATCCACATTACTTTAATAAAATATTTCAGTTGTGTGTTTTAGACCAATTTGATGACTTGTTTCATTCCAAGTCATCAACTCATCTCTATAGAACTGCTGCCTTATACTGTCTGACAAAATCACTATTTTAGTAGTTCTTTAAAGTAAATAAGGCATACTTTTATGACAGCTGAATACCAATTACCAATCTTAGATCATGTCTTTTCAGGAAGAGATACCACACGAAGCAATTGCTCTCTATTCCTCTCGATCGCACATTCTTCTGTCTCTTCTCTCCGACATGTCGGTTAATTACTCAGCAATACTTGCCATCGACTATAATGCAATATGCAAATATGCCTGAAGCAAAATATAAAACACACCACACCAAATCATATTACATCAGAATCCCATTCTGAATCACACGGAGTATACCAAATATTAGGTACACCTTAGTAATACTGAATTGCATCCCCCTTTTGCCTTCAGAACAGCCTCAATTTGTCCACACGCAATCTGTCGAAAGCGTTCAACAGGAATATTGGCCCATGTTGACTCCAATGCTTCCCAAAGTTGTGTCAAGTTGGCTGGATGTGGTGGAATATTCTTGATACCCACACACCCAGCATTGTTGCAGTTCTTGACACAAGCCGGAGCGCCTGGCACCTACTACCATATCCCGTTCAAAGACAAAAAAAATTGTCTTGCCCATTCACCCTCTGAATGGCACACATACACAACATACACAATCCATGTCTCAAAATCCTTCTTTAACCCATCTCCTCCCTTTAACCTACACAAATGAAAGTGTATTTAACAAGTGACATCAATAAGGGATCATAGCTTTCATCTGATTCAAAACCAAATGCACTCTGCACATACAGTCTGAGGAGTCTCCGAAGAGCAGGTGTTCTTAATGTTTTGCGCACTCAGTGTATGTCTCTGCACTCCTTTCATTTTTATGGGACAGAGACATCATTCAGAATGGGATTCTGATGTAATATTATTTGGTTTGGAGTGTTTTGGAGCATTTTCTAACATGTGTTAGACACATATTCATAATGCGTTGCAATCAATGGCAAGTGATGACTCAGCAAAATGTGTCTACCAATTTTTTTCTGTAATGAAACAAAATATATAAAAAATAAACCTGTTTTGGGGATCAACTACAATCACAGATAGAGTGAAAGTAAGTCTACAAAGAAAATTGGTGAACTTACTTTTTCCGTTAAAGGTAGGCAGGTAGCCTAGTGGTTGGGCAAGTAACCAAAAGGTTGCTGAATCGAATCCCTGAGCTGACAATGTCAAAATATGTCGTTCTGCCCCTGAACAAGGCAGTTAACCCACTGTTCCCCAGTAGGCCATCATTGTAAGTAAGAATTTGTTCTTAACTGACTTGCTGAGTTTAAAAAAGTTACAATTTTTAAAAAGCTGCCATTTCATCCCTAGGCCTTTTGCTGGTTTGTGTATTATTTTTCTGTCGGAAGTCTACATACACTTAAACTCAGTTTTTCACAATTCCTGACATTTAATCCTAGTAAAAATTCCCTGTCTTAGGTCAGTTACGATCACCACTTTATTTTAAGAATGTGAAATGTCAGAATAAGAGAAGAGAGAATGATTTATTTCAGCTTTTATTGCTTTCATCACATTCCCAGTGAGTCAGAAGTTTACATAAACTCAATTAGTATTGGGTAGCGTTGCCTTTAAATTGTTTAACTTGGGTCAAACATTTTGGATAGCCTTCCACAAGCTTCCCACAATAAGTTGGGTGAATTTTGGCCCATTCCTCCCGACAAAGCTGGTGTAACTGAATCAGGTTTGAAGGCCTCTTTGCTCGCACATGCTTTTCCAGTTCTGCCCACACATTTTCTATAGGAGTGAAGTCAGGGCTTTGTGATGGCCACTCCAATACCTCGACTTTGTTGTCCTTAAGCCATTTTGCCACAACTTTGGAAGTATGCTTGGGGTCATTGTCCATTTGGAAGAGCCATTTGCGACCAAGCTTTAACTTCTGATTGATGTCTTGAGATGTTGCTTCAATATATCCACATAATTGCCCTCCTCATGATGCCATCTATTTTGTGAAGTGCACCAGTTCCTCCTGCAGCAAAGCACCCCCACAACATGATGCTGCCACCCCCGTGCTTCACGGTTGGGATGGTGTTCTTCGGCTTGCAAGTATCCCCCTTTTTCCTCCAAACATAACGATGGTCATTATGGACAAACAGTTCTATTTTTGTTTCATCAGACCAGAGGACATTTCTCCAAAAAGTACGATCTTTGTGCCGATGTGAAGTTGGAAATGAGAGTCTGTCTTTTTTATGGCAGTTTTGGAGCAGTGGATTCATCCTTGCTGAGTGGCCTTTCAGGTTATGTTGATATAGGACTCGTTTTACTGTGGATATAGATACTTTTGTACCTGTTTCCTCCAGCACTTCACAAGGTCCTTTGCTGTTGTTCTGAGATTGATTTGCACTTTTTGCACCAAAGTACGTTCATCTCTAGGAGACAGAACACGTCTCCTTCCTGAGCAGTATAACGGCTACGTGGTCCCATGATGTTTATACTTGCGTACTATTGTTTGTACAGATGAACGTGGTACCTTCAGGCATTTGGAAATTGCTCCCAAGAATGAACCAGACTTGTGGAGGTTTACAATTGTTTTTCTGAGGACTTGGCTGATTTCTTTTGATTTTCCCATGATATCAAGCAAAGAGGCACTGAGTTTGAAGGATGGCCTTGAAATACATCCACAGGTACACCTCCAATTGACTCAATGATGTCAATTAGCCTATCAGAAGCTTCGAAAGCCATGACATAATTTTCTCGAATTTTCCAAGCTGTTTAAGTGCACAGCCAACTTAGTGTATGTAAACTTCTGACCTACTGAAGTTGTGATACAGTGAATTATAAGTGAAATAATCTGACTCTAAACAATTGTTGGAAAAATGACTTGTGTCATGCACAAAGTAGATGTCCTAACAGACTTGCCAAAGCTATAGTTTGTTAACAAGACATTTGTGGAGTGGTTGAAAAACAAGTTGTAATGACTCCAACCTAAGTGTATGTATACTTCCGACTTCATCTGTACTGGTTCATTGACCTTAATGGCATTCACGTCCAGTAAATCCACATGCGGTCACCCTTTGACTGCTCCAATCCTAGTTAAGCCATGTGTCCAACCACACAGGCCTCCTCTCATACTGCCATGACCAGGCAGGCATTTGATGACTAACAACAATATATAGGTCAAGTCTAAGATCTCAAGTAGACCACTGTCTCGCCACCACTGAGATACAAACACACAAGTGACTAATAGTTAGTAAGTTGGTGATATGCACATCCCAAACTTTAACAACAGTGCTTTGCCAAAAACGCAGTACAGATTTGTGGTGCAGCTTGAATTAAACAACAGCATATGCTGCGGGTGAGCTTCCTTTCATTGTGCAAAATGACTAATAGGAAGAAAACAATGCGACAGAATGAATTATGACTTCCTGTATATGTGCGCTAACAGGGATGACCAAAGCACAGTCAGAGGGAGGACGGAGACTGTTGCAAGTTTATATGATGAACGAGAACTTATTAAACCCCACTCCCACACTTACTGGTCAGAGAGTGCAGAAGGAAACCAAAGTCGAACGTCAACAAGTGACGTTTTGTTTGTTTTACAGGTCACTGACTTTTATAAGCTCCCCATATTATCCATTTGTAATAACTAGGGTTGCAAAATACCAGGAACCTTCAATAAATTCCCATCATTTATAATCAGGAGGGAATAAGCATGACATTCGGTAGCTTCCATCCAGGATTTCTGAAAAACTACAGAAATTATCGAAAGTTCCCGGGATCTTGCAACCCTACTCTTAACATAATGAGACATATTGTAAGGCTAGTCACTGGCCTCTCACAACAAGCAGTAATGTATCCACATGTTGTGAAACTGTTGAATTGATTAGGGACTATTTGAGCAGTTTGGTTTGAATAGGCTCTTCAAGTATAGAATGAACTCAGCATCATCTATTAACAATTGTTTTGACTTGTTTGGTTTAATTTGTGATGTAAAGAGACACCCCAGACGTTTGTTCTGCACGCTGAACTCAATGATGCACAGATGTGGTGACGTTGGTTTTTACAAGGATGTAAATTGGCCTAGACAGTTTCCTGGAAACAAATAGGTTATTCCAGCTGGAAAAAGAGAGAGGGAGGAAGAAGGAGGCCGAGAGAGAAACAGGGTGGAGAGAGCGAAATAGAGAGAGAGAGAAAGACAGACGTTGTGAGGAATCGAACAAGAATGAAGAAAGATAAACGAAGGGATGAAAAGAAAAACGGAGTGAGAGAGGAGGCAGACGGCAGAGGGAAATAAAGTAGGTTTATGATGTTCAAGACAACAAACTCGGCGTGTGACCAGACCATAAAACCCGGTACTCATTCCAACATAAATGAACATTGGAGAACATCACCTGGGGAATCTGTAGATAATCTCTGAGTCTGCTCTTCTGTTATGAAGTCAGAGCCAAAGTCAACCTCTGTGATAATAAATGGAAACAAAGGGTACATCTAGGGAGAGTTGGCTGAGAGGAGAGAGATAGGGCACCCAGACAGACAGAACCATGCAGGTGTCTGAGTGACATGGCGAGATGCCAGACTGACATTTTCTGACAGAGCACATTCTTCCCACCCACCCGACACAAATAAGAGGGTCTTCACACTTACTAGACTTTTCGCAAAATTACCCTCGACTACACATATACTGCACATGTAAACAGAATTGTTTCGTTGAGCCAACACTCGTACAATAAAATAATGTAATAGCAAAGCAATGTGTTTGAAACAGCAGAAATTTACAGACACTTTCCTTATTTGTTAGACTAGTTTTATTGAGTTTTTACAGCCTGTTACAAAAAAATGATTGCTGTAGCTTTAAATCTCAAGAGTTTTTTTGCTTGACTGCAATGAGCCACCACTGAGGTACAGGCAAGAAGCAATGTTTTCAGTGGCAATTTGTTTAAACCTCATGGTATAATAACTTTCATGATATAGATCAAATGAAGCCTGGTTTGTTCTAAGTGAACTTTTCTACAGTAGCTTGTGTAACTTTAATACCTTTGCTAATCAAGGGCGTAACTTTGTGTTGCATATTGGGCGGTTCCGGGTCAATGGGTTCTGGGGTTGTTTCTGGTCAATTTTTAAGGGAAAATACATCCAAAACTTTCCTGATAATCTGGTTAATGACAGGAGGTTGGTGGCACCTTAATTGGGGAGGACGGGCTTGTGGTAATGGCTGGAGCGGAATAGGTGGAATGGTATCAAATACATCAAACACGTGGTTTCCATGTGTTTGATGACATGTGTTTTGTCCTCCCCTCACCAGCCTCCACTGTGGTCAAAATATCCCAACCCCAACTGAAATACAATAACTTCAGTATTACTTTAAACTGTCGGTCTAACTCTTTTACTTCAGAACGTAACCATGCTTGGTTTGTCAGTTCTGGGGTGCGTTCAGTTCAATTGCACGTTTGCTATGATGCATAATGGGTTGTACAGTGTGCACATATTCACTGTCTTTATCATTGGATCGGTACTACTGGAATTAATGGGGGGAGGAAATAGTTTCCTCCTCCAGGCTCGATAGATGTTATATTGTACAAATTGTGTCTCCCCCTTTCATAGGCCTAGATTAGATGGTTGTATGCAAGACAAGGTCATTTGTACTGATCTGTTTATCAGTGTCAGCAGAGTAGGCTACTAATTTGTGTCGTATTAAAAAATATGTTGCTTATGTCTCCAGTCATATAACGTTTCTTAGAATTGCATGAAATGTGTTTACAAAAGGCCACATTTTTCCCATGCAAAGAAAGGAGAAGAAACATCTCTGATTAGGCCTACTCTATCTCGCTACACACTCAGGCAAGAATTGTTCAATTGCTCTCTTTTTTGCTAACAGTTGATTGAGTTATATTATTACCCTAAATTATGACCATGTGATTTACTCATCACATTAGCCTATCTTCCATTAGTCTGTAAATGCCATGATAAATGCATGCAATTTTATGGGGAAAAAAATTGCTTCCCCAAACGAATGCACCGCCTATGGATGTCAGCATTTAAAGTCAGCCTTGTTGTGACTTGATAGTGGGTATTATGCATCTTTTTCACGTTTCTCTGTATGCGCCATTCCACATTTAAATGAGTTAATTTACCATATGGTGAGGTTGAGTAGTGGTTGACATAGTATATGCCATTCTACAGACCTTCAAACCTAATATTGTGGTGATAATTAAGGGCTGGGGTCATTTTTGTTTGTTTTTGCTGTTCTCCAAATAGCTTTTTAAAGTTTTTTAATTGTGTAGAAATGCAGTAAATGAGCTTCAACTTCCAAAGAATTCCTTGGAGGAACACACCCCACTTTGCCATACCCTAGGCTTAGCTGAACAGACAGACAGACAGACAGACAGACAGACAGACAGACAGACAGACAGACAGACAGACAGACAGACAGACAGACAGACAGACAGACAGACAGACAGACAGACAGACAGACAGACAGACAGACAGACAGACAGACAGACAGACAGACAGACAGACAGACAGACAGACAGACAGACAGACAGACAGACAGACAGACAGACAGACAGACAGACAGACAGACAGACAGACAGACAGACAGACAGACAGACAGACAGACAGACAGACAGACAGACAGACAGACAGACAGACAGACAGACAGACAGACAGGTTATTGGCCAGTCAATCATGTTACAACCTGATCCACATTCCATCTCACCCTCTGCTTCACAAATTGCTTATCATCCGTTAGTAACACTGTTTTGCATGTACTCTATATCAAATAGAGGTCCAACATTTTTTTCTGGTTCACTTGGATTTTCATTTGGTAAGTATCTGTCCTTCTGGAATTCCTTAGAGACTCAAGGAGTATGTTTTGCTGGAAAATCCCATTGGTAGACATCCATATTCCCTTCAAACTGCTATAATATAGGGAAGGGAAGAGAAAGGAGATACCTAGCCAGTTGCACAACTGAATGCATTCAACCAAAATGTGTCTTCCCAACCCCTCTGCATTCTGTTCAATGCAGAATCTGTAGCTGTGACCCTGTGCTCAATCTTTGTCTTCCCCAAAGCTTTACTCGACCTGGGATGAGTCAGAGAGAGCAGGCGAATACTACAAACATTGCCTTACTAATCCTTCATTTACAAGCACTGTAAGTAAAACAGAACCTTAAGGTTCTGAGAAAAAGTCATTCGATGTAGTTTCTTTTCTCAGGGATTTCCAGGCTGTGGACGTTTAGTCACACGGCATGATACACTTACATTACCACTGGTATGAATCAGTCAGAGAGAACGTATACTTATAAAGATACAGGACTGGAAAGATCAAACTGAGGAAAATATAGCAAAAGAGAGTCTAAGGCACCTGAGGAATACCACTGTGACAATATTGCATCTAATTCAAAGTCAAATATTTACTTCATCCAGTGTCTTAGGCTGAGCCCCAGAAATAATATCTGGAAATTGTCAGTCGCCCATGAACAATAAACACTAGCTCAGGCATATGACAGTACAGACTTAAGAAGGAAACCGTTGCAGTATGTGGTTTGAGGTTTTGGCAGAGTCTGTGGTACAGTCTGTGAAGCACTACCCAGAAATTGTGTTGGCAGAACAAAATCATTATTTTTTATTTGATTTATTTCACCTATATTTAACCAGGTAGGCTAGTTGAGAACAAGTTCTCATTTGCAACTGCGACCTGGCCAAGATAAAGCGTAGCAATTTGACACACAACAACACAGAGTTACACATGGAATAAACAAAACACACAGTCAATAATACAGTAGAACAAAAGAGAACAAAAAGTCTTTATACAGTGAGTGCAAATGAGGTAAGTTAAGGGAGTTAAGGAAATAAATAGGCCATGGTGGCGAAGTAATTACAATATAGCAATTAAACACTGGAATGGTAGATCGGCAGAAGATGACTGTACAAGTAGAGATACTGGGGTGCAAAGGAGCAAGATAAATAAATAAATACTAGTATGGGGATGAGGTAGGTAGATAGATGGGCTGTTTACAGATAGGCTGAGAACAGGTGCAGTGATCTGTGAGCTGCTCTGACAGCTGGTGCTTAAAGCTAGTGAGGGAGATATGAGTCTCCAGCTTCAGAGATATTTGCAATTTCGTTCCAGTCATTTATCAGATACAGAACACTTGAACAGAAATCTGCACATTTTTGCTCATGCTATTTTTGACATTTTTTTTATACCTGGATAATTTGGGGCAATCTGGTTGTGGCCCCATTCCTCTAACTCTTACACTTCAATGGCTGTTGCAAACTAAGCTCCAGACAAAACATTCACCATCAAACACCTTCACCATGAATCTAACCTCGTTGTCAGGCTCAATTGCTAGGGAGAGCCAGATGGTGGATGAGATTACTCAAAGTTTTTATGGGAAGGAGTAGCTGTGCTGCTTGCATGACACCATGTATTCACATCACACAAAAACAATTCCCAGTGAAGACTGAACCATGCCAAAACCACACAAAGCCTCCTCTCTGCCCCCAGAGTGTCTATGCTGTCTGCACCTTGTAAAGCTGATGACAGTGATTTAGAAGAGGTATGTGTTAGAGTGGACCTTAATGATGGCTGACAACTGCACAATCCCAGCCAGACCCATTATACCTGTGCCACCCCATAAATCCACTGGCACCATTGGTCTTCTATTACAGCACGGCACATGACAATAAGGCAGACTGGCATGCCACTTCCCATCCTCACAAGCATTGTTTTCACACCTCTGTCCTGTCCTGAGGCTGCATTTATTGTAGCTAGGAATTTTATCAAGGCTAATCTGAAAACAAGAATCCCTACATTTTATCAGCATATCGAATGCGTGACCCGGGCTGGCAAAATTCTGGATCATTGCTACTCTAACTTCCGCAACGCATACAAAGCCCCCCCTTTCCCTCCTTTCGGGAAATCTGACCACAACTACATTTTGTTGCTCCCAGCCTATTGACAGAGCTAAAACAGGAAACGCTCGTGCTCAGGTCCGTTCAACACTGGTCCGACCAATTTCAAGATTGATTTGATCACGTGGACTGGGATATGTTCCGGATCGCATCGGACAACAACATTGATGTATGTGCTGATTCGGTGAGCGAGTTTATGAGCGGGCTCTCCTTCACCGCAGCCAATGTGAGTAAAACATTTAAATGTTAACCCTCACAAGGCTGCGGGCCAAGACGGCATCTCTAGCCACCCCCAGGTGGTAAGGGTAGAAAACAACATTCCTAGCCCGCTCCTGTACTCCCTATTCACCTATGACTGCGTGGCCATGCACACCTCCAATTACCAACAACAAGGCCTACAGGTGAGGGCCCTCAGAGTGTGGTTTCAGGAAAATAACCTCACACTCGACGTCAACAAAACAAAGGAGATGATCGTGGACTTCAGGAAACAGCAGAGGGACAGCAGTGGAGAAGGTGGAAAATTTTAACTTCCTCGGCGTACGGGCAAACTGAAATGGTCCACCCACACAGACAGCATGGTGAAGAAGGCGCAACAGCAACAGTGCCTCTTCAACCTCAGAAGGCTGAAGAAATGTTGCTTGTCACCAAAAACACTCACAAACCTTTACAGATGCACAATTGAGAGCATCCTGTCGGGCTGTATTGCCACCTGGTACTGCAACTGCTCTGCCCACAACCGTAATGCTCTCCAGAGGGTAGTGAGGTCTGCACAACGCATCACTGGGGGCAAACTATCTGCCCTCCAGGACACCTATACCCCCCGATGTCACAGGTAGGACAAAAAGATCATCAAGGACAACAACCACACGAGCCACTGCCTGTTCACCCTGTTATCATCCAGAAGGCGAGGTCAGTACAGGTGCATCAAAGCTGGGACCGAGAGACTGAAAAACAGCTTCTATCTCAAGGCCATCAGACTGTTAAACAGCCATCACTAACATTGAGTGGCTGCTGCCAACGCACTGACTCAAATCTCTAGCCACTCTAATAATAAAAAATTGGATGTAATAAATGTATCACTAGTCACTTTAAACAATGCAACTTGATACAATGCTTACATACCCTACATTACTAATTTCATATGTATATACTGTACTCTATACCATCGACTGCATCTTACCATCGCTCATCCATATATTTATATGTACATATTCTCATTCATTCCTTTACACTTGTGTGTATAAGGTAGTTGTTGTGAAATTGTTAGATTACGTGTTAGATATTACTGCAAGGTTGGAACTAGAAGCACAAGCATTTCGCTACACTCGCATTAACAACTGCTAACCATGTCTATGTGACCAATCAAATTGGATTAGATTTGATTAGGCTATTGTGCAACTGCTTGAGATTTTCTTGAGTAAATAGATGTGGGAGTCAGCTACCACTACTCAAACTACCCTACGGCACTTGGCTGAGGGAACCTGCCGGTTAGACTGAGGGAACCTGCTGCCAACACCAGCTGCACTATCCAGAAAATGGCTTCTCTTTGTCTTTATCTTCCACACCCTCTCGCTGCCCTGGACTGTGAAAGGACAGAGAACAGCTGTTGTACTATCAGACCCAGTGTGTGCCAGCTCTGACAAACCCTTGTGTTGACATAATAATCACAATATCGCTATAACTACCACACATACACAAGGGGAAGAGAAGCAAGAAGATGCATTTCAGGTACCAAGCCTAGATACATTGTGTGAGTTTCGATGTTGTTTCAACCATTGTGGGGTCGAAGGAAAATAAATGAAATATGTTTATGTCACGTGACCATAGTTCCTTTGTTTTGTCTTTGTTTTAGGATGGTCAGGACATGAGTTGGGGTGGGCAGTCTATGTTATTTTTTCTATGATTTGTGATTTCTGTGTTTGGCCTGGTATGGTTCTCAATCAGAGGCAGCTGTCCCTGATTGAGAACCATACTTAGGTAGTCTGTTTTCACCCTTGAGTTGTGGGTGATTATTTTCTGTTGTGTGTCTTCACCAGACAGGACTGTTTTGTTGTCGTTTCGTCCTTTCACTTTGTTGTTTTGTATTTCAGTGTTCCCTTTGATTCATGAAATATTTACATCATGAACACTTACCACGCTGCGCTTTGGTCCTCCTCTTCTTCCAACAACGGACGTTACAGTTTATTTGGTTCCTGAGAAAGCAAACCTTCTTATTCAATCATATTCAAGTCCTGGTTAATAATATGATGGATGGACATCCACACAGAACCCCCAGAAACATCAAAAAGATACAATTCTGCAGCATGTGGCTGCGTTCGTTCAAAGGATGAAAGAGTCTTTCAAAAATCACAACCCCAAGACCTCTGGAGGTTATTAAGATATGGGTGAATATTTCTGATGGTACGATTTCATCAGTGACTGGATGATGTTACGTGTAAAAGAAGGGAGAGGGCTATCGACGGGTTTGCTGACAATGTCACGAAAGCGGTGCGCACATTTCAATGGGGCAGAAGTTCCTGCGTTGTTGTGATTCTGGACAAGTGGCAACAATGACAAGAAGCTGCCATGTGGGGAATCGTAGATGGCTCATTTCAGCAAGTTCTAGCTTGTTCTTGATACCATGTCTTGTTTTGAGGTGTTTTGACTGTTGTCACTTCTATGCTAATAAGGCAAAACATTTGCTAGCTAGCAAACCAACAACTGTAACAATGTTTTTGAGAGACAACAATTGCTCATTGTGCAAATGCTTTTATGGTTTCAATAAACATTGGAGACTAAATATAGTATATGTTTTCAACAATCTATTCTAAGCCAACCCCGTCTGTTTTTTGTTGGTTTTGTTGCTAAACAACCATATAATCAGAAAATAGGAAGCAAAGACTAAGATATAAACCACTGAGGTTTCCCTACAAACAGCTGTGGAATGTTATCATGATTTGGTTGCTGAAATTGTACTTACTGTACATGCACACAGCACATACTCAAGAAGAATGAGTTCAAGTTCAAGTTCAGACTCTTTTCCTTGGAAAGCCTGCAGGCGGACCAAACGAATACATTGTGAATGAAACTCTTTGTTAAGCTGCAGAACTGATTTCTGAAATGCCAACCTGAGTACGTCCTTGAAAGGTGTGTGAGGTTTTGAACATTATTGTAGCATGCCCTCATAATGTTGACAAGTTGGAGGAGGATGCTCATACATTTATATGTATATATTCTTATTCCATTCCTTTACTTAGAAAGCTACACTGGCAATAACATCTGCTAACCATGTGTATGTGACCAATGCAATTTGATTTGACAAATGTATCAAACCTTAACACAAAATATAAGCAGTTATGATGGCTGATGGGAAACGTAATAACCTTGCAGACAACTTGAATAAAAAAAGATATCAAAAGCTGTCAATTCAGAATGATAAACTAACGAAGACTACGCTTTTTGCTTTTCCACTTATTGTATATCAGCAGCACGTTAATGGTATTCTCACACTCTGGCTTCAAACCAGGGGCACTGCATTTCTGTCCCTGAGACAGTTCTGTGGTTTGGTCATTAGTATCTATTGGCACCGTGTTGCATGCTGAGGAATGTACAGCTGTGCAGTGAAACTATGGTGTGTACTTCACTTCAGCATTTCTCCAGTGTCTCTTTAAGCCACCAGGACCCCAGGACTGTGTAAAAATCAATGCAGGAAAACATTGACCATGACCGTACAAACATAAATGTATATATGTAATGCATATACTGTATTTTATACCATCTACTGCATCTTGCCTATGCCACTGCATCTTGCCTATGTAAAAGGCTCAAGTGTATTTGTTTTGAATGTAGCCTATTGCTGTTGCAATTCACCGAGCTTCCACATAGTGGAGAAATTCTATTTGTACCACCTTTAAACATAATATTACATCACAATTTGGCACAGTGCATTATTTATGACAATTTTATAACCTTTACATCAAAACAGAAAAAAAGCTATGTCACTGATCTTACTGTGTGCTTTGCGGGGTGAGTTACCTGTTTGAAGCTTGCTTTGCCCCCCTCTATGATGAAGCTTGCTTTGCCCCCCTCTATGATGAAGCTTGCTCTGCCCTCCTCTATGATGAAGCTTGCTCTGCCCTCCTCTATGATGAAGCTTGCTCTGCCCTCCTCTATGATGAAGCTTGCTCTGCCCTCCTCTATGATGAAGCTTGCTCTGCCCTCCTCTATGATGTCACACCAATAAAGTGATGGGATTTTGATCATGTGGTTTCTCTGCACGGGTAATAATAGGTTAGATGTTCTCTTGTCAGACCAATAAATAAACACGTCAGGATTAAGCTGTCACAGTTTATATAATGTCCCACTCTTTCCCGAATTCACCCTATTCATTATTGTATATTCATAGTCTTGGATTGTGCTTGATAGGCCTAGGCCACCACCATCACATACTGCAAGGTTATATTTTAACCACCACACACTGACTCCTGGCTGACACAGTTGGTTGGGCTTGGGAAACTGTATTATGGAAAAGCTTTGCTTTAGCGACCAATTGTGCAGTGTTACAACTTCTTTATGCCAATGACGTGGTAAAATGTGTCTACTTGTGAGCACTGTTGGGAAAAAGGTCCAGTGCTAACAGGAACCCTTGCGATTCCCTTACCCCATTTAAGTAGACATTTAAAATGGCTACGGCAAGGGTTAAGGATAGGGTAAGAGTAGGGGTTAAGGTTGGGGTTGTCGGTAGGTACATCCCAATGATTCCGGATAGCACTGACTGTGTCAGGAATCCATGTGCAACGTTGCGTTTTTCTCTCGTGCATTGACGTTTGAAGCGCGTAGTTACCGTGGGAAATAGCCCAATAGGCTGAAGTCTCCCGCCAATGTGTGTTATTCATGAGACGCAGGAGGCACGTGGTGTGTGGGAGTTGGAGAGCTTCGGAAAATGGTCGACCACTGAATTTTACTGTTTCAAAGTGAAACCATTTCGCCCGTTGCTCCAGGCTCATTCCTCAGAGATGGATCATCACAGTGGGTCAGGGCTGACTCACTCAGCACTTGAGTTATAAGCCTCCAGAACACACGGAAGAAAACCAGTAGAGTAAAGTTTTGGGAGAGTAACAGTTAACGATGAACGACAACAACATTTTTTCCTAACTAATGTTTAATAAGTATATATATATATATTTTTACAAGTAATTAAGACAAGAGCGTCCTGCAAAGTGTGTTACGGACTTCATATTTGCTTGCTTTTCGTAACGGTTACAGCAGTTTTTCCAGCATAGAAGTTTTGCGAGATGGGTTACCTTCTGCAGCTGACGGTGCTCACGGTGCTAGTGCTGTGCGTAATGACCGGAGTGATGGACAGGAGGATGGAGGCGACTGAAGCAACGGTTAGGAATTTTCCAGCTTTTTGAAGTATTATCTATCTTCATTCTTTGAATTACATTGCAACTTCTGAATACTCAGCATTATTGTGGATGTTCACACTCATAATACAAACTTGATCAGAAATGCCTATGAACTGAACCATCCGAATAGGCATATGAGTAACCTATCATATTTCATATGGCTTTCCTGTGGCTGTTGTCCTGCACAGTGTAAGAGGTGAATAGGATCACTTTGAAACGTCTAAAGTAACCCTTGTATCCCCACTGGTTATTGTGTTACCAGGCATACCTGAAGAGGTATGGCTATCTGCACACTCCGCTGGATCCTCAGAACAAGGGCATCCAGACAGAAGATCTCATTGAGGCGCTCAGGTAAAGTAGATCCTCAGCAACACAACCTACAGTCTATGAACACAACAACAACTTTCATGTGTGATTCCTCTTCCCCAACAAACCTGAACAAGCAAAACATCTGAACATACTTACTCTAAATGTCCCTTTGTGAATACAGATCCAAACACAGCTCTTGTTCTATAGCTTTTTGCAAGTCACATTGACACATGCACCACAATCAATGCAGTTCTTTAGCATAACATTTCCCATTGGCAGGAAATGTTTCCTTGCCTTACATGTACAGTATTGCCATGCTGCATCTGCTATTGGAGATTTCAGTCCTTCCTTTCCCCAGGGTCTTCCAGAGAGTGACAGGCCTGCCTGTCAATGGAGTAATTGACAAGGCCACCCTAGAGATGATGAGACAGCCTCGCTGTGGCATAGAGGACACCTTCAACCAGAAAACCCTAAAATACAGAGTGCTGGGTGAGTGTGGAGAGGATATTGTATGTGGGGGTGGGATGAACCAGTGTTTCCCAGATGGTGGGTTGGGACATAAAACTTCATAAGAATAATCTTCACCTACACAATGTGGTTCCTCGTCTAGACCTGTGTTTATGGTAAATGCATGTTTTTGTCTTCTTTAGGTTACTGGCGCAAGAGAAACCTGACCTGGCGAATCTACAACTACACTCCCGACATGCCAAAGAGTGAGACAAAGAGGGCGATCCGCTCTGCCTTTAAGTACTGGAGCGACGTGGCTCCCCTGAGCTTCCGCGAGGTTGAGTATGGACGAGCCGACATCACGATCTCATTCCATGCCAAAGATGCCACTTGTGCTGTGCCTTTTGATGGACGGGGTGAGTGTGCCTATGGGTCGGATACAGTCGGGTTGGAGTCACTGTAGTTTTAGGACCGGGATTAATGCTGATCTCCGCTAGATCCACATTATAGCATGCTTGACCCTTTTAAAGGTGAATTCTAATTGAGCTGACATCTGCAGTGTTTACCTTAAACGCAATCTCCACGAACGCTGTCACATTGTTGCCTTTAAAAGCTGGGTTGTCTACAAGCGCGATCGGCTTGAATCTCAGCCTAACACGCGCACACACACACACACACACCAAACATACAGTAGTTAAGTACCCCATGTTTCACTGCTGATACTTATTAATTGCCATTGAAATATAGCGTAATTAACATTTTTAAAAAAACATTTATTTCGTAGGTCACGTGCTGGCCCATGCTGAACCCCCAGAGTCAGGCATTGTTCATTTTGACGAGGATGAGTTTTGGACAGAGGGCAAGTTCTATGGCATTAACCTGCGTATCATCGCTGCCCATGAGATAGGCCACGCCTTGGGCTTGGGCCACTCCCAGTACAGAAGTGCTCTCATGGCCCCTCACTACACCGGTTACCGTAACAACTTCCGTCTGCATTTTGATGACGTGAAAGGCATCCAGGCTATGTATGGTGAGTAGAGCCTGGGTTGGTCTGGTACCAATGTTTTTGGACTTTTTCACTTGAAAAACAGTACACCCTTCTCAGAAAGCTATATATTACACATCACCGGTAATGCTCTCATCCTCTCTCAAATCCTTTGTCCAATAATCTGTTTTAGGTAAACGTGATACAAGTGTTACAATTGAGCCCACGGTGGCACTCCCCACATACAGCCTCCCTGGTGCTAAGGGAGACATCCCTGACCCCTGCAATGCCAAGCTGGATGCCATCATGCTGGGTAAGATGTCTGCACACAATACTGACCAGCGATATACAGTCAAAAGTGGTGATGCTCACTGTAGTGTACATGTCTCCCTTGGAAGCTGTTATTTCTGCCTCACAAATTGTAGCGTTACACTATTCAAGATTGTAGCAATATTCTTTACTCTGATAGATTTAACTAACCACTTTTTTTGCTCTCTGCAATGGAATTGAGACGACAATGGAATTTGACAGGTTGAGATTGGACCTTCAGTGTTCTATTTCATGCTCCTCCTTATTAGGTCCATGGAGGAAGACATTTGCCTTCAGTGGTGATTATGTGTGGACGGTGTCTGACATGGGACACAATGCACCCATGAAGATCGACCGGCTGTGGACGGGACTGCCTGGGAACCTGAACGCAGCCGTTTACTCTCAGAGAACAAACAAGACATACTTTTTTAAAGGTGTAATATTTTCTGTAACTTTAAAATGTATTGTGTTTTTGACAAACAAATGAGGTAAAGTTGAGAGGATTTTAAAGATAGACCGATAGTATGAACTGTGTAATACTTGACAAGTGATTGATTGACAGTGATCCGGCCCAGAATGTGTTACTGTTTATCTCTCCTCATTTCAGCCGACTCACCAAAACTGTTTCTGACCACAGGTGATAAAGTGTGGAGATACACCAGTTTTCTCCTGGACTACGGGTACCCCAAAGAGCTCAAACGCATCCCACCTAATATTGATGCCGCTTTGTACTTAGAGAAGAATAAGAAGCTGGTCTTTTTCAAGGTAACCCAACACAAGACAACACAATTATATCAATACTTTTTAACCAGTAAACTCAAAATTGTTACAAATGAAAACTGAGCATTGTGGATTCAGTAAGTTGTTATAGTAGATTAATAACAAAAATTGAAGCAGTAGCATTTTTACCCACTTGAATATGATGAATATGCCAAATACCCAGCATGAAATACTCTTTGTACTAATCATCTTTGTCCTCTGTTGTTCCTCTCCTCAGGGTACAGGGTACTGGCAGTGGGATGAGCTGCGCCACAGTAACCTCAACGTGTACCCTAAACCCCTCTCTAAACTCTTCACTGGGGTGCCCTCCAACCCTGATGCTGCCTTTACCTGGACCAACGGAAACATCTTCTTCTTCAAGGGAGACAAGTACTGGCGTGTGAACGGTCTACTGAGTGTAGACAAAGGCTACCCGCTCAGCATGAGTGAACGCTGGATGCGCTGCTAGGAGCTAGACACTAGAGGGCAGCAGACACCATAAACCTCAATACTTTGCTGGTGAGATGTGTTCACAATTAACGGTTCAGGGAACCACACAACAACAACAACCACAACCACTCTGTGATAACATTGTGTTCACACTGTGAAACCAATATAATAACATATTTCCATGTACCAGTAGATCAGTCAAGGTACATAAAACTGAAATGTTATGTCAAACCAATTCTTTGAAACGTGAGATCGAATCTTTATCAACGTAAGTAGTGGGAAAGCCATTTGAAGTAAGACATATGTGCTTATATAAGGTTGAGTATTGAGTGTCATATCGTTATGGCCTACTAGTTCTCTGTTTCCATGTAACGCAGGCAGGACCTCAACCCAAACGTGTTAGACTAAGTTCTGAGGGAGTGTGTGGAGAGGCTGTTTGTTATGCTCTCTGGGTGCCTTCCAGGGGGGCCCTTCCTATCCCTCACAACAGATGTGGATGGGATTATTCAGTTGTTGTTTGCCCTCTTTTCAGTATGTGTACTGATTGCAATGGTGTTCACCCAGCACTTTGAAACTTCGTTTTCTTTTGACGTTTGGCTTGTGGACGGGTCTGAAAAAGTCTTTGTGAGTTTTTTGTCGCCATGTTATGCGTTTATACGGCTAGAGTATGGCCTTCCCACATAAAGGGAAGCCTAATATCATTGGTGTTGCGTCAGACTTCCAAGGTCAACACCAGCTTTTACATCACGATGTCTACATTTTATAACTGGCTTATAATTGTGTACTGATGTTTCTGTTGAACCTCATCATGTTTATTGATGTTTTTATAGTCATGTGACTCCTACGAGCTAAAGGGAATTCACAGTGTGTAGGCCTACAGTACCATTTGGAAATGTTTATATATGTGTGCAGTGATTTTTACTTAGCTGTTAATTCATCCAAGATGTAGTTGTACAAATGAGTAATGACAGTCAACAATAAAACCATTTCAACAGTCCTTGTTTCCTTTATGATGTACACGGAGTATAAAAAGCAGTAGGAACACCTGCTCTTTCCATGACATAGACTTACCAGGTGAAAGCTATGATCGCTTGATGTCACTTGTTAAATGCCAGACAGCTAAAAGAAGGATTTTTAAGCCTTGAGACAAATGAGACATGGATTTTGTATGTGTGCCATTTAAAGGGTGAATGGGCAAGACGAATGATTAAAGTACCTTTAGAAGGGGTACGGTAGTAGGTGCCAGGCGCACCGGTTTGTGTCAAGAACTGCAACGCTCCTGGATTTCCCGTGTGAATCAAGAATGGTCCACCACCCAAAGGACATCCAGCCAACTTGACACAACTGTGGGAATCATTGGGAGTTAACATGGGCCACCATCCCTTTGGTACGCTTTCTTGACACCTTGTTGAGTCCATGCCCTGACGAATTGAGGCTGTTCTGAGGGCAAGGGGGGGGAGGGCAGCTTTCATGCATGACACTTGAGGGTTGATAAAGTTTTGGAGCTGCCACAGCAACACCACTGCTTAAACCACCAGGGAGCAGGACCCCCCCCTGTTGTTGCCTTTGAGACCCTCTGTGTTTCTGATTCTAAGGGTGAATTTGGCAGCGGATGTTGCTAGGTGACCATGAGGAAAATATACAGAGCCATTTATTATCCTCAGAGGAATCACTCAAACAGCTTTTGTTTTTAAACTAATTTAATGGTTTATCTTTTACATTTCCTATTGACAATTCTGTACAGATTCAGAATAGTCAGAGTACTATCCCTCTAAAATTCTAAAACAACAGTTAATTACCATTTTCAAAAAACACAGATAATTCTTTAGTAACCTAGAATTTGGCAAATGTGTACTCTAATTTTACCATAGCATAGTCCTTCAACGTTATTAATCATATAAATTACTGAATACAGGTACTGCACAGGTAAAACTGCCCATAAGTTGTCATGAAACAAGCTACTGCTCCAAAATAAATGACATAATGAGTGTGGTTTGAAACATTGTATGTATAGTATTGCAGTATTGCTACCTCTAAAAAAGGCACTGTAATTCCTATGAAAAAAAATGTACATTTTACTTGTAACAGTTGCCCATGTAATAATCTTCAATGTATTGAGGCACAAAATGGCTGCCGTGTATCTCTCTGGACCTGAATCTTCTACACCCAACTATACAGGCATTTACCTACAAAAAGGGACAAGTAAACATCAACACACACCATAACATTACAAACGCACACACACTCGCACAGACAACAAACACAGATCAGAGAAATGTGTCTTGACTTGTCCTCGTCTTTGTCCAGTCACAGTGCATCCTCAACAACAGCTGCTCTCCTATTCTTTGAGGACGTCAGGTGACCAGAAGTTACATGCCACTGGTTAATTTCAAGTCATTAAAGCACAGATAACTCCAATTGTAAAAGTTGATATTACTCGAGGAGGTAGCTCTCGTGCTATTCATAGACATTTCCATCCCCATTATTGGTTCCTGAACAGCAAAAAGAGTCTGTTTTCATCAGTCAAGTGATTTTCCCCATATATAATCAATCATAATGGCACCAAAAAAAGTATATGACCTAAGAAGTCAGATGAGATTATTTCTGCTCTTTCTCCCTCCCTCTTCAGTGGCCTTCCGACTTTTCACATGGACCTCCCACGCTCAGAGCAGACAACACAGGGAGAGGCCACACAGGCACAGTCTATTGACACAGAGTGGTTACAGCACACATCAAACAAGAGGCCAAACGTCCCTCCCAACAACTCTTAGGGAACAGCTCACAGACATTCCATCACTCTCAAGTCAACTCAAGTCAACTCTCAAGTCGGCCATTCCAAACGTCCAACAATGATAGGCTGAGAGTTACACTGGAGTTGTGCTAGGAACTATTGGTGTAATGATCTTCACTTGGACAGCATTCAAGGCCCTATTCCAGCTCAATGGAAGGTAGATTCACTATTCAATAGACTCGAACATTGCCTAAATAAGAGCCGAGGCCCTAAAATAACAGTCTGTTGGGGAAGAGGACTGTGGAGGAGGGACAAGAAACAAGTGGTTGGTCTCCTGCTTGTCCCTCGGTGCGTCAGACCCTGATGACTGGTGTAGTGGCGGTGAGGGGCACAGTGGAGCCAGTCTCGTAGTCAAAGTCAATCATGGTGTGGTTGGCAGTGCCCAGGCTGCTGAGGGAGTTGCCTGTGCCCATCTGTCTGTCCCTCAGACTCTGCAGGTAACTCTGAGAGAAGGAATACAGAAGAGAGGGGGAGAGAGAGGAGAGAGGGAACATGATCAGAATCAACCTAGAAATAGATTCTACACATTGGTATTAAAATACAATAGAGAGTGTGTGTGTGTGTGTGTGTGTGTGTGTGTGTGTGTGTGTGTGTGTGTGTGTGTGTGTGTGTGTGTGTGTGTGTGTGTGTGTGTGTGTTTTACTATCCCACAAGCATAGTAAATCAAGGAACATTCTCCCTCGTGGGGACATTTCCCAGGTCCCCACGAAGACAAAGGCTATTTTAGGCTTAGGAGTTAGGGCTAGAATTAGGGTTAGAATAAGGTTTAGAGTAAGGGTGAGGGGTTAAGGTTAGGGGTTGAGGTTAGGGTTAGGCAAAAATAGGATTTTGAATCGAAATACATTTTAGGTCCCCACAAGGATAGTAAAACATATGATGTGTGTGTGTGTGTGTGTGTGTGTGTGTGTGTGTGTGTGTGTGTGTGTGTGTGTGTGTGTGTGTGTGTGTGTGTGTGTGTGTGTGTGTGTGTGTGTGTGTGTGTGTGTGAGAGAGAGACTGACCGGTGCTAGCAGGTCTCCTGCGTAGCGTTTGACGGGGGTAGGCTTGCGACGGTAAGTGCCCTCTTGTCCACCGCTCTGCTGCCGCTTCTTGGCATCTTTCTGCCTGATCCGCATTAACTGGACCCGCTTCTGCCTCCTGCTGATGATGACTGAGAGGAGAAAGAGAGAGGGAAAGGGAGAGGTAGAGAGAGAGAGGTAGGAGAGAGAGGTAGAGAGGGAGAAAGAGAGAGGGAAAGGGAGAGGTAGAGAGAGAGATAGGAGAGAGAGGTAGAGAGAGAGAAAGAGAGAGGGAAAGGGAGAGGTAGAGAGAGAGATAGGAGAGAGAGGTAGAGAGGGAGAAAGAGAAAGGGAGAGGTAGAGAGAGAGATAGGAGAGAGAGGTAGAGAGGGAGAAAGAGAGAGGGAAAGGGAGAGGTAGAGAGAGAGAGATAGGAGAGAGGTAGAGAGGGAGAAAGAGAAAGGGAGAGGTAGAGAGAGAGATAGGAGAGAGAGGTAGAGAGGGAGAAAGAGAGAGGGAAAGGGAGAGGTAGAAGTAGAGAGAGAGATAGGAGAGAGAGGTAGAGCGGGAGAAAGAGAGGGACGTGTTAACTCACTGAGTCATTTCATAGTAATTCGGCAGAGTTCTCTAAAACCATGAAACCCTTGTAGCATTTAATAGAACATAATATAATCCATACTCCATATTGAGATATACAGATGCATCATACTCTACAAAAGGTGTCCTCTACCTCTCATTCTTTCCACAGAGATCCTAGAAATCAGCTTCTATATGGAATTCTATGATGCTTACCCTCAGTGTGTGAGAAGCCTTCAGCCGTCAGCTTCCACTGAACCAGCACCCCCATAAAGCTGAGTGTCGGCCAGATACCCAGGATCACCCAGCTGTACCAGCAGAGCGGCGGCGGCGGCGAAAGTCTCAGGCACTCGTACACGTGGCTGGCAAGCGCCAGCATCTCCACAAAGTAGTCGGCGCACACCGTCATGATGGCTGCCCCGAACACGGACGTAGACAATACGGTGAAGAGCTTCTGCCACTGCAGGGTGAGCACGGCGAACAGCATGCCTGTGCCCAGCAGTGCCCCCAGGGGCACCCAGACGGTGGTGGGGGTATAGAACTGGTGGGTGACCAGAAGGGCGGCGAGGGCGAGCAGCAGGCCCAGAAGGAGGCCTGTCATGAAGAGGCCCACTGAGCGCACCAGCATGGTGACCAAGCCACACAGCAGGCCGATGCCCAGGCCAATACCAGCTGAGGCCTCCACGCTCAGCTGGGTGTCCAGCACCCGCTCCTTGTGGCACAGCAGGAAGATGATGACCGAGCCAAACATCAGGCCCGACAGGAACATGACAGCTTTGAAGCAGCGGTAGCCTGTGAGAGGAAAGGAGAGAGTGGAGAGAGGATGGTGAGGGAGAGAGGAGAAGGGTAGAGAGGTGAATAGAGGGGGAAGAAAAGAAAATAATACATATGTAGCCATTTCATAATTAATAAACATTATGTAAATAAAAACACTGAAAAACCAGTGTTTCTATGTCAAACAGTTTTCTTTATATTTCAGTCTTCTGTGATGTATATAAAGTGTAATATTGGGATGTAATCTTAAAATTGAATACACTTCAGCTCTATATCTGACATGGTACAGGTTTCTTCTTTTTTTAAGCCCATTTTTTTAACTAGGCATGTCAGTTAAGAACAAATTCTTATTTCCAATGACGGCCTACCGGGGAACAGTAGGTTAACTGCCTTGTTCAGGGGCAGAACGACAGATTTTTACCTTATCAGCTCGAGGATTCGAGCCAGCAACCTTTCGGTTTCAAAGTAGATTTGTTTAAGACTACCAAGAAACACTCTGTGTGACCAAGAATTAGTCCACTGCAGTTAAAGGTTTTAATTCACTTCAATGGGGAAGATTAAACAGCTTGAGGAATATAACTAACAGTAAGGAAATATGCAGGTGATAAATTAGGGCATCAGGTTCAAGTTAAATTGCTGAGGCTAGGACACAGCAACTACTACCCAACTGTATAAATGACAGAATATCAACTGTAAGCAATGTAATTCCGTATAAATTACCCTACAATTCAAACTAATAAGAGAGGTGGTGGTGTTGAGGCTAATTGGGGTGATGATGGGGGATTTGGTGAGAAAAATGACGCCCACCCATAGATTGTGGCGGCTGCTTGGCTGAGGGTGGAGCCCTCTCTCTCTGGGTAATGGTTATCATCTGGGTGTGAGGGATTGCTCAGTGTGATTAACACACACTACACCATCACATTAGTCTGGGAAATGCTGTCATTAGGTACCAAATAGCCAGATGTCTTTCATTTCTCTCTAATCAGTTACGTAACAATTTGAAAGACAAAATGGGAGGTTTTGCCTTGAGGAATGATGACATGTCAGTGCGGGACACATGACACAGTATGTCTGGATAGAAAGTACATGTTCCCTGTATCAGGTAGCCCGCATCATGTCATTTTCTAGTGTACCTTGGGGAACATTGGTATAAGGTAACCTGGTTGTACATTTTCTATATAACACATTAACAGACATATGATACGTCTGAATACACATTCCCATGCTCTGTCATTTTGGTTCTGTCCCATATGGCACCCTATTCCCTACATAGTGCACAACTTTCGATCAGAGTCCTTTGTCAAAAGTTGTGCAATATATAGGGAATAGTGTGCCATGTGGGATGCAGCCCGTGTTATTGAAGTTTAAGTGTACTCGTTGACGTGACGTTATTGAGGTATGCCTTGACCCCGTGGTGACCTTACCGAAGAAGCAGTAGATGATGCCGAACAGGCAGCACATGGAGCAGATGACGGCAGGGATGACCTCATACTGCCTCTCGATCTCCAGGCTGCAGGCATCCACCTCGGCCAAGCCCTCTCCCACAGACCCATTAGGGTCTGTCATCCTGGGGCTCCAATAGACCAACCAGACAAGGAGGAGGAGTTGGGGGCTAAAGGTTGGGGCTGGAGGATGAGGAGTGGTGCTGTTATCTGGAGTCCATCAGAACAGCTTGTGTGCCTGTAAAATGAAAGAAAATTCGGATTAAATCATACACTATATATACAAAAGTATGTGGGCACCCCTTCAAATTAGTGTATTCGGCTATTTCATCCACACCCGTTGCTGACAGGTGTATAAAATCAAGCACACAGCCACACAATCTCCATAGACAAACATTGGCAGTAGAATGTGCTTACTAAAGAGCTCAGTGACTTTCAACATGGCACCGTCATAGGATGCCACCTTTCCAACAAGTCAGTTCTTCAAATTTCTGCCCTGATAGAGCTGCCCTGGTCAACTGTACGTGCTGTTATTGTGAAGTGGAAACTTCTAGGAGCAACAACAGCTCAGCTGTGAAGTGGTAGGCCACACAAACTTACAGAAAAGGACCGCCTAGTGCTGAAGAACGTAGCGCATAAAAATCTTCTGTCCTCGGTTGCAACACTCACTACTGAGTTCCAAATTGCTCCTGGAAGCAACGTCAGCACAATAACTGTTTTTCGGGAGCTTCATGAAATGGGTTTCCATGGCCAAGCAGCTACACACAAGCCTAAGATCACGATGTGTCGGCTGGAGTGGTGTAAAGCTTGCCGCCATTGGACTCTGGAGCATAGAAACGTGTTCTCTGGAGTGATGAATCACGCTTCACCATCTTGCAATCCGACGGACGAATCTGGGTTTGATGGATGCCAGGAGAACGCTACCTGTCCCAATGCATAATGCCAACTGTAAAGTTTGGTGGAGGAATAATGGTCTGGGATAGTTTTTCATGGTTCGGGCTAGGGCCCTTAGTTCCAGTGAAGGGAAATCTTAAAGCTACAGCATACAAGGATATTCAAGATGATTCCGTGCTTCCAAATGTGTGGCAACAGTTTGGAGAAGGCCCTTTCCTGTTTCAGAATGACAATGCCCCTGCGCACAAGGTGATGTCCACACAGATATGGTTTGTCAAGATCAGTGCGGAAGAACACCTTTGGGATGAAATGGAATGCCTGCTGTGAGCCAGGCCTAATCGTCCAACATCAGTGCCCAACCTCACTAATGCCCTTGTGGCTGATTGGAAGAAAGTCCCCGCAGCAATGTTCCAATATCTAGTGGAAATCCTTCCCAGAAGAGTGGAGGCTGTTATAGCAGCAAAGGGGGGACCAACTCCATACAAATGGCCATGATTTTGGAATGAGATGTTTGACAAGCAGGTGTCCACATACCTTTGGTTATGTAGTGTAGATCATCACAGAGCATCACAATGTGTTAAAGTGACCGTTACTTTTTGTTAGGACTCTCTGTTAGAACTAGAGAAAGAGAACCGGCAAAGAGAACAGAGCAGACCTCTCAACGTAACTTCAGTTTACAATTGGCTCATTCATCCCCCTCCTCTCCCCTGTAACTATTCCCCAGGTCGTTGCTGCAAATGAGAATGTGTTCTCAGTCAACTTACCTGGTAAAATAACGGATAAATAAATTTTAAAATTAAAAAAACTTTGTAAACCTACAAACACTGCCTTAGATGACCTTACCCACAAAACAGAGATTATATAGTGGTTAGTTGCAGCGGGACTCCATTCATGCTGAATGACTCAAAAGTTTAACATGTTGCACGTGGAGCACTCCAGAACCCCCCCTCCTCCTCATCCCCACCACCCCTGCTTCAGACCGCTGTTCTTCGAGGCTTCAGGAGAAGTGTGAAATCTGCCGGCCAACTGTGACTTCTCCCTGGTGACTATGCATTTGGGGCCTGCCAGACACTCTGCTAGCCTCCCATGATAACACACAGTACTGTATACCACCACACATACACCCTGTTGCCATGACTACAGTCTGGTTGAATCACATAAACATGAACAGCCAAATACTCCAGGGACTTCCTGTAGTACCTTGCTGATTAAAAAAAAAAAAAAACTACCAAAATAAATACATCAGTACTGACTATCGGCACATCTTATAGAATAGCTTTTTGCAGAGTACCGGCATTGCTGTGTGTTTGTCTGATCTACTGCATGTAATTATGACAATTCTAATCTACATAGCAGCAGATGTCCAGTGTCCACTCAAGTTTGGCATCTATTTAACACCATCCAATTTAACATACACTTGACCCATTTTCTGTGAGCATATTCAGCACTGATATCATATCAGCACCAAATACCCACTCAATTTTAATGGGGTCGACGTTGTTTTCATTGTTTATCTACAACTCTCCTAAATTGGGCTTGAGGTGTCAGAGTCATACATTTAAACTAGGCTATGTAGTAAAAATGTCTGGGTGAAAGTAAATTACTTAATTAAAAGTGGGGCTACGGACATCGAGTCGTGCTAGTGAGGGGTTAATCAGGCAGCCCCAACCCCCCTCTCAGTCTGCCTGTTGCAGGGGATTGGGGAGGAGGTGTAGGGTCTCATGGCTCAGGGTGGGCCGCTCTCTCTGGGGCTGCTGCCTGGCCTTCTTTATGATCTCACCCCAGTTCCGATCCGATTACAGCAAACTCACGTTCTCAGGCTCAGGACAAAAAACAGTCACGCAGCTGGCTGCCTGTTCTCCTCATCTGCTCTCTCTCTTCTCAGTCTCCCCCCTCTTTCCCCTCATCTGTCTTCTGTGTCACTATCTTCCTCCCTCCATTCTCCCAAATGTTCCTTCTACTTTTAAACTCCTCCTTCCTTCTCCCTCTGTCTCCGAGACACATGGCTATACATTATGACCTGGCCATGACTTGACATGGAAAGAATGAGGTCCCAGCTCTCTTGTCCCTTCTCTTTTTCCAGAGCTGGAGGGAGAGTTCTTGCTGCATTCACGTGTCTGCCTCTCGGTCTCTGCCAGATAGTCCTATCTGTTCTGTCTCACTTGTTTTCTAAAGGCCAGAGGAAAAGGAAAGACAAATGATCTGGCCAGCTGAGAGTTCCACAGTCCTACTGGTCTGCTGTGTCTGTGGCACTCCTGAGAGGGTGTGGACAGTATTATGAACACATTAGAGTGAGACAGAAATATGATACAGAGAATATGTTCAGCAAATAATGTGCTGTGCAGTATCGCCCATATTGTGAAGCATGAGGCCATTTCACCTTGAGGTTATTATGGACTTCTCTTTCATCATGTTCAGTTATGGCGATACGTATAGATTTCGTGGCATTACCTTACACCTGCCCTAGTCAAGGTTTAAATGCGATACCATGAAATGGTACTATTACAATGTCAAATATAAAGCCAAAACAAACAACCACTGATTGTGCACAAGTCAAAAGATAGTTTACAAAAGTTCCATGAAAGATTTTCATCTCCATATCTGAGTATGGTCCAAAATGGTCAAAACACCGTCAGAGAGTGGGGTCACGGCAAGGGACCAGCCATTATTGACTGCGACCCTGGAGCAATTAGGGTTAAGTGCCTTGTTCAAGGGCAGATTGACAGATGTTTCACCTAGTCAAGGTCGTGGATTCAAACTAGCAACCTTTAGGTTACCGGCCCAATGCTCTAACCACTAGACTCCACTCAACTCAAATCAAACATTTGGAAAGCTGTTCTAAGCTAGATCAAAACAAGGACTACAGTAAGGAGACGGTTCTAAACACAAGGGGAGACTGAGATAACTGGTCACAAAAAGTGATTGTTGTGGGTAATCCATCAAGACAAACGACTTGTGCATCCGACCATACACACTCACAAATTCCCTCACACGTTTGTATTCACACACACACCAACTCTTTCCCACGTCCGTGTGTCTGTCCCCAAATTGTCCCTGTTTGAGTCACAATGGTGGTCAGTGTGAGAGGCCTGGAGTCCATGCCTCTCAGGGATAATAGAGCCATTATGGGGTGGCACAAAGGCTCTGAGACCCCAACCGTGACCTCTACTGGCACACACAGCAAAGCATGCTGGGAGAGAGGGGCATACAACATAGAGATGGAGGCAACCAAGGGAAAGGAGGTGGTGTGTGTGTGTGTGTGTGTGTGTGTGTGTGTGTGTGTGTGTGTGTGTGTGTGTGTGTGTGTGTGTGTGTGTGTGTGTGTGTGTGTGTGTGTGTGTGTGTGTGTGTGTGTGTGTGTGTGTGTGTGTGTGTGTGTGTGTGTGTGTGTGTGTGTGTGTTTGCCATTGAGCATGTGGGTGGTTGAAGGATGAAGGGAGTAGATGGAGTCTAGCTGGTAACTGTCCGGAATGCTGATATTATCACCCATTCTCACAAAATAAGGATAAGTGACGTGGCTCCATGTCTAGTCTTGGAGCTCTTGGAGGACAAGGCGCAGAAGTAGAAGTTGAGAAATACTCTCTTCGATACATTTTGATGAAGTATATATTGAATGACCTCATTATAATTAGAGGTCGACCGATTAATCCGAATTGCCAATTAATTAGGGAAGATTTCAAGTTTTCATAACAATCGGAAATCGGTATTTTTGGACACAGATTTAATTTTTTAATTTTTTATTATACCTTTATTTAACTAGGCAAGTCAGTTAAGAACACATTCTTATTTTCAATGACGGCCTAGGAACGGTGGGTTAACTGCCTTGTTCAGGGGCAGAACGGGGGGATCCAATCTTGCAACCTTAGTTAACTAGTCCAACGCATTAACGACCTGCCTCTCTCTCATTGCACTCCACAAGGAGACTGCCTGTTGCGCGAATGCAGTAAGCCAAGGTAAGTTGCTAGCTAACATTAAACTTATCTTATAAAAAAACAATCAATCATAATCACTAATCAACACATGGTTGATGATATTACTAGATATTATCTAGCGTGTCCTGCGTTGCATATAATCTGACTGAGCATACAAGCATACAAGTATCTAAGTATCTGACTGAGCAGTGGTAGGCAGAAGCAGACGCGTAAACATTCATTCAAACAGCACTTTCATGCGTTTTGCCAGCAGCTCTTCGTTGTGCGTCAAGCATTGCACTGTTTATGACTTCAAGCCTATCAACTCCCGAGATGAGGCTGGTGTAACCGAAGTGAACTGGCTAGCTAGTTAGCGTGCGCTAATAGCGTTTCAAACGTCACACGCTCTGAGCCTTCTAGTAGTTGTTCCCCTTGCTCTGCATGGGTAACGCTGCTTCGAGGGTGGCTGTTGTCGTTGTGTTGCTGGTTCGAGCCCAGGGAGGAGCGAGGAGAGGGACGGAAGCTATACTGTTATACTGGCAATACTAAAGTGCCTATAAGAACATCCAATAGTCAAAGGTTAATGAAATACAAATGGTATAGAGGGAAATAGTCCTATAATTCCTATAATAACTACAACCTAAAACTTCTTACCTGGGAATATTGAAGACTCATGTTAAAAGGAACCACTGTGATTTGGAGTCCCATAGGGCGCTGCACAATTGGCCCAGCGTCGTTATGGGTGGGCCGGGGTAGGCCGTCATTGTAAATAAGAATTTGTTCTTAACTGACTTGCCTAGTTTTTTTAAAAGTATACAGAGATAAACAAAAAGCAAATGTTTTAGTGGTAAACCTCACAGTCACACTTAGATGACTGAGCATGTTGGTATGAAATACTTTAGAATGTTGTCTGACAAACACCAGGGAGGGACAGAGGGTGGGACGGGGTTAGCTCAAGCCACAACAGCTGAGAAACAGACAAGAACATGCCTGGGTTCCCCACATAGCTAATTGGGTGTGTTTAATTAACCACTCAGAGGGTTGCTGGGGTGTGAGAAAGGTCAGGGATTCCAAGGTGCTCTAGCTTTAAGGCAGGTGGCAGCTGAGAATTCAACATTAGAGCCCAGCTGTTTGGAGGCACAGTTTGGCACAGGGGGGTATGTGTGACTGTGCCATGGTCTCCCCCTGACTGGGCATGATGCCCGTGGGTCTACAGCTACCCCCCTTTACAGCTGCAGCTATAAACGTAATCCTCCATGACCGCCAAAAACCGTACCCACCGTGTCCTGCCCAAAGACTGGCAGTGGAGACTGGAGAACAGTCTGGACATGATGGTAGCAACACACTTCATGGCGTCCATCTTGTACCAACAGTGATTGCCTTAGAGAAACATGCGTGGATTCATGCATACCTGTTGACATGGTTGGAATATTGTCCTGACCATGTCTGCCTCCTAAAGCGAACCATAAGAACAAATAACATAGATACATGCATATGTTTTCCACACTAGATTATTGGGTTTCCTGACCCTCCATCCACAAGGCCGGAAACTTTAACCTCAAACCTCTGACCCCTAACCCCACTCCCCCCTCTGCTCTCTCATTGGCAGGAAGCTGTGGCCCAGAAGAGGAAGTGGAGATCAGTGGCAGGGCTGTTTTGGAGGTGAACCTTCCCCGAGGGCAGGAAGCAGAGCAGGAAGAGCAGAGTTGGAGGCTGGAGTGTCAACACCAACACTGATTATCTGACTAGTTAAATCTAGTTTCAAGTTTCAAAGTTTATTCGCCGTAAAACAGTACAGTGAAATAATTACCTTGAGAGCTCTTTTCCAACAATGCAGTGATAATAATAATATAGATAACAATAGAAAATAGAATAAAACATTACAATTAAAATAAAAACCACACAAGGACTACAATGTGAGTGAAAGAAACTTGAGAATGCAAGTATATACAGGTCAGTGCCAGTACCTTATTCAATGTGCAGGGTTACTGGAGTGGTTGAGGTGGGTTTATACATAAAAAGTGACTGATAGTAGGGCCAAAGACATCCAGTGTCAAGACTTTTAAATGTACAATGTTTTGACTGAAGCGCACTTATTTTAGTCTTACCTCAATTTCTTTTCTAATTTATGGCCGATTACCAATGTATACAGTATCTAGATTTTTGATATTTTTTTCTCTAAATACATTTTGTTGTACAATTAAAGGTCAAATGCACTGTATTTCAAACAGTCAGCAATAATCTCATGAATTCAGGGCTTGTGAAATTATACATAGGCCACAACCAATAATCCCTGATCTGGCTTTCAAGTCCGTCTATGAAGATGTCCTTTTTGTTACAAATGTAACCAGACCCACGCACAATGCACATCCACTAATACTGACCAACGTCTGGTAGCAGACACTATATACAAATAACACAGGACTCTCAAACACAAGACCCCTGCTAGTGAGTAGCCAGCTAATCTTTATATAACAATCTTTATATTTCACCCTTCTGTGTGTCTCCATCTGTTTGAACAGCATGCCTGTCCATTTTCAGATGCTGAAATCAAGTGGCCTACCTTAATTCTCAGAAGGGGAATGAGTTGACAATTACTTAGATAATTGTGTTTTATGCTTATTGCACATGTATAAAACACAGACTAGAAAGCTAACATAGCAGTCTTTGGCTAAAATGTATATATGTATATATACATACATACATACACACACACAGTGGGGAGAACAAGTATTTGATACACTGATGATTTTGCAGGTTTTCCTACTTACAAAGCATGGAGAGGTCTGTAATTTTTTATCATAGGTACACTTCAACTGTGAGAGACGGAATCTAAAACAAAAATCCAGAAAATCACATTGTTTGATTTTTAAGTAATTCATTTGCATTTTACTGTATGACATTAGTATTTGATACATCAGAAAAGCAGAACTTAATATTTGGTACAGAAACCTTTGTTTGCAATTACAGTGATTATACGTTTCCTGTAGTTCTTGACCAGGTTTGCACACACTGCAGCAGGGATTTTGGCCCACTCCATACAGACCTTCTCCAGATTCTTCAGGTTGCGGGGCTGTCGCTGGGCAATACGGACTTTCAGCTCCCTCCAAAGATTTTCTATTGGGTTCAGGTCTGGATACTGGCTAGAACACTCCAGGACCTTGAGATTCTTCTTACGGAGCCACTCATTAGTTGCCCTGGCTGTGTGTTTTGGGTCGTTGTCATGCTGGAAGACCCGGCCACGACACATCTTCAATGCTCTAAGGGAAGGACGTTGTTGGCCAAGATCTCGCGATACATGGCCCCATCCATCCTCCCCTCAATACGGTGCAGTCCTCCTGTCCCCTTTGCAGAAAAGCATCCCCAAAGAATGATGTTTCCACCTCCATGCTTCACGGTTGGGATGGTGTTCTTGGGGTTGTACTCATCCTTCATCTTCCTCCAAACACGGCGAGTGGAGTTTAGACCAAAAAGCTCTATTTTTGTCTCATCAGACCACATGACCTTCTCCCATTCCTCCTCTGGATCATCCAGATGGTCATTGGCAAACTTTAGACGGGCCTGGACATACGCTGGTTTGAGCAGGGGGGGGACCTTGCGTGCGCTGCAGTATTTTAATCTATGAAGGCGTAATGTGTTACTAATGGTTTTCTTTGAGACTGTGGTCCCAGCTCTCTTCAGGTCATTGACCAGGTCCTGCCGTGTAGTTCTGGGCTGATCCCTCACCTTCCTCATGATCATTGATGCGTCACAAGGTGAGATCTTGCATGGAGCCCCAGACCGAGGGTGATTGACAGTCATCTTGAATTTCTTCCATTTTCTAATAATTGCGCCAACAGTTGTTGCCTTCTCACCAAGCTGCTTGCCTATTGTCCTGTAGCCCACCCCAGCCTGGAGCAGGTCTACAATTTTATCCCTGATGTCCTTACACAGCTCTCAAGTCTTGGCCATTGTGGAGAGGTTGGAGTCTGTTTGATTGAGTGTGTGGACAGGTGTCTTTTATACAGGTAACGAGTTCAAACAGGTGCAGTTAATACTAAAGGTAATGATGTAATGGAAAACAGGAGGGCTTCTTAAAGAAAAACTAACAGGTCTGTGAGAGCCGGAATTCTTACTGGTTGGTAGGTGATCAAATACTTATGTCATGTAATAAAATGCAAATGAATTACTTTTTAAAAACTCATACAATGTGATTTTCTGGATTTTTGTTTTAGATTCCATCTCTCACAGTTGAAGTGTACCTATGATAAAAATGACAGACCTCTACATGCTTTGTAAGTCGGAAAACCTGCAAAATCGGCAGTGTATCAAATACTTGTTTTCCCCACTGTATGTATGTATATATATATATATATATATATATATATATATATACATACACACACACACACACACACACACACACACACACACACACACACACACACACACACACACACACACACACACACACACACACACACACACACACACACACACACACACACACACACACATACTAAAATATTTTTTAAAATTTGTAAAAAAACAACAACCCCTCTTTCTTCCCTATTTCGTGGTATCCCATTGTTTTTAGTAGCTACTATCTTGTCTCATCGCTACAACTCCTGTACGGGCTCGGGAGAGACGAAGATTGAAAGTCATGTGTCCTCCGATATACAACCCAACCAAGCCGCACTGCTTCTTAACACAGCGCGCATCCAACCCGGAAGCCAGCCGCACCAATGTGTCGGAGGAAACACCGTGCAACTGGCAACCTTGGTTAGCGCTCACTGCGCCCGGCCCGCCACAGGAGTCGCTGGTGCGCGATGAGACAAGGACATCCCACCGGCCAAGCCCTCCCTAACCCGGATGACGCTAGAATGGCTGATTAATTAGGGCTGAGTTTTCATAACAATCGGAAATCTGTATTTTTGGACGCCGATTTGCCCGATTTGTTTTTTTTACAACTTTATTTCATCTTTATTTAACTAGGCAAGTCAGTTAAGAACACATTCTTATTTTCAATGACGACCTAGGAACAGTGGGTTAACTGTCTTGTTCAGGGGCAGAACGACAGACTTTTACCTTGTCAGCTCGGGGGGTTCTAATCTTGCAACCTTACAGTTAACTAGTCCAACGCTCTAACCACCTGCCTCTCATTGCACGCCACGAGGAGACTGCCTGTTACGCGAATGCAGTAAGCCAAGGTTAGTTGCTAGCTAGCATTAAACTTATCTTATAAAAAACAATCAGTCAATCAATCATAATCACAAGTTAACTACACATGGTTGATGATATTACTAGTTTATCTAGCATGTCCTGTGTTGCATATAATCGATGCGGTGCCTTTCTTAAAATCAATACACAAAAGTATATATTTTTAAACCTGCATATTTAGCTAAAAGAAATCCAGGTTAGCAGGCAATATTAACCAGGTGAAATTGTGTCACTTCTCTTGCGTTCATTGCACGCCGAGTCAGTGTATATGCAACAGTTTGGGTCGCCTAATTTGCCAGAACTTTACATAATTATGACATAACATTGAAGGTTGTGCAATGTAACAGGAATATTTAGACTTATGGATGCCACCCGTTAGATAAAATATGGAACGGTTCCGTATTTCACTGAAAGAATAAACGTCTTGTTTTCGAGATGATAGTTTCCGGATTTGACCATTTTAATGACCTACGGCTCGTATTTCTGTGTGTTATAACATGATAACTAAGTCTATGATTTGATAGAGCAATCTGACTGAGCGATGATAGGCACCAGCAGGTTCGTAAGCATTCAAACAGCACTTTCGTGCATTAGCCAGCAGCTGTTTATGACTTCAAGCCTATCAACTCCCGAGATTAGGCCGGTGTAACCAATGTAAAATGACTAGCTAGTTAGCTGGGTGCGCGCTAATAGCGTTTCAAACGTCACTCGCTCTGAGACTTGGAGTGGTTGTTCCCCTTGCTCTGCATGGGTAACGCTGCTTCGAGGGTGGCTGATGTCGTTGTGTTCCTGGTTCGAACCCAGGTAGGAGCAAGGAGAGGAATGGAAGCTATACTGTTACACTGGCTAAACTGTTACACTAAAGTGCCTATAAGAACATCCAATAGCCAAAGGTTAATGAAATACAAATGGTATAGATAAATTGCCCTATTATTCCTATAATAACTACAACTTAAAACTTCTTACCTGGGAATATTGAAGACTCCTGTTAAAAGGAACCACTAGCTTTCATATGTTCTCATGTTCTGAGCAAGGAACTTAAACGTTAGCTTTCTTACATGGCACATATTGCACTTTTACTTTCTTCTCCAACACTTTGTTTTTGCATTATTTAAACCAAATTGAACATGTTTCCTTATTTATTTGAGGCTAAATTGATTTTATTGATGTATTATATTACGTTAAAATAAGTGTTCATTCAGTATTGTTGTAATTGTCATTATTACAAATAAATAAATAAAATCGTCCGATAAATCGGTATCGGCTTTTTAGGTCCTCCAATAATCGGTATCAGTATCGGCGTTGAAAAATCATAATCGGCCGACCTCTATCACTGACCTGTCTGAACCTTTACTTTCATGTTGAAACCTGGTCACTAATTATTTATAATCAAATCGAATCCAGTAATGAAAGACATTTTGATCTATAATGCACCAAGACCTCTTCCATTTTGTTCTTATAAAGTCAAATTGCTGCACAAAATAGACCTTGGCGTTGCTAAATTGATCTTGTCGTTCTTGAGGAATGCTAGAGGCAGTCCTGACAAGTGAATGGCTGTTTTGGGCAGAGAATGAAAACATGAAAATCCCGCTTTTTAATCAGGCTGTTCCATTTGGGAGCTCATTTGACAGGAAATTAAGGGACAACTCGTTCATCATTCCATCTCCAAAACAAGAAGAAAATGAGATGCACTCCACATGAGATCAAACAGTGTTTGACAGTGGTCTACTGAAAGACAGCCACAGACTGCTTCGCTTTTATCTCTTATAAGGCAAAGAATGGATACTATGTTGTATTGAGGAGGAACATAAATACCAAGGTTACAAGTTAAGTGAATTTTCTCCCCAAAAAAATGTATCATGAGTTGACCCCTATGGTAAACCACAGATCTATGATAACCTTTACACATCCACGCTGACTAAGGAAGGAAATGATTCATCTGAACATGAAACGAGAATGGAATGAATGACCTACGAGTCCTAAAGACCTCCTTTCACATGCTCGCATTCAGACTTTTTTCCCTGAAGTTGGTGTTAAAAGCCAGAGCTTGCCATCGTTCTCTCTCTCAGACTATCTCTCTTCTCCCTAAATCTCTGACCAGTGCCTCTCAAACAACACTTTGTTCCTCAAGAGTAAATGAGGCAGAGGGGGGGGGGCTTTGCAGTGATTTTGGCACCGTGGCAGCCCTTCCTACATGTCTCCAGCCTTCATTCAGCCAGGCTTGGCCGAGAGCTCTCCCCATGAATGTCCCCACTGTTTTCTGGACCCTACAGTGCTCTCCAAAGAGAGAGTGAGAGAGAGAGAGAGAGAGAGAGAGAGAGAGAGAGAGAGAGAGAGAGAGAGAGAGAGAGAGAGAGAGAGAGAGAGAGAGAGAGAGAGAGAGAGAGAGAGAGAGAGAGAGAGAGAGAGAGAGAGAGAGAGAGAGAGAGAGAGAGAGAGAGAGAGAGAGAGAGAGAGAGAGAGAGAGAGAGAGAGAGAGAGAGAGAGAGAGAGAGAGAGAGAGAGAGAGAGAGAGAGAGAGAGAGAGAGAGAGAGAGAGAGAGAGAGAGAGAGAGAGAGAGAGAGAGAGAGAGAGAGAGAGAGAGAGAGAGAGAGAGAGAGAGAGAGAGAGAGAGAGAGAGCGAGAGAATGTAGGCTGTAAACCCTTCAGAAAGTAGTAATTACAGAGTGAGAATGTATAGAAAGTGATTTGAGGGGCAGTAAGTTTACAACTAGGCCTAACACTGACATGCACTCTAAGACCATACACACTGACCTTTCAAACATGTGCAGATGTTCCAAAATAACAAACCTCTGTAAAGTCATCATAAGAGATCATACATCACTATACAACCCTCCAAACCATTTGGTATTTTATTAGGATCCCCGTTAGCTGTTGTGAAAGCAGCAGCTACTCTTCCTGGGGTCCAAACAAAAACATTAAACATGCCCTAATACAGAACATGAATAAACAAGAACAGAACTACATCAATTAAAAAATGTATCTACTTTCCAACTCCTATGTAGCCTATATATTTCTTCACTTGCCAGACAAGTCAGTACCTGTGAAAACTGTCTCCGATGGTGTACACATCTTTTATATTATGTCTGAATGAGTTTCCAGGAAACCCACTGTTTAACAAATGGTCTAACACAGTCTAACATACTGTATATCCCTTTAAATATTCAAACAGTTTAACAGTCTCAGAGAGAGTTCCTATTCTCCATCAAGCCCTTCCACTCCAAGCTTGTCTTTGAGAAAAGCCCAGACAATGAAGGTCTTTCAACTCTGAGGGTAGAAAAAAGGGAAAAAGCGTACAGTAAGTGGAGTAACAGAGAAACAATGAGAGGCCTTTTCGAGAGGCAGAGTCACGTGTGTATGACACAAGAGGACACACAAGTAGACACACCCCTACTTCCACGCATGTTCCAACACAACTCCCACTAACACCCAGACAGACTTGGAGATTCAAGGCACAGGCACGCGCACACACACATACACACACACCCACAAAATATGCATCAACAGACCCACACATCCCGCACCCACACACTCACGCAAATATACAAGCTCCAATCCACACATTCTAATTATCCCCACCCATGCGCATCAAGAATTCCATGTTTATACAAACTGGGAAGCCTTTTTCTACAGACTGGCAATATGAATGTAGTTCAGAGCCAGATATTCCCTCCATCTCCATTATATTTCCAATCAGTCGTTAAATAGCCTACAAGTGAAATAGGCTATAATAACAATATCTGATTATTTGGATAGTAAATGTAGTGTACTTATCATTAAAGTGAAAGAGTGATGTGGGGTCTTTGTGAGAGCAAACATCCAACATAAGAATTAGGTCTACACGTCACACAGTTTATAGCTACGAGACTCGAAAGGATTTAAGATATAATGATATAGAGAGTCATTACAAGGCCAGATTAGACGGAGTACGAGGGAGTCACTATGAACACAAAAACCACTGAGTGGATGTCTAGCCACAGCAAGTGGAAAAAAATCCACCTAAGTGTTGAGGTCAGTCAGGTTTGACTGTTTTTACAATAACATTTTTTTTACCCCTTTTTTTTACCCCTTTTTCATGGTATCCAATTGGTAGTTACAGTCTTGTCTCATCGCTGTAACTCCCGTAAGGACAACCCAACCAAGTCGCACTGCTTCTTGACACCATGCCCACTTAACCCGGAAGCCAGCCGTACCAATGTGTCGGAGGAAACACGTGCACCTGGCGTCCGTGTACTGCTCGGGATACCCAGGTTTGAATGTTCAACTGTAATAGTTTATCTCAAATATTGCATATATTCGTGGAACTCATCTCTTTAGCTGTCAAGGGTCTGGACAAGTCCACAACATTCTGCTGAGGTAATATTCAAATCTAACGGCACTGTAAATGTTAGCCTGCTAAGATAAGCTACTATCTGTAAGTAACAGTTGAATGGTCCTTGTATAAATGTATCTGAGTTGAGAGTTTAATCAAAATGATACTGAGTTGCAACTCCTTTTGCTCTCAGAACAGCCTCAATTTGTTGGGGCATGGACTCTACAAGGTGTTGAAAGTGTTGACTCCAATACCTCCCACAGTTGTGTCAAATTGGCTGGATGTCTATTGGGTGGGGGACCATTCTTGATTCACATGGGAAACTGTTGAGCATGAAAAAACCAGCAGCGTTGCAGTTCTTGACACACTCAAACCAGTGTGCCTGGCACATACAACCATACCCCACTCAAAGGCACTTAAATATTTTGTCTTGCCCATTTACCCTCTGAATGGCACACATACACAATCCATATCTCAATTGTCTCAAGGCTTAAAAATCCTTCTTTAACCTGTTTCCTCCCCTTCATTTACACTGATTGAAGTGGATTTGACAGGCAACATCAATACGGATCATAGTTTTCCCCTTGATTCACCTGGACAGTCTATCTCATGAAAAGAGGAGGTGTTCCTTATGTTTTGTACACTCAGTGTACATATTACTTGCGGTAACAGCTAGACTCTATCTACTGTAGCGTGGAGTGGGGGGGGAGTGATGGGCCTTGAAGTGTTCACTATCCCACACAGCGTCTCTCTAGCTCTGGTCTCTGCCACTTCCAGGTCAGCTCTGTCATTTACAGCAGCGCAGAACTGCTCTTCTATTCCACCCAACGTCTGTTTGTCTGGTGCCAGGGTATAATTGTACCTCCTTATGGTCTCTCCCATCCTAAAATATCTCCCATAACCCCTCCTTTGTGTACACTACAAAGGTTCTCTGGCAGCCTCTTAGCCAAAAGAAAACAACATCACCCAATACTTTGAGTCTATGAATGGGTGTGAGTGGAACTCCAAGACCCCAAAAACCAGCGCTACCCCTCTTTTAGGTACTCGGCTAATGAGACAACAGGTCTCTTCCAAACCCAAATACTTCTCCACCGCCCCCCTCCTAGGCTAACGCTACAGGACAAGACTCTGTCCATCTCCCGGCCTAACCCACAACAAGCATCTCCTCCTGCCAACAAGGTTCAACATAGACTCTATTTCCAGGCTTTCTTAACTGTAGAGGCTCATTTGTGGGAGATCCTAGTGTGGTCAGTGTATAAATACACTCTGCCAGTGCAGGACCAACACAGTCCAGTACAGTAGAGTATAGGCTACTGTCCAGGGAAGTATATATTGTCTAAACCAGGCTTTGGCTTGCCTTGGCTGGGGAGGCAGGTAGCCTAGTGGTTATAGCGTTGGACTAGTAACCAGAAGGTTGCAAGATCAAATCAACGAGCTGACAAGGTAAAAATCTGTCGTTCTGCCCCTGAACAAGGCAGTTAACCCACTGTTTCTAGGCCATCATTGAAAATAAGAATTTGTTCTTAACTGACTTTCCTAGTTAAATAAAGGTAAAATAAAAATTAATTGCCTTGGCTTGTAGAGCAATGCTTCACAACCATGGGATATGATGAAAATCAGGACTGTAACTCATTCACTATTTGATGACTATGTTGTATTAGATGATTATGCTGCTGCTTAAAAAAAATGATTAGGACAAACACATTGTAGGGGAGAGTTGAGCCGCCCTTGTTTCTAGGAAATCATACACAAAATTCATAATTTGACCAATTTTTAGTTTAGGAAGAGGTGATCATTTCGTGGAGTCTTTGAAGAGGGGAAAAAAACATGAAAAAAGTGGAGCAAGTTAGGTCCAAAAAACCATTTTCACCAACTCAAATGAATTTATAGAGGTTTCATGATGCTTGTATCTAAACCAAAGTAAATAATTTAAAGATTGTTCTATACATCTGTTGGGGTCTCGATAAGCTTCAATATGAGGTCCTTAACCTAGCATGAAAAGGCATCCTTGTAGCTGTGTGGGCTAATATAGTAAAAATGGTTGCCTTGGGGTAAGTTGAGCCAATGGTTGAGCTAATGGCAAGTTGAGCAAACTGAAGTATTTTCTTGCCAGGCATAAGGCAAGTATGGTATGATGTAACAACAGGGCCTGGGCCTACGTTAAAAGTGTTTTAAAAAGTACTAAGTGTTTGTTAGGTGTTAAGCCTGTGTTAAAAGATGCTTGAAATTATTCAAAGATAAAAAACCAATTGTGATTTTGTTGAATTGTGTTTGGGAAATAAAGATAGACATTGTTTCAAAAAAGGTAGCAGTAATATTTCATTCAGTAAAGAAATGTGTAGGTGGCTTAACTTACCCCGTTCCCGGTTGAGTTGTGCCAAGAGACAAGCTGTTTTCAAAACTGTTACTTTTACATGAATTGTGATTATTTCCAGGGATACACAACATTCTGTAATATATGTAGATATCTTTGTTAGAAAGAATACTGGTAACACTTAATTTGGATAGTTCATCTGTAGATACTCTACAGACTATCTACTAAGCCTAAACCTAGCCGTAACCTGACCCTAAACTTAACCCTTACCCTAACCCTTATTCTAAACCTAACCATATCCTTAGCAAGCAGTTTCTTATCAACAGAGAGTTTGTTGATAGAATGACCATCTACAGATAGACAACCCAGACTCTCCAAATAAAGTGTGACCAGAACACTATATTTCCATTGATTACTATACATTTCCATTTATGTTGAATGTAAAAATTGCTTTAAAAAACCCACTCTCCCCTACTGTGATTGGGAGTCAACACTTCATATACAGTGTGATAAAATACAAGAATACTGTATCACTGAGGCTTTTCTCTATCAGAACCCAAGCCGATAAAGTAGCTGAAATCCACATTACAGTACTACTGTGTCCCCTCTCTGAATTGCAAGGGGTTAAAGTGAAAGGAATTAGGGGTAATCCCAGACACTTCTGATGTACTGAGGTAGAACAGCAGGAGACAGAGACGTGTGGCCAGCCAGAGTAGGAATGCTAATCTGGGTTTTAGTTAAGGGTTCAGAGGATGGAGACATGGATCAAGTCATTGCACAGTGACAGGATATTACTGTACTATGAAGGCCTGCGCTTTTAAAAACAGCTAGCCTTGTTTTTCTGAGCTCTTGTCCAGTGACCTAGCTACTTGAAGGTCTGTGACACAAAGAAACCAGACAGTGAGACTGATTTATTTTTTTAACCTTTATTTAACTAGGCAAGTCAGTTAAGAACAAATTCTTATTTTCAATGATGGCCTAGGAACAGTGGGTTAACTGCCTGTTCAGGGGCAGAACAACAGACTTTGTACCTTGTCAGCTTGGGGATTTGAACTTGCAACCTTTCGGTTACTAGTCCAATGCGCTAAGCACTAGGCTACCCTGCTGCCCCAGGGAGAAGAGAGTGTTGGGATTCTTGAGACACAGTTTAGAATGTTACTTGGCATTATAATCAATTAAATGCATCTGGTGATAAACATTATCATGTGAGAGACTGCCATTGTCTGCATATTCAAGGATGTCTGTTCTGTGCAGTCATTACTTCCAGTTTTACCTTAACCAATTTTACAATGCGGATATAGATATGGCAATAACATTTACAGGGGACAAAACACTGGGATATCCAGACCCAGAACACATCTATGAAGAGAGGTCCCTGTACATGATAAGAAACAAAAAATGTAGAGGATCTATCAATCACAGGCCTGAAATAGCCTGATGCTGAGAACACCAAGCAGGCTTGTCAGACCATGGAAAGTTCAACTTCAACAAACTTTCAGTTCTACATTATCTCAAAACTGCCAACTCAGCAGGTCCTACTCAGTGGAGCAGTGGATCGCAGTGGCGTCACTACAGACCCGGTTTCGATCCCAGGCTATGTCACAGCCGGCCGTGACCAGGAGAACCATGAGCCGGCACACAATTGGTCCAGCGTCGTCCTGATTAGGGGAGGGTTTAGCAAGCTGACTTTGGTCGCCAGCTGGACGGTGTTTCCTCCGACACATCAGTGTGGCTGGATTCCAGGTTAAGCGCGAGCAGTGTGTCAAGAAGCAGTGCGGCTTGGTTGGGTTGTGTTTCTGAGGACGCATGGCTCTCGACCTTCGCCTCTCCCGAGTCCGTAGGGGAGTTGCAGTGATAAAACAAGACTGTAACTACCAATTGGATATTGCGGCAAAAAAGGGGTAAAAGTACAATATAAAAACTGCCAACCACGCAAAAAGGGCCAGGATAGCCTCCCGGGTGGTGCAGTGGTTAAGGGCGCTGTACTGCAGCGCCAGCTGTGCCATCAGAGACTCTGGGTTCGCGCCCAGGCTCTGTCGTAACCGGCCGGGACCGGGAGGTCCGTGGGGCAAAGCACAACTGGCCTAGCGTCGTCCGGGTTAGTGCGCGCTAACCAAGGTTGCCAGGTGCACAGTGTTTCCTCTGACACATTGGTGCGGCTGGCTTCCGGGTTGGATGCGCGCCGTGTTAAGAAGCAGTGCGGCTTGGTTGGGTTGTGTATTGGAGGACACATGACTTTCAATCTTCGTCTCTCCCGAGCCCGTACGGAAGTTGTAGCGATGAGACAAGATAGTAGCTACTAAAAAACAATTGGATACAACGAAACTGGGGAGAAAAAGGGGTGTAAAAAAAATATTTTAAAAAGCCAGGATATCCAACTGCGTTACAGATCAACAGGACAGGGAGCGTGCCTCCGATGCTGCACTCTCCACCCCCCTCACTGATGGTATACCACTTTCCCTGGCTTTGCAACAGCAGTCTTATTTAAACATGACCTCTCCCCGCCCCCTTCAATCCTCCTACAGATGAAGAGATGCTAAGCTAATGTTGAGACCTTTCAACTCTCTGACTGTTCATGTTGTTGGCCGGAACAAAACGAGCCTCGGCAGGGTTGACCTTTGCTACCACAGCTGATGGTCTATTATGGGGATGTAGAGTGGACAGTAGAGTAAAGGACTTTTTTACTTCACTTGGACACCACCAGTAGAAGAGTTTCCACAATAAGGCCTGACTGACCAATGACTATTATGAATAACCTAGCCTTCAGAGTCAGGGCTACAATAAGGCCAGACACGTGTGTCTCTCCTCTTACCTCTCCTTTCCATTCTGACCCTGTTACAACCCTGGTCCTAAAGCAGGGCTGACGCCATGCAGGTTGAAAATATTGTCAACCTGTTCGCCCTGGAAATACCCTGGGATAAAAATGCCAGTGTGAAAATGGCTATTGGAGAAAACCATGGATGGATTTCCAGTCACTATACATCTCACCTATGTACTCTCAAATCAGTGGTGGTGAGTGAAATTAGACAATCAGGAAATTAAAGTAGTTTCTAGCCAGACAGAATTAGGACATCCCTGGTGGCTGAGGCTGAGACGGGCCCCTCCTGAGGTCAAGCCCAAGGCTGCTGGTTGGGGGACCCAGAGAGTGATGATGAGTGATTCAGCGCTAATTAAAAGGTAAGAGTCGAAAAACAGCTCATCCACAGTACACTACAGGCCTTCAAGGACTAGGAGTTAAGTAACACACCCCAACATTTGCTCTTTCCTCCTCTCTTTGATCTGCCTCTCTCTCTCCGGAGCTGGGAAGGGCCCCATCTCTGCATTTTCCCAGAGTGGTTGAGGCAAAGCCATCTGGCCCGAGCTAGTCAACTGGATTTTTTTTGTAGATGGCTGGTGGATGTGGGAGAGAGCATTGAGGGGGGTGTAGCTAGAGACGCTGTGTGACTCCTCTGCCCCGTAGGGACTCCCCCCCCCCCCAAAAAAAAAGGTGTAACTATAGCTAACAAGGAGAAAATACATAACAATGCTTATCTGGTCAATAAGATCAGGAATCATGATAACAGTTGTTAAGATAACAAGCAAGCAATTTCAGGCTTTTCTCCATACAAAGGCTAACTGCCCAAGTTGTTTACATTGTTATCTTGTCTGATAGCCCAATAGATTCTACTGAAATTATCTTGAGACAGAGCCCAGACATTAATTTACTGCAGAGTGACATCAAAAGAATATGATAAATTACTGAATGAATAAAACAAAAATGCAAGTTTAGCCTATACTTACTCTATGGAATTAATTATTAAAATCATGTTAAGAAGGGTGTACAGTCACTAAAATAAGTTTATGAGCATCTCACAGCAGACTTCTTCAAACAGCAGGGAAAATATACAATGTAACAGAAGAAGCTCTTCCACAGGAACTACACTGTTACATTTCACAGTAGAATTCAGTTACATTGGTCTTCCTCCTGCTGTTTGAAGGAGCCTAAAGTTGATACATTGTATTGTCTGCGGTGGAAGGATAATGGGCTGTAATTTACAATAATTAATTTATGCTGTACAAAAGAACACTTACCTACTGCGAGCGGCTATGTGGGTCTGTTTCCGTGGGAATTGTCAGGCATGAACACAACGGAAAACAACAGAACATCGAAGCAGCGGTGGAAAAACAGGTTCCTATACACATAGAGTGAGCACAAAAAAAGTCCTTCTTCACTGTTTTTACAACAAAAGTCGGCTATTCAAAAGGAATCAGCCACGTTCTCGTCTTCTTCAAAAACGGTGTCCAAAATTAAATCGGTCAGGCGTTATTTACACTCTCAACGGACGAGCTTGCGTGAACTTGAGCTCTTGGTTGATCATGTTTATTCATAATCCCATGGCATTGTATTAACAGGCTGTTTGTCAGTTGGTGAGCTAGTCACGTCTGTAAAAAGTTGGCTACAGCGAGCCAAATGTCTCTCCCTTTACACACCTCCTCTTTCCCTCTCTCTGACGTGGACAGTATATCGATACCCAAGGGGGTCTAGTTCTCTAGAGCTCTAAACTACTTTATTTTAAAATAGTATTTTTCTCCACGAGAGTCTGTCTCTCCCCTTCAACGTCCAGCCAACAGCTGAAAACTCTTGACATAGCCAACGCCAACAGACCATCTGGTATTGCCTGTTGCATTCAAATTTGGGACTCGAAGGGGGAGGTGGAGGCAGGCTAGGCTTAGATGGGATTGAGTTTGTTTTCTACAATAAATGAGAATAGATTATAGAAAATATAGAAACGATTATAGATAATAGATAGGCTATAATATATAATAAATGTGTAATAATTTACAGTAGGCCTACTGCACTTGTGTGTGTGTAAGAGAGACGTTTGCAATAGAGCCGATTTTCTAATTGGGTGATTTGAACACAAACAATGTAAGCGACAAGACAATAAATTAGGAACAGGCAGGGGATCCTGCTTGCACGTGAGGGGATGGAAGGAGATATTGGCAAAATACTCCACCTCCCAACCATCAAAAATCAACAGATAATGTATCACTTTTCATGACAAACCTCAACCCTGTTGCAAACTATACCACCACCACCCTCCTACTACACCTGGCCATAGCAGCATTATCACCAGTACCTTTATTACATTGAGGACTCTAACCCTTAACCCCTTTCTCGTGACCTGGGGTTAATCTGTCTGAAAACCAACTGATTATAAATCAGTCACCCACTGAAACAAACCCCTTAACAACTTTTGCTTTCCAAAATGTCCTCTGTTTGTATATATTTATCTTGTTTTTAGGGGAGCAGTGTTCAAGGACGCAATCTAATTTAAACTGAATTGTCTTTATACACAACCAATTTTAAGACAAATATAAGTTAAGCTAGAACGTCGCATTTCCTTGTGTCATTTCTACATTTTCCTAAATAAAACAAACTCAAGAGGACATCTGCACACAATGGCGCACTGTATTGCTCAAGAAGCTGAAGTACAGTATCATTCGGTGAACAGTATTTGATTGTAGTGTAGGTGTGGTCATTGTAATATTAAACCCTCATCTCTCTGTTCTGCAATGTTTATAAAAGATCTGTGGCTGGATTTACTTCACCTGGGTTTGACTTGAAGCGATGTCATTCTGCATTCTTCTCTCTAAGCTCTGCACAGTCCTGGGGTTCCAGTGCCATTACAGACAGGCAGCATGGCCAGTCGTAGAGTCTATAGTGGGTCGACACGTTGGAGCAGTAAGTTGGTGTTCTGTACTGTAGCCTATACACATGGCGCACATATGGGTACACAAGAAGAAGGGGGATTTGATGTTCATATTTACAAGGCATTCTGTTTGCCTGGAGGTGCAAAGGCTTTGAACGGCCTATAAAACAACAGCTTTTCTGCACTGCACAGGGAGGTGGGAAGTTCAGTCAACTTGAAGAGTAAACGAGTCCATGAGGGAACAGAACACTTCTAGAAAGAAAACAGCTATGGAGTTCTTGAAAATATCCTCTTTTGTACCTTTACACATTCTTATAGACACCGGTTGACATTCACACTTTTTAATAAATCTTTATTTAACTAGGCAAGTCAATTAAGAACACATTTTTATTTACAATGACAGCCTGCCAAGAGGCAAAAAGGCCTCCTGCGGGGACGGGGGCTGGGAATGAAAAATAAATGTATGACAAAACACACATCACGACAAAGAGAGACACCGCAACACTACATGAAGAGAGACCTAAGACACCACCACCGCATGGGAGCAACACATAACACTACATGGTGGCAGCAACACATGACAACACAGCATGGTAGCAACACAACATGACAACCACACGGTGGAAACAACATGGTAGCAGCACAAACATGGTACAAATATTGTTGTCTGTGCCTAACAACGTGCAAATAGGTGGAGACAACACATCACGCAAATCAGCCACAAGTGTAATTAAGAGTGTCCATGATTGAGTCCGAATGTAGAGATGGAGATAAAACTGTTCAGTTTGAATGTTTTTTTTGCAGCTCGCCCCAGTCGCTAGGTGCAGCGAACTGAAAAGAGGAGCGGCCCAGGAATGTATGTGATTTAGGGATCTTTAACAGAATGTAACTGGCAGAACGGGTGTTGTATGTGGAGGATGAAGGTTGCTTGCAGTAGGTATTGCAGATATTGGGGAGTGAAGCTTAAGAGGGTTTTATAAAGAAGTAGTAACTAGAGGGTCTTGCGTCAGGTATAGAGATGGACGGTTTACATAGATGTGTCCTATAAGGATCATTGGTGGTAAATCTGATGGCCGAATGGTAAAGAACATCTAGCCGCTCGAGAGCACCCTTACCTGCCGATCTATAAATTACGTCTCTGTAATCTAGCATGGTCATCAGAATCAGGGTTAGTTTGGCAGCTAGGGTGAAAGAGCGAGCACATTTGTAAGATGCATTATTTAACTAGGCAAGTCAGTTAAGAATTAATTCTTATTTACCCCGACCAAAACCCAGACGACGCTGGGCTAATTGTGTGCCGCTTTATGGGACTCCCAATCACAGCCGGATGTGATACAGCCTGGATTCGAACCAGGGACTGTCGTGACGCCTCTTGCACAGAGATGCAGTGCCTTAGACGGCTGCACAACTTGGGAGCGTTAGAGGAAACCAAGTCTAGGTTTAACTTTAGCCTGCAGCTTCGATATGTGCGGAGAGAAGGACAGTGCACCATCTTGCCATGCTCCCAAGTACTTGTATGAGGTGACTACCTCAAGCTCTAAACCCTAAGAGGTAGTTATCACACTGATGAGGAGGGGGTCATTCTTCTTACTGAACCACATCACCTTTGTGGACTCCTTTTTTGGAGGTGTTCAAAACAAGATTAAGGGCAGAGAAAGCTTGTTGGACAAAAACAAAGCTTTATTGTAGATCGTTTAACACAAGATCCAGAGAGGGACCAGCTGAGTCCAGAGGACCACTCTCCTTGATGAACACACTGAAGAACAGCTCTGAGCAGAGTATAAGACTATCATCTACATATACATGGATGAGAGAGCTTCCTACTGCCTGAGCTATGTTGTTAATGTAAATTGAGAAGAGCGTGGGGCCTAGGCTCAAGCCTTGGGGTACTCCCTTGGTGACAGGTAGTGGCTGAGAAAGCAGATGTCCTGACTTTACACAGTGCACTCAGAGAGGTAGTTCGCAAACCAGGCCAATGACCCCTCAGACACAAATTCTCCTTAGCTGACCCACAAGAATGGTCTACAGTATCAAACCTTCGGCCAAGTCAATAAAAATAGCGGCACAACATTGCTTAGAATCAAAGGCAATGGTGACATCATTTAGGACCTTTAAGGTGGCACTGACACATCCATAACCTGAGCAGAAACCCGATTGCATACCAGAGAGAATACTATAGACATCCCTAAAGTGTAACAACAAAATAAACAATTCATTTGATCTAGTATACTACTCTTATTGGTTATTTACATCCCTCATTAGCCCCGCCAAAAAAGTCAATATTTAATATCTGGGTCCTCATTCTTATAACAGGACACACAACCGTAGTGTTTGTACAGGCCCGGACCACTCCTGTGCCACTCCCATCCCGGCTCTGGATCTGTGGGATAGGGGCTTGACCGGATGCTAGCGACAGGAAGTGGCTAACATGCTCCAGATGTAAGGACCAGAGGGACAACCCCCACCGCAGCTGGGAAAGGTGGGAGACCACAGACCCTGATGGTAAAGACTGGGATCCCTCTGAACCCACCCACTTTCTTCCCTTCCTAACAGCAACATGGTCTAGGGAAATAGAGATAGGCAAGTACAGGTAGAACCAGTAAAAAGACAGAAAAATTAAGCCAACAGTACAGAATAGTTATTTTGCTCATTTGAGATAATGAACAAGGGGGTAGTCAGTAAAGATTAGGGAGGTTGAAATGTTGAAGGATTATGAATAAAAATGCACAAAATCTATTCAGTAGGAGAGAAATACTTTAACATTGGTTCTTTCATCCACTGAAATATTTCCTGCTTTGCCCGATTAAATCCACCAGGAAATTGAGTTGGTGGTTGACAGAATCTACTCTACACAGTAAAACAATGAAATGTGCCTCCTAGTGGTGAAAAGGGCACAGTGCTGGAGTGTGAAATCAGCATGACGCAACAAACGTTTCACTCACATTTCATTACTTTTTTTGTTTGTTTAATCATCAACTTATGCAGGTTTTACCCTGAACTCTAACATGAGAAACTACTTTCTGAAAACACCTTTTTAAAAACAGCAGATATATTTCCCAGGTGTTTAGTAATCTGCTGATTACTGAACACCTGCAGTTGAAACAATCTTGAGTTTATATAATTTGCTTCCCAAATGGAATAGGGTGCCATTTGGGACACATACATGGATAGAACAACCTAGTTTGAGGTAACACATTCTAAAACCTGGGCATTGACCGTACAATCCCTATATTGGCTTGGCTGGTCCTTTGAAATGAATACAAAACATTGAAGGATACTCAAAAAAGAGATTGAAGAATATAAACGACAAAAACATTTGAAAAAAACATCCTTGAACGAACATCCTACACTTCCTCATACTGCAAGACATCATTACTGCCAAAAACAAAATAAACACCATGGTGTGTTCTTATAAGGATGTGAAAACAGTGGATACAATAAGCGACCAGACCACACAACCAACCAGTCGTTTTAACCACCTTAATTATACAATAGCCTTACCATCCGCTCCTTACAACAACGATTAAACAAACGCATGGAAATATTTAGATTGAATTAACAGTGAGCTGTCAATCAGGACTAGAATCTTTTCCAAACTGGTTAGTACAGGCAAAGGGGGAGGAGTCATCAACGCACCATGTTACCTAAAAACCTGGGGTTCTCTCCCTCTCTGGTCTTTTGTCTGAGAAGACTTGTATACCGCCTTCTCTGAGAAATATTTGGTAAGTGAGGGTCCATGTTCCCCATCCTCAGTCTACACACAACCCCATAGAGGCATGGTGTATGATGATGCTTCAATCAAATTGGGTCCAAATGGATGCCTCACATTGTTGGTGGATGAGGTGAGCTTTTCCCTTTCTCTGTAAAGCACATACGTGGAAAAGCGCTATACAGAATAAATCTAAATCAAACTGAAGACTTCTCCTCTAATCATCTTCATCATCGTCAATCAGGACCCTCTGTCGTTTGCGCTTGGCAGGGGCGGAGTGCGCCTCCCTGTCTGAGTCAGCGCCCCCGTCTGCCCCCAGGTCCATAGTGAGAGGAGAGTCCTCTGTCAGGAGAGGAGACGGCAGTGTTAGCAATACAGCCCCAATGTTTAAATGTCGTAGTAAATCATCTTTCAGCCTGGATGCCAGTCCGTTTCTTCTTTAACAAACAGCAGTCATTGCCTAAACAGACTGGCACCCAGGCTATCATTTCTAGTTTATGGGTAAAAAACTAATATGACTAGATTATGATTAGACGACAGCACAGTACCTTCATCCTCATCACTGTCCAACACCACTCGGCTTCTCTTGGTGGAGGTCTTCTTCTCTGAAGATCTGTGATGGTAAAGGAGAAGAGAAAAGTCAGAACAGAACATGCAGAGATATGCTATTACATAATAGAATGGAGAAGTGTCTCACCTATGAGGTGCACTGTCTGAATCCTCAACAGGTGCGAAATCTGTGAAAAGACAAATGTCATGGTAGATATAAGTGGGTGTTTCCGAATATAAAGTAGTTATTCATTTTCCCATTTTTAGTAAGACAAAATAGCAGCCGTATTAAACCTAGAAATGTGTAAAGAGTTGGATGGAAATATTACCTTGTCTCTTAATAATAAGGTCACGGTTAACAAAGCAACAACGTCGGATCAATCCTACGAGACCTCCACCGTTAATCAGTTACAAGAGGTATCGAGTAGGAGATAACAGCTAATATATAGCACACTTCTTTGAACCAGGGCACATAGGGTTCTGGTCAAAACTAGTGCACTATATAGTGAATAGGGTGCCATTTCAGACAACCAATGTCTAATCTGCTGACCTGTGTGTTCTGCTGAGGCAGAGGGCTGTTTCATCTTGCGGGCCAGCAACAGGGCTCGGAGGGCCTGGGCTCTCTGCTCGTGAGAGTCTGCCTCCCCCTGCTGCTGTTCCTGGATGGGGCTCCCTGGGGTTGGCTGTTCCGACTCCTCTGCCCCCGCTGCTAGGGCATCCTGACTGGGGCTAAGGACCTCCGCCGCTCCCCTCAGCTGGGATGGTCTCATCTGGGCTGGGATCCTCCAGAATGACTCCTAATCGATCAGACACACAGAGGAAATGTATTACCTATACAGTAGTCTATGGGAAAGCATGTTGAAAAACATTACTTCACTGCCTTTTATAAATGCAACTTTCTCAAAGTTTCAGTGCCTCATATCAGCCAAATCTTGCATATAAGTAATTAAATTGAGGATTATTCCTATAATTTTAATCATGTGGGTAGGACAAAAAAATATAGAAATAACAGAGTCCTCTCCTAAAGCCAACCTGTTCATCAGCTGGTGCTCGGACCCCTATTTTCCGTAGTAACCTCTGAAAGCTCTTTTTCTCCATGGCATCCTCGTTCTCCTCAGTCAGAGGGACAATTGGCACGGGCTGAAACAAGCCTGATGGTGAAAATAGAACGTTAACTACCACAATAAATCACACATTTCCTCAACCACACTTCAAGAATGCAGCAATTCACATTGATAAAGAAATGCAAAATGCTCAATGCTGCGTTGTTTCCCCCCAATATTTTTTAGGTCACATTTTTTAAAAGTGGATTATCACTCACCTTCTTCCTCGCGGTGATCTGCCGTTCTGTTCAGGCAGTTCTGTAGCCACAACAGGGGTCCTGACATACCTGTTACGAAATACAGCTTTAGGGACCATTTATCAACTGTTGACCAACACCAACTGTTATGTGGCCTTCTTGCCCATATTAAATATTCTTTGATTAGCTTGTGTGATGTTAAAATGAAAAGAACATAGTACTATACTGACACACAGAAGGGGTAGTCTGTATTGAAAACGTACTGTAAACATGAATGCTCTGCTCTCACCTTCCTGCCGTAGAGTGTACACCATGGTCCTCAGACTGGCATTCTTCTCAACCATGCTCTCCCTCTCTGCCATCCAGCTTTTCCTCCCCCTGGCTGCCGGAGCTTGTCTCTCCCTCTCCTCCCCCTCGCTCTCCTCTTCGTCTTCTTCCTCCACCTCCTCCTCATCGTCCATGGGCTCTTCGGTTAGACCTCCAGGAAGATGAGCCAGGAACTCTTCTTCAGTCTAACAGATTACACACAAATACTTTAATAATAGTGGTGTTAGTTTTATGACATTTCTAGATCGCCAACCTATTCTATAATACTGGACACCCAGTATTACAATGAGACAAAAAAAAAAAAGTTTAATAAATTCATGTCACCATTCCCATCGCAGCGCTCTTCCCCGGAGCGTTAGGGTTGCGCCGTCTCTTCTTGTGGAGTTCCCGTCGGTCGGAGACCAGGCCCATGCTGAGCAACTTATCCACCATGCGGGCCCGGGAACGTTTAGCCGTCACCTTTTTCAGAATTTTCCCCAGCACATCTACGGAAATGTAACAACCACTCAGAACTGGGTTCAAATGACATCTGAATTCAAAATACTTCAGCTGGGCTTTATTGAGCTTGTCTGGCACAAAGGAATCAATCGAACGGTCATTCTGAAAGCTTTCCAACACAGGTCTGCAACCATTATCGCCATGGAGACAAACAAATGAGGCAACCGTTATCGCCATGGTAACATGGTATAGCACGGGACTCAAGGGCGCCTTCAGAACGTACCATCGGAGTCTTTGAACTCCTCAAACAGCATCTGTAGCTCTTCTTCCTGCTCCTCTGTCCACAGAACAATACGAGTGCCTTTCCTTCAGGGATGTCAAATCAGAAGCTATAGGTCAGGCTGTGTCCTTTCCATAATCTAACTAGCACTGACAAGTAAACAGTACGTTACATCTACGGACATTAATATGGAATAGGTTCTCTATGGTAAAAGCTATCAGGTGACAGGATGCAGCCTAGACATGGAGCCCCCTTGAACGACACTGACTAACCTCTGTTTCTTCAGTTCTTTTACACTGTCCACCAGTCCCATCGCCACCAACTGGGCCACCACCTGCCGACGCGTACGGGTGGTGTTGCTAAGCAACGGCAGCAGAGTCTCAACAATGTCAGGCACTGTGATAGAGCGAGAGTCAAAGGTTCAGAGACAATATGGGACAAGCATTCATGAACATACAGTACCAGTCAAAAGTTTAGACACAATCATTCCAGGGTTTTTATTTTATTTTTTACATCGTAGAATAATAGTGAAAACATCAAAACTATTAAATAACACATGGAATCATGTAGTAAACAAAAATAGTGTTAAAACAAATCAAAATATATAATATATTTGAGATTCTTCAAAGTAGCCACCATTTAACTTGATGACAGCTTTGCACACTCTTGGCATTCTCTCAACCAGCTTCAATTAACAGGTGTGCCTTGTTAAAATGTATGGAATTTATTTTAATGCGTTTGAGCCAATCAGTTGGGTTGTGACAAGGTAGGGGTGGTATACAGAAGATAGCCCTATTTAGTAAGAGACCAAGTCCATATTATGGCAAGAACAGCTCAAATAAGCAAAGAGAAACGACAGTCCATTACTTTAGGACGTAAAGGTCAGACAAAATGGAAAATATCAAGAACTTTGAACGTTTCTTCAAATGCAGTCGCAAAAACCATCAAGCACTATGATGAAACTGGCGCTCATGAGGACCGCCACAGGAAAAGAAGACCCAGAGTTACCTCTGCTGCACAGGATAAGTTCATTAGAGTTACCAGACTCAGAAATTGCAGCCCAAATAAAATCTTCAGAGTTCAAGTAACAGACATCTCAACATCAACTGTTCAGAGGGCACTGCGTGAATCAGGCCTTCATGGTCAAATTGCTGCAAAAAAACACTGCCAGCCATTAATAAGAAGAAGAGACTTGCTTGGGCCAAGAAACATGAGCAATGGACCTTAAACCGGTGGAAATCTGTCCTTTAGTCTGATGAGTCCAAATTTGAGATGTTTGGTTCCAACCGTCATGTCTTTTTGAAAGGCAGAGTAGGTGAACGGATTATCTCTGCATGTGTGGTTCCCACCGTGAAGCATGGAGGAGGTGGTGTGATGGTGCTTTGCTGGTGACACTGATTTATTTAGAATTCAAAACACACTTAACCAGCATGGCTACCACAGCATTCTGCAGCGATACGACATCTGGTTTGCGCTTAGTGGGACTATCATTTGTTTTTAAACAGGACAATGACCCAACACACCTCCAGGCTGTGTAAGGGCTGTTTGACCAAGAAGGAGAGGGATGGAGTGCTGCATCAGATGACCTGGCCTCCACAAATCACCTGACCTCAACCCAATTGAGATGGTTTGGGATGAGTTGGACCAGAGTGAAGGAAAAGCATTTTGTAATTGGGAACACCAACACGGTTGAAAAAGCATTCCAGGTGACAACCTCATGAAGCTGATTGAGAGAATGCAAAGTGTGTTCAAAGCTGTCACAAAGGCAAAGTACTTTGAATCTCAAATATATTTTGGTTTGTTTAACACTTTTTTGGTTACTACATGATTCCATGTGTTATTTCATTGTAGAATCAAAACTATGTAGAAAATAGTAAAAATAAAGAAAAACCCTTGAATGTGTAAGTGTGTCCAAACCTTTGACTGGTACTGTATGTATGGGATGACTATGCCATAAAACACCAGATAGATGAAAGGATTGGTGATAAAAGTACAGGAAATTCAGAGGGGAGTGATGTCCTTTGTTTACCTTCAGAGTCGCGGTGCTCCTCGTAGAGTGTTCGCAGCTCATCCTCTTCCTCTGGCGTCCATTTTGCTTTCTTATTAGACCCCTCGCTGAGACGAGCATGAGAACAATAAATGACTTTTAAAAATGGACACCTTGAAAAGCATTAAGTGTAGGAGAACACAGACACTTATTTAATTGACACCCAGACGCACACACACACCCTTCTCCAGGCTTGCTGTAGCCCTCTGTCATCTCGCGGGCAGCTCCCACACTCTTCCAGAAGAGCAGCTCTACAAAAGCCTTGTTGTTTTTAGCCGTCAGGGCAAAGAAACGGTTCAGCACAAACTTAGCAAAGGTCACCAGCTCCTGTAGGAGGAATGTAAGTGTATTAGATTCCATGTGCCTTGGTTACAGGATTTTAAATCCAAAGGGACTTGATATGTAATTTGAGTTACATGCGAGTATCTCCGGTAAAGATTCAGACCATCATTAGCCTGAAGCTGGTCCGCTCGCTTACAAATGCACTCGTCTTTTCAGTTCATCGGTTCATTAATCAATATCAAAACGGCATCACAATCATTCCTCCCCTACGTGTGAGATTTACACTAGAGAGCTCCCAGGGTAGCACCCATCTAACCCAGTGTTTTGGTGGTTCAGGTTCATTTATCAGGCACAAAACAGACCCAAACAGAGAGGGACTAGCTGAACTTGTCTAATAAACACTATTTTAATTTTGCAACGGTGTTCCCTAATGAACGGGACCCTGGTTAACCTTATAGGCAGTGGCGGCAGGGTCTCCTAGGATCTTGTTGAAGAGGCAGAAGACAGAAAGCTGGAAGAGCAGGGCGTCCATCTTGAGGTCGACGGCCAGGCGGTGCAGCATGCGTGTGATGCAGTGGTTGGTGTGGGGGGAGTTCTGGGAGTAAGACCGGAGCAGGAGCAGGTAGGGACGTACGATGTTGGGGTTGGCAAACCTGGTATGCAGGGCACATTGGGCAGTGAAGAGTTAAAACGGTCAGTGTTATCACAGGGCAAATGGAGTGTCTGGGGCTTATTCATTACAGTTTTAACATGTTCTGTTTTAGAAATGTTTTTATCACTAGTTCTTCGTATTCAGGAGACTGACACGGAGGCCCCGGTGATGCAAATCTGAGATCACATGTACTGTAGACACTGAATGTGTGTCCCTCACCTCTTGATGAAGTCCAGGAAGTTGAACTCAGTCTCAGACACGCGTACAGATTCCAGCTCTTCCTCCTCCTCCAACTCTCCATCCTCCTCCTCCATCCCAGGTTCAGGGGGAGTGGGCCCTCAAAACAAAACAGTGTTTCTTAATCTACTTTATTTTTGTAGATATTAATGCATCTGCAAATATACACGTCAGATTAAATCATATCGATCCCATATTTGATAAATTACCAGACCAGTGATGTAGTCAAGTCACCAAACCTCGAATCCAAGTCGAGTCCCAAGTATCTAGTGTTCGAGTCCAAGTCCTTTATACTTGAGTCACTTGGTAGTACTAAAAGCTGTAGTCCAACCATTTTTAAAGGTAGACTTTGTTACATTGTTGCACATTTGTAAGGCTAACTACATAATACAGTTATATAACATTTGCTGTTGTAGCTAGAATGTTTAATTATACAAAAGAGATTTTCTGACAAAGTCACCACTGGTCGAGTCCTAGTCGAGTTACTTGTCATGAAAATTGTGAATCAAGTCAGAGTCGAGTCCTGGACTCGAGTACAACAACAGTGCCACAGAGACACTCACTGGGCAGGTTGGCAGTGAGGATCTGTTTGAGGAGCTCCAGTTCCTCCTCTGGCTCCACATCAGCTGAACCAAACACATCTCCCTCTGGCCACACCTCCCTATGATAGAAATATAGAAAGAGAATTATGACAACCACCATGTTTGTTATTGTAAAGTGAATGGCCCAAAAAGTAGCCTCAGATCAAAATGCTGTTTTGACTATCGGTGGATCGACCCACGTGGATGTAGGGCACTTTGAGTTTAAGAAAAGCACTACCAAAATAAATAATATTGTAGTGTTCAATGGCGGATGCATCTAAAACCGATTTTCCCAAAAGAACTCTATGAGAACAGAGTCAGATTGAGTGTGTGACTGACCTCGCGGCTCGTAGCAGGCCCAGAGCCTCAGGGCCCCGTCTGTTGAGCAGGGTATCCTGGACACGCACCATGGCCTCAGTCCTCTGCTCCTCCAGGGGAGTCTCAGACGCAGCGTCAAATGGCACAGCGCCCTCTGTCAGAGCCTCCGACAACTGCAGCCATAGACAGACCCAGATTTAGCACCCAGCAAAACACTAGGGCTGCATCTCAATAGATTAAACAATCTTCCTCTACTTGCCTCCTGTCCTCCATCTGCACTGATCTACACATACAATAGGGGAAAGCCATATGGCATTTGCTTTCACTAGTGAATATTATGAAGGAAACGAGACAGGGAGAGGAAGCCACTTTAGACAACTGAGATGCACCCATGAACTCCTCCCTAGCTGTCTGTTAACAGTGTAATGCTACAACATGAAGCCATGAAAGCACCAAGCAACAATCTGCCTCAGTAAATGGAATGGAGTCTGGTGGTGAGTAGACAAGACAAGCTCGCTGCTCCAGGTGTTAACTGTCCCCTGGCTGATCCCCAACAGTGACCTGAAAGTTAGTGGCCCTCAGCTCCTCTGCCACGGCCCCCCACGTCTCCTCCAGTGCCTCGGGGGTGGTCTCTGCTGCAGTCGGATTCTTCCGGCCCTTAGACTTCTTACGCTTCACACGCTTCCTCTGCAGAAGGAGGGAAGCAGAGTTGGATAACAGAAAATAAATCATATGAAGTGGAACTGAATCGACATATAGCCAGATACCCTTTTTGTAAATAACGAACTGTAGGGTTGTCATTTGATGCATGTTCAAGTCAACAATAATCCACTTTCAGAAACATATTTGACAACTGAAAGTTCAGCGACTTCACTATTTGACAAACTATCACCTTGCACTTATTCCTTTCACCCCATCTAGCGGCCCCTATCTGTCTGTGAGTAGAGAGCGAGGCTCACCTGCACCACGAGGTTGTTGCGTCCCTTGCAGAAGCGTTCCAGCATGCGCAGGAAGAGGTGGGTGGACTCCACCAGGTCCCTGAGGAATGTGCGCGGCTGCTTTGTCTCATCAAACTTCCTCAGCAGGGTCAAGAAGATCTCTCTGTACTCCATCAGGTAGAAAATGTTACCTGGAAGGGAGACAGAGGATTTAGACGTTTCGTTTAGAAAAAGAATGAAAGAGGAAACAAAGAAGAGAAGAGGAGACGACAAGAGGTGGAGAGAAGAGCGGAAGACCGGAGAAGCGTCTCACTCTTGATGACGTTTGCGCTCTGTCTGATGTCCTCGTCTCGGGAGCGGTCCATCTCGTTCACCGTCAGCAGCAGCTCCTGATACGCCTTCAGAGCCAGGTGCATCCTGGAAGAAACATGCAGAAATGTATTTCTTACACGTTCAAAGCCAGAGATACACAGAAATGTACAAGCCATCCTCCATGTGGGCTCCATACGGTCCACGATAATATTCGAATTAGACTTCAAAACTTTTAGTGCCAACATGGCTCCCTTAAAAAAAAAATAACCCTGTTTTCCACACCCACCTACGGGACCAGGACGAGGCCTCCTTGCGGTCGGTGAGCATCATCTCGTAGTAATTGGTGATGTTGCGCTCAATGAAGTGGAAGGCACGGATGGACATTGTCTCGGAGACCAGGTCAGCACGGAAACCGTTGCCGCGGTTAAAGGCCATGAAGAAGCTGAGAGCCCATAGGTAGTAGGTCTCGTCGTGCTGCTGCGCCTGTTCCCTGATCAGTCCCTCCTGTGGAAGCAGACAGAGAGACCAGCTGTGAGTGATGTAGCAAACTGCACTGAGCTCAGATCTGTTTGCATAGATAGGACTGAGAGTCTGTAATGTAACCGCTGTGTCTAAACAGGCCTCAAACCACAAGTGTGAAGAATGTTATATTGTGCAACACAGGGCTTTATTCAATCAAAATGTGGTAACTGAGTTTCTGGGATAAAGTTTTTTATTATTTTTTAACTCCACTATTTCACCATCCAAATACACCTTCTCGCTGTGCAGAAAGAATGTTGCTTTTGACTGGGCCAGGAACCCAGTAACTCAACTTGGATTTAACTGGATTCACAATGTTTACACAGCAACTTCCAGGAAAATATGGTTACTTTCAGAATTACAGTCAGAGTCCCTGTCTACCAATAATCTCTCCTTCCCAAAGTATGCACTTGTTCACTTCCTTTCAAGGATAAAAAAAAGACAGACAGATTGGTATATGGGAACTCCCTCTACGACAGTCTTATTCAAACCTTTTACAGCAGTCTTATTCAAACTTTTTAAGGGGGAACGGAATTGAACAAGAATTGAATGTTATTTGTCAATGGAAAAATGTATTTACATTTTTTATATACAATGGAAAAATGTATTTACATTTATATACACTGCTCAAAAAAAATAAAGGGAACACTAAAATAACACATCCTAGATCTGAATGAATGAAATATTTTTATTAAATACTTTTTTCTTTAAATAGTTGAATATGCTGACAACAAAATCACACAAAAATTATCAATGGAAATCTAATTTATCAACCCATGGCGGTCTGGATTTGGAGTCAAACTCAAAATTAAAGTGGAAAACCACACTACAGGCTGATCCAACTTTGATGTAATGTCCTTAAAACAAGTCAAAATGAGGCTCAGTAGTGTGTGTGGCCTCCACGTGCCTGTATGACCTCCCTACAACGCCTGGGCATGCTCCTGATGAGGTGGCGGATGGTCTCCTGAGGGATCTCCTCCCAGACCTGGACTACAGCATCCGCCAACTCCTGGACAGTCTGTGGTGCAACGTGGCGTTGGTGGATGGAGCGAGACATGATGTCCCAGATGTGCTCAATTGGATTCAGGTCTGGGGAACGGGCGGGCCAGTCCATAGCATCAATGCCTTCCTCTTGCAGGAACTGCTGACACACTCCAGCCACATGAGGTCAAGCATTGTCTTGCATTAGGAGGAACCCAGGGCCAACCGCACCAGCATATGGTCTCACAAGGGGTCTGAGGATCTCATCGCGGTAGCTAATGGCAGTCAGGCTACCTCTGGCGAGCACATGGAGGGCTGTGCAGCCCCCCAAAGAAATGCCACCCCACACCATGACTGACCCACCGCCAAACCGGTCATGCTGGAGGATGTTGCAGGCAGCAGAACGTTCTCCACGGCGCCTCCAGACTCTGTCACATGCTCAGTGTGAACTTGCTTTCATCTGTGAAGAGCACAGGGCGCCAGTAGCGAATTTGCCAATCTTGGTGTTCTCTGGCAAATGCCAAACGTCCTGCACGGTGTTGGGCTGTAAGCACAACCCCCACCTGTGGACGTCGGGCCCTTATACCACCCTCATGGAGTCTGTTTCTGACCGTTTGAGCAGACACATGCACATTTGTGGCCTGCTGGAGGTCATTTTGCAGGGCTCTGGCAGTGCTCCTCCTGCTCCTCCTTGCACAAAGGCAGAGGTAGCGGTCCTGCTGCTGGGTTGTTGCCCTCCTACGGCCGCCTCCACATCTCCTGATGTACTGGCCTGTCTCCTGGTAGTGCCTCCATGCTCTGGACACTATGCTGACAGACACAGCAAACCTTCTTGCCACAGCTCGCATTGATGTGCCATCCTGAATGAGCTGCACTACCTGAGCCACTTGTGTGGGTTGTAGACTCAGTCTTATGCTACCACTAGAGTGAAAGCACCGCCAGCTTTCAAAAGTGACCAAAACACCAGCCAGGAAGCATAGGAACTGAGAAGTGGTCTGTGGTCCCCACCTGCAAAACCACTCCTTTATTGGGGGTGTCTTGCTAATTGCCTATAATTTAAACCTGTTGTCTATTTGCACAACAGCATGTGAAATTTATTGTCAATCAGTGTTGCTTCCTAAGTGGACGGTTTGATTTCACAGAAGTGTGATTGACTTGGAGTTACATTGTGTTGTTTTAAGTGTTCCCTTTGATTTTATTTTCAGCTGTTGGAAGCTGGTGTACTAAACAGAAAGCAAGATGCAAAAACATTTACGAATGGGAAACATAGTAGAGCACATAAAAACAGATCTACCGCGTCAAACTTGCTTTCAACAAGAAGGACATCTAGAACTCACATTTATATGCGAATTTGGTCCCGTCGCCCAAAAAGTTACATACTGCAGCTTTAAATCTTGGCAACCCCACTGACCCAGACTTCGAGTACAACTGCTCTAGGCCAGGCCAACACCAATCCAATGCTTTTAAATATGATGAGGAGTAATGAACGAGTACACACTTCAGGAGGAAGGACAGATTATTGTGACGCACACCCTATATTGGGCAGTACACCCCCTCCAGTGTGATAGTCATTTCTTTGGGCATCATGCCGTGCTGTGACCCCGTCTCCTCACCTTGACCAGGTACATGAGGCGATTATAGCAGTTCTCCAGGAAGTCCATGCAGAACTCGCGCAGGAAGAGGCGCACGTTGAGGGCCGAGCGGCGTTTGCCCTCCGAGTCTCGAGCGTGCAGCTTCCGCTTGGGCACACGTCTCACCGCCTTGCCTTCATCGTGTGTGTAGTTCTTGAACTAGGACCAAAGACATGTAAGAAGGGACCGGTAGGATAACGAGAAAGGACAGATTTAACTACTTGACATTTCAGCTTGGAAATGCAAATGTTGGTTTTTCCATTTGTTATAATAGCTTTGACCTTTATAATAATAATAATAATAATATATGCCATTTAGCAGACGCTTTTATCCAAAGCGACTTACAGTTATGTGTGCATACATTCTACGTATAAATTAACAGGCACCGAATCTAATATATGCAACGCAGGACAAGCTAGATAAACTAGTAATATCAACCATGTGTAGTTAACTAGTGATTATGTTAAGATTGATCTTTTTTTTTATAAGATAAGTTTATGCTAGCTAACACCTTACACTTTATCTAGGAAACCTGCTTCAAATGCCAACTCCCCGGTAATACAATTTTGGGGCACTGCTCTAGGATTTCGCACTCACGTTGTGAAGGCCTCGGTGGTAGATCACATCTTTCTCGCCAATGGACTTGAGTCCCTGAACCACATACGAGCCTCCAAAGCGAGAGTGTCTGAAAGAGAGGGAAAGGCATCAGACAATTATTAAAGTTTTTTTTTTTTTTACCCATCACCTCTCCAGAGCAGTGGAGGCTGCTGAGGGGAGGAAGGCTCATAATAATGGCTGGAATGGAGGAAATGGAATGGCTTCAAACACATAGAAACCATGTATTTTGATTCCATTCCACTTACCCCGCTCTAGCCATTATCACAAGCCTGTCCGCCCCTATTAAGGTACCACCAACCTCCTGTGCTCTAGAGCATATCACACTCTCTTCAACTGCTCTGAGGTCAGATGGTATCTAATCTACCTCTAAAGAGCATGTCTCGCTGAGAAAAACTGCCGAGATCAGTGTAGTTACCGGGTTCCTCTCTGGAGGGTGCGGCTGCGTTTCTCCGCTTGCTCTTTTTGTCGTAGTGCCTCCAGCTCCTGGGCATCTCTCTGTTTCTCCTGAGCTGAACGAGCCTGACCCGCACTCACCAGGAGTTCCGGCGTCTGCAGGGAGGGAGAACATAGAATCAATAGAATGGACCCTTTCATTAAAAGTAATATTCTGTGGGCTGTGTATCGGCAGCCATATTGGGTGTAGCAGAAGCTGGAATGTTTGATTAATTCTAAGCCTTTTAGATCATAATGCATAAGATTACACAGACAGGTACCTAGTCCTAGATCAGCAACCCTACTCTGCGATACATTATGGATATGGGCCCAGGTGTCTCCCTCTCTGGTCTCACCTGGTCTCTGAACATGAGGGAGATGACCTCCAGCACATGCATGCTCCACTGCTGCTCGCTCTGTGCAGAGGCCAGGAACTTGATCAGGTCGTCTAGACCACTCATGTGGATGGCCCACAGAAGCTTGTCATGCACACTGGCATCATCATCCACGTTCTACAGCCACACCAGAGGAGAAAGGAGGGAGGAAGCAGAAAAGGATAGGACATGGGGAGGAGATAGGGAGAGGAAAAAGAGAAGAGGTAAGAGAGAGAGAAGAGATGCAAGAAAAAGAAATAAAGGATGGGGAGTAGTGAAAGGTAGGAAAACAGAAAAGACAGTGAGAAAAAGAGTTCAATACGATGAGAGATTGACAGATGAACCAAGGCAAAAAACAAACAAAAAAAAAAATATATATATATATATATATTTTTTTATTTTATTTATAACTCAGCAGGATCTGCTGCTTGGGAATGTACCGAATGGGGTCACAGCAAGACCTGACACAGTGAACTCTGACCTTCTCCTCGTAGGGGTCAGCAGGGACATGCAGTACATTCCTGACCAGCAGCAGAATCCTCTCAATCAGCAGGTTGTCTTCCTCCTGCCTCTGCTCCCAGTCCTGGCCGACAGAAACAGATAAAGGGGGAGAGAATCATTTAACACAGAGCCACTGTTTCTCACTCTTATTTTTTGGAAAAGACCAGGATTATTTGTGGCGGACTCCATTCTGTGGTGTTGTAGTATGAAAGTATAACACTCACCAGTTGCAGCAGGGTGTACAGGGTCTCACTCAGAACTCCAAACACCTTTTCATTGGCAAAAGCCTGAGGAAAGGGAGAGACACAAGGAGATGAGTCAACCATACACATCATACTGCTACATACAATCATTCCGTATTCCTCCCTCTACACCTTAGAATGGGCTCAAATAGATAACCACAGAGGATGTGTTCCAAATGGCCCCAATAGAGCTCTGGTAAAAGGTAGTGCACTATAAAAGGGAATACGGTGTAGGTCTGGGAGATCACACACACACACACACACACACACACACACACACACACACACACACACACACACACACACACACACACACACACACACACACACACACACACACACACACACACACACACACACACAACATGCAAGATTTTACTGAGTTACAGTTCATATAAGGAAATCAATCAATTGAAATAAATTGAGCAGGCTAATCTATGGATTTCACATGACGGGACAGGGGTGCAGCACCTTGGCAGCCAGGCCTATCCACTGGGGAGCCAGGCCCAGCCAACCACAAAAGGGCTTTATTACAGACATAATCCTCAGCAGCGTTGACATAAGCATTTCTCCTTTGCCAAGATAATCCATCTACATGATAGGTGTGGCATATCAATTAAACAGCATGATCATTACACCGGTGCACCTTGTGCTGGGGACAATGAAAGGCCACTTTAAAATGTGCAGTTTTGTCACAAAATACAATGCCAAGGATGTCTCAAGTTTTGAGGGAGCAAGCAATTGGTATGCTCACCTCAGGAATGTCCAGCAGAGCTGTTGCCAATGATTTTAATGTTAATTTCCCAACCAATAAGCCACCTCGAACTTCGTTTTAGAGAATTTGTCCAACGTCTAACCGGCCTCACAACCACAAGACACGTGTATGGCGTTGTGTGGGCGAGCAGTTTGCTGATGTCAACGTTGTGAACACCCCATGGTGGTGGGGTTATGGTATGGGCAGGCATAAACTACAGACAATGAACACAATTGCATTTTATCGATGGCAATTTGAATGCATTGTTGTGCATTAATCCACCGCCCATGACCTCATGTTTCAGCATGATAATGCACGACCCCATGTCACAAAGATCTGTACACAATTCCTGAAAGCTGAAAATGTCCCTGTTCTTTCATGGCCTGCATACTCACCAGACATGTCACCCATTGAGCATGTTTTGGATGCTCTGGATTGACGTGTACACAACAGTGGGTTCTAGTTCCAGATAATCTTTTATTTTACCTTAATTTAACTGGGTAAGTCAGTTAAGAACAAATTCTTATTTACAAAGATGGCCTAGTAACATTGGGTTAACTTGTTCAGGGGCAGGACAGATTTTTACCTTGTCAGCTCGGGGATTTGATCTAGCAACCTTCCGGTTACTGGCCCAACGCCCTAACCACTAGGCTAACTGCCAACCCGATCTCCAGCAACTTCGTACAGCCATTGAAGAGGAGTGGGACAACAGTCCACAGGCCACAATCAACAGCCTGATCAGTTCTATGCGAAGGAGATGTCGCATTGCATGATGCAAATGGTGGTCAGCAGATACTGACTGGTTTTCTGATCCACGCCCCTACTTAAAAATATATATATATCTGTGACCAACAAATGCATATCTGTATTCCCAGCCATGTGAAATCCATAGAATAGGGCCTAATGAATTTATTTCAATGGACTGACTTCCTTATATTAAAACTGTAACACAGTAAAATCTTTGAATATTGTTGCATGTTACGTTTGTATTTAAATTCAGTATAGCCGTCTAATCTTTATTTTATAAAATGTGCGAGGAGCATAGAAATACATATTTTTTTAAAGGAACTCGCTTAGACATTCTCATTCTGAAAAATAAACATTTTCTTATCCAGGTAGGCCATTTCAACACGTAAACAAAGTCAACAGGCTGTATTCTAAAACAGTTGGAGACAGACAGGAGGGTGTATTCATAACAGTTCAACTGTTCTACCTACCTTGTTAGCAAGCAAACAGATTCAAAAAGGCTAGACTTTAAATCTAAAGATTAGCTGGCTACTCACTAGCAGGGGGCTTGTGTTTGAGAGTCCTGTGTTATTTTTCTATAGTGTCTGCTACCAGAAGTTAGTCAGTATTAGTGGACGTGCATTGTGCGAAGGTCTGGTTACATTTGTAACAAAAAGGACATTTTCATAGATTTGAAAACCAGATCAGTAACTATTGCAAAAAATGTTTTTCTAAAATAATTAAATTATTAGTGGTCTTATGGTTGAGGGCTTATATTTAGGCTACGTATAATTTTACAAGCCCCAAATTCATTAGACTATTCCTGACTGTTTGAAATGCAGTGTATAGGTGACTTGTTTGAGATATATATATATATCAAACAAGCTGACAAGGAAAAAAAGAATATATATAATGATTTTTGGGCCACCTCCTTATAGGGTGCCATTTGGGACACAACCATTGGGGCATCAGGTAGCCTAGTGGTTAGTGCATTGGGCCAGTAACTGAAAGGTTTCTGGATCAAATCCCCGAGCTGACAAGGTAAAAATCTGTCGTTCTGCCCCTGAACAAGGCACTGTTCCCTGGTAGGCCGTCATTGTAAATAATCATTTGTTCTTAACTGACTTGCCTAGTTAAATAAAGGTGAAATGTAAAAAATAAAAACACGCCTACCTCCTTATAGGCCTGTAAATAGGATACCACTTCCAGGAAGTGATGTCTGACAGTGGGGTCATCTGGGACTTTCCCGAAGCAGAGCAGTGCAGGTTGGGTAAGGTTGACCATAAGCCTGTGAGGGAACAGAGACAGCATCAGAACCACACTCCAACCAAAACACAACATGATCCAATATCCAACATTCATCCAGGCTTCTAACAACCTGTTCAGGGATGAACTACACTACATATTTTCTAGCTATTTAACTTCATGCACCCGATAAAGGCCTGTACTGAGGGTGTGTGCAGTGTACCCGATGCAGTATTGAGGGTGTGTGCAATGTACCCGATGCAGTATTGAGGGTGTGTGCAATGTACCCGATGCAGTATTGAGGATGTGTGCAATGTACCCGATGCAGTATTGAGGATGTGTGCAATGTACCGGATGCAGTATTGAGGATGTGTGCAATGTACCCGATGCAGTATTGAGGATGTGTGCAATGTACCCGATGCAGTATTGAGGATGTGTGCAATGTACCCGATGCAGTATTGAGGATGTGTGCAATGTACCCGATGCAGTATTGAGGATGTGTGCAGTGTACCCGATGCAGTATTGAGGATGTGTGCAGTGTACCCGATGCAGTATTGAGGATGTGTGTAGTGTACCCGATGCAGTATTGGGGGTGTGTGTCGTGTACCTGATGCAGGCGTCAAACAGGGACTTGTCCTGGCTGTGCTGGGTGATAATGGGCAGCAGGTCGTTCTGGAGGATTTGGCCCGCACCCAGCTGCTGACGGGTGTCCCGCGTGTCATCCTCATGCCGCAGGTACCGGATCAGGTCCTTCACACTCTCTACAGGGGACACACACAGGGTTAGAGTGGTCCTTCTGTAGCTCAGTTGGTAGAGCATGGCGCTTGTAACGCCAGGGTAGTGGGTTCGATCCCCGGGACCACCCATACGTAGAATGTATGCACACATGACTGTAAGTCGCTTTGGATAAAAGCGTCTGCTAAATGGCATATATATAACAGCCCTATACACGAATTACATTACTTATTAAGTGCAGTCCAACCTAGGTCAGATTATCACAAGTAATTTAAGTTGCTTTGACAGTAAATATACTGTAAATCCTCCCTAAAGACAGTAATTAATGTCAAGACTGGGTCCTAGTACACAGTACTACCTTAGGCACTGTGTTTATAGCCCAGCAAGTGTTGTTAGCCAGTGTGTGTAGCAGTTCACCTAGACAGTCAGGTTCTTTGTGGTAGGTGTCTCCTTCCAGGTACCCGAGGGCACTGCACGTTGCTAAAAGCTCACAGTTCATCACGTACAAGTCCATACATCACCTGCCTGGCAGGAAGACGTGATGCTCAACCTGACACACAGCAATCAGGAAATAGAGAGAGATTTATAATGAGGTGGTGAAGGAACAAGTCTTATAATATATAGTTCTGAGAAGACTAAAAACCTGTATACAACACGAAACAAAAATAACTATAGTGAATATATTATGCCCAAAAAAACTAGGCTGAATAATTCACCTGTAGGCTAAAAGATCACCTGGATTTCAACAGCAGAACCGAGGTGTTTAGACGTCAGTTCATAGGTCGTTCAAACCTGTAGGAGACAGAGGCAGTCAGACATTGTTATATGGCCCTTACCAGTCTACGCACTAGAAACAATTCAGTTCAAACGGTATTAGAAAGTCACAGCCGCAAGGAATAATCAACTTAACTACTAGTGCTTTTCTTGGTATATTATTAACTAATAATTGAGCAACAACAAGTCTGGAATTGCAATCTGCATGTTTTTCAGTGTGAGAAACTAAGAGCAGATTGAATGTCAAGAGGACATCTTTGCTGCTTGGCCGTGTGTCTCAATTGCTCCCTCTCAAAACACACACTTTTACTGTGACAAGATCCAAGCGGACAGTCTTGAGTTGAAAGGCATACTGTCAAATCACACTCACGGACAATTCCAGCAGAGCGACCTGATCCAGGATTAGCCCAGAGTACAGGACCTAGTGACATTAACCATCTGACCTCATCCGGTCAGCGACTTCAAGTAAACAGAACAGTAACATCCTTAGGAAATGGAGTGGATGAGAAGCAGCCTTTTGTTTTGTACACGGAACAGCTCATGCATCCCTGCTCTCCTCTGAATTGTGAGATGGGCTATGGCCATTTTAAAGAGAGATTCTCTTTCAGCTTCTGGCTAACCTGGTTATGTAGGCAATCTGAAAATGGAAATGAACCATGAGCAGGACTACAAGTTCTCACAGTTCCACCTTTTTACCGCTACACGGGCATACGAAGGACTACTCCACTTGAAATGAGACTCTCATCAGCTCGTCTAGGCTTCTTCACACACCTAGGACTGCTATGTTCTATAGAACACCCACATGAACCCGATTGACCAGCTCTTATGAGACTGCCAGTTAGAACCTCTATTCCTCTAAGCACTAACAAAGCAGTGAGACGAGGGGCAACCCAGCGGAGAATGACTGACTCCTCTCATTGAAGCTACGGGAAATTCAAACAGGATCCCCCCCATTATAATGAATGGAAAAATGGCAATATTTGTGGTGAATCTTCATGTAAATAAAATCGAAGACAATCATGGTACCAATTATTGCTTCTTACACCAGATGTGTGTGCTTGAACCTATTATTTTTTATTCGCACACAGAAGTAGTTAAGGATCATTTAGTTGCTAATGGCAGTCAGAAGTGGCCTTCACCTTCAGTTACTCAATGAGAGGGGGCAGCACTGAGCTAGCCTGCAACGTCACTTACTGGGCATGTTATGTCTCCGTGAGACGCCATCTTAACGTACTTAATTTGGCTTCGATGCGCAATTGAGTCTTTACATAGGAATGAATGGTGTCACGTGATCGGTGGCTTTGTCCATTCATACAGCACACCGAGTATACAAAACATTAAGAACAACTACTTTTACCATGGTATAGACTGACCAGGTTAAACCAGGTGAAAGCTGAGAACCAGGTGCTTCTCCAAGAAGCAGTAACGGTTTACTTCACATAGCCTAAAACGTTCTCAGGTGTGAGTGAACCTATAATTCCACACTTCAAGTAATTCTAGTAAACCAAGAACCTTCTTTCATACATTGAGTACCAATGTTATTTAAATGTTTCCATTTGCCTACAATCTCACTTCTTGGAACATAAACAGTGTGGACATAGGGTAAATTGTTTCGGTTTAATGTAGAATACATGTCCATGCGAGCTGTCTAAAGCTGTAATAACGTATCCCAAAATGTGAACTAGGGTTTTAAAAACACAACATTACCGAAATGTACACTGCATTCGGAAAGTATTACGTTACAGCCTTGTTCTAAAAATGGATTAAATTACCTTTTTTCCTCATCAAGGCAAAGATCTTGGGAAGGGTACCAAAGAAATGTCAGCAGCATTGAAGGTCCCCAAGAACATAGTGGTCTCCATAATCCTTAAATGGAATAAGTTTGGAACCACCAAGACACTTCCAAGAGCTGGCCGCCCAGGTCAAACTGAGCAATCAGGGGAGAAGGGCCTTGGTCAGGGTGGTGAACAAAAACACGATGGTCACTCTGACAGAGCTCCAGTGGAGATGAGAGAACCTTCCAGAAGGACAACCATCTTTGCAGCACTCCACCAATCAGGCCTTTATGGTAGGGTGGCCAGAAGGAAGCCACTCCTCAGTAAAAGGCACATGACAGCCCGCTTGGAGTTAGCCAAAAGGCACCTAAAGGACTCTCAGACCATGAGAAACAAGATTCTCTGGTCTGATGAACCCAAGATTTAACGCTTTGGCCTGAATGCCAAGTGTCACGTCTGCAGGAAACCTGGCACCATCCCTACTGTGAAGCATGGTGGTGGCACCATCCCTACTGTGAAGCATGGTGGTGGCATCATCATGCTGTGGGATGTATTCAGCAGCAGGGACTAGAGGACCAGTCAGGATTGAGGGAAAGATGAACTGAGCAAAGTACTGAGAGATCCTTGATGAAAACCTGCTCCAGAGTACTCAGGACCTCAGACTGGGGCAAAGGTTAACCTTCCAGCAGGACAACATCCCTAAGAATACAGCCAAGACAACGCAGGAGTGGCTTCGAGACAAGTCTTTGAATGTCCTTGAGGGGCCCTGCCAGAGCCCAGACTTGAACCTGATCAAACATCTCTGGAGAAAAAAATTAAAAACCTGTTTTTGCTTTGTCATTATAGGGCATTGTGTGTAGAATTATGAGGGAAAATAACAATTTAATCAATTTTAGAATGAGGCTGTAAGATAAAATGTGGAAAAAGTCAAGGGATCTGAAAACCTTCCAAATGCACTGTAACCTACTAACAAAATGTAAACTCTTTCCACTTTTCCAGACAGTGCATTACTTTTCCAGAAGTTGCGTAAAGGCTCACAACCAAATTTGACACAAAAACCACACCTGGTTACTGATGAACAAAACATGACAAATACATAATATCATGAGGACTATAAAGCAGGTTTAAACAAACAGAACGTTAGCTCATCTTATCTATCACATCCTCTCATCATATCAGAACATGAAAAGCCCCACTCTCTGACAGACATGCTTACGGGCTCCCAAGTGGAGCAACAGTCTGAGGCACTGCATCTTAGTGCTAGAGGTGTCACTACAGACCCTGGTTCGATCTCGGACGATATCACAACCGGACATGATCGAGAGTCCCATAGGGCGGTGCATAACTGGCCCAGCATCGTCCGGGTTAGGGGAGGGTTTGGACGGGGAAGACCGTCATTGTAAATAAGAATTTGTACTTAAACTGACTTGTCTAGTAAAATATTAATAAAAATAAATAAGAACTACAGCAGCCCCTCCACACAGATCAGAAAGCACTCACACGTTTTTCTCAATGAGCAGCAAGACATTTAAGCAGCCTATGAAAGCCCCCCCCCGTTTTTAAACTCTTCAGAAATATGAGCTGTAGTTCTAGTCTAGCTACAAGAATGTGGTCATTCGACACTTTCCTTAATGCAGAAACGAGCAAATGCTAACGCTAGCACTTAACCCTACATAGACCTCTAATCACTCTACCACCATCTTATCAAACCCTCATATCTGCAGCAATCTTACTGATGCAACACAAGGAACTAGATGGTAACTTGACATTAAGAATAATTGGTGGGACTTGCTTTAACTCTTTACAAGTATTTTATGGTAGTGGAAGAAGTTTAAAAATTATTTACTTAAGCAAAGAAGTTAAATATAGTCAAATAATTTGTCTGATTACTTTGGATAGTGGGGCAATATATTTCATCACAACTACTCACTACCACTCTTTTTACACTACTACAGTACATGCAAACTGTAATAGAGTACAGTAGACAAGGCATTGTTGAAGTTTAAAATACATTTAAACAACTTCTATCCCAAGCATTTATCCCTTATATTTTGTTAATCAAAATGAATAGATAAATAGATAATAGCTAAATAGATAAATAGCACAGATAAATAAATAGAGAAATAAAGTATGAACACAGGGATGGAAGACCTAATGGATGGAGGGATAAAACGAGGTTAAGTTAGGCTGGACACATGACATCTTTAACAATGCTTTTTTCTGATATAAACTAGGTCATTGCATCTGCTGTAGAGCCCAGTTTCATAATATTACCATATGTCCCAGCTGCTTGCCGTAGTTTTAAAGTAATCCTGACAAAACAGGCCTTATTTTAGGGCATTTTTCACCCTGCCAGCTCCTATTAGTTCTATTGAGCATCGTGGCACCAACTCGCCTTCCAAACATTCTATTCCCAGCTTATTGTTTTACGTCACAATGCCTGCTTTGCTATTGTTGGCAATGAGACCTGCCCACCTGTCGTTCAATTCCATTAATTTACTTTGGGCTCGCGCTACTGTCCAGCTCAGCCAACATTCTTTTGGCAGTTTTCAACCTTGGCTAAATTTTGACTCGTTCTATTGTCCAGCCTAGTTAGGTTGAATAGATTGGTATGATAAAGGAATGAACTTATGGTTGAAGGTGTGTGTGTGTGTGTGTGTGCGTGGTAGTAGTCATTGCTGTTCTGATTTCAGATTTGAATATCAGAAAAGTAGACAAAGGTGCCATACTCCTTTTGTATTTTATTTCACCTTTATTTAACCAGGTAGGCCAGTTGAGAAGTAGTTCTCATTTATAACCTGGCCAAGATAAAGCAAAGCAGTGCGACACAAACAACAGAGTTACACAAACAAAACGTACAGTCAATAACACAATAGAAAAATCTATATACAGTGTGTGCAAATATAGTACGATTAGTGAGGTAAGGCAATAAATAAGCCATAAGGGTGAAATAATTACAATTTAGAAACTAAAACACTGAAGTGATAGATGTGCAGAAGATGAATGAGCAAGTAGAGATACTGGGGTGCAAAGAAGCAAAAAAATATATATGGGGATGTAGTTGGGTGGGCAATTAACAGATGGGCTGTGTACAGTTGCAAAGATCAGTAAGCTGCTCTGACAGCTGATGCTTAAAGTTAGTGAGGGAGAATTTTTGCAATTCGTTCCAGTCATTGGCAGCAGAGAACTGGAAGGAGAGGCGACCAAAGGAGAAGTTGACTTTGGGGATGACCAGTGAAATATGCCTGCTGGAGCGCGAGCTACGGGCGGGTGCCGCTATGGTGATCAGTGAGCTGAGATAAGGCGGGGCTTTACCTAGAAAAGATTTATAGATTTATAGACCTGGAGCCAGTGAATTTGCCGACGAATATGAAGCAAGGGAGAGCCAACGACAGCATACAGGACGCAAAGGTGGGTAGTATATGGGGCTTTGGTGACAAAACAGATGGCACTGTGATAGACTGCATCCAATTTGCTGAGTAGAGAGTTGGAGGCTATTTTGTAAATGACATCACCGAAGTAAAGGATCGGTAGGATAGTTAGTTTTACAAGGGTGTTTGGCAGCATGAGTGAGGGATGCTTTGTTGCGAAATAGGAAGCCGAGCCTCGATTGAAGGAGAGTTTACAGTGCGGGCAGCGATCGGTTGAAGAGCATGCAATTAGTTTGACATGCATTTAAGAGCAGTTGGAGGCCCCGGAAGGAGTGTTGTATGGCATTGAATCTCGTCTGGAGGTTTGACAACAGTGTCCAAAGAAGGGTCAGAAGTATACCGAATGGTGTCGTCTGAGTAGCGGTGGATCAGAGAACCACCAGCAGCAAGAGCAACATATTTGATGTTAGAGGTCGACTGATTATGATGTTTCAACGCCAATACCGATTATTGGAGGACCCCCCAAAAAAGCCGATACCGATTAATCGGACAATTTATTTATTTATTTGTAATAATTACAATTACAACAATACTGAATGAACACTTATTTTAACTTAATATAATACATCAATAAAAATCTATTTAGCCTCAAATAACTAATGAAACATGTTCAATTTGGTTTAAACAATACAAAAACAAAGTGTTCGAGAAGTAAAAGTGCAATATGTGCCATGTAAGAAAGCGAACTAACGTTTAAGTTCCTTGCTCAGAACATATGAAAGCTGGTGGTTCCTTTTAACACGAGACTTCAATATTCCAAAGTAAGAGGTTTTAGGTTGTAGTTAATATAGTATTTATTGGACTATTTCTCTCTATACCATTTGTATTTCACATACCTTTGACTATTGGATGTTCTTATAGGCACTTTAGTATTGCCAGTGTAACAGTATAGCTTCCGTCCCTCTTCTCGCCCCTACCTGGGCTCGAACCAGGAACACAACGACAACAGCCACAAGCAGCATTACCCATCGCTCCACAAAAGCCGAGGCCCTTGCAGAGCAAGGGGAATAACTACTCCAAGTCTCAGATCGAGTGACGTTTGAAACGCTATTAGAGCGCATCCCGCTAACTAGCTAGTCACTTCACATCGGTTACACCAGCCATTAGGCTGATAGGCTTGAAGTCATGAACAGCGCTGTGCTTGCGAAGAGCTACTGGCAAAACACACTAAAGTTTTGTTTGAATGAATGCTTACGAGCCTGCTGCTGCCTACCATCGCTCAGTCAGACTGCTCTATCGAATATCAAATCATAGACTTAATTATAACATAATAACACAGAAATACGAGCCTTTAGTCATTAATATGGTCGAATCCGAAAACTATCATTTAGAAAACAAAACGTTTATTATTTCAGTGAAATACAGAACCGTTCGGTATTTTATCTAACGGGTGGCATCCCTAAGTCTAAATATTCTTGTTACATTGTACAACCTTCAATGTTATGTCATAATTACGTAGAATTCTGGCAAATTAGTTCGCAATGAGCCAGGCTACCCAAACTGTTGCATATACCCTGACTCTGCATGCAATGAACGCAAGAGAAGTGACACAATTTCACCTGGTTAATATTGCTTGCTAACCTGGATTTCATTTAGCTAAATCATCCCCCAGCGTTGAATCGATTATATGCAACGCAGGACACGCTAGATAAACTAGTAATATCATCAATCATGTGTCGTTAACTAGTGATTATGATTGATTGTTTTTTTACAAGGTAAGTTTAATGCTACCTAGCAACTTACCTTGGCTTCTACTGCATTCGCGTAACAGGCAGGCTCCTCGTGGAGTGCAATGTAATCAGGTGGTTAGAGCATTGGATTAGTTAACCGTAAGGTTGCAAGATTGAATCCCAGAGCTGACAAGGTGAAAATCTGTGGTTCTGCCCCTGAACAAGGCAGGTAACCCACCGTTCCTAGGCCGTCATTGAAAATAAGAATGTGTTCTTAACGGACTTGCCTACTTAAATAAAGGTGTAAAAAAATATATAAATAAAATCGGCAAAATCGCCCCCCCCCCAAAAACGATTTCCGATTGTTATGAAAACTCTAAATCGGCCCTAATTAATCAGCCATTCCGATTAATCGGTCGACCTCTAATTGATGTATAAAGAGAAACAAGTCGGCCCGAGAATTGAACCCTGTGGCACCTCCATAGAGACTGCCAGAGGTCCGGACAATAGGCCCTCCGATTTGACACACTGAACTCAGAGGTACTTGGTGAACCAGACAAGGCAGTCATTTGAGAAACCAAGGCTGTTGAGTCTGCCGATGAGGATGTGGTGATTGACAGAGTCGAAAGCCTTGGCCAGGTCGACGAAGATGGCTGCACAGTATTGTCTTTTATCGAGGTGCACCCATGACCAGCTCGGAAACCAGATTGCATAGTGTAGAAGGTACGGTGGGATTTAAAATGGTCGATGATCTGTTTGTTAACTTGGCTTATGAAGACTTTAGAAAGGCAGCGATCTTTAGGGATCTCAGACGATACGAAAGAGGTTGAACAGGCTAGTAATAGGGGTTGCAACAATTGCGGCGGATAATTTTAGAAAGAGAGGTTCCAGATTGTCTAGCCCAGCTGATTTGTAGGGGTCCAGGTTTTGCAGCTCTTTCAGAACATCAGCTATCTGGATTTAGGTGAAGGAGAAATGGGGAGGCTTGGGCAAATTGCTGTAGGGGGTGCGGAGTAGGGGTAGCCAGGTGGAAAGCATGAACAGCCGTAGAAAACGAGACCCTGGTCATATAACTATGGCTGGCCAGAAACAAGTGCTCTGCGACAGGCAAATATGAAACAGAACCAAGCTGTGAGAAGTTACACAAGGGAGACTTGACTTGGACTGAGCAAGGGCGTAACAGAGACCACTCAACTTGGGCACAAAAGGCAATTTATTGGTGCATTAACGGTTTGAAAACCCAGTGATAAAAAGAGTTGCTTATATTCTGGCCCAAGACTATTCTGCACTGCAATCAAATGAAGTCATTCACTTTAAAATGGAGATGACTGGCTATGTAACAGCCTAAGTATTTACGACAAGGCTTTGATGTACACACCATGATGGGACCTAACACTTGAGGCAAATGACTAGGCAGCCTAAATTATGTTGATTTGATGTTATCCTTTTGATAGCATTATTCAGTCAAGATATAGGTGCTCCAATGCAAATGCATATATTTTGCCAACCAGCTGACAATGTGTCAGTCTGTTTTCCAAACAACATATTTACTTTTGGGACTTAATGATTATCATCTCAGACACTTAATAATATTATAATAACGCTGCACTGTATTGAAGTACTATTTCTGCTGACACCAGTGTTGTCACTAGCTAGTTAAGACAGCCACGAAGTGCTTTTTTTTATTTCACCTTTATGTATGATAAACCCCACCTACTTATTTATTTTGCATCTGATTTTAAACCTTAACCACACTTCTCACCTGGACATTTCTACAACTCAGCTAGTCATATCAAATCAACTAATTGTGTATTAATCAGACTACAAGTCAGCACGCAATGCTGTCAAAAAAATGTATTAGTAAAAAAACTGCAAAAACAGGGACAGCATTTAGTCACCCGATACAATTCCAATCAGTCAATATAATCGACAACTGTCATCAGAAATCAAGCGCCCCACTGTCTGATTCATTACGAGTCGATTATATCGACTGATTGGTTCTATATGGGGTGATTTCGCTTCTGAATGTAGGATGATCACAGAATAGCAGTTGTACTTGTAACTGGATGCAACACACATTCAGTGCTTAGTAAACGACTCCTGGCGGGAAGATACAAGCACACACGTTTGTATAAACTGGACAGGTATGACTTGACCAGCGTGGTTGGCCAGGGAACATTAGCTAAATGAAGCAAATGTTATCAACGCATTTCACTCCACTGTTATGGAAGATTAAACAGGTATGACACGCACACATTATAACATGATGTATAAGTGATTTTGTTTAAACAAGCAATTCCATCGTTTGCCGATGCGGTGTTTGCTCAGTTAGCTAAGCTAGCAAAAAATACTAATGTTCGTTTACACAATCATTCAATCACACAAAGTTGGCAACTATACATACCAGACCGCGGTGATGGTAAAATGGACCTTTGTGTTCTGACTACAGTTATTAATATATTTCTATAGATATTAGCTAAGTAATGAAAATGTCATTTTCACAATAAGAGAAGTCCATATGCACTGTCCAGTTTAGCGCCTAAACTATTCGTGACGATTCTAGACGGATGTTCTTCTTCTTCTTCTATGACGTTTAACGTCGGTTGACATCCCATATGCTGCATTACCGCCACCTACTAGACTGGAGTATAACTCCCTTATTCTTTGCTTGAAAATAAAAAATGTAATCAATAAATACCCTACCATTTAACAATTTCAAAATTATATAAAATTAAATGAATACCACCCTACTCCACTAATTAAATGTATTTATTCCTACATCATGCCATCATCCTGAAAGGATGGGACATCACCACTTAACACACCCTGATGTCAAGTCTCGCACACCAAAATATCTCTTTGCTGCCACCACAACCTACATTTTCTGCGACTTCCGTTCCATCCCTGCAGTACAGTTGATAACCTTTGCTATAAATGCCAAAAATCCAATCTTACTGAAACGTATAACTTTTTGGCCTATCCCCCTGTACTGGTATATCTCCCCCCCCCTCCAACCCATCTTCCTCTACTTTCTTCACTACCTATGACAACTTCAGCACTACTCTAACCCTGGAAACCTCAATCTGCCTCTTTCGCACAGGACATTTCTGATCCCCAGCCCCATGGGCACCCCTACAATTAACACATTCCGCTACTTTCCCCAATACTACACATTCCTTTGTCTCATGCCCTTCTGCACACTTCTCATACCTTGGAGGGAGCTCCTACACACTGCTGCCACATGCCCATAAGCTTGACACCTGTAACATCGTAATGTATTCGGCACATACACTCGTACAGTTTAACTTCTATATCCTAACTTCACTTTGTCGGGCAAAGGGCTCCGGGCAGCCGAGCGGAAATGGAGGAAAACTCGCCTCCCTGCGGACCTGGCATCCTTTCACTCCCTCCTCTCTACATTTTCCTCCTCTGTCTCTGCTGCTAAAGCCACTTTCTACCACTCTAAATTCCAAGCATCTGCCTCTAACCCTAGGAAGCTCTTTGCCACCTTCTCCTCCCTCCTGAATCCTCCTCCCCCCCCTCCTCCCTCTCTGCAGATGACTTCGTCAACCATTTTGAAAAGAAGGTCGACGACATCCGATCCTCGTTTGCTAAGTCAAACGTCACCGCTGGTCTGCTCACACTGCCCTACCCTGTGCTCTGACCTCTTTCTCCCCTCTCTCTCCAGATGAAATCTCGCGTCTTGTGACGGCCGGCCGCCCAACAACCTGCCCGCTTGACCCTATCCCCTCCTCTCTTCTCCAGACCATTTCCGGAGACCTTCTCCCTTACCTCACCTCGCTCATCAACTCATCCCTGACCGCTGGCTACGTCCCTTCCGTCTTCAAGAGAGCGAGAGTTGCACCCCTTCTGAAAAAACCTACACTCGATCCCTCCGATGTCAACAACTACAGACCAGTATCCCTTCTTTCTTTTCTCTCCAAAACTCTTGAACGTGCCGTCCTTGGCCAGCTCTCCCGCTATCTCTCTCTGAATGACCTTCTTGATCCAAATCAGTCAGGTTTCAAGACTAGTCATTCAACTGAGACTGCTCTTCTCTGTATCACGGAGGCGCTCCGCACTGCTAAAGCTAACTCTCTCTCCTCTGCTCTCATCCTTCTAGACCTATCGGCTGCCTTCGATACTGTGAACCATCAGATCCTCCTCTCCACCCTCTCCGAGTTGGGCATCTCCGGCGCAGCCCACGCTTGGATTGCGTCCTACCTGACAGGTCGCTCCTACCAGGTGGCGTGGCGAGAATCTGTCTCCTCACCACGCGCTCTCACCACTGGTGTCCCTCAGGGCTCTGTTCTAGGCCCTCTCCTATTCTCGCTATACACCAAGTCACTTGGCTCTGTCATAACCTCACATGGTCTCTCCTATCATTGCTATGCAGACGACACACAATTAATCTTCTCCTTTCCCCCTTCTGATGACCAGGTGGCGAATCGCATCTCTGCATGTCTGGCAGACATATCAGTGTGGATGACGGATCACCACCTCAAGCTGAACCTCGGCAAGATGGAGCTGCTCTTCCTCCCGGGGAAGGACTGCCCGTTCCATGATCTCGCCATCACGGTTGACAACTCCATTGTGTCCTCCTCCCAGAGCGCTAAGAACCTTGGCGTGATCCTGGACAACATCCTGTCGTTCTCAACTAACATCAAGGCGGTGGCCCGTTCCTGTAGGTTCATGCTCTACAACATCCGCAGAGTACGACCCTGCCTCACACAGGAAGCGGCGCAGGTCCTAATCTAGGCACTTGTCATCTCCCGTCTGGATTACTGCAACTCGCTGTTGGCTGGGCTCCCTGCCTGTGCCATTAAACCCCTACAACTCACCCAGAACGCCGCAGCCCGTCTGGTGTTCAACCTTCCCAAGTTCTCTCACGTCACCCCGCTCCTCCGCTCTCTCCACTGGCTTCCAGTTGAAGCTCGCATCCGCTACAAGACCATGGTGCTTGCCTACGGAGCTGTGAGGGGAACGGCACCCCAGTACCTCCAGGCTCTGATCAGGCCCTACACCCAAACAAGGGCACTGCGTTCATCCACCTCTGGCCTGCTCGCCTCCCTACCACTGAGGAAGTACAGTTCCCGCTCAGCCCAGTCAAAACTGTTCGCTGCTCTGGCACCCCCAATGGTGGAACAAACTCCCTCACGACGCCAGGACAGCGGAGTCAATCCCCACCTTCCGGAGACACCTGAAACCCCACCTCTTTAAGGAACACCTAGGATAGGATAAGTAATCCTTCTCACCCCCCCCCCTTTAAGATTTAGATGCACTATTGTAAAGTGGTTGTTCCACTGGATGTCATAAGGTGAATGCACCAATTTGTAAGTCGCTCTGGATAAGAGCGTCTGCTAAATGACTTAAATGTAAATGTAAATGTAAAGACAACTTCAAAACTCAAAAGAACAAACAATGACTTCGGTTTCCTCACTCTCCCCACCCTGTCTGCGTTGCATCAAACGACGAGCATCACATACAGCGGAGATCTTTCCCCTCAACTGGTCAACTTTTATATTTACTGCTACCCAGTTATCCCTCCTTTCATTGGTGCCCTTTCCTTGAGAGTGAGTGAAACAATTAACTTTACTTGCCCCCATTTGTTTTACTCCGAGCACCTTCTCCCTCTGACCAACAGAAATACAAACAATTATCACCAGACCACTTCTGGTTACCCTCGCCGATTCCACATTACCCGACTCTTTTTTCACCCACCGTGAAACCACAAATGGATTAGCCAAAAGGCAAGAGTCCACTTTTTCCATAAACTTCACTCCTACTGCCACGGACTCATCTTTTTCCTGACTCTTGGTGCATACCTCTGTCTCTGATAACTTCACACCTACCACCTCCGATATTTCACCCTCATTCATGTCCATTTCTCCTCCTGTCTTCAGCTCCCTCTGCTTACACTTTCTAACATTCTTCTTTAACAAACCATCTCACTTTTTCCCACAATTTTTATCTGACTCAAGCTCACCCTCTTCTTCCCTCCCTCCCTCTCTTTTTCCCTCCATTTCCCAAGTATACGTCTCCTTATGATAGTACAACACTTCTCCTGACAACCATCTTGTTCTTGCTTTCTCTAGGGACTCCATTTCCGGTGAGCGGTCACCCTCTCACACCGTTCTCCTAAGCGTCAACGGCGTGTCCTGTCCCAATTCGCATTCACGAAAAACTGGATTCCTATTTCCTAAGAACTGTCTAGACGGATGTTCACAGTATTGGTTAGTCCTTAAAGGGACCAACACACACAATGATCAAAACCTGGTAGCTTGCTACATTGTATAACTACTGCCTACTCAGGCTGTCCACACTTGACACTTACATGCAACTTCTGCTATCAGAATACGAAGATTCAGCCTCTTCTCATAGACTAGACATAACATAGTAAACGTAAATCCGGGATACTCAAACTCAGTGGCGATTTTAGCATGTCGATCTCAGTGGCCGTCAGTGCCGTTTAAGATGAGAGAGGACGATTTTGAGCATGGCTTTATTTCTATTACAGAATATTGGAGGACTCTCATTCATATTCAATTTACCCAGTTCAATGTGACAGCGATAGGTTTAGGCTCTACATGATACTCAAATTTTCCCAATACCCATCATGAGGTTGCTACAACCTAGCCTATGAAAGTTTACAACTTTGTCACGCCCTGATCTGTTTCACCTGTCCATGTGCTTGTCTCCACCCCCTCCAGGTGTGGCCCATCTTCCCCACTTAACCTTTGGGTATTTATACCTGTGTTTTCTGTCTGTCTGTACCAGTTCAAGTCAACCAGTGGTTTGTTTCTGTGCCTGGAATACACCCCTGATCGAGTAAACACCGTTCACTCTCATAACAGCCACATTGTATTCTTTCTGTTCCCTTTGTTTGTGGACTTCAATGCACAACACAACTGCTGCATGCGAACAGGCAAAAAAACTTCCCACACACAGCCTACATCATTGTCACCATATTAGCTAAATAAAAGTCACTGCAACAATCATGCAGTAAAGGTAGTGTACACTCAGTAAGTGGTTACACCGGTGGGCTCCGGTGACAATAAAGTAATACAACTAAAAGCTTACCTTGACTTGGAAGAGTTGTGTTGGTAAGTCATAGCCAGCTAGATAACATAGCATCCCTCTGAGCAGGGTGTTTCAGTAGGCTACTAGCTGTATTTGCTAGCTAAGTAAGTGAAACTGGAAAACAATTACTCTCTAGCTCTATTTCTTTCTTGCTTCTTCATTTTGGAAGAAATTCATTTGTTCAAAACTGTTCAAATATTGTCTTTCTCTTTGAGTCAACTACTCATCACATTTTATACACTGTAGTGCTAGCTAGCTGTAGCTTGTGCTTTCAGTACTAGATTATTTCTCTTATCCCTCGATTGGGTGGACTACATGTCAGTTCATGCTGCAAGAGCTCTGATAGGCTGGAGGACATCCTCCGGAAGTTTATTTTAATTTTTAATTTAACCTTTATTTAACGAGGCAAGTCAGTAAAGACCAAATTATTATTTACAATGACGCCCTACCCCGGCAAAACCCTAACGACACTGGGCCAATTGTGCGCTACCCTAATTACTGTGTACGTCTATGGAGCCTCCTAGGTTTGTGTTGATGTCAATGTACCCAGAGGAGGACGGAAGATAGCTGTCCTCCGGCTATACCATGGTGTTACCCTACAGAGTACTGTTGATGCTAATCAGTTATTTGGTGACGTGATTATATTTAGTATAGTTTTATCTAAATATAATAACTTTTTATGTTTTACAATATGCATTTTTATGAAATTCACTACGTAGGATGGTACTCCCCCTTTCCTCCTCTGAGGTGTCTTGGAAGGACAAACTAAACTATTTTTTTAAAGATGCATGCCAGCAATGCCACTATATAACACAACAATAAACAATAGATTAATTGCACTATAACGGTGGCGTCAAAACAAAAAACAACCAACTTGGACACGTATCCAAGTTGTGGCTGAACAACAACATAATAACATACAGCTGGCGGGTTATGCACTCTATCCGCAGGATAGAAAGCAGCCTCTGGTAAGACACGGGGTGACGGCCTATGTATATTTGTAAACAACAACTAGTGCACAATATATTAAATCAAATCAAATGTTGTTAGTCACATGCGCCGAATAAAAGAGTGAAATGCTTACTTACGAGCCCTTAACCAACAATGCAGTTTAAAAAAAATATGAGTAAAGAATAAGAAATAAAAGTAACAAGTAATTAAAGAGCAGCAGTAAAATAACAATAGCGAGACTATATACAGGGGGGTACCAGTACAAAGTCAATGTGCGGGCTCACCGGTTAGTTGAGGTAATATGTACATGTAGGTAGAGTTAGTAAGGTGACTATGCATAGATGATAACAACAGAGAGTAGCAGCGGTGTAAAAGAGGGGAGGGGGCAATGCAAATAGTCTGGGTAGCCATTTGACTAGATGTTCAGGAGTCTTATGGCTTTGGGTAGAAGCTGTTACTGCTGCTCTTTAATTATTTGTTACTTTTATCTCTTACTTTTTTAAGGTATTTTCTTAAAACTGCATTGTTGGTTAAGGGCTTGTAAGTAAGCATTTCACTAAGGTCTACTACACCTGTTGTATTCGGTGCATGTGACAAATAACATTTTATTTTATTTACAGCATGGCCAATGGATTCAAACTTTTCAAGCCCATGCAGTTGCGAGTCAATGTTTACAGTGCATTCGGAAAGTATTCAGACCCCTTGACTTTTTCCACATTTTATTACGTTACAGCCTTATTCTAAAATGGATTAAATTGTTATTTCCCCTCATCAATCTACACACCATACCCCATAATGACGAAGCAAAAACAGGTTTGTTGAAATGTTTGCAAATTTATACAAAATAAATAAACTGAAATATAACATTTACATAAGACTTCAGACCCTTTTCTCAGTACTTTGTTGAAGCCTCTTTGGCAGCAATTACAGCCTCAAGTCTTCTTGGCTATAACGCTACAAGCTTGGCACAACTGTATTTGGGGAGTTTCTCCCATTCATCTCTGCAGATCCACTCAAGCTCTGTCAGGTTGGATCAGGAGCATCGCTGCACAACTATTTTCAGGTCTCTCCAGAGATGTTTGATCGAGTTCAAGTCCGGGCTCTGGTTGGGCCACTCATGGACATTCAGAGACTTGTTCTGAAACCACTCCTGCATTGTCTTGGCTGTGTGCTTAGGGACGTTGTCCTGTTGGAAGGTGAACCTTCGCCCCAGTCTGAGGTCCTGAGCACTCTGGAGCAGGTTTTCATCAAGGATCTCTCTGTATTTTGCGCCGTTCATCTTTCCCTTGATCCTGACTAGTCTCCCAGTCCCTGTCGCTGAAAAACATCCCCACAACATGATGCTGCCACCACCATGCTTCACCGTAGGAATGGTGCCAGGTTTCCTCCAGACGTAACGTTTGGCATTCTGGCCAAATAGTTCAATCTTGGTTTCATCAGACCAGAGAATCTTGTTTCTCATGGTATAAGAGTCTTTAGGTGCCTTTTGGCAAACTCCAAGCGGGCTGTCATGTGCCTTTTACTGAGAAGTGTCTTCTGTCTAGCCACTCTACCATGAAGAACTGATTGGTGGAATTCTGCAGAGATGGTTGTCCTTATGGAAGGTTCCCCCATCTCCACAGAGGAATGCTGGAGCTCTGTCAGAGTGACCATTGGGTTCTTGGTCACCTCCCTGACCAAGGTCCTTCTTCACCGATTGCTCAGTTTGGCCAGGCGGCCAGCTCTAGCAAGAGTCTTGGTCGTTTCAATCTTCTTCCATTTAAGAATGATGGAGGCCACTGTGTTCTTGGGGACCTCGACACAATCCTGTCACGGAGCACTACGGACAATTCCTTTGACATCATGGCTTGGTTTTTGCTCTGACATGCGCTGTCAACTGTGGGACTCTATATAGACAGGTATGTGCCTTTCCAAATCATGTCCAATCAATTGAACTTACCACAATTGGATAAAGTCGTAGAAACATCTCAACGATGATCAATGGAAACATTGATATATCTGAGCTCAATTTCGAGTCTCATAGCATGTGATCTGAATACTTATGTAAATAAGGTATTTCTGTTTTTTATTTTTAATACATTTGCAAAAATTCTAAAAACCTGTTTTTGCTTTGTCATCATGGGGTATTCTGTGTAGATTGATGAGGATTTGCATTTATTTAATCAATTTTAGAATAAGGCTGCAACGTAACAAAATGTGGAAAAAGTCAAGTGGTCTGAATACTTTCCGAATCAACTGTATCCTTTTGAGCTTGGAAAAGAGGCCATTTCAGACCGATGCTTTATATCCTTAAACTCAGACTTGGACCACACACCCTCTCTACCAAATAGCAGACAGGCAAAGCAAAATAGTGATTGCTTTGCAACGCTTGCAGTTAGCCACTGATTACTTCCAAACCACTCATTGTTGAATATGCGATTTTTGACTTGTTGTGTAATGTTTATTTCCAATGGCCGATGAGCACCGATACCTTTTATCTATAATTTATTTTCATATGACAAGGCTTGAAAAGGATTTGCCAGTAGATTGTTGACGTGGTACATGACGATGACTGCTTGTCTAGCTTGCTAGCTAAGATTTTGAAAGTTACATGATCAGTCCAATCAAAGCTACGTTAGATATAATGTGATTTGACGTCATTTTATCTGTGGCCAATGACGTTGAGACTTATTGGCTGGACACTTCTAATGTAAATCTATGGCAGTACCCAAGAGGACTTGAACTGTCTAGCTCTCACTGTAGATTCTGCAGTGATCTAGTGTTCCCATGAGTGACAGAACACTGAACCAATCACGGCGCAACTAAAGATGATTACCAACGCCTACGCTCGGTATATTCCACTGGCTGCCCCTCTAACCACAGAAAGCACAGAGCTAGGCTGAAACACCTGCATTTTGGAGCTGCCTTACTCAAGAAAGAGACTATGTTTGTATGCGGCATTAGTAAGCCATTTTTTAAAATATTGGGTGCAAACTGGTATGTGACATGAATGAATGCCAAAATAACACGCAAAACAGGCAGTACCAGTATATACAGTATATACAGTACCAGTCAAATGCTTGGACACACCTACTCATTCAAGGGTTTTTCTTTATTTGACTATTTTCCACATTGTATAATAATAGTGAAGAGATCAAAATGATAAAATATCACATATGGAATCATGTAGTAACCAAAAAAAGTGTTAAACAAACCAAAATATATTTTATATTTTACATTCTTCAAAGTAGCCACCCTTTGCCTTGATGACAGATTTGCACACTCTTGGCATGAATTATTTTCCAACAGTTTTTAAGGAGTTCCCACATATGCTGAGCACTTGTTGGCTGCTTTTCCTTCACTGTGTGATCCAACTCATCCCAAACCATCTCAATTGGGTTGAGGTTCGGGTGATTGTGGAGGCCAGGTCATCTGATGCAGCACTCCATCACTCTCCTTAGTCACATAGCCCTTACACGGAGGTGTATTGGTTCATTGTCCTGTTGAAAAACAAATGATAATCCTACTAAGGCGGATCGCTGCAGACGGCTGTGGTAGCCATGCTGGTTAAGTGTGCCTTGAACTCGAAATAAATCACTGACAGTGTCAGAGCAAAGCACCCCACACCATCACACCTCCTCCTCCGTGCTTAACGGTGGGAGATCATCCGTTCCCCTACTCTGCGTCTCACGAAGACACGGCAGTTGGAACCAAAAATGTCAAATTTGGACTCGAGTAATACTTGAGTAAAAGTAAAGATACCGTAATAAAAAATGACTCCAGTAAAAGTATAAGTCACCCAGTAAACTACTGCTTGAGTAAAAGTCTAAAAGTATTTGGTTTTAACTATACTTAAGTATCAAAAGTATTTTAAAAAATATACTTAAGTAGCAATTTCTTATATATGAAATTATTTGGCACCATTTTTAGTTTTTTTTATTTTAATTTACGGATAGCCAGGGGCACACTCCGACACTCAGACATAATTTACAAACAAAGCTTTATGTTTAGTGAGTCCGCCAGATCAGAGCCAGTAAGGATGACCAGGGATGTTCTTTTGATAAGTGTGTGAATTGGACCATTTTCCTGTCCTGCTATGCATTCAAAATATTCCATTCACTCTAAACATGCTAAATTCTCAGAGTATATCGTTGGTAACCTTTGAACCATATATGGTAGAGACATGGGGTTTGGACTGTTGTTTTTCTGTTGGAATGTTCTATTGTATAAACCTTGAATGAATTAATAATTTTATGGGTGAATACATTCCTACATTTGTTCATAGCAAAAACAGAACCAATAAACCCCTTCGTCTTAAATAACATTTTTAATGCTGTTTTATTCATGACCAAGTCTATATATATTTTTTTTAAATCTCTCTTAGTTTATGAAAAGCAGCAAACCAGTTAGTCACTGTAGCTGGCCATAGGGGAGTAGCCCTAATGTGGCCAGTTTCTACATATCGAGCAATAACTGGCCATATACCGGATTATCAATAGCCTACATTATCATTATCATCAACATACCTGTCAAAAACCAGGTGTAGCCTAATTGAAATGTTGTGATCACCACTTGTCCCAGCTAAACATTTTCTTCCTGTAAAATCATATGGACAGTAAGATTTGTTTGTGTAAAATAGCTCTACATAATACTGTACTGTACAGCTGTTGATTTCTTCCAATAATCACATTCAAGTTCAGCGTGACCACCGCCGATGCAGCGCTCGTGAATCGTAGCCTTCACTGCTGTTAAACGGTAGGTCATGCACTTTAGTGTCATCAGTGGCTGCTAAGGTATAATACAGCATGTTCTTGTTTTGCAGAAAATAATGTATATTGTCAACATGTGAGATTAGATTTTTCAAATAATTTGCATAAACATAATATCATATTACATATGTCAAGCCTTAAAAGTGACAACAACCAGGTGCACCTGTTTAGAGTATGTAATGAATGGAACAGTGACTATTTCCGTCTCTAGTTGTATTTTGGTCTCAGTTGCCCTGTTTAAAAGATAAGTACATTAAGAGATTTCCATTGGGACCAATGACCAGCCTCTGCATTACTCACCGGAAGTTGCTTGGCTGCATTTTGTCCCACAAGGTGCCAGTCTCCATGTTGATTAACTAGTAACTGATCTATATTTTCTATTTTAAAATAGTACACTTCACACAAAAGAGCACTGGAAATCAGATTTCTTAGTTATTATGAAGTAATACTGCGTAATAAATCAAATTAACTAATTTCTGCTGTATAATAGTTGTTGATTGACATGTTTCACTTATGCAAATACACATTCATTGCAATTGTCAACCGTATCTCCATTTTATACAGGATTTTGTAGTAGTATGAGAGTATACAATACAAATGAATAAAGATAAACTCCATAGCTCTGTCCCAGATTATTTTATTAGCATTTTCTTTTTCTTTTTTATTCTCTATTTCTGTCAGAAACACATATTCTCATATAATCGCATAGCACATTTCCCTTCTATTTTGAGGTGAGTGGAATGTGAGCAGAGTGTGTGGTGCTGCTACTGTGGCCTTTGATTGTTCTGTATGTGTCTATAATCAATCCCATTGGTGGTCCCTCTCTGGCAGAATATTTTACATTGAGAGTTTCATGACACTATACAAAGACCCTCTCCTTTTAAAATTGTACTGATTGTTGTCCACTGTCTCTCAAAGCTACATCAAATCATGTCCTTCGACTGGAGAGAGTACCATGTCGGAGATGTTTTTTTTTTTGTGGAGGGATCACAAAAAAAACTTTTGCTTTGTTTTTGCCACTTTCCATTTACCCATTTTATTGAATGATAAGTTCAGCTACAAAAAAAAGTATATAATTTAACTGTAAATCAAGGCCTCAAGTGGTGTATCGATAAAAAGGTTCAATTTGCCTATCGTGGAGAAATAGGACTATCGTGTCTGGGTATGATCATGTATGGTTGTCTTTGTTTTGTATTTTATCTTCAATGAGGAATGATCGGTTATTGAAACTAGAACCACGATCACATCCTGTGACTAAGTTTGCTATCTAAATGAGATTTCGTCAACTTTTAACATTGCACAAATATATACTACAGGCTCTCTGCTCTACAGAAAAATGTGATCTTAAAGGGTGAAATGTGAACAGCAATTATGGAGTATGTAGCTTTTAACTATTTATTTTTTGTTCTTTTGTGTTGTATTGCTACATCTGAATCTGGAACAGGTGATTGGTACCTAACTATTCTAGTCATCGTGGTCATCCCTGCCATGATCCCCGACATTAGTATCATGTTTGCCATCCCTCTCACTCCTCTCCTTCTCCTTCTTTGATTCCTTCACCACCTGGAGGAAGAGAAGAAGAGAAACAAACCTCAGTCAAATTCCACCACTTCCTGCAAATGCTTTCTCGTGAAACTACACTGTATACTGAATATCAAGGTGGAGATAGAAAGTATGGAACACATTTTCTTGATACCAGGAAATATTTGGAATGTTTACCTCTCCATCACGAGTCTCCACTGTCTTAATCACCACAGGCTTCCTGCTAGGGGTGTCTGGGGTATGGTCATAGCCTATGAGGGGAGAAGCCCATTTTAGATACTGTGCATGATCATTTATATACATCTAATATATTATGGATATGTTAAATATAAAGATAATACTGGCAAGTATATAGGTATTTGCATGGAGAGGGAAATACATTGAGAGATAAAGACTAGTATTATTGGTAATGTGATGGAACTCACCCCTATCACCACTACGGCCATACTGGGAGGGATGCATGGGAACAGTAATCCTAAAGAGAAATGAAGCAATAGGTTAGCTCAGGAATGTGTTCATAATCAGATGCGAGTAAGGATGTCCTAACCCTTATCCTCCTCACCTGCTCTCCTCTCCCTCCAGCAGCTTGCGGTAAGTGGCGATTTCTATGTCCAGGGCCATCTTGACGTTGAGCAGGTCCTGGTACTCCCTCAGGTGTCGGGCCATCTCGTCCTTCAGGTGGTGGATCTCGTCCTCGTGGCGGACCACGTTGTCCTGGTAGTTATTGGCCTCCACACCAAACTGGTCCTCCATCTCACGCATCTGCCTTAGTAGAGCCTCGTTCTGAAAAATACACACATACATACAGTGAGGGCAGGAGGAAATGGGGGGTTTTATTAATAGATTATCTTGCATCTTCAGGATGCCCAGCCCATATGGGCTTATAAAACACTGTATTCCATCACTGGGGGAAGATTGGGGAAGGAAATTATAAGGGATTTTGCTCACTCGCATCCTCCTCTACTTACATGCCTGACGCACTTGGGTGATTCATGGCTGGCAGTCATTTTGGGTTAAGCCTGAGATCATTGTACTGTTGTTGCTCACTCAGCCAGTGTAAATTGGGGTTGATTACAGACAAATAGGCAAGTTCTGTGAGGCCTCACCGTGCTCTTCAGTGCATCAATCTCACAGCTGAGGGACTGCATCTGCCTCCTGTGCTCGTTTTGCTCTTGCTTGGACTGCCTCATAGCATCAGTGTTACGCTTGGCAGAGTCTGTCAGGTCAGCAAACTGCAGGAGCATAGAACAAAACACAAATAAGAACAGGTGTTACTCTCTGTGTGTGTGTGTGTGCATGTGTGCGTGTGTGCGTGTGCGTGTGCGTGTGCGTGTGCGTGTGTGTGTGTGTGATTAGGTCGTGTGTGTGTGTGTCCATTGTTCTCCTCTCACCTTGGACTTGTACCACTCCTCAGACTCATACATGTTCTTGGAGGCGATGTTCTCGTACTGGGCCCTGATGTCCTTGAGGGCAGCGGTCAGGTCAGGCCTGGCAGTCTGGTCCACCTCCATCTTCATTTGCTGGGTCTGGAAACTCACTTGCACCTCCTGGATCTCCTGAGAAGACAAGAGCAAGTGAGAGGTCAATTGGAAAAAAAGGCCTCTAAATAGCAGGTTGAATCCAAAAAGGTATGATTATGCATGGATCATCATGAAGACCATGATTTGTGGTCGACCATTTCAGCAGCTGCATCTACCTCATCATGTAGCTTCTTGAGGAACTCAATCTCATCCATCAGAGACTCGATCTTCCTCTCCAGCTCCAGGCGAGACAGAGTGGCATCATCCACATCCTGGTTCCAGATCAAACTGTTATTAGTAAGTATTTCATCAAACCCCAAACAGGTTAAACAAATATCTTTGGCTTGATCAGATAACTCTAACAGTGAGTGGGATGCAGTATTATATCAACAATGCAATGCCATCAATATTGTGTTTTGTCATACGTATCTTAGTTTGTATTCATTAGCGCATACTGTTAAAACCGTACATTTAAAAAAAATGAAAACAAGCATTTCTTATTAGAGTAGTTCAGATTAGTCCCTCGCCATTTCGGTCTGTTTGTTTCCATTTGGCTCCTACAGATGTAGGATCTTAAATTGACCACCCTGTTGCAGGGGAACTTGCCTGCAATGCAGGACATTTAAAACTTGTAGTGTATTTTAGATTTAAAAGGCTTCTGAAGTTTGCAATTTCCACTTTGAAATTTTAGACTTGAAAAATGCATGGACCCCTACAAAAATGTCCATTAATTAGAATTCACATAATAATTCATATTTCCTGTTTCCGCAGGATTATTTTTCTGCTGTAGCAAGCTGGCTCAAATTAAGATCCTACATCTGTAGTGAAAACCCATGATTGCACGATTCTCAGAGTTGTAATGTAATCATAATAATCAGCTCTATCTCAGCCAAACAGAAGATGTCACTGTTATGCAGGGCTATGAGGTAAGGGAAGCTTTGGGTTGGGCTCTGATATCACAACCGGCGAGCCAAATGTGATTATCCAGGCTGAGAATTTCAATCAGACTTTTACTGTCAACTATTGACTCGCTGCCCAATATATTGATTTGGTGTACATTGTGATGGTTTGAGTCTAGGGTGTGTTAACCTTGCGGAAGACAAGCAGGTTGCTCTCAGCCTCAGATCTCTTCTGATTCTCCTCATCCAGTCTATAAGAAGAAAATACATACGAGGAGAAAATATTTATTACAATCATTTACATTTACATTTACATTTAAGTCGTTTAGCAGACGCTCTTATCCAGAGCGACTTACAAATTGGTGCATTCACCTTATGACATCCAGTGGAACAGTCACTTTACAATAGTGCATCTAAATCTTAAAGGGGGGTGAGAGGGATTACTTATCCTATCCTAGGTATTCCTTAAAGAGGTGGGGTTTCAGGTGTCTCCGGAAGGTGGTGATTGACTCCGCTGTCCATGCATAGGCCTATGGAAATTCCTGTTGTAGATTCATATTATCTATTTATGGAACCTCAGACCTCCATCTTAGAATACATCAATTCATGGAAATTCCCTATGTAACTCTTTATGGCACTTTAGAACTAATTTGATATCGTTCACAATACTTGGGTTATAGTCTAGGTTTCGTCCAGCTCTGGATAAAGGAAGCTGAAGCCTTGGGACAGGATGAAACACAGTGCTAATTGCATAAGGGCTATCTGAGGGTTTGTCCCAAATTGTAAGCTATTCCCTACATAGGTCTCTGGTCAAAAGGTGTGCACTTTATAGGGAATAGGGTGCCATTTGGGATGCAGATCTAGTATGTCTGGCTGGGTGTCATAGGTCTCCTCCTCAGAAAGAAGCATCAGCTGGCAAAAAGCCTCTGGATCAATTTGGTAATTCACTGTCCTGTAAAAGGATTTGGGAGCGTATCCAATGGGGTCAGCAGCTGCTACATCAAACAAATTTGGCTAATTACCACTTCTTGGAGGTCATCTGGACACACCCTGTCTTAAACCTGACAGCTCTGGGCATTCTGCCACCAAAGTCTATACTACGTAAGCCTAATAGTATACTGACTGGTCTGACTAAGCCTTCCCTTTCCTAAATGTCAAATATACTTAACGTTTTATAAGCAGATTTAAAGCGTAAAAATATAAAGCCTGGTTGAATAGATATTCGAATAGGTTAAAAGAGTTTGATAAATCTTTTGGTTTTGTATTAGTCATCATAGGACAGGGTCATAGAACACGGAGTGTCTCTTCCACTGTTGTGATGAGTCATCAAAAATGATATCATAAGTCCAATGATATCATTCAGTTCACACCATATCCACTCTGTATCTAACATGGAATCACAGCAGGCTCGCTGGGGATTGGCTGTCCCTGTGGTCAGTCACTTGATTGCTTGACGTGTGCGTGTGTGTGGGGGAGGGTTACTGCATGTGTGGGGCTTGCTGCCTCACCTCATCTTTAATTCATGCCATGTCACAGGGGTCCTTTTTCCCTAATGGGGTCCCAGGCACCGTCCCATCATCACAGGGGGACACTGAACATCCCCTAATGGAGCCACTCTCATTGAGTCACATTGATTTTTCCAGATGCTATTTTTCTCCCCACCTACACCTCATTCCCCTCCCTCTTCTGTCATCTCTCTACCCCTCGCTGGGGCAGGGAAGGGACATGGGGAGTGTTTGTGCGTTTACATGTAGTTAGTGGGTGTCTACAGAAATTGTAACTCAAATGGGGAAAAATACTGTTTCCCATAACTGGTTGTCTGGCTCTTCTCAAGTTTGAGTTTGAAAGAAAAATATTGTGGTTCGGTTTGAAAGGGCTGATGGAACTGCAGTGTCATTTAAAATGAAATGTGTTATTGCCTATATTTACATTCCATGGATGCAGGAAGTTTAATCTTCCGTTTAATGGCATTTGTTTGATTTAATAATCTGCCTCAACAGTTGCTGAAATGTCCATTGACAGTTTGTAAATACTATATAAATGGTCAAGTAGTAATGTTCTAATACTGTAGTGCCTTATTTTCCTTGGTGTCCCATTCATTGCTTGGTTATGATATGCTGAAGCATTTCATCTTTTTTTATGTTGGATACTTCCTGCCCAATGCCATGACATTTAGCGTGTTTGCACACACACACACACACACACACACACACACACACACACACACACACACACACACACACACACACACACACACACACACACACACACACACACACACACACACACACACACACACACACACACACACACACACACACACACACACACACTGCAGTAAAGCACAGAGTGCGGTAGTATGCTGCGGTGCTTTTGTGTTCATCCTTCCAAAGTGCCACACCCCAGCCAGCCCACCACTGCTGGTATGGAGTTTTTGGTTGGAGCCCAAAGACCCCTGGTCCTGTATCAGTGTTTAAAATACAGCCTATAAATATTGTGGTGTAAGGGTCTGTTTAAAGATTAGTGGGGGTGATGGGAGGGTGGTGGTGGTGTGAAAGTCACAGACTGTACACAGACACACACCCTGTCTTCTCACTGCCCAGAATGTATCTATCAACATCAGAGTATAAAAAACTGCTAGTCTGCCAACTTCCTGAAATACACTCTCAATCGTTACACCCCCCTTTTCAAATACCACTACCTCCCAAAATCTCTCTGCATCCCTCATGAACTTCCCAAACAACCGCCCCTCCCCCCTACTTCTTGCTCCTAAAATCTTTCTACAGTACGTCACCCATGCACCCATGCACTACCCAAGCATCCTTACAATCCTCCCTTACCTTAACCCTCACTCTCCAAACATCCTTCACACCCCACCCCTCCCTCCCACTCTCTCATCCATGTCACCCACCTCTGTTTGATAAGGTTCATGTCTTCTGCCAGGTTGTCCCTCTCCACCTGGTACTGGTCCCTCTCCTTTCCCACGTGGTCCAGCTGGCGCCTCAGCTCCCTCAGCTCCTCCTGGAAGAGCTCGGTGGCCCGGTTGGGCTGTCCCTCCTGCTGCTGACCCTTGAACTGGCTCAGCTCCTGCTGCAACCCGCTGTTCTGCTGCTCCAGGTAGTGCACCTTGTCGATGAAGCTGGCGAAGCGGTCGTTGAGGTCCTGCAGCTCCACCTTCTCGTTGCTGCGGGTGGCCAGGAACTCGGCGTTGACCACGTCGGCCAGCTGGAAGTCCACCTTTTCGTAGGTGAGACGGGGTGGCTGGGTGCTGGAGCGCTGGCGCTGCTGGTGGTGGTAGTTGGAGGAGCGAGTGGGCACCACGGGTGATATAGAGCGCATGTAGTGCCCGCTGGATATTGGCATGCGGGAGTATGAAGGCGAATAGGAGGACATCGAGATGGGGTTCGGGCCCCCGAATGTGCGACGGTAGGAGGTGGAGGCGCGTCCTGAAGGGTGGTTCATTGAAGGGTGGCTCATGGTTGATATTTGGTGGCCTGTAATTTTGCTAACTATTTCAAACTATCTATCTCTCCTTACTGTCTCTGTCTGGTGGAGCCGAAGGTGCCTGGGAGCAGGGAGTGAAGCAACAGGATGTCTGACTGAGGAGTGCTGTGGCTTTTATATACACGAGCTGGACATCCCATCTGCCTCACCCCCATCCCCCGCTGCCTCCCTGCAAACACCCCCTCCTCAGCCACACCCTACTTCCCTCCCTCCTAGTCTCCAGAGCCCCTGCCTCCTTCCTCTATCCATCACTCCTCAACATACATGAGTCTTAGGCCACTCCCTGGCCCACAGTAGCAGGCCCTCTTCCCCCTTTGTTATCTCTCTCTCTCTCTCTTCCATCTGCCCCTCCCTTTTGTCCATAGCAGGAGGCCAAACGGTTTCCCACGTTAATGCCTTCATCTCTAAAGATGTCCCCATCGCCAAGCCCACCTCCCCCTCCTCACCTTGACAGCTGATCTATCCTTTGTAGGATGCTGTGTCTGCTCTCTGCTTTTTATTTCTTCAAATCATCTCCTCCTCTTGCTTTGTCCCACTCCTTGTCACTCTATCGTCTGTCTTCTCTTTCACTGTTAATATCCTTCATTTATCTGTAATGGTACAGTAGATGTACATAAGTGACATCATCAGCATCAATTATGTAAGACATTGGAAAGTTGTTCAACAAAGTACTTTTTGCAAATAAATACAGAAACAGACATTTGTTTTATTAATCAGGATTTTATATCACAACGCTCATTTGGTTAAGATTGCAGAGCTGAATTCATTTCCTCTTTCTCTCTCTTTCCTTTATTTCCACGGTAATGGAATACTTTATTGATATTCTGGCAGGCAAGGGCTATGACTGTGCAATTTAATCCTGCATGACCGACTGGTTTAGAGTGATCTCTGTTTGAATCCTGCTCAGCATCAGATCAACACTTTGTTGTTCTTATATTTAAGATCTGGCATATATATATATATCTGGTCATGTCCTCTGAGCTCAGACACAATGACAATGTAAATGTAGTATTTTCATCTTTTTGTGGGTATTGTAGTGAGGTGCGTACTGGCGGAAGAGAAGTCAGGCGCAGGAGAGCGAAAACGGATTTACAACGGTTTCGTTTAATATCCATAAACCACCGTCAACAGAACAATACAATAAATGGGTCAAACAAAACCCGGTGAATACCAGCATACCGTTGCACAAGCACTACAAGAAAACAATTACCCACAAGGACATGGGGGGGAACAGAGGGTTAAATACACAACATGTAATTGATGGAATAGGAACCAGGTGTGACAAGACAAAACCAATGGAAAATGAAAAGTGGATCAGCGATGACTAGAAGGTCGGTGAATTCGACCTCCGAACGCCGCCCGAACAAGGAGAGGGACCAACTTTGGCGGAAGTCGTGACAGGTGTTTTTCAAACTGAGACAAAGGGTTTTTAGAAAAAATTTATATTGGTTGACCAGTCTAACTTTTATTGTAACAAAATTAATTAAATACATAACGCTTACTTTGCAGTACATGGGTAGGCTCTGGACTGAGTAAGCCTTGAGAATCTGAGGGAGAAGCAGCAGGTTTCCAAGGCAATAGACTTCTTCATGTGTTTCTCATGAGTCCAGGGTGTGCTGCTGCAGGACAGAGAATTAGTGGTCTGGTAACAAAGAATTTGGAAAGTGACTAGGAGGAATGCTAGGTGTCCAGTAAGGTGTCATTAGCAAAAACCACCCCCCCACTAGTGACAAGGAATCTAAGAAAATATGTCATGTTTTGTCTTATATTGTCTTGTCATTTTGCTTTTCCTTCTGTTCGTTTTCCCCCTGCTGGTCTTTTTAGGTTCGTTCCCTTTTTTTCTCTCTCCCTCCCTCTCTCTCTTCTCTCTATCGTTCCGTTCCTGCTCCCAGCTGTTCCTATTCCCCTAATCAATCATTTAGTCTTTCCACACCTGTTCCCTATCTTTTCCCCTGATTAGAGTCCCTATTTCTCCCCTTGTTTTCCGTTTCTGTCCTGTCGGATCCTTGTATATTGTTCACCGTGCTGTGTCTTTGTATCGCCCTGTCGTGTCGTGTTTCCCTCAGATGCTGCGTGGTGAGCAGGTGTCTGAGTCTGCTACGGTCAAGTGCCTTCCCGAGGCAACCTACAGTTTATGATCGAGTCTCCAGTCTGTTCTCGTCATTACGAGTGGAATTGTTTTTTATGCTTTATTTACCGCTCCGATTTGTCTAGGAGTATTGCATATTTCCTTTACTGGATTAAAGACTCTGTTTTCGCCAAGTCGCTTTTGGGTCCTCATTCACCTGCATAACAGAAGGATCCGACCAAAGAATGGACCCAGCGACTACAGACGCTCGTAACACTGCCGTCGAGATCCAAGGAGCCATGCTCGGCAGACACGAGCAGGAATTGTCTGCTGCTCGTCATGCCGTGGAGAACCTGGCCGCTCAGGTTTCCGACCTCTCTGGACAGTTCCAGAGTCTTCGTCTCGTGCCACCTGTTACTTCCTGGTCTGCCGAGCCTCCGGAACCTAGGGTTAATAACCCACCTTGTTACTCCGGGCAGCCCACGGAGTGCCGCTCCTTTCTCACCCAGTGTGATATTGTGTTCTCTCTCCAACCCAACACATACTCTAGAGAGAGAGCTCGGGTTGCTTACGTCATATCACTCCTTACTGGCCGGGCTCGAGAGTGGGGCACAGCTATCTGGGAGGCAAGGGCTGATTGTTCTAACAATTACCAGAACTTTAAAGAGGAGATGATTCGGGTTTTTGACCGTTCAGTTTTTGGTAGGGAGGCTTCTAGGGCCCTGGCTTCCCTATGCCAAGGTGATCGATCCATAACGGATTACTCTATAGAGTTTCGCACTCTTGCTGCCTCTAGTGACTGGAACGAGCCGGCGCTGCTCGCTCGTTTTCTGGAGGGACTCCACGCTGTGGTTAAAGATGAGATTCTCTCCCGGGAGGTTCCTTCCAGTGTGGACTCTTTGATTGCTCTCGCCATCCGCATAGAACGATGGGTAGATCTTCGTCACCAAGCTCGTGGAAGAGAGCTCGCGTCAACGGTGTTTCCCTGCTCCGCATCGCAACCATCTCCCTCCTCTGGCTCAGAGACTGAGCCCATGCAGCTGGGAGGTATTCGCATCTCGACTAAGGAGAGGGAACGGAGGATCACCAACCGCCTGTGCCTCTATTGCGGACTTGCTGGACATTTTGTCAATTCATGTCCAGTAAAAGCCAGAGCTCATCAGTAAGCGGAGGGCTACTGGTGAGCGCTACTACTCAGGTCTCTCCATCTAGATCCTGTACTACTATGTCGGTCCATCTACGCTGGACCGGTTCGGGTGCTACATGCAGTGCCTTGATAGACTCTGGGGCTGAGGGTTGTTTCATGGACGAAGCATGGGCTCGGAAACATGACATTCCTTTCAGACAGTTAGACAAGCCTACGCCCATGTTCGCCTTAGATGGTAGTCATCTTCCCAGTATCAGATTTGAGACACTACCTTTAACCCTCACAGTATCTGGTAACCACAGTGAGACTATTTCTTTTTTGATTTTTCGTTCACCTTTTACACCTGTTGTTTTGGGTCATCCCTGGCTAGTATGTCATAATCCTTCTATTAATTGGTCTAGTAATTCTATCCTATCCTGGAACGTTTCTTGTCATGTGAAGTGTTTAATGTCTGCCATCCCTCCCGTTTCGTTTGTCCCCACTTCTCAGGAGGAACCTGGCGATTTGACAGGAGTGCCGGAGGAATATCATGATCTGCGCACGGTCTTCAGTCGGTCCCGAGCCAACTCCCTTCCTCCTCACCGGTCGTATGATTGTAGTATTGATCTCCTTCCGGGGACCACTCCTCCTCGGGGTAGACTATACTCTCTGTCGGCTCCCGAACGTAAGGCTCTCGAGGATTATTTGTCTGTGTTTTTTTTTGTTAAGAAAAAGGACGGTACTCTGCGCCCCTGCGTGGATTATCGAGGGCTGAATGACATAACGGTTAAGAATCGTTATCCGCTTCCCCTTATGTCATCAGCCTTCGAGATTCTGCAGGGAGCCAGGTGCTTTACTAAGTTGGACCTTCGTAACGCTTACCATCTCGTGCGCATCAGAGAGGGGGACGAGTGGAAAACGGCGTTTAACACTCCGTTAGGGCATTTTGAGTACCGGGTTCTGCCGTTTGGTCTCGCCAATGCGCCAGCTGTTTTTCAGGCATTAGTTAATGATGTTCTGAGAGACATGCTGAACATCTTTGTTTTTGTCTACCTTGACGATATCCTGATTTTTTCACCGTCACTCGAGATTCATGTTCAGCACGTTCGACGTGTTCTCCAGCGCCTTTTAGAGAATTGTCTCTACGTGAAGGCTGAGAAGTGCTCTTTTCATGTCTCCTCCGTTACTTTTCTCGGTTCCGTTATTTCCGCTGAAGGCATTCAGATCGATTCCGCTAAGGTCCAAGCTGTCAGTGAGTGGCCCGTTCCAAGGTCACGTGTCGAGTTGCAGCGCTTTCTAGGTTTCGCTAATTTCTATCTGCGTTTCATTCGTAATTTCGGTCAAGTTGCTGCCCCTCTCACAGCTCTTACTTCTGTCAAGACGTGTTTTAAGTGGTCCGGTTCCGCCCAGGGAGCTTTTGATCTTCTAAAAGAACGTTTACGTCCGCTCCTATCCTCGTTACTCCTGACGTCACTAGACAATTCATTGTCGAGGTTGACGCTTCAGAGGTAGGCGTGGGAGCCATTCTATCCCAGCGCTTCCAGTCTGACGATAAGGTTCATCCTTGCGCTTATTTTTCTCATCGCCTGTCGCCATCTGAACGCAACTATGATGTGGGTAACCTCGAACTGCTCGCCATCCGCTTAGCCCTAGGCGAATGGCGACAGTGGTTGGAGGGGGCGACCGTTCCTTTTGTCGTTTGGACAGACCATAAGAACCTTGAGTACATCCGTTCTGCCAAACGACTTAATGCTCGTCAAGCTCGTTGGGCGTTGTTTTTCGCTCGTTTCGAGTTTGTGATTTCTTACCGTCCGGGTAGCAAGAACACCAAGCCTGATGCCTTATCCCGTCTTTTTAGTTCTTCTGTGGCTTCTACTGATCCCGAGGGGATTCTCCCTTATGGGCGTGTTGTCGGGTTGACAGTCTGGGGAATTGAAAGACAGGTTAAGCAAGCACTCACGCACACTGCGTCGCCGCGCGCTTGTCCTAGTAACCTTCTTTTCGTTCCTGTTTCTACTCGTCTGGCTGTTCTTCAGTGGGCTCACTCTGCCAAGTTAGCTGGTCATCCCGGCGTTCGAGGCACTCTTGCTTCTATTCGCCAGCGCTTTTGGTGGCCGACTCAGGAGCGTGACACGCGCCGTTTCGTGGCTGCTTGTTCGGACTGCGCGCAGACTAAGTCAGGTAACTCTCCTCCTGCCGGTCGTCTCAGACCGCTTCCCATTCCTTCTCGACCATGGTCTCACATCGCCCTAGACTTCATTACCGGTCTGCCTTTGTCTGCGGGGAAGACTGTGATTCTTACGGTTGTCGATAGGTTCTCTAAGGCGGCACATTTCATTCCCCTCGCTAAACTTCCTTCCGCTAAGGAGACGGCACAAATCATCATCGAGAATGTGTTCAGAATTCATGGCCTCCCGTTAGACGCCGTTTCAGACAGAGGCCCGCAATTCACGTCACAGTTTTGGAGGGAGTTCAGTCGTTTGATTGGTGCGTCCGTCAGTCTCTCTTCCGGGTTTCATCCCCAGTCTAACGGTCAAGCAGAGAGGGCCAATCAGACGATTGGTCGCATACTACGCAGCCTTTCTTTCAGAAACCCTGCGTCTTGGGCAGAACAGCTCCCCTGGGCAGAATACGCTCACAACTCGCTTCCTTCGTCTGCTACCGGGTTATCTCCGTTTCAGAGTAGTCTGGGTTACCAGCCTCCTCTGTTCTCATCCCAGCTTGCCGAGTCCAGCGTTCCCTCCGCTCAAGCGTTTGTCCAACGTTGTGAGCGCACCTGGAGGAGGGTGAGGTCTGCACTTTGCCGTTACAGGGCACAGACTGTGAGAGCCGCCAATAAACGTAGGATTAAGAGTCCAAGGTATTGTTGCGGCCAGAGAGTGTGGCTTTCCACTCGCAACCTTCCTCTTACGACAGCTTTTCGTAAGTTGACTCCGCGGTTCATTGGTCCGTTCCGTGTCTCCCAGGTCGTCAATCCTGTCGCTGTGCGACTGCTTCTTCCGCGACATCTTCGTCGCGTCCATCCTGTCTTCCATGTCTCCTGTGTCAAGCCCTTTCTTCGCACCCCGTTCGTCTTCCCTCCCCCCTCCCGTCCTTGTCGAGAGCGCACCTATTTACAAGGTACGTAGGATCATGGACATGCGTTCTCGGGGACGGGGTCACCAATACTTAGTGGATTGGGAGGGTTACGGTCCTGAGGAGAGGAGTTGGGTTCCGTCTCGGGACGTGCTGGACCGTTCACTGATTGATGATTTCCTCCGTTGCCGCCAGGATTCCTCCTCGAGTGCGCCAGGAGGCGCTCGGTGAGTGGGGGGTACTGTCATGTTTTGTCTTATATTGTCTTGTCATTTTGCTTTTCCTTCTGTTCGTTTTCCCCCTGCTGGTCTTTTTAGGTTCGTTCCTTTTTCTCTCTCCCTCCCTCTCTCTCTTCTCTCTATCGTTCCGTTCCTGCTCCCAGCTGTTCCTATTCCCCTAATCAATCATTTAGTCTTTCCACACCTGTTCCCTATCTTTTCCCCTGATTAGAGTCCCTATTTCTCCCCTTGTTTTCCGTTTCTGTCCTGTCAGATCCTTGTATATTGTTCACCGTGCTGTGTCTTTGTATCGCCCTGTCGTGTCGTGTTTCCCTCAGATGCTGCGTGGTGAGCAGGTGTCTGAGTCTGCTACGGTCAAGTGCCTTCCCGAGGCAACCTACAGTTTATGATCGAGTCTCCAGTCTGTTCTCGTCATTACGAGTGGAATTGTTTTTTATGTTTTATTTACCGCTCCGATTTGTCTAGGAGTATTGCATATTTCCTTTACTGGATTAAAGACTCTGTTTTCGCCAAGTCGCTTTTGGGTCCTCATTCACCTGCATAACAAAATAAGTCAAAATTGACATTCCAAACAATTTAGTCATATTCAAAATATACAGAAGCATAATATGTTGATAACGAGTGAAAGAATAACTTCTTACTGTATTGAAAATGGTATACTACAGTGCCTATTGCTCAGTTGTTGCTCAGTGTTATTGTACTGCAGTGCATAGCCTCAAAGCAACTTGTAAAAAAGTACACTGTGAAGTTCCAGGAAGCCTAAATGCATTCTACTGCAGAGGCAAATTAGTTGCCAGCTCTGTATGTTGGGTTGTGTGGGTTCGTGTGCATGTACACGGAAGACATGTACTAATTAGCAATTTGTGTCTCTGAACACCTGTGTGTAAAGGGAACACGGATGCCACAAATGGTGTACTGAAGAATACTGTCAGGTGCAACTGTGGTAAAGCCGGTTAAAACAGTGTACAGTAAGGGTGTATTTTTCATTTGTGAAATTATTTTAATGTGGTATGAAAATAGAAGGCTTTATGTTTCTAGAACCGTACCGCAATTGAGAGTCGATTCAAGTTTAGATGGAGTATTTGGCTGTTTTGACTGCCAGAGCCAATTTGCCTCAGGTCCTGGTCTATAAGAACTAAGGTTAGGCTCCTTTAGTCCATAGGTGTCACGTTCGTCATAAGGATCGGACCAAGGTGCAGCGTGGTATGCGCACATTCTCTTTTTAATGAATGAACAAAAACAACAAACAACCAAACGAAACGTGAAGCTATATAAACTAGTGCTGACAGGCAACTAAACATAGACAAGATCCCACAACTAACAATGGGGAAAATGGCTACCTAAATATGATCCCCAATCAGAGACAACGATAAACAGCTGTCTCTGATTGGGAACCATATCAGGCCAACATATAGACATACAAAAACCCTAGATGACAAAAACCATAGACATATAAAATATATATATAACCAAAATATTTAAAAAAAACAGAGAATCTAAGGTCAGGGCATGACAGTACTCCCCCCAAAGGTGTGGACTCCCGGCCACAAACCCGAACCTATAGGGGGGCATCTACCCTGGGTGGCGGCTCCGGTTCTGGACGCAGCCCCCCCTCCTTACACTGATCCCTCCGCTTTTGTGGAACCGGACTGTGGATCGTCGCCGGAGGCTCTGGACTGCAGCTCGTCGCTAGAGGCCCCGGACTGGAGACCGTCGCCGGAGACCCCGGACTGGGGACCGTCGCCGGAAGCTCTGGACTGGGAACCGTCGCCGGAAGCTCTGGACTGGGAACCGTCGCCGGAAGCTCTGGACTGTGGTGGCGCACTGGAGGTCTGATGTGTGGGACCGGTACAGGTGGCACTGGGCTGATGACAAGCACCTCAAGGCGAGTGCAGGGAAGAGGCACAGGACGTACTGGACTGTGGATGCGCACTGGAGACCTGATGTGTAGACATACAACAACTAGAGTACCCACCCTAGTCACACCCTGACCTAACCAAAATATATAGAAAAACTGAGAATCTAAGGTCAGGGCGTGACAATAGGGTCAGGGCGTGACAATAGGTGGGCAAGTGAAAGACATTCTAGCAATCCATTTTAATGTTGAAGCAATGCAGAGCATGCACCTTGTCTACTGCGGGAGGTTTTCCCATTCTTTACAGTACATCCCTACCTCCAGGTATATCTCTCCCTCCCTCCCCCTCTCCCTCTCCCTCCTGCTCTGTGATTTGCTCCCTCCCATTCCTCTTCTATTCATTTTGAGATCCAAAGACACAACTACATTTTTTCTCCCAATTATTCAACAATCTCTTTAAAACATTTCATCCATCAAAGTCTCTCTGCCTCTCTCTCTCTCTCTCTATGTATGGCTGCATGAGTGCAGCAGTACAGCACTTGGCCAGCTGCTACCCATGTCTGGCTTTCTTGGTAATTCATTTCCTGTGTGATGGACCTTGCACCATAATCTAATCAACCTGCGTTATAGTAAAGAACCTAGTCTTTCGCTCCCTCTCTCTTTCTCCCTGCTTCTGTCTTTCCTTGATGGAAGATTACACACTGCAATTCTTCACTGTTCCTTTTTCCCGATAAAGACCAATATTCTCAAATGGCAACTGATCAGGTTCCCCATGACCTGAGTTTCTATCCCCTCCCTTCACACACACACACACATGCACGCACACACCTCAAAGCTAACTTATCTCACTGTAAAATCTAGGACCCAATCACCTTCTGATGTACAGATATCATGTTTCCTGTATTAGTGCTTCCTCCCAGCAGACATACCAAGCAGCATCCATTTCAAAGACATGAGTGAGTCTAGCAGCTTGTAATTAAAGCAACCATGACATGCTTAATTGTTCACTTGGCTAAAGCTGCAGTTAACCATCTATCAACACCGACTACACAGGTCAGACCAGGTAGGTAATGACCGTGTGAAATGTGCATGAAACACATCGTGCCGACAGAGAGGGTCACCTCGCTTGTAGTCCTAAGGAAACTTTGGCAGCATTATTTCTTCCATTGTCAGCCCAGAAAATATTAAGTACTATAACATACAGCTGGGAAGAACATTAGGATATCAGAGCGATGTCAACTTACCAGCACTACGACCAGGAATACGACTTTCCCGAAGCGGATCCTTTGCTCGAACCACCCAAGGCATTCCAACTGATTCCAGAGGCTGACCCAAAACAATGTCGCCACAGAACAGGTAGACGGAGCAGCCTTCTAGTTAGACTTCGGAGGCGCACACACCACCCACTTCTTCCGAGTATATTACTCACTAATGTCCAGATTCTAGACAATAAGGTAGAAGAAATTAGGGCAAGTGTTGCTTTCCAGAGAGAAAGTAGGGATTGTAACATACTCTGTTTCACGGAAACATTGCTCTCTGGGGTCATGCTGTTGGAGTCGGTACAGCCACCGGGATTATTTGCGTGTCGCGCCAACAGGAATAAACATCTCTCAGGAAAGAAGAAGGGTGGAGGTCTATGTTTCATAATTAACAACTCATGGTGAAATTGTAAAAACATACAGGAACTCAAGTCCTATTGTTCACCTGACCTAGAATTCCTAACAATTAAATGCGGACCATATTATGTCCCAAGAGAATTCTCTGTGGTTATTGTCACAGTCGTCTATATCCAAATTTCTTCAGCCTTCTTCAGCACACTGTCTGTGTGGGTGGACTACTTCAGTTTGTCTGTGATGTGTATGCAGAGGAACTAAAAACTTTCCACCTTCTCCACTGCTATCCCATCGATGTGGATAGGGGGGTGGTCCCTCTTCTGTTTCCTGAAGTCCACGATTGAAAGATTAGTGGAATCTGTGTGGGTTGCTGGACAGGTAGGATGACTGACAGTGAAGGTGAACAGGTGGTCACGTGTCAGGTGACAGAGGAATGTATGAGACTGAGGCAGGAATTCCTTTAACCATAAAGTGGTATATTTACTGGTAGTCTGTGCTGCATCACAAAGGAAACAAATAACATGTATACAATCAAATTCATAATCAAAGTTCAAATCATAGCAGTCATTATTAACAATTCACATTACACAATATGTTTGAAGCGTGCGCTCCAAGCCGCGCTCCGCGGTGATAACTATAAACAATAACTGAATGGCCCACTCTCCCGATCACCACAGATCATTTAAATGAAAGGTAAGAGTCGGTGGACTTACGTGGATTCATGGACGCACAGAACTTCTGGATCAGATGGATTTAGGGAAGAGAAAGCAGCGAGATCAGGCGATGGCAATTTCCTCCTTTTATGGAGTTGAGATCTGTAGGACATTTCCACCTGACCTAATTAAAGCGCCCCTGGCCCAGCTGAGTAAATGGCAATTAATTAAAGGAGTATTCCACCAACTCCATGGGCCTTTTCTACAGCCACCCCGAAAATTTGTTAATTTCCACATTCCTCAAAAAGGCTCATTGCTCCCCATCCTCTGTCATCTCAGGGAGAGGAATCAGTCGGGCAACTGGCCGGATATATGTCCGGTTCTTCACCTGGATTTCCACTGATCTAACACGACCATCGGTCCCAGGCATGGTCTTAGTTATACGGCCCACCGGCCAGGAGGCTCGAGGCAGCTGAGGGTCCACCATCATTACTACTTGGCCAGTTTCCAGGCTGGCCATTTCTCTACGCCATTTCCCTCTGTGCTGTAGACTTGGTAGGTAATCCCGAATGAATCGGGCCCAAAAATGGTCAGCTAAGATTTGGCTGTGTCGCCACCGGCGTCTGCCTACGAGGTTGGTATCAGCATACATGGCTTGAGGAAGTGACGCATCTCGGCGTCCCATCAAGAGCATATTCGGTGTAACCGGATCGGGGTCAGCGATGTCTGCAGAGAGATATCCCAAGGGTTTGGAGTTCAGAATCCCTTCCACCTCTATCAGGACAGTCCTCAAGACAGTTTCAGTGACAGTTTGGTCCCCTAGTACGACTCGTAAGGCCGTCTTTACAGATTTGATCTCTCGCTCCCATGTTCCTCCAAAATGAGGAGCGCCTGGAGGGTTAAATTTGAATGAGATTTGTTGGTCCATCAGCTGATCCTGGAGGCTGGGTTCCATGGCTTGGAAGGCTTCCTCCAACCTGGCTTCTCCTGCCTTGAAGTTCGTACCTCTGTCAGCCAGGATCTCGTAGGGTTTCCCCCGTCGGGAGATAAACCGCCGTAGGGCCATGAGGAAGGCTTCCGTATCCAAACTCTCCAGTAGGTCCAGGTGGACACATCTGGTTGTCATACACTTGAATAGAATGCCCCAGCACTTTTCCACACGACGACCTAACTTGATCATCAAGGGGCCGAAGCAATCTACTCCTGTTGACCAGAAGGGTGGTTTAAGGAGGCGCAAGCGAGCAGGGGGTAAATCTGCCATTTTGGGCACCGTAGCTCCGGCCCGCCATCTCTGACATTCTACGCAGGCGTATTGGTGCTTACGAATGGCTCCTCGTCCTCCAATTATCCAGTACTTCCGCCTCATCTCCCCATAGACCCTCTCTGGCCCTGGGTGGAGAAGCCGCTCATCATAACTCTTGATGAGGAGCCTGGTAAGAGGGTGTCTGGAGTCGAGGATAATTGGGTGGATAGCATCTGGGTCCAAAACCTCCGCTTGGCGCAGCCTCCCTCCGACTCTGATCACTCCAAGGATTGGATCATATTCTGGGGCAAGAGAGAGAAGACGGCTGCACTTAGCCACTTCCCTACCGGCTTTCAGAGCTTTTAACTCCTCAGGGAAGCTAACTGCTTGTGCTTGCTGGAGGAGTAGTGTCTCTGCCGCGAGGGAGGTAGGTATAGAAGCCACCCCATCTGAGGTCTGGTTTGTGGCTGTGATCAGATCCGGCAGTGTTTGGGATTGTGTTAGGTCAGGGAGAGCCGTTGTTGGTTCCGTAGAAATGCTGTAGCATTGGGCAGACTTCCTTAACTCATGAGCTTCAGTCGGTCGCGGAGGGGCCGCACGCCTGGGGGCTGTCAGCCACTCGTTCTCTGGTTGGGACAAGAATGGTGGTCCCAAGCTCCAGCGATGGGGTTTAGCCAATTCCTTAAGGGTTTTACCTCTAGTAATGTCATCAGCAGGATTGTTTATGCTATCAACATACCTCCAGTCCTGGACTTCTGTTAGGTCTTGATTTCCGCAATGCGAGTCCCGACAAACACCTTATACCTGCAGGACTCCGACTTGAGCCATGTCAATACAGTGGTCGAATCACTCCAGTAGATGATCCTTTGGATTGGCAAGGTGAGCTCGGCTCGCAAGGTAGAGGCCAACTGGGCTCCGGAAAGGGCAGCACTGAGTTCCAGCCTAGGCATTGACAACTGCTTCTTGGGTGCGACCCTGGACCTGGACATGACAAAGGAGACATGGGTGTGGCCTGCCTTATCCTCCACTCTAAGATAGGAAACCGCCCCATAAGCTCGCTCCGAAGCGTCACAGAACACATGCAGTTCCAGGCATGATCCCAGTTGGTCAACACAGGATGGTACATAACATCTTGGCATTTGGACATCAGAGAGCTCCGTTAACTCAGTTTCCCAACAGATCCATCGTTCCACTAGGTCAACTGGGTGGATTGGTTCATCCCAGTCCCTCTTGGTCTGCCACAGTTCCTGGAATAAGACTTTGGCCCGTGTTGTGTATGGCAGGATATACCCAAGGGGATCGTATTGACTGGCCAGGGTCCGATAGATGGTGCGCAGAGTGGGGGTTTCGGTGCGCAGAGTGGGGGTTTCGGTACTCGGGGATGAGCGGTGCTTATACCCCAGGGTATCCGGTAGGCAGCTCCACCTCAGTCCTAGAGTGGGCTCTTCTGGGTTAGCACCAGACTGCGTTAGCCATAGTTCACTGCTACTGGACCTAGCTTGTGGCGGGAGGTGCTGGATAACCTCCGCTCTGTTACTAGCCCACTGTCGGACCTCAAATCCCCCTTTGGACAGGAGATTCCGCACTTTATCAAGGAGTGATTTCGCTTCAGCCGTGGATGGGATGCTTTGTAAGCAGTTATCCACATAGAAGGCATTTTCCACTGAATCCAATACTTCTGGGTCACTGTCTGGATGCTCCCGTGCGTGTCTCTGCAGAGCGTATATGGCACAGCAAGGACTGCAGGTGGTGCCGAATGGGAGTACCTGCCATTCATAGATTGTGGGCTCTGCATCTCGTTCCATATTTCGCCATATGAACCGGAGCAGTGTGGTGTCGGAAGGCAGTAAACGAATCTGATGAAACATGGCTTTGATGTCTCCACTGATGGCTGTAGAGTGCTGCCGGAACCGGAGAAGGACACCGAGCAAGGAAGGACCTAAGGTTGGTCCGGGAGTAGACAGTCATTCAGGCTTTGACCAGCTGCTTGGAATGAACAGTTGAAGACAAGTCTATACTTCCCACCATGTTGCTGGATAACATGGTGAGGGAGATACCAGGATTCACGGAGTGCGTTTCCCTCTTCATGAGCTGTCACTTCAGTGACGTAGCCTGCCTTCACAAGGTTATGAATCTCTCGGTTATGAACTTCTGCAAGCTCAGGATTCTTCACCAGGCGTCGCTCTGTTCCACGCAGTAGTGGGAGTACAGCCTGTGTCGTGGTTGCCAGAGGAGGATGGTTGGGCACCCGTAGCAGTGGGGTTGCATACCTGCGAACGCCATCCATTTCAGTGGTGGTGGTGCTCTTCTCCAGGAGGTCTAATGCATAGGAGTCATTTTTCGAGCGAGTGACCTCCTGTAGCTTCCGGTTGGAGAAGGTGTCCATCTTCCATAGCATCTCAACATTCCGAAGGAGGTCAGTGGCTGCATCTGGATTGCTTCTGGTGAAGAGGACTTGCTGTGACTGTACATCTTGGGTGGAGAGAAGTAGATGGGATGGACCTTGCACAGCCCAACCCAAGGATGTATGGACAGCAATGGGTCCTCCTTCTGGTCCAGCTCGTATAGGCTCAGTCGGGGTGACGAGATGTGGGTGGTCTGACCCAATCAGGATAAGTGGTGCTACTCTGGCCAGGTTAGGAAGAGGCAATCCTCGTAGATGAGGATATTGTTTCTGTAGAACACTTACCGGGCAGGAGTGCTCTGCGAGATTCAAGCCATCTGCCGTGAAGGCATTGGTGATGTTATAGGCCACGCCCCTGTTTCCTGAAGGTGAAATGCTAAAGGTTACAGCAGAGCCTTTCATTTGGATAACATCATGTCGCACCGTTCTGAGATTAAGGGTCTCGGGGGTCCCTTCCAGGTTAAGCTGACGGGTGGCCGCTGTGAGAATGATTGTTCTTTCTGACCCATCATCTAGAACGGCGAATGTATCAATGCTTCTCCCTTCACTTTGCAGAGTGACCTTGACCACCTTCAACATGACCCTTGGAGACCGGTTCTGCTGGTCGAGATACAGCTCCTTTGCAGCTCCTACCATGAGCATACTCTGCTCCTTCTTTGCTTGGGGAAATAGATCATGCAACACGGTGAGATGGATTTCTTCACAGCGGTTGCAGGGTTTCCTCAATGTGCAGGTCTCCACCTTATGGCTACGGGCACACTTGTAGCATCGCTCGCCTGAAGTGATCCAGGCCTTCAATTGAGTTTGAGTGAGCTTTTTTACTCTGGGGCATGAGCCAAGGAAGTGCCCCTTACTATTGCAATATGGGCAGTAAGGCTGGAATTTGATGTTCTTGCTCTTGAGAGGGGTCTTCTTCCCGGGTTCCTCCCCGGCCTCACTATTTAAGTACATGGTAGTGGGATTTGGTCTTTTCTGTCCCTGCTGGCGTTCAAACTCCTTCCTTCCCCCTATGGCTATGGCGGAGATTGTGGCCTGGTGAGCGATGCTCTTCGCCTTTGCCTTCACCTCCAACCATGTGGCCAAGTCTCTGAGAGCATAGGTGCTTCTCGAGCCCACTTTCAGGATGCCCTTATTCAAACAATGTTCAATGAAACCGTCTCTGAGGTACACTGGAAGTTTGCTGAGAAGCCTGTCCACGTGGGAGCCACATTTAAGCTCGTTCCCGTCTTCTCCTTCAACGGATTGGAGCATCGAGGTCAGGGATTGGACAGCCAGGGAGAATTCTTGGAAAGCAGCATGGTCTCCCATTTTAATTGGAGACGTGTTCAGGATGTTGTTTAGTTCATTCTGGACTAGCTGACGTGGCTCACCATATCTCGCCTTCAGGGCCTGGAGAGCTGCAGTGTATGGTGTTGCGGAGTGCATAAAGGATTGGGCCAGCCTGTATGCACTGGGAAACCGCAAATGATCCATTAGTACTTGGTATTTGTAGCGTTCTGACAGATGACCGTGAATACCCAGTAGGCTCTCCAATGCCATTTCCAAAAGGACAAATTCACTCTCCTTTCCGTTTTCAAAGTATGGCAGTTTGGGTCTGGGAATTCCATAGGCTGAGGCTACCAGAAGTTTCATAATGTTGGCTCCCTCTTCTGGTTGCGTGAAGGATAAACCCGGGACTTCTGATGAGCCCACTGTGGCCTCATTGGGCCGGTCACCTACTGTCCCAGACCCACCATTTGTGGCAGCCGGAATTGGGCGAGAGCCCTCCGACCTGTTGTTTGAGGACTGGCCTGGCCCTGGATGAAAGGAACGATTTGCCTTGGTTGGTAATTGGCGGAAAGGCGAAGGAGTGATGCTTTGTCCAGATGGAGGAATGCTAACTTGTGTCACTGGCATAGAGGGCGTTGGCGGAGCGGCCCGTCTCCCGTGCTCAGTGTTGGCTGTTGACCCCGGAGCCTCCGAGGACTGTGTGCCATGCTGTACCAGAGGGGCAGATTGGGAAAGAAAGGCAGACAGTTCAGGTCCATGTGGAGGGGTGGTCAGGTCAACTCCCTGTTCGTTCCTCTCCAGGAAGGATGAGACCATCCGTGCCTCCTCTAATTCCCTTCTGGCTTGACGGTGCCGTCGCTGCTGTGCCAGGTCCTTGGCAATGAATTCCCTTTCCTGTAGAGCTCTACGGGCCTGCACATCCAATTGGTGACATCGTTCGTCAGCCTGTCGTTCCTCCTCAATCTGACGCTCAATTTCCTCCAAAGCTAATAGTTTCATCCTCTCTTGTAGGACAGCGTTCTGTGAATTGCTGAGGGCTAGTGAATGGCGGCTGCCATGGCCACTTCCAAAGGGGTATCCACTGGTCGAACTCCCACTCCGTCTAGAGTGCTTCGACGATTTCCCATTAGTTAAGGGGTGAGCGGAGCCTGCCTCTGGAAGCTGGTTGACCTGTGCAGTGGGAGTTACCTCTTCCATAGGTTCCTCACGTCGACCACTTTCCTGCTCCAAAGCAGTTTCCGGTCCTTGGCTCAGAGGGGATGGTTGATGGCTGAAACATATAGTTGATCCATCAACTCTTTGAGCTCTGGTGGGCTTGCCCTTTGATGTCGGAACCTCGACCACATAGTCCTTAAGATAACCAGGTGCTTGCCTGGTTCTTCTGGTGCTCCTGGTAGTTGAGGATGAAGCCTTTGTTGCTTTAGGCTTAGCTCCTGGATATTTCCTTTGTTCCAAGACCTTTCCCTCAGCTGCTCTCTCCTCCTCTCTTCTTCCTTCCAGTGGAGACAATTCTTCCCTCTCCGCCTCCATTTCCTTTTCACCTGTCTTTGGTTCAGTCATCATCCGGCTCAAAGGACCATTGAAAGATTAGTGGAATCTGTGTGGGTTGCTGGACAGGTAGGATGACTGACAGTGAAGGTGAACAGGTGGTCACGTGTCAGGTGACAGAGGAATGTATGAGACTGAGGCAGGAATTCCTTTAACCATAAAGTGGTATATTTACTGGTAGTCTGCTGCATCACAAAGGAAACAAATAACATGTATACAATCAAATTCATAATCAAAGTTCAAATCATAGCAGTCATTATTAACAATTCACATTACACAATATGTTTGAAGCGTGCGCTCCAAGCCGCGCTCCGCGGTGATAACTATAAACAATAACTGAATGGCCCACTCTCCCGATCACCACAGATCATTCAGATGAAAGGTAAGAGTCGGTGGACTTACGTGGATTCATGGACGCACAGAACTTCTGGATCAGATGGATTTAGGGAAGAGAAAGCAGCGAGATCAGGCGATGGCAATTTCCTCCTTTTATGGAGTTGAGATCTGTAGGACATTTCCACCTGACCTAATTAAAGCGCCCCTGGCCCAGCTGAGTAAATGGCAATTAATTAAAGGAGTATTCCACCAACTCCATGGGCCTTTTCTACAACGATCATCTCCTTTGTTTTGTTGACGTTCAGTCAGAGGTTGTTTTTCTGACACCACACTCCGATTGCCCTCACCTCCTCCCTATAGGTTGTCTCGTCGTTGTTGGTGATCAAGCCTACTACTGTTGAGTCATCTGCAAACTTGATGATCGAGTTGGAGGCGTGCATGGCCCTGCAGTCATGGGTGAACAGGGAGTACAGGAGGGGGCTGAGCATACACCCTTGTGGGGTCCCAGTGTTGAGGATCAGCGAAGTGGAGATGTTGTTTCCTTCCTTCACCACCTGGGGTCGGCCCGTCAGGAAGTCCAGGACCCATTCGCACAGTGCGGGGCTGAGACCCAGGGCCTCAAAACTAATGATGAGCTTGGAGGGTACTATGGTGTTGAACACTGAGCTGTAGTCAATGAACAGCATTCTTACATGGGTATTCCTCTTGTCCAGATGTGATGGCGATTTCATCATCTGTGGACCTATTGGGGCAGTATGCAAAATGCAGTGGGTCTAGGTGATATGATCCTTGACTAGTCTTTCAAAGCTCTGGAAACTGGTAACCACATATCATTAGGGGATTTTAACAAAGCAAATTTGAGAAAAAGGCTACTGAAATGGGGCGGCAGGGTAGCCTAGTGGTTAGAGCGTTGGACTAGTAACCGGAAGATTGATTTGGCAAGGTACAAATCTGTCGTTCTGCCCCTGAACAGGCAGTTAACCCACTGTTCCTAGGCCGTCATTGAAAATAAGAATTTGTTCTTAACTGACCTGCCTGGTTAAATAAAGGTAAAAAAATAAATACAAATTTTATACCATCTATTGCCTATGCTGCTCGGTCATTGCTCATCCATATACTTATATGTAATATTCTTATTCCATCCCTTTACTTAGATTTGTGTGTATTAGGTAGTTGTTGTGGAATTGTTAGATTACTTGTTGATATTGCTGCAGTCGGAACTAGAAGCACAAGCATTTCGCTACACTCGCCAGAACATCTGCTAACCATGCTTCCGGTTCCGGTTGGAGCGAGTGGTCGCATCTGCACGTCGCTCCAACGGGTAGTATAACTTTTTCATTATATTTCATTATATCACAACGGTTTGATTTGTCTTATCCTAGCAATTTCTTCTCAGCTAGCTACATAGCCGTCTTTGTATCAAAGATAATTGCGTAATTATCGTATTTCGCCGTCCTAACGTAGTCTTCACTAGCCAGCTAGCTAACGTCCACTGATTAGCTGCACTGGGAAAACTATTACACTCAACTGAACGACTTGATTAGTTTAGTGTTAGCTAGCTACATAGCTGTCTTTGCTGTCTTCGTATCATCGTATCCAAGATAATTGTGTTGTTTAGGTTTAGAGTGTGTAGTCTTAGAGTGATTATCTTAATTTACCGAGGTTAGCTAGCCAGCTATTTGTCGTCCTTAACGTAGGTGACTCTGCTAGCTAGCCAACAGCTAGCCAACGCTAGCCAACGTCTTCTGTATAGAACTCAACTACCCGGTCGCATTCACAGGTTGTATCACATTTTCACTTCATTTCATTACAGTACAACGGTTTGATTTGTTTGATCGTAGCTAGCTACTTAGCTAGCTACATAGCCGTCTTTGTATCAAAGATAATTGTGTAGTCTAGAGCGATTTTCTAGGTTCGCTAGCCATCTATTGTCGTTCTTTTAACGCAACGTAACGTAAACAACACTGCTAGCTAGCCTGCTAGCCCCGAATAGCAACACTGCAGAAACTATTACTCTCAACGGAACGACTTGATTAGTGTAGTGTCAACAACGCACCCACTGCCAGCTGGCCTACTTCAGCAGTACTGTATCATTTTAATCATTTTAGTCAATAAGATTCTTGCTACGTAAGCTTAACTTTCTGAACATTCGAGACGTGTAGTCCACTTGTCATTCCAATCTCCTTTGCATTAGCGTAGCCTCTTCTGTAGCCTGTCAACTATGTGTCTGTTTATCCCTGTTCTCTCCTCTCTGCACAGACCATACAAACGCTCCTCACCGCGTGGCCGCGGCCACCCTACTCTGGTGGTCCCAGCGCGCACGACCCACGTGGAGTTCCAGGTCTCCGGTAGCCTCTGGAACTGCCAATCTGCGGTCAACAAGGCAGAGTTCATCTCAGCCTATGCCTCCCTCCAGTCCCTCGACTTCTTGGCACTGACGGAAACATGGATCACCACAGACAACACTGCTACTCCTACTGCTCTCTCTTCGTCCGCCCACGTGTTCTCGCACACCCCGAGAGCGTCTGGTCAGCGGGGTGGTGGCACCGGGATCCTCATCTCTCCCAAGTGGTCATTCTCTCTTTCTCCCTTACCCATCTGTCTATCGCCTCCTTTGAATTCCATGCTGTCACAGTTACTAGCCCTTTCAAGCTTAACATCCTTATCATTTATCGCCCTCCAGGTTCCTCGGAGAGTTCATCAATGAGCTTGATGCCTTGATAAGCTCCTTTCCTGAGGACGGCTCACCTCTCACAGTTCTGGGCGACTTTAACCTCCCCACGTCTACCTTTGACTCTTTCCTCTCTGCCTCCTTCTTTCCACTCCTCTCCTCTTTTGACCTCACCCTCTCACCTTCCCCCTACTCACAAGGCAGGCAATACGCTCGACCTCATCTTTACTAGATGCTGTTCTTCCACTAACCTCATTGCAACTCCCCTCCAAGTCTCCGACCACTGCCTTGTATCCTTTTCCCTCTCGCTCTCATCCAACACCTCCCACACTGCCCCTACTCGGATGGTATCGCGCCGTCCCAACCTTCGCTCTCTCTCCCCCGCTACTCTCTCCTCTTCCATCCTATCATCTCTTCCCTCCGCTCAAACCTTCTCCCACCTATCTCCTGATTCTGCCTCCTCAACCCTCCTCTCCTCCCTCTCTGCATCCCTTGACTCTCTATGTCCCCTATCCTCCAGGCCGGCTCGGTCCTCCCCTCCCGCTCCGTGGCTCGATGACTCATTGCGAGCTCACAGAACAGGGCTCCGGGCAGCCGAGCGGAAATGGAGGAAAACTCGCCTCCCTGCGGACCTGGCATCCTTTCACTCCCTCCTCTCTACATTTTCCTCCTCTGTCTCTGCTGCTAAAGCCACTTTCTACCACGCTAAATTCCAAGCATCTGCCTCTGAACCCTAGGAAGCTCTTTGCCACCTTCTCCTCCCTCCTGAATCCTCCGCCCCCTCCCCCTCCTCCCCTCTCTGCAGATGACTTCGTCAACCATTTTGAAAAGAAGGTCGACGACATCCGATCCTCGTTTGCTAAGTCAAACGACACCGCTGGTTCTGCTCACACTGCCCTACCCTGTGCTCTGACCTCTTTCTCCCTCTCTCTCCAGATGAAATCTCGCGTCTTGTGACGGCCGGCCGCCCAACAACCTGCCCGCTTGACCCTATCCCCTCCTCTCTTCTCCAGACCATTTCCGGAGACCTTCTCCCTTACCTCACCTCGCTCATCAACTCATCCCTGACCGTTGGCTACGTCCCTTCCGTCTTCAAGAGAGCGAGAGTTGCACCCCTTCTGAAAAAACCTACACTCGATCCCTCCGATGTCAACAATTACAGACCAGTATCCCTTCTTTCTTTTCTCTCCAAAACTCTTGAACCAGCTCTCCCGCTATCTCTCTCTGAATGACCTTCTTGATCCAAATCAGTCAGGTTTCAAGACTAGTCATTCAACTGAGACTGCTCTCCTCTGTATCACGGAGGCGCTCCGCACTGCTAAAGCTAACTCTCTCTCCTCTGCTCTCATCCTTCTAGATCTATCGGCTGCCTTCGATACTGTGAACCATCAGATCCTCCTCTCCACCCTCTCCGAGTTGGGCATCTCCGGCGCGGCCCACGCTTGGATTGCGTCCTACCTGACAGGTCGCTCCTACCAGGTGGCGTGGCGAGAATCTGTCTCCTCACCACGCGCTCTCACCACTGGTGTCCCCCAGGGCTCTGTTCTTGGCCCTCTCCTATTCTCGCTATACACCAAGTCACTTGGCTCTGTCATAACCTCACATGGTCTCTCTTATCATTGCTATGCAGACGACACACAATTAATCTTCTCCTTTCCCCCTTCTGATGACCAGGTGGCGAATCGCATCTCTGCATGTCTGGCAGACATATCAGTGTGGATGACGGATCACCACCTCAAGCTGAACCTCGGCAAGACGGAGCTGCTCTTCCTCCCGGGGAAGGACTGCCCGTTCCATGATCTCGCCATCACGGTTGACAACTCCATTGTGTCCTCCTCCCAGAGCGCCAAGAACCTTGGCGTGATCCTGGACAACACCCTGTCGTTCTCAACTAACATCAAGGCGGTGGCCCGTTCCTGTAGGTTCATGCTCTACAACATCCGCAGAGTACGACCCTGCCTCACACAGGAAGCGGCGCAGGTCCTAATCCAGGCACTTGTCATCTCCCGTCTGGATTACTGCAACTCGCTGTTGGCTGGGCTCCCTGCCTGTGCCATTAAACCCCTTCAACTCATCCAGAACGCCGCAGCCCGTCTGGTGTTCAACCTTCCCAAGTTCTCTCACGTCACCCCGCTCCTCCGTTCTCTCCACTGGCTTCCAGTTGAAGCTCGCATCCGCTACAAGACCATGGTGCTTGCCTACGGAGCTGTGAGGGGAACGGCACCTCAGTACCTCCAGGCTCTGATCAGGCCCTACACCCAAACAAGGGCACTGCGTTCATCCACCTCTGGCCTGCTCGCCTCCCTACCACTGAGGAAGTACAGCTCCCGCTCAGCCCAGTCAAAACTGTTCGCTGCCCTGGCCCCCCCAATGGTGGAACAAACTCCCTCACGACGCCAGGACAGCGGAGTCAATCACCACCTTCCGGAGACACCTGAAACCCCACCTCTTTAAGGAATACCTAGGATAGGTTAAGTAATCCCTCTCAACCCACCCCCCCCCTAAGTTTTAGATGCACTATTGTTAAGTGACTGTCCCACTGGATGTCATAAGGTGAATGCACCAATTTGTAAGTCGCTCTGGATAAGAGCGTCTGCTAAATGACTTAAATGTAAATGTAAATGTGTATGTGACCAATACCATTTGATTTGGCATGAGGCAACATGCTCTGTATGTTACCATTCTCCTCCTGCTTATCTAACCTCAGTCAAGCTCTAAGTTAATGATCTGCAAGTAAGAACAAAAATTATAAATTCAATTCATAAAGTATTTGTGTTATAACAGTACCGTAAACCATCCATAAGAAAATGCCATGCTAGGGAGACGCCATTGTATTCTATTATTTTGTCATACACAGATTACTCAATATTTATACATAACGGAGCTGCTGTCTGGAATGTTAAAATAATGTGTCTCAGACTTTGGGCGCATCCCCGCAGGAAGTTGTTTTGGGGGTTGGTGTACACTCTTGTCCTCATCTCTGGCATTTTAGCAGAGCCAAACAAATGCCAGGAAAATATCAGCCCATACCTCATGTCAATGCAGGATACTTAAGAGGATTATTTAATCAGACCCAGACCACTTCCACAAAATACAATTAAAATGTTCCAAATCTCAAGAGGTTTCCAAAATAATTTTGCATACAGTAGACACTGCAACCTTCACTCTCCACTGAAGACCTTACATTCAAAGTTCAGGCCTTTCACCTCAGCAGTCAATTGCCCGTAAAGGAAGAGAATAGGAAATGCTATTGTAGCTTGTTTTGAACATGTTCACTTCACTCACACAGGGAGTTGATGACACCGGTATGATGGTAATAAGATGCTACATAGCTCTGAAGTACAGGTCAGAGGTCTTTAATATTAACACCGCTAACAATAATTCAGAGGACAACTATTTGTAATTGAAGGGTATGTGGATACCATCCAAAGTGCCCCTTACTGACATCAAATTACTGAGGAAAGGTAGCTAATATATATACACACATACAGCCTAAGCGCACAATTATCGATGACATACACAAACTTCCTCTATATCAAACCAGAATGTGTCAATTGCTCAATCAAGAAGAAATGAGTAATTTTGCTGAAGAGGGACCAAAAGACTGTTGTCCCACATTGGTTCTCCTATTCCGACTATATTTGCATAGATTTTATGAAACAGTCCCAATGTTCAGCCTCATTCAGAGCAAGCTGTGATATCCAACACAGCAATCATAGTGAGTGCTGTATTATGAGACATTACTTCATTTTATGTGGATGCCAAGTTATCATTTGATTTTGTATGCAGGGTAATGAACCACAAACAAGTTTACAAACATTGAAATGGACTTTTATTGCAAGAAAATAGAGCAATATTTAAAAGTCAAGGTTACAAAGGGACAGAAAAACATTGTTCCATGAGGAATGGTTGAATGTGTTGAGACAGGCTGAAGTTTCCTGACACTTCTTAGTACTCTTCTCCCTCATCCTCTCCTTCCACGCTATCTGCACCCACCTCCTCATAATCTTTCTCCAGAGCAGCCATGTCTTCCCTGGCCTCAGAGAACTCTCCCTCCTCCATACCCTCACCTACGTACCAGTGCACGAATGCACGCTTGGCATACATCAGGTCAAACTTGTGATCAAGGCGGGCCCAAGCCTCAGCCACTGCAGTGGTGTTGCTAAGCATGCACACTGCCCTCTGGACCTTGGCCAGATCTCCACCAGGTACCACAGTTGGGGGCTGGTAGTTGATACCAACCTTGAAACCAGTTGGGCACCAGTCTACAAACTGGATGGAGCGTTTTGTTTTGATGGTGGCAATGGCAGCGTTAACATCTTTGGGCACAACGTCACCACGGTACAGCAGACAGCAGGCCATGTACTTGCCGTGACGTGGGTCACATTTCACCATCTGATTACATGGCTCAAAACAGGCATTTGTGATCTCTGAAACAGTCAGCTGCTCATGGTAAGCCTTCTCTGCTGAGATCACTGGGGCATAGGTGGCAAGGGGGAAGTGGATACGGGGATAGGGCACCAAGTTGGTCTGGAACTCTGTCAGATCAACATTGAGGGCACCATCGAATCGGAGGGAAGCAGTGATTGAGGACACAATCTGGCTGATCAACCTGTTCAGGTTGGTGTAGGAAGGACGCTCGATATCGAGGTTCCTACGGCAGATGTCATAGATGGCCTCATTGTCTACCATGAAAGCACAGTCAGAATGCTCCAGGGTGGTGTGGGTGGTCAGGATTGAGTTGTAGGGCTCAACAACAGCTGTGGATACCTGGGGAGCTGGGTATATGGAGAACTCAAGCTTGGACTTCTTGCCATAGTCAACAGACAGGCGTTCCATCAACAGGGAAGTGAAACCAGAACCGGTGCCACCTCCAAAGCTGTGGAAGACCAGGAAGCCCTGGAGGCCAGTGCACTGGTCAGCCTGGAGAGAAGGAGGAGATGTTTCAAATGTATTGTTAATTGAGTAAAGTAGGCAGGTTGTACCATGTACAATAAGACATCACTAAAGGTTCTTTGAGATTCTCACCAGTTTGCGGATCCTGTCCAGAACCAAGTCGATGATCTCTTTGCCGATGGTGTAATGCCCACGGGCGTAGTTGTTGGCTGCATCCTCCTTCCCAGTGATCAGCTGCTCAGGGTGGAAGAGCTGGCGGTAAATTCCAGATCGCACCTCATCTGGAGAAAGATCAGTTAGCTTTTCTCAAGACTAAGGAGATATACCAATGTTGGCATAACCTCATTGCTTCAAGACAGTGATCTTACCAATGACAGTGGGCTCCAGATCCACAAACACAGCCCTGGGGACGTGCTTGCCAGCTCCAGTCTCACTGAAGAAGGTGTTAAAGGAGTCATCACCTCCTCCAATGGTCTTGTCACTGGGCATCTTGCCATCTGGTTGGATCCCATGCTCAAGACAGTACAGCTCCCAGCATGCATTGCCGATCTGGACTCCAGCCTGGCCCACATGGACCGAGATACACTCACGCTGTGGGAAAATGAACAGTCACGTAAAATTGAGTGCTCAGATATTAGCAGTCTTTCCTAAAGAGGAGTTCCAGTTATTTTAAAAAGCCTTTTCACGACGAAGACATTTTGGCTGTATGGGCTTGTGTACCTGTATGTTTTCAAGTTATGTATAGCTTTGGATCTAAATCAAGCACACCCTGGTCACCTGACTCAGTGTGTAAGTGATTATATGCAGCTATGAGGGAGACAGACCTGCTCTGTGTTGGTGCTGCAGAGAAGCACATGACTACAGGCAGCAGATTTTGGAGTAGAGTAAGTCTATTCATGGCTCTAAATTATTGAGGGGTTTAGCCTCTTCTAAATTTAATAAGATTTAGACAGAAATTAAAGGATACTCTTCCAGACCATTATTAAAATAAGTTTAGGTTATTATTAGTGTATAATTTAGGCTACTGCATGTCAATGACTCATTTTAAAGATTTATATTTAAATCAATGTGGCCTAATCAAACCATGAGAAATAATTGACAGGATTTACGTGCTACATCTGTGTTATTAGCTATGGCACTGTCATTCGGTGCTCATGACAATGGGAGTGATTATAGCTGTTGACTGTGGTAATCCTCGATGTAACGTTACTGAAAATCAGCGTGGCAAGGATTAGCTATGTATGGGTTGGCAGAAAAATCCCTGATATGGCACAATTGACACTAGCCTACTCTGAAGAGTTGAGTTGTTTTTTTTAAGCGACCTTGATATTTTTTGGTTTATCTAAATTGATTCAGATTGAGCCAAATAGGCTATGACATTGAATGGGCAACTCCACTTTCCAACGAAACGAAATGGCGTCGTCTAAAATAAAAGTATACAGGTCTATGCCTCTGGAGTATAAAGGACTACAATATAATCGGGTTATCATGATTGATATAGGCTGGAGCAGCCCGTCTAGTTTCCTTTATTTGCACAAGATGAGAAAGGACTACGTGGTCTGACTCTCGGTTTATTCAGGTATTGACAAGAATGTAACGACATCTGCCTACCCAGACATTTGATTATTATTCTATACAAGGTCCTGCCCCTCGAACTTCCACCGGCAACAGACTATAAAAAAAATATCTGAAATAAATCACGTTTAAGTCATCTCGATGGTGTGTCAGATCATTTTCTATTTTACTGCTTTTGCATTGTAGACTAGTTATGAATATGACCACGACACATGTTCACAACAAAGGCATGCCACTTTCCGCAATGCAACAAAGCAAGAATAGCCTACTATGGTCAATGAGCCGGGAGAGGAGGAAAGGTCTAAATGCCGCCCTACATAAGGAATCAAAGACCTCAATCTGTGGCGCAGTCCTAACTATTTGTGTCGAATAATGTCTGTCACTGTGGGAGAAAAAAAATCATACAAAATATAAAAGTGTTAGACAATAGAAGATATAGGCAACAGGTATTAATTATGGTGTCATGTTTTGTTGATAAACCATAATCTAATTTTATTACACGATCATGACACCACATTTAAAGACGTCTATATTACAATTCTCGTCATTTTCATATTCAAACTTACCATGTCTAAGATGAGGAGTTTTATAAGAGCAGTAAAGATAAAATAAGGACCAGTAGATTAAAGACCAACTCTCACAGACGGACGTTTAGGAGTCTAATGTGAGAAGTTTCAGTAATGTGTAAGGGTGGGGCTTTATATAGGCTACTGATTATGACGGTCCGCCACATTTGGGCGGGCTTTAGACTGAAATTTTACCGCCCACCTGGGGAAAAGAATAGGCGTTTTTGCTCGTTCTATTGGACCATTTGACGGAGGACCATTTGAGGACCACGAAAGAAGGAAATGGCGTGAAAGTGTTACCTACGACCAACCATATCATGCCTAAATGGATCCATCTTTTGTCAAATTAACTTCAAAAGTTTTTCTGCTTTTTTTGCATTTTACCTAACTCTAACCTTTTTCCTAAACTTAACCTAATTGTCCTAACATGCCATGTTAATTCACCTAACCTGCTGCTTAAGCTCTTCTAAACCTGCTACGAAAAGTACATTCTGACAAAAGCTGGATATTCTCCAGCCATGATCCTACAACCAAAGTACAATGCTGTGAAGATAAGTAAATTCCCACAGCAAGGTTTTACAGCTATTCTGACCCTAGTTCGTGTGTTATTTGTTTGTTTTAGTTGGTCAGGACGTGAGTTGGGTGGGCATTCTATGTTTTGTGTTTCTAGGTTGGTTTTCTGTGTTCGGCCTAGTATGGTTCTCAATCAGAGGCAGGTGTCGTTAGTTGTCTCTGATTGAGAATCATATTTAGGTAGCCTGGGTTTCACTGTTGTTTTGTGGGTGATTGTTTCCGTGTCTGTTTGTTTGCCACACGGTACTGTTTCGGTTTTGTTCACGTTTATTGTTTTGTATTTGTGTTCATGTTGAGTTTTTCATATTAAAAACCATGGACACCTACCATGCCGCATCTTGGTCCGATCCTTGCTATACACCTCTGCAGAGGAAGAGGAGGAAAACCATTACACTGACTTGCTCCTTTTTATTTAGTTTCAGTTATATACAAATATTTATATTTCGTTTTTGTATTATTTAGTTTTAGTTTTATGGACAGAAAGCATGCATGGGCCAGGCTAGGAGCGATTTGTGTTATATAGTTTGTGTTTTTTGGGATGTCACTACTTGCAGCCTGGGGGCAGTAATACATAGCGTGAAGGGTTATAGGTTTTGTTAGGTTTAAAGGTACAATCAGCAATTGCTTCATACATTTTTGGACTTATAAATTAATGATATGTACCCATTGATTATTGAAGAATATAACTTATAAATGCCTCATGAGCTTAGTTCAACTGTCGATACCCATCACAACCCAACATATAAGCTTTTTTACTCCAATGTTTATAAACAAAGTAAATATAAACAAATATTGTAAAGCCTCAAAACATGGGTGAAACTATCATTTTGGATATCATGGATGGTCAGTCTTTGAATCCATAGCTCTCTATGAATTTTAGAGCGGTTACATTTCCCCAGCTCCATCTACTCTAGGACGTGACGTTGCAGGCTAGCTTATTGCTGCTGCCTCTCATTGAGTATCTCAAGTTGAAGGCCGACCGGGGTACTGCAGGCTGCAAATTATCCTTATAACTTCAAGGACATACTTCTGGTGAAATAGAAGCAAGTATTGATACCATGATTGTGTTCAGATAAAAAATGTATACCCATTAATATTGACCACGATCTTGCTTTTGGAAAACATTGCCTGCAGTCCCCCGGTAGGCCTTGAACTTGAAGTCCTCACTTAAGAGGGGGAAGTTGTTCTCCCGTATTCAAGAGAGACTAATAGTGATGCAAACTAAGCCTATTTCAAACATCATCTCCTGGCAGCATTTACCCACCAGATTCATTAGCTTGAAAACCCCAATTTGGAAACCCCATTCGATTTCTGGACATAATTCATGATGTTTTACATTTTATTAGAGTTAGTTTTAAAGTCAAAGATAATAGTTTCAGTATAGTTTTAGTTTTTCAAACGGGTTTGTTAATTATTGTATTTCAGTTTATGAAATATATTTTTTCATTTCAGTTTACTATAATAACCTTGCTATTGCATGGACAGTGATCTGCCAGTGGAGTATTTCTGGTACTGTAATGGCGTTCTTTGTTTGTAGAAAGAGAGTCGGACCGAAATGCAGCGTAGTGGTTACTCATGACTTTAATAGAAAAAGTGACACATGAAATAACGATACAAAATACAAAACAACAAACGGAACGTGAAACCTAATTACAGCCTATCTGGTGAAACTACACAGAGACAGGAACAATCACCCACAAAATACAAAGCGAAACCAGGCTACCTAAATACGGTTCCCAATCAGAGACAACGAGAATCACCTGACTCTGATTGAGAACCGCCTCAGGCAGCCAAGCCTATACAACACCCCTAATCAGCCGCGATCCCAAATACTACAAACCCCAATACGAACATACAATATAATATAAACCCATGTCACACCCTGGCCTGATAAAATAATTAAAGAAAACACAAAATACAAAGACCAAGGCGTGACAGGTACAGTGCAGGCTTACTCAGGAAACAGCAGACACTAGACACATACCAAACCACAGGATGGAGCCAGAGTTTTTGAATATGAATCTCATCATAGATATTTTTATAAAGTCTTGCAGCAGTCCATAGAGAAGGATAGAGGCCTCTATTGGCCAAATATTAGCATGGGCAGTGCCATTGAGGGCTTCCAACATTTTAATGTAGTCAACTGGGTGGGACTTCCAACTTCATTGGCTAATCCCACCTGGTGACCATTGGCTGATCCCACCATGACATGTTGGAGTCATGGGGCAGCAGGTAGCCTAGTCTTTTTTATCTTTATTTAACAAGGCAAGTCTGTTTTCAATGACAGCCTAGGGACAGTGGGTTAACTGCATTGTTCAGGGGAAGAACAACAGCTTTTTTACCTTGTCATCTCAGGGATTTGATCTTGCAACCTTTCGGGTTACTAGTCCAACGCTCTAACCACTAGGCTACCTTCCGCCCCTTAAGAGTGTAAGAGGTTAAGAGTGTTGGCCCAGTAACCAAAAGGTTGATGTGCCCTTGAGTAAGGCACTTAACCCTAATTGCTCCTGTACGTCGCTCTGGGTAAGAGCATCTGCTAAATGACAAAACAAATGTTGTTGTCCTGTTGGAAGGTTAACCTTCACCCCAGTCTAAGGTCCTGAGAGCTCTGGAGCAGGTTTTCATCAAGGATCTCTGTACTTTGCTCCGTTCATCTTTGCCTCGATCCTGACTAGTCTCCCAGTCCCTGCCACTGAGAAATATTCCCACAGCATAATTCTGCCACCACCATGCTTCACCATAGGGATGGTGCCAGGTTTCCTCCAGATGTGACGCTTGGCATTCAGGACAAAGAGTTCAATCTTGGTTTCATCAGACCAGAGAATCTTGTTTCTCATGGTATAAGAGTCTTTAGGTGCCTTTTGGCAAACTCCAAGCAGGGTGTCAGGTGCTTTTTACTGAGGAGTGGCTTCTGTCTGGCCACTACCATAAAGGCCTGATTGGTGGAGTGCTGCAGAGATGGTTGTCCTTCTGGAATGTTCTCCCATCTCCACAGAGGAACTCAAGAGCTCTGTCATAGTGATCATCGAGTTCTTGGTCACCTCCCTGACCAAGGCCCTTCTCCCCCAAATGCTCAGTTTGACTGGGTGGCCAGCTCTAGGAAGAGTCTTGGTGGTTCCAAACTTCTTCCATTTAAGAATGATGGAGGCCACTATGTTTTTGGGGACTTTCAATGCTGCAGAAATGCTGCAGAAAACCACTTTATTTTAAGAATGTGAAATTTCAGAATAATAGTAGAGAGAATGATTTATTTCAGCTTTTATTTCTTTCATCACATTCCCAGTGGGTCAGAAGTTTTACATACACTCAATTAGTATTTGGTAGCATTGCCTTTAAATTGTTTAACTTGGGTCAAACGTTACGGGTAGCCTTCCACAAGCTTCCCACAATAAATTGGGTGAATGTTAGCCCATTCCTCCTGACAGAGCTGGTGTCACTGAGTCAGGTTTGTAGGCCTCCCTGCTCGCACGTGCTTTTTCAGTTCTGCCCACACATTTTCTACAAGATTGAGGTCAGGGCTTTGTTGTACCTTGACTTTGTTGCCCTTAAGCCATTTTCCCACAACTTTGGAAGTATGCTTGGGGTCAATGTCCATATGGAAGACCCATTTGTGACCAAGCTTTAACTTCCTGACTGATGTCTTGAGATGTTGCTTCAATATAGCCACATAATTGTCCCTACTCATGATGCCATCTATTTTGTGAAGTGCACCAATCCCTCCTGCAGCAAAGCACCCCCACAACATGATGCTGCCACCCCCGTGCTTCATGGTTGGGATGGTGTTCTTCGACTTGCAAGCCTCCACCTTTTTCCTCCAAACATAACAATTGTCATCATGGACAAACAGTTTCATTTTGGTTTCATCAGACCAGAGGACATTTCTCCAAAAAACGGCTGTGTGATCCCATGGTGTTTATACTTGCGTACTATTGTTTGTACAGATGAACGTGGTACCTTCAAAAGGTAGGCATTGAAATACATCCACAGGTACACCTCCAATTGACTCAAATTATGTCAATTAGCCTATCAGGAGCTTCTAAAGCCATGACATCATTTTCTGGATGTTTAAAGGCACAGTCAACTTAGTCTATGTAAACTTATGACCCACTGAAATTGTGATACAGTGAATTATAAGTGAAACAATCTGTCTGTAAACAATTGTTGGACAAATTACTTGTGTCATGCACAAAGTAGATGTCCTAACATACTTGCCAAACTATAGTTTGGTAACAAGAAATTTGTGGAGTGGTTGACAAACAAGTTTTAATGACTCCAACCTAAGCGTATGTAAACCTCCGACTTCAACTGTATGTAAATAAGGTATGTCTGTTTTACATTTGTAATACATTTGCAACAAATCTAAAAAACAGTTTTCGATTTGTCATTATGGGGTATTGTCTGTAGATTACTGAGATGTTTTATTTATTTAATCCACTTTAGAACAAGGCTGTAACGTAACAAAATGTGGAAAAATTCAAGCAGTTTGAATACTTTCTGAAGGGACTGTACAAATATTAGTGGTCTATCTATCAATCTCTATCTACCAGCCCAACTACATTAGCAAACTGCTGAGGATAACAATATGTCAAATTGCCTGCTGAAGAATATAACATTACAAATGTTTCATCAGTATGAAAACTGAGCTTAGACAGAGACAGACTTGCTTAGTCTTGATAAAAGTAATGTTTGCAAAATAAGTATTTTACTTGGGTATATAAACCTACTGATATCAATTTACTCTGTGGTCACTGATCTGTATGTGACTTATAACATTGTTACATGATGGCATAACAGAGACAGAGAACAAACTCCTTTATTGATGATCATTTTATTAGGATCTCGCTACAAAAGCACAGATTAAGCAAGGACATCAGCCTTTGTGAGTGAGCATATTTTAAGACTTGTAGACTACACCTTACCATCCTGCTACTTCATTATATTGGTTGTTCAAGACAGAATCATACACTCTTAGAAAAAAAGGTTATATCTAGAACCTAAAAGGGTTCTTTGGCTGTCCCTGTTAGAGAACCCTTTGAAGAACTCTTTTTGGTTCACGGTTGAACCCTTTTGGAACTCAAATGTTTTTTTTACCTGGAACCAAAAATGATTCACCTGGAAGCAAAAAGGGTTATCCTATGGGGATGGTCGAAGAACCCTTTTTTAACCCTTTTTCCAAAAGTGTAGTGGAAACAATTCAGTCATTCTCAGCTCTGGGTCACATAGGAATGTGTGAATTTGGCAGGGTATTTAATACTCCTCTCCCTCCTCCTCTCCCTCTCCCTCAATGGAGTCGACACCCACCTCCTCATAATCTTTCTCCAGGGCAGCCATGTCTTCCCTGGCCTCAGAGAACTCTCCCTCCTCCATACCCTCACCTACGTACCAATGCACGAAAGCACGCTTGGCATACATCAGGTCAAACTTGTGGTCAAGGCGGGCCCAGGCCTCTGCAATAGCAGTGGTGTTGCTAAGCATACACACTGCCCTCTGGACCTTGGCCAGATCTCCACCAGGTACCACAGTTGGGGGCTGGTAGTTGATACCAACCTTGAAACCAGTTGGGCACCAGTCTACAAACTGGATGGAGCGTTTTGTTTTGATGGTGGCAATGGCAGCGTTAACATCTTTGGGCACAACGTCACCACGATACAGCAGACAGCAGGCCATGTACTTGCCGTGACGTGGGTCACATTTTACCATCTGATTACATGGCTCAAAGCAAGCATTGGTGATCTCAGACACAGATAGTTGCTCATGGTAAGCCCTCTCTGCTGAGATCACTGGGGCATAGGTGGCCAGAGGGAAGTGGATACGGGGATAGGGCACCAAGTTGGTCTGGAACTCTGTCAGATCAACATTGAGGGCACCATCGAATCGGAGGGAAGCAGTGATGGAGGACACAATCTGGCCAATCAACCTGTTAAGATTAGTATAGGACGGACGCTCAATATCAAGGTTCCTACGGCAGATGTCATAGATAGCCTCATTGTCTACCATGAAAGCACAGTCTGAATGTTCCAGGGTGGTGTGGGTGGTGAGGATGGCGTTGTAGGGCTCAACAACAGCTGTGGATACCTGGGGAGCTGGGTAGATGGAGAACTCAAGCTTGGACTTCTTGCCATAGTCAACAGACAGGCGTTCCATTAACAGGGAGGTGAAACCGGAACCGGTGCCACCTCCAAAGCTGTGGAAGACCAGGAAGCCCTGGAGGCCAGTGCACTGGTCAGCCTGGAGAGAAGGAGAGATGTTCAGATCATTATGATTGGACAACGACAAGAAATTTAAAGGATGTACAATAAGGCATCACCAGAGGTTGTTGGAGATTCTCACCAGTTTGCGAGTCCTGTCCAGAACCATGTCTATGATCTCTTTGCCGATGGTGTAATGCCCACGGGCGTAGTTGTTGGCTGCATCCTCCTTCCCAGTGATCAACTGCTCAGGATGGAAGAGTTGGCGGTAAGTTCCTGTGCGCACCTCATCTGGAACAAAAAAAGCGCTTTTATCTGAAGAAGTCAAGAATGATACACACACAAAAATGAAGGTTCTTTGGGAAGGGTGATGGTTCTATGTGATAATTAAAATGTAGGGGTGGCGGCTGATTATAAAATGAATTATTTTTGTGCAGCCGTGAGTGAGTGTTGTTCCAGTTGATCTAATCTGTTGTGTTATGCTATTATGTATTTGGCACTCATTTGTTTTTAGTGTGTTGCACAGTGTCATCATTATTGTTTCAAGACAAAGTGATCTTACCAATGACAGTGGGCTCCAGATCCACAAACACAGCCCTGGGGACATGCTTGCCTGCTCCAGTCTCACTGAAGAAGGTGTTGAAGGAGTCGTCTCCTCCTCCAATGGTCTTGTCACTGGGCATCTGACCATCAGGCTGGATCCCGTGCTCCAGACAGTAGAGTTCCCAGCATGCATTGCCCATCTGGACTCCAGCCTGACCCACGTGTACTGAGATACATTCACGCTGGTTCAAAAAATTCAAAAGTGTATAATTCATTTAAAAAATAAATGTAATTGAGGCAAGTGTCCTAACTTCTTATAATCACATTCCAAGAAATGTATAGTAAATTACAACCAGACCATTTAAAAAAAAGTCATAATGAGACCTTTAGAGTCTGGATGTGTGCTTTTGCGCCGGTTTCCCGGACACAGCTTCATCTTTAGTCATGGACTAAAAAGGTATTTCAATGGAGATTCTCCATTGACCATGCTTTGTAATCCAGCACTAGGTTTAACTGAGTCAGGGAAACCTGCCCTTGATGTCTGCATGAGTCACTTTCAATATGCTAGCCTAGCACCTGTTACAAGGGTCATAACTGCTGATATCATTAAAAAATATAAATTTGAAATACCAAGTCAGATTTGGTCCCATTCTGCACAGACAAAAACATGCTGAAAGACTAAAAATAAATGTACGATGTGCTAAATGTTGTGGCAGATGCTAGCCTACCTCACTGAGTGCAATATGAATAATTCATGTGGACATTCTGAATTTCAGTAAAGGCTACACTATAAAACATTTACCTTACATGTATTTTATTTTTCAATAACAGAATATTTATCTGATAAATTACACATAACAGTCTATTATAATTATATTGCACATAGGCTTAATCAAACTGTTTGGATTTGGCCAACACATGCATTGGGCTTTTGTATGACTGATTTCACACCATTCCCAAATTTCCTTAGGGAGTGGCTTGCTTTGTGTGGCAGAGCAGTCTATTACATTTTGCGTGTCTGTTTCTAAATTAGCCTACACTTGTTTTAAAATAGATGCCATTTAGGATGTTCCTATAAAAACGTGGGTTTGAACAAACCATTTTTCAACTAAACTGAACATCAACACCAACTCTGTAGGCTGCTACTAAACGCGCGTTTAAGAATAATAGAACATTCTCGACCTACAAGACCAGTGCATCCTTTCTAGCCACCCACCCATAATCAAAATGTAATTGCAAATGTACCCTAATCACTGTCTCAAAATGGAACATCTCAGAAATTGTATACCCAATTGTAAAAAAATATTTAAAAAATAATGATACAATACAAATGTTTTTTTTTAATTAAATGAACGGCTCACCATTTTGATTGCTTTATGAGGAAAGGTATGATGCTGGGATAGAGGCGCCGGAAAGACGAACAGTGCACACTTCTCTAGACAGCTTCAGAGTGCGCTGGCCACTGCGGGAGGAGGCGGAGGCGGTGCTTTCTCATTCAATGAACCAGACAGCGACACACAGCCACAGCCCAGATTCGATGACAAAAGACAAAGCATGTTTGCAGATAATTACGTTGTTTTTAGTTTTATTACAATATTATTATAATTTTGAAGTCGAAATGAAATATGTAGGCCTAATATACATTGTAGATGGAATTTAGCTCAATGAGAGTGATTAAGTGACCAGTCTATGGTGACTGAAAATGATTTGTTTATGTGAATATTATTATTATTGCTTTCATGAAAAACATTATGAGGGTTATAAAATGTTATGTAAAATATGTTTTGTAGTATCTTAAGCCATTACAAAGGTCTAAATAGCAGTAATGGACACACCGTTTATAGAGTGCCTTTTGCTGGATGACATTGCACATAGGGTCTACATGAGATACTGTATATCCCATGTAAAAAAATAAAGAAATGAAGACAGGCTTCAGTAAGGTGCTGAATGGTAAAATCTAACCCGTTCAAAACAAAGACACACACACGCACACATTGCGCCACATGCACTCTATTTTGTAAGTCAATTAATCATTTAGTCCCAAATCTCTTTAAGCTTCGGGTGCTGAACTAAATTCTGTGCCAACAATACAGCCCTGTTATAAAATGTGGAGCAGAATATCTAGCACCACATTAGACATATCGCCTCTGTCATTTGATGCCATTCAAATACAAATGAAATGTACTGAGATGGAGAGGATGCAAACCAGTATAAAATCTCACAAAAGACAGCATGTTCATTCAAGTGCATGACAAGACATTCATGCCAATTTAACATAAAGTGGAAAAAAGGTTACCAAAATAGGATTCCATAAAAATAAAAATAAAATTTTAAAAAAGAAGTTGAAGATGCTTGACAGAAATTTTCAGAGGCCAGACTCTAACAAGGAGTTAATTCATGTATTAAATTAGAGTATGACTTTTGCTGCACCAACCTCCTTCTTCTAACCCCCGCTTCCCTAGTCTGCCTGGCCAGACCTCCGCCCCTCTTTGTTCAAGATTTTGCTGCAGTGACGTCACTCCTCTGCAGTGAATCATGTGACTGATGTGTCACTGTGGTTAGTTACCATCAAACACATGGCCCCTCAGCTGTCTGCCCTCTCCTCTCCCTGGCCCAGCTGTCTGTCACCTCGCTTCCTCTCCCTGTGAATACCCCTCAACACACACACACACACACACACACACACACACACACACACACACACACACACACACACACACACACACACACACACACACACACACACACACACACACACACACACACACACACACACACACACACACACACACACACACACACACACACACACACACACATTCATCATTTCACTAATATCGGACTGAGGGCGAGGGGATAAAGTAAGAGATGGGCTGTGTTTATAATAATAATAATAATATATGCCATTTAGCAGACGCTTTTATCCAAAGCGACTTACAGTGTTTGAAAGAGACAGCTGCATCAGATTCTCCTGACTGCCCCTCCCTGCCCGTCTGCCTGACTTGCAACCCAACTCAACAATCCCAGACAGATGGACCACTTATACTTTACTTCCCTTTAGGATTGGCCGAAACATGGATGAAATCCTGTAAAACACATCAAGATGTTGAGCATGAATGAGTAAATAGTCTAACTGTGTTCTTAGTGTATGTTAGCAGGTGCATCTTATTTATGGTCAGGAAGGATGCTGTTATGAAGAAACAAATTACAAGTATTTTAGTTTACTCCTGAAACACAAGTAGACCTATGCCATGAATCTATAGCCGCTACAAGCCTTTGATGATAATCTATGGAAGAATATGACAGGAAAAGTTTAAATTGAATCAATATCCCCATCATGTATCTGAATGCTGAACAAAGAGAAAATGCATTTAGGCCTAAATAGACCAGAAGTCAAACCACATGGCTATATAAAAAACAAAACAAGTGATGATGATGATGATGAATGTGTGTTAGTGATTGTTATACATGGATTTGTGTGTGGGGCTCTGCAGGGTGTGTGGCAGACAATTGGGCTATTGGTAACATGTTCTAGTAGAACCTGAATGTTGAATGTGATTCTCTCTAATAGATCAGCAGGGATCCAGGAGCTGGGTTTCCCTTGAATGTGTTTACTCATGTACTTATCTCTGCAGCAAGATGATTTAATACTCTCAAATGGAAGATATTTGAACATCTCAAGTACATGGGATTAGGTCCCGTATAATCAGTTGCTTAAATAGGCCTACAATACTGATCTGATGTTTGATTGCCACCATCGATAAAAGACAGTACTGTGCAGCCGTTTTCATCGACCTGGCCAAGGTTTTCGACTCTGTCAATCACCATATTCTTATCGGCAGACTCAACAGCCTTGGTTTCTCATATAACTGCCTCACCTGGTTCACCAACTACTTATCAGACAGAGTTCAGTGTGTCAAATCGGAGTGCCTGTTGTCCGGACCTCTGGAAGTCTCTGTAGGGGTTCCACAGGGTTCAAATCTTGGGCCGACTCTTTTCTCTGTATATATCAACGATGTCGCTCTTGCTGCGGATGATTCCCCGATCCACCTCTACGCCGACGACGCCATTCTGTACACATCTCGCCCCTCTTTGGACACTGTGTTAACTAACCTCCAAACTAGCTTCAATGCCATACACCACTCCTTCCGTGGCCTCCAACTGCCCTTAAACACTAGTAAAAACCAAATGCATGCTTTTCAACCTTTCGCTGCCCGCACCCGCCCGCCCGACTAGCATCACTACTCTGGACGGTTCTGACGTAGAATATGTGGACAACTACAAATATCTAGGTGTTTGGCTAGACTGTAAACTCTCCTTCCAGACTCACATTAAACATCTCAAATCCAAAATGAAATCTAGAATCGGCTTCCTATTTCGCAACAAAGCCTCCTTCACTCACGCTGCCAAACATACCCTCGTAAAACTGACTATCCTACCGATCCTCGACTTCGGCGATGTCATTTACAAAATATCTTCCAATACTCTACTCAGCAAACTGCATGCAGTTTATCACAGTGCCATCTGTTTTGTCACCAAAGCCCCTTATTTCACCCACCACTGCGACCTGTATGCTCTAGTCAGCTGGCCCTCGCTACATATTTGTCGCCAGACTGTCATGTTTTGTCATTGATTATCATGTCTTGTCCCTGTGCTTCCCCTTCTATTCGTTTCCCTCTGCTGGTCTTATTAGGTTCTTTCCCTCTTTCTATCCCTCTCTCTCCCCCTCCCTCTCTCACTCTCTCGCTCTCTCTTCTCTCTATCGTTCCGTTCCTGCTCCCAGCTGTTCCTATTCCCCTAATCAATCATTTAGTCTTCCCACACCTGTTCCCGATCCTTTTCCCTGATTAGAGTCCCTATTTCTCTCCTTGTTTTCCGTTCCTGCCCTGTCGGATCCTTGTCTATTATTCACCGTGCTGTGTCTATGTATTGCCCTGTCGTGTCGTGTTTCCCTCAGATGCTGCGTGGTGAGCAGGTGTCTGAGACTGCTACGTTCAAGTGCCTTCCCGAGGCAACCTGCAGTTCTTGATCAAGTCTCCAGTCTGTTCTCGTCATTACGAGTAGTATTATGCCTTTTGTTTGTAAAGTTACTTTACTGGATTAAAAACTCTGTTTTCGCCAAGTCGCTTTTGGGTCCTCATTCACCTGCACAACAGAAGGATCCGACCAAGGAATGGACCCAGCGACTACAGATGCTCGTAACACTGCCGTCGAGATCCAAGGAGCCATGCTCGGCAGACACGAGCAGGAATTGTCTGCTGCTCGCCATGCCGTGGAGAACCTGGCCGCTCAGGTTTCCGACCTCTCTGGACAGTTCCAGAGTCTTCGTCTCGTGCCACCTGTTACTTCCTGGCCTGCCGAGCCTCCGGAACCTAGGGTTAATAACCCACCTTGCTACTCCGGGCAGCCCACGGAGTGCCGCTCCTTTCTCACCCAGTGTGATATTGTGTTCTCTCTCCAACCCAACACATACTCTAGCGAGAGAGCTCGGGTTGCTTACGTCATTTCACTCCTTACTGGCCGGGCTCGAGAGTGGGGCACAGCTATCTGGGAGGCAAGGGCTGATTGTTCTAACAATTACCAGAACTTTAAAGAGGAGATGATTCGGGTTTTTGACCGTTCAGTTTTTGGTAGGGAGGCTTCTAGGGCCCTGGCTTCCCTATGCCAAGGTGATCGATCCATAACGGATTACTCTATAGAGTTTCGCACTCTTGCTGCCTCTAGTGACTGGAACGAGCCGGCGCTGCTCGCTCGTTTTCTGGAGGGACTCCACGCAGTGGTCAAAGATGAGATTCTCTCTCGGGAGGTTCCTTCCAGTGTGGACTCTTTGATTGCTCTCGCCATCCGCATAGAACGACGGGTAGATCTTCGTCACCAAGCTCATGGAAGAGAGCTCGCGTCAACGGTGTTTCCCTGCTCCGCATCGCAACCATCTCCCTCCTCTGGCTCAGAGACTGAGCCCATGCAGCTGGGAGGTATTCGCATCTCGACCAAGGAGAGGGAACGGAGGATCACCAACCGCCTGTGCCTCTATTGCGGATTTGATGGACATTTTGTCAATTCATGTCCAGTAAAGGCCAGAGCTCATCAGTAAGCGGAGGGCTACTGGTGAGCGCTACTACTCAGGTCTCTTCATCTAGATCCTGTACTACTATGTCGGTCCATCTACGCTGGACCGGTTCGGGTGCTACATGCAGTGCCTTGATTGACTCTGGGGCTGAGGGTTGTTTCATGGACGAAGCATGGGCTCGGAAACATGACATTCCTTTCAGACAGTTAGACAAGCCTACGCCCATGTTTGCCTTAGATGGTAGTCATCTTCCCAGTATCAGATTTGAGACACTACCTTTAACTCTCACAGTATCTGGTAACCACAGTGAGACTATTTCTTTTTGATTTTTCGTTCACCTTTTACACCTGTTGTTTTGGGTCATCCCTGGCTAGTATGTCATAATCCTTCTATTAATTGGTCTAGTAATTCTATCCTATCCTGGAACGTTTCTTGTCATGTGAAGTGTTTAATGTCTGCCATCCCTCCCATTTCTTCTGTCCCCACTTCTCAGGAGGAACCTGGCGATTTGACAGGAGTGCCGGAGGAATATCATGATCTGCGCACGGTCTTCAGTCGGTCCCGAGCCAACTCCCTTCCTCCTCACCGGTCGTATGATTGTAGTATTGATCTCCTTCCGGGGACCACTCCTCCTCGGGGTAGACTATACTCTCTGTCGGCTCCCGAACGTAAGGCTCTCGAGGATTATTTATCTGTGTCTCTTGACGCCGGTACCATAGTGCCTTCTTCCTCTCCGGCCGGGGCGGGGTTCTTTTTGTTAAGAAGAAGGACGGTACTCTGCGCCCCTGCGTGGATTATCGAGGGCTGAATGACATAACGGTTAAGAATCGTTATCCGCTTCCCCTTATGTCATCAGCCTTCGAGATTCTGCAGGGAGCCAGGTGCTTTACTAAGTTGGACCTTCGTAACGCTTACCATCTCGTGCGCATCAGAGAGGGGGACGAGTGGAAAACGGCGTTTAACACTCCGTTAGGGCATTTTGAGTACCGGGTTCTGCCGTTTGGTCTCGCCAATGCGCCAGCTGTTTTTCAGGCATTAGTTAATGATGTTCTGAGAGACATGCTGAACATCTTTGTTTTTGTCTATCTTGACGATATCCTGATTTTTTCACCGTCACTCGAGATTCATGTTCAGCACGTTCGACGTGTTCTACAGCGCCTTTTAGAGAATTGTCTCTACGTAAAGGCTGAGAAGTGCTCTTTTCATGTCTCCTCCGTTACTTTTCTCGGTTCCGTTATTTCCGCTGAAGGCATTCAGATGGATTCCGCTAAGGTCCAAGCTGTCAGTGATTGGCCCGTTCCAAGGTCACGTGTCGAGTTGCAGCGCTTTTTAGGTTTCGCTAATTTCTATCGGCGTTTCATTCGTAATTTCGGTCAAGTTGCTGCCCCTCTCACAGCTCTTACTTCTGTCAAGACGTGTTTTAAGTGGTCCGGTTCCGCCCAGGGAGCTTTTGATCTTCTAAAAGAACGTTTTACGTCCGCTCCTATCCTCGTTACTCCTGACGTCACTAGACAATTCATTGTCGAGGTTGACGCTTCAGAGGTAGGCGTGGGAGCCATTCTATCCCAGCGCTTCCAGTCTGACGATAAGGTTCATCCTTGCGCTTATTTTTCTCATCGCCTGTCGCCATCTGAGCGCAACTATGATGTGGGTAACCGTGAACTGCTCGCCATCCGCTTAGCCCTAGGCGAATGGCGACAGTGGTTGGAGGGGCGACCGTTCCTTTTGTCGTTTGGACAGACCATAAGAACCTTGAGTACATCCGTTCTGCCAAACGACTTAATGCCCGTCAAGCTCGTTGGGCGTTGTTTTTCGCTCGTTTCGAGTTTGTGATTTCTTACCGTCCGGGTAGCAAAAACACCAAGCCTGATGCCTTATCCCGTCTGTTTAGTTCTTCTGTGGCTTCTACTGATCCCGAGGGATTCTTCCTTATGGGCGTGTTGTCGGGTTGACAGTCTGGGGAATTGAAAGACAGGTTAAGCAAGCACTCACGCACACTGCGTCGCGCGCGCTTGTCCTAGTAACCTCCTTTTCGTTCCTGTTTCCACTCGTCTGGCTGTTCTTCAGTGGGCTCACTCTGCCAAGTTAGCTGGTCATCCCGGTGTTCGAGGCACTCTTGCGTCTATTCGCCAGCGCTTTTGGTGGCCGACTCAGGAGCGTGACACGCGCCGTTTCGTGGCTGCTTGTTCGGACTGCGCGCAGACTAAGTCGGGTAACTCTCCTCCTGCCGGTCGTCTCAGACCGCTCCCCATTCCTTCTCGACCATGGTCTCACATCGCCCTAGACTTCATTACCGGTCTGCCTTTGTCTGCGGGGAAGACTGTGATTCTTACGGTTGTCGATAGGTTCTCTAAGGCGGCACATTTCATTCCCCTCGCTAAACTTCCTTCCGCTAAGGAGACGGCACAAATCATCATCGAGAATGTGTTCAGAATTCATGGCCTCCCGTTAGACGCCGTTTCAGACAGAGGCCCGCAATTCACGTCACAGTTTTGGAGGGAGTTCTGTCGTTTGATTGGTGCGTCCGTCAGTCTCTCTTCCGGGTTTCATCCCCAGTCTAACGGTCAAGCAGAGAGGGCCAATCAGACGATTGGTCGCATACTACGCAGCCTTTCTTTCAGAAACCCTGCGTCTTGGGCAGAACAGCTCCCTGGGCAGAATACGCTCACAACTCGCTTCCTTCGTCTGCTACCGGGTTATCTCCGTTTCAGAGTAGTCTGGGTTACCAGCCTCCTCTGTTCTCATCCCAGCTTGCCGAGTCCAGCGTTCCCTCCGCTCAAGCGTTTGTCCAACGTTGTGAGCGCACCTGGAGGAGGGTGAGGTCTGCACTTTGCCGTTACAGGGCACAGACTGTGAGAGCCGCCAATAAACGCAGGATTAAGAGTCCAAGGTATTGTTGCGGCCAGAGAGTGTGGCTTTCCACTCGCAACCTTCCTCTTACGACAGCTTCTCGTAAGTTGACTCCGCGGTTCATTGGTCCGTTCCGTGTCTCCCAGGTCGTCAATCCTGTCGCTGTGCGACTGCTTCTTCCGCGACATCTTCGTCGCGTCCATCCTGTCTTCCATGTCTCCTGTGTCAAGCCCTTTCTTCGCACCCCGTTCGTCTTCCCTCCCCCTCCCGTCCTTGTCGAGAGCGCACCTATTTACAAGGTACGTAAGATCATGGACATGCGTTCTCGGGGACGGGGTCACCAATACTTAGTGGATTGGGAGGGTTACGGTCCTGAGGAGAGGAGTTGGGTTCCGTCTCGGGACGTGCTGGACCGTTCGCTTATTGATGATTTCCTCCGTTGCCGCCAGGGTTCCTCCTCGAGTGCGCCAGGAGGCGCTCGGTGAGTGGGGGGTACTGTCATGTTTTGTCATTGATTATCATGTCTTGTCCCTGTGCTTCCCCTTCTATTCGTTTCCCTCTGCTGGTCTTATTAGGTTCTTTCCCTCTTTCTATCCCTCTCTCTCCCCCTCCCTCTCTCACTCTCTCGCTCTCTCTTCTCTCTATCGTTCCGTTCCTGCTCCCAGCTGTTCCTATTCCCCTAATCAATCATTTAGTCTTCCCACACCTGTTCCCGATCCTTTTCCCTGATTAGAGTCCCTATTTCTCTCCTTGTTTTCCGTTCCTGCCCTGTCGGATCCTTGTCTATTATTCACCGTGCTGTGTCTATGTATTGCCCTGTCGTGTCGTGTTTCCCTCAGATGCTGCGTGGTGAGCAGGTGTCTGAGACTGCTACGTTCAAGTGCCTTCCCGAGGCAACCTGCAGTTCTTGATCAAGTCTCCAGTCTGTTCTCGTCATTACATTTACATTACATTTACATTTAAGTCATTTAGCAGACGCTCTTATCCAGAGCGACTTACAAATTGGTGCATTCACCTTATGACATCCAGTGGAACAACCACTTTACAATAGTGCATCTAAATATTTTAAGGGGGGGGGTGAGAAGGATTACTTTATCCTATCCTAGGTATTCCTTAAAGAGGTGGGGTTTCAGGTGTCTCCGGAAGGTGGTGATTGACTCCGCTGTCCTGGCGTCATGAGGGAGTTTGTTCCACCATTGGGGAGCCAGAGCAGCGAACAGTTTTGACTGGGCTGAGCGGGAACTGTACTTCCTCAGTGGTAGGGAGGCGAGCAGGCCAGAGGTGGATGAACGCAGTGCCCTTATTTGGGTGTAAGGCCTGATCAGAGCCTGGAGGTACTGAGGTGCCGTTCCCCTCACAGCTCCGTAGGCAAGCACCATGGTCTTGTAGCGGATGCGAGTTAACTGGAAGCCAGTGGAGAGAGCGGAGGAGCGGGGTGACGTGAGAGAACTTGGGAAGGTTGAACACTAGACGGGCTGCGGCGTTCTGGATGAGTTGTAGGGGTTTAATGGCACAGGCAGGGAGCCCAGCCAACAGCGAGTTGCAGTAATCCAGACGGGAGATGACAAGTGCCTGGATTAGGACCTGCGCCGCTTCCTGTGTGAGGCAGGGTCGTACTCTGCGGATGTTGTAGAGCATGGATGTTGTAGAGGATGTTGTAGAGTGTTCCCTCTGCTGTTTCCTGAAGTCCACAATCATCTCCTTAGTTTTGTTGACATTGAGTGTGAGGTTATTTTCCTGACACCACACTCCGAGGGCCCTCACCTCCTCCCTGTAGGCCGTCTCGTCGTTGTTGGTAATCATGCCTACCACTGTGGTGTCGTCCGCAAACTATTACGAGTAGTATTATGCCTTTTGTTTGTAAAGTTACTTTACTGGATTAAAAACTCTGTTTTCGCCAAGTCGCTTTTGGGTCCTCATTCACCTGCACAACACAGACCTACTGGTTCCAGGTCATCTATAAGTCTATGCTAGGTAAAGCTCCGCCTTATCTCAGCTCACTGGTCACGATAACAACACCCACCCGTAGCACCTACTCCAGCAGGTATATCTCACTGGTCATCCCCAAAGCCAACACCTCCTTTGGCCGTCTTTCCTTCCAGTTCTCTGCTGCCAATGACTGGAACGAATTGCAAAAATTGTTGAAGCTGGAGACTTATATTTCCCTCACCAACTTTAAACATCAGCTATCTGAGCAGCTAACCAATGTTTTTATTTACTTTTCTGCTCTTTTGCACACCAGTATTTCTATTTGCACATCATCATCTGCTCATCTGTCACTCCAGTGTTAATTTGCTAAATTGTAATTACTCCGCTACTATGGCCTATTTATTGCCTTACCTCCTCAAGCCATTTGCACACACTGTATATAGACTTTCTTTTTTTCTATTGTGTTATTGACTGTACACTTGTTAATTCCATGTGTAAATCTGTGTTGTTGTTTGTGTCGCACTGCTTTGCTTTATCTTGGCCAGGTCGCAGTTGTAAATAAGAACTTGTTCTCAACTAGCCTACCTGGTTAAATAAAGGTGAAATCAATTTTAAAAATTGCGTGGTAGGTTGACATTTATTGGGATGAGTCTTGTCCTGGAGGCAGAACTGAGTGATATCCGCTAGATGGGCTAGCTGCAAAGTCAAAATTGGCTATACTGTAAAAATGTAGGAAAACAAAAATGTGCTTTTTGTTCTTAATTTAAGATTAGAGTTGGGCATTAGGGTTAGAAGTATGGGTAAGGTTAGGGATAGGTTTAAAACAGTGGAGGCTGCTGAGGGGAGGACGGCTCATAATAATGTCTGGAACGGAGTCAATGGAATAGCATCAAATACATGGAACCATTCCACCCATTCCGCTCCAGCCATTACCACGAGCCCGTCCTCCCCAATTAAGGCACCACCAAGCTCCTGTGGTTCAAAATCAGATTTTATGACTATGTGGCTGTGCTAGCTAGTGACCATTCTTCAGAGCTGCCTCCAGAACAAGATTCATGATGAAAAACGCTAACCTGCCTTCATGGTGCTGAAAGGGGTTGATGCCAGATTAGGTCTTTGTGAACAGGACCTCTGTATATAGCCTATATATTTTAATGTATTTTGCCTGGTATTGACTACAATGGGGTTCTAAATTTGCAGATACTGTGGTTCAAATTTGACTGACTCTAACAAACTAACAAATAATTCTGTCATATCACAATAGGCTTACATTTTTATGCTGAAAGTACTCCAAATGGCACTCGACAGCGAGTGCGTAATCCGCCTCTATCAGTCCTATTAGCCAACGTGAAATCATTGGATAACAAAATGGATGAGCTCCGATCGAGACTATCATACCAACGAGACATTAAAAACTGTAATATCTTATGTTTCACTGAGTCGTTGCTGAATGACGACATGGATAACATACAGCTGGCTGGGTTTTCCGTGCATCAGTAGGATTGAACAGCTGCCTACTGTAAGACAAGGAGTGGCGGTCTGTGTCTATTTGTCAATAACAGCTGGTGCACAAAATCTATTATTAAGGAAGTCTCTATGTTTTGCTCGCCTGAGGTAGAGTATATCATGATAAGCTGTAGACCACACTATTTACCAAGAGAGTTTTCATCTATATTTTTCATAGCTGTCTATTTACCACCACAAATCGATGCTGGCATTAAGACTGCACTCAACAAGCTGTATAAGGCTATAAGCAAACAAGAAAATGCTCATCCAGAGGTGGCACTCCTAGGGCCCAGGACTTTAATGCAGGGAAACTTAAATCCATTTAAAATCCATAATGCAGGGAAGCTTACATCCAATTTGATTTTAACTATTGTTAAAAAAACAAACAGGACCAATGCAACTGTTTTCACAAGGTAGGGGGAAATGTACAGTGTTACGTGCTGCATCTCTCCCACCATAGGCCTCACGCCTAGGCCTGCAGTCTTGATCCTTTCCTCTTCCAAATTTATTAATGTATGCTGGATCAGCCCTCCTCGCGATACTACAAATATTAGCGCGCCACGATGTTTGAGTTCAGTTACTACATCGACTCTTAGCTGTCGCATAAAGTAACTTCTCTCTCATCCGAAGATAAAATTGTAGGAACTTTCTTTTGATATATTACTCTAAAATTCCTCTCCGTCAGTAAAATGGTGAGTACAGTTTATCACAGAAATGCTGAAAGTAGTCTATTCATTTCTTTATGTGGTGTGTGCATCTCTCATTCTACTGATGGTGGTGCTATAGCTACTCGTCCATTCCATCAATGTAACTTTGCATAGCCTAGCATGTTGTTGCATAATATGTATATGGCTTCATTCATATTGTGGCTGGAATTGCATTTTATCGCTTAAATCAGTGGTCACTGATTTATTTGACTACAGGAATATGATAGATAGGCTATGCTTCAAACTGTCGAGGAAATACCCTATTCCCCATGGAACCCTATTTTCAATTTTAGGCTTATTACGAAGTTATATAGTGAAGGTGTATCTTATATACTGAAGGTGTATCCTCATGTCGACTCAATAAAACAAATATTACATTGTCGCTTTGCTGGAAAATGAAAGCCCATGTGATTGAGGTGAATTGATGCTACGGATGGAGGACGAGAAAGAAACTTTGGTTCCAATTAACCCCCATTATCTTATACTTAATTGTCATTTGAATATAATTTGCTATCATAAAATAGTGGCAAGTTCAAGTTTGACTTCCGAATATCTCAATTTGCGTTTAACGAACCTGAGATAGAAATGAGAACGTTTCAGATATATTCTAATCACAACCTCTTCTGCCTTGATGGAATTCGGCGTTGTCATGGTCGTGTGACGCGCCCACCTTGAAAAGTCTTAAGCTCAGAAGAGCTTTATTCTAATAGTCATCATTTTCACCCGTTTTGCCTGTTTAATAGCTAGTAAGAATAATGTAGCCTATTAATGAGTCTATAATATGCGTTATATAAGCGACTCTTATCTTTGGTGCCTCAGCGCATATGGACGTTTAGGCATTCTGTTGGCATCTTCATCAAATGTATTATGCATAGCGCGGGAATTAGTTTGTTTGGGGGTGGGGGGTGCTGCTGTATTGGTCAGCTAATACAGGACTAGTAAAGGCCCAGTGCACTACTTTTGTGAAATGTTTTAAACTAAATGTATTTGAGTGTTTACCAGCATTGGTAACTTGAGTCTGATAATTATCTGTACAAAACAGTTCATCTGATAATACTTGTGTAATATAAAAATACTTGCTTGATATATGTTTTCCAGTTTGTTGTAATACTTTGCAAGTCCAACTTATTTCTATTTGAAAACTAAAATGGTCTATTCATTCCTTTTTATTAGACGCTCATACCCAGAGCAACTTAGTAGTGAGTGCATACATTTTCGTACTGGTCCCCCATGTGAATTGAATCGACAACCCTAGCATTGCAAGTGCCATGCCCTACCAACTGAGCCACATCATCACATGACATCATCACATCATCACAAACCACTTGATGTCTCAATGTACTCAATTACTGTATTTAGCATTGTTTTTCTTCATGGACAATGAAAGTCTACAGGTACAAACATACAGTGCATTCGGAAAGTATTTATGGTTTCATCAGACCAGCGAATCTTGTTTCTCATGGTCTGAGAGTCCTTTAGGTGCCTTTTGGCAAACTCCAAGAGGAATGTCATGTGCCTTTTACTGAGGAATGGCTTCCTTCTGGCCACTCTACCATGAAGGCCTGATTGGTGGAGTGCTGCAGAGATGGTTGTCCTTCTGGAAGGTTCTCCCATCTCCACAGAGGTACTCTGGAGCTCTGTCAGAGTGACCATCGGGTTCTTGGTCACCTCCCTGACCAAGGCCCTTCTCCCCTGGTTGCTCAGTTTGGCCGGGCGGCCAGCTCTAGGAAGAGTCTTGGTGGTTCCAACATTCTTTCATTTAAGAATGATGGAGGCTACTGTGTTCTTGGGGACCTTCAATACTGAATAAATGTTTTGCTACCCTTCTCCAGATCGGTGCCTAGTCATAATCCTGTCTCTGAGCTCTATGAACAATTCCTTTGACCTCATGTCCTGGTTTTTTCTCTGATTTTCTACCTTATATAGGCAGGTATGTGCCTTTCCAAATCATGTCCAATCAATCACAGGTGGACTCCAATAAAGTTGATGATCAATGGAAACAGGATGCACTTGAGCTCAATTTTGAGTGTCATACATAGCATAGGGTCTTATGTACTTATGTAAATAAGGTATTACTGTTTTTATTTGTAATACATTTGAAAAAATGTTTCTAAACACGGTTTCACTTCGTCATTATGGGGTATTGTGTGTAGATTGATGATGATTTAATCAATTTTAGAATAAGGCTGAAACGTAACAAAATGTGGAAAAAAGGAAGGGGACTGAATACTTTCTGAATGCACTGTAGATGACCAGCCTATAATACAGTAATGTACAAGTCGCTCTGGATAAGAGCGTCTGCTAAATGACTTAAATGTAAATGTAAATTTACATTAAGTGGTTTGTAAGGATGTTAAATTAATAATGCACAAAAAATGGGTGTTTTCCATGTTATTTGATCACGAAAAACATTTAATTTGATGTGGATGTTTTGTGTCTTTGCCCATAACTTGTAAATGTTTGAGGACAGGGTTTTGTTCTTTCAAGATCCATTAGAATGACAATCGCAGAGAAACGGACAGGGCCACAGCTCTTACAATTCCAGCTATTGAGTCCTGCAAGATACTGTTCTTAATTATACAACTACCTTTTTTTGCCAAAGCCGAGATCCTGAAGATAAAAAAAGTGGGCCTGTTCTACAGATGTCTATATTACAGCTAATACCAGTAAAGGCCAAGTGAACTACTTTTTGTGGAGGAAAAAAAAATGTCAACGTATTTCTATTTTTTAAATAGATATATATATATTTTTTATTCTTATTGTTCAGGGGGTGCTGCAGCACCATCAGCACCCCTACATCCCACTATGTCATCATTGGGGCGGCAGATAGCCTAGTGGTTAGAGCATTGGACTAGTAACCAAAAGGTTTCAAGATCGAATCCCAGAGTTGACAAGGTAAAAATCTGTCGTTCTGCCCCTGAACAAGGCAGTTCACCCACTGTTCCTAGGCCATCATTGAAAATAAGAATTTGTTCTTAACTGACTTGCGTAGTTAAAAATAAAGGAAAAATAAGTCAAATTGTGCATCCTTCCAGAGATAGGCCTACAAGGTTAAATGAGTAAAGCAGATAACATTGACAAAATGTACCCGATGGTTCTAACACAGGAACAAACCAACATTACCAATCCATTACAGATATTGTGGAACAGTTTCATCCATATTGAAGTTCCAATGGTCATTTCAGATGATCTAACTCTTTCTTTTTGGAGGAAAGTATATACACTATAATATTCATAGGAAAAAAAAAACAGACTCAGGTGAACCGCGTTCATTGATTAACACTGAAAGCTGGTGGGGAGCTGCGTCATCCTTAATCTCTGCTGGTGCATATGGTCTCCAGGATGAGACCTGACAGGGGGAAGGAAAAGATCTTTGTGTCTGAAGTGGTCTTATGCAGATGGATCTGTGTTTAAACCATTGTAGCCAGCTGCACCCTTGTCTTTCCATGTTCATGTTTAGTTTAGCCTTCCTGGCACCTGCTTTCCAACCAGAGACAAGCACATTTGATATAACAGTCACCGGTTTAAGTGTTATCGCTACACATAAAGGCTACTATTCCTATGATGGCATTACTGTTAAGTCTATGCACTGTAGAATCTGTATAGTCTTCCATTTTGCAACATGAGATGTCAATGATTTGCCCTAAAGAGTATTGGTGCACTGAGGGTTGTTGAAAATAAAGCGCCATAGCTCTTGAGCATCACTGGGCAAGTGTACCTCATAGACAAATCTAAATCGTTATTTTTTAATGGAAAGTGCACAAACCACCCCCTCCTGTGCAAAACCTCAAACAGATTCCTACTAGGGCCAAGTTGCTTAGCAACGGAAATATGCAAGCAAATTCCTTGGTAACAGCAGGGTGAAGCTGCGGCGAAGAAGGGAGGAGGGAAGGGGAGGAGAGAGAGGGCGGAGGTGGGGGGATGGTTGCGTCATTCGTCCTGGTCATGCTGCAGCTTTTGGTCCTCTTGCTCTCCCGCTCTCTCTCTCTCTCTCTCTCTCTCTCTCTCTCTCTCTCTCTCTCTCTCTCTCTCTCTCTCTCTCTCTCTCTCTCACCTCCTGCAGACTGCAGTTCAGTGCGGTCCCTCTTCATGGCATAATTCCCACTTTTTCCAAATTAATTTGTGCTCTCAGATCAGAGGGGATGATTGTGTGGAATAGCTGCAGTGCTGCAGTGTGGGGGAAAATGCAGCCTAACTGTATTTCATCCCAGCCCTCTGCAAATCAAATCAAATGTTATTTTTCACATGCGCTGAATACAACTGGTGTAGCCATTACCATGAAAGAATTGCTTACGATCCCTTCCCAATGATGCAGAGTTTAACAATAATAATAGTAACAGCAGAGTAATAAAATGAAATGCAAAAGAATGGAGCTACTATATACAGGGAGTACCAGTACCTGATCAATGTGCAGAGGTACGATATATTGGAGGTAGATACTGTGTGTACATTTTTTATTTTTATTTTTAATTTAACCTTATTTAACTAGGCAAGTCAGTTAAGAACAAATTATTTTTTACAATGACGGCCTACCAAAAGACAAAAGGTTTCCTGCGGGGACGAGGGACTGGGATTAAAGATACAAATAAATACAATATAAATATAGGACAAAACACACATCACATCAAGAGAGACAACACAACACTACATAAAGAGAGACCTAAAGACAACATTATAGCAAGGCAGTAACACATGACAACACAGCATGGTAGCAACACAACATAACAACAACATGGTAGCAACACAACGTGGTAGCAGCACAAAACATGGTACAATCATTATTGGGCACAGACAACAGCACAAAGGGCAAGAAGGTAGAGACAAAAATGCATCACACAAAGCAGCCCCAACTGTCAGTAAGATTGTCCATGATTGAGTCTTTGAATGAAGAGATTGAGATAAAACTGTCCAGTTTGAGTGTTTGTTGCAGCTCGTTCCAGTCGCTAGCTGCAGCGAACTGAAAAATGAGCGACCCAGGGATGTGTGTACTTTGGGGACCTTTAACAGAATGTGACTGGCAGAACGGGTGTTGTATGTGGAGGATGAGGGCTGCAGTAGATATCTCAGATAGAGGGGAGTGAGGCCTAAGAGGGTTTAATAAATAAGTATACAGAGATGACCAGTTTACAGAGGAGTATAGAGTGCAGTGATGTATCCTATAATGAACATTGGTGGCAAGCCGCTCGAGAGCACTCTTAACTGCTGATCTATAAATGATGTCTCCGTAATCTAGCATGGGTAGGATGGTAATCTGAATCAGGGTTAGTTTGGCAGCTGGGGGGAAAGAGGAGCGATTATGATAGAGGAAACCAAGTCTAGATTTAACTTCAGCCTGCAGCGTTGATATGTGCTGATAGAAGGGCAGTGCACTGTCTAGCCATACTCCCAAGTACTTGTATGAGGTGACCACCTCAAGCTCTAAACCCTCAGAGGTAGTAATAACATCTGTGTGAAGAGGGGCATTCTTCTTACTAAATCACATGACCTTTGTTTTGGAGGTGTTCAGAACAAGGTTAAGGGTAGAGAAAGCATATTGGACACTTAAGAAAGCTTTGTTGTAAATCTCGGGAGGGGCCAGCTGAGTATAAGACTGTATCATCTACATATAAATGGATGAGAGAGCTTCCTACTGCCTGAGCTATGTTGTTGATGTAAAATGAGAAGAGCGTGGGGCCTAGGAATGAGCCTTGGTGTACTCCCTTGGTGACAGGCAGTGACTGAGACAGCAGATTTTCTGACTTTATACACTGCAATCTTTGAGAGAAGTAGTTAGCACACCAGACCAAAGACCCCTCAGAGACACCAATACTCCTTACCCGGCCCACAAGAATGAAATGGTCTACCGTATCAAAAGCTTTGGACAAGTCAATGAAAATAGCAGCACAATATTGCTTAGAATCAAGGGCAATGGTGACATCATTGAGGACCTTTAAGGTTGCAGTGACACATCTTTTATCTGACTGTAAACCAGATTGCATACCTGAGAGAATACTATAGACATCAAGAAATCCAGTCAGTTGATTATTGCCAAGTTTTTACAACACTTTTGATGAACAGGGGAAAATAGTAATAGGCCTATAACACTTAGGATCAGCTTGATCTCCCCTTGAAATTCAGGAGGAACCGTGGCTGCCTTCCAAGCAATGGTAACCTCCCCAGAAAGAAGAGACAGGTTAAAAAGTTTGGAGATAGGCTTGGCGATGATAGGGGCAGCATCCTTAAAGAAGAAAGGGTCTTAACCATCTGACCCAGATGTTTTTTTTGGGGGTCAAGTTTAAGGAGCTCCTTTAGCACCTCGGACTCAGTGACTTCCTGCAGGGAGAAACTTTGTAGCGGGACAGGGGGAAAAGAGGGAGAAGCATCGAGGATGGCTGAGTAAATAGGAATCCTGACTTAATGAACTGGTAATTAAAGAGCTCAGCCATACGCTTCTTGTCAGTAACAACCACATCATCAACATTAAAGGACATGGGCAGCTGTGAGGAGAAGGTTTATTCTCCAGGTCTTTAACTGTTTCCCAGAATTTCTTGGGGTTAGACCCATAGAGAGAGAACTGCTCCTTAAAGTAACTAACTTTGGCCTTCCAGATAGCCTGAGTGCACTTATTTATCATTTGCCCCTGAATGATAGCCAGTCAGCCTGAGTGTGCGTGTGCCGAGCCTTTCGCCAATTGCAATTCTTAAGGTGGAGTAACTCTGCAAGATCACAGTCGAACCAGGGGCTGAACCTGTTTATAATTCTCATTTTCTTTATGGGGGTGTGTTTGTTAACAATACCACTGAAAATATTTAAAAAATAAGGTCCAAGCGTCTTCAAGCTGATTCTATACCATTAAAGTTTTTTAGCAAGCATCTACCCTACACGAAGGCAGGGTAAAGTGACAAATCATCAGGATAGATAATAATGCGAGTAAAATAAAGGACAGAGTAGCAGCAGCAAATGATGAGTGTAAAAGTGTGTGTCAGTATGCATGTGTGTGTATGTATTGTATATGTAGTGTATATAGTCTAGTGAGTATGTGTAGGGTCAGTGCAGATAGTTTGGGCAACCATAAATGTACTATTTAGCAGTCTTATGGATTGGGCAGTAGAAGCTGTCTCGGAGCCTGTTGGTCCAAGAGCCGATTTTTAATTTGTGAATTTTTAACCTTTATTTAACTACGCAAGCCAGTTAAGAACAAATTCTTATTTACAATGATGTCCTAGGAACAGTGGGTTAACTGCCTTATTCAGGGGCAGAACAACAGATATTTACCTTGTCAGCTCAGGGATTTTATCTAGCAATATTTTGGTTACTGGGCCAATGCTCTAACCACTAGGCTACCTGCGCCCCGATGCCCGGGAAGTGTTTGCTGGACAGTAGCAGAGTGAACAGTCTATGGCTTGGGTGGCTGGAAATTAGGCACATTTTTGGGCCTTCATCTGACAACGCATGACATAGAGATCCCGGATGGCAGGGAGCTCGGCCCCAATGATGTACTGGGCTGTCCGCACCACCCTCTGTAGCGCTTTGCGGTCGAGGGCGGTGCATTTGCCATACCAAGTGGGGATGCAGCCAGTCAAGTTGCTCTTGATGGTGCAGCTGTAGAACTTGCCAAATTTTTTTCAGCCTCCTGAGGGGGAAGAAGCTCTACCATGCACTCTTCAAGACTGTGCGGGTGTGTGTGGACCATGTTAAGTACTTAGTGATGTGCATTCAATCATGGGGAAAAATGTAGCACGATACAGTTTGCCCTTCAGATGAAAAGAGTGCAAGAATCTGATTTGCATTGGATTAGATATAATGGAGACCGGATAATGTGTGCCCTCTTTCCATTGGCTCTCCTCTCATAAATGCAGATGCCAATGCTTTGGTGACATCGTTGACATTTACCTTGATTATGTACAGTGTGATCCAATTTAATTGCGCTCTCTTCTCTTTCTCAAGCGTGAGTGTATCTCCATCCATGTGGGTCAGGCTGGTGTCCAGATTGGCAATGCCTGCTGGGAGCTCTATTGTCTGGAGCACGGGATCCAGCCAGATGGTCAGATGCCCAGTGACAAGACCATCGGAGGAGGAGACGACTCCTTCAACACCTTCTTCAGTGAGACTGGAGCTGGCAAGCATGTCCCCAGGGCTGTGTTTGTGGATCTGGAGCCCACTGTCATTGGTACGATCTCTTTGTCTTGATACAATGATGATGACACTATGGTATCCCCTTTGTCTTTAAGCCCTCAGCTTACAGGTCTTTCTTTTTCCAGATGAGGTGCGAACTGGAACTTACCGCCAACTCTTCCATCCTGAGCAGCTGATCACTGGGAAGGAGGATGCAGCGAACAACTACGCCCGTGGGCATTACACCATCGGCAAAGAGATCATAGACTTGGTTTTGGACAGGACTCGCAAACTGGTGAGAACTTACATATAATGTTGTATTAACATACACTCTGCCCACATTTCTGAAAATCCTGCACCTTTATCCCTCCATAATGATCTGAACACTTATCCTCCTCTCCAGGCTGACCAGTGCACTGGCCTCCAGGGCTTCCTGGTCTTCCACAGCTTTGGAGGTGGCACCGGTTCTGGTTTCACCTCCCTGTTGATGGAACGCCTGTCTGTTGACTATGGCAAGAAGTCCAAGCTTGAGTTCTCAATCTACCCAGCTCCCCAGGTATCCACAGCTGTTGTTGAGCCCTACAACGCCATACTGACCACCCACACCACCCTGGAACATTCAGACTGTGCTTTCATGGTAGACAATGAGGCTATCTATGACATCTGCCGTAGGAACCTCGATATCGAGCGTCCCACCTACACTAATCTTAACAGGTTAATCAGCCAGATTGTGTCCTCCATCACTGCTTCCCTCCGATTCGATGGTGCCCTCAATGTTGATCTGACAGAGTTCCAGACCAACTTGGTGCCCTATCCCCGTATCCACTTCCCCTTGGCCACCTATGCCCCAGTGATCTCAGCAGAGAGGGCTTACCATGAGCAGCTCTCTGTGTCTGAGATCACCAATGCTTGCTTTGAGCCATGTAATCAGATGGTAAAATGTGACCCACGTCACGGCAAGTACATGGCCTGCTGTCTGCTGTATCGTGGTGACGTTGTGCCCAAAGACGTTAACGCTGCCATTGCCACCATCAAAACAAAACGCTCCATCCAGTTTGTAGACTGGTGCCCAACTGGTTTCAAGGTTGGTATTAACTACCAGCCCCCAACTGTGGTACCTGGTGGAGATCTGGCCAAGGTCCAGAGGGCAGTGTGTATGCTTAGCAACACCACTGCTATTGCAGAGGCCTGGGCCCGCCTTGACCACAAGTTTGACCTGATGTATGCCAAACGTGCTTTCGTGCATTGGTACGTAGGTGAGGGTATGGAGGAGGGAGAGTTCTCTGAGGCCAGGGAAGACATGGCTGCCCTGGAGAAAGATTATGAGGAAGTGGGTGTCGACTCCATTGAGGGAGAGGGAGAGGAGGAGGGAGAGGAGTATTAAAGTGAAGTGACTTGATTCACCCTAGTCATATCACTAGCATGCTTATCACTGGTCAGAAGTTTACATGGCTCAGCTTTCCTTATTAGCGTTGGAAATGGCTAGAAATCACTGTCACACATCATAGATATTCATGCATCCCATTGGCACCGAAAGCTGTTAATGAAATTTGCTGTGGTTGTGTTCAGGGAATGTCATTGTGTTGCAATGGTTTTACTTTTTACGGTTTTATGTTATTTTACACTGCAGCGGTCTGTCCTCTTTTGTCTGTTATATACAATAAATTACTGGAGGACTTTTGCTTCTTGTCTTTCTTTCTTAATGTATTTATTTGTTTTTTTCTTCACTCACTAAAACTTACCACAGTGTTTCTCAAGAAGGAATCATTTGATTGTTGAAGTGTAATAACAATGTAGGTGGTAGGTACATATTGTTAGTTCTACAACTAGCTGTTTGTGTAATTACACATTAACAATCTATATGTATATATTTAGCTGAACCTCACCCTAAAATTATTGTTTTATATCTGGGTACAAATCTTTCAAAGTGCATATTGCAAGAAGACATAACTATGTAACAATGTGTACCTAAAACACTGTAATTACATTAGGAAATGAACATGTAATTAACATAACATTTACTGAAAAGTGGTGCAACTTGCTTTCCAGAAGTGCTAATAACCTATAATATAGCACAACCATCTGCATTCAAATATAGATTTTATTCTTCAGACATATCTACCTACAGCAACCACCACCAATGTGTATGGGTGGTGTTGCTAAGCAACGTTAAGCAGAGTCTCAACAATGACTGGCACTGTGATAGAGTGAGAGTCAAAGTTCAGAGACAATATGGGACAAGCCTTCATGAACATACAGTACCAGTCAAAAGTTTGTACACACCTACTCATTCCAGGGTTTTTCTTTATTTTTACTATTTTCTATATTGTTGAATAATAGTGAAGACATCAAACAAATCTAAATATATGTTATGTTTGAGATTCTTCCAAGTAGCCACCCTTCGCCTTGATGACTGGAGACTTTTATCTCCCTCACCAACTTCAAACATCAGCTAGCTGAGCAGCTAACCGATCACTGCAGCTGTACATAATCTATTTACATTTAAGTCATTTAGCAGACGCTCTTATCCAGAGCGACTTACAAATTGGTGCATTCACCTTATGACATCTATTGGTAAATAGCACACCCATTTTCACCTACCTCATCCCCACAGTTTTTATTTATTTACTTTTCTGCTCTTTTGCACACCAATATCTCTACCTGTACATGATCATTTATCACTTCAGTGTTAATCTGCAATATTGTAATTATTCGCCTACCTCCTCATGCCTTTTGCACACATTGTATATAGACTCCCCTTTTTTTCTCTGTGTTATTGACTTGTTAATTGTTTACTCCATGTGTAACTCTGTGTTGTCTGTTCACACTGCTATGCTTTATCTTGGCCAGGTCGCAGTTGCAAATGAGAACCTGTTCTCAACTAGCCTACCTGGTTAAATAAAGGTGAAATAAAAAAAAAATGACTGAGGCTCCCGAGCGGCACAGCAGTCTTAAGGCACTGCATCGCAGTGCTAGAGGTGTCCATACAGACCCTGGTTCGATCCTGGTATCACAATCAACCGTGATCGGGGGTCCCATAGCTATGCACACAATTGATCCAGTGTCGTCCAGGTTAGGTCAGGGTTTGGCCGGGGTTGGCCATCATTGTAAATAGGAATCTGTTCTAAACTGACCTGCCTAATTAAATTTAAAAAATGACAGCTTTGCACACGCTTGGCATTCTCTCAACCAGCTTCATGAGGTAGTCACCTGGAATGCATTTCAATTAACAGGTGAGCCTTGTTAAAAGTTTATTTGTAGAAGTTCTTTCAAATGCATTTGAGCCAATCAGTTGTGTTGTGGCAAGGTAGGGATGGTATACAGAAGAATTTACCCTATTTGGTAAAAGACCAGGTCCATATTATGCCAAGTACAGCTCAAATAAGCAAAGAGAAATGACAGTCCATCATTACTTTAAGACACCTTTCTTCAAGTGCAGTTGCAAAAACCATCAAGCACTATGATGAAACTGGCTTTCATGAGGACAGCCACAGGAAAGGAAGACCCAGAGTTACCTCTGCTGCAGAGGATAAGTTCATTAGAGTTACCAGCCTCTTAAATTGCAGCCTAAATAAATGCTTCACAGAGGTCAAGTAACAGGCACCTCTCAACATTAACTTTTCAGAGGAGACTGCGTGAATCAGGCCTTCATGGTCAAATTTCTGCAATGAAACCACTACTAAAGGACACCAATAATAAGAAGAGACTTGCTTTGGCAAAGAAACATGAGCAATGGACATTAGACCGGTGGAAATTTGGAATGAGGTTTTGTTGAGTCTAAATTTGAGATTTTTGGTTCCGACTGCTGTGTCTTTGTGAGACGCAGAGTAGGTGAACGGATGGTACCCGCTGTGAAGCATGGGGGAGGACGTGTGATGGTGCTTTGCTGGTGACACGGTCAGTAATTTATTTAGAATTCAAGGCACACCTAACCAGCATGGTTACGACAGCATTCTGCAACAATATGCCATCCCATCTGGTTTGCACTTAGTGGTACCATTTGTTTTTTTTAACAGGACAATGACTCAAGGGCTATTTGACCAAGAAGGAGAGGGCTGCATCAGATGACCTGTCCTCCACAATCACTCAACCTCAACCCAATTGAGATGGTTTGGGATGAGTTGGACCGCAGAGTGAAGGAAAAGCAGCCAACAAGTGCTCAGCATTTGTGAACTTCATTTACTGTCCAAAAATGTTTAAAGGCCTTGATTGTTTAATTCTAACATTTGATTATTTAAATATGTAATACAAATCTCTATACTTATTTTTGTTTTGTTCTATAGCACTAATGCTCCAAGTGCTCAGCATATGTGAACTTCTTCAAGACTGTTGAAAAACTTTCCTCATGAAGATGATTGAGAGAATGCCAAGAGAGTGCAACGCTGTCATCAAGGCAAAGGGTTGCTACTTTGAAGAAATTCAAATCTAAAATATATTTTGATTTGTTTAACACTTTTTTTTTGGTACTGAATTTTGATAGACCAAAGTATCAGCTATCACACCATGTAAAGGAACATAAAATGCAACTAACTGGATTTATGTAACCTCCGTCAGACACCATAAAAGGCATTTCATTTACTGTCCACAAGTGTTTAAAGGCCTTGATTGTTTCATTCTAACATTAGATTATGTAATACAAATCTCTAAACTTCTTGTTTTGTTTTATAGCACTACTGCTCCAGGGTTAATTTGGTTACCATTTGGCATGTTTTTCTAGATGTGGAACATTAAACAACATTTAAAGAAAACATGATCCATTCGGTCGAGCACAGCAAATACTTCAATTATTTAAGCATGTGTTACAGAACAGTGGAAAAAAATGTTTTCTTCACAATATTGCAGAAAAAAATATCTTAATTAAGGGGGTTAGCCATCAGTGACAGAGTTGAAAATCCCCAATAAAAACATAACCATTCGATCAGATATTTCAGCACTCTGACAGAGTTGACAAAAATGTTTTTTCTTCTTCATTCAAGTGGTATACACAGCAGCAACCTTTTTTTCTCAGTTGCTTTATGACTCTAAATCCTAATTAAATATCAATCCTAATTACATATTTGAACCAAAATGCATATTCTGTCAGGCAGATGGAGTTTACAGTTTATGGCTGTGAACTTGTGACCATGGTGATTCCAATATTGTTTGTTTAAATCTATCAAAGGCAGAGAACTTTCCAGACCATGAGTGGTCTTGTTGCATTACATGTAATGAGGACATGAATAAGGGGTCCTTGTGGTATACAGTGCCTTCAGAAAGTATTCATACTCCTTCACTTATTTCACATGTTGTTACAGCCCGATATTTAAATTAAATAAAAATACATTCTCACCCATCTACACAGAATACCCCATAACGACAAAGTGAGAACATGTGTGAGAATTTTCTGCTAATTTATTGACAATGAAATTAAGAAATATCTCACTTACATAAGTATTCACACACCTGAGTCAATACTTTGCAGAAGCAACCTTTGCGGTGATTATATCTGAGTCTTTTTGGGTAGGTCTCTAAGAGCTTTGCACACCTGGATTGTACAATATATTGCCCATTATTCTTTAAAAAAACATTCAAGCTACGTCAAGTTAATTGTTGATCATTGCTAAGACAGCCATTTTCAATTCTTGAAATAGATTTGTCAAGCCGATTTAAGTTGTCTTGGTAAGCAACTCCAGCGTAGATTTGGCCTTTTGTTTGAGGTTATTGTCCTGCTGAAAGGTGACTTTGTCTCCCAGTGTCTGTTGGAAGCAGACTGAACCAGATTTTCCTGTAGGATTTTGCCAGTGCTGATAGCTGTTTTCTGTTTATTTTGATTTTAAAAAACTCCCTAGTCCTTGCAGATGACAAGTAACATGATGCAGCCACCACCATGCTTGAACAAGTGAAGAGTGGTACTCAGTGATGTATTGTGTTGGATTTGCCCCAACATAACACTTCTAATTCAAGGAGAAAAAGTACATTTATTTATTTGTATTATGTACAGGCTTCCTTCTTTTCACTCTGTCATTTAGGTTAGTATTGCATAGTAACTACAATGTTGTTGATCCATCCTCAGTTCTCATATCACAACCATTAAACTCTGTCACTATTTAAAATCACCATTGGCCTCATGGCGAAATCCCTGAGCAGTTTCCTTCCTCTCCAGCAGGAAGGATGTCTATATCTTTGTAGTGACTGGGTGTATTGACATACTATCCAAAGCCTAATTAATAACGTCACCATGCTCAAAGGGATATTTAGCGTCTGCTTTTACATTTTTTAGACTACTACCAATCGGTGCCCTTCTTTGCGAGGCATTGAAAAACCTCCCTGGTCTTCATGGTTGAATCTGTGCTTGAAATTAACTACTACCTTACAGATAATTGTATGTGTGTTGGGTACAGAGATGAGGTAGCTTTCAAAATGTTGTTAACCACTATTATTGAACACGGAATGAGTCCATGCAACTTATTATGCATAATGTGTTAAGCACATTGTTACTCCTGAACTTATAGGGGTTTGCTATAACAAAGGAGTTGAATACTTATTGACTCAATACAGTTCAGGTTGACATTAAAATAAAATAAAATGTCTAAAATAAAATACTTCCACTTTGACATTATGGGGTATTGTGTGTAGATTAGTGACACAAAATCTAAATGTAATCCATTTTAAATTCAGGCTGTAACACAACTAAATGTGGGAAAAGTAAAGGGGTGTGAATACTTTCAGAAGGCACTATAGTGGACCCTGCTCATTCCTGATTCTTTTAGGATATTAGACAAATCTGACAGAGTTGACCACGTATTCAGACATCTTTTTGGAATCACAGTTTTGATAGAGATATACTTTAGTCACAGAGGGCTATTGCTAGAAAACTACATAAGATCATTTTTCTGTTAAAATCCATAATTGACAGTTATTAGAATATATATTTTTTGTTGAAATTGGGATCCTTTGCTCTGGACAAGGGCATTTCCATGAATGAAGTCTACATGGAAATGAATAATATTGAAACTACTTAGACAATTCTAAAAACAAATCTTTCCCTTATAAAATGTCCCTAAATGTACATTCTAATATCAAATAATATACCAGAATTCATTTTTTTAAACTGTAAAAAATGTTTCACTGCCAGACAAGGATTGTCCCGACTTTCAAGAATCCCTGAGATAATTTCCTGCGATTCTTTTTTTAAATCTGAAAAATATAACATAAAAGCAATAGCTTGTAATTTATATTTAATGAGGATTCATGAAAAAAATCATATAATCTTACCTTGGACAGCAACTGGTTTACATTAAGAAGAGGACACTTTAGTATTGAATGTGATGACAATTAGAGCTCTATTCAGTCTTGAGATAATTTTCCTTAACTTACTTGGATTTAACCTAATTCCTTTCAATACTTACATTTTCCTTATACTTCAATCAATCCCTTTTAATGTTACAGTACTTCTACCATGACACCCTGTGGCCAAACCTCTGTGCTACTTCAGGAATGGGTTCCTTCTCTTTATTCGTAGCTATGTAATGAAAAAACCCATAACAGTTAAATGTTGAATAGACTTTACCTTTCAACAATAAGCTACTTTTTTATATATATAATATATATAAACCACTCAACTCGTAAGGGCATGGAGGACAAAATCAAGGATGCAAGATTAGTTAGGACTCGGAACGTTATAATTTTGAGGCATAGTTGAAAATTCTTACGTCACTGAAATGTAAATACTTCCTTTAGAGGGGACAATAAATATGTTATAAAAACAAAATTGCTGTGATGTTATTGGCAATTCAAATGAGAACAGTTAGCAAAGCAAATTAATATGTTGGAAGCTTAAAAGACAATCATTCATTGTTATGATTACATTCTAAAGAACAGTGCGTAACAAGTACACAAAAAGTACAGCATCAATTATTAGATTTTTGACAACTTTAATCCGTTTTTCTTAAATAAAAAAGTATGTGGGTCAAAATAAATATTATATTTTGTCACAAGTAATGCAATGCCAGAAACAAACGTTAATTTTGCCTTTGGGGGTTTCTTTTTTGTTCTATGTTGAAAAACATTAGCAATACACGATCGTTTTTATTAAATTTGCTTTCAGTGTAACAATACAGAAAACAACTGCTTTATATTGCTTGTTCTTGTTGCAGTTTGTCTCCGCATTAGGGTGGCTGTGTGTGTGTCTGAGTCTGCAAGTGTACAGTATCTGTCTTTATGGGTACACATGCATGCTGAGTGGATGTGTGTGTCTGAGTGATATTTACATGCATGGGTTTGTGCTGTATCATTGCAGATGGTTCTGAGTGTTCACACCACGCTTCCCTGAAGCAGTGGGCTTCTTTCTCCTGGTGTCTGTTGGCTCAGAAGATCCCACAGCAGCATCGGCACAAACGTGATTCCAGAGCTGCCCATGCTGCCACCTGTGGAGTCCTCCCTCAGTGGGCGATACTGCTTAAACCTCCTGGTTGGAAAACACAAGTTAGCTGACATTCATTGTAGAGTTTTAAAAAAGAAGATCCATAGTGGTCCAACAAAAAAAAAGATGGCATGACATTATTATGTGCAGTCTTTTATATAATGCACATAATAATGGCATGGGATCTTTTTTTATTGGACCACTATGGGTCAATCATTTTTGTGGATCATAAATCAAGTATCAATTTTGAGAAACCAGGAATTGTGTGACTTTCATTGCATCGTGAAAAGTTTACGGTGGTTAAAACTGTCTTTCACTCACTTGTAGGTCAAAGCAATGGCACCAACAACACAGACAAGGACCAAGACACCCAGAACCGCGGCCACAGTGCCTGCTGTGGAGGAGTTGGAGCCTGCAACCACAACCCACAGTATGAGTAAGGTATGGTACAGTACACTCCGCAGATCAGTGAAATGTAATAGAAAAACGTTTTTTTGGGGTTCATAAAGCTTTATGTACGGTTGTTCGTTAAATTTCGCTCACCCACTGTCACACTGACTTTAGCACTGGCCACAGCCAGACTAACATCATTTGTCAGGGAAACATTGATGCAGAACACTCCAGATTCGTTGAAAAACTGTCGAAGTATCATCTGACAATCTGGGGAGGGTGTCACGTTGTTACAAACGGTCTCCACAGGGGTGATGCAGTCTGCGTCCGAGATAATGGTGCACACTTCATTGGGCAGGCTAAGTAAAGAGAAGGTGGAGATATGAAGTGCAGGGGATGGCAATGTTCAAAATGCTAATGTCAATAGAATGTGTACGGTCCCTTGGGTCCTGTCTCCACTGCTGGCTGGCTACTCACCTCCCCTGGCAGGTGATGGTCAGGTCCACAGCATTCTGCACCACCTCAGTGGCCAGAGACACCACGTTGGCCACCTGGGTGATCTCCACACTCTCAATACCCTCTGAGAAATTAGATAGATTGTGAGATCATTATCAGCAACCGTCACCTGCATTTTACATCTCAGCTGCGACTGTATTGAAAACACGTCAACAGTATCTGGACATATGTGGACTTACGGACGACATCCACTGAGGTCGAGAAGGAGCCATAGCGGTATATCATACAGTTGTCAGTTGCTGTAAGTTCCGGAACCTGCCTTTTAGCCACAACAAGAGCCACCTGTGTCTCTGTGCCTGACTCTATCTCAGCCTCTGCTGCTGGCGCTGAAGAAAACAAAGACACAGTAAGTTATTAATATTATGAAAAGACTCAAATTGATTGATTAAGTGTTTTTGTTTATATATATATATAATGAGTAAGTAACTAAGTAAGTGATCACCGGCAGTATCGTCAGCTGCAACCTCATTCACAGTCTCTACGACCTCTGCCTCCAGCGCTGCCTCGGTCTCAAGAGCAGGTTCAGCTGGCACCACCTCCACCACAGCGGCAGCCTCAGTGTCGGCAGGAACAATGACGTTAGCAGCAGGGGCCACCATCTCAGCCTGGGCCACCTGTGTTGCAGCCGCAACCTCCACTCCAGTATCGGCAACCAAGGCCTCCTCCGCCGTGGCAGCAACGGAGGCTACGACTGGGATCTCTGGGAGGACTGTGGCCATCAGGTCCACTATAGCCTCCTCTCCCTCTGCAACTGGAGCTACTGAAGCAGCAGTGTCGATGACGGGCACATCTGCGGCCGTAGCCTCTCCCACTGAGGTTTCAGCAACTGCCTCTTCAGTTGCTGGAGCGACAGTTGTGGCTCCCTCCACAGCCAGGACAGCGGCGGGGTCCTCAACGCCTGGAGCAGCCGTGTTTTCTGCTGTGGCGTCGTTTTCTACTGCAGGGACAGCGGCATTGTCCTCTGTTGCCGAGACAACAACTGGATCTTCTGCTGCTGGGACAACGGTGGCATCCTCTGTCGCAGGGGCCACTGTGGCAACTGCCTCGACTCCCTCTGAGGCTGTGCCTTCGGCAGTGGGTTCGGCTGCGGCATTGGTTGTGTCCGCGGGTTCGACTGCGGCATCGGCTTCGACTGCATCTGTGTCATTGGCTGCAACTGCATCTGCAGCCTCAGCAGGGGCAACATCAGAGGCGAGTAGATCCAGGGCGATGTCAGCTGGAGCTGCCTCTGGAGTAGAGACCACCACAACCATGCCAGGGGCTCTGGCCAATACTGGTTGAAAACACAAAAACAACACATTTTACTTACAACTGTTACGTATGTTATATGCACCGAATATGAAATGTCTTTGGTAAAGGAAATATTGTTTTTGATAATTGAATGCGCTTTAAAATAGAAAACTATGTCTCTCACCAGTGGGGTTAGCAGTGGTGGGGTCTGCAGGCGTGTCACAGCCGTTGGGGATGCTTGCCATCAGGACCACCTGAGGCCTGTAGGTGCCAGCGGTGAGGTACATGTGTGTGACCTGGCGCTCCTTGGAGATGAGGGTGCCGCTGTTGTCACCAAAGTCCCAGTTAAAGGTGACGTCTGAGGTGCTGAGGTACTGGCTGGGGTCATGGAGGCTGATGCTGAAGACAATGGCCCGGTTCTGGATGAAGCTCTGGTCAGCCTGGTTCACATCGTTAATTTGGGTTAGCGACACCGTGAAGGGGATCTGGTCTGGGGCAGCACAAGGCAAAACATGTCAAGTTAATGTTGTGAAAGATCGTGAGAATAAATTCAAAGGATCTAAGATGATCAATTGAAGTCAAATTAGGGTTGATTGATTTGCTGTTTAAATTAAAATAATACTTTGTGCATTTAAATTTGGCAAGTGTTTCCTCTTAAACAGCTGCCCACCTGTGATGGAGAAGGTTGTGGAGGCGTAGCCCAGAGGGATGAACTTGTCCTTGCCACGGCAGTGGTAGATGACCACCTCCATGTTGTAAGAGCCTATGGGCACATTGTCTGTGCCGATGGTGAGAGAAGAGGAGGGCCCGCCTGCCACCTGCCAGTAACGTCCTGGGATCCAAAGCAGCAGTAGTTAGAAAACACAGCAACGGTTATAAAATTTAACTGAATGGCCTGATGATCAAACCTTGAGTTGACAAAGCTCAGAGGAACAGCAGCTGCTTTACTAATCCTTTAAAACCTCTTATCAAAGGAATGATTTCCCAGCGCACACTGCGCACAGCTTGGTCAATACCAGAATGCATTGGGTTATTGTGTTGGCACTTTCTCACATCAATGTCTGTAAATGAAAGAGCTTGTTTTTACCCCATGTCTTCCACACAAACACGTAGTGGGGTTTCCTGTCTGCTGTCCCAGTGAAGGGGGTGCCATCAGGGAAGACACCACTGTACTCTCCTGAATGACCAGAGACCTGGTCGGGGTACACAGCCTGGCCCTGACGGTACTGTGTTCCTGTAGGAGAAGAGGATCACACCCAGTTTAACATAAAAGGTTAGGAACACTAGAAAAAAGATTGTAGGCCTATACGACAAAAAAAAAACTGTGGGGTCGATGGTATGGTATAGTGGTTGAATTTGAAAGGAAAGCTCACCATTGACAGTGCAGTTACGCACCCACACCACCTGTCCATCAGGACGTACTGTCTGGTTTGACGGAAGGCGAAGGTTGATGTTAAAGGTTGCCTTTGAGCCAATCAGTGTGGGTGCATCGTTTTTCACATCGAATGTAACTTCGCCACCTGGTGACAGAGAGTGATAAATACATCAATAGAAAGAGGTAAACATTTCGATAGAAGTTGATTGGTCTATAGAAACGTGCATTAATTGAGAACACACCTGTCCAACAGTCTCTGTATCGGGAGTCCCCATCTTTCCACACTGGATACATTTGTGAGTTCCATGAGCGGTAGCGTGTGAAACGTGTTTTAGGCTCTGAAAAAAGAAAGGGTTGAAGTTTTAGGGTATTTTTTCTCTCGTTCTCCAAATTGAAACAATGTTTTTGTTAATCACACTTTGACATACAGTACCAGTCAAAAGTTTGGACACACCTACTCGTTCAAATGTTTTTCTTTATTTTGACTATTTTCTACATTGTAGAATAATAGTGAAGACATCAAAACTATGAAATAACACACATGGAATCATGTTGTAACCAAAAAAGTGTTACACAAATCAAAAATATATTTGATATTTGATATTCCTCAAAGTAGCCACCCTTTGCCTTGATGACAGCTTTGCACACTCTTGGCATTCTCTCAACCAGCTTCATGAGGAATGCTTTTCCAACAGTCTTGAAGGAGTTCCCACATATACTGAGCACTTGTTGGCTGCTTTTCCTTCACTCTGCAGTCCAACTCATCCCAAACCATCTCAATTGGGTTAAGGTCGGGTGATTGGGGAGGCCAGGTCATCTGATGCAGCACTCCATCACTCTCCTTGGTAAAATATCCCTAACACAGCCTGCTGGTGTGTTTTGGGTCATTGTCCAGTGTCACCAGCAAAGCACCCCACACCATCACACCTCCTCCTCTATACTTCACGGTGGGAACTATACATGCGGAGATCATCCATTCACCTACTCTGCATCTCACAAAGACACGGCGGTTGGAACCAAAGATCTCAAATTTGGACTCATCATTGCTTGTGTTTCTTGGCCCAAGCAAGTCTCTCTTTTTTTTATTGGTAGTGGTTAGTAGTGGTTTCTTTGCAGCAATTAGACCACGAAGGCCTGATTCATGCAGTCTCCTCTGAACAGTTGATGTTGAGATGTGTCTGTTACTTGAACTCTGTGAAGCATTTATTTGGGCTGCAATTTCTGAGGCTGGTAACGCTAATGAACTTATCCTCTGCAGCAGAGGTAACTCTGGGTCTTCCTTTGCTGTGGCGGTCCTCATGAGAGCCAGTTTCATTATAGTGCTTGATGGTTTTTGCGACTGCACTTGAAAAAACATGTCTTAAAGTAATGATGGACTGTCATTTCTCTTTTCTTATTTGAGCTGTTCTTGCCATAATATGGACTTGGTCTTTTACCAAATAGGGTTATCTTCTGCATACCAACCTTACCTTGTCACAACACAACTGATTGGCTCAAATGCATTAAGGAAAGAAATTCCACAAATTAATCAAGGCACACCTGTTAAGGCACTACCTCATGAAGCGGGGTGAGAGAATGACAAGAGTGTGCAAAGCTGTCAACAAGGCTACTTTGAAGAATCTCAAATATAAAATATATTTTGATTCGCTTAACACTTTTTTGGTTACTACATGATTCCATATGTGCTATTTTATAGTTTTGATGTCTCACTATTATTCTACAATGTAGAAAATAGCAGAAATACAGAAAACCCTTGAATGAGTAGGTGTGTCCAAACTTTCGACTGGTACTGTAGTGAACTACTACATTCATATTTATCATATTATTGAGGTTTAATCAGTGATGTAACATCACCAGTGGCAGTGGTTATGGTATTCCCATTAGGCAACAGCAAAAACCCTAAATGTAAATCTGTTTGTAAGACCACTTGGCCAATTGCCAATTGACCACTGCACAATTCAATCTAGTTGTAAATCTGAGGTTGAAAATAGTATTTTATTAAAACATTGCTATTGTCTAGACATTACTCAGGAACAGGATCCTGGCACCCAGAACTCTCTACCTACCGGGCTAATTAATTAGCATTTATTTTACAATGTCCTTTGAGTGAATGTCATACAAAGATCTACTACTCAGACCTGCAATGTGTATAACCATGGCTCAAATGCTTATTGAACATGTTGACACAATTTCTACTTCTCCAAACCTACAGGATCTGACCCCTCCTTCCTGAAAATACAACCATAGCTATTCCATTTTTTTTTTGACCGTATTATATGGTGAAGTGTTCGCTGCCCTGTTGCCTACCCTGGGTAGAGGAAAAGTTATCATAATGATGTTACAGCTTGGCAAATGGGCACAAGATGGTGTGTGGGAAAAGACATTTACTGCCATTTTACTTAAAGAAGCATCAAATATAGTTGTTTGAGGGGGTAGATAGCGGTGGTGGGTAGTTCAGGTATTTCTTTGATGGTTGTGGAAGGGGGAGAGCGAGGTGGAGGTTCCAGGCGAGTCACACGGCCCCTGCAATCCCGGTCAATCCCTTTCATGTGACTGTCAATTGAGCACAGGCAGCCGTAATCCCAAATGCTGGAAGGAGGAGAGCCTCTGTGGAGTTCAGACACCAGGGCGAGCTCACTCTGCTACCACTGTGTGTGTGTTTGTGTGTGCACGTCACACATACGAGTGTGTGCGCACGCGCGAGTGTGTGATATATGACTGAAATCGTGATTATGTATCATAAGGTGCAAATTCAGGATTTAGGAAACCACAACAACTACATTATCTTCTGTTATTATGAGCCCCTTGTATTCCCCTTGGCATAAACAGTACTATCATACAATCCCAGGAACGCATCCTCTAAAATTACTCACTCATAATGACAAGCCATAATATCATTATCATATGCAGTCATTAATCACATAGTCACCCTTCAAACTGATTGCCAATGAAAAGACTGATATCTCCTACCAAGTGAATTACAGCTTGTGGTTTGGTTTGGATATCCATTAAATGCAACACATTGGTAGATAATACTTTGAACCTCATGATTGATAGTGAAACAACAACTTTAGTACTAACGTTTCCTCAGTGAAAAAAACATAGTTATTCTGTTCTATTGTTGAGAGCTGAGAAAATGTTCACCTTACTATTGAAACTACAGGATGCACAGAAGAGTTGTAGGGTTTGGAGATCAACTTGGCATGTGATTGCGCTATTCTTGATTACAAGCATGTAATCTGTGACCCACCCTGTCAGTAGTTAATAGACATGCTATCCTACTGTATATTACACAGTGGTGGAGTTCTTGCTAATGTGAGATTAATGTAGACAAGGCACGCCAAGAACATTTTTTTTGGTCTACAGAATTATTCCCTAAATGTACTTCCAAAATGAATTGCATGATGAGCTCATGTCGAAGCTTAACATGAATTTACTCAGGATCTTCTTAATTCAATTCTCCACACTTTAAAGTTGAACTGGAAAAAATTGTGTTATTTAGAAGATTATACCGGTATAAATGTTGTAATTTCAGACACTGGTGGTCCTGTATATTCACCAAGTATTGAAACGTTTTACTATATACAGATATTTATTGAGTACATATGCAGTGTATTGAGGAGGCAGTAATGCATAGATTATTATTCATCCTTTTCAATGGCAATGCAAAATACAAAGTTCAGGCTTTAAAGCTCAGTTTCTATAAAGACCCTCAGAATAAAGAAAACCATTTAAAAAAACTAAGTTCAAGATATGAGGGAGACCACTTACTCGCCATTACTTATGTTTGTTGAGCTTGTCCAAGTACCATTAGTGTGTAAACAACCATACAATGAACTGTTATTGTTTCTCATTAATAATATGATGATTGACAGATCCTCAGACAAGTTATATCATATGTATTGATTAGTCAAATGTAAGAGTTTTTGGAATACAAAACATGCAATTAGTTTATATTTTGGGAAAATATAGAACAAACATTTCACTACTAAAAGGGATTGTTTGCACAAATGTCATTGCCCAGTGAGAATATTTCCATTATTTCAATTCATTCTACCTCAGCCCCCTCTCCCGTCCAACACTGCACATAACTCAAGAAAGACGGGATGGAGCAACCAGTGTTTGATCAAATAGTAATTTATAAAGTAATTCATATATACTCACTTGCTTCTAAAGCTGCTGATGAGATAGCCAACACCAGTACCGCCAGTAAAGTCCTCATTGTCCGTGGTTGTGTGTCCTTTCTCTGCCCAGTTCCTTACCCTTATCCTAGTCTTAAAAACCCAACAACACACCCAGAGAGACTTGTGGTAGGATTCTGATTCATTATAAAAGAGTCTTGGACCCTTAATTACCATAAACTTGCCTCTCGCATCTGATCTTAGGGAGGCTACAACTCAGCCCCTCCCACTATAATCAACAGTGTGAAGAGACAGACACACTTTATTAGCAATGCTATTATGTTTTCAAATGTTTTATTGGATAATTACAGTAGCTAAAAGGATGAACCTTAATGTAGTGTTACCATCAATCCCCCCAAAATATTTCTACATGTCAGAATGTATTTTTAAAAATGCTATCTTTGCACTGGTGCTTGAAAGAAAGATGAGACATAAAACTCTTTCATTTCTTTTGAAGAATTTAGGAAATGATGTGATTTCGAACATACAATGTTCTCCAACAAGTAAAGAGTGATACTTCTCCAATTTTTACAAGACAGTTGGAACCTTATGGAATTAATGGCTTAGTGGTTGTGGTAGAAAAACGCAATAAATCAAAGTTTATTGGTCGTCTACATATACTACGTATACATTCTGTATACTTCTGGCCCTTTGGACACTGTGTTAACTAACCTCCCGACAAGCTTCAATGCCATATAACTCTCCTTCCGTGGCCTCCAACTGCTCTTAAATACAAGTAAAACTAAATGCATGCTCTTCAATCGATTGCTACCTGCACCTGCCTGCCCGTCCAGCATTACTACTCTGGACGGTTCTGACAGAATATGTGGTCAACTACAAATACCTAGGTGTCTGGTTAGACTGTAAACTCTCCTTCCAGACTCACATAAAACATCTCCAATCCAAAGTTAAATCTAGAATTGGTTTCCTATTTCGCAACAAGGCATCCTTCACTCATGCTGCCAAACATACCCTCGTAAAATTGACCATCTTACCGATCCTCGACTTTGGCGACGTCATTTACAAAATAGCCTCCAACACCCTACTCAACAAATTGGATGCAGTCTATCACAGTGCCATCCGTTTTGTCACCAAAGCCCCATATACTGCGACCTGTACGCTCTCATTGGCTGGCCCTCGCTTCATATTCGTCGCCAAACCCACTGGCTCCAGGTCATCTACAAGACTCTGCTAGGTAAAGTCCCGCCTTATCTCTGCTCGCTGGTCACCATAGCAGCACCCACCAGTATCACGCGTTCCAGCAGGTATATCTCACTTGTCACCCCCAAAGCCAATTCCTCCTTTGGCCGCCTCTCCTTCCAGTTCTCTGCTGCTAATGATTGGAACGAACTACAAAAATCTCTGAAACTGGAAACACTTATCTCCCTCACTAGCTTTAAGCTCCAGCTGTCAGAGCAGCTCACAGATCACTGCACCTATACATATCCAATCTACAAATAGCCCAAACAACTACCTCTTCCCCTACTGTATTTATTTTGCTCCTTTGCACCCCAGTATTTCTACTTTGCACACTCAGCTACAGTCAAATCTACCATTCCAGTGTTTTAATTGCTATATTGTATTTACTTCTCCACCATGGCCTATTTATTGCCTTTACCTCCCTTATCTCACCTCATTTAATCACATTATAGATGTATTTTTCTACTGTATTATTGACTGTATGTTTGTTTTACTCCATGTGTAACTCTGTGTTGTTATATGTGTCGAACTCCTTTGCTTTATCTTGGTCAGGTCGCAGTTGTAAATTAGAATTTGTTCTCAACTTGCCAACCTGGTTAAATAAAGGTGAAATAAATAAAACATATATAGATTTGCCAATTTTACATTTTAGTAATTTAGCAGACGCTCTTATCCAGAACAACTTACAGGAGCAATTGGGTTAAGTGCCTTGCTCAAGGGCACGTCCACAGATTTTTCCCCCATTAGGCTTGGGGATTCGGAACCAGTGACCTTTTGATTACTGTCCCAACACTCTTAACCCACCAGATGTTATTGCAGGTGGAGGAAAATGCTTATGTTTTTAGCTCCAACAGTGCAGTAACGTCTACCAATACAATACATACACAATCCATGAGGATGAGCCATGGCTAGAATACAGTATATACATATAAAGTGGATAAAACAGTTTCTCGGTCCCGGCTTTGATACATCTGTACTGTCTCCGTCTGCTAGATGGTAGCTGGGTGAACAGTTGCTACATGATTCCATATGTGTTATTTCATAGTTTTGATGTCTTCACTATTATTTTACAATGTAAAAAATAGTAAAAATAAAGAAAAAGCCTTGAATGAGTAGGTGTGTCCAAACTTTTGACTGGTACTGTAAATACCTAGAAGTATGCTTTTTAATGCTTTTTAATACTTGTAACATAAGCTTTATGCCTTGTATGCGAATCCATTCATTGTACAATGTTAATTAAATATCTGCCTTTGATATAGACAATTCTCAGACCAGTTCTTGCTAGTCAACGTCAACTCATTGCCTAACACTTACTTGAGTGTATATTTTAATTATCTTTATGTAGTCAGATAAACATTTTAATACGCTAATTGCTTAGTCTTATTACGAGTCACATGTGAGGTATCTATAATATCATATACACGTCAAATATTACTGCACACTATAATATCTCCTATTGTCCACAATCAGAGAGGGAGGAGAGGTGACGTTCTAATCAGGCTCGGGCGGCGAGCAAACCATCCACCAATTCCGATTATTTTAAAGTAGACAAAGGGGACTGTAACAAACTCTGTTTAACAAAATCATGATTCTCTGCAGATATATTGTCCCCGTGCATACAGCCAGTGGGGTTCATCATACATCGTGCGCACAGAAAGAAAGAACTCTCCGGGAAAAACAAAGCTTGAGGGGTATGTCTCATGATTAACAACTCATGGTGTGAATGTAGTAACGTACACGAACTCAAGTCCTTTTTCTCTCCCGATCTGGAATACCTCACCATCGAATGCAGACAGCATTACCTCCTGAGATAATCGTCTTTGGTTATTGTCACTGCCATGTACTTTGCCGTCAAGCAGACACTGTGACAGCTCTAAAGGAACTACACTGGACTTTGCACAAACTGGAAACTGCATATCCTGAGGCCACATTTATTGTAGCTGGGGAATTAAAAAAAGGAAATCTGAGGAAAAGATTCAATTCTACCAACACATCTCCTGTGCTACACGTAGAGAGAACACGCTTGACCATTGTAACTCTCCATTCCGGGATGGCTACAAGGCCCTCTCCCGCCCCCCTTTTGGCAAATCAGATCACGCCTCCATCCTGCTCCTATAGGCAGAAACTTAAACAGGAAACAACCATGGTAAAGACTGTTCAACTTTGTACTGACCAATCGGAATGTATGCTTTAGGATTGTTTTGATCACGCGGACTGGGAAATGTTCTCGGTCGCCTCTGGAAAAGTATTGACGTACACACTAAATGGTTTTGTAAAGAAGTGCATAGAGGATGTTGTTCTTACTGTGACGATTAGAACTTCTTCTTCGCCCGCTTTGAGGAAAACACAGATATGCCGAGGTAGGCCATCACCGCTCACGAGGACTGTATGCTCCCAATCTCTGTGGCTGAAGTGAGTAAGACATTCAAGCGTGATAACCCTCTGGCTTGCAAGGCTGCCGGGCCAGACGGCATCCCATGCCACATCCTAAGAGCATGTGCAGACCAGCTGGCTGGAGTGTTTATGGACATATTCAATCTCTCCCTATCCCAGTCTGTTGTCCCCACTTGCTTCAAGATACCCACCATTGTTCCTGTACCCAAGAAAGTGAAGGTAACTGAACTAAATGCCTATCGCCCCCTAGCACTCACTTCTGTCATCAAGAAGTGCTGAGAGGCTAGTTAAGGGCAATATCACCTAAACTTACACTACAATTTGCATACTGTTGCAACAGATCCACGGACAACGCAATCGCCATTGCACTGCAAACTGCCCAATCCCACCTGGACAAGATGAATACTTATGTGAGAATGCTGTTCATTGACTACAGCTCAGCCTCCAAGCTCATCACTACGCTCAGGGTCGTGGGTCTGAAACCCTCCATGTGAAACTAGGTCCTTGACTTCCTGACGGGCCAACCCCAGGTGGTGAAGGTAAGCAAAACCACCTCTGCCACACTAATTCTCAACACGGGGCCCCCACAGGAGTGTGTTCCCAGCCCTCTCCTGTACATCCATGACTGCATGGTACAATCTAGCATGCAAAGACAATACAGGTAGTATCAAAGCTGGGACAGAGAGAATGAAAAGCATCTTCTATCTCCAAGCCTTCCGACTGTTAAACAGTCATCACTAGCTGGCATCCGCTCGGTACCCTGCCTTGCACTTTAGACACTGTCACTAGCCGGCTACCACCCGGTATTCTACCCTGGACCTTAGAGACTGCTGCCCTATACACACACACACACACACACACACACACACACACACACACACACACACACACACACACACACACACACACACACACACACACACACACACACACACACACACACACACACACACACACACACACACACACACACACATATATATATATATAAAACATTGTGTTGTTTAAGTGTTCCCTTTATTTTTTTGAGCAGTGTATAAATCATTTCAAATGACTTATATTAAGCTAACCAGACAGCACAAATCGTGTTTTTGACATTTACGGATAGCCAGGGAGACACACCAACATTCAGACATAATTTACAAACAAAGTATTTGTGCTTAATGAGTATACCAGATCATAGTCAGTAGACATGACCAGGGCTGTTGTCTTGATAAGTGTGTGAATTAGACTATTTTCCTGTCCTGCTAAGCATTCAAAATGGAATGAGTACTTTTGGGTGTCAGGGCAAATGTATGGAGTAAAAGGTACATTATTGTTATTAGGAATGTAGTGAAGTAAAAGTAAACGGTGTGAAAAATATATATGAAATTAGTAAAGAAGTGTGTAAACATTATTAAAGTGACCAGTGATTTCATGTCTATGTATATAGGGCAGTAGTCTCTAAAGGTGCAGGTTTGAGTAACCTGGTGGTAGCCGGCTAGTGATGGCTATTTAACAGTCTGATGGCCTTGAGATAGAAGCTGTTTTTCAGTCTCTCAGTCCCTGCTTTGATGCACCTGTACTGACCTCGCCTTCTGTATAATAGCGGGGTGAAAAGGCAGTGGCTTTGATGGTTGATGTCCGTGATGATCTTTTTGGCATTCCTGTGACATCGGGTGCTGTAGTGATATGTTGGGCAGACTGCACCACCCTCTGGAGAGCCCTGTGGTTGCCGGCAGTGCAGTTGCCGTACCAGGCAGAGATACAGCCCGATAGGATTCTCTCAACTGTGCATCTGTACAAGTTTGTGAGGGGTTTAGCACTGTTGCACCTTCTTCACCACACTGTCTGTGTGGTTGGACCATTTCAGATTGTCAGTGATGTGTACGCCGATGAACTTGAAGGTTTCCACCTTCTCCACTGCGGTCCCGTCAATGTGGATAGGGGCGTGCTCCCTCTGTTTTTTCCTGAAATCCACAATCAGCTCCTTGATTTTGTTGACGTTGAGGGAGAGTTTGTTTTCCTGGCACCACTCCGCCAGAGCCCTCACCTCCTTGTAGGCTGTCTCATCATGGTTGGTAATCAGGCCTACTATGGTTGTGTCATCTGCAAACTTGATGATTGAGTTGGGGACGTATGTGGTCACTGGGTCATGGGTGAACAGGGAGTACAGGAGGGGGCTGAACACGCACCCTTGTGGGGCCCCTGTGTTGAGGATCAATGAGGTGGAGGTGTTTTCTACCTTCACCACCTGGGGGAGGCCCTTCAGGAAGTCCAGGACCCAGTTGCACAGGGTGGGGGTTAGGAACCAAGGCCCCAAGCTAAATGATGAGCTTGGAGGGTGTTGAAGGCTGAGCTATAGTCAATGAACAGCATTCTTACATGGGTATTTATTTTGTCCAGATGGGATAGGGCAGTGTGCAATGCAAAATGTCTGTGGATGTGTTGAGGAGGTAAGCAAATTGAAGTGGGTCTAGGGTGTCAGGTAAGGTGGAGGTGATATGATCCTTAACTAGCCTCTCAAAGCACTTCACGTGACAGAATGAGTGCTCCCCCCGGGCGATATTCATTTAAATCAGTTACCTTTGCTTTTTTGGGTACGGGAACAATGGTGGACATCTTAAAGCAAGTGGGGACATCCGACTGGGATAGGGAGAGATTGAATATGTCCATAAACACTCCAGCCATCTGGTCTATGCATGCTCTGAGGACGCGACTAGGAATAACGTCTGGACCAGCAGCCTTGCCAGGGTTAACACGCTTAAATGTCTTACTCACGTCGGCCATGGAGAACGAGAGCCCACATTCCTTGAGAGCAGACCATGTCAATGGCACTGTGTTATCCTCAAAGCGGGCGAAGAAGGTGTTTAACTTGTCCGGGAGCAAGATGTCGGTGTCCACGACGTGGCTGGTTTCCCCTTTATTTTATCCATGATCGTCTGTAGACCCTGCCACATACGTCTCGTGTCTGAGACGTCCAATTCTAAGTGAAAAACCTGAATCTTTTACCATTGAATTGCCCTATGGCCTGTGAACAGGCAGGAAGTTCTTTGCTAATGTTGTCTCATGGAGTTGCAAAGGTCAACGGTCACTATAGGAAGTTGAGAATTGAATCACGGTGTGTGTCCCAATAATCTCTCATTTCTACCGAAGTGTACACTTCATGAATTTGAAGGGAATTAACTGGTATATGGAAACTCTATACCCAATGCCTACACCAATCCAATGCTATTAAATGTGTGGGAAGTAGTGAACAACTGTACACTTCAGAAAGAAGGAGCGATTATTGGGACACACCCTTGATATGAAGTCATAGTTATGTATTGGCATTCGTTACTCTCCCCTCCCAGGAAGGGCCATAAAGAAACATACTTTTCGATTTCTTCTGTACTCTTTAATTACTAATTTGACCCTTTCAAGTTTAATCTCTTACTTTTTGCATAATGTGTTTGTTCTAATATTGCAATTGCCATGCATAAGTTGAGTCTTGTTCCTTTGATGATTTGCTCTACACTTGTTTTAAAGACAATTTTCGGCCAGATTCCATGACTCCACCATATGCTCTAACGTCACTCTAACTTCACTTCACTTTTTTTCATGAATATCACTTTTCAAATACGAGCACCATCTATCCTATTCTGACAGATTTCAAACAAATGTAATTTAATGTACTATATGTAATGTCTGTTCCTTATAGGGATGCCTGGAAGAATTGGCTTAGCTGCAATCATGCCTGCCCTGACGTCCGACCTTACAGCTGTGCGTACATGGGAATCACAAGATCAGCGTGTGGGGATGGCAAATCAATAGCATCCTTTTACTCCCCTCTTTCCCCATATTCTCCTTTCAGTGCCATGGGCCTCATACCAATTAAAATGATCTATGCTCGAAGCAATCCACATACGCTGGGAAACACTTGTGCTTGCTTTTTAACGCTTCCGCATTCCAGAACGATTCAGTCAAACAGACTAAGTCATTATTGAACTAATGAGGTAGAAATAAAGGTCTTAATGGTTAAAAACACCACAACTTTGACCAGTGTGACGATTCGTGTGGGAAAACATGGTATTGTGATGACCTTTGATTGACAAGAACAATTACCCGGGGGGGGCAAGGTAGCCTAGTGGTTAGAGTGTTGGACTAGCAAGGTTGCAAGTTCAAATCCCCGAGCTGACAAGGTACAAATCCGTCGTTCTGCCCCTGAACCGGCAGTTAACCCACTGTTCCTAGGCCGTCATTGAAAATAAGAATTTGTTCTTAACTGACTTGCCTAGTTAAATAAAGGTTAAAAAAATAATTAAAACCTATATTTCTAGGAACAGTGGTAATGTGTTTGGCTCTGGACCCCCAAATCACATCTCTCAACTTTGTGCTACTCCAATTGTTTCGGTACAGTATTATCAAAAGTTTTAAAGGTTGAATGAATATATATATATTTTTTATTCAGAAAAATACTGAATGTACTCAAATCAAATTTTATTGGTCACATACACATGGTTAGCAGATGTTAATGCGAGTGTAGCCAAAAGCTTGTGCTTCTAGTTCCAACCATGCAGTAATATCTAACAATCTAACAACTAAACACCATGAAATAAAATAACATGCATGAAACTCAGTATTTACTTAAATCTGGTAAAATGTTTAAACAAATTATTCAGTTGATGTATGGACACACAAAGGCAGGTTGATGTGGAGGCCTCTGCAGCCACAAGTCCTTAAAAAATGTTTTAAAAAAAACTTGAGGTGCATTCAATGGTAAGTCTGTGTGTAGCTGACAGTGACATATGATCTTGCCATTCCAATTGCCTTAGGTTGGTAGTGAGATTTTTCAAGCTGCACAACATGTGACCACTCATGTGCTAACAACATTGCTCACAGAAGCACCTGACCGACCACACTGCACAGCACTAAAAGATACCAACACAGAACACTGACTTAGACAAAACCCACACACAAACTTGATTGAAACTAGCTGTACGGTTATAGTGAGAGAAAAAAAAATCCTCAATTTGAGAGTTCCCTTTTAGTCAGTCAACTTGGTACAACACACATATCGGGACTTCGTGCACTAGCTCCCTCCACTGAAGAACATTAGAATCACGCCTGACAAGGCCAATGAACACAGTGGCTCACCGGAATAGAGATAAAACCAAGGCACGGATTAATTCCTTAAATTCTTCCGCTCTTCATTTTGATCTGAACAGAACATTTTCACGCATTCTTTAAAATAAACATGGAAATATGAAATCTAACTGTCCCACTTAAGGATGGCCTGCCCATCCTTCTGGGCATTGATGCCATTGAAATGAAGGCAAACAAATGATTCATTCTCGGCACATGAAATGTAACTATAGGTAGCTCTCGAGAACCCAAAAGGGGCTTCACAGCTTCCTCTTCGGTTCTCAGCTGAAGGTATGGACCAAAGCTGGCTCCATGTGAACTACAATCCTGTAACTACAAAAACTCTGTTTAAAAGTATGGAAATATTAATAATCCCTACTTGCAATATGATGTTGGAAACATAAAGTCCTCTACTTTCACATCAAAATAATGTAACACTGTTGCAACTGACAGCACTTTTTAGTTGCAACACTATTTTTGTCCTTCTTCCGTTACACACAGGCGTTCGGAGATGCTTCGATAGCTAATTAGAACAGGTGGTCGCCTCTGTCTTATGTACAATCAAACAATCACTGTAACATGGTAATTGTCCCAGACTAGCTACAGAATTGTAACAGGATATTTGATGCTCCACTACCTGTTAAAGTTTAGCTAGTGTAAAGCCTCGGAAGGAATTTTTCTAACCTCTTCTTGGCGCTACTTTCTTCCTTTTTGATTCAGAAGAAAAGTGTCTCTTCTAAAAGTCTGTGTTCAGTTGCAGGTGGTTCTCCAAAAACGAGAGAATATATAAATCCACATTTTGCACCGAGTGAGGAGTTTCTTCAACATTTTACATGCCAGACATCTTGCATTTCTCAATATCTTTGCAGGAACTAGTCATTTTGATGCGACCTGGCCGCGGGTGTCATGCAGGTGAATGAGGACCCAAAAGCGACTTGGCGAAAACAGAGTATTTAATCCAGAATAAACTTTACAAAACAAAAAGCATAATACTACACGTAAAGACGAGAACAGACTGGAGACTTGATCGAGAACTGCAGGTTGCCTCGGGAAGGCACTTGAACCTAGCAGACTCAGACACCTGCTCACCACGCAGCATCTGAGGGAAACACGACACGACAGGGCAAAACATAGACACAGCACGGTGAATTATATATGAGGATCCGACAGGGCAGGTACGGGAAACAAGGAGAGAAATAGGGACTCTAATCAGGGAAAAGGATCGGGAACAGGTGTGGGAAGACTAAATGATGATTAGGGGAATAGGAACAGCTGGGAGCAGGAACGGAACGATAGAGAGAAGAGAGAGCGAGAGAGTGAGAGAGGGAGGGGGAGAGAGAGGGATAGAAAGAGGGAAAGAACCTAATAAGACCAGCAGAGGGAAACGAATAGAATGGGAAGCACAGGGACAAGACATGATAATAAATGACAAAACATGACAGTACCCCCCACTCACCGAGCGCCTCCTGGCGCACTCGAGGAGGAATCCTGGCGGCAACGGAGGAAATCATCAATGAGTGAACGGTCCAGCACGTGCCCCGAGACGGAACCCAACTCCTCTCCTCAGGACCGTAACCCTCCCAATCCACTAAGTATTGGTGACCCCGTCCCCGAGAACGCATGTCCATGATCTTATGTACCTTGTAAATAGGTGCGCTCTCGACAAGGATGGGAGGGGGAGGGAAGACGAACGGGGGTGCGAAGAAAGGGCTTAACACAGGAGACATGGAAGACAGGATGGACGCGACGAAGATGTTGCGGAAGAAGCAGTCGCACAGCGACAGGATTGACGCACCTGGGAGACACGGAACGGACCAATGGCGGAGTCAACTTGAAGCTGTCGTAAGAGGAAGGTTGCGAGTGGAAAGCCACACTCTCTGGCCGCAACAATACCTAGGACTCTTAATCCTGCGTTTATTGGCGGCTCTCACAGTCTGTGCCCTGTAGCGGCAAAGTGCAGACCTCAGCCTCCTCCAGGTGCGCTCACAACGTTGGACAAACGCTTGAGCGGAGGGAACGCTGGACTCGGCAAGCTGGGAAGAGAATAGAGGAGGCTGGTAACCCAGACTACTCTGAAACGGAGATAACCCGGTAGCAGACGAAGGAAGCGAGTTGTGAGCGTATTCTGCCCAGGGGAGCTGTTCTGCCCAAGACGCAGGGTTTCTGAAAGAAAGGCTGCGTAGTATGCGACCAATCGTCTGATTGGCCCTCTCTGCTTGACCGTTAGACTGGGGATGAAACCCGGAAGAGAGACTGACGGACGCACCAATCAAACGACAGAACTCCTCCAAAACTGTGACGTGAATTGCGGGCCTCTGTCTGAAACGGCGTCTAACGGGAGGCCATGAATTCTGAACACATTCTCGATAATGATTTGTGCCGTCTCCTTAGCGGAAGGAAGTTTAGCGAGGGGAATGAAATGTGCCGCCTAGAGAACCTATCGACAACCGTAAGAATCACAGTCTTCCCCGCAGACAAAGGCAGACCGGTAATGAAGTCTAGGGCGATGTGAGACCATGGTCGAGAAGGAATGGGGAGCGGTCTGAGACGACCGGCAGGAGGAGAGTTACCCGACTAGTCTGCGCGCAGTCCGAACAAGCAGCCACGAAACGGGCGTGTCACGCTCCTGAGTCGGCCACCAAAATCGCTGGCGAATAGACGCAAGAGTGCCTCGAACACCGGGATGACCAGCTAACTTGGCAGAGTGAGCCCACTGAAGAACAGCCAGACGAGTGGAAACAGGAACGAAAAGGAGGTTACTAGGACAAGCGCGCGGCGACGCAGTGTGCGTGAGTGCTTGCTTAACCTGTCTTTCAATTCCCCAGACTGTCAACCCGACAACACGCCCATAAGGAAGAATCCCCTCGGGATCAGTAGAAGCCACAGAAGAACTAAACAGACGGGATAAGGCATCAGGCTTGGTGTTCTTGCTACCCGGACGGTAAGAAATCACAAACTTGAAACGAGCGAAAAACAACGCCCAACGAGCTTGACGGGCATTAAGTCGTTTGGCAGAACGGATGTACTCAAGGTTCTTATGGTCTGTCCAAACGACAAAAGGAACGGTCGCCCCCTCCAACCACTGTCGCCATTCGCCTAGGGCTAAGCGGATGGCGAGCAGTTCACGGTTACCCACATCATAGTTGCGCTCAGATGGCGACAGGCGATGAGAAAAATAAGCGCAAGGATGAACCTTATCGTCAGACTGGAAGCGCTGGGATAGAATGGCTCCCACGCCACCTCTGGCCAACCTCGACAATGAATTGTCTAGTGACGTCAGGAGTAACGAGGATAGGAGCGGACGTAAAACGTTCTTTTAGAAGATCAAAAGCTCCCTGGGCGGTGGGACCACTTAAAACACGTCTTGACAGAAGTAAGAGCTGTGAGAGGGGCAGCAACTTGACCGAAATTACGAATGAAACGCCGATAGAAATTAGCGAAACCTAAAAAGCGCTGCAACTCGACACGTGACCTTGGAACGGGCCAATCACTGACAGCTTGGACCTTAGCGGAATCCATCTGAATGCCTTCAGCGGAAATAACGGAACCGAGAAAAGTAACGGAGGAGACATGAAAAGAGCACTTCTCAGCCTTTACGTAGAGACAATTCTCTAAAAGGCGCTGTAGAACACGTCGAACGTGCTGAACATGAATCTCGAGTGACGGTGAAAAAATCAGGATATCGTCAAGATAGACAAAAACAAAGATGTTCAGCATGTCTCTCAGAACATCATTAACTAATGCCTGAAAAACAGCTGGCGCATTGGCGAGACCAAACGGCAGAACCCGGTACTCAAAATGCCCTAACGGAGTGTTCCGTTTTCCAGCCCCTCTCTGATGCGCACGAGATGGTAAGCGTTACGAAGGTCCAACTTAGTAAAGCACCTGGCTCCCTGCAGAATCTCGAAGGCTGATGACATAAGGGGAAGCGGATAACGATTCTTAACCGTTATGTCATTCAGCTCCTCGATAATCCACGCAGGGGCGCAGAGTACCGTCCTTCTTCTTAACAAAAAGAACCCCGCCCCGGCCGGAGAGGAAGAAGGCACTATGGTACCGGCTCAAGAGACACAGATAAATAATCCTCGAGAGCCTTACGTTCGGGAGCCGACAGAGAGTATAGTCTACCCCGAGGAGGAGTGGTCCCCGGAAGGAGATCAATACTACAATCATACGACCGGTGAGGAGGAAGGGAGTTGGCTCGGGACCGACTGAAGACCGTGCGCAGATCATGATATTCCTCCGGCACTCCTGTCAAATCGCCAGGTTCCTCCTGAGAAGTGGGGACAGAAGAAATGGGAGGGATGGCAGACATTAAGCACTTCACATGACAAGATACGTTCCAGGATAGGATAGAATTACAAGACCAATTAATAGAAGGATTATGACATACTAGCCAGGGATGACCCAAAACAACAGGTGTGAAAGGTGAACGAAAAATCAAAAGAAATAGTCTCACTGTGGTTACCAGATACTGTGAGAGTTAAAGGTAGTGTTTCAAATCTGATACTGGGAAGATGACTACCATCTAAGGCAAACATGGGCGTAGGCTTGTCTAACTGTCTGAAAGGAATGTTATGTTTCCGAACCCATGCTTCGTCCATGAAACAACCCTCAGCCCCAGAGTCAATCAAGGCACTGCATGTAGCACCCGAACCGGTCCAGCGTAGATGGACCGACATAGTAGTACAAGATCTAGATGAAGAGACCTGAGTAGTAGCGCTCACCAGTAGCCCTCCGCTTACTGATGGGCTCTGGCCTCTTACTGGACATGAATTAACAAAATGTCCATCAAATCCGCAATAGAGGCACAGGCGGTTGGTGATCCTCCGTTCCCTCTCCTTAGTCGAGATGCGAATCCCTCCCAGCTGCATGGGCTCAGTCTCAGAGCCAGAGGAGGGAGATGGTTGCGATGCGGAGCAGGGAAACACCGTTGATGCGAGCTCTCTTCCACGAGCCTGGTGACGAAGATCTACCCGTCGTTCTATGCGGATGGCGAGAGCAATCAAAGAGTCCACACTGGAAGGAACCTCCCGAGAGAGAATCTCATCTTTGACCACTGTGTGGAGTCCCTCCAGAAAACGAGCGAGCAGCGCCGGCTCGTTCCAGTCACTAGAGGCAGCAAGAGTACGAAACTCTATAGAGTAATCCGTTATGGATCGATCACCTTGGCATAGGGAAGCCAGGACCCTAGAAGCCTCCCCACCAAAAACTGAACGGTCAAAAACCCGAATCATCTCCTCTTTAAAGTTCTGGTAATTGTTAGAACAATCAGCCCTTGCCTCCCAGATAGCTGTGCCCCACTCTCGGGCCCGGCCAGTAAGGAGTGAAATGACGTAAGCAACCCGAGCTCTCTCTAGAGTATGTGTTGGGTTGGAGAGAGAACACAATCTCACACTGGGTGAGAAAGGAGCGGCACTCAGTGGGCTGCCCGGAGTAGCAAGGTGGGTTATTAACCCTAGGTTCTGGAGACTCGGCAGGCCAGGAAGTAACAGGTGGCACGAGACGAAGACTCTGGAACTGTCCAGAGAGGTCGGAAACCTGAGCGGCCAGGCTCTCCACGGCATGGCGAGCAGCAGACAATTCCTGCTCGTGTCTGCCGAGCATGGCTCCTTGATCTCGACGGCAGTGTTACGAGCGTCTGTAGTCGCTGGGTCCATTCCTTGGTCGGATCCTTCTGTCATGCAGGTGAATGAGGACCCAAAAGCGACTTGGCGAAAACAGAGTATTTAATCCAGAATAAACTTTACAAAACAAAAAGCATAATACTACACGTAAAGACGAGAACAGACTGGAGACTTGATCGAGAACTGCAGGTTGCCTCGGGAAGGCACTTGAACCTAGCAGACTCAGACACCTGCTCACCACGCAGCATCTGAGGGAAACACGACACGACAGGGCAAAACATAGACACAGCACGGTGAATTATATATGAGGATCCGACAGGGCAGGTACGGGAAACAAGGAGAGAAATAGGGACTCTAATCAGGGAAAAGGATCGGGAACAGGTGTGGGAAGACTAAATGATGATTAGGGGAATAGGAACAGCTGGGAGCAGGAACGGAACGATAGAGAGAAGAGAGAGCGAGAGAGTGAGAGAGGGAGGGGGAGAGAGAGGGATAGAAAGAGGGAAAGAACCTAATAAGACCAGCAGAGGGAAACGAATAGAATGGGAAGCACAGGGACAAGACATGATAATAAATGACAAAACATGACAGCGGGCATGTGTAGAAGATGACAAAGCGTTACACAGTGTAACGGTTTTCTTGTGGTGAAGGAGAGGCGGACCAAAACGCAGAGTGGTGGTTATTCATGGTTCTTTAATATAGACACTAGACATGAATAAACTAACAAAACAAGAAATGTGGAAAAAAACAAAACAGCCCTATCTGGTGCAAACACAGAGACAGGAACAATCACCCACAAAACCCAACACCAAACAGGCTACCTAAATATGGTTCCCAATCAGAGACAATGACTAACACCTGCCTCTGATTGAGAACCATATCAGGCCAGACATAGATATAGACAAACAAGACATCCAACATAGAATGCCCACTCAGATCACACCCTGACCAAAGCAGATCACACCCTGACCAAAACATAGAAACATACAAAGCAAACTATGGTCAGGGTGTGACAGTACCCCCCCCAAGGTGCGGACTCCGGCCGCAAAACCTGAACCTAATGGGGAGGGTCTGGGTGAGCATCTGTCCGCGGTGGTGGCTCTGGTGCTGGACGTGGCCCCCACTTCACCATAGTCTTAGTCCGCCACCTTGTCCGCTTCCGTGGCCTCCTAACCACGGCGACCCTACTAAATGACCCCACTGGACTGAGGGGCAGCTCGGGACAGAGGGGCGGCAGCTTGGGACAGAGGGGCAGCAGCTCGGGACAGAGGGGTGGCAGCTCGGGACAGAGGGGCGGCAGCTCGGGACAGAGGTGCGGAAGCTCGGGACAGAGGGGTGGAAGCTCGGGACAGAGGGGCGGAAGCTCGGGACAGAGGGGCGGAAGCTCGGGCTGAGGGGCTCTGGCGCCTCGGGGCTCTGGCGGCACTGGCGGCCCCTGGCAGACTGGCGGCACTGGCGGCCCCTGGCTGACTGGCGGCACTGGCGGCCCCTGGCTGACTGGCGGCACTGGCGGCCCCTGGCAGACTGGCGGCACTGGCGGCCCCTGGCAGACTGGCGGCACTGGCGGCCCCTGGCAGACTGGCGGCACTGGCGGCGCCGGGCAGACTGGCGACTCAGGCGGCGCCGGGCAGACTGGCGACTCAGGCGGCGCCGGGCAGACGGGTAGCTCAGATGGCGCCGGGCAGATGGGTAGTTCAGATGGCGCTGGGCAGACGGGTAGCTCAGATGGCGCTGGGCAGACGGGAAGCTCCGGCAACGCTGGAGAGGAAGGCTCTGGCAGCGCTGGACTGAGTAGCTCTGGCGCCTCTGGAATGAGGGGCTCTAGCGCCTCTGGACTGAGGGGCGGGAGCTCTGGCAGCGCCGAACAGGCAGGAGACTCCGGCTGCGCTGGAGAGAAGGAAGGCTCTAGCAGCGCTGGACTGAGTATCTATGGCGCCTCTGGAATGAAGGGCTCTAGCGCCTCTGGACTGAGGGGTGGGAGCTCTGGCAGCGCCGAACAGGCGGGAGACTCCGGCAGCGCTGGAGAGGAGGAAGGCTCCGGCAGCACTGGACAGGCGGGAGCACCTGCCCGGTCTCTCTCGCCCCCCGGTAAGCACAGGATGTTGGCGCGGTCTCCTACCTGGCTTCGACACACTTCCTGTGTGCCCCCTCCAATACATTTTTGGGGCTGACTCTCGGGCTTCCATCCACGCCGCCCTGCTGCGTCCTCATACCAGCGCCTCTCCGCCTTTCCGCCTCCAGCTCTTCTTTGGGGCGACAATATTCTCCTGGCTGTGCCCAGGGTCCCTTTCCGTCCAATTCTTCCTCCCATGTCCATTCCTCCTCGCCCTCCTCCTGCTGCCTCTTCTCCTGCTGCACCTTGGGGCGGCGACACTCCCCTGGCTTTGCCCAGGGTCCTCTCCCGATCGTTGATTTCTTCCCAAGTCCAGAAGTCTTTATCGCACTGCTCCTGCTGCTGCCCGTTACCACGCCGCTTGGTCCTGTTGTGGTGGGTGATTCTGTAACGGTTTTCTTGTGGTGAAGGAGAGGCGGACCAAAACGCAGCGTGGTGGTTATTCATGGTTCTTTGACCAAACAAAACATAGAAACATACAAAGCAAACTATGGTCAGGGTGTGACACACAGTGTGATCAAAACAAAGATCTTCACACATGCAAGAGGCATTTCTCAGTCGATACAAAACGTGGATGTAATATCTTTCTGAATATTCTCAGTATTTTTGGAGAACCACCTGCAACTGGACATTTAGAAGAGACAGGTAAGTTGAAAAATTCCTCCCAGCAGTTTACATTAGCTAAGCTAAAACGGGTAATGGAGCATCACATATCCCTTTACAATTCTGTAGCTAGGCCAAGAGTTAGTTCTGGGATACATATTGCCCGGAAAAACTCCAGGTCTTGACGGTCCTCTCTCTCTATATCACTCACACACAAACTAAACAAAGGCTGGTTCACTCTGGGATCAGAGAGCAGAGTGGAAGACTGATAAACCCCTGAGGAATGTCAGGAATTTGAACACAATCAGGATCAAATCAACAGGAAAAAGGGTTTGACTTTCCAAAAGTAACCTTTCTAGAAAACATAAAATGTTGTTTGATTATTGGAATGGTGTTGAGTATGAAAGTTTCATTCATTTTTTCTTAGGGGGTAGATGAGCTTTAACCCTCCTTTTGTGTTAGTTTCATGTTAATTAATACTGTGTTCCCGGTCCAAAATGACAGCCCCATTATAGCTGATTATAAATCCATAATAATACATATATTATCACCTAATGTTGTGTTAGATCTTTTTATCAACTTAAGTTCTTGTGAACATTACACGTTTTGAACTTCTATTTGCTATTTATGGCCTGTAGGCCTCATTGACCGGAGCTCATACAATTCGTTTTTGAGTAAAAAATGCATAATGTATGGATTATTTTGACTATAAAAAATACTCAGATTAAACCTATTGTGCTATTTATCACAGACTACTTTGTGTCAAAGTTTAACAAGGACGCTCTCCTCCTCACCAGTGTCATGATCAAAGATATGTTCAAGAGCCTCACATATAGTATATCGTTTGGTCATTGTGCTGCCACAGAATTAATTGTGAGCAAGGCCTCAAAAAAGCTTTATATACCAGAGCTGCGAGAAAAGTTCTATATATTATTGAAACAATGTTGCGATTGTTTGTGAGAATGCCAACAGGTGTGGTTCCTGTGGGGAAAGATTATATTGGGGAAAGGTTCCCGTGGGGGTTGCCATGGAAGCCAAGAAGGGGAGTGAGGTGTGTGTGTGCTCAAACACACACATGCATGTGGGGGTCTGGGAGAGGAAGTGTGTCCATCTGATGAATGGGCATGTGCTTGAACTCAATTTTATACACTAATTGTAGTCTCACCCATTCATTTCTAATGACCGGAAAACAGCACAGGTGTACAAAAGTTAAATAAAACACCCAAAATGTAATAAAATCATCAAAATGTATTTTGTGTGTTCAGATGCCCTGTGTGGACAAAGTCATGGAACCTTATGATTAAGATTAAAGATGAAATGAAGTACATTGGGAGGCGCACAGATTAAATTAAGTACATTGGGAGGCGCACAATTGGTCCCGCATCATCCGGGTTAGGGTTTGGCCGAGGTAGGCCATCATTGTAAATAAGAATGAATTCTTAACGGACTTGGCTAGTTAAATACGAGTTTAAATAAAAAATAAAAACTAGTGAACAACCACACTTAGGCTTCTACTTCCAGCTCATACAATCTATATATATTTTATAGGTTCAGTCTATTTGACAAAAGTTATATTTTGTTTGTTTTTACTCCTGTCCTTCCTCTAACCTCAACCCCTCCCATCTATTTCTTTCACAAAAGTTCAGAACCTACATACATTTTATGGACACAGTTATCTTGTCGTTATTATTCCCACCCTTCAGCTCTATTCAACCCCTCCCATCTATCTCTTAACACCATCCATATTGGATTTTCATTTGCCATATATTTTTCAACTGTGCTGTGCTGTTTCACAAAAGTTCTGAACCTTTCTATTCTCACAATTTCTACAGGTTGTAAATGTATTTTTTTTTTCTAAAAGTATTATTATATTATTGATCTGTTGACTATGACTTTTCAGATCACCCAATAGTGCTATCTGCAGAGTTTGTATGAAAGTCTTAATGAGATAATAATGAAACAACACTGTCACACTAGCTAGGTTCCCATCCAATTGGCGACAGATATTCACCAGTGGTGTTTCCACCAAATGGAGTTGATGCAAGATAAAAAAATCAGTGCGTGATGAAGTGAAACACACAAAATCAGTGCGTGATGACGTAGTGCACACAACATGTACTTTTTCAATTAAATGTTCATGTACATTCTAAAATTATACATGTTTCCATTGCATTTTCAACTATACTTATAGTTTTGTCACAAAAACGACTGCGTTAAATAGAAAATGTGCACCTGCGCTCTAATCAACAGCTCCCAAATAGTGCGAGAAGTCTGTATGGAGGGGCTAAACTACATGATGAGATTATTATGGATATGAAAAATAATATTTTTATTTGTCAAACGGCAGTCAAACATTGATCATCATGTCACCAGAATAAGACCCTCGATATTTATTGAGGGTCCTTCTGTAGCTCAGTTGGTAGAGCATGGCGCTTGTAACGCCAGGGTAGTGTGTTCGATCCCCGGGACCACCCATACGTAGAATGTATGCACCATGACTGTAAGTCGCTTTGGATAAAAGCGTCTGCTAAATGGCATATATTATATATTATTGGAAAGGAGCATCTAGGTCACCGTGCACTTTCACCACCCTGTGAAGTTCATAATTTATTTAATCTGTAGCATAATAAACTGCACTGTTTTCCCGAGTCATAGTGGGAGGACCACACACCATATCATCATGTGACTCCAAGTTTAGTTCGATATGATGGTTGTTATATCAATATAAAGGCGTTTCCACTGCCATTAATTTTACCGGCACAAAAAGATCCCACCAGGTTAAATGACCAAATTCATTATCTGTCGGCATTTATAACATTGTACCAAAACGTCCTGTTTCCATCACAGCTGTCGTGATTTTTTTGCATATGGTATGACTTTACTCGCATAAAAACACAACGAATGGAAACGTGGTTACAGTAACCTGAGAGAGCAAGAGGAGGGATCACTATTTACCATTTCAAATGGAATGATGACATAGGCATCAGCCAAATGTAGGACACAGAGTTTACAGTCTTTAAATAAGAGTATATTGTTAGCTACTTAATTGAATTCAATAATTTACAAATCTCTGGAGGGAAGATCAACATTTGAATATCAACAGAACCGGTGCGATTATAAGCGCCTCAAATTTGAACCTTTCACAAAAACGCGACTGCCAGAGAAGCTTTCCTAAAGCTAAAATCCATGTACCACCCATTCTGCGTTTGTTTCTATGCTGAATGGGCGCGTCAGTCATATTATTATTAAATGTTTTTAACCATTGGGCTGTCTGTCATATTATTATTAAATGTTTTTAACCATTGGGCTGTCAGTCATATTATTATTAAATGTTTTTAACCATTGGGCTGTCAGTGATTGGTCGTATATTGAAAAGGTTCGCGTCGCTGTCGTTCTTCCGGGGCGTGGCATAAACAACGCGGGACCTGTTACTTTTGTTTTGAGTGGAAAGTGTTACTACTATAGAGTTACACCCGGCTCAATTGATCCCTTTTATTGTGGAATTTTATTTTTTTACAGTCTATGGATAATCCTGATGTGTTCCCGCTACAAGTTACCCCCCTCCCCTCATAATTTACCTAGTTAGCATGCTTACGTTAGTTTGAAGTTGAGTTAACGGTTTTCTTTGTTTAAAAAATCACAACGGTTTGAAACGTTAGCCAAACGGAATTCGTGTGACATGGAATTATTTCAGAAAGTGGAAAAGATTGGAGAAGGGACGTACGGGGTGGTGTACAAGGCAAAGAACAAAGTCACGGGAGAGACTGTTGCACTCAAGAAAATCAGACTCGACACGTAAGTGGTGTCTGACTGAAAATTAGCTGGCTACCGAAGTGTCGTTAGCCATCTAACGTTAATTGTAGCCCGGTCAAGCAGCTGACTTGACTCCTCACAGTAACATTAGTCCGGATGTGACTATGCTTTCCATTTCCACAGTTGCTTGCTCCTAGCTAACCTTGTTAACTATGTCGCTACCCTAGCTAGTTATTTGACCTGAATTGATAACCATTGAGTCTTGAAAGTAGGTAACGTAAGTATAGTTAATAACTAGCGAACTCTTAAGCTTGAGTTCTACATCTGTCTGAAATTTGCGTTTGAATCAGGGTTCTACTAGCCTGAACATTGAGTAAAATGATAGCTACATAGCTACTTTACCGGTTTATTATTTTTTATCTGCATCAACTCCATTTGGTGGAAACACCACTGGTGAAAATATGTCGCCAATTGGATGGGAACCTATAGCTACATTACCGATTGATATTTTTGGCGGTAGGAATGTGAGTCAAACGTCGAGTTTCCAGGCTGGCTAGCTATATAGCTTTGCATGACAAACAAGTCACTGTAATGACAGCTACTGGCACTGCTATAAAATGGCATTGGTCACATTTATTTTTATTTATTTTATTTAACCTTTATTTAACTAGGAAAGTCAGTTAAAGAACAAATTCGTATTTACAATTACTGTCTATCAAAAGGCCTCCTGCGGGGACGGGGGCCTGGGATTAAAAAGATAAATGCAATATAAATGGACACATGGACATCTCATAAAAAGATTCAGCCAAAGATGATTCAGCAAGCTAGAAGCAGGAAGGAATCACGTCTATATATATATATATATATATTTTTTTTTTTTAAATGTCAAATTACGATCAAACAAGAATATTGGATTTCTAGTAAAAATATATTTCATTTGTGGACAGATTTCAAATATTAGTTTCTCAGTATATATCATTTACCAGAGAGAATGAAGAAATGTACGACTAATTCAGTAGTTTTGTTTTCATTTAAATAATAACATCTTTAATTGAAAATACATGGGTCTTATTTGGTATTTTATTAGGATCCCCATTAGCTGTTGCAAAAGCAGCAGCTACTCTTCCTGGGGTCCACATGAAACATGATGTAATACAGAACATCAAGAGACAAGGACAGAACTACATACAGCCTACAAATCAATGCAAACACAACTACCTAGGTCAAATAGGGGAGAGGCGTTGTGTCGTGAAGTGTTGCTTTATCTTTAAAAAATAAATTAAACCAGGTTTGGTGTTTGTTTGAGCAATATGAGATGGAAGTTCCATGCATTAAGGGCTCTATATAATACTGTACAATTGTTCTGGATTTGGGGACTGTGAAAATACCCCTTGTGGCATGTCTGGTCTTATTACTTAAAATTACAAATATTATCTCGCTCCAAAATAACTGTCACACTCAAAAGTGTATAACAGTTTCCCCTTATCACAGAAGAGGCATATGTCCTCTAAGTCCTTGAATTTAGGCAAGTTATTGCAATCCCATTGGAATCACATCTATACTGAACAAAAATATAAATGCAACATGCATCAATAAAATAAATCTGAGTTACAGTTCATATGAAGAAATCATTCAATTGAAATTAATTAATTGGGCCCTAATCTAGCTATGGGCCTCCAGATTTCATCACGGGGTCTCCCGAGTGGCACAGCGGTCTAAGGCACTGCATCACAGTGCTTGAGGTGTCACTACAGATCCGGATTCGATCCCAGGCTGTGTCGCAGCGGTCCGCAACTGGGAGACCCATGAGGCGGCGCACAATTGGCCCAGCGTCGTCCGGGTAAGAGGAGGGTTTGGCCGGCCGGGATGTCCTTGTCCCATCGCACTCTAGCAACTCGTGGCGGGCCCAGGCGCATGCATGCTGACACGCTCGCCAGTTGTACGGTGTTTCCTCCGACACATTGGTGCAGCTGGCTTCCGGGTTAAGCGAGTAGTGTCTCAAGATGCAGTGCGGCCTGGCAGGGTCGTGTTTCGGGGACGACCTTCGCCTCTCCTGAGTCCGTACGGGAGTTGCAGTGATGGGACAAGACTGTAACTACCAATTGGATATCATGAAATTGGGGAGAAAAAGTAATACTAATAAGAATACAGCATTTTATGCATTCAAATTGCCATCGATAAAGAGTAATTGTGTTCGTTGTCCGTAGCTTATGCCTGCCCATGCAATAACCCCACTGCCGCCATGGGGCACTCTGTTCAAAGTTGACATCGGCAAACCACTTTCCCACATGACGCCATACACATGGTCTGTGGTTGTGATGCACTGCCAAACTTTCTAAAACGACAATGGAGGCGACTTATGGTAGAGAAATTAACATTCAATCCTCTGGCAACAGCTCTGGTGGACATTCCTGCACTCACCATGCAAGCGCTCTCAATTTGAGACATCCGTGGCATTGTGTTGTGACAACTGCACATTGTAGGGGCCATTTATTGTCCCTAGCAGAAGCTGTACCTGTGTAATGATCATGCTGTGTAATCCGCTTCTTGATATGCCACACCTGTCAGGTGGATAGATTATCTTGACAAGGGAGAAATGCTAACTAACAGGGATGTAACCAAATTTGTGAACAATTTGAGAGAAATACACTTTTGTGGGTATGGAACATTTCTGGTATCTTTTATTTCAGCTCCTGGCTCGCAGTCTGCGTTCTAATTCATCCCAAAGGTGTTCAACAGGGTTGAGGTCAGAGCTCTGTGCAGGCCAGTCAAGTTCTTCCACACCGATCTCGACAAACCTTTTCTTTATGGACCTTGCTTTGTGCATGGGGGAATTGTCATGCTGAAACAGGAAAGGGCCTTCCCTAAACTGTTGCCACAGAGCAGGTAACGTCTCCTGGCATCCGCCAAGCCCAGATTCGTCCATTGAACTGCCAGACGGTGAAGCGTGATTCATCACTAGAGTCCAATGGCGGCGAGCTTTAAAACTTCAGCCGACGCTTGGCATTGTGCATGGTGATCTTAGGCTTGTGTGTGGCTGCCTGACGAACAGTACTTGTGCTAACGTTGCTTCCAAAGACAGTTTGAAACTCGATAGTAAGTGTTGCAACTGAGGACAGACAATTCTTATGCTCTACGTGCTTCAGCACTTGGTGGTCCTGTTCTGTGAGCTTGTGTGGCCTACCATTACGCCACTGAGCCGTTGATGCTCCTAGACATTTCCACTAGAGGTCGACCGATTAATCGGAATGGGCGATTAATTAGGGCCGATTTCAAGTTTTCATAACAATCGAAAATCTGTATTTTTGGACACAGATTTTGATGATAAAAATAAATATATTATTATTACTATATATATATTTTTTACACCTTTTATTTAATCTTTATTTAACTAGGCAAGTCAGTTAAGAACACATTCTTATTTTCAATGACTGCCTAGGAACGAACGGTGGGTTAACTCCCTCGTTCAGGCGCAGAACGACAGATTTTCACATTGTCAGCTCGGGGGATCCCATCTTGCAACCGTACAGCTAGTCCTTGTGCACTCCACAAGGAGACTGCCTGTTACGCGAATGCAGTAAGCCAAGGTAAGTTGCTAGCTAGCATTAAACTTATCTTATATAAAACAATCAATCATAATCACTAGTTAACTACACATGGTTGATGATATTACTAGATATTATCCAGCGTGTCCTGCGTTGCATATAATCTGACTGAGCATACAAGTATTTAATTATCTGACTGAGCGGTGGTAGGCAGAAGCAGGCACGTAAACATTCATTCAAACAGCACTTTAAAAAAAAACTCTGTTTATTAAGTTTTACACACACACACACACACACACACACACACACACACACACACACACACACACACACACACACACACACACACACACACACACACACACACACACACACACACACACACACACACACACACACACACACACACACACACACACACACACACACACACACACACAAGACAACACAAAGCAATATAAATAATATACTCAACTAGAAAAAAAATACGAATAAAAAATTGCTTTAAAGATACCATACTTTAGACAAGTTAAACACACCAGGCAGAAGGCTACAAATGTTAAAGGGCAATCTATAGTACAGGGACAGAGCAAACACCTCACCATTGTTCCTGTAAACAGTCAAGGGATAAGGGTGGAGAAATGCAACCACTCACAGACAGTCATGGCCACAGACCGACCATTCACTGGACCAAAAATAACGTTTACAATGCTTTAAAATAAATAACAAAATAGAATGATTATTCATGTAGGCGTGAACAAAATGTAAAAATAACTGGGAAAAACAAGCTCACATTTCAGTCTCTGCTCAGGCAAGATGAACAAGGCATCTGTGGGTCACAATCAATAAGCACATGGACCTTAATGCCCCCCCAGCAAAAACACAGAGAGAAGCTCCCCCCAACCCTTAAGTCACAGGGGGGTCAAATACAGACTTATTTTAGTTTTAAATGCAATGCCATCAGAGGATGGACTGTTTAAAGTAAGACCGGAATGGAGCCCAAGCCTCATTAAACAGTTTGGGGTTCCCACGTGAATTGAATTGAGTTTCAGAGAGCACAACACATCTCTCACCCAATATTTATAAGATGGGGGAGCTGCCATCTTCCAGTTCTGTAGTATTAGCCGTCTAGCTAAAAGAGTTGTATAAGCAACAGTGTACGACTGGATTCTTGATAGGGGGGTACCCATGGGCAGTACTCCAAAAAGGGCTGTAAGGGGAGCCGGATCTATAACAGTGTCATATATATCAGAGAAACATTTAAATATTAATTCCCAGAAACCTGACAGTTTATGACAGCCCCAAAACATATGCAACAATGTGGCTGGTTCCACTTTACATCTGACACAGGTAGGATCAAAATCAGAGAATATTCTTCCAAGTTTGGCCCCCGACCAGTGGATACGGTGAACCATCTTGAATTGAATGAGGCTGTGTCTAGTGCTAAAAGAGGACGAGTGCACCCTGTGCAGCACAGATTCCCAGGCATCTTCCCCAAGTTCCTCCCCCAAATGCTTTTCCCATTGAGTCTTTAAAGGCACCAAAGAAGGGTTCTGTAAGTCATGAATGATTACATATACATCTGAAATTGCGCCCCTAGGAAGCTTGTTCAACTCCAAGATGCTCTCTATAGCTGTATTCGCAGGCCTATTGGGAAATCCAGGTGTGTTAGCTCTGACAAAGTTTCTAGTCTGGAGATAGCGGAAAAGGTGGGATTGGGGGAGATTGAACTTTTCCTGCAGCTGAGAAAAAGAGGCAAATGTATCATCAAAGAATAATTGGGCTAGCGTGGAGAGGCCTAGTGAGTGCCAAATGCCAAAAGCCCCATCATTCAAAGATGGAGGAAATAAAATGTTCTGATTGATTGGGCCTAATAGAGAAATGCCTCGGAGGCTAAAGGCTAAACGGAACTGATTCTAAATTTTAAGAGACTGCTTTACAATTGGGTTGACACCTTTTGCCTAGGGACACTGGGAGAGACGAGCACAACACAGAGGAAAGTGCTACAGGTTTACACGATTCAGACTCCATCTGGACCCAGAGTGGTCTAGGGCCAGTAGGATCAGTCTGCAGCCAGTACAGAAGGGCTCTGAAATTTGCAGCCAAGTAGTATGTCTGAAAATTTGGTAGAGCTAAACCCCCCAATGACCTAGGCTTCTGTAAATGTTTTCTACCAATCCGTGGTACCTTGCCATCCCAAATAAAATGCATGAATGTTTGATCCAGTGAAAAAAAAAAAAGAAATGGAATAAAAATGGGTAAACATTGAAAGAAATATAAAAATTTGGGCAACACATTAATTTGAATGACATTAATCCTTCCGATAAGAGAAAGGGGTAGGGAATTCCAAAAAGTAAAAGATTGTTTCAAACTGTCTGCTAGAGCAACAAAGTTTTCCTGAAACAAATTTGAATATTTCCGTGTCACTTTTACTCCCATGTAGGTGAATTGATCCCGGACAATCCTAAACTGAGAACTTGTAAAAGAGCACTTTAAAGCAGCCTTGTTTACCGGAAAAAGCTCAGTCTTGCCTAGATTCAGCTTGTACCCTGAGATTGATCCAAACTTTTTAAGAACAGATAGGGCACGTGGCAATGAGGTATCAGGGTTGGAGATAAACAAAATGAGGTCGTCAGCATATTGCGAGACTTTCTGCTCCCAGCCCGCCCTGATTATACCTTGAATGGCATCATTAGAGCGTAGTGCAATGGTGAGAGTCTCGATTGCCAAAGCAAACAACAAGGGGGAGAGTGGACAACCCTGTCTGGATCCGCGGTGCAAGGGAAAATAGTCAGAGGACAAGTTATTAGTCCGTACCGAAGCCATGGGGGAAAAAATAAATAATCTTTATCCACGCAATGAGTTTGGGGCCAAAGCCAAATCTATAAAGGGCAGCTGTTAGGTAATCCCACTCAACGTGGTCAAACGCTTTTTCGGCATCAAGTGAGACCACCACCTCCTGGTCCCCCGACGCTGGGGAGTACAGTATATTCATAAGGCGCCTAATATTGAAAAATAAATGCCTATTTCTCACAAAGCCAGTCTGGTCAGAGTGTATTACTTGGTGCAGCAAGCCTTCCATGCGGATGGCTAAAATCTTTGCCAGGATTTTGTAATCACAGTTTAAAAGCGAGATTGGGCGATAGAATCCACATTCCAGGGGGTCTTTATTTTTCTTTAATAGTAATGAAATTGAAGCCTGATAAAGACTAGGCAGTAGCTTTGAAGTATTAAGGCATTCTGCAAATAGTCGAGACAAGAATGGGCAAAGCAGACCAGAAAACGTCCTGTAAAATTCGGTTGGAAAACTGGTAATTTACCACTTTTCATTGCGGACACTGCTGTTGCAATCTCCTCAAGCGTATATTCTTCTTCTAGACAGTCATGGGAGTCTGTATCAATTGAAGGCATATTCAAGCCATTAAAGGAGTCAATCAGCAAAGGTTCTTGAGGGGATTCAGAGGTGTATAGCGCAGAGTAAAATTGTTTAAATTGATCATTGAGCTCTTTATGTATAACTGTGATGGCACCAGACGGGGTCCTTATTTGTGGGATTAAACGTGAGGCATCATATTTACTGATCTGATGCGCAAGGAGTTTACTGGCCTTGTCGCCTTGTTCATAGACTTTGTATCGAGCTCGCAAGGGTAACTGTTCAGCTTGCCTGGTAGAAAGCTCATCAAATTGAGATTGGAGTAATTGGCGCTCTTTATGCAGATCAGAGGAAGGATCCGTAGTAGCATACTTCTCATCCAGTGTGGCTATGGACTCGCTCAGGTCCCGAAGTCGCTGAGAGCGAACTCTGTTTTGGTTGGCTGTATAAGAAATAATTTAGCCACGTAGGTATGCTTTGAGAGACTCTCATATGTTAGAGCAGGACATACCTGGTATTGAGTTAGTTTCTAGGAATAAGGTGATTTCAGAAGAAATGAAATTGACAAACTCCTTATCTGAGAGTAAAATGGGGTTGAGACGCCATTGATAACACATAGGAGGTCGTTGGGGAAACTCTAGTTCAAGCACTAATGGTGAATTGTCAGAGATAACAATACTCTCGTAAGTACACTGCCGAAGGTAGGCAGAAGTTTTTGGTCCAAAAAGAAGTAATCAATCCGGGATATGTTTGATGAACATGAGAATAAAAGGAATACTGTCTATCTGTAGGATGTAGGAAACGCCAGGAGGATTGAATCAGTAGGGCACATTTAGATGGGCCTGTATTTGTTTGTGAGGACTTGTCAAGAACTGGGGACATTTACAGCTGAAATCCCCCCCCTAAAATCAACAAATGAGAATCTAAATTGGGAATAGCAGACAGAAAGGAAGAAATTAAACTTGTGTCATCCCAATTGGGAGCACAGCTCTCCTTCACCTTTTTCAAATCCGCAGCTCGGCGTTTAACTTCAGCCTCCAGGGATGTAGTTAAGTCGGAGACATTAGTAGCGGAGGTCTCCAGTGCTGCAATCGTTGTAGTGAGTGACGCAGCTGTTGTTTTGAGTAATGTGATTGCTGGCACAGTCTCGTTCCGCAGGATGGTTAAATCTGCTTTTAAAGTATCAGAAACCTCCTGTATTCTGGCCTCAATCGTAGCAACCATCTGTGTTTTCATTTCAACTATCTCAGAGCGTAGTAGTTTGATGGCCTCGAATGTTCATTTCAGCGCCGCCAGGCCAAGCTGCACCCCCGGGTAAAGTGTGCGTCCCCGGGCCCTCAGACTCAGGAGAGGGCGGTGATGAGAGCGGGTCTTGTAGGCCGGGTTTTCTCAAAGTCATGCTTTTGGCCTTATGTTTGGTCGACATGCTGACATTCGGAAGCAAAGTAGTCTTGGTTTTTACGGAAAGGGATCACCAAATGAATATTTGAAAATAAATACGGTTCTGCTGCAAAATTCACATAAACTTTAAGAATGCCACGGGAGCAAACGGAAAACACGTCAGTCGCACATGGTGTCCCTCCTATCCCCCCAAACAGCACTTTTGTGCGTTTTTCCAGCAGCTCTTCGTTGCAGGTGAAGCATTGCACTGTTTATGACTTCAAGCATATCAACTCCCGAGATGAGGCTGGTGTAACCGAAGTGAAATGGCTAGCTAGTTAGCGCGCGCTAATAGCGTTTCAAACGTCACTCGCTTTGAGCCTTCTAGTAGTTGTTCCCCTTGCTCTGCGTGGGTACCGCCGCTTCGATGGTGGCTGTTGTCGTTGTGTTGCTGGTTCGAGCCTAGGGAGAAGCGAGGAGAGGGACGGAAGGTATACTGTTACACTGGCAATACTAAAGTGCCTATAAGAACATCCAATAGTCAAAGGTTAATGAAATACAAATGGTATAGAGGGAAATAGTCCTATAATTCCTATAATAACTACAACCTAAAACTTCTTACCTGGGAATATTGAAGACTCATGTTAAAAGGAACTACCAGCTTTCATATGTTCTCCTGTTCTGAGCAAGGAACTGAAACGTTAGCTTTCTTACATGGCACTTCTACTTTCTTCTCCAACACTTTGTTTTTGCATTATTTCAACCAAATTGAACATGTTTCATTATTTACTTGAGGCTAAATTGATTTTATTGATGTATTATATTAAGTTAAAATAAGTGTTAATTCAGTATTGTCGTAATTGTCATTATTACCCCCCAAAAATAAAAAATAGTCAGATTAATCGGTATCGGGGTTTTTGGTCCTCCAATAATCGGTATCGGCGCTGAAAAATCATAATCGGCCGACCTCTAGTTTCCACTTCACAATAACATCACTTACAGTTGCCCGGGGTAGAAATGTGATATATTGACTTGTTGGAAAGGTGGCATCCTGTAACGGTGCCACATTTAAGTCACTGAACTCTTCAGTAAGGCCATTATGCTGCCAATGTTTGTCTATATAGATTGCATGGCTGTGTGCTCGATTTTATACACCTGTCAGGAACGTGTGTGGCTGAAATAGCTGAGTCCGCTAGTTTGAAGGGGTGTCCACATACGTTTGTGTACACATCTATTATCCAGTGCATTTGATTCAATTTTCCACATTTTGTTACGTTACAGCCTTATTCTAAAATTGATTATTTTTTTTATCCATCAATCTACACACTACCCCATAATGACAAAGCGAAAAAACAGGTATTTGCAAATTTATTTAAAAAATGTAAACTGATGCTTTGCTATTCAGACTGTTTGCTATGAGACTTGAAATTGATCTCCGGTGCATCCTGTTTCCATTCATCATCCTTGATGTTTCTACAACTTGATTGGGGTCCACCTGTTGTAAATTCAATTGATTGGACATGATTTGGAATGGCACAGACCTCTCTATATAAGGTCCCACAGTTGACAGTGCACGTCAGAGCAAAAACCAAGCCGCGAGGTCGAAGGAATTGTCCGTCGAGCTTCTAGATAGGATTTTCTCGAGCCACAGATCTGGGGAAGGGTACCAAAACATTTCTGCAGCATTGATGGTCCCCAAGAACACAGTGTCCTCCATAATTCTTAAGTGGAATACGCTTGGAACCACCAAGACTCTTCCTAGAGCTGGCCGCCCGGCCAAACTGAATAATCGGGGGAGAACTTGGTCACTCTGACAGAGCTCTAGAGTTTATTGTGGAGGTGGGAGAATCTTCCAGAAGGACAACCATCTCTGCAGCACTCCACCAATCAGGCCTTTATGGTAGAGTGGCCAGACGAAAGCCACTCCTCAGTAAAAGGCACATGACAGCTCGCTTGGAGTTTGCCAAAAGACACCTAAAGGACTCTGACCATGAGAAACAAGATTGAACTCTGGCCTGAATGCCAAGCATCACACCTGGAGGAAACCTGGCATCATCCCTATGGTGAAGTAAGTTGGTGCCATATACCACACCTCCATACCACTACTCCTCGGGCCTTATTGCTTAATTATATCAAAGTAAACTTGGAGTCACGCAATGACATGTGGTCCTTCCACTACAACTTGTTGGGAAAGGATGCAGTTTATTAGGCTACAGATATAATCAATTGTGATGAACTTCACAAGGTGGTGAAAGTGCAAGGTGATGAGCTTGATGCTCCTTTCCAATCAATATTAATGGTCCTATTCTGGTGACATGATAATCGATGCTTGATGCCATTCGACAAATAGTCTCGCTCTTTTGTCCATAATAATATTTTCATGTAGGCTGTACATGCGCTCTAGCCATCAGCGCAAGTGCCAATACCAGACTATATAACACAACATATTTGTGAGAAAACCATCAGTATAGTTGAAATTGCGATGGAAACCCATTTAATTTGTATTTTTTTTAAATCTGGAATTTAACATCAAAAAGTATTTATGTGCACTATGTCATGATGCACAACCTTTTATTTGCAAGTTATTTTGATGGAAACACATCACTGGTGGGAAAATGTGCATATAATTTTTATGTGGATTTTTAGAATATTCACATAAATCTGTCACCAATTGGATGGAAACCTAGCTAGTGTCTGTGTGAGTAAAGGGATGATATTGTGTGACTGTCGTAGCTATATGTATTTTTCTTAGGGAAACAGAGGGAGTACCAAGCACTGCCATCAGAGAGATATCGCTCCTCAAAGAGCTCAGCCACCCAAATATTGTCAAGTATGTACAATTGAGCTACTTATTATGTTAAACATCAACTGTCTCTGTTAAATTGTGCTTACATTGACATCTCTATGTATTTTCACACCGACAGGCTCTGTGATGTCATCCACACAGAGAACAAACTGTACCTGGTTTTTGAGTTCCTTCATCAGGACCTTAAGAAGTTCATGGACTCCTCTGTCTCTGGTATCTCTCTGCCACTTGTCAAGGTATGCACAAACTGCACATCCAACGTGTTCAGACTTGGGGTGTGAGGCTTATAAATAAGTGAATTACCCCCCCAATGTCTGTCAGTGCTACATATATATTTTGTCACATTTTTAAATGAAAACAAAATGGAAACCTACGAGGTTGTCTGACTGTGTCTCTCTTAAGCTAATTAGGTGTGTCTGTTTTGTGTGTGTGCAGAGTTACCTGTTCCAGCTGCTGCAGGGCCTGGCCTTCTGTCACTCCCACAGGGTTCTCCATCGGGACCTGAAGCCCCAGAACCTTCTCATTAACGCCCAGGGGGAGATCAAGCTGGCTGACTTCGGCCTGGCTAGGGCCTTTGGGGTGCCTGTCCGCACCTACACTCATGAGGTAAAGCATACATACACCACACTGTAATTTGCTGTGCAGTTTTTAGTTGGCCAATGGTTTCACTTGTGTTATGCTTCTGTAAGCATCACAAACGATTTCTGAACCCATGATGGGGAAACTAACATTTTAGCATTTCTCAGGTGGTAACTCTATGGTACCGAGCTCCAGAAATTCTTTTGGGCTGCAAATACTACTCCACAGCGGTTGACATCTGGAGTTTGGGCTGTATCTTTGCTGAAATGGTAAATGTATTTTCTGGCTATACTATTTTGTAGCTTTAACGTTTATAAAGCAAGGTCTCACTTCATGTCCAAACCTTCCAATTCTTTCTTCAGATAACCAGGAGGGCCTTGTTTCCAGGCGACTCAGAGATCGATCAGCTGTTCCGGATCTTCCGTACCCTGGGCACACCGGACGAGGTGGCTTGGCCAGGGGTCACGTCCATGCCTGACTACAAGCCCTCCTTCCCCAAGTGGGCCCGACAGGAGCTGTCCAAAGTGGTTCCCCCACTGGACGAGGACGGGAGAGAGCTGCTCAAGGTGAGAACCCTTTTATTAAATATATATTTATTTTTGTATTTTACCCCCTTTTTCTCGTCTCAGCGCTGCAACTCCCCAACGGGCTCGGGAGGTGACGGTTGAGTCATGCATCCTCCGAAACATGAACTGCCAGACCGTGCTTCTTAACACCGACCCTCTTAACCCGGAACCCAGCCACACCAATGTGTTGGAGGAAACACTGTTCAATTGACGACCGTGGCCAGCCTGCAGGTGCCTGTCCCGCCTTAGACCGCTGAGCCACTCAGGAGGCCCAGGGTTAGAACTCTAACAACATTGACCACTTTTTAATTATGTTTTGGTATTAGGCTGGTACCACTAAGGTTAATAATAGGCAGACTCTACTGCATATCCAAAGTGCTGGAGGCAAAACTGGAGGAACAGGAAAAAGGTTTCAGTCAGATGCAAATGTATTTTAATTATAGCTGAGCTTTTGGTCAGTCTCCCTTGATTAGAGCATGTCTCAACAAACAACAGCAGGACAGATAAGGTCACACTGCGAGCCAGAGGTAATTGCAGACACCTAGTGGCCCTTTTGGGTACTTTAGATTACCACAGATGTCATAATATCAGATAGAAATACAGGATAGAACAGAACATGATATAGATGTATTTCTACTAGAACAAAACACAGGGAATGTGGTGTTGTTATAAGGAACCCAGTCTCTCAAAGAAAGCCGAAAGACTGCTGCAAAAGGAATATACTGTATATACAACACTATAGACAAATGTAGAACCAGGGGAATTCTAATAAAATAACTAGGTTAAGGTAACCTGCCGGAAGTATCGGGCCACTAGGGGCATCATGAATACAGGACACACTAATACCAGGGTGTGTGTGTGAAGCTAAGATGATGACATTGGGAAATACAACATGACCCTCATATCAAAATCCTCCTTAAGTCCTTACGGCTGTAGGATGCCTAAAGTATAAATCCAGAAGTTCTCTCTGGCAGAGTTTACGGTCGTTTTCTTCCCTTTTATTAATAGGGTTAATAAAATATAATTAATTGAAATTTGTGCTCAGAGCTTCTTTTTGTTTTCACATAGGCCTATGACACGTAATCGATATGTCCCTTTTTATGACGTATTTGTTCTTATTTTTCCAGCAAATGCTGAGCTATGACCCAAACAAGAGGATATCTGCCAAAAATGCCCTCGTCCATCGTTTTTTCCGTGATGTCACCATGCCAATGCCACACCTACGACTGTGACATGCAGACTGACAGGAACAATACATTGCCCAGGGTCTTTCCATGAGAGATCCCTGAGCAGGAGGACTGCCCCAGCTCTTATCCACACCTGAATACTACAGTCCAGGAGATGGGAGAGATCACAGTGAAATATGGATGCCTTTCCAAAAGTCATTCTAGCAGCCAAAAACCAGCATTTGTATAAATTGATGTCCTGTGAGTTTTTTCTCTACAGCTATGAGTGCCTGTTATGTCATAGAGAATGAACTCTAGAGTTGTTTCAGCATTTTATGTGTATTGAAAGGGTTAACTTGGTTTGTGTACATTTTAGTCATTTAGCAGATGCAAGCTCTTTATTTGTTCATTGCATAATTTATGATAAAAAGTTGATTAAATTAGTTTGAGCTTTATTGTGTGAAACTATTTGAATATTACTAATTTGGCTTGTGTTATAACCTCACTGGCAGTAAATATTTAGCAGATTTTTTTATCTAGCCTTGACATAGGAAATCTGAATAATTCTGCATTCATAACCAAGTGGGAATTTACCACATACGACTGGTAAAAATCCACAAGACGAGCCCTCCAACTAGTAATTATGCTGCATTCGTAACCAAGTGGGAGGTGGGAATTTACTAGTTGTAAAGTCGTAAATACCAGTTGGATGCATTCACATGCTTTGAACTCATTGAGAAACATCAATATGGCTAACAAGCTGCCTAAACCATCAACTAAAAGTACAGCTATCATGCGTGTTTAAAAAAAACATTCAGAAATTGGATCTGGGGACCCATGCCAAATCTTTTCAGTCTCCTGAGGGAGAAACGGTGTCATGCCCTCTTCACGACTGTCTTGGTGTGTTTGAACAATGATAGTTTATTGGTGATGTGGACACCAAGGAACTTGAAACTCTCGACCCGCTCCACTACTGACCCATCGATGTTAATGGGGGTGTGTTTGGCCCGCCTTTTCCTGTAGTCCATGATCAGCTCCTTTGTCTTGCTCACATTGAGGCAGAGGTTGTTGTACTGGCACCACACTGCCAGGTCTCATCCTATAGGGAGGAGGTCAGTCTCATCATTGTCGGGGATCAGGCCTACCACTGTTGTGGCGTCAGCAAAGTTAATGATTGTGTTGGAGTCGTGTTTGGCCACACAGTCATGGGTGAACAGAGTACAGGGTGGGAATAAGCACGCACCCTTGAGGGGCCCCAGTGTTGAGGATCAGTGTGGCAGATGTGTTGTTGTCTACCCATATCACCTGGGGGCAGCCCGTCAGGAAGTCCAGGATCCAGTTGCAGAGGGAGGTGTTTAGTTCCAGAATCCTTAGTTTAGTGATGAGCTTTATGGGCACTATGGTGTTGAACGCTAAGCTGTAGTCAATGAACAGCATTCTCAGGATTTTTTTTATAAGCGCCCGGATTAGCGTCCTGTAGCGTAGCATGGTTTAGATGCAGCTACACAACAGCTCTTAAAGGGGAAATGGCTTAACAGGGCAATGACATACTTTGTAATAGAAACAAACATTATGTATTTTATTATTAATAATCAGGATGTTGTGTCCAATGGGGTAAATGCAGATGGACAAACTGCATGCTTCAGCTTAGGTAAATTTTTATTGGCACTATGCTTCATCAGTTGTCCTACAGGTCATAATGCCTATTGCTAAAAGCACATCTGATAATATAGACTATGCACAGGCTATATGCATGGTACAATGTGTTATTCGGCCCATTTCTGGAGGTGGAATTTATGTTTTAGATGCTGTCAACATGTTTATTATCATTCATTTTGAAGTAGAATGTCCTTTTAAAAAGTCTCCAGACCTGAGCTTATCAGTCCTGCATAAAAATGATCTCTGGGAGGATCCCAGACCCCCTAAGCAAGGGGACTTGAGTTGGTCAAATTCGCTGTTTAATACATGTGCAAAATGATCCTCTTACCCTAAAGGCATGATGGTCATGGCTTTTATTAGATGAAAGGGGAGGTCAACTTAGCGATCTGAGATCGACTTAAGTTTCAGTCATGGGATTTTTGTGTTGTAACCCCTGTGATTGCATCCAACTGGTATTTACAACTTCACAACTGACAAATTCCCACTTTCCACTTGGTTATGAGAGGTTATGTGAGAGGATTTGATTGATTTATAAGCAATATGGCTTAACTTCCATGTAGCCTATCAGAAGGCGAGATTATGATTATCATATTGCTTTCATATATTGAATCCACTCAGATCTCCACAAATGCATAGGGTGAGATTGGGCCTAAATTAGGTTTTGGGCTCGATCAAATATGTTCTATTATATTGAGAAGACAGTCGAGTGACGCTCTAACAATGGAAACGCGTGTCCTCAAATATGGAAGGCAGGTGGGAGGAAGCAATATCAGGTGGGACCATAGAGTACCACAGAATGAGTCATTAATACCCATAAAACCTAGCGGTCAAACAGGGAAACTGTTCCAATTGTTTTTACACCTTTTTTTTCTATAGGGAGTTTTAGAATAAATAAATAAATGCATCAACCATAAACAAAGTTTATGGTTTATGGTTGACGCAGCTGGTAGGCCATTAGCTAACCTAACGTAGCAGGTGTAAAAGAAACACCTGAAACATTGTTGTGGGGACTTGCTTCCATTCAGCCACAAGCGCATGAGTGAGGTCGGCACTGATATTGGGCATATTAGGCCAGACTCGCAGTCGGCGTTCCAATTCATCCCAAAGGTGTTCAACGGGGTTGAAGTCAGGGCTCTGTGCAGGCCAGTCAAGTTCTTCCACACTGATCTCAACAAACCATTTCTGTATGGACCTTGCTTTGTGCACAGGGCCATTGTCATGTTGTAAGAGGAAAGGGCCTTCCCCAAACTGTTGCCACAAAGTTGGAAGCACAGAATCGTCTAGAATGTCATTGTATGCTGTAGCGTTAAGATTTCCCTTCACTGGATCCAAGGGGCCTAGCCCGATTCATGAAAAACAGCCCTAGACCATTATTCTTCCTCCACCAAACTTTACAGTTGGCACTGTGCATTGGGGCAGGTAGCGTTCTCCTGCAATCCGCCAAACCCAGATTCGTCCGTCAGACTGCCATATGGTGAAGTATGATTCATCACTCCAGAGAATGCATTTCAACTGCTCCAGTGTCTAATGGCGGAGAACTTTACACTACCCCAGCTGACGCTTGGCATTGCGCATGGTGATCTTAGGCTTGTGTGCGACTGCTCGGCTATGGAAACCCATTTCATGAAGCTCCTGACTAACCGTTATTGTGCTGATGTTGCTTCCAGAGGCAGTTTGGAACTACATAGTGAGTGTTGCAACCGGGGACCACTTCCCGGCTGAGCCATTGTTGCTTCTAGATGTTTCCACTTCACAATAACAGCACATACAGTTGACTGGGGCAGCTCTAGCAGGGCAGAAATTTGATGAACTGACTTGATGGAAAGGTCACATCCTATGACGGTGCCACATTGAAAGCCATTCTACTGCCAATGTTTGTCTATGGAGATTGCATGGCTGTGTGCTCAATTGTATACACCTGTCAGCAACTGGTGTACCTTAAATAGCCAAATCCACTAATTTGAAGGGATGTCCACATACTTTTGTATATATAGTGACCATAATTCTATCTTCCTTATTCCTGCTTACAAGCAAAAACTAAAGCCAGTAGTACCAGTGACTCCCTCAATACAGAAGTGGTCAGATGATGCGGATGCTACGCTACAGGACTGTTTTGCTAGCACATAGTGGATTATGTTCCATTATTCATCCAATGGCATTGAGGAGTATATATACCACCTCAGTCACCGGCTTCATCAATAAGTGCATCAATGACGTCGTCCCCACAGTGACCGTACATACATATCTCAACCAGAAGCCATGGATTACAGGCAACATCTGCAACGAGCTAGAAGCTAGAGCTGCTGCTTTCAAGGAGCTGGACTCTAATCTAGACACATATAAGAAATCCCGCTATGCCCTCAGATGAACCATCAAACAGGTAAAGCATCAATACAGGACTAAGATTGAATCCTACTACACCGGCTCTGACGCTCGTCGGATGTGGCAGGGCTGGCAAACTATTACAAACTACAAAGGGAAACCCAGCCGCGAGCCTACCAGACAGGCTAAATACCTTTTATGCTTGCTTGGAGGCAAGCAACACTGAAACATGCATGAGTGCACCAGCTGTTCCGGAAGACTGTGTGATCACGCTAGCCATAGCTGATGTGAGCAAGACCTTTAAACATGTCAACATTCACAAGGCTGCGGGGCCAGATGGATTACCAGAACATGTACTTCGATTATCCGCGGACCAACTGGCAAGTGTCTTCACTGACGTTGTCAACCTCTCCCTGAGCGAGTCTGTAATACCTACATGTTTCAAGCAGACCAGTCCCTGTGCCCAAGAAAGCGAAGGTAACCTGCCTAAATTATTACCACCCCGTAGCACTCACATTGGTACCCATTAAGTGCGTTGAAAGGCTGGTCATGGCTCACATCAACACCATCATCCCAGAAACCCTATGCCCACTCTAATTCGCATTACTGCCCCAACAGATCCCCAGATTACACAATCTCAATTGCACTCCACACCGCCCTTTCCCACCTAGACAAAAGGAACACCTATGTGAGAATGCTGTGCAGCAAGCAGCTCAGTGTTCGACACCATAGTTCCCACAAAGCTCATCACTAAGCTTAGTGCCCTGGGACTCAGCAACTGGATCCTGGACTTCCTGACGGGCCACTCCCAGGTGGTAAAGGTAGGCAACAACACATCGGACACACTGATCCTCAACATGGGGGCCCCTCAGGGGTGTGTGCTTAGTCCCACCCTGTACTGCCTGTTCACCCAAGACTGTGTGACCAAGCACAACTCCAACACCATCATTAAGTTTGCTGACGACACAATGGTGGTAGGCCTGATCACCGACAACGATGAGACGGCCTATAGGGAGGAAGTCGGAGTCCTGGCAGTGTGGTGCCAGGATAGCAACCTCTCCCTCAATGTGAGCAAGACTAAGTAGATTATCGTGGACTACATGAAAAGGAGGGCCGAACACGCCCCGATTCACATTGAGTGGGTCAAGAGTTACGTTTCTTGGTGTTTACGTCACCAACACACTATCATGGTCCAAACACACCAAGACAGTTGTGAAGATGGCACAACAACATATTTTTCCCCTCGGGACACTGAAAAGATATGTCATGGGTCCCCAGATCCTCAAAAAGTTCTAAAGCTGCACAATTGAGAGCATCTTGACCGGTTGTTAACGGCTCGACATCCGACCGTAAAGCGCTACAGACGGTAGTGCATATGACCCAGGACATCACTGGGGCCAAGATTCCTGCCATTTAGGACCTATATACTAGGCGTGTCAGAGGAAGGCCCTAAAAATTGCCAAAGACTCCAGTCACCCAAGTCATAGACTGTTCTCTCTGCTACCGCACGGCAAGCGGTACCAGAGTTCAAAGTCTTAGTCCAAAAGGCTCCTTGACAGATTCCACCCCCAAGCCATAACACTGCTGAACAATTAATCAAATGGCCAACCGGACTATTTGCATTGACACCCCCCCCCTTTTGTTTTTACACTGCTGCTACTCACTGTTTATTATATATGCATAGTCACTTTACCCCTACCTACATATACAAATGGCCTTGACTAACGTGTACGGGCGGCAGGGTAGCCTAGTGGTTAGAGTGCTGGACCAGTAACCTGAAGGTTCAAACCCCCGAACTGACAAGGTACAAATCTGTCGTTCTGCCCCTGAACAGGCAGTTAACCCACTGTTCCTAGGCCGTCAAATAATAATTTGTTCTTAACTGACTTGCCCAGTTAAATAAAGATAAAATTGACTCAGTACCGTACCCCCTGTATATAGTGTCATTATTGTTGTTTTATTTTTATTCTTAAGAAAATAGTTAACTACATTGTTGGTTAAGAGCTTTAAGTAAGGATTTCAAGGTGTTGCTGTATGTTAGCTGCATGTGACATAAGCTTTGATTTAGTGTAGCTATAAATCACTTAGCTGTGTTTACACAGGGAGCCCAATTCTGATGTTTTGCCCAATTATTGACAAAAGATCTGATCTGTTTGGTGAAAAGACCAATACTTTGGCAAAGGATACGATATGGGCTGCCAGTGTAAATGCAAACGTAGTTGCTGTGGGAATGACGAAAAAAATTAAGTAAAACATCTTCACACAAAGTTTCGGCAGATGGCAGCACCACTGAACCTTGCTACCATTTCACGAGTATAAGCGGCGTATAGCCAATCATCGGTCGTTTTATTACGCATTTCACTAAAACGCATTACCATTGGATAATTTTCTTCCGCGCTTTCCCTATACAAACAAGATGGCTGGGGTTGTTGAACTCCAGAAATTGAAGGTGAGAACTATTTAAAAATGAATAAAATCCAATACATACGTAATTCCTTATAGTCTGGCATCGTGTAAAATGTATGTAATTTACGTATTGTACGGTTTACTATTCCACTCACTAGATAATGTAGTTGTGCGGTAGTAAATACTCCGTGTGATTTGCCTGCAAATGGAAGCTAGCTACCTTACACAGCTGTCTGCTAGTGTTAGCTAGCTAACATGCGCACGTTCGTTACTGTAAAACATGAAATAACCGAGAGCGTCGTTATTTGACCAGCTAGTTGCACGAATTAATTTAGCTAATAAATACATTTTACCTAGCAAAGTTATTGTATTCTTAGCTAGTTCTGGTAGCTACCTAGTTTGATTAATCAGGCTGTAATACACAATTGGTATATACAGCTTTATAGCCGATTTATGCTTGATCTGAAAATGCGAGCGGAAGCTCCGTACAGATGGCGACGCGATTGCGACGCCTCGGGTGGCTTGTGGAGGCCAAATCGAGCTTCACACGGCGATGCTTCCTCTTCCTCTGAGGTTTAACGGCGGTTGGCATCCAATAAAATGTTGGATTTACCGCCACCTACTAGACTGAAATATAGATCCCTTTAATGTTGCTTGGAAAAAAAACGTAAATACCATACCATCTAATACTACACACACACAGAACAAAAACATACTCCACTATTTAAACATATTTATTCCTACTTTAGGCCAACAGTCTGAAAGTATGGAACACCACCACTTAACAGTCTCCTGAGTGGTGAAGCGGTCTAAGACACTGCATCCAGGCGGTATCACATCCGGCTGTGATAGGGAGGCGCACAATTGGCCCAGCGTCGTCCGGGTTAGGATTTGGTTGGGATAGGCCATCATTGTAAATAATATTTTTTTCTAAACTGACTTGCCTGGTTAAATAATAAAATGAACACCTTGTAACTCTGTCAAGTCTCTGCAGCTGCCACCAGAACCTCTTTTCTGCAACTTAAATTCCATCCCTGCAGTACAGTTGATATAAATGCCAAAAATGCAATCTTAGTGAAACATATCACTTGTTAGTTTATCCACCTGTACTGGTACAGAATTACTAGTCACACCACTCCTCAGGATCCCTCCCACTTGACCCATCTTCCTCAACTTTCTTCACTGCCTCAGCATATGACAACTTCTGCATGACTCTAACCCTGGAAAACTCAACCTGCTTCTCTTGCACGGGACATTTCTGATCCCCAGCCCCATGGGCAGCCCTACAATTAACACATACCAGTACTATCCCCAATGCTACACAATCCTTTGTCTCACGCCCTTCTGGACACTTCTCACACCTAGGAACCTTCCTCCTACACACTGCTGCCACATGCCCATAAGGTTGACACCTGTAACAATGTAATGTATTTGGGACAAAAGCTTGTACAGGATAACTTATATATCCTAACATCACTTTGTCGGCCAAAGACTCAACATCAAAACTCAAAAGAACAGACTGACCCTTCTGTTTCACCACTCACACCACCCTGTCTGTGTCTCACCAAACAACGAGCATCACAAACACTGGAATCTTCCCCTCAGTTGGTCAGTTTTCACATTTAGCGCCACCCCAGTAATCATTCCTTTCAATGGCAGCCTTTTCTTGAGAGCAAAACAAATCACATCTCTTGCCTCCATTCGTTTAACATGGAGCGCCTGCTACCTCTGACCAGCAGAAACACAATTATCACAAGACCACTTCTGGTTACCTTTACCGATTCCACAGCACCCAACTCTGATTTCACCCACCCTGAAACCACAAATAGATCAGCCAAATGGCAAGGGTCCATTTTTCCCCAAAACTTCACTCCTACTGTCAAAGACCCTTGGTGCAAGCCTCAGCCTCTGAGAACTTCACCACACCTACCATTTCTCCTCCTGTCTTCAACTCACTCTGCTTACACTTCCTACCATTCTTCTTTAACAAACCATCTCCCCTTTTCTGACATTTTTTACCGACTCAAGTTCACCCTCTTCCTCCCTCTCTCTTGTAGATCTCCTCTGCCTCTTTTTCCCTCCATTCCTCCTCCGTATTCCAAGTATACATCTTATGATAATACTGCACTTCTCCTGACATGCATCTTGTTCTTGCCTTGTCAAGGGATGCCATTTAACCGGCTGCCACCATCTCTTTACAATCAGCACAAAACCCTCTGGATGTAGCATTCAACAGTGCATCCCACTTGTAAAGCAGCTTCTTCGTCTTGATGCTCTTATTTATCAATAGCGACAGAAGCCCATTTCAATTTCAAACAAGCGTGCTCTCTTTCTCCCGGATTCCTTGATTTGCTTGCTCAGACTCCGTGCCACCCGGTCATGCTCCTTCCCGGAAATCCCGTACGGCGATGACTTGTCTCCCACATTTTGTAGCAATGTGGAGGGCTCCGTATAGCTCCACATTGACATGATTGTTTGACGGTAGGTGAGCTCGGGAGGGCCTGAATGAACACAAACTCACTTTCTTGACAACAGCTCTGCCCTGTTACCCAAAGCGCAAGAAGTATGAATTCTCTGGCCAGTGGTGTAAAGTACTTAAGTGTCAATACTTTAAAGTACAACTTAATTCGTTTTTTGGAGTACTTTACTATGTATATTTTTGACAACTTTTACTTCACTACATTCTTAAAGAATATAATGCACTTTTTACTCTATGCATTTTCCCTGACACCCAAAAGTACTCATTACATTTTTAATACTTAGTAGGACATGAAACTTGTCCAATTTACGCAATTATCAAGAGGTCATCCCTGCAGCCTCTGTTTTGGTGGACTCAATAAACACATGCTTCGTTTGTAAATTGTGTATGAGTGTTGAAGTGTGCTCTTGGCCATCTGTAAACAAACAAAAAATGAAATTTGTGCTGTCTGGTATGCTTAATATAATTCATTTGAAACGATTTATACTTTTACTTTTAATACTTAAGTGTATATTAGCAATAACATGTACTTTTGATACTTAAGTATATTTAAACCAAATACTTTTAGACTTTTACTGGGTGACTTACTTGAGTCATAATCTATTACGGTATCTTTACTTTTACTCAAGTATGACAATTGAGTATTTTTTCCACAACTGACCCTATCGCCATAAATGCTGTATGGCCAATGCAGAAAACGGATGAACCGTACAGAGCCTTTAACACCTCATGTCCACCAGATGGACATGCAGCGGAAGCATTCATCGTCAATGGTATAGTCCACAATGATACGTTGGGAATGCCGCACTAGGCTGCAATGTGTTCTGTGTACCGCATACGTTCAATTTTTTCAAATAGTGGTTGCTTTACTGTGCGGTTTTACAAATGAAGGTACACACAGACCTTTAGCTAGTTGAAAAGTGAAGAACGTGTGTCAAGTATGGAAAATGCGGGCTTGACATCCAGCAAAACAAAACTCATATGCACCTGGTGGACATCGTGTGTTAGCTCTTGAAAACTGCCTTCTCCCTTGCCTGGAAACCCAATTGCACAGAAGGTCTGTTGCCAATGGCTGCATTATTGTGCCAAAACTCTTTACTTATGTGGTAGCCATGTTATTATGACAGATTTAGTTAATTTTTTTGTAGTTGACCTTTTTATATAAATGCAATCATTGTCAATTGTATTATATGCATATGCTCTTCACTAAAAGTCTTCTACATTTGTCGACCCTACCTTCTTCAGTTGGCTGAGCTCAAACAGGAGTGTGCTGTGAGGGGATTGGCTGTGAAAGGAAACAAAGGTGACCTTATTGGCCGGTTGCAGGCGTACCTTGAGGAGCATGGTATGATGGACTTGTCTTTCTTCCATTAACACTTACTCTTTTCTTACCAGCACTGATTGTAAAATGTAGCCTAAATTAGTAATTAAAAAAAAGAAGTACGAAGGCATAATGTTCCCCTGCCCTGTGAATGATGTGATAGTTCCCTTCAGTTCCAATTATTAGCATAATGTATTGTCATGTTTGTGGTTTTTTATTTTTGCTCAGTAACAAACACTTTCCCTAATATCGAAATTTTCTCTTGATTTGTTTCTGAACTCAGCTTAACAAAACCACTGCAATATAAACCTTACTCTTTCTTGGATGTTATCATGAAATGTCTTGATTTCTCCAATAACTGAACCTTGGTTGGGTAGATGTATGTAGCATTATTCTCTCCAACAGATGGGGTATACATTCTCTTCTGTACTATGCTCGGTTAAATATTCTTGTTTTTATAGCCAACTTGTCTTGAAAATGTGAGAAACATTTTGTATTTGACCTTTTATGTTCCAAAAGATGAGGTGAACGAAGAGGAGGTTTTGGGAGAGTTGGAGGTAAGCATGTGAAACATATTTAATAAAAATATTATTGTTTAAAGCTGACTTATTTTTTCAGAATATTTTACTCTTATAATATTTCTGAATTTTTTACATTGTGCTGATTACATGCTTGGTGTATATTTACAGGACAATCCTAAAGAGGAGGAAATCAGTGAAACACCTGCAGAAGTGGCAGTAGAAAAGGCAGCTGTACCTGAAAAGTCAGTACTCTATTTGTTACTCAAACCTACCTATGGGATGTTTCATGTCCTAATGACTGATGGTTATTATGTGATTGAAGTGGGCCTAGCCTAATCATTGTTATCGAGATTCTCATGGCAAATTCAGCAGTTTTTCAACATGTTAAGATAAAGTTTGATGTTGGCATCTTCCTTTTTTACTCTTTGAATGTCAGTCATGATCAATTTATGTTGTTATACGGTATGTACAAGATGTCTTTGGGGGATTATTTCACTGGACATGCAGTGGATTGTTTTTAACCAATAGAGGGCAGGCTAGGTTTACAAAGTGTTCCACTAGATACTTTATTCAACTTTACATTTTGTCTTGCTTTAGGGATGCTGAGAAGAAAGTTGTAAAAATCACTGCCCCATCAGTTGCGGATGAGGTATGTAGTACAGTATTCTAATTGTGTGCATGATGCACACAATAACTGCATTAAATAGCTAGATTTAAAATCTTGTTTTCCACAATGTTCTACTCATCAGCTCTGGGTCATTCCATTTAATTTCAATCAGTTTTGACTCAACCCATTTGATCTGACTGAAACTTTCTATATATATTTGCCCATGGTCGAAGTGGTCAGAAAGTGACTTTTTGGAACTGAAAGCCAAAACATTTAGGTGATGGAGGTGCTAAAGTCACCCATTTTGCATACCCCACCCTACCATGAGACATCCATGTCTTCATCAGTGGAAAAGATAAACAGTTGAGTTTTATATCATTTAAAAGCTTACAAACAGGGTTGTCAAAAAATTCAATTTATAGATAAATTTAAAAAACATTGTCATTTTGTTTCTCCTTTTAACATCAATTATCTAAAAACACCTAAAGTCAGATGTTTTTCATTTCCCCATATTTTGTAGATTAGATAGACCCTATTTTATGAAATCTCAGGGGTTGGTGTTGTGCCTGCCTTCGGTTGAGACACAGCATACTCTTGAATACAGGGTGGGTGAAATTTAAATAATAGAAATAGAATTCATAGAATGGACATATCCCTTTAGACTAGATTAATCGCAATGGCCGATTAATTAAGGCCGATTTCAAGTTTTCATAACAATCGGAAATCTGTATTTTTGGGCGCCGATTTATTAAAAAAAACTTTTTCGCATTTTTTTTTTTTATATATACCTTTATTTAACTTGGCAAGTCAGTTAATTAAGAACACATTCTTATTTTCAATGACGGTCTAGGAACGGTGGGTTAACTGCCTCGTTCAGGGGCAGAATGGCAGATGTTCTTTCTCCCCTCTCTCTCCAGATGAAATCTCGCGTCTTGTGACGGCCGGCCGCCCAACAACCTGCCCGCTCGACCCTATCCCCTCCTCTCTTCTCCAGACCATTTCCGGAGACCTTCTCCCTTACCTCACCTCGCTCATCAACTTATCCCTGACCGCTGGCTACGTCCCTTCCGTCTTCAAGAGAGCGAGAGTTGCACCCCTTCTGAAAAAACCTACACTCGATCCCTCCGATGTCAACAACTACAGACCAGTATCCCTTCTTTCTTTTCTCTCCAAAACTCTTGAACGTGCCGTCCTTGGTCAGCTCTCCCGCTATCTCTCTCAGAATGACCTTCTTGATCCAAATCAGTCAGGTTTCAAGACTAGTCATTCAACTGAGACTGCTCTTCTCTGTATCACGGAGGCGCTCCGCACCGCTAAAGCTAACTCTCTCTCCTCTGCTCTCATCCTTCTAGACCTATCGGCTGCCTTCGATACTGTGAACCATCAGATCCTCCTCTCCACCCTCTCCGAGTTGGGCATCTCCGGCGCGGCCCACGCTTGGATTGCGTCCTACCTGACAGGTCGCTCCTACCAGGTGGCGTGGCGAGAATCTGTCTCCTCACCACGCGCTCTCACCACTGGTGTCCCCCAGGGCTCTGTTCTAGGCCCTCTCCTATTCTCGCTATACACCAAGTCACTTGGCTCTGTCATAACCTCACATGGTCTCTCCTATCATTGCTATGCAGACGACACACAATTAATCTTCTCCTTTCCCCCTTCTGATGACCAGGTGGCGAATCGCATCTCTGCATGTCTGGCAGACATATCAGTGTGGATGACGGATCACCACCTCAAGCTGAACTTCGGCAAGACGGAGCTGCTCTTCCTCCCGGGGAAGGACTGCCCGTTCCATGATCTCGCCATCACGGTTGACAACTCCATTGTGTCCTCCTCCCAGAGCGCTAAGAACCTTGGCGTGATCCTGGACAACAAACTGTCGTTCTCAACTAACATCAAGGCGGTGGCCCGTTCCTGTAGGTTCATGCTCTACAACATCCGCAGAGTACGACCCTGCCTCACACAGGAAGCGGCGCAGGTCCTAATCCAGGCACTTGTCATCTCCCGTCTGGATTACTGCAACTCGCTGTTGGCTGGGCTCCCTGCCTGTGCCATTAAACCCCTACAACTCATCCAGAACGCCGCAGCCCGTCTAGTGTTCAACCTTCCCAAGTTCTCTCACGTCACCCCGCTCCTCCGCTCTCTCCACTGGCTTCCAGTTGAAGCTCGCATCCGCTACAAGACCATGGTGCTTGCCTACGGAGCTGTGAGGGGAACGGCACCTCAGTACCTCCAGGCTCTGATCAGGCCCTACACCCAAATAAGGGCACTGCGTTCATCCACCTCTGGCCTGCTCGCCTCCCTACCACTGAGGAAGTACAGTTCCCGCTCAGCTCAGTCAAAACTGTTCGCTGCTCTGGCTCCCCAATGGTGGAACAAACTCCCTCATGACGCCAGGACAGCGGAGTCAATCACCACCTTCCGGAGACACCTGAAACCCCACCTCTTTAAGGAATACCTAGGATAGGATAAAGTAATCCTTCTCACCCCCCCTCCCCCCCTTAAAATATTTAGATGCACTATTGTAAAGTGGTTGTTCCACTGGATGTCATAAGGTGAATGCACCAATTTGTAAGTCGCTCTGGATAAGAGCGTCTGCTAAATGACTTAAATGTAAATGTAAATGTTCACCTTGTCAGCTCGGGGGATCCAATCTTGCAAACTTACAGTTAACTAGTCCAACGCAATAACGACCTGCCTCTCTCTCGTTGCACTCCACAAGGAGACTGCCTGTTACGCGAATGCAGTAAGCCAAGGTAAGTTGCTAGCTAGCATTAAACTTATCTTATAAAAAACAATCAATCATAATCACTAGTTAACTACACATGGTTGAGGATATTACTAGATATTATCTAGCGTGTCCTGTGTTGCATATAATCTGACTGAGCATACAAGTATCTAAGTATCTGACTGAGCGGTGGTAGGCAGAAGCAGGTGCATAAACATGAATTCAAACAGCACTTTCATGCGTTTTGCCAGCAGTTCTTCGTTGTGCGTCAAGTATTGCGCTGTTTATGACTTCAAGCCTATCAACTCCCGAGATGAGGCTGGTGTAACTGAAGTGAAATGGCTAGCTAGTTAGCGTGCGCTAATAGTGTTTCAAACGTCACTCGCTCTGAGCCTTCTAGTAGTTTTTCCACTTGCTCTGCATGGGTAACGCTGCTTCGAGGGTGGCTGTTGTCGTTGTGTTGCTGGTTCGAGCCCAGTAAGGAACGAGGAGAGGGACGGAAGCTATACTGTTACACTGGCAATACTAAAGTGCCTATAAGAACATCCAATAGTCAAAGGTTAATGAAATACAAATGGTATAGAGGGAAATAGTCCTATAATTCCTATAATAACTACAACCTAAAACTTCTTACCTGGGAATATTGAAGACTCATGTTAAAAGGAACCACCAGCTTTCATAGGTTCTCATGTCCTGAGCAAGGAACTAAAACGTTAGCTTTCTTACATGGCACATATTGCACTTTACTTTCTTCTCCAACACTTTGTTTTTGCATTATTTAAACCAAATTGAACATGTTTCATTATTTATTTGAGGCTAAATGGATTTTATTGATGTATTATATTAAGTTAAAATAAGTGTTCATTCAGTATTGTTGTAATTGTCATTATTACAAATACATAAAAAAAAAAAAATTGGCCGATGAATCGGTATTGTCTCCTTTGGTCCTCCAATAATCGGTATCGGCGTTGAAAAATCATAATCGGTCAACCTCTGCTTTCGACTAAGGGCAGTCATGACATTTTCTTCAGCCGGTTATTGTCATTCAAGAGACTGCTGGTCTCATGGTAATTGACAGTTAATGAACAAAAACGCATTTAGTAGCTCTATGCATATAAGCCACTGATATGCACCTTTGGAACCTCTAGATTATTATTATTTTTTTGATGATTTTAATATACACCATCACAAAAAAAACATTATTTTAGACCGGTCTAAAGAAACATTATGATACAAAGAAAATGTATTTCAGAAGTAAATAATGAGTTGGCCTCCTGTGCGTTATCTGGCTATGTGACATTCCATAGGCTGTATGCTTGTTCGTTTAGCAGACAAGATATGCTTATATGTCCCGTGCCATTATTTAGTATTATATGATTTTGTAGTAGGAATAATATCATTTAACTTAGCAGAATAAAATAGAAAATATATTTTTCCCATTCCATAGTGCACATATGAAGTGGCTATGTTGAGCGTAAAAGTGATAATTTGAAACAGGTCCTATATGCTAGATTTAGAGTTATTTGGCCACTTCAGTTGTGAATGATACGAACTTTAGAATGTCTTAGAAATCAGAACATTCCATGATATGGGCTGCATGGCGCAACTATAGGCTATTGATGAAGTCCCCCAAAAAGTTTGCACTTTGTTCTTTGCCTCAAGTTGCATACGCTGTTCTCTCATAAAGTGATCATATACTGAACAAAAATAAGAACGCAACAAGCAAAACAATTATGATTTTGTTGAGTTTCAGTTCCTATAAGGAAATCAGTCAATTGAAATAAATATATTAGGCCATAATCTATGGATTTCACATGACTGGGCAGGGGGCGCAGCCATGAGTGTGCCTGGGAGGGCATAGGCCCACCCACTTGGGAGCTAGGCCCAACCAATCAGAATGAGTTTATCCCCACAAAAGGGATTTATTACAGACAGAATTACTCTTCAGTTTCATATATATATATATATAATATATATATATATAATATATATATATATATAATATATGCCATTTAGCAGACGCTTTTATCCAAAGCGACTTACAGTCATGTGTGCATACATTCTACGTATGGGTGGTCCCGGGGATCGAACCCACTACCCTGGCGTTACAAGCGCCATGCTCTACCAACTGAGCTACAGAAGGACCACTTCATCAGCTGTCCGGGTGGCTGGTCAATCCCGCAGGTGAAGAAGCTGAATATGGAGGAGTTGGGCTGATGTGGTCTATGGTTGTGAGGCCGGTTGGACGTACTGCCAAATTCTCCAAAATGACTTATGATAGAAAATTTAACATGAAATGATCTGGCAACAGCTCTGGTACACATTCCTGCAGTCATTATGCCAATTGTACGCTCCCTCAGAACTTGATACACCTGTGGCATTGTGATGTGTAACAAAACTGCACATTTTAGAGTGACCTTTTATTGTCCCAGGCACAAGGTGCACATGTTTAATGATCATGCTGTTTAATCAGCTTCTTGATATGCCACACCTGTCAGGTGGATAAATTATCTTGGCAAAGGAGAAATGCTCACTAACTGAGATGTAAACAAATATGTGCACAAAATTTGAGCGAGTGCGTATGGAACATTTATGGGATCTTTTATTTCAACTCATGAAACATGGGACCAACACTTTTACATGTTGTTTTATATTTTTGTTCAGTATATTTTCACCCACCAGACTAGTCTCAATTTAATCTTGTCTTTACTAATATGTTAAATTAATTTAGATTTAAAATGGTCAATTATCAAAGGGGCAGAGTAAAAAAAATACATGTCATCAGTATGCACACGAATAGCGAATGGAGACTGCTTAGTTCTTTTCAATTTGGGTAGCGTACTCTGGTTATTTCACTCCATGCATCATCCACTGTTTGAGGATGCAGCCTCTTGCTCAGCAATGTTATATTCCTCCCAAACGCTGAATGCCATGGGTTCTCCAAACCTGTTCCTGCAACTACCCAGTGCTTAATTGGGAAATTGAGTGAAATCTATTCAGGGACATCGATAGTAACATGTTTTCCCAACAAAACATATTTCACCAAACTGTTGACAGCCCCTCTGTGTGCTCGAGAAGGAAATGAAGGCGAGATAAATGGAAATGCACTGTGGTGAGATATTCTGTACCTAAAGGTAATGTCAGCCTATTCATTATATATTCAAAAACAAATTGACTATAATTGTAGGCTAACCCTGTAAGCCGACCTGCAAAATCAATAAACTAACAGCATCGCCTAGTCCTAGGCCTACATGTTCTCTCCCAGACTCATGAATAGAATGTTTGGAGGATAGCATAAGGTAGCCAACCAGTCTATCAAATATGCATAATTATACAGTCCACACTCAAAGAAGATTACTGGAATTTGTTTTATTTTGGAGTATAGGCTAGACCAATTATGTAAAGATATCTTAGATCCGTTTAAAAAAAATATATGCGGTAGGCTATGTATTGTAAAACTTATTTCAGGCTTGAGCTCATGTATAGGCCTATGGGTATACATAAGCTCTAATATGCCTTTTGGGTGTTTTTAATTCATCATCACCTTTAGAATGCACTGCCCATTTCGTTGTGTTATGCTTTGAAACAACATCCACAACGACCATGTTTTCCACTCAGTTGTAACCTATTGATCAATATGAAGAAAAAGTACAATCACACTGAGGTGAGTTTTAAAAGCAAGGAACTGTTTTGATGATGTGTTTGTGATTTATGATTTCATTTACACTGTCAGAGTGGTTAGAGGGACAATAGAGCCCTTAGTACCAGGCCATTAGCGACCTGATGGTCATTAGAGAGTTGGGTACTACAAATGTATGTCATGTGGAATTTTACTGCGGTCATAACTCATGACCGCAGGTGTGACGGTAATATGGTCACCGCAACAGCCCTACTGCAATTTAGTTCGTACATCATTAACATTTTAATTGAGTACACATTTTTACCTCTAATTACTACCACAATGATGGCCACCGGTCCACCCACAGTCGAATGTCAACTTAAATGGTAATGTATAGTCTGTTATCTGTATAGTGTATTCGGAAAGTATTCAGACCTCTTCATTATTTTCTTATGTTACAGCCTTTATTCTAAAATGTTTTTTCCCTCATCAATTTAATCCAATCTACACACACAACCCCATAATGACAAAGCAAAAACGTTTTTTTAGAAATGTTTGCAATCAACTGAAATATAACATTTACATAAGTACTTTGTTGAAGCACCTTCGGCAGAGATTACTCTCAAGCTCTGTCAGGTTGGATGGGGAGCCTTGATGCACAGCTTTTTTCAGGTCTCTCCATAGATGTTTGATCGGGTTCAAGTCCGGCCTCTGGCTGGGCCACTCAAGGACATTCAGAAACTTGTCCCGAAGCCACTCCTGTGTTGTCTTGGCTGTGTGCTTAGGGTTGTTGTCCTGTTGGATGGTGAACCTTTGTGCCTGTCTGAGGTCCTTAGTATTCTGGAGCAGGTTTTCATCAAGGATCTCTCTGTACTTTTGCTCCGTTTATTTGTCCCTGGATCCTGACTAGTCTCCCAGTCCCTGCCGCTGAAAAACATCCCCACAGCATGATTCTGCCACCACCATGCTTCTCCGTGGGGATGGTTCCAGATTTCCTCTAGACATGATGCTTGGCATTCAGGTCGAAGAGTTCAATCTTGGTTTCATCAGACCAGAGAATCTTGAGTCCTTTAGGGATCTTTTAGCAAACTCCAAGCGGGCTATCAAATCCAATTCGATTTTATTTTTAGGTAATGAAAGGCTTTCTTACAAGCTCTTAACCAACAATACTTTAATAAGTTAAGAAAGCAAAGTGTTAAATAGAAAATAAAAGTAACAAATAATTCAACAATCGGAGGTAAAATAGCAAATAAGGCTACATACAGGGGTACCGGTACAGAGTCAATGTTGCGGGGGGCACCGGTTAGTTGAGGTAATTAAGGTAATATGTACATGTAAGTATAGTTAAAGTGACTGTGCATAGATTATAAACAGAGAGTAGCGGCAGCGTAAAAGAGGGGTTTGGGTAGCCCTTTGACTAGCTTTTCAGTAGTCTTATGGCTTGGGGGTAGAAGCTGTTAAGAAGCCTTTTGGACCTAGACTTGGCGCTCCGGTACCGCTTGCTGTGCGGTAGCAGAGGGAACAGTCTATGACTAGGGTGGCTGGAGTCTTTCAATCTGGCCACTCTACCATAAAGGCCTGATTGGTGGAGTGCTGCAGAGATGGTGGTCCTTCTGGAGGGTTCTTCCATCTCGACAGAGGAACTCTGGACCTCTCTGAGTGACTATTCTTGGTCACCTCCCTGACCAAGGCCCTTCTCCTCTGATTGCTCATTTTGGCTGGGCGGCCAATTCTAGGAAGGGTCTTGGTGGTTCTAAACTTATTCCATTTAAGAATGATGGAGGCTAATGTGTTCCTGGGGACCTTCAATGCTGCAGAAATGTTTTGGTACCCTTCTCCAGATCTGTGCCTCGACACAATCCTGTCTGAGCTCTACAATTCCTTCTATCTCATGGCTTGGTTTTTGCTCAGGACCTTTATGTAGACAGGTGTGTGCCATTTCAAATCAATTTAATTCACCACAGGTTTACTCCAATAAAGTTGTAGAAGCCTCTCAAGGATGGTCAATTGAAACAGGATGTACATGAGCTCAATTTCGAGTTTCATAGCAAAGGGGCTGAATACTTATGTAAATAAGGTATTTCTGCTTATTTTTTACGAATTTGCAAAAATGTCAACCTGTTTTTGCTTTGTCATTATGGGGTATTGTGTGTAGAATGATTGGATTGAGGAAATCAAACAATTTTATTAATTTTAGAGTAATAAGGCTGTAACGTAACAAAATGTGGGAAAGTGAAGGGGTCTGAATACTTTCTGAATGCATTGTATTTCTATTTCAATAGTTTTCCTATAGAGGATTGACAGTATCATTTTTAATAAATGATATTCCCATTCAAGTCAACGTTCTCTGATGTGTGGACCTCCAACCGTCTTTGTGCTACCAATTAAAAGTTGACAGCTCAAATTTTTTTTCTCCCATTAACCAAAATGTGACTCCTACCTTGTATTCAAGAGCATGCTGTGTCTCAACCAATGGCATGCACAACACAAAACACCAGATGATGTAAAATAGGGTCTAACCTACAACATATGCGTAAATGAAAACATATGCTTTTTTCCCCCCTAAGATAATTCCAAGTTAAAGGTAAACAAAAAAAAAAAAAACTTTTATTAAACCATTTTTTTTCAAGAAATTATCAAATAGTTTGACAACCCTGTTTTGTAAGCTTTTAAATTATATCAAACTCAACTGTTTATTTTTTCCAGTGATGAAGACATGCACATGCATGTGGTGTGGGGTATGCAAAATGGGTCAACTTTGACCAACTATTTCTGGTAAATGTTTTGGCATTCAGGTCCAAAAACTACTTCTACCATTGGCAAATATGCATAGAATCTTTCATTCAAATCCAAAGGGGTTCGGTCAAAAAAGTTATTGAAATCAAATGGAATGACCCCTCTTGTAATTCACACTGTTGGAATGTGAAACTGATCTATTGTAGGTCAACTGTTCGATTGTTTGGTCGTTAGGTTGTCGGTCGACAATCTTGGTCGACCGACAGCCTAACGACCAAACAATCGACCAGTCGACTAATATATACGTTACAAGTTTGGACACATCTACTCATTACATGTATAACTATTGTAAAGACATCAAAACTATGTAGTAACTTGGAATGCTTTTCCAATAGTCTTGAAGGAGTTCCCACATATGTTAACCGGTTGTTAGCTGCTTTTCCTTCACTCTGCGGTTCAACTCATCCCAAACCATCTCAATTGGGTTAAGGTCGGGTGATTGTGGAGGCCAGGTCATCGGATGCAGCACTCCATCACTCTCCTTATTGGTCAAATAGCCCTTACACAGCCTGGATGTGTGTTGGGTCATTGTCCTGTTGAACAAAAAATCATAGTCCCACTAAGCGCAATCCTGATGGGATGGTGTATCGCTGCAGAATGCTGTGGTAGACATGCTGGTTAAGTGTGTCTTGAATTCTAAATAAATCCCTGGCAGTGTCACCAGCAATGGACCCCCCCCCCCACTATCACACCACCTCCATGCTTCACAGTGGGAACCACACATGCAGAGATTTTCCGTCTTACAAAGATGCGTGGCTGGAACCAAAAATCTCACATTTGGACTCGTCAGACAAAAGAACAGAAGAAAATGTCAATTTCAAAAGAAAATAATAGCATTCTCTGTTGTCCTGAGGTGGCTATGCCAAATGGCTGTGGGCTACTCTAGTTCATTTAGCAGACAAGATTGTCTTATAATTCAGTGGCATTATTTATATTTTATAGTATGAAGAATATAATTGAACAAAGCTGAATAAAATATAATTATTTTCTCAAAGATTTCAGGGAGTGCGCACATGTGACTATTCTGTGTTGAGCGGTTAACAAAGAAATATGTACTCCTATATGCTTAATTTTGAGTTATTAATTTCACTTTAGTTCTTCAAACTTGGGCTATATGTTTTTATTTTAAAACATTGATTGTAAGGCTATATGATGAGAGTAATGATGACTTGAAAAAAGTCACTTGAAAGGTATGAGCACTGATTTTTTTTTTTTTTGCGCAGGCTGTACACACGCCATCTCATTCACAATTTGACAAGCACTTTATAACACTTTGAATTTCACGGCGGCATCCCCTTTGTGGCCTTAATGCACCCTAAAAAAATCTATGCCTATTTACGAAACACTAAAATAACACATCCTAGATCTGAATTAATGAAATATTCATATTAAATACTTTTTTCTTTACATAGTTGAATGTGCTGACAACAAAATCACACAAAAATGATCAATGGAAATCAAATTTATCAACCCATGGAGGTCTGAATTTGGAGTCACACTCAAAATTAAAGTGGAAAACCACACTACAGGCTGATCCAACTTTGATGTAATGACCTTAAAACAAGTCAAAATTAGGCACAGTAGTGTATGTGGCCTCCATGTGCCTGTATGACCTCCCTACAACACCTGGGCATGCTCCTGATGAGGTGGCGGATGGTCTCCTGAGGGGTCTCCTCCCGGACCTGGACTAAAGCATCCGCCAACTCCTGGACAGTCTGGTGGATGGAGCAAGACATGATATCCCAGATGTGCTCAATTGGATTCAGGTCTGGGGAACAATCAATGCCTTCCTCTTGCAGGAACTGCTGACACACTCCAGCCACATGAGGTCTAGCATTGTCTTGCATTAGGAAGAACCCAGGAGGAACCCAGGGCCAACCGCACCAGCATATGGTCTCACAAGGGGTCTGAGGATCTCATCTCTGTACCTAATGGCAGTCAGGCTACCTCTGGCGAGCACATGGAGGGCTGTGCGGCCCCTCCAAAGAAATGCCACCCCACACCATGACTCACCCACCTCCAAACCTGTCATGCTGGAGGATGTTGCAGGCAGCAGAACGTTCTCCACGGCATCTCCAGACTCTGTCACGTCTGTCACGTGCTCAGTGTGAACTTGCTTTCATCTGTGAAGAGCACATGGCGCCAGTGGCGAATTTGCCAATCTTGGTGTTCTCTGGCAAATGCCAAACGTCCTGCACGGTGTTGGGCTGTAAGCACAACCCCCACCTGTGGACGTCGGGCCCTCATACCACCCTCATGGGGTCTGTTTCTGACCGTTTGAGCAGACACATGCACATTTGTGGCCTGCTGTAGGTCATTTTGCAGGGCTCTGGCAGTGCTCCTCCTGCTCCTCCTTGCACAAAGGCGGAGGTAGCGGTCCTGCTGGTTTATTTTCATGCCAGCATGAAATAAATACAGTAGGCGTAGCCTATAGAAAGCTGATGGGATCCTCATAGTTTTATTAGCGGCCATCACTCTGTTTTCTCTAGCAATTACATAGCCTATAGAAATGAGCTCATGGGCTCTCATGAAGTGTTTGATTAGATTTTCAAATACATTAGCATTGATGTCAGAGTGATTAGAGACACAATAGAGTGCTAAGTACCAGGCAGTTGGCAAGTTTGGTAGGTTACTAATAACGAGCAGCATCAGAGCTTGGAAAACACCTAATCACGTGACTAAAAGGTCATGTGGAATTTGACTTCCTTCATGATTCTGCTCTTCCTCCCGGGGAAGGACTGCCCGTTCCATGATCTCGCCATCACGGTTGACAACTCCATTGTGTCCTCCTCCCAGAGCGCCAAGAACCTTGGCGTGATCCTGGACAACACCCTGTCGTTCTCAACCAACATCAAGGCGGTGGCCCGTTCCTGTAGGTTCATGCTCTACAACATCCGCAGAGTACGACCCTGCCTCACACAGGAAGCGGCGCAGGTCCTAATCCAGGCACTTGTCATCTCCCGTCTGGATTACTGCAACTCGCTGTTGGCTGGGCTCCCTGCCTGTGCCATTAAACCCCTTCAACTCATCCAGAACGCCGCAGCCCGTCTGGTGTTCAACCTTCCCAAGTTCTCTCACGTCACCCCGCTCCTCCGTTCTCTCCACTGGCTTCCAGTTGAAGCTCGCATCCGCTACAAGACCATGGTGCTTGCCTACGGAGCTGTGAGGGGAACGGCACCTCAGTACCTCCAGGCTCTGATCAGGCCCTACACCCAAACAAGGGCACTGCGTTCATCCACCTCTGGCCTGCTCGCCTCCCTACCACTGAGGAAGTACAGCTCCCGCTCAGCCCAGTCAAAACTGTTCGCTGCTCTGGCCCCCCAATGGTGGAACAAACTCCCTCACGACGCCAGGACAGCGGAGTCAATCACCACCTTCCGGAGACACCTGAAACCCCACCTCTTTAAGGAATACCTAGGATAGGATAAGTAATCCCTCTCACCCCCCCCCCTTAAGATTTAGATGCACTATTGTAAAGTGACTGTTCCACTGGATGTCATAAGGTGAATGCACCAATTTGTAAGTCGCTCTGGATAAGAGCGTCTGCTAAATGACTTAAATGTAAATGTAAATGTAATGATTCGTGACTCCAGGTGTGGCGGTAATACGGTCACTGCAACAGCCATATTCCTTTTCTGTGGCGGTCCTCATGACAGCCATTTTCATCATAGGGTTTAATGGTTTTTACAACTGCACTTGAAACTTTCAAAGTTCTTGAAATGCTCTGCATTGACTGACCTTCATGTCTTAAAGTAATGATTGACTGTTTCTCTTTGCTTATTTGAGCTGTTCTTTCCATAATATGGACTTGGTCTGTTACCAAATAGGCCCGTCTTCTGTATACCACCCCTACCTTGTCACAACACAACTGATTGGCTCAAACGCATTAAGAAGTAAAGAAATTCCACAATGAACTTTTAACAAGGCACACCTGTTGTAGTTCATTACAGGTGACTACCTCCTGACGCTGGTTGAGAGAATGCCAAGAGTGTGCAAAGCTGTCATCAAGGCAAAGGGTGGCTACTTTGAAGAATCTGAAATATATATATTTTGATCAGTTTAACACTTTTTTTGGTTACTATATGATTCCATTTGTTATTTCATAGTTTTAATGTCTTCACTATTATTCTACAATGTAGACAATAGTAAAAAAAATAAAGAAAAATATTGAATGAGTAGGAGTGTCCAAACTTTTGACTGACTGGTACTGTATATACATATATTTATATTTGCGTTCAACTTGGTGAACTAGTGCATTGAGGAGGCCTAGACTAAATGCCAGTTTATGCTTGATTGGAAAATGTGGTCGGTGGCTTCATATGGAGGGTGTGACGCAATTGCGGAACCTCCAGAGCCATGCAGTTGCCAAAGTGCCTCCCAAATGTTGTAACAATGCAGAGAGCTCTGTATAGCGCCGCATTGACATGATTGGTTGATGGTAGGTGGGGGCGGTACGTCATGTAGGAAACACAAACTCACAACAGCTCTGCAATGCTCCGCGAAGCGCAGGAAGTATGAATGGCCTGACTCCTGCTGAGTCCGTATCACCGTAATTGCTGCATGGCCAGTGCAGACGTCGATTGATCATGCGCCCAGATGCACAATGCGCTTCTCTCTTCAGAATGCGCTCTCTCCTGCCAATTTGTGCACATTCATTGTTTCTTAACTTCATTGTGTGAATTATTTGTGTTTTAATTGTTAGTGTATATCAATTCCTCATTACATATATTACCAGCAATACATTTACCGTTAATTCCTACCATTTCTAATCTACAATGTTTGTTACTTTGGTTACGGTAATTTATGTTATCAATATTATTATTCCTGTCACATTATCACCCCTGTCACATTGTTTGCAGTGTGCACAACCTATGCTGCACTTGTGTTTTGTCAATTTAGTCATTGTTTTTTTGTTTTGAGCGCTCCTGTAAATGTTGAGTAAGGATGCGCACTCATGGAAGTAGGCCTATAGGCTACCTGGCCTGCGCAAATGTAGACATGATGTGTAGGGTCTGATTAGTATTTCTGATTGGCTTAATGCACCACTACTAATAACCTGTGGAGCTTCTCAAAGTAATGTTTTCTTCACAGCAAACAGTCTTATTTTTACATCCATTGAGAATTACAGTAGTTCCTTAATGTATTTAGGAAGATTTTTTATCTCTCTCCCTTTCGATAAGAACTCGTCATAAAATTGTCCTACCTGATTACTTCTTATCAGTGCTTGAGTTGGACTGAAATAGGTTTCCGGTACTCATTTTGGGGGCAGTGACTATTTTAGGTGCAGGAGCTCGACAATATTCTTTGAGGAACAGGTTTGAGGTTCCAGTACTCAGCTTCGGTGAGCTCCTGCCCAAGTCAAGCACTGCTTCTTATCCCTTGCGCAAATAGCCTACAGCTGTGTCTGTGCGTGGGAAACTCGTAGGGCCCAGAATATTTTATACAATGTTACAAGTTCGCTAGTAGCATGAATATTTAACTTGTATCTATTTGTGTCCATCACAGAGGCTGCAGAAGAGGGCAGAGCGTTTCAACCTGCCTGCTACTGCTGATAGTAAGAAAGAGGCCCGCGCTGCCAGGTGAGCCCCTGGACCGAATGACACATTATAATGGATCATATGTTGATTTTGGATAAAACTAGGGTTATACATATTTTGGTTAAAACAAATGGGTTGTACTACAACCCTGGTTTTACGAAGGACAAACAAGTTCTTACTCTGCTATAAGCTGTCTCCAGACAGCACCACTGAATAATAATTTATTAAATTTTTTTGTGTTTTATCTCCCCTTTTCTCACAAATTTCATCATATCAACTTATGATCTTGTCTCATCGCTTCAACTCCACAACGGGCTCAGGAGACCTGAAGGTCGAGTAATGCATCTTCCAAAACATGACCCGCCAAACCGCGCTCAGTAACATCCGCCTGCTTAATGTGGACCAATGTGTCGGTGAAAACACAGTTCAACTGACGGCAGGCGCCCGGCCCGCCACAAGGAGTTGCTAGAGCACGATGAGCCAAGTAAAGCCCCCCCCCCCCGGCCAAACCCTCTCCTGACCCGGACGATGCTGGGCCAATTGTGCGCTGCCCTATGGGACTCCCGGGTTGTTGTTCAGAATGGAATACCAAAGAGGGCTGTGTTGCACTTTGAGATGCGAACAGATCTACGTGTCTCCTCTGAACTGGCACCAAAACGCCTCTATCACCTGTGGGTGGATACGCCACTCTGCAGACTCAGGCTTGCCCCTCGACAATAGGTTCGCACCTGGATTCAATATACCTGGAATGTGCGTTGCTGACAGTGAGTGTAGGTGTGTGTGTGTGTGTGTGTATGCCCACAGCATGTATTCGTGATGCCACCTGGTGCATGGCCATTGAGCGGCCTCCGCCCTGGCGATTGATGTATGAGGTCGAGCCCGAGGCCTGCAGAGCATGATAGCCTTGAAGGCTGCAGATCCTTCCTGTTGCTGCTCAAATTTGTGTGTGATGGTCTCCACGAAAGGACTGAAGAGCCCAGATATTGTGACAGGAGCATTCAGCAGCATGTTCTTTTCTCGTTATTAAATTAAATGAAGCTTTATTTCAGACATAGAATGCAACGCAATGTGCTTTACAGGAAAAAAACGAATAAAAAACAATAAAAATAAAAGCTGCATTACGCTACATATCCAAAAGTGCTCCTCGAACATCTCATTCCAAAATCATGGGCATTAATATGGAGTTGGTCCCCCCTTACTGCTATAATAGCCTCCACTCTTCTGGAAAGACTTTCCACTAGATGTTGGAACATTGCTGCCGGGACTTGTTTCCATTCAGCCACGAGCATTATTGAGGTTGAGCCCTAATTGTTGGGCGATTAGGCCTGGCTGGCAGTCGGCATTCTAATTCATCCCAAAGGTGTTCGATTGGGTTGAGGTCAGGGCTCTGTGCAGGCCAGTCAAGTTCTTCAACACCAATCTCAACAAACCATTTCTGTATGGACCTCGCTTTGTGCACGAGGGCATTGTCATGCTGAAATAGGAAAGGGCCTTCCCCAAACTGTTGCCACAAAGTTGGAGGCACAGAATCGTCTAGAATGTCTAGAACAAAGGGGCCTAGCCGAACCATGAAAAACAGCCCCAGACCATTATTCCTCATCCACCAAACTTTACAGTTGGTGCTATGCATTCGGGCTGGTAGCGTTCTCCTGCCATCCACCAAACCAGATTGGTCTGTCGGACTGCCAGACGTTGAAGGGTGATTCATCACTCCAGAGTACGCGTTTCCACTGCTCCAGAGTCCAATGCCGCAAACTTTGTTTCCAGGGGCAGTTTGAAACTCAGTAGTGAGTGTTGCAACCAAGGACAGGCGATTTTTGCGCGCTGCACTATTCATCACTCGGAGGTACCTATCTGTGAGCTTTTATGGCCTACCACTTCGCGGCTGAGCTGTTGTTGCTCCTAGACGTTGCTATTTCATAATAACAGCACTTACAGTTGACCAGGGCAGACATCTGATGAAATGACTTGTTGGAAAGGTGGCAATAGAAGAATCTTAAAATGTATTCTAAAACCCACAGGCAGCCAGTGCAGAAACCTTAAAATTAGTGTAGTGTGTGTTCTCCGTCTGTTCTTGGTCAGTGCCCGTTCTGCAGCATTCTTTTTTTCTGACATTTGAATGAGGTTGAGCCACAAGTGGCGGTGTGTCCCTACCGAGAATCCCATGATTCTGCCCACATCCTAGGCAGCACACCTCATGTGTAGTGTGCCTTCCTGAGCTCGACGTACACCTCTGGAGTAGCCTGCCCTTCCATGTCCAGGAGGGCCTGGTAGGCCTGGAGGAGGACCATGATGTTCAGCATGGCTGCTGACTGGGCGGCTAGGATAAAAATATTTTTTTAAACAGAAAAACCTGAATGAATCTGTCTGGTACCCACACTCAAAGCTTATGAACACTGTTTGAGCGTGATTGGGAAAGCGATTTATAAAATATTTACCTCAGAATCCTTGGTCTCCTCAAGTGCGACACGTTAGCTAGCTATATAGCTAGATGGACCATTAGCAAAGAGTGGGTAGCAAGCTAGCTGACTCAGGCTGCAAAATGGACCAACGCCGAAGGAATCTAAATCAAATCTAAAATATCTTCGCTGCTCGCTCGAATGTGTTGGCCGTCTGAAATTGAGAAGTTTAGACGGAAAAGATGAATTTACAGGTGATAAATGGTGGCTTTGATAAACAGTGGTGGCTGAATAAAGCACGAGTGGCTGGGCAGTGCACATTGTACCCTCAGGGTATAATGAGTCAAGGCCCGACGGGGCCAATCACTTCCAAGATGGGACTTGGGTGGTTTCAAAGTTGGAAATTATTCAGTGGTGCTGTCAGGAGACAGCTTATAGCATAGTAATAACTCAAGTTCGAAATGAAGTAAAAGCAGTCATGTACTGTTAATCTTGAATGTAGGCAACAGCAATGTTTCACACTTTTATGACCCCTTGATATCCTCAAATGTATGAAATATTGTGGTTGACAATCAAGTTTTGATCATTACTCAGTGAACAGTGTCAGGTAGTTATGTAAAAATAATATTTAATATACATATTTTATGTGGCAATAATCTATTCCAGGGTCAACTCATATTGGGCTGTCGAAAGGATAGTAAAATGGATGTTAAAAAGATGTAGGCTGTGAGAGTGAATATTAATTTAATTGATCTGATGTTTGTCAGGTTTGGTTTACCGGCTCTATCACCGGCTTTCAAACCAGGTGAGTTGGATTTTCATAGGTTTTTCAGCATGACCAGTCAAAATTGTATGTTGTAATTCATGTATATTTTTTCTCTTTGTCTATTAGGTGCATCAGTTGCAAATAGTAAACTAACTGTGAGTATCAATGGGGTTCATATAATATATTTATTTTTCTTATTTTGACAATGCCTGCACATAAAATGGCACTTCACATAATCGGCACATTTACTGTAGGTTGCTGTGACAATGTTGGTGTTTTCCCTGTATTAGTTTGGCAAAATAATATGGAACAGGAAAAAATATAGAAAGGCTTTCCCAAAAACCTTCTCAATTAAAGGACCCCCCAGAGGAAGTTGCCCCTACTATTTTGAAGCAATTTTTTGTCCGAAAGAGGGAATGCACTTTTAGGTTCCACCTCCAAAGAATCACGAAGGCTACACATACATATTCACGAATTGGGTGTGGGAATTTCCATGTGGAGTTGATAAACATCAACAACAAGGCCACTGACAGCTGTCAGAGTATGTAGTTAACATGCTAATCTTATCTAGCTAGCTATCATGCTAATTTTATATAGCTAGCTAATGTTATCTGTTGTTGTTGCTGGGTTTTACTACACCGTATTCAAAAGACTAACCAGCTGGCTCTATTGCTGGTTCTGTAGATGGATTTATCATAATAATTTATTTAGGGAAACTTTGCCACAGATGGAAACCACTGGACTTCGCCATCTATTGTTTTTTCCAAAGTTTGGCATCTTCCATTTTTTATTTCTCCAAATAGGATAGCAGCCTACACCAGAAATAACTAATATTGATAACCATCTAGATGATACATAGCCTACATACAGTCTACTACTCAATGGGGAGGGCATGAACGGCAACACCGGGACACAGTGCCATTCGCTCCCGCTTGACAAGCACTACTGTCCGGCAATGGTGTGGGAAGTAGCTACCTAGTAGCCATTAGCCAATATCAGGTTGACTGTTACAGTAAGCACACGCATACAACGAATGAAGTAACAGTACACCCATCATAAAATACTTTTAATAAAAAATAAACAATCGTCAGTTTTATAACTGAAAATGGACAATTATTTGTGTAAAAGTAATAGTGAAATATGACTGACTCATCCATCCAGTCCACTCTTACGGTATGGTAGCTCAATGTATGGTAGTTACGTAATAAGAAATGGAAGAAGAAAAAATCAGCTCAGTCAAAACCATCTAACCTATAGCAGAGAGCTTTTGACACACCCACTCCATTCCACACGCCCACTACTTTCCTTTCGACACAGCCATTCGTCCATGCTCCGGTCGCCATATTGGGATGCAGCTAGCCCCTTCTCTGTAGTGAAGCGAAACTTTACTGGTCAAACCATTAATCTTGGGGTGATGGGGAGCGAGTTTGCAAATGGCTAATATCACACAATTATAACATTTTATAAAATGGTATATATACACTGCTCAAAAAAATAAAGGGAACACAAAAATAACACATCCTAGATCTGAATGAATGAAATATTCTTATTGAATACTTTTTTCATTACATAGTTGAATGTGCTGACAACAAAATCACACAAAAATTATCAATGGAAATCAAATTTATCAACCCATGGAGGTCTGGATTTGGAGTCACACTCAAAATTAAAGTGGAAAACCACACTACAGGCTGATCCAACTTTGATGTAATGTCCTTAAAACAAGTCAAAATGAGGCTCAGTAGTGTGTGTGGCCTCCACGTGCCTGTATGACCTCCCTACAACGCCTGGGCATGCTCCTGAGGAGGTGGCGGATGGTCTCCTGAGGGATCTCCTCCCAGACTTGAACTAAAGCATCCACCAACTCCTGGACAGTCTGTGGTGCAACGTGCCATTGGTGGATGGAGCGAGACATGATGTCCCAGATGTGCTCAATTGGATTCAGGTCTGGGGAACGGGCGGGCCAGTCCATAGCATCAATGCCTTCCTCTTGCAGGAACTGCTGACACACTCTAGCCACATGAGGTCTAGCATTGTCTTGCATTAGGAGGAACCCAGGGCCAACCGCACCAGCATATGGTCTCACAAGGGGTCTGAGGATCTCATCGCGGTACCTAATGGCCGTCAGGCTACCTCTGGCGAGCACATGGAGGGCTGTGCGGCCCCCCAAAGAAATGCCACCCCACACCATGACTGACCGCCAAACCGGTCATGCTGGAGGATGTTGCAGGCAGCAGAACGTTCTCCACGGCATCTCCGGACTCTGTCATGTCTGTCACGTGCTCATTGTGAACCTGCTTTCATCTGTGAAGAGCACAGGGCACCAGTGGCGAAATTGCCAATCTTGGTGTTCTCTGGCAAATGCCAAACGTCCTGCACGGTGTTGGGCTGTAAGCACAACCCCCACCTGTGGACGTCGTGCCCTCATACCACCCTCATTGAGACCGTTTGAACAGACACGTGCACATTTGTGGCCTGCTGGAGGTCATTTTGCAGGGCTCTGGCAGTGCTCCTCCTTGCACAAAGGCAGAGGTAGCGGTCCTGCTGCTGGGTTGTTTCCCTCCTACGGCCTCCTCCACGTCTCCTGATGTACTGGCCTGTCTCTTGGTAGCGCCTCCATGCTCTGGACACTACGCTGACAGACACAGCAAACCTTCTTGCCACAGCTCGCATTGATGTACCATCCTGAATGAGCTGCACTACCTGATCCACTTGTGTGGGTTGTAGACTCCGTCTCATGCTACCACTCGAGTGAAAGCACCGCCAGCATTCAACAGTGACCAAACATCAGCCAGGAAGCATAGGAACTGAGAAGTGGTATGTGGTCCCCACCTGCAGAACCACTCCTTTATTGGGGGTGTCTTGCTAAATGCCTATAATTTCCGCCTGTTGTCTATTCCATTTGCACAACAGCATGTGAAATTTATTGTCAATCAGTGTTGCATCCTAAGTGGACAGTTTGATTTCACAGGAGTGTGATTGGCTTGGAGTTACATTGTGTTGTTTAAGTGTTCCCTTTATTTTTTTGAGCAGTGTATATAGATATATACTGCTCAAAAAAATAAAGGGATGTGCAAAAACATAAGTTTGCACACCCTATTTTAATTTGATCCATGGCTGTAGTGGCCAAGTGGACACGTGGCTGTTTGACTCAACAATGTCATGCTGGTGGGTAGTAACATTTTAAATCAAACGAAACGTAGGCTGAAAATGTCTATGTCAAATCATAGGAAAATACAAAACAAAGTGGGCAGTTCAAATTTGTCACTTCAAGCCCAAATATATCATACTTTGACTAAATCGTTGTGCAACAAATCAAATTTTATTGGTGACATACACATGATTAGCAGATGTTAATGTGAGTGTAGCGAAATGCTTGTGCTTCTAGTTCCCAAACTCTAACAAGTAATCTAACACATTCACAACAAATACCTTATACACACAAATGTAAAGGGATGAATAGAATATGTACATATAAATACATGGATGAGCGATGGCGTGCGACATAGGCAAGATGCAGTAGATGGTATAGAATACAGTATATGAATATGAGATGAGTAATGTAGGATATGTAAGCATTATTAAAGTGGTGTTATTTAAAGTGACTACTGATACCTTTTTATTAAGTCAATTTATTTAAGTGGCAAGAGATTTTAGTCTGTATGTTGGCAGCAGCCTCTCTATGTTAGCGATGGCTGTTAAACAGTCTGATGGCCTTGAGATAGAAGCTATTTTTCAGTCTCTCAGTTCCAGCTTTGATGAACCCCTTTCCACAGCAGCCCAGCTGTTTCATCCTGCTCCCCCTCCCTCTGCTGTTTCCTGTAGTACACAAACATCTCCTTAGTTTTGTTGAAGTTGAGTGAGAGGTTATTTTCCTGACACCACACTCTTTGAGGGCCCTCACCTCCTCCCTATAGGCCGTCTCGTAATTGGTGGTAATCAGGCCTACCACTGTAGTGTCGTCTGCAAACTTGATGATTGAGTTGGAAGCGGGCATGGCCAGCAGTCATGGGTGAACAGGGAGTACAGGAGAGGGCTGAGGACGCACCCTCGTGGGGACCCATTGTTGAGGATCAGCGGGGTAGATATGTTGTTTCCTACCTGCCCGTCAAAGTCCAGGACCTAGTTGCACAGGGCGGGGTTGAGACCCAGGGTCTCGAGCTTAATGACGAGTTTGGAGGGTACTATGGTGTTAAATGCTGAGCTGTAGTCAATGAACAGCATTCTTACATAGCTATTCCTCTTGTCCAGATGGGATAGGGCAGTGTGGTGGTGATTGCATTGTCAGTGGATCTATTGGGGCGGTAAGCAAATTGGAGTGGGTCTAGGGTGTCCAGTAGGGTGGAGGTGATATGATCCTTGACTAGTCTTTCAAAGCACTTCATGATGACAGAAGTGAGGGCAACGGGGCGATAGTCATTTAGTTCAGTTACCTTAGCTTTCTTGGGAACAGGAACAATGGTGGCCATCTTGAAGCATGTAGGGACAGAAGCGGCTAGGGATGCCCTTTGGGCCGGCAGCACTGCGAGGTTTAACACGTTTAAATGTTTTACTCACGTTGGCCACGGAGCAGGAGACCCCGCAGGCTTTGGTAGCAGGCCGTGTCAGTGGCACTGTATTGTCCTCAAAGCGAGCAAAGCAAACAACATGGTTAAGGTCTGGCCATTATCTTTCAGCTCAGAAAGTGGATTTCTACTGGTGTGGGCGTTTTAAATGTTAACTACCTGTAGCTACAAAGTAGCTTACTTGACAGAATGAGATTGTGATTATTTGCATCAATCCAGTATACGCTACGGAACACTGCTAACCAAAAAAACTGTGCTTGGTGCATGCAAACTTGAATTAAAGGGTAACTACATTAAAAATGTCTAAATGTTTCCCAGACCTCAAAAGTGGTCTGGTGTGGTTTTAGCATTGTTGTGTTCTTAGAACATCCATTTTTTTTTTGTTTTTCTATAAGAAATGTGTGATTGAATGATCTAAACCCTGATGAAAGGGTGAGGGAATCCGAAACCTGAACACTCCCCACCACCCTCCGACCGCCTTGCAGGCATGCAAACTTGTCATTTTTCGGTGATAATCATTGCTTTTATTTTAAAACAGTCATCCACATGAACCGTGTAGAGCTGTAAAAAATTGTGGGGGTTCTGATGAAAAGTGGGCAGACGCAGTGTGTATCTCCCATTGAGCTATATAAAAATGCGCAAAAATATCTTCTCCATGTGTGATCAGAGCCGCCTCATCACACATTCCATGCAAAAACTTTGTTCCTGTCTGGGAAATTTTTAATGCAACTCGAGGTAAGTAACCTGTGTTTGAAATAATGCTGCGATTATCCCTGATGAAAAGCTAATTATAGCTTGTATGTTTCAATAGCACAAATTATTACACACGAAGTTAACATTAGCTAGCTGATGTTAGCCAGCTAGCTACGTTAGCATCTACATTGGCAAGCTAACATTACCACCTGCATGCCTCCATTAACTATGTGTTGCCTCAGCTTACTTCACATGTCTGTCTAATAATCCACGGAACACTTATATGCATTGGAGGAGGCGAGGGAGTAACTTTATAAACTTGGTTACTTTATTACTAAACCTAGCATGGTAGCGCACACACAACGGTGTATACTGGGGTCATAATGTTCCAATACTCTAACAATGATACCAATGAATAAGGACCCGCTGGTGCCGTGTTTGAGTACTGACCTTAGGCAAACCCACATTATCACATTGTGGGTAGTCTAGTTATTATGTAGGAAATTAGAAAATCAAATGTACATATTATTATACTGTGTTCTTGGCATCAAAAGCGTCTGCTAAATGGCATATATTATTATTATTATTATAAATAGTGTAATTTATGCTATGCTTTTGTTTTCAGAATGAGAGTTTTAGGAGAGGGAGTCACTGTCTAAGCTTGAGTCAGGTTTGAGGGTCAAGTGGAGCTGGGCCTGGCTGAAGTTAGATGCAAAGACTGATATCAAGGGATTGCAGCACACCCCTCCCACGTTTAAAAATAAATGTAAAGATAGACAAGCCAGGTCATGCAATTTACAGCCTGTTACTGTTTATTATTTTGAGCATTAAAATAATTTTTGTAAAAATAATGGGGGGTATGAGACGTGTGTGTGTGTGTGTGTGTGACAGGTCAGATTATATTAAAATGAGAGAGTTGTTTTAATGTTGGCTGAAAATAATTTTGTTATTTAGCAGATAGCCTAGGCCTTCACCTTACAGTTCTTCATTAAACCCACTGGAAAATACATGTCCTCAACAAGAAAATATGAAAATCCTAACTCTGTCTGGGGAGACTGAGATGATCATGTCATGATTAACCTTAAACCCAGGCCAAAGAGCCCAACTCCCCAATACCGCACGACACAATTTTCTCTGTCTATTGTGGTTTGGAAAGTTAGGAGTATTGAGATTGTTCAAATAGGTACTTGTTATTCTCTGACAATATGTAAGTAATATGTAAATTGTCACCGTTTTGGACCCTCACCTGTTTGCATCCCAGTTTATTGGAGAAGAACAGGCCTGTGGTTTTCTGTTTGTAAGAGGATGACAGGATCTGGTTTTCCTCACCTTTTCACTGTAATGTTATGAATAGGAGTTTGTGAACACCTGACTTGTCTTTATGGAGCACATAAATAACACCTCTCCTCCCTCTGTGGCATTAGGTCAGCGTTGAGGTCCTGAAGAAGCGGGCAGAGCGCTTTGGCATGAATGTGTCCTCTGTCGCCAAAACGGTGAGCTCATGAATTCACTTCCTAACCAAAAGTATGTGAACACCTGCTCGTCTTCTCTCGATCGTTCTCTTCTCTCTATCACTCCCTCTATCCTGTATCGTGTATGTATTAATACTGACCAGACATGTCACCCATTGAGCATGTTTGGGATGCTCTGGATCGATATGTAGGACAGCGTGTTCCAACTTCGCACAGCCATTGAAGAGGAGTGGGTAAACATTCAACAGGCCGCAAAATCAAGAGCTTGATCAACTCTACGCAAAGGAGATGTATCTCGCTGCATGAGGCAAATGGTGATCACACCAGATACTGACTGGTTTTCTGATCCACGCCCTTACCATTTTTTAAAGGTATCTGTGACCAGCAGAGACATACCTTTATTCCCAGTCATGTGAAACCCATAGATTAGAGCCTAATTTAATTATTTAAATTGATTTGATTGCCTTATATGAACGATCAATATACTTTACTCAAACCAGTGAATATCACTTATTATGAATGAGATTATTAACTGTCAGCTCTTTGAATATCCAGGGCCTATACTGTTCGTATTTTTGTTCTAAAAGAGCAGAGCAAATCCAGAATTTCTTTAATACGTCAAGGGACAGGACATCATAATTCTTCTCGAAACATGGTGTTGTGGAGGCATTGATACTCCGTGTCCCTAAAGCTACAGAGAAGGTTTACTACCATCAATCAAACATAAAAAACATTAAACAGGGTCGGGACTCCGGTGTAATCATAATTTGGCATAAACAGGATTTAGCACTGAATGAAATTAAAAAAGGTACTAACCACATTTGGCTGATACTTAATAAGGTACAATTGATTTTGACAATGATGTATACATACAGTGCTGTGGAAAAGTATTTCTCCCCCTTTCTGATTTTCTCTATTTTTGCATATTAATTAAATAAATGAATATATTTTTAAAAGTAGACCCAGGAAGCTAGGCATATGTCACGCGTCACTACATTTGAACGTAAACTTTATTTTATTTTATCAAAATGCATTTTTTTTGTAGAAATGCCTTCTGGAACATATGAACTTTCATGTGCCTTAATAACAAACTTGTATTTGTATTTACAGACGTCATTCAATTGTTAAATTATGAGCCTAGTTTTTTTATCCATGGAAAAAGTCAGCAACCTTCCCGCTAGCCATGATTGGCTGATATAATGATGGGCTGGACATGCCGAGAGATGAGTTAGGATTGGTCTGCCGTATAGCACACTTCTGTATATAATATGATCTGGTCAGTATGTGTAGGTAATCCTTTCTAAAGCGGCTTTTAAAAAATATTTCACGTAGTAAAACTGCTTAAGTGTTGCTCTCCACTTTCTGGAGGCCCGGGTTTTGAAATCAATGGAATTAAAGTCTGATAGCTAAGGAGATGGAGAAAATTATTGCATTCGTCTTCATATTTGCAATCAGAGTCTAAAAGAGAACCCACAAAATGCTGTTGTATAAAACACCTGTCTCTGGATTACATCTTCAAACTAAGACCAACCATGGCATCCGTGACAGAGAGGGGTGAAGCGTCAATCCATGTATATGGGTAAGAGAGCTAGCTACATTTTCAGATATATAACAAGTTTCTAATTTTGTCAAAGTCGTTTTCATTTCAAGTTAGTGTACTGTTAGCTAGCTAGGTAACGTTAGCTGCCTAGCCCGCTAGCTAACGTTACATGTATGATCTGTGTAATAATATTATTTGTATCTCAGAGCCATTGCTAGTTATAGCTTAATATTAGCTAGCTAACATTGAGCCTGGTTGCTTGGCTACCTGTAGAGTCATGCAGGGTAGTAACGTTATGAGTTGGGATTATGGTTCATTGTTTAGCTAGCTTGCTAGGTGTTTATCCCCCTGAGCTGTATGGAACCAAAAGTCAGGCTTTGAGTAGTACACATACAACCTGGCTGACAGAACCTTCTCTCCCAGAGTTATAGCTACTGCAGTCCCTGTACTGGGTGAAGTAAGCCAAGCACTAAATTCCTAGAATTACTAGTTAGCCCTGTCTCGGACCTACGGGTCCTCAACAGCTATCTGATAAAAGTTAATGTTCCGTATGCTTACGCACAATGTGCTGTCTCGCTCCATTCGTCAAGGCGATTCTTTCACTTCTGTCGATCTGCAGGACGCTTATTTTCACAAACCTTCTGCCAGCACATAGGATGTTTCTAAAGTTTGCCTTTCAGAGCATGGCCTATAAGTATCTCACTGGTCCATTTGGACTATTACTAGCCCCTCAGATTTTCAACAATGTGTGGTGGCGGCATTGAACCCACTGAGGTGCAGGGGTCTCAGAATCTCTGTGTACTCTATATAGACGACTACCTGCTCTGTACCTGCAAACAGGAGCAAGCAGTAAGAGACACGACTATCCTTACAATCTACCTCACAGAGATTGGTCTCAGGATCAATCCGATAAAGAGCTGTTTGTTGCCCACACAGAACAGAATATCAGAATAAATAATATTTATTTCCGGGCCACCCAATCAGAGAGGCGAGTCACGTCATTCCGCCTATGCCTCTTCGTGTTCAGTCTGGGGCATACGGTCACACAGAAAGGCATAATGAATACAGAAGCGGATTTGTTGTCCAGGGGGAATCCCTTGTACGGGTAGTGGGAACCTCACCTCTTTTGTAGTGGCCCAAATATGGGAGAAATACGAACAGGCGTCCGAAAGATATTTTGGCATTGTGCTTAAACGCACACTGCTCACTGTTCTTTACACTGGCAAGCGACGATGCGCCACTATGGGTGGACGTGATGGCACACCCATTACCATGGGTGCGTCTTTACGCCAAGCCCCCCCCCCCCCCCCCCTCTGTCTGATTCTTCCCACACTCTCCAGAGTGAGGGAACGACCAGCCCTGGCAGTTACCGTTATGCAGGGATCTGTTGACCCAAGGAAACAGAGATTTTCCGTCCTCGTCTGTACATGCTGGCTCTTTGTGCCTGGCCTGTGAGAGGGTGAATCTTGAAGGGCAGCTCAGCCATTTTTCAACCTTATATTCAACCTTATATTCAAGTGTTTACATTAATGAACACCGTGTTTATATGATCTGTAGTTAAAAAGACAAGAAAGGTCTTAAGAAAATGCTTCTCTGTGAAATCACAGGTTTGGATTAAAATGGAAAAAAACTTGCATTGAGTTCTAGACCAAGGGAGGGTATTTGCTTTCTCCCCACGTTACCCCGGATCTGTGTTTTGAAAATCACTATTTCCCTTTTTACATTTAAAAAAAATGTTATCAACTTTTTATATATTTTTTTTCTTCTACAAAATGTGACATTTTCACACATGTTGACCTGATATTGTGCTGGAGATAATGAAAATGATGTTAAAAAGTGATGAAGTTGCCCTTTACTGTGACAGGCCTACCGCTCTGTGTTGTGGAGACTATTCAGAGCGTAGGGTCCTTCTACACACTAATTTTATGACAACGAGTGGCGTGTGTTTGAGAGATGATGCGAGCGGAAACAGATTACTCCCTTTCTGTACTCATTTTCAGAGGTACATTGCTTTCTGTGGGACCATCTCTGCCTGCTATATGAACTTAAATTACGGTACAGAGGCGAGACACCCCCTTATCTGACATTTTATGAAGGGTGGCGTCGCTTTCACCCGCTATCCAAGAAGCTAGTCCCATCCTGGGACCTATCTATTGTGCTTTGAGACCATTTCACAGCCGCCGCTGGAAAGCGGGGAAGTGAGACTTATCTCATTTAAAACTGCTTTACTTTTAGCCATTACATCCGCATAGCGAGTGGGAGAGCTGCACGCACTGTCTGTCCACCACTCATGCCTGCACTTTGCCCCTGGGTTGTCCAATGTTACCCGACAACCTAACCCCGCTTTTGTGCCTAAAGTAAGTAGTACTTACAATAGACTCACTTTGGAGCTGTCAGCCTTTCACCCACCGCCTTTTTCCTTTTTGGTGGAATGGCGTCTCCACCGCTTGTGGAGCATCTACATGGACAGGACAAGAGCCCTTAGAAAGAGCGACCAGCTCTTTGTCTCTTCGGCACCTCCCCACGCAGGGAGGCCCATTTCTCACCGGCTCTTATCCCATTGGATAGTGGATGCTATTATAGTGGCCTATAATAGCAATGATTTACCACCTTCAGAGGGCCTGAGAGCTCATTCCACTGGAGGTTTGGCTGCGTCATGAGCATTGTTTAACTGTATCTCTGTTCGAGATCTGTAATGCTCCAGGTTGGGGAACCCCCTCGTTAGAGCATACGGTGCTTAGTGTCGGGACTTCTGGTGGTTGATTCTGTCTAGACAACCTGGCTTCGGAGAGTATATGAGCATTACGGGAGTTGGCTATATCCCCATCGTAAAAGAGATCGAACAAGTATTTTGAAATAAACCTTTGGGTTACTTGACGTAACCCCGTTCTATGAGAATGAGTGACGTCTTTCACCACGTTTACCTTCACGCTTTGCGCAAGGAAGAAAACATATACTTGGAAAGTGAAGCTAGTAGGGGATGACTGAGCCTTATAAAAGATTGGGGGCTTCCAACTTCGCCGTCGCTCGTGTCTGTCTACAACAGATGTGTGATTGGAGCTTCCTTGAATCACTTACCCATAGTGAGAGACCTCACTCACATGATCATAGAACCGGTGTTACGTCAAGCAACCAAATGTTTCTTTCTTTAACCGGTGATCCATAATCAAACAACGGGAGAACATCGCTAACTACACATACAGTGTATTCGTAAAGTATTCAGACCCCTTGACTTTTTTTAACAACAAAAATACTTGACAGCTTTATTCTAAAATGGATTAAATTGATTTTTTAAACCTCATCAATCTACACACAATACACCATAATGACAAAGCAAGAATGTTTTATTTTTGCAAATGTATTAAAAATCAAATTAAATATTACATTGTGTAAGTATTCAGACCCTTTACTCAATACTTTGTTGAAGCACCTTTGGCAGCGATTACAGCCTCGTGTCATCTTGGGTATGACACTATCCGCTTGGTACCCCAAGTTTCTCCGAATCTACTCTGCGGATCCTCTCAAGCTCTGTCACGTTGGATGGTGAGCATCACTGCACAGCTATTTTCAGGTCCCCCCAGAGATGTTAGATTGGGTTCAAGTCCGGCCTCTGGCTTGGCCTCTCAAGGACATTCAGAGACTTGTCCCAAAGTCCAAGTCTGAGGTCCTTAGCATTCTGGAGCAGGTTTTCGTCAAGGATCTCTCTTTGCTCCGTTCCTTTCCCTCAATTCTGACTAGTCTCTCAGTCCCTGCCGCTGAAAAACATCCACACAGCATGATGCTGCCACCACCATACTTCACCGTAGGGATGGTGCCATATTTCTTCCAGATTTGACGCCTGGCATTCAGGCCAAAGAGTTCAGTCTTGGTTTCATCAGACCAGATAATCTTGTTTCTCATGGTCTGACTCCTTTAGATGCCTCTTGGCAAAATCCAAGTGGGCTGTCATGTGCCTTTTACTAAGGAGTGGCTTCCGTCTGGCCACTCTACTGTAAAAGCCTGATTTGGTGGAGTGCTGCAGAGATTGTTGTCCTTTTGGAAGATTCTCCCATCTCAACATAGGAACTCTGGAGCTCTGTCAGAGTGACCATCGGGTTCTTGGTCACCTTCCTGACCAAGGCCCTTCTCCCCCCGATTGCTCAGTTTGGCCAGGTGGCCAGCTCTAGGAAGAGTCTTGGTGGTTCTAAACTTCTTCCATTTGCAAAAATGTCTAAATAACTGTTTTTACTTTGTCATTATGGGGTATTGTGTGTAGATTGCTATATTTTTTTTTTATTCAACCCATTTTAGAATAAGGCATTAAAATGTTCAAAAAGTCAAGGGGTCTGAATACTTTCCGAATGCACTGTACATACAATAAGTGTTTTTCTCATAATAAATAATTTGCTTAATCAACGTCTAGTTATTCATGTCTAGTTATGTCTGGTTATTCAAGGCAAGTCTTTAGATTAAGTGACAGGGCATAGGACAACCGTCACACAGGTAACATATATTTATTAGTTAAAAGATAAGTGAAAAGTTCAAAATGTCGAGTTGAGGCGTTTTCTGTTTTGGTACACAACTTTTTCTGTAATGAACTTTATTCTTAAGTTGCACACATACAGTAGCTTTTATCGGGTGGTCTTTATCGCCTTATGGGAGATGGTGGTATATCTGTCAATTGATCTGTTCAGGGATTGTAACTTACATGTTATGTGTTGTGAAGATATGGCTGTCGTTAGTAGAATGTAGTCATGCTATTGAGAACACTGTCACCGTTGGACAGTCGATCTGTCAATTTGCAAATATTTTTTTACATTTTTTTTTTAACCTTGACTGGAGGTAATCAGTGAACCTGACTTAACCCTTACCTCACCCCTCTGACACATTTGACTCCTTCCTTTGTCTTTTGTGTTGTCGTCCCTCCTGCTATGAGGCTTGCGCTGTGAGGGGAGGGGTGTACATCAGATTTTGGTCAATGCCCCCCCCACTCGAATCCACTATCCTGTTTGATTGTCCTTGAGAGGCTCTCGCTGGTCAGGGATAATGACTAGTGACAGGATGGAGAAAGGCCCTGGCAGCCACGGTGATTGTTACAGAGAAGGGGTCTGTCACTGCGACCGGCCAGCCACCTGGAGAGAAGAGCTTGCTCATCCACCTCAGAGCAGTCCAGGCTGGGAAGAGAAGGCGACAACAGTAACACATGGGAGTAGGCTCTAGGGGCAGCAGAGCACAGCATTGTTCTGTCAGGACTGAGGTTCAGTTAACAGAGCAGGGAGAATGAACTTCTCCCCTTCAGGGCTCTGTGCTCTATTCTACAGGACCTTTTGTGTACTCTTTTGCTTTGTTGAAACAGCTTTGCTCTGTAACGTCAAGGTGATGTGCTCCTATGCTATCCATTCTCATCTGCTCAGATAAGATTTTGATGCAATCACCCTCTTGATGTGATTGACGTTGTTCCCTCAGTCAGTTGAACTCTTTTCTTTTTAAATAATTAAATTATTGCTGCTACAGCCTTACTGTTCTCTCAATGGAATGCTACATTTCTTTCCTTCGAATAAGTGCTTTCTCACTCCAATTGAGCTGGTTAAATGTGAAAGCCAGTGAATGGAGCAACCTCAATAGGCGAAAATAAACAATTGCATTGGTCCAGGAATACAGCGGGGGAGAGCCGGAGGGAGAAAGGCCCCCCTAACAAGCTAAGATTCCCATGGAGACTTACACACTTAGGCCTCTCTCTGTTTAAAGCAGGCTCTCGTAAAGTACTTCAGCAGTAGATGATTTCTTTTAACACACACACACACACACACACACACACACACACACACACACACACACACACACACACACACACACACACACACACACACACACACACACACACACACACACACACACACACACACACACACACACACACACACACACACACACACACACACACACACATAATTTGCTCCTCACTTGTCCAGCACTAGCCCTCAGAAAAGCAGTCCATTGTTTGCAAGTGAAAGGCTCTTGTTTCAGCTGTGTAACTAAATCAAGAGCTCCTTCCACACAGAGGCCTGCACAGCCTCACTCCTCCAGATTGTGTCCATTCGAGTGGCCGGGGTATTAACTGTGTTCCCCCATTGTTAGGAGAGCACCCCCACAACCTTAAACCACTTGCCCCACGCCCAATTTCTCTCGTGGTCCAAGTTTATGGCCTCTCCTTTCCTCAAGGTTTCCATTTCAACCCTTTTAGAAAGACAGCAGTGAAGGAGGTTGGTCAGTGATCCTATTTGAAGTGTGTATTCCATTTAGAAAAGGAGGCCATGTATGGTTCTAATTTTAAATAAATGGATGAAAATGATCAATTCCAATCTTTCTAAATTCGAGTTGTCAAGCTACTACTTACTTGTATGGTCATATTAGAGCCATAGGCTATATATTTTATGTGTCAGTAAGCTTATATCAAGACCTCCCACTGACAAATAATTTATTTGTATTTATAAAAAATAAAACAATTAATGGGATAAGGCCAAGCCTGAACACTGTGAGAAGTGCACATGGGATTTACAAGGTTGGGAGAGAGTACGCATGGTTTCCTAAATTTAGGAACTGACCCTCGGGTCAGGTCATTGGTTCCTCTTCCCAGTGCACCCTCTTTGTATGATGTCATTGTGGCAGGCCTCTGCCAGCTAACCCACTTTGCAGCTACACAAGGACATGAGAGGAGCTTTTTTTAAACAGGGTTTGTTTATTCTTGTTTTAATTGGTTAACCATTTAAAGGCCCAATGCAGCCATTTCTATCTCAATATCGAAATATCAAATCCTTTTATGGGTAACAATTAAGTATGTTACTGTGATTGTTTTCAGACAAAATGTTCAAAAAGAAACCAATCACTTCTTAGGAAGAGCAATTTCTCAAGGAATTTTTCTAGGATTGTCTGGACGTGGTCTGAGTGGGGAGGGGGAAAACTGAACACTAGCTGTTTGGAACTTTCTTATTGGTCTATAAAGTCAGACTCAGTAAGTCTCATTTACGTCATTTACGATTATGAAATATCAAACTGTTGGGGCGACAAAATAAACTCAGGCGAGACATCATAACATGAGTTCTCATAGCGGCCGCTGGGCCAACCACCCTTCGATCAGTCAGTATCAGACACCTGTGTTCTGGTTTGCTTGTAGCCTAAAACGAGCATGTAGGTTACTCTACTGTATAAAAATTACAATTTACATGTGGAGTCAGCTATGAAATGTTACAGCAGTAAAATTGTATTTTAATTTAGTAGACAAGTTCAACGATATAGGCCACCTACTGCAGTGCAACAGTAGCACCATTATCTGCTTGATTTCTTGCAGTGTAAACACTTGCCTGGAAAAGTCCACCCTCAGCAAATATAGGGTTGAATAAATTCACCATCAAAAGGTTACAATAGTAAACTCTACATCCAAGAGGAAAACAATTAGCCAGCTATCAACTCCAGCAAAGTTTGCAAGTGCATGAGTTTATTTGGCTGTTGGCTTAATCACCCACCGGTAGGCCTTGCACATTTGCAAGCAATGCGCGTCGATCGAGCTGTTTCTAGCTAGTTTTCTTCAAATCAAATTTATTTATATAGCCCTTCGTACATCAGCTGATATCTCAAAGTGCTGTACAGAAACCCAGCCTAAAACCCCAAACAGCAAGCAATGCAGGTGTAGAAGCACGGTGGCTAGGAAAAACTCCCTAGAAAGGCCAGAACCTAGGAAGAAACCTAGAGAGGAACCAGGCTATGTGGGGTGGCCAGTCCTCTTCTGGCTGTGCCGGGTGGAGATTATAACAGAACATGGCCAAGATGTTAAAATGTTCATAAATGACCAGCATGGTCGAATAATAATAAGGCAGAACAGTTGAAACTGGAGCAGCAGCACGGCCAGGTGGACTGGGGACAGCAAGGAGTTATCATGTCAGGTAGTCCTGGGGCATGGTCCTAGGGCTCAGGTCCTCCAAGAGAGAGAAAGAAAGAGAGAAGGAGAGAATTAGAGAATGCACACTTGCATACCAGTAGATAGAGCTGGCTTTGTGATTATTATCCATAGTGTCTAGCATGCTGCTGGCACTGGCCATGCTAAGAAGTCGGAAATGTGGTCGAACTAGCAAGTGTTTGACTAGGAAAATATTCTCAATCCCTTGCTGAATGAAAATCACCCACAATTCCAGTTTTCATTTAGAAGCTCAAGCTAGCAACATCAAAGCAACTTTGTAATGACAGACCCACCAATCTGTGCTCCTGCGTATCGTCACCTGTCGCACAGACAGGTAGACAGACTGACAGCCAGGAGCCAATAATATTAAATTTTAACCCCCTTTTCTCCCCAATTTCGTGGTATCCAATTGTTTTAGTAGCTACTATCTTGTCTCATCGCTACAACACCCGTACGGGCTCAGGAGAGACGAAGGTTGAAAGTCATGCGTGCTCCGATACACAACCCAACCAAGCCGCACTGCTTCTTAACACAGCACGCATCCAACCCGGAAGCCAGCCGCACCAATGTGTCGGAGGAAACACCGTGCAACTGGCAACCTTGGTTATCGCGCATTGCGCCTGGCCCGCCACAGGAGTCGCTGGTGCCCGATGAGACAAGGACATCCCTACTGGCCAAGCCCTCCCTAACCCGGACGACGCTAGGCCAATTGTGCGTCGCCCCACAGACCTCCCGGTCGCTTAAGCGTTTTTTAACCATTACGACATGCATTTGAGAAATCAATTTGTAAACAAAGCTGCTGTACTTATAATAAGTAAAACCTTTATTGGTATCACTTTGAAGTAATCCAAATGGCAAATTCATCTTTCATTTATACATTTAGAGATGTATATTAAGCCAGAAAAAAAGTGAAATTGTATTTAGGACTGAGTCTGGCTTTAAAGATGCACTATGCGGAAATCGCAATGCCATTTCCTGGTTGCTAAAAATCAAATAGTTTGCATAAATTCAGTTTGTGACAGAGTAAACAAGTATAGTGTACCCTCTAAACTGCTTTGAAATATATTTTCAAAAGAATTTGTATTTTCAATTGTTTGAAGCTGGTGTACAAAACGGAAAGAGAACAAAAAATCAAAACGGGACAGATAGAAATATCGCACATTGAACAGCTCTCTAGTGTTTCTTAGACGTTCAATAAGTGACAGATCTATAACTCACATTTCTATGCTTTAACTAATTTACTACCTGGTGATGACCAACTCTATCCCACCAAAACAGGCTGAAATTTCCGGTGGTCTTTTATAACAGTTCTTACACTAAAATGGCATTATGAATTTCACAGTATTTTTCTAACCTCATAGTGTGGGAATATGTCAAACACAGGAAAATCATGTTTTTGATTGCACTGGGTCCTTAAGTTTTCTTGTTTGGTAAGACCTTCATACACGATTACTCAATTGTTTGCATGAACATTTAATCTGTTGCTATTGAATCATCTATTAAATTATCTCTGCCAGCACCCTCATTTTCTTTGCTGTCATTTACTGTCATATTACATCACATTCACTAATGTTTTACATTTGTAAAACAACCAATTTGAAAGTTAGTATTGTCTTTTTAAGCGAAGTAAAAGGTTAATGATAGCCTTCTGGTAATTATGTTACTGTGATTTAGTAGTAACTGGTGGTGATGAATTTCCTCATACAGATCTATAATTTCAGTCAGTTTCAGCCTTTATAATCCCTGTTCCTGAATGAATTATCAACCCAAAACTGCCCTTCTTTCCCTCTCCCCTGCTCGCACGCCATGGTACAGCAGGATGTTCTCCAGCATTATGTAATTGTCCAAAGAAGCCATGTCCCTGAGGTATGCGTGGTTAGGGCTAGGAGAGCTTTAGTTACCAGTGATACCTCACCCCCACTGCCTTTTCATTATCCGAATCTCATTTCCTTGCGGACTTGGTTATGACCGAAGCCTCATTACTCCACCTCGGCCCCATGCGGAGCGTTCCAGTTCGACCTGGAAAGGAGGGGTGGTGTCTCTAATGAGGGGTCCCCGGGGATCGGGGGCAGTGACCCGCCTGTGGACCTGGCTGTGTTTGGGGAGGCGTGCATGGACTAACGTGATTGTTTAAACGACTAATTAAGAAAGTATTATTGGTGCTGGCAGCTGGTGTTAGGGAGAGAAGTGAGAAGGTAGAGGTGGTTTAGCTGGAGAGAGAAAGATAACAATTTATAAGGTAAAGAGGCTTGAAGAAACAATCGATTACAGTGGCTTACGTTGAGATTTTGTTTTTGTCATTACCAAGCAACTGGAATTTGAATGATTTTATTTTGCTATCTGACCGTGTGTTCTTTTAATTGGATCTCTGGCCTAAATGTAAATATTCTTTTAATAAAAATATTGGTTCTCCACTCTTGTGTTCAGACCACTCTTGTTGTGACGTGTCTTGTAAGAGCGCTCTAATTTACTTCTGCTAATGCTAATACAGGGCTCCAAGCTAATGATGGCTAGCTCCCAAGTAGTCACTGCTGAGTACACTGCAGGGATTTTTCTGCCATTGAAATCCTTGGGTGGGCTGCCTAAGTGTATTTTTGGGTCACCTAAGTCCAAACAGTGTTAAAAAAAAATGTATGTATGAGAAAAACAACCTGCACTCACTAATTGTATAGTTGAGCAGCAAGATGGTTAAATGCCAAGTTGATTAGTTGGTCAATATTTTCAACTACAGTGCCTTCAGAAAGGCACTGTAGTTTACTTTTTCCACTTGAGTGTTTCCACATTTTGTTGTGTTAGTCTGAATTTAAAATGTATTAAATTTAGATTTTGTGTCACTGATCTACACATATTTTGACTTGACACAATGGGGTATTATGTTTTTACACATTTAATTAAAAATTAAAAGCTGAAATGTCTTGAGTCAATAAGTATTCAACCCTTTTGTTATGGAAAGCCTAAATAAGTTCAGGAGTAAAAATGTGCTTAACCTCTATGGGATATGCTAGTGTACCACCTGGCCAACAGCCAGTGAAAATGCAGAGCGCCAAATTCAAATAAATTACTATAAAAATCCAACTTTCATGAAATCACACTTGTCAGATACCAAATTAAAGCTACACGTGTTGTGAATCCAGCCAACATGTCAGATTTCAAAAAGGCTTTTCGGTGAAAGCAAACGATGCTATTATCTGAGGGTAGCACCTCCGTAAACAAAGAGAGAGAACATATTTCAACCCTGCAGACGCGACACAAAACGCAGAAATGAAAATATAAATCATGCCTTACCTTTGACGAGCTTCTTTTGTTGGCACTCCAATATGTCCCATAAACATCACAAATGGTCCTTTTGTTCGATTAATTCCGTCGATATATATCCAAAATGTAAATTTATTTGGCGCGTTTGATCCAGAAAAACACCGGTTCCAACTTGCGCAACGTGATTACAAAATATCTCAAATGTTACCTGTAAACTTTGCCAAAACATTTCAAACTACTTTTTTAATACAACTTTAAGTGTTTAAAAAAAAGTTAATAATCAATAAAATTGAAGACGGGATGATCTGTGTTCAATACAGGAAGAAAACAAACTGACGTTACCTTTCTGGTCACGCGCCTCTATCTAACAGTACACTTGAAGTGACCCTCGTTTTGAACAGGGCTACTTCTTCAATACACAAAGGAAAAACCTCAACCAATTTCTAAAGATTGGTGACATCCAGTGGAAGCGGTAGGAACTGCAATAAGGTCCCTTAGAAATCTGGATTCCCAATGAAAATCCATTGAAAAGAGAGCGACCACAAAAAAAAAATCTGAATGGTTTTTCCTCTGCGTTTCGCCTGCTACATAAGTTATGTAATACTCACAAACATGATTCAAATAGTTTTAGTAACTTCAGAGTGTTTTCTATCCAAATATACTAATAATATGCATATCTTATCTTCTGGGGATGAGTTGCAGGCAGTTGAATTTGGGCATGCATTTCATCCGGACATGAAAATACTGCCCCGTCACCAAGAAGTTAAGTCACGTAATAAGTTGCATGGACTCACTCTGTCTGCAATAATATTTTTATTTTTAAGTGACTACCGCATCTATGTACACCCCACATACAATTATCTGTAAGGTCCCTCAGTCGGGCAGTGAATATCAAACCAGATTCGACCACAAAGACCAGGGAGGTTTTCCTATGGTTTGCAAAGAAGGAAACCTATAGGTAGATGGGTTTTAAAAAAGCCCTTTGAGCATGGTGTAATTATCCATTTTACATTTTGGATGGTGTATCAATATACCCAGTCACTACAAAGATACAGGCGCCCTTCCTGAATCAATTGCCGAAGAGGAAGGTAACCACTTGGTGATTTCACCATGAGGCCAATGGTGATTTTTAAATGGTTACAAAGTTTAATGGCTGTGATAGGAGAAAACTGAGGATGGATCAACAACATTGTAGTTACTCCACAATACTAACATAAATGGCAGAGTAAAAAGGAAGCCTGTACAGAATAAAAATATTCTAAAGAATGCATCCTGTTTGCACTAACGCATTAAAGTAATAGTGCAAATTAAATGTTTTTCCTGAATACACAGTGTTATGTTTGGGGCAAATGGTGGTGGCTTGCATCATGTTATGGGTATTCTTGTCATCGGCAAGGACTAGGGAGTTTTTTAGGATAAAGATAAACGGAATAGAGCTAAGCACAGGCAAAATCCTAGAGGAAAACCTGGTTCAGTCTGCTTACCAACAGACACTGGGAGACAAATTCACCTTTCAGCAGGACAATAACATAAAACACAAGGCCAAATCTACACTGGAGTTGTTAACCAAGAAGACATAGACCCATTTCTGTGTTTACAAACATTGCCGCACGATGACGATGCGCGCAAGTTGGTGGCAGAACAAGGGGGAGTTCTTATAGAACGGCAGCAAGAGCCTGTTTTTGAATGTTGCTTATGAATTCATTTCACACTACTTTTGGATTGTAATAGGATTTTAAGGCTAAGTTGAGCTTGTAGAGAGGCCTTGCATGTTTTGGGAATGCGGGTGGGATGGCCAGAACACATTTTCACGTCTTCATTTTTTATTGCTCTCCCCCTGAATGATTTGTGGATACTATTTTTTTCTGTGATGTCCAACTTACATAGGCAATATGGGATCATGCTTTTTTATATACAATGTCATTTTTTGTGTTAAACTTACAGCAGTTAGTGCTTCTCACAAAGTTTAGGTTAGTTAGACTGAACTAAATTTCCATGAAATTATATTAGGTTTATAGAACCTGTATATTATGCAGCCTAATCTATCTATTAGTGATCTTACATTGATTGAAGGATAGCAGTATATTGTGAGTAGTGCCAATTATAAAAAATAAAGAGTAAAGAAGCTTAAAATATGTATATTTTCAATTCTAGCTAAATAGCTATTATTATTATTCTGTCTTTTTTTAAAGTCAGGCTTTCCACACCTGTATTGTGCAAAATGTGCCCATTAAATAATGTTAAGCAGTATTACTGCACACAGAGGGAGTCCATGCAGCATATTAATTATGTGATTTGTTAGGCAAATGTTTACTCCTGATTTTATTTAGACTTGCCATAACAAAGGGGGCGAATACTTACTTATTGACTCAAGAAATGTAGTCTTCATTTGTTTGATTAATTTGTAAAAATAAAAAATACAAAAACATTCCACTTTGACATTATTGGGTATTATGTGTAGGCCAGTGACCCCAAAAAATCTATATTTAATACATTTTAAAATCAGGCTGTAACACACCAAATTGTGGAAAAAGTCAAGGGATGTGAACACTTCCTGAAGGATCTGTAAATGGCTCCTGAGTGGCGCAGCAGTCTAAGGCACTGAATCTCATTGAGAAGTCACATCTGTTAATTGAAATGCATTCCAGGTGACTACCTCATGAAACTGGTGGAGAGAATGCCAACAGTGTGCAAAGCTGTCATCAAGGCAAAGGGTGGCTATTTGAAGAATCTGAAATATAAAATAAATGTTGATTTTGTTTAACTTTTTTGGTTACTACATGATTCCATATGTGTTATTTCATGGTTTTGATGTCTTCACTATTATTCTACAATGCAGAAAATAGTTTTTTTAAATAAAGAAAAACCCTTGAATGAGTAGGTGTTCTATAACTTGACCGGTACTATATGTGAAATAGTATGCAATTTTTGTGTACCGTGCGTACTACGGTCCCTACGTACTACCGTGCGTACTACTTTCAGAACTACTGCATAAGAAGTATGCAAAAGTACAGGAGAAACTCTAATAGCCTAGTAAAGGCATGGAATTCAATAGTTCTAACATTTGAACCATGTCCTTTGTGTACAACATTACATTTTTATTTAAGCTACACCCAGACAAGGGCGTCATCGCCAATCAAAGCGGCAGGGGAACCTAGTGGTTAGAGCTAGTAACCAGAAGGTTGCAAGTTCATACCCCCGAGCTGACAAGGTACAAATCTGTCGTTCTGTCCCTAAACAGGCAGTTAACCCACTGTTCCTAGGCCGTCATTGAAAATAAGAATTTGTTCTTAACTGACTTGTCTGGTTAAATAAAGGTAAAATAAATAACTGAGCATGCTACTATGTAGTTAGCGGAGTGGGAAGCAGCTACATAAAAATCTATATTTTTATCCATGGCAAGTCGGGTTTCCAGAAAATCCAAAACCACTACACTACGTATTTTTGTCTTGAACACATGTAACCTTTATTTAACTAGGCAAGTCAGTTAAGAACAAATTCTTATTTACAATGACGGCCTATTGCGCGCCGCCCTATTGGACTCCCAATCACGGCTGGTTGTGATACAGCCTGGATTTGAACCAGGGTGTCTGTAGTAGTGACACCTCTAGCACTGAGATGCAGTGCCTTAGAATGCTGCGCCACCCATCCATCTGTCTAAATCGTTACGACAAAGTGTATATTTTGTTCAAATGTTAATATCCTTTCTTCCTTCAACTACCATTGCGCAAAGCAGTTTTCTCCTCTTGTCTTCAATCTTGCAGGCTCGCAGGGCCCTTGCGCGTTGCCATAACAACTTGGCTCACACAGCTTTGAGCTAGAAACCCAATCTCTACCAGGTTGAACATAGTCAGATAATGCCATATGTTTCAGGAATTTTACAGCTAGCTAAATACTTCACATGCTGATATTGACATTTGTATTATTGTGTGTTACGTTCTCTAGCTAGCTACCTTGCTACCCAGCCAGTCTTTCTAGGGGGGGCATTGCATTGTGGGTTTTGTAGTCAACTTGAGCACCGCAGATTTCCACAATTTTCACATGTTGCTTCCTAACTTATTATAGCGCTGAAATTGCCCAAAAAAGGGGGATTTGTGGTTTTGAGTGGATTATTCCTTTAAGTCATACAAACCATATCTACCCGTATTTAGAAGCAAATATGTTTGACTAACTGTTTACATTATATACGCAATTTAAAAATCTCTGTTCTTTTAACTTAAAATCGTGAGTGAGCATAAAATCACCAGCCTGATTAATCAACAACTCACCAATTAGAATGCATGGTGGGTGGCTGTTATAGAAATTGTTTAAACAAGCCTAGAGTTCAAAACTGTATCCCCCACACCCCCCTTATCCTCTGCTCTCCATTTCTCTTCTGTGTACCCATTTACTGAGGTTGCATATTCTAAGAGTGTGTGCATGCATTGAGTTGAGCTTGTTTTTGCTGATTTCATGGGGCGACAGATGAAAAACAATCCGTTTCCTTTCCATTTGGGACTTATTGTACTGGTCAACACATTTGCATAGAAGAAGCATCTCAAGACCTAATGACGTCATTCCCACAGGCAGTGATGGAGACAGGAGAGACGTATCATTTTTGGCAATGACTATGGTTTTGGTGTATGGTTTTTCAGCTTGACATCAACATATTTTGCATTATAGTTTGCGTAAAATAAGTAATTTATCGCGAACAAAGTACTAGGGTAGTGACTTGATGATAGCTTCAGGTGTAAGCTAGCAACGAAAGTTAGCCTACAAAGCTATCTTCTTGCATTGTAAAGTGTCCTGGCCTGTAATGGGCATTGTTTTGCAAAAAAGTAATTAACAGCTGCATCATTTCTACATGCCGTGTTGCATTATTCAAGTGTGTTCATTTCTGTGCAGTGGGGAGCTAACATGATGCATCCCAGACTCCCAGTGAGTGCAGTTGTTCCCCAGGACAGGCTAGAGCTAGCAATGAGTAAGTGGAGCAAGCACGGTGCACTCACGCTATAAGGGGACATAGACTGCACTGATTTCATAATCTCTCAATCTAGTACTGAACCGTTTTTCATGTTATAGTATTGAAAAAGTACAGAAGTATCAGGATACAGTGGAACACTAGTGCCTATTACACAGCAAAGCCAGCCACTCACTGTCACTTCTATGCTGTCAAAGGCTCCCACCAGCACCTAAATCATTGCTGAAATCTTTTTATATCTGCAACGGTTTGAATTTGAGTGGGGTGACACTGATGACTTCCCCCATATGTGATAGCCGGCAATCACTACGCTGTGCCCCCCTCTTCCTACCCTGCATTCCACAAAAGACAATTGAGGAGCCGTTTTCTGCATTACCACATCATGCATACTTTAATTTGAATTGAAGAAAAGCAATGAGCCAAATTTAATTTATCGGTCCTAAGAATGAATGAGTGAATAACTGAATCCCCAGCTTTGGTCATTTATCATTCTCTACACATAGACCAGGCATTTGTCTACTCATTTGAAGGACCATCATTTACATGTGTGATTTTTAAGGAGGAGGCTTGGCTGGACTTTCAGCTCTATCTGCATTTGAATCTGGAATTATAATAGCAATGGGCCCTTTACCCCCCCACAAAGTGTATGGAACCACACTCAAATGTACGCACACACTTTTGAATAGAAGTATAGAGGGCCATCTGTCCAATCTGGCCATACATATCTGGGAAAATAAAGAAGGCTTCTTGACATGTCACATAATGTAATGTCCCTCAGAATAGGGGCACAGACGTCAGTTCAACATCTAGTTTTGATTTACATTTGGTTGAGTTCAAATCAAAGTTTATTAGCCGCTTACACAGTTTAGCAGATGTTATAGCGGGTGCAGCAAAATGCTTATGTTACTAGCTCCTAATAATGCAGTAAAATGCTTATGTTACTAGCTCCTAATAATGCAGTAAAATGATTGTGTTACTAGCTCCTAATAATGCAGTAAAATGATTATGTTACTAGCTCCTAATAATGCAGTAAAATGATTATGTTACTAGCTCCTAATAATGCAGTAAAATGCTTATGTTACTAGCTCCTAATAATGCAGTAAAATGCTTATGTTACTAGCTCCTAATAATGCAGTAAAATGATTATGTTACTAGCTCCTAATAATGTAGTAAAATGATTATGTTACTAGCTCCTAATAATGCAGTAAAATGATTATGTTACTAGCTCCTAATAATGCAGTAAAATGATTATGTTACTAGCTCCTAATAATGCAGTAAAATGATTATGTTACTAGCTCCTAATAATGCAGTAAAATGCTTATGTTACTAGCTCCTAATAATGCAGCAAAATGCTTATGTTACTAGCTCCTAATAATGCAGTAAAATGATTATGTTACTAGCTCCTAATAATGCAGTAAAATGATTATGTTACTAGCTCCTAATAATGCAGTAAAATGCTTATGTTACTAGCTCCTAATAATGCAGTAAAATGATTATGTTACTAGCTCCTAATAATGCAGTAAAATGCTTATGTTACTAGCTCCTAATAATGCAGTAAAATGCTTATGTTACTAGCTCCTAATACTGCAGTAAAATGTCAAACAGGTGTACAGAAATAATCAACTTAAACTAAGAACAAGAAATAAAGAAATGTCGAAACGAATCCAATTAACAACCCAAATAGCACTGTAACAGTAATCCAAATGCAATCTATATGCATCTACACCAAATTAATTCACACAAGATATACTAGGATTGATATATATGTGTATATATACAGCAGGAAATAATATTAGTAGTGCTATTGTAAACCTCAGTCTTAAGCTGTTGGTGGGAAACTAAGCTAACATATGGAATTGTTTAAGATGGTCATACCATGGATCATTTAGCTTTTTGATTTTTATGACCCCTTAGGTATAAAAAATATATATATATTTGAAACAATATTTAATTTGGCCTTTACTACTATTGCCCATTGAAACGCATTGAATAACACATTCATAAATTGGTGGAAAATACAGTAAAAAATGAACCCAACTGAATAGGTTTTGAAGTGTCCTATATCTAGGAGATATAAGAAAGCTCAGGAAATGTATATATTTTTTGACACATTTAACCCCTTATTTTTGTTGGTGCAAAACTACCTCCATACTTCCATTAGTTTGTATGGGTTACCTTCAGACGAGTCCTCTATCTATAGAGTGATCATATTGGTTTGTAAGCCAAAGCATTTGGACGCTACCGATTTTCAGAAGGCCAACATTGGTTGGATGCGGTTGATTGAGACGCAGCCCATGCAAAAAATACATATCTCAATCTTAAACTGAGGGATTTGAATGGGGATTTGCACTATTGAGAGGGATAGAGAGCAGTTGCTTCGTGAAGGTATCTCTTCCTGAAAATACATGATCTAATTGAACAATAGTTGGCATTCAGCAGTCATAAAAATATGCCTTATTTATTTTAAAGAACTACTAAAATAGTGATTTTGTCAGACAGTATAAGGCAGCAGCTCTATAGAGATGAGGTGATGACTTGGAATTAAATAATAGTAGTCAAATAAAACAAAGATACACAACTGAAATTTGATTAAAGTAATGTGAATAAATGATGGTTAATAAGTGATAAGAGGTAATGGTCACTGCCATCATGGGACCTTTATTCATTGTTGTATTCTGTGTTAAAGCATTCAACTCACATAATGCATAGTGTATTTCATTAAAAAAATTATAATAATCGAAACCGAACCGACCTCAAAAACCACTAATTGCTCAGCAAATATATATTACAGTGAGCTATGTCAAGAATCCAGTATATAAATAAATATGCAGTGTGTATAAACGGTAACTAAAATGCTATGTAGAGTAGTAGAACTATTAGTAATATTAGAGTTTTCAACTATAGTGAATTCAATGTGAAATCAAAAAACATAATTGGATTTTTTTAAATTTTATTTTTAAAAGTAAACTTACTTTTTATTTACTTTTTACAAATCCAAATACATTTTCCACGTTGATTCAACGTCATCACATTGATTTTGGGGGGTTGAAATTATGTGGAAACAACATTGATTCAACCAGTTTTTGCCCAGTGGGTGATGTCAAGGTACAGAGATGTTCAAGAGTTCTTGTCGGTTTCTATTAATCAAAAATAGCAATGTCTGAAAGCTTTCGTATTTGAGTGTTTCTGTGGGCAATTTTGTGATTTGTGGAAAAAGTGACATCATACGAAAAGTGTTAGACTCGTCATCTCAGCTCTGACTGGTTCATTTTCCCCTCGTCTTTGCATTTAGTTAAGAATGATAGATTTATGAATGCACTTAGCTACATGCCATGGTCCACTATTGTAGCCTCTGATTTTTTACTCATTAGTCTGAATAATAACTGTCACTAATTCAAGCTGTTCTAGAATGGCTTTGTGAATAGAGAAAGAAAGAGAGCGAGGAAGAGGGAGAGCAAGAGAGGGAGGATAGAGAGGCCTGAGAGATTAACTCCAGTGAGCTCACTCCGTGAGGCCCAGGAATGGCTGAATATTGTTCTAGGGGTGGGGGGGATGAACTTGATGATCTCGGGTGGTGGAGGGGGGATTGCTGTTCCCTGCTCCTGACAATCAAAATTAGATTGGCCAGCACTGTGTCAACACTGGCCTCTGCTTAAGGCATCACAGGGGCAGGGGGGACAACCGGTTTTTGAGAGTTTGCCATGTGAACTATGGAGAACCCACAGAGCCTTTCACTGACTGTGCCGGCCTTAAAGAAATGCACAACTCTTTTCATAGGCCAACACTGAAACAACCCTTCCCTCAACTCAATCTTTTGTGACAAACATATCCTCTCGGTATATGATTATGTTATTCTGTTCATCAATATCTTGATGTATTGTGTGGAAATAGTATCAAGTAATTGGAAATGAAAAGATTCTCCACCTCTTCTCATTCCTTCTGCACATCTTCACTGTGAAGGGGCCAAAACAATCCATTCCTGTTGAATATAAGGGTGGTTGGTGTAGGCAGAGCCAGGAAGAAGGTACACTACATGACCAAAAGTATGTGGGCACCTGCTTGTCGAACAACTAATTCCAAAATCATGGGCATTAATATGGATTTAGTTCCCCCTTTGCTGCTATAACAGCCTCCTCTCTTCTGGAAAGGCTTTCCACTAGATGTTGGAACATTACTGCAGGGACTTATTTCCATTCAGCCATGAGCATTACTGATGTTGGGTGATTAGGCCTGGCTCGCAGTCGGCGTTCCAATTCATCCCAAAGGTGTTCAATGGGGTTGAGGTCAGGGCTCTTTGCAGGGCAGTCAAGTTCTTCCACACTGTTTAAAAAAAAAACATGTATGTACCTTTCTTTGTGCACGGCGGCATTGTCATGCTGAAACAACAAAGGGCCTTCCCCAAACTGTTGCCATAAAGTTGGAAGCACAGAATCATCTAGAATGTCACTATGCTGTAGCGTTAAGATTTCTCTTCACTGAAACTAAGGGGCCTATCCCAAACCATGAAAAACAGCCCCAGAACATTATTCTTCCTCCACCAAACTTTACAGTTGACACTATGTATTCGGGTAGGTAGCATTCTCCTGGCATCCACCAATCCCAGATTCGTCCGTCTGACTGCCAGATGGTTAAGCGTGATAAACCACTCCAGAGTACGCGTTTCCATTGTTCCAGAGTCAAATGGCGGCACGCTTTACAGCACTTCAGATCTTAGGCTTGTATGCATCTGCTCAGCCATGGCAACCCAATTCATGAAGCTGCTGACAGACAGTTATTGTGCTGAAGTTGCTTCCAGAAGCAGTTTGGAGCTCTGTAGTGAGTGTTGCAACCGAGGACAGACTATTTTTTACGTGCTATGCGCTTCAACACTCGGCGGTTCCGCTCTGTGAGTTTGTGTGGCCTACTACTTCGCTCCTGAGCCGTTGTTGCTCTTAGACATTTCCACTCCACAATAGCAGCTCCAGCAGGGCAGAAATTTGACGACTGATTTTTTTTGAAAGGTGGCATCCTATGACGGTGCCACGTTGAAAGTCACTGAGCTCTTCAGTAAGGCCATTCTACTGCCAATGTTTGTCTACAGAGATTACATGGCTGTGTGCTCGATTTTATACACCTGTCAGCACCTGGTGTGGCTGAAGTAGCTGAATCCACTAATCTGAAGGGGTATATAGTGTAGGTCAGACACTTTAGGCACATGGGGTTTGGCTTTCCATTCTCTGCATTTGAATGTTGTTCAGACTCACAGCTTTGACGTCCCTTCAAAAACAGAAATGACTGTGGATGTCAGCACGAGGATGGAGAAGCTTTCAGTTGACACTGGCCCAATGTGCCAATGGCAAATTTATCTGAATGTCAAGCCCTGCAAGGGAATTCAAATTTAAAAGATGGCTAGTCATTTTTAGCCTGATTCTGTATGGAATGCAGGTACATTATCTTAATTTTCTTCTTAATTCAGCAATTATGGTGTTAGCGCAATCAAAAGCTCATATTTGCCTTTGTTGGTCTTTAAGGTAGTAATGCTGTATGTGGCGTCCCACTCTCAGCCCATCCCGCTCCTCACGTTGGTTCTGGGATGTGGACGGGGATGGAACTGACCTCAAGGGTTGTGTTTTGGAGGTTTGACCAGTGACCTGGAATCTGTCAGTTTGTTCTTGTTGGCAATCTCTTGCCAGAACACAGTGTGTGAGGGAAAAGCTTGCTGTGTCCTCGCATAACCTTAACATTATTTGCCAGGCCACCAGATTTTCAGCCTTTTAATTTACACCCAGAATTTGGGGGTATTTTTCTTCCCCCTTACTCAATGTACTTTGGCATTTCTGTCAGCGGAATGTCATTTATTTATTGCTTTTCCAAAAGACTAAGTCTTCTCATCCATTTCTGATGTTGTGTTGCAGGTTGAAGTCGACGAGAAGCTGAAAAAGAGGAAGGAGAGGTTTGGGATTCTCACTGCTGCTGCTGTAGTTGGGGCCGAAGATAGCGAGGTACAAAAGGTTTTGTTTTCATGTTCTTGTTGTTGCCAAAAGAGAGCTGGTGGGACAGATTTGTAAGTGATCAAACACTGTTGTGAGAAACATTCAAAATAAGCGACTGAAATGTTCACATAGTTGTGTGTTGGGAAGGAGGGTATAAGAATGTTTTGTAAGTTGCTATTAGAATGTTTTAGAACAGAAAAAGAATGAAGAATAGCAAAGTTCTGAAAGAAGAAGAATTGGGCATTGCCTCAATATTTAGGCAAAATCAAACATTTTAGTTGATGTTATGAACCTATTTTGAGTCAATAGATGTGTCAAATCTGTTGGGTAAATATAATGTGAGTCATCTTTAACAAGTGTAAATGATTGCTTAATTTCCACATTCCACAATTCATATTCTTGGTAATTGTTTCCAAAGTTCATAGGGGTATACAGGCATAGAGTCTAACTTTACAGTTCTCAAAGTTTCTACCTTGAGTTTTTTGAAAACGTCTTGAATGATTGATGTTCCCTTGAACATACACAAAGGAATTCCAGATGGTATCGGAGCATGTCGATGACCTATATAGTCATCCAGCAACGACAAGCAGTTAGTCTTTTGTGCATTGCTTAGTTCTGCTGTTACATACAATGTGGTTATTAATGATTTTGCTTAAATAAGTAATCAAATTACTAAAACATATATGTAAGGATGATGCTTGCAGTTTAATGTTGCAGGTATCAGGCCTGCTTGTTTTGATACTAACTTAAAACTCTGATGTGATGTTTCTGCTTCCTCACCACCACCCCGTCATTTAAATGACAATTCAGCAATTCAGCAATTCTAATCTTACTTGATAAGAAAGCTCTATTATTGTTGCACATGCATATTCCACAAATATAAATCCTGAGTCACAATTTACAATTAATTCTGTATATGCTCTTCTGTATACATTTGAAACACATGACATTTATGTAGAATGTTCCTTACATGTTCATCCCCCCCATTTCAGGTAAAGAAGAGGAAACGAGCAGACCGATTTGGAAACAATTGATTCAATTTTATATTTGTACTTTTTTAATGATTTAATTTTGTATTTTTTTAAAACTCGTTACTCTTGTTTTACAGTGGTAAAATACCAACCTGTGCTGTTCAGTAAGAAATAATCTTTACCTTATGTAAAAGTTGGAAATTAAAGATCTTATCCAATTTCCCACAAGTGTCCTAACAACCCTTGAGTAAACTTGTCCTATTGCTGTTGGGAAATAAGTCTGTGTACCCCTTCAGGTGTTAAAGGAACTCCTCCAGGGGAGGGATGGTCCTGCTGTATCTGCTCTGCTCTCGAGGGGAGAAAGGGCTGATGTTCCCTGGCAGGGATTTTAATAACTAAACAACATATAGCTAAACCTGTCAATAGTTTCCTGCAATCCAGGTGTTGTGGTACCACTACACCAGGTTTGTGACATGTCACTCAGTGGACATGCTGTAACAAGTGTGGAGGCACTAAGCTACTTTTCAGTTGGGAATTCATTGTTATATCAGATACGCACTTCAATAGTTTGCCCGTTTGGATTCCTGGCTGCACACTTATGCTAACTTCATAATGATAAATGCATCATCTTACAGTAATTTAATAGTGCTACAAAATACATTTCAGACACTTTGGGATGATTTAGGCATAGCATTTCAAACATGAAGTATTGACTTGGCATTGATTTTTGAACATAAACGCTAGTTGGCATTTGGGGTTGTGAGCCAGGGTAAACAAAAGCATGGATTGTTGTGGTCTCTGCTTTTCCAAAGACTCCTTTCATATTGTTTTAATTACACTGTGATTTTTAATTTGGATGAACTATCCCTATAACACGTTTGCTAAGTGGGTTTGTAAACAGTTAATAATGAATAGATCATTTCTAGATCTGTAATAAAACATGACTGTTATTGGACTTCTGACATTGTTCTTACTACATTTCACAATATCATTTAAATCAAACTCCAGCTAAAAGTCTCCTTAAGCATATGCTATAGCACCAGCAATACCTACTAACACCACCAATACTGTTTTTTTTTCTCTTCATATTTAAACAATTTAACCAAAACACTTGAATTTTCCCTGAGACAGTAATTTGGGATGGAGGCCATTATCACTTGGAAGTTGAAGCGTCCCTGAAATGGGCAGAATTGGACTCTTTCATCCTTCACACAAGTGAACAAGTGTGATTTTTCTTGAACAACCTCCCTCTCTGAACACTGGTCTGTTATTGAGCAGGACACAAAGGTGTTACTGATTACTGTGTTCAGCAATCAATCCTATTGAGTGCTGCCCCCAATTTACCTTCAATGAACTTTTCTTCACTTTATGGCTATTGCTGCAATCATAAACCTCCCAACCCTCTTTCTTGGGAGTTTTGTAAGATTTTAATATTTTTCCTGTTTTCCCCTCAAGTGCATTTAAACAGGTATATTTTATGATTTGTAGCTGTTGTCAGTGGTATAATGTTTTATGTGTTAAAGTATAGTGACAAATTTCGCTGTAATGTTTGTGATAATGTAAATGACTAATGATGATAAGGAGTAGTTGTGGAAGTTGGACAAAGCTAAATAATTGCCACTTTAGCACTTTAACCAGTGCCTGTCACTTCTAGCTTACCTGAGGGGATCTGATTGTCCTTTGGCAGCATGACGTTGAGGTCTCTCCCACCCGCCCTCAAATGATCTGTACGCTACTAGTTTGACTGTTTTTCATTGAAGACGACATTGACTGAGAACAGGTACCCTGTGGCTTTTAGTGGTCCATATAGGCCAGAAATTAGTTGTAAATATCTAGCTATGTGTGCGCATAGGTGAGTTTGATTTTCAGTGTGTGTGATTATGGGCAGATGAGGGTGTGAATGTTTTGTTTGGAAACGTTTTTGTGTGAGCATGTTGTAAGGTTTATGTCATTGCTGGCGTCAATGTTCTCTTCTCTGGGGTGGGTGGTCTGTGTGCATTTGCATCAGTAAAGAGCTCCGTGTTCAGTCTCATTTGTCCCCATTGATTCGCTAAATTAGGTTGATGAGAGGCCGTCCTATCAGGTGACATATTAATTGGGTCATGCTAGATCCCGTACGAAATCTAAACAATGGCCTCCCAACACTAAACCTTTCTCTTCGGCCTGTTTCTCTCCTCCTCTCTCTCTTCTACCAATTAGCCTCAGAATTCATGTCAGAGTTTCCTGTTACCCTCACCCATCCCAAGAGTCAGGATGCCACCAGGCAGTACCTGACCTCTTAAATGCATTTTGTGTGACCCATGACAGGTGTGTTTATAAGTTAGGAGCTGTAAATGCCACAAGTAAGGTGTGGCAGTGGGCTAGGGTAGGGATAGCCGTAGAAACACAGGGAAAGGTCAATCAATCAGCCGTGAATTTCGTAAGCTAAATAAATGATTTATTGTACAAAATAAGACAGAAAACAAATAACAAAAAAACAATGGAACAATTATTAATATGCACAACCATTAAACTACAATGTTGGGGTGAATTTTATCTATACAACATGATGAACAAATGAAAGCAAAAGAAAGTTGGCAAAAACAGAAGCGGAGAACCTGTCCAAAACATAAAATGTCAACATTTGGGTATTTATTTACATAGAGATTTCCTCTCATAGTTTTATATATATGAAAACACTTTCTTACACATACCAGTATACAGACACAAAAATTCAAAATGCAACTTTATCCACAGCATTAACCAGAGTTCAGCCATGGTCCTGGGCACAGCCATTTTCTTCTTCTTTTGTCAGTATACATTACCTTTAGCTATTTGCTTCAGTCACTCTTTTGAACTCAGCTGTCAATTACTCAATCTTGACTTGAGACCAAGGTGACCCTGTGGCTTTAGTCTACTTTTTTGGGTTTACTATCCAGGTTACAAGTTTGCACAGATTAACTCATAACAAAACTTAACTGTCAAATTTATAACAGAATGCTGAAGTGAGGTAGACATACTTTGAAATTCATTGATTTGATCTTAATAAATACAGAGACACTTGACCAGTTGAATTGTTTCCAACCGCTGCCCATACCACGTTTTTTTCTTCCTTTGAAATTGTTTAGCATATATATTCCTGCAGTTACAAAAGTTACAGCACACATATCATCCTCTACTTTGGCTAACGATCCCTGGATACTTTTTCCCATTCTAATATGGGCACTTTCACTCAAAACACGCAAAGGCAAAACATGTCTGTGGTTAGACTGTCAACACAAGTCGCTCAAATTCAAAAGGACAAAAGTCTCTCAGAGTTGATGACAGATTGATTGAAGTTGACGGAGGGGCATTTCCAGTTTAAAGCGTTCTATGTTCATCGGTCCAGACACTTGTAACACACGACTTATCACCCCGGGAGGCCGAGGAGGCCTTTTGGCCGCTGGTCAGTCCAGGTTTCTGAGATGAGTGTAAGAGGAGCGTGAGAATATGGACAGGCCTCCGCTTCAGACGAAAAGGAAGTCAGGAAAGTGTGATGGTAACAAAAGAAGTGAAAGGCTCACTAGTTTATCCACATGGTGTATCGCCAGACGCTTGGACCGTTCTTTTTTCAATTGTAAAAGCTCTTGTGCTCGATAAGGTAAAATACAAACAACACGACTCCTCACGCCATGAACGTCCCATAGTGCAAAATTTATTGTTGGTAAGGTAGTGCCCAGAAAGTATTTTTTGTACCCCTTTTTATTATATACATATATTATTTATATATAATGTCAGAAGGCTCTTCCTTTATCCAACAGCATAGTGCTTTCGTTTTTAACAAAGGGATATCTTCGCTTTGACATCCAGGAGACAAGACAGATTTTCTAATCTACACTCTGTTCAAGCACTTCCAATATTTACTGCATGTTACAGATGCAGTTGAGGTGGGGGGTGGGGGCATTGAGATATTCAATCAAAATATATGTTCTCTCTAAACTAGAAATGGCATTTCAGCTGTATTCTTGTCCGTATCAATGTTCCTTATTTTCTATATGACTCACAATCTAGCTCTTCTTCCCTTTACTTACTAGTATGAAGGCCTATGTCAATCAGGCATTTGATTTTCTTTCCAACACAAGGTTGTGTTATTTGCCACAACCATCTTAACATTCCCACCATAGCAACTTGTCAGAATAAATTTGGTCCTCTGATCATTAGGTTTGTTTGTGTAAATGGGAATGGTAAATGCACAGTGTGCAGAGTGAAAACGACAGAAGTATATAAGGCTGCGTTTACACAGGTAGCCCAAGTCTGATCTTTTTTTCACTAATCTCTCTTCTGATCAATCAGGTCCACTCACTGAAAAAGATCTGTGAGTGGTTAAAAGACCAATTAGTGGGAAAAAGATCAGAATTTGCTTGCCTGTGTAAACACCGCCTAAGTAGGCTATAGTCATGTGGACCAGGTTAGTCAATGTACTTGTGGGGTTCCCTTTCACTGTGAATTTACTCCATACAAAATAATCTGACAATTACAGTAGTGTAAACTGGCACCCTTGCATGATTCCCATATTCTTGATTTAGTTGATATGTAATAGATATCCAAAGATGGGCTATACAAAAATCTAACAAGCCAAATCTTGAATTCTAAAATTGCGTGCCCTAGACCAACCAGAAGGTTTTATGGGTGTAGCTTTGACATGTTTGTCTTAGTTCATCTAAACATTGTGTGCAGGTTGATATTGAGGTCACCTGAGCTGTTATGAGCTTCTGCAGTAAAACAGAATGTGTATTACAACCCTTTCCTGTTCACTTTTAAAGGTCCATTGCAGGTGTTTTTATCTCAATTTCAAATATTTTCTTGGTATCAATTAAGTACCTTACTGTGATTGTTTTCAATTCAAATATTCAAAATAAACAAAAAGGTCTGAGTGAGGAGCCTAATTGGAGGAGGCTAATGGGAAGGACATGTAACCTGAAAGCTTGCTGTTATTGGGCAAGTTCGTTTGGCCTGGCCCGGTGCCCCGGGTGGCTGGAGATTTCACATAAGGACCAATGGAATGGTCTAAAATGTACAAACTCCACCTACACGGGGCACCGGGCCATGCAAAATGAACTTGCCCATTGTCAGAGAGGAGGGCAAACTCTCTGTTATTGGTTTATTAACTCATACCGCCTGGCGACATCACCAGGTGTCGCCAGGCGGCCTTTTCAAACAGCTCTTACACTAAAAGGGTATTATCATAGTTTTCACAATATTATTCCAACCTCAGTGTGGTAATAATATAAAACATAGGGAAATCACGTGTTTGACTGCACTGCCCCTTTAAAGGTAGTGAAATAACTCATTTATTTTCTTATTTTTCTCAAAATAACTGTGAATGGGTTCAAAGGGCACAGTGTTTGGCTTTGGATCTCAACACTTTAAACCTTTAGAACATTAGTTTCATAAAATGTTGGATTAATTTCATAAACTTTTAAGTCTAAAAGTAGACAAGTAAGGGAGATTTGTTTTGTAATGACAAAGATGCTAAAAATGAAGCATTGCACAATAGCACTGGTAATTAGTAGACAAAGTCCCCCTCTATTGGCACTGTCTATAAATGTCTTGGTTGTGAAACAAATCCCATTGATAGGAGTATAATATGTGAATAAAGCATTTTTTACACAGATAAAACAGTTTGGCCCCTCACCTCAGAACTGAATTTGCTTGGAAGTAAAGATGTGGGGAAATTATAATATACTGTAACTGCTTAGGAATGTCTCCCTCCATCAGCCTGGATCCACTATCCAGGACATTTCAACAAAGACACCATCTTTTCAAAAAAACCTGATAGACATTTTCTTTCAAACTTTTTTTTGAAGAAAACCAACCACAAAACGAACAAACACCTAAAACATAGTTTTGTCTTATTTACCATAAGTTTCTCAAGCTGCTCCACAGACACATCCCCTTTATAATATTCAATATATATTTCTACCACTCAGCCTCAGTCCTATCTTCATTTCATATTTCATTTTTACGTTTGACTAAAATGAATAACTAAGAGAATGGAGGTCCCATGGGATTTTTTTTGTGGCGGAGTGAGAAGGGGGATAAAGTCTGGTGCCAGAGGAGCGCTTAGTCAGGGTTTTGGGTGGAAATGATGTGGAGTTAGGCGTGCACGATTATGCATGACTTCCGTTGAGTCTAAGAGCAGCCACACCTGTCCACCACCATGCCAGGGATCTTGCCGTGGATGATCTGCTGCTTGTCGTTAAAGTAGAGCATGTTGATGGGCGACATCTTAGTGGGGGTACAGCAGGGCCCTGCTGAGCCTCTGGGGTTGGCGTGTTGTACCAGGTGGGTGTGTGGATACTTCTGCATGAACATGTATTCGCACTGGCCCGAACAGTAGTTGGCCTTGTAGCGCTTGGGAGCGATGATCCAGTCCCAGCCGAAAGCCTCAAAGTCCACTGTTAGCGGGTAGCGGCAGCAGCGGGATTCAGTGGAGTGCTCGTCGCAGTCCAGTCCCAGGTTACGTCGGGAACGTTTGGTCGTCTCGAGAACCTTAACCTCCAGGAACGGCTGCTGGAGTCAGGGGAGGAGGGGGAGGGGAAAGGAGCGGGGACAGGAGGAGAAAGGAGGTGATTAAGATAGAACTCAACAGTGAGGCGAGTAATGCTTCTAGGAAAAAACCTGGAGTACTGGCACGATTAACATCACTGGAGAAAAAAATCAAACAGATGCACTTCTCTTACTACCTATGGTTTTAACAGGGTTGGAGAGTAACCAATTACATGTCATCAGTTACATGTAATCTGATTACCAAAAAACTGTTACTAATCAGTTACGTTACCAGGAAAAAATATTGTAATCAGATTACAGATACTTTTTGAAAAACTTGGTTACTTATTGGGATTACTTTTAAATTCAGAAAGGATGTTTGTGAAAAAATGCATTTACACCTTTCTGTTTTCTCAATGACATTCAATCAGCATTGAAAATAGGCACAAATGGAAGTTTGTTCCACCAGAGACCATTGTGATGATACATCAAATACATTTGATGGATATTTTTTGCGTTCTTCTAATGCCTCTTAAAGGGGAAAGAAATCCAAAAGTAACCGAGTAATCCCCAAAAAATTGAATCAAATTGTATTGGTCGCATTCACATATTTTGCAGATGTTATCGCGGGTGTAGTGAAATTATTATGTTCCTAGCTCCAACAGTGTAGTAATACCTAACAATACACACAAATTCCAAAAATATGAAGAAAGGAATTAAGAAATATATAAATATTAGAACGAGCAATGTCAGAGTCCGGAATATAAATATACTGATGGTGTGGAGACATTGTGGACAGTATATGAATAGAAAAGGTGTTTACAGCAGTAGTTATATAGGATGAGCCTGGACTAGAATACAGTATATACTGTACATCATGAAGTGGTTAAAACAGTATGTAAACATTATTCAAGTGACCAGTGTTCAATGACTATGTACATAGGGCAGCAAGGTGCAGGGTTGAGTACCAGGTGGTAGCTGACTAGTAACAGTCACTAAAGTTCAGGCAGGGTACAAGTCGGGCCGGCTAGTTGTGACTATTTAACAGGCTGATGGCCCGGAGATAGAAGCTGTTTTTCAGCCTCTCGGTCCCAGCTTTGATGCACCTGTACTGTCTCCGACCTCTAGATGGTAGCGGGATGAACAGGCCTTGGCTCGGGTGGCTGAGGGCCTTGATGATCTTCTTGGCCTTCCTGTGACCCTGGGTGTGCTGTATATGTCCTGGAGGACAGGCAGTGTGCACCCGGTGATGCGCTGGGCAGACCGCACCACCCTCTGGAGAGCCCCGCTGTTGCCAGGCGGTTATACAGCCTAACAGGATGCTCTCAATGCCGCATCTGTAGAAGTTCACTAGGGTCTTTGGGGCCAAGCCAAATTTTTTCAGCCTCCTGAGGTTGAAGAGGCACTGTTGCGCTGCCTTCACCACACTATCTGTGTGGATGGACCATTTCAGGTTGTCAGTGATGTGCATGCAGAGGAACTTGAAGCTTTTCACCCTCTCCACTTTGGTTCCGTCGATATGGATGGAGGCGTTCCCCCTCTGCTGTCTCCTGAAGTTCATGATCAGCTCCTTGGTTTTGTTGTCTTTGAGGGATAGGTTATTTTCCTGGCACCACTCCACCAGGGCCCTCACCTCCTACCTGTAGGCTGTCCCGTCATTATTGGTGATCAGGCATACCACTGTTGTGTCATCTGCAGACTTGATGATTGAGTCGGAGATGTGAGTGGCCACGCAGTCATGGGTGAACAGGGAGTACAGGAGGGCGCTGAGCATGCAACCTTGTGGGGCCCCCATGTTGGGGATCAGCGTAGCAGAGATGTTGTTGCTTACCCTCACCTGAGGTCGGCCCGTCCAGAAGTCCAGGACTCAGTTGCACAGTGCGGGGTTCAGACCCAGGGCCCCGAGCTTAGTGATGATTTTGAAGGGCAATGTGGTGTTGAAGTTTGAGCTGTAGTCGATGAACAGCATTCTTAAATACATATTCCTCTTGTCCAGATGGGATAGGGCAGTGTGCACTGCGATGGCGATTTTCATCCATGAATCTGTTGGGGCGGTATGCAAATTGTAGTGGGTGGCGGGTAAGGTGAAGGTGATATGATGGGGACAGGTAGACAAATCCCTGAGCCAACTAGGTGAAAATCTGTCTATGTGCCCTTGAGCAAAGCACTTAACCCTAATTGCTCCTGTAAGTCGCTCTGGATAAAAGCGTCTGCTAAATGACAAAACATTTTATATAACTAGCCTCTCAAAGCACTTCATGATGACAGAAGTGAGGGCTACGGGGAGATAGTCATTTAGTTCAGTTACAGTCGTCATTGTAAATAAGAATTTGTTCTTAACTGACTTTCCTAGTTAAATAAAGGCTAAATAAAAAATAAAAACAGTGCCTTCAGAAAGTATTCAGACTCGTTGACTTTTACATCATTTTGTTGCATTACAACCTTATTCTAAAATGTATTAAATAGTTTTTGTTCCCTCTTCATTCTACACACAACATCCCATAATGACAAAGCAAAAACAGTTTTTAGAAATGTATCACAAATAAAAAATGGAAATATCACATTTACATAAGTATTCAGACCATTTACTCAGTAATATGTTGAAGCACATTTGGCAGCAATTACAGCATTGATTCTTCTTGGGTATGACGTTACAAGCTTGGCACACCTGTATTTGGGGAGTTTCTCCCATTCTTCTCTGCAGATCTTCTCCAGCTCTGTCAGTGTCACGCCTGCCTCCCCCTCCTTGGCACTCGAAGGTGCCAGGCTTCCATCATTACACACACCTGCCTTCCCCACGTCACGAGTCAGTGATTATTGGACTCACCTGGACTCAATCACCTGTTTATTACCTCCCCTATATTTGTCATTTCCCCATCTCCGGCGTCCCACCTAGGCGTGCCTGACGGGCCTGCCGAGGCACGGGCGCTGGACAAACCGGCTGGGCGTAAACTCCCGACGAACCGACAGGCATGGGAGTCTGGCGAGCCGGCTGAGGCATAGGAGCCCGACGATCCGGCTGGGATGTGAAAGCCTGTCGATCCCGCTGAGGCGTGGGAGCTCGATGATCCGGCGGAGGCGTAGCAGCCTGACAAGCCGGCTGGGTGTAAAAAACAGACGATCCTGCTGAGGCCCGACGTGGGATGGGCGCCTTCTGAGCAACCGGGCAAGAACCTCTCGAGCCAGCTAGGGCGTGACAGCCAGAAGAGCTGGCTTAGGCACCCCAGGTTCCATCAATAGCGGCCCCCGGACCCGACGTCACCACCAACCGGAACGCCAGCTCTCCCCGATGCTTCGTATGATGTGTGCTGCATTCTGTAATGACCGACGCTGGAGTCGAGAAACTTAATTTCGAGTCTCAATGCAAAGGGGCTGAATGCTTATGTAAATAAGGTATTTCAGTTTTTTATTTGTAATAAATTTGCAAACATTTCTAAAACACCTTTTTTACTTTGTCATTATGTGGTATTGTGTGAAGATTGCGGAGGATTTTTGTATTAATTGAATCCATTTTAGAATAAGGCTGTAATGTAACAAAATGTGGAAAAAGTCAAGGGGTCTGAATACTTTCCGAAGGCTCTGTACCTTTGCTTTTTGGGGTACAGGAACAATGGTGGACATCTTGAACCAAGTGGGGACAACAGACTGGGATAGGGAGAGATTAAGTATGTCCGTAAACATTTCACCCAGCTGGTCTGCACATGCTCTGAAGATGCGGGATGTCATCATAAATGTCTTACTCACGTCGGCCACAGAGAACATAATCTGATTACGTTACTGAGTTTGGGTAATCCGAAAGTTAGGTTACTGAGTATGATTTTGGACATGTAACTAGTAAATGTAACGGATTACATTTAAAAAGTGGCCTACCCAACCCTGGGTTTAAAGACACATAATACTGAGGGGAGGATGTCAGTCGTATCAGTTGATGCAAAGCTGACCTCTGTTAACATAAATTGAATGGCCAACATTCTATACGCTTAGCTTGATCTATGATCTCTGGAGTCATCCACAGGTTACCATAACCTTGACCCTCGGGCATGCGAGAGCAGCGAATATTTTACTCCAGCATGTTTATTTTACAAAGCCCTCATATCTCCACAGAAATCCCAATTTAGACTTGAGTAGTTTTTTGTGATGCTTTCCACAGAATAAATAAGCTGAGTCCAGAAGGGTCAACCCACATCAGCTTGCGCTTTAGGGCTTTTGTTGCTATGGGGGAAAGCAAAAAAATATAGGTTCAGAGGGGAGTTTGCCTCTTTCTTTACTTTTTGTGTTTTGTTTTATTTTTGTACACAGGCCTCTGTCTTTCTTCTTCTCCTTAAGAAAAACAGAGCTTGCTGCTGTGCAAGGATTCATTGGCTGAGAGGCCAGAGTCAACCCCTGGGCCATGCTTTGAAGAGCTGAACCAAATTAAATTACTAGTGGGTTACCATTTCGTGATGCTTAATGGGGAAGAAACTTGACTTACTGTATGTAGTAATTTGGGTTTGAGATTGGCTAGCTGGGGCCCAACCAAATCTCGCTTAGGGCCCCCAAAAAGGCTAGAGCCGGCCCTGCCAATGGCTCTCAAGTGATCTTTCGTTGATTCTTCTTCTTCCTATCTCGCTGCCTATTTCTCAAACTTATTGGAGGAGAAGTTCCAAGGTCCCTCCCTTTAGACCTTCTTTTCCAATGCATTTTGAGAAAGAGGCATGAGGAGAGGATGCCAGGGATCGAGGAGAGATTCCTTTACATTGGGTGTTTCTCATTTTTTGGGAAAAAGACCATCCTCTCCTCCGAAACCCGGAAACAAATAAGTGGTCCAGTAGTCGAGGAGTGTCAATTCATTAGTAGGCAAACGGAAGAGTCCTCCCCTCCTCGATAACCACCTTTCATCGATGATACTCATGTGTATCCTACCATGGAAGAGTTTTGAAATCTGCCACACCCCCTTGATAAAGGTTTATAACATCAGCCCTTGTTTTGTCAGAGGAGAAAAACATGCACGTTTAAAAACAATATGCTGCGTATTGTTGTATCTATAAAATGTCTTGCACAACTGAATTTGTTTTTAACACTTTACACATTTATCTGGGGATCCACCCCGAAAAACATAATTAGTCTAATGACGCGTGAGTGGAGAAGGACGTCTCAATTCAAGTAAGCGCATTGACATTCACGTTCACTCTCCTCGCCGACCCACCTCGATTAACTTTGACCTTGTTCAAAAGGAGGCTAGAGAGGATGCAGGAGGTGAGCAAATCTCATTTATAAAAGGCCAAAGTGTCATTGTGTCAGTGGGTAAGGCTGCGACAGGTCTGAGGGTCCTTACCAGCCCTTCCTCCCCGGTCTTAGCGAGGTCACTGCTAGGTCGTTGCCGCTCTCATCGAAGGCGTTGATGTCGATCCCCCAGTTGGTGTGCGGCTGCTTGAACCAGTTCTGCAGCACGTTTTTGAAGTCGATGCTCTGCCAGTGGCCCACGCGGGAGTTGAGCTCGATCTTCAGCGAGCGGATCCGGATGTGGCGGCTGCCCTGCTCCGTGACGGGCTTCAGCCTGAGGATCTGCAGGTAGATGGTGGAGGTCTGCTGTAGCGGCCGTAGGTACACCCACAGCTGAGCCTTCAGAACCTTGGTGAACATGAGCTTGGGGCTGAACTTGAAGAAGCAGCAGCTAGGCTTGCCATCCACCTGCACCAAGGGCTCCGCTGTGGGACAGAGACAGAGAGGGTTTCCACATGAATACAGGTTTAATATCTGTAAATACAAGTAACTGCCAAAATAAGGGGAACACTTGAGTAAATAAGGGATACAAAGTATATTGAAAGCAGGTGCTTCCACACAGGTTTGGTTCCTGAGTTAATTAAGCAATTTACATTCCACCATGCTTAGTTAAATAAAGGTTAAATAAAAAAATTAATAGGGTCATGTATAAAAATGCTGGGTAGGCCATTATTTTGGCTATCATGGCTACAATCCCATAGGATGGCAATGCCCCCATCCACAGGGCACGAGTGGTCACTGAATGGTTTGATGAGCATGGAAACTATGTAAACCATATACCATGGCCTTCTCTGTCACCAGATCTCAACCCAATTGAACACTTATGGGAGATTATGGAGCATCACCCGAGACAGTGTTTTCCACCACCATCAAAAAAACACCAAATGATGGAATTTCTTGTGGAAGAATGGTGTCACATCCCTCCCATAGAGTTTCAGACACTACGGCATCTATGAAGCCGCTCTGGCTTGTGGTGGCCCAACTCCCTATTAATAAGACACTTTTGTTGGTGTTTCCTTTATTTTGGCAGTTACCTGTACATAGATATGCAGTTGAAGTCAAAAATGTACATACACTTAGGCTGGAGTCATTAAAACTAATTTTTCAACCACTCCACAAATTTCTTGTTAACAAACTATAGTTTTGGCAAGTCGGTTAGGACATCTACTTTGTGCATGACACAGGTAATCTTTTCAACAATTGTTTACAGACAGATTGTTTCACTTAGAATTCACTGTATCACAATTCCAGTGGGTCAGAAGTTTACATACACCTAAGTTGACTGTGCCTTTAAACAGCTTGGAAAATTCCCCAAAATGATGTCGTGGCTTTAGAGGCTTCTGATAGGCTAATTGACATAATTTGACTAAATTGGAGGTGTACCTGTGGATGTATTTCAAGGCCTACCTTCAAACACAGTGCCTCTTTGCTTGACACCATGGGAAAATGAAAAGAAATCAGCCAAGACCTCAGAAACAAATTTGTAGACCTCCACAAGTCTAGTTCATCCTTGGGAGCAATTTCCAAACGCCTAAAGATACCACGTTCATCTGTACAAACAATAGTACGCAAGTATAAACACCATGGGACCACGCAGCCTTCATACCGCTCAGGAAGGAGACGCGTTCTGTCTCCTAGAGATGAACGGACTTTGGTGCGAAAAGTGCAAATCAATCCCAACAGCAAAGGACCTTGTGATGATCCTGGAGGAAACAGGTACAAAAGTATCTATATCCACAGTAAAACAAGTCTTATATCGACATAACCTGAAAGGCCGCTCAGCAAGGAAGAAGCCACTGCTCCAAAACAGCCATAAAAAAAGCCAGACTACAGTTTGCAACTGTACATGGAGACAAAGATCGTACTTTTTGGAGAAATGTCCTCTGGTCTGATGAAACAAAAATAGAACTGTTTGGCCATAATGACCATTGTTATGTTTCGAGGAAAAAAGGAGGCGGCTTACAAGCCGAAGAACACCATCCCAACCATGAAGCACAGGGGTGGCAGCATCATGTTGTGGGGGTGCTTTGCTGCAGGAGGGACTGGTGTACTTCACAAAATAGATGGCATCATGAGGGGGAAATTATGTGCATATATTGAAACAACATCTCAAGACATCAGTCAGGAAGTTAAAGCTTGGTCGCAAATGGGACTTCTAAATGGACATTGACCCCAAAGAATACTTCCAAAGTTGAGGAAAAATGGCTTTAAAAAAAACAAGTTATTGGAGTGGCCATCACAATGCCCTGACCTCAATCCTATAGAAAATTTGTGGGCAGAACTGAAAAAAGCGTGTGTGAGCAAGGAGGCCTACAAACCTGACTCAGTTACACCAGCTCTGTCAGGAGGAATGGGCCAAAATTCACCCAACTTATTGTGGGAAGCTTGTGGAAGGCTACCCAAAACATTTGACCCAAGTTAAACAATTTAAAAGCAATGCTACCAAATACTAATTGAGTGTATGTAAGCTTCTGACCCACTGGGAATGTGATGAAATAAATAAAAGCTGAAATAAATAGTTCTCTCTACTATTATTCTGACATTTCACATTCTTAAAATAAAGTGGTGATCATAACTGACCTAAAACAGGGAATTTTTACTTTGATTAAATGTCAGGAATTGTGAAAAACTGAGTTTAAATGTATTTGGCTAAAGTGTATATAAACTTCCGACTTCAAGTGTACATACAAGTTCACAAACAAGGTGTCAGCATATAAATGAAGATCAATGACACTGGACTGGAGCATGGCTTTACAAATATCAGTTTAGCGTTGCATGTTGTCAATATCTTCTTTCATACTTTAAGATGGTTAAAAAGGTATTGTCTTTGAAAAAAATACTTCATAATGAAGATTTCAGATATCATGGTGGAGCACTGGAGCTATTATAATATTGCTTTATACTGGTACAATCCTTTCAGTTCTACACCGTGCCTGGGGGGAAGGGGTTTGGGTCGATTTGGAATTGAGCAACTGACTTATGTCACCCAATGCGAGCTTGCCGCTCTCCAAATCCAAGAGCAGCCATTGGTTTTCACCACTAAATAACTGACACAGCATGGAGATCCCGTCTAATGTGGGGATCAGGGGTCAAAACCAATCTCCACACAGCTGCCACCAAAATCACAGGCAGGAGGAGGGATGGGGAGTTAGATGGGTGTCTGAAGAGCCAGGAAAACAGCTAAGCAAGACTAGTCATCAAATGGTTAATAGATCCCTTGAGCAAGCTCATGATCGAACTGTCAGTTAAACCATCAAAATGATTTGCCGTTTTGGATCCATTTCTAGTCTAGATCCAGTTAACTAACATTAGTGGAGATTTGAATGGGCTCTGTAGAGCTAAACCGTATGTTATAGTCATTTGAGGAGAGTACATATTCTCTGTAACACCCAAATTAAAAGTTATGGTTACTGTTGCAGTCTCTGAAGTAAAAAAAAAAAATGCTGTCAAGATTTATTACCAGATAATCTAAATGACACCATACCAGGTAAAGTATTTTAAATAGAAGCACGCTGTTTTTAAAGGAGGCATGCTTATTTAAAAAATGCATGTATTTGGTTGATGCATTTATTACAATGCATTGAGGGGCCCCTTGCTAAATCCAGTACCAACATTTTATGGAAGAAATTATATACATACAATGCACCAAATATTATAAATGAGTTACATTCAACATTGACAGCAACCTAGTTTGGTCTTGAAGCAGACAGCCGAGAGTGTTAATGATCTAGAGACTCAGCTGAATAAAGGCTTGTGTTCCCTCTCATTGTTCTCTGCTGAGAAGTGTGTTGCTGCCTCATTTTAACATAAAGTGCAGGAACCTGTCAATCATTTCTAAATCTGAGGTTGCTCAGGCAACCTGCCAAGGCTTCCTGGGTCAAAAGGTCACTTTGGCACCTCGGCCTAGTTAAGAAATGGGGTCAGGGGTCAAAACCGTCAGCCTTTTACATCCTCTGGGTGCTGGGGAGTTGCAGTCCTTATAGCCAAATTGAGTTTGAAGGTCAAGGTCGAACCTATGGCGATGGTAATATATTTTTCGTCACAACAGTCCTTTCACCTATTCACACAGAGAGACCATTTAATATTTCAAAGGTATACAACTTATTCATCCACAATTCTTGTTGTGTTTTGGGCGGGGTTTAAGCAGCCAATGGTGAATTGTTTACTAGACTTCGACTGACTAGAAGAGAACACAGAACAATACCTTTTTTTTTTTTTTTACACTGAACAAATGTTGTAATTGATTTAGCAAGCATGCATAGAGGAATATGAATCCAATGTGGTAAAGACAGAATCATATCCATTAGAAGAGTTCAGAGGAACATTGAATAAGTGCCAAGCGAGAGACAGACGTGGTCCTTCAGCCTGTATTACAAGGGCCAGTCATTAGTGAGTGTAAATTATACAGTGTCTCACGGTGGACAAACAATATGTCAATGTTCCTTTTGGTGGGTTGCTTGGGTCGCAGCAATTAACGTGTTGTGTTGTTGTTGTTGTTGTTGTTGTTGTTGTGTTTGCTCATCATCACCAAACCGGGAATGAATGATTCTGCAGTTTTCTCCGGGTTTACTTGAGATTACTATTTGTTGTTGTTATTCTGATGCATAGTGAACGGTGAAACTTTACCTTTCCACACTGTACCTTTATCCAAACGAACAACTAACCAACAGCTGAAAGAAAAGACTCCCTTGAAGCAACCGGTTTGAGTTGCTTTGGCAATTCACTTTCTTCTATATGTCTTCTGCAATAAGCTGAGACAGCTAAAGTAGAGTTTTCTACGTAATCTGAGATGCAGGTTTTTCTTGGTCATGCTACATTTAGTGCCATATAATAGTAAGTTATTAAACACACATGCACAACATATGAGTTACATCATGCTAAACAATGAGAGCATTGATTGGTCAAATCAATTTGTGCCTTTATTGAGCTTGAATGGGAAAAAAATTAGGGAAGCTGCATACCTGCAGCCTAATTATGTCATATACCTTGGCAGAACTTTCCACCCATATTAAATGAGGGAGGCTTGTAAAGATCACTCAAAACCAATGAGATTTTAAGCCCCGGCTTGAAATAGCTTGATCCCTTTTGCCAGGAAATATTACTGATGAATAGAGTTAAGTATTTTTCTGCCAGTGGGGTCTAGTAACATTTATGTGTCTTCATTTCCTGTACCCATTTCTTTATAATGGAAAATCCCTCCCCAATCCCCCAGTCCACTTACCTCTTCATCCAAACCTGGTGCACAAGCTCAGGTTTTGCATACAGCACCACCTACCTGTGCAATGACAACCCCTCTCTCATCAGAGTCCCTGCTGCCTACCTCCTCTAAGAAACATAGCTGCTGGAAGATGTTTGGGAGTAGGGCTGCTGCGATTTGTCGCACTACAGACGGCTTTATCAGTCTGCTAATACAGGACTAGTAAAGGCCCAATGCAATGACAAGCCCTCTACTTTTGTGAATTGATCATTTTATTTTTATATTCAGATTTTTCAGGAGGTGCTGCAGCACCCTCAGCACCCCTATTTCCCGCGGCTATGCTCAGAAACACAATTCAACTGTTGACTGAGATATCAACCTTCACCTACTTCTGGCTTTTCTTACAAAGACAACCAAGAAGGACTCATACATGTGAGCAGTGTTTAAAATCAAATATTATTTGTCACATGCTTCGTAAACAACAGGTGTAGACTAACAGGAAATGCTTACAGGCCCTTCCCTTCAACGCAGAGAGAAAAATATAGAAATAAAAACAATAACAAAAGGAATAAATGCACAATGTGAAAAGATAACTGGGCTAAATACACGAGGTACCAGTACTGAGTCGATGTGCAGGAGTACGAGATAATGTTCAGTACCTTCAGAAGGTATTCATACCCCTTGACTTATTCTACATTTTGTTGTGTTACAGCCTGAATTCAAAATTGATTAAATATGTTTTTTTTCTCACCCATCTACACACAATTCCCCATAATGGCAGAGTGAAAACATGTTTGTAGATTTTTTTAACATTGATTGAAAATGAAATAAAGAAATATCTCATTTCAGAAGTATTCATAAGTAAGTATTCACACCCGAGTCAATACTTTGTAGGAGCACCTTTGGCAGTGATTACAGCTGTGAATATTTCTGGGTAAGTCGAGCTTTCCACACTTGGATTGTCCAACATTTGCACATTGTTCTTTTCAAAATGGGTTGCTGATCATTGCTAGATAACCATTTTCAGGTCATGCCATAGATTTTCAAGTAGATTTAAGTCAAAACTATAACTTGGCCACTCAGGAACATTCACTTTCTTCTTGGTAAGCCACTCCAGTATAGATTTGGTGTTTTAGGTTATTGTCCTGCTGAAAAGTGAATTAATCTCCCGGTGTCTGGTGGAAAGGTTTTCCACTAGGATTTTGCATGTGCTTAGCCTCATGCTGACGTTGAGGGAGAGGTTGTTGTCCTGGCACCACGCTGCCAGGACACTGACCTTCTCTCTATAGGTGGTCTCATCGTCGTCGGTGATACCACCATTGTGTCATCATGAAACTTAATGATGATGTTGGAGTTGTGCACAGCCACGCAGTCGTTGGTGAACAGGGAGTACAGGAGAGGACTAAGCACGCACCCCTGAGGGGCCCCCGTGTTGAGAGTTAATGTGGTGGATGTGTTGTTGTCTACCTTCATCACCTGGGGCGGCCCGTCAGAAAGTCCGGGATCCAGTTGCAGAGGGAGGTGTTCAGTCTCAGGGTCCTGAGCTTAGTGATGAGCTTAGAGGGCACTATGGTGTTGAACACTGAGCTGTAGTCAAGGAACAGCATTCTCACATATGTGGATCTGTTGGTGTAGTATGCGAATTGGAGGGGGTCCAGGGTGTCTGGGATGATGGTGTTGATGTGAGCCATGACCAGCCTTTCAAAGCATTTCATGGCTACAGATGTGAGCACTACGAGGTGATAGTCATTTAGACAGGTTACTTTGTCGTCCTAGGGCACAGGGACTGTGGTGGTCTGCTTGAAACATGTAGGTATTACAGAATGAGTCAGGGAGAGGGTGAAAATGTCAGTGAAGACACCCGCCAGCTGGTCAGCGCATGCTCTGAGTATGCGTCCTGTTAATCTGTTTGGCCCTCCGGTTAACTTGTTTAAAAGGTCCTACTCAAACATTGGCTACGGAGAATGATATCACACAGTTGCCTGAACTGCTGGTGCTCTCATGCATAGTTCAGTGTTGCTTGCCACGAAGCGAACATAGAAGACATTTAGCTTGTCTGGTAGGCTTGCGTCACTTGGCAGGTCGCATCTGGGTTTCCCTCTGTAATCCGTGATAGTTTGCAAGCCTTACCACATCCAACAAGTGTTAGAACTGGTATAGTAGGATTTTATTTTAGTCCTGTATTGACGCTTTGCCTGTTGGATGGCTCATCAGAGGTCGTAGTGGGATTCCTTAAAAGCGGCAGGTCTAGCATTAAGTTCAGTGCAGATGTTGCCTGTAATCCATGGCTTTTGGTTGGGATATGTACTGTACTTATGGTCACTGTGGGGACGATGTCGTCAATACTCTTTAATGAAGCCAGTGACTTATGTGGTAAACTCCTCAGTGTTATCGGATGAATCCCGGAAGACATTCCAGTCTGTGTTAGCGAATCAGTCATGTACCTTAGCATCTGCTTCAATGGACCAGTTCCATATTGAGCACTTCACTGGTACTTCCTTTTTGAGTTTTTCCTTGTAAGCAGGGATCAGGAGGATAGGAAGGAATATGCATTTCTGTGTGTGGAGTAAAGGTGATCTAGCGTTTTGTTGTCTCTAGTTGCACAGTTGACATGCTGGTAAACCAGAAGTGCATTTTGGAAGTGCATTTTCTTGTTTGCTTATGGCCCTATACAGCTCGTTGAGTGCAGTCATAGTGACAGCATCAGTTTGTTGTGGTAAATATATAGCTACGAAAAATATAGACGAAAACTCTCTTAGTAAATAGTATGGTCTGCAGCTTATCATGAGATATTCTAATTCAGGCGAGCAAAAACTTCCCTAACATTAGAGATTGCGCACCAGCTGCTGTTAACAAAGAGACACCCCTCCCTCTCTCAGCTTAGCCAAAACTGCCATTGGTCTTGACGATGCATGGAAAAGCCCGTAAGGTGTATATTATCCATGTTCTTGTTCAGCCACACTCTGAGAAACAGAGTATATTATAGTTCATCAGGTCCCGTTGATAGGATAGTCCTGAACGGAGCTCGTCCAGTATGTTCTCTAGTGATTGTACTTTTGCCAACAAAACAGAGAGCAATGGCGGTCTACATGCTCGCCAATGTAGTCTCATCATGACGCCACCTCGCTTGCCTCTCTTTTCCCACCGCTTCCTCTTTAGAGTCCCAGTGATCAGGGCCAGGTCCAGGGTAAGCATAACATCCAGAGCTTCCGACGAAATCTTCATCCAAATCGAGGTTAGTAACCGCTGTTAAGATGTCCAGAAGCTGTTTTCGGTCATAGGATCAGTGTACAAAATAGCAGATTTGGTCAGGAGCCCACAACACGGCGGCTATCCAATGCAGCGCCGTCATAGGACACATTCCTGTTTTGTTCTTCTCTCCTGTTTCCACTACGGCGGTGTAGAGTGCTGCTCTGCTTCATTACTGTAGCCGCTTATTTCCCTACGGTGTGATGGGAGCATATGTAGCACATGAATTTTAACTGCCAAGGCACAGCAGGTCTGCAGGTGGGACTACTGAACATCTGGCCCTCTCCCTGGGTACCTGTTTTCCAATGCTAGCTCGGGGCACTCTATGTGTTAATGTAAGGGGAGACTTATAAAGTATAAGGGTTTATTCACCAATTTCATCTGTCCATTCAAATACCTCCAAGGCCATTTCAAAGCATGCTATGTTTTAATGGTTGGCAGTAATACTACCAGGTGGTGCTGCATGGACGTGGCAAGAGATGAACGAATGTGAATGTGATGCAAAATACATTTTACACACAGAGAGAAGAGTGTAGGCTACATTACTCACACCATATGCTATGTTGCTATGTTGCACAACACATCAACACATTGCCGCATGAGCTGACCTCAGAGAGTGGCTTATGTCGTTTCCAAATCTCAAATTAAAATGATGGTGTCCCCAAACCAGACACAAAAAACTAGCCTGACATTAGATTGAAAGGTGGCAAACAGACAATCCCATTGCCTCGTTATGCAGACAGTTCACAATGGAGCCTTCTGCTTGGTCTGATAGGAGGCACATAGAGAATGTAGATTAAGTTGATGGAATATTTGATGGAGACACCACATCCAACCTGTCCAGTCCTATTTGTAGGAAGGCAATCTGGGCTGACAGACAGACAGGGTGGTTTGTGTACCCTGCTGTCTGTCAAAAGGCTAATCCTTAGAGGAAACCCTGTATAACTTCACCCAATCAACCCATGCAAACCATTCACTGGTTATAAGGGAAAAGTGCCAATAAGATCGGGTCAGAGACAAGCAAACAATTGTGGTTGCCATGGTTGTACATTCACTGAGAATCGATATGTTTATGATACATCTATTAGTAAACAATATAGTTGTTCCATGTTGCACTAAGACAGCAAGTTCAATTCAGTGCGCTTCCTGTTTCTTGGATTCCTAAAAATGTAATGATCATGGTTTGAACTTGCATTCAAACAACATTGGTGGTTTTGAAGTCCCCACGTGTGTGTGTGTGTGTGTGTGTGTGTGTGTGTGTGTGTGTGTGTGTGTGTGTGTGTGTGTGTGTGTGTGTGTGTGTGTGTGTGTGTGTGTGTGCATCCACACGTGCAGTAAAAAGGGAACATCGTGCCAATCAGGCTCAATAGATAGACTGCCAAAAAAAAAAGAGCGAAAAAATTCAGAAAACGGTAATCTATTGTGAATGTCCAAAACGATAGTGCATAATGGCATAAATCAAGATGGGGATTGCATTTGCATATATATCTGTATTTTCTTTTCTTAATGGGAAATGCAAATGTGCCATTTTGTGGCGAGTGCACATTTGGGAGCCCTGGCGTTAGATAAATGTGACTCTGGGGTATCCCCGCACACCTCGGCAAATTAATCATTGTGACACGTTCACGACCCTTCTAATAAGACAGAGGCCACAGTGCACCCCCTCAACCATCCCACCCCCACTCCCTCTTTGTCTCTCGTGCTGCCCCAAAGGGGAGGAGAAGAGAGTGGGGGAGGCAGGGGTAGAGGTGTGGAAGGGGGGGATGTGAAGTTAGACCCGTCATTCAGACCCCCTCCCCTGGGACAACGGCAGGCACAAGACTCCTATTAGGACTGAGCACAGGAGCCCCCCAGGAGCAACAAAAGACACCTCCTAATACTCCCTGTTCCAACCCAGCGAGCGCACACACATACACACACACATACACAGGGGCCCCAAACAGACTCTCTCCCCAAGACAGGGATAGGGGTCTCTTACAATAATAATAAAACCCTTCCACAGAAAAGAACTGAACCACAGAAATGCATGCAGAACTGTGGGAGAGGGAAATGGAGAAAGGGAGGGAGGGAGAAAGAGAGAGAGCGCAGTGAGCTGAAATAAGCCGGACAGCTGGACAGCAGGAAACGAGAAGGGTTTGGGGTGTGTTGTGCGTGTCCGTGCATGCATGCCTGTGTGTGTGCGTGCATGTGTGTGTTCTGATGGATTCTGACCGAGAAGCGATTCTGGAAAGCAACAGATTCTGCAAAGAATTTAAAGAAAATATTGCCAAATCATATAAACAACACAATGTCCATTCATTTCAACTAAAGTGCCTTCAGAAAGTATTCATAGCCCTTGACTTATTCCACATTTTGTGGCCTGAATTCAAAATGGATTAAATCTATTTTTTTCTCACCCATGTACACATAATACCCCCATATTTTTCCATATTTTTTCAATCCCCTAAATCGTTACATATTAGAATCACCTTTGGTAGCGATTACAGCTGCTAGTCTTTCTGCATAAGTTGCTAAGAGCTTTGCCCACCTGGATTGTACAGTATTTGCACATTATTCTTAAAAACATTATTCAAGCTCTGATTGTTGATCACCGCTAGACAGCCATTTTCAAGGGGGGTGGGGGTTCAACTAAGCTATATGAAATTGTTTTAGGAAGTTCATACAAAGGATCATTTTGCTATTTGATTTAGAATTTTAAGACCCTTTGAAGTATCAAAAGTATCAAAAAAATATTGTCCTTCGTGCTATTAGCCCATACAAACGCATTTAATAACAGATTCACGACATGGAACAACACATAGTACCTCCAAAGAATCTAAAGAAAGTTTGTCCTGAAGTGCCTGTCATATATCTGAGATAAACACTTGTTAAATATATATATATATATATATATTTTTAACATGAATTTAACCCCTTTGTTACTTAACAGTTTCCATATACTGTAAACTTTCATAACTTTTTTCAACTGGTACTGGTGGACCTTCAGGCGAATCCTGTGGGGACCGTGGGCATCCTAGAGTAAACAACCAACATGTACGTGTTCCTGTGAGTCTCACCTCTCCAAACTGTACATGTTCCTGTGAGTCTCACCTCTCCAAACCGTACGTGTTCCTGTGAGTCTCAACTCTCCAAACTGTACGTGTTCCTGTGAGTCTCAACTCTCCAAACCGTACGTGTTCCTGTGAGTCTCAACTCTCCAAACTGTACGTGTTCCTGTGAGTCTCAACTCTCCAAACCGTACGTGTTCCTGTGAGTCTCACCTTTCCAAACCGTACGTGTTCCTGTGAGTCTCACCTCTCCAAACTGTACGTGTTCCTGTGAGTCTCAACTCTCCAAACTGTACGTGTTCCTGTGAGTCTCAACTCTCCAAACTGTACGTATTCCTGTGAGTCTCACCTCTCCAAACTGTACATGTTCCTGTGAGTCTCACCTCTCCAAACTGTACATGTTCCTGTGAGTCTCAACTCTCCAAACTGTACGTGTTCCTGTGAGTCTCACCTCTCCAAACTGTACATGTTCCTGTGAGTCTCAACTCTCCAAACTGTACGTGTTCCTGTGAGTCTCAACTCTCCAAACTGTACGTGTTCCTGTGAGTCTCACCTCTCCAAACTGTATGTGTTCCTGTGAGTCTCACCTCTCCAAACTGTACATGTTCCTGTGAGTCTCACCTCTCCAAACTGTACATGTTCCTGTGAGTCTCACCTCTTTAAACTGTACGTGTTCCTGTGAGTCTCACCTCTCCAAACTGTACGTGTTCCTGTGAGTCTCACCTCTTTAAACTGTACGTGTTCCTGTGAGTCTCACCTCTCCAAACTGTACGTGTTCCTGTGAGTCTCACCTCTTTAAACTGTACGTGTTCCTGTGAGTCTCACCTCTCCAAACTGTACGTGTTCTTGTGAGTCTCACCTCTTTAAACTGTACGTGTTCCTGTGAGTCTCAACTCTCCAAACTGTACGTGTTCCTGTGAGTCTCACCTCTCCAAACTGTACGTGTTCCTGTGAGTCTCACCTCTCCAAACTGTACATGTTCCTGTGAGTCTCACCTCTTTAAACTGTACGTGTTCCTGTGAGTCTCACCTCTCCAAACTGTACGTGTTCTTGTGAGTCTCACCTCTTTAAACTGTACGTGTTCCTGTGAGTCTCACCTCTCCAAACTGTACGTGTTCCTGTGAGTCTCACCTCTTTAAACTGTACGTGTTCCTGTGAGTCTCACCTCTCCAAACTGTACGTGTTCCTGTGAGTCTCACCTCTCCAAACTGTACGTGTTCCTGTGAGTCTCACCTCTCCAAACTGTACGTGTTCCTGTGAGTCTCACCTCTTTAAACTATACGTGTTCCTGTGAGTCTCACCTCTCCAAACCGTACGTGTTCCTGTGAGTCTCACCTCTCCAAACCGTACGTGTTCCTGTGAGTCTCACCTCTCCAAACTGTACGTGTTCCTGTGAGTCTCACCTCTCCAAACTGTACGTGTTCCTGTGAGTCTCACCTCTCCAAACTGTACGTGTTCCTGTGAGTCTCACCTCTCCAAACTGTACGTGTTCCTGTGAGTCTCACCTCTTTAAACTGTACGTGTTCCTGTGAGTCTCACCTCTCCAAACTGTACATGTTCCTGTGGGTCTCACCTCTTTAAACTGTACGTGTTCCTATGAGTCTCACCTCTCCAAACTGTACGTGTTCTTGTGAGTCTCACCTCTTTAAACTGTACGTGTTCCTGTGAGTCTCACCTCTCCAAACTTTACGTGTTCCTGTGAGTCTCACCTCTTTAAACTGTACGTGTTCCTGTGAGTCTCACCTCTCCAAACTGTACGTGTTCCTGTGAGTCTCACCTCTCCAAACTGTACCTGTTCCTGTGAGTCTCACCTCTCCAAACTGTACGTGTTCCTGTGAGTCTCACCTCTTTAAACTGTACGTGTTCCTGTGAGTCTCACCTCTCCAAACTGTACGTGTTCCTGTGAGTCTCACCTCTCCACGAACACGCGTTCCTGTGAGTCTCACCTCTCCAAACTGTACGTGTTCCTGTGAGTCTCACCTCTCCAAACTGTACGTGTTCCTGTGAGTCTCACCTCTCCAAACTGTATGTGTTCCTGTGAGTCTCACCTCTCCAAACTGTATGTGTTCCTGTGAGTCTCACCTCTCCAAACTGTACGCGTTCTTGTGAGTCTCACCTCTCCAAACTGTTCAGACACGACAGACAGAATTTGGCAGATCAGTTGTACCGTCTTCAGATGAGTCCCAAGACACTTGTGGGGTCATAGAGCTAAACAGAGAACATTGTCGTGTTCGTGACAGTCTCATACAGTTGAAGTCGGAAGTTTACATACACTTAGGTTGTCATTAAAACTAGTTTTTCAACCACTCCACAAATTTCTTGTTTAACAAACTATAGTTTTGGCAGGTTGGTTAGGACAATTACTTTGTGCATGACACAAGTAACTTTTCCAAAAATTGTTTACAGACAGATTATTTCACTTAGAATTCACTGTATCACAATTCCAGTGGGTCAGAAGTTTACATATACTAAGTTGACTGTGCCTTTAAACAGCTTGGAAAATTCCCCAAAATTATGTAATGGCTTTAGAAGCTTCTGATAGGCTAATTGACATCATTTGAGTAAATTGGAGGTGTATCTGTGGATGTATTTCAAGGTCTACCTTCAAACTCAGTGCCTCTTTGCTTGACACCATGGGAAAATCAAAAGAAATCAGCCAAGACCTCAGAAGAACAATTGTAGACCTCCACAGGTCTGGTTCATCCTTGGGAGCAATTGCCAAACGCCTGAAGGTACCACGTTCATCTGTACAAACAATAGTAGGCAAGTATAAACACCATGGGAACACGTGGTCATACCGCTCAGGAAGGAGATGCGTTCTGTCTCCTAGAGATGAACGGACTTTGGTGCGAAAAGTGCAAATCAATCCCAGAACAACAGCAAAGGACCTTGTGAAGATGCTGGAGGAAACGGGTACAAAAGTATCTCTATCCACAGTAAAACGAGTCCCATATCGACATAACCTGAAAGGCCGCTCAGCAAGGAAGAAGCCACTGCTCCAAAACCGCCATAAAAAAAGCCAGACTACGGTTTGCAACTGCACATGGAGACAATGATCATACTTTTTGGAGAAATGTCCTCTGGTCTGATGAAACAAAAATAGAACTGTTTGGCCATAATGACCATTGCTATGTTCTGTATACTTCCGGTCCTTCTTTGGACACTGTGTTAACAACCCTCCAGGCAAGCTTCAATGCCATACAACTCTCCTTCCGTGGCCTCCAATTGCTCTTAAATACAAGTAAAACTAAATGCATGCTCTTCAACCGATCGCTACCTGCACCTACCCGCCTGTCCAACATCACTACTCTGGACGGCTCTGACTTAGAATACGTGGACAACTACAAATACTTAGGTGTCTGGTTAGACTGTAAACTCTCCTTCCAGACCCATATCAAACATCTCCAATCCAAAGTTAAATCTAGAATTGGCTTCCTATTTCGCAACAAAGCATCCTTCACTCATGCTGCCAAACATACCCTTGTAAAACTGACCATCCTACCAATCCTCGACTTTGGCGATGTCATTTACAAAATAGTCTCCAATACCCTACTCAACAAATTGGATGCAGTCTATCACAGTGCAATCCGTTTTATCACCAAAGCCCCATATACTACCCACCATTGCGACCTGTACGCTCTCGTTGGCTGGCCCTCGCTTCATACTCGTCGCCAAACCCACTGGCTCCATGTCATCTACAAGAACCTGCTAGGTAAAGTCCCCCCTTATCTCAGCTCGCTGGTCACCATAGCATCTCTCACCTGTAGCACACGCTCCAGCAGGTATACCTCTCTGGTCACCCCCAAAACCAATTCTTTCTTTGGCCGCCTCTCCTTCCAGTTCTCTGCTGCCAGTGACTGGAACGAACTGCAAAAATCTCTGAAACTGGAAACACTTATCTCCCTCACTAGCTTTAAGCACCAACTGTCAGAGCATCTTACAGATTACTGCACCTGTACATAGCCCACCTATAATTTAGCCCAAACAACTACCTCTTTCCCAACTGTATTTAATTTATTTATTTATTTTGCTCCTTTGCACCCCATTATTTTTATTTCTACTTTGCACATTCTTCCATTGCAAAACTACCATTCCAGTGTTTTACTTGCTATATTGTATTTACTTTGCCACCATGGCCTTTTTTGCCTTTACCTCCCTTCTCACCTGATTTGCTCACATTGTATATAGACTTGTTTATACTGTATTATTGACTGTATGCTTGTTTTACTCCATGTGTAACACTGTGTCGTTGTATCTGTCGAACTGCTTTGCTTTATCTTGGCCAGGTCGCAATTGTAAATGAGAACTTGTTCTCAACTTGCTTACCTGGTTAAATAAAGGTGAAATAAAAAATAAAAATGTTTGGAGGAAAAAGGGGGAGGCTTACAAGCCGAAGAACACCATCCCAACCGTGAAGCACGGGGATGGCAGCATCATGTTGTGGGGGTGCTTTGCTGCAGGAGGGACTGGTGCACTTCACAAAATAGATGGCATCATGAGGGGGAATATTATGTGGATATATTGAAGCAACATCTCAAGACATCAGTCAGGAAATTAAAGCTTGGTCGCAAATGGGTCTTCCAAATGGACAATGAACCCAAGGATACTTCCAAAGTTGTGGCAAAATAACTTAAGGACAACAAAGTCAAGGTATTGGAGTGGCCATCACAATGCCTTGACCTCAATCCTATAGAAAATTTGTGGGCCGAACTGATAAAGTGTGTGCGAGCAAGGAGGCCTACAAACCTGACCAAGTTACACCAATTCTGTCAGGAGGAATGGGCCAAAATTCACCCAACTTATTGTGGGAAGCTTGTGGAAACGTTTGACCCAAGTTAAATCATTTAAAGGCAATGCTACCAAATACTAATTGAGTGTATGTAAATGTTTGACCCACTGGGAATCTGATGATAGAAATAAAAACTGAAATAAATATTTCTCTCTACTGTTATTCTGACATTTCACATTCTTACAATAAAGTGGTGATCCTAACTGACATAAGACAGGGATTTTTTTACTGGAATTAAATGTCAGGAATTGTGAAAAACTGAGTTCAAATGTATTTGGCTAAGGTGTATGTAAACTTCTGATTTTAACTGTATTTCCATGGAGGGGTTAGGAGGCCAAACCGTTCAGACGCCACGGACAATTTGTCATGGACGCTATGTCACCATTCACCGCAGATGTGAAAGTGCAACGTACGCGGATGCGGTGAATTGAGATGCATCCAATGCAAGAAAACAGACATCTCTGGCTTAAACAAACACATTTGTATGGTGATTTTTTTATTATGCTAATTATATTTCCGCTGGGTTTGGCCTTGTGTTTTAGGTTATTGTCCTGCTGGAAGGTGATTTTGTCTACCAGTGTTTGTTGGAAAGCAGACTGAACCCGGATTTCCTCTAGGATTTTACCATTGCTAAGCTCTATTCTGTTTCTTTTTATCATAAAAAACTTCACAGTCCTTGCCGATGACAAACATACCCATAACATGATGCATCCACCACCACAAATATGAAGAGTGGTACTCAGTGATGTGTTGTGTTTGAATTGCGGCAAACATAAGACATTGTATTCAGGACATAAAGTTAATTTCTTTGCCACATTTTGCAGAATTACTTTAGTTTCTTATTGCAAACAGGATGCATGTTCTGTACAGGCTTCCTTCTTTTCACTCTGTCATTTAGGTTAGTATTGTGGATTAACTACAATGTTGTTGATCCATCCTTAGTTTTCTCCTATGAGAGCCATTAAACTCTCTAGTTGTTTTAAAGTTACCATTGGCCTCAATTCCCGAGTGGTTTCCTTCCACTCCAACAACTAGTGATGAGCAATTAGTGCTTTTTGAGGTCAGTTCGGTTTTGGTTTGATGATTAAAAAGGAATCACGGTTTTGATTTTAGTTTTGATTATTATTTGGACATTAAATGCACGATGCATTATGTGGGTTGAATGATGTGACAACACTGAATAAAGCAATTAATAAAAGTCCCATGATGGTTGTGCTTGCCATTTCTGCTTATCACTTACAGTGAGGGAAAAAAGCATTTGATCCCCTGCTGGTTTTGTACGTTTTCCCACTGACAAAGAAATGATCAGTCTATAATTGTAATGGTAGGTTTATTTGAACAGTGAGACAGAATAACAACAAAAAAATACAGAAAAACACATGTCAAAAATGTTATAAATTGATTTGCATTTTAATGAGGGAAATAAGTATTTGACCCCCTCTCAATCAGAAAGATTTCTGGCTCCCAGGTGTCTTTTATACAGGTAACGAGCTGAGAATAGGAGCACACACTTAAAGGGAGTGCCCCTAATCTCAGTTTGTTACCTGTATAAAATACACCTGTCCACAGAAGCAATCAGTCAATCAGATTCCAAACTCTCCACCATGGCCAAGACCAAAGAGCTCTCCAAGGATGTCAGGGACAAGACTGTAGACCTACACAAGGCTGGAATGAGCTACAAGACCATCGCCAAGCAGCTTGGTGAGAAGGTGACAACAGTTGAGGTGATTATTCGCAAATGGAAGAAACACAAATTAACTGTCAATCTCCATCGGCCTGGGGCTCCATGCAAGATCTCACCTCATGGAGTTGCAATGATCATGAGAACGGTGAGGAATCAGCCCAGAACTACATGGGAGGTTCTTGTCAATGATCTCAATGCAGCTGGGACCATAGTCACCAAGAAAACAATTGGTAACACACTATGCCGTGAAGGACTGAAATCCTGCAGCGCCCGCAAGGTCCCTCTGCTCAAGAAAGCACATATACATGCCTGTCTAAAGTTTGCCAATGAACATCTGAACGATTACGAAGACAACTGGGTGAAAGTGTTGTGGTCAGATGAGACCAAAATGGAGCTTCTTGGCATCATCTCAACTCGCCGTGTTTGGAGGAGGAGGAATGCTGCCTATGACCCCAAGAACACCATCTCCACCGTCAAGCATGGAGGTGGAAACATTATGCTTTGGGCGTGTTTTTCTGCTAAGGGGACAGGACAACTTCACCGCATCGAAGGGACAATGGACAGGGCCATGTACCATCAAATCTTGGGTGAGAACCTTCCCTCAGCCAGGGCATTGAAAATGGGTCGTGGATGGGTATTCCAGCATGACAGTGACCCAAAACACACGGCCAAGGCAACAAAGGAGTGGCTCAAGAAGAAGCACATTAAGGTCCTGGAGTGGCCTAGCCAGTCTCCAGACCGTAATCCCATAGAAAATCTGTGGAGGGAGCTGAAGGTTCGAGTTGCCAAACGTCAGCCTCAAAACCTTAATGACTTGGAGAAGATCTGCAAAGAGGAGTGGGACAAAATCCCTCCTGAGATGTGTGCAAACCTGGTGGCCAACTACAAGAAACGTCTGACCTCTGTGATTGCCATCAAGGGTTTTGCCACCAAGTACTAAGTCATGTTTTGCAGAGGGGTCAAATACTTATTTCCCTCATTAAATTGCAAATCAATTTATGAAATGTTTGACATGCGTTTTTCTGGATATTTTTGTTGTTATTCTGTCTCTCACTGTTCAAATAAACCTACCATTAAAATTATAGACTGATCATTTCTTTGTCAGTGGGAAAACATACAAAATCAGCAAGGGATCAAATACTTTTTTCCCTCACTGTATTCACCATAATTTATTTACATTATTTTAATAAAATATTTGTTTTATTTTACGACTTTATTATTTAATTCTAAGTCATTATCTCATCTCTATGGGCGGAGACGGCGCAGAGGTCAGAGGTCAGAGGGACCCACAAAGGGAAAGATGTTTTGATAGGCTGTTTTGGTAGGCCGTCATCATTCTTAACTGACTTGTCACTTGTTCTTAACTGACTTGCCTAGTTAAATAAAGGTTCATATATTAAAAATAATAATAATAATTTAAATGATGCACTCCCTCCATTCCCCTGTCTTTGGGTGATGATGTGAGGTTGGGCTCTCTGTTTTCCCTCACTGTGCTATTGAGGCAGCCCTGAAGCACATTCAAAGCCCAAGGCTCAAAGCCCAGGGCTCAAAGCTCAAGGTTCAAAGCCCAAGGATAAAAGTTCAAGGATAAACGTTCAAGGCTCAAAGCCTTGGCCAAGGATTTTCACTGTGGACAAAATCACTGTGACCAGGCCTTGTCAGCCAGAGCGTGTTCCCCATTCTCCTGTCCTTTAGAACTGAGTCCCTGTCCTTTAGAACCGTTTTCTGTCAATACTATTCACTTGACAATGTCCATACAATGTGGAAGTATCTGTTATCCCATTCCGAATCAGTCACAGCTCTTTTTCTTCCACCAGCACTGTACATTAAAATAATCCAACTTGGCTCCGGGCCTAAATAACATTTGGACGTTTGGACAATGTGCTGCTTCCATATAATTAACTTCCGAGGTTGATCTCGGCTCTCGGCATGCTGAATCGGAAATGCATGCAGCCATAGGCGATGGATGAATACAGTAAGGAGCCACTCTCAGGGCCACTTAGAAGGGCTAAAATAAAATGTTCATGCAGATAGTCATCAGCTGTGGCAGTGGCGATCCACTCAATCCGCACCATCCAAACCTCTTTCAGGCACCTCAAAATCCTGGTGTGATCCGGCATTGTATCCATGCTGCATTTCCTCTGATCAGAGATGCCTTCATTTAGGATTAATGGGCTCCGCCATAAACGTCTCCGCAGCACCGCCTCCACAGCCCGACTCACCCGTCAGTAATAATGCCCTCAATGATCTCCATTTTATATTTTCTCTCCTCTCCTCCTCTGCCCTCCTCTCCTTTCTTCCGGTCTGTTCCTCCTCTACACAGTGCTTAATTACTGGTGGGAAGTAATTATTTCCTTTTTTAGTGAGACGTAACATCTGTTTCAGGTCTTTTTAAGTGTACCTATAAAAGCCCCTCTATGATTTTGTCCCTTAAGGATAGGACTGGGCTGCTTGTTGCTCCCTGTGGAACCCCCTCCCCAACACTCCCCCATGCAACCTTCCACCACTCTGCATGCCCACGCACTATGGGCCACATACAGCGCAGCAATCTGGATGCTACAGTAGTGCCCTGAATCCCCTTAACAGGCACTGAGCAGCATACCAGCTTACTAGTGGGTACACACACACACCACAGGAGGAAGTGATGCAGTTACTGGTCTGATGATGGTCATCGTAATGTCTTAATTCTCCCAAGTTTTCCACAGTTTTCCACACCGGGACTGGTTGATGTGGTGGGTACATGGGGAGAGCGTGGGAATACGGAACGAAAGGTGGAAGGTGTGAGATTCCTGAAAACGCTGGTGAAATTTTCGCCCCCAGTATTAATAGGTTTTGGTCCTTGGAAATTCTATTAGCCATAAAATGTACAGTGTGTTCTTCTATTTCAACAATAGAACAGTAATGACCCAGGGTCCAAACAAGTCATCACCAAAGTTGATCTTTCCCTTCAGAGGCTTTCTCAGTGGACGGGAGTGACTGAAAAGGGACAGGAACAGGTGTCACCATTAAACATAGCCTTCCATGGAATGAATAAATATATAAAAACCTCACATAGTCATTGACTTCCCACACACACTGGCCAGTGAGCTGAAGACAGTCCGGCTTCTGCTGGCCTGTCCTTTTAGCGCTCTCCCTCTTAATGTTTATGGTTCCTGCACCTTCAGGAAATGACCCTTTTATAGGGTCAACACTATAAAAGACTTGTGGTTTTTTGGTGGGAGTGGTGTGTGTGTGTGTGTGTGTGTGTGTGTGTGTGTGTGTGTGTGTGTGTGTGTGTGTGTGTGTGTGTGTGTGTGTGTGTGTGTGTGTGTGTGTGTGTGTGTGTGTGTGTGTGTGTGTGTGTGTGTGTGTGTGTGTGTGTGTGTGTGTTTGCGTGTGTGTGCGTGCGTGTGTGCGTGCGTGTATGTGTTTGCGTGCGTGCGTGCGTGCGTGCGTTCGCATGCGTGCATGCTTGTATGGGAGTGGGGGTAATGCTGTGTAAGCTGGTTCTCCTTTGCTGCCGAAGAAAGAGACCCAATGAGGTTAATTGGCTCCTCATCCAATATATCACATAGCTGTGAACTCTGTGACCCTTTTTGTCAACAGGGAGACTTTTGTCCACTGTGTGTGTGTGTGTGTGTGTGTGTGTGTGTGTGTGTGTGTGTGTGTGTGTGTGTGTGTGTGTGTGTGTGTGTGTGTGTGTGTGTGTGTGTGTGTGTGTGTGTGTGTGTGTGTGTGTGTGTGTGTGTGTGTGTGTGTGTGTGTGTGTGTGAGTGTGTGTGTATTTTCTTATGTTTCTCAATTGTTAATTGACAAAAATCGAAAAATAACAAAACTAATATGGTAATCCAAGTGTCAAATCATTGCAATGCTGCAGCTATATTTGCAAAGATTCCCTGTCAATACGCTCTGATGAAACTGTTGTGTCTTGGTACCGAGGATGACTGATAAAGCAAAATAACTCAATTTAGACATTTGATGCACAGATGAGAATGGAAAGAATGAAGATGATACTTCATACACTGACTCCTATGTGCATTTTTATTTCTCGTGTGTATTTTATCTGAATTAGTATTTATTCTGTGCTCTCTTAAAAATCTATTCAGGATTCAACTAAAATCCTCTATCTAGGCTATAGATGGGTTGGTTGTTTAGCAACAAAATCTATGCGTGCACAACTATGGGGCAAAACAGACATGGTTGGCTTAGATTGTTGACAACATGTAAACTATATTTTGTGTCCAAATATTTATTGAAAACAAAAATACATTTGCACAAATACATTGTTACAGTGGTTGGTTAGATAGCTAGCGAATTTGAGCCATATTAGCATAGACATGGCATCAAATCAAATGAAGTTGTATTAGTCACATTCGCTGAATACAACAGGTGTAGTAGACCTTACAGTGAAATGCTTACTTACGAGCCCCTAACCAACAATGCAGTTTTAAAAAATACGGATAAGAATAAGAGATAAAAGTAACAAGTAATTAAAGAGCAGCAGTAAAATAACAATAGCGAGACTATATACAAGGGGGTACCGGTACAGAGTCAATGTGCAGGGGCACTGGTTAGTTGAGGTAATATGTACATGTAGGTAGAGTTAGTAAGGCGACGATGCATAGATGATAACAACAGAGAGTAGCAGCGGTGTAAAAGAGGGGAGGGGGCAATGCAAATAGTCTGGGTAGCCATTTGACGAGATGTTCAGGAGTCTGATGGCTTGGGGGTAGAAGCTGTTTAGACATGGTATCAATTACAAGATACAACGAGCTGAAACGAGCCACCTATGATTCCCCACACGGCAGCTTCTTCACATTGTTGCTATCTGACCGTTCAGAATCATAACACACAGCCTTCTGCCTCATCGTTTCTGTGACCTTGCCAGCCAACCTGTCATTAATGACCATAGAGTAAATACACCTCCCACCTCAGACCTTTAGGATTAGGCTGGGGGGTATAGCGTGGTTAAGTATGGGACAGGCGGAGTGTCATGCACTCCGGGATTAGGAAAGTGATGAAAGTGCAAGATTCTGGGAGGGGGTGATAGGGCTTTCGTCAGGATAGGGGGAGACTTTTTGGGAGAGGGACAATGGAGGACAGTTAGATACATTGTAAATCTGATATAAAGTGTCTAGCAGCTTGATCCTCATGGTATTTTATGTTAGTAATTTTGCAGGCATGAATTATGGTAAGTATACATGGTAAGTATACCTAAAACTTGTATCTCATTATGGTAAGTGGTGAAATAAATATAGCTAGTTATAAATATAAATATAATTATAATCTGTAATAGCAGATAATAAGAAATGATGATAAATCTTTACCTGGCTAAAAGAGATGTAATATTTATTTAACTAGGCAAGTCAGTTAAGAACAAATTCTTATTTACAATGACAGTCTAGAAATAGTGGGTTAACTGCCTTGTTTAGGGGCAGAGCGACAAATGTTTTCCTTGTCAATTTGGGGATTTAATCTAGCAACCTTTCGGTTACTGACCCAACGCTCTAACCACTTGGCTACCTGCCGCCCCAAATATAATGTATTTGTTGACAGGAAACTCACTCTACATCTACTCTACAGATGAAGTTGTGGGGGAAAAGGACTGGGGTGGGGCAAAATGTACTGTCATGTGCAAAGGGGTGATAGTATTATTAGTTAATAATCATTTTGATCAGAGTGTGAAACTATCCAAACAGATCTGCAAGGAAGGTGGATCCTTTCGAATATGCTAGTGGATGATAAACAGATTTGACTTATTCATCTATATGGTCCATCCAAAAATGATGATCCACACTTAGAAAAATATTTCTAACACTCTATTGAACTCACAAGCAACGATCCTATTATTATGGTGGGAGACTACAAGACGGTTTTAAGTACTTAAATGTACTTAAATGGACCGTAAAGGAAATCACACTACAAATGATCACCTTCAAGAACTTAAGGAGATCACGAATATCATGGACACATTAGAACTAGTGGAAACAGTGCCTTCAGAAAGTATTCACACCCCTTTACCTTTTCAAAACGGTGTTATGTTACAAAGTGGGATTAACATTTATTTAATTGTCTTTTTTTCCCCAACGATCTATACAAAAAAAATGGAACATTTGAAAAAAATAAAAACCACTAATATATTACATGACCAAAAGTATGTGGAAACCTGCTCGTCCAACATCTCATTCCAAAATCATGGGAAAACCATTTTCAGGTCTTGCTATATATTTTCAAGCAGATTTATGTCAACACTGTAACACAGCAACTCAAGAACATTAGCATTCAATGTCTACTTGGTAAGCAACTCCAGTGTAGATCTGGCCTTGTGTTTTAGGTTATTGTCCGGCTGAAAGGTGAATTAATCTCCCAGTGTCTGGTGAAAAGCAGACTGAACCAGGTTTTCCTCTAGGATTTGCCTGTGCTTAGCTCTGTTCCGTATCTTTTTTCTTGAAAAACTCCCCAGTTCTTAATGATTACAAGCATACCCATAACATGATGCAGCCACCACAATGCTTGAACATATGGAGGGTGGTAATGTTTTGTATTGGATTTACCCCAAACATAACACTTTGTATTCAGGACAAAAAGTTAATTGCTTTGCCACATTTTTGCAGTATTACTTTAGAGCCTTGTTGAAGAAAACTGCATGTTTTGGATTATATTTATTCTGTACAGGCTTCCTTCTTTTCACTCTGTCAATTAGGTTAGTATTGTGGAGTAACTGTTCTTGATCCATCCTCAGTTTTCTCCTATCACAGCCATTAAACTTTGTAACTGTTTTAAAGTCACCATTTCCCTCATGGTGAAATCCTTGAGCGGTTTCCTTCCTTTCCGGCAACTGAGTTAGGAAGGACGCCTGTATCTTTGTAGTGACTGGGTGTATTGATACATCATCATCATCATCATCATCATCATCAAAGTGTAATTAATAACTCCACCATGCTCAGAGGGATATTCAATGCCTGCTTTTTCTATTTTTACTCATCTACCTATAGAGGCATTTGAAAAACTCCATGGACTTTGTGGTTGAATCTGTGTTTGCAATTCATTACTTGACTGAGGAACCTTACAGATAATTGTATATGTTGGGTACAGAGATGAGGTAGTCATTCAAAAATCACATTAAAGACTATTATTGCACACAGAGTCCATACAACGTACAGTGGGGCAAAAAGGTATTTCGTCAGCCACCAATTGTGCAAGTTCTCCCACTTAAAAAGATGAGAGGCCTGTAATTTTCATCGTAGGTACACTTCAACTATGACAGACAAAATGAGAAAAGAAATCCAGAAAATCACATTGTAGGATTTTTAATGAATTTATTTGAATATTATGGTGGAAAATAACTATTTGGTCACCTACAAACACGCACGATTTCTGGCTTTTACAGACCTGTAACTTCTTCTTTAAGAGGCTCCTCTGTCCTCCACTTGTTACCTGTATTAATGGCACCTGTTTGAACTTGTTATGTAAAAAGACACCTATAGAAAAGACACCTGTCCACAACCTCAAACAGTCACACTCCAAACTCCACTATGGCCAAGACCAAAGAGCTGTCAAAAGACACCAGAAAAAAATTGTAGACCTGCACCAGGCTGGGAAGACTGAATCTGCAATAGGTAAGCAGCTTGGTTTGAAGAAATCAACTGTGGGAGCAATTATTAGGAAATGGAAGACATACAAGACCACTGATAATCTCCCTCGATCTGGGGCTCCACGCAAGATCTCACCCCGTGGGGTCAAAATGATCACAAGAACGGTGAGCAAAAATCCCAGAACCACACGGGGGGACCTAGTGAATGACCTGCAGAGAGCTGGGACCAAAGTAACAAAGCCTACCATCAGTAACACACTACGCCGCCAGGGACTCAAATCCTGCAGTGCCAGAAGTGTCCCCCTGCTTAAGCCAGTACATGTCCAGGCCCGTCTGAAGTTTGCTAGAGAGCATTTGGATGATCCAGAAGAAGATTGGGACAATGTCATATGGTCAGATGAAACCAAAATATAACTTTTTGGTAAAAACTCAACTTGTCGTGTTTGGAGGACAAAGAATGCTGAGTTGCATCCAAAGAACACCATACCTACTGTGAAGCATGTGTAACAGTATAACTTTAGACCGTCCCCTCGCCCATACCCGGGCGCGAACCAGGGACCCTCTGCACACATCAACAACAGTCACCCAAGAAGCATCATTACCCATCGCTCCACAAAAGCCACGGCCCTTGCAGAGCAAGGGGAACCACTACTTCAAGGCCTCAGAGCAAGTGACGTCACCGATTGAAACGCTATTTAGCGCGCACCGCTAACTGAGCATGCCGTTTCACATCCGTTACACATGGGGGTGGAAACATCATGCTTTGGGGATGTTTTTCTGCAAAGGGACCAGGACGATTGATCCGTGTGAAGGAAAGAATGAATGGGGCCATGAAAACCTCCTTCCATCAGCAAGGGCATTGAAGAGATTTTGATGACAATGATCCCAAAACACTGCCCTGGCCTTCCATCAGCAACAGTCTCCAAAACATCACTGCTCATCACTGCTCTAGAGGAGATCTGCATGGAGGAATGGGTCAAAATACCAGCAACAGTGTGTGAAAACCTTGTGAAGACTTACAGAAAATGTTTGACCTCTGTCATTGCCAACAAAGGGTATATAACAAAGCATTGAGATAAACTTTTGTTATTGACCAAATACTTATTTTCCACCATAATTTGCAAATTAATTAATTAAAAATCCTACAATGTGATTTTCTGGAATTTTTTTTCATTTTGTCTGTCATAGTTGATGTGTACCTTATATTATTATTATATTACCGATGATGAAAATTACAGGCCTCTCTCGTCTTTTTAAGTGGGAGAACTTGCACAATTGGTGGCTGACTAAATACTTTGTATTATGTGACTTGTTAAGCACATTCCTACTCCTGAACTGATTTAGGCTCGTCATAACAAAGGGGTTGAATACTTACTGACTCAAGACATATCAATTTAAATTTTAATTCAATTGTCAAAATAAAAAAATAAAAAACATATTTCCACTTTGATGTTATGGGGTATTGTGTGTAGGCCAATGACACAAATCTCTATCTAATCCATTTTAAATGCATGCTGTAAGACAACTACATTTTGAAAAAGTCAAGTGGTGTGAATACTTTCTGAAGCACTATATGAAGGCTAAAAAAACCTGACCTAATGAGGCTTAATCAAGCCATCCGTCTTGACTACTTTCTTGTGTCATCCTTGCTGGAACCAAAAGTATAAAAAGTGTTGATTGGAGACAGAATGCAATCGGACCACCATGGCTATCAGTCCAAACCCATACACTGCTGTAAAGCTTAGCGCCTGAGCTCGGATGTAATTTATAGCATGTTACTGTACAGCCACTGCCTTCCAATTTAGGTGCTTATCAGGGGACAAATCTGCCATTTTCTTTTTTACATATTATTTTACAATGGAAAACAAAGACAAAGATACAAACATTGACATTCCTTGTAGTGTTGAATGGGATGGCAAATTTAGAGGGCAAAACAAAACTTAACTATTTACAAATTTAAGATACAATTCCTATTAGGTGCTACCTATTAGAAGAATACAGCATATAGTCATTAAAAGCAGTGTAGATAAACTAAAAATAAATATTGAGTGGAGTACGGCACAGAGTAGCAGCAGATCATCAACCCAGTTATGAAGGGGGAATAGTGTGAGGACAGATGCTGGGAGACGAGAAGCAAGTACAGGGAGTGAATATTTAATAAGTAACAGACATGAAACAAAACACGGACAGTGTCTGGACAACGGAAACATAACAACATTAATGCTGACACAGGTATCAAACTGAGGAATAGACAGATATAGAAGAGGCAATCAGTAAAGTGATGGAGTCCAGGTGAGTCCAATGAAGCGCTGATGGGCGTAACGACGGTGACAGGTGTGCTTAATGATGGACAGCCTGGTGCCCTCGAGCACCAGGGAGGGGGAGCGGGGGCAGGCGTGACTGTACCCCCCCTTTAGGGGTGCCACCCGGCATCCCACCTGGGCGAGCCTGACGGGCCGATTGAGGCGTGGGAGTCTGACGAGCCATCTGAGGCGTGGGAGCCTGACAAGCCAGCTGAGGCGTGGGAGCCTGACAAGCCAGCTGAGGCGTGGGAGCCTGACGAGCCGGCTGAGGCATGGGAGCTTGACGAGCCAGCTGAGGCGTGGGAGCCTGACAAGCCAGCTGAGGCGTGGGAGCCTGACGAGCCGGCTGAGGCATGGGAGCTTGACGAGCCAGCTGAGGCGTGGGAGCCTGACAAGCCGGCTCAGGCGTGGGAGCCTGACAAGCCATCTGAGGCGTGGGAGCCTGTCGAGCTGGCCGAGGCGTGGGAGCCTGACGAGCCAGCTGAGGCATTGGGAGCCTGACGAACCAGCTGAGGTGTGACGTGGGATGGGAGCCTGTCAAGCCAACCGAGGCAAGAAAACCTCTCAAGCCAGCTAAGGCATGGAAGCCTGACGAGCCAGCTGAGGAATCCCCAGTTCCTTTGGCAGCGGCACCTGGACACGACGTCACCAACCAAAAAACAACAACAACAAAAAAAAAACTCCCTGATGCTTCCAATATTGGTGTCAGGATTCTGTGAGGACAGACGCTGGGAGACGAGAAGCAAGTACAGGGATTGAATATTTAATAAGTAACAGACATGAAACAAAACACGGACAATGTCTGGACAATGGAAACATAACGACATTAATGTTGACACAGGTATCAAACTAAGGAATAGACAGATATAGAAGAGGCAATCAATAAAGTGATGGAGTCCAGGTGAGTCCAATGAAGCGCTGATGGGCGTAAGATGGTGACAGGTTTGGGTAATGATGGGCGCCCTCGAGCGCAAGAGAGGGGGAGCAGAAGCAGGCGTGACAGAATAGACCATTTATCCAGTATTGCCTGCCAAATTTGGTAAAACATTGGACTTCTATAAGCGGTATTGTATTGAATATGTTCTATATGCATTACATTCCCTAAATCCTGTAACCACATTGCAAAGGTAGGTACAGTCTCCAATTTCCAAAATTGCAAAATGAGCCTTTTGGCTAATAGAGTACGAAGAGAGACAGCCTTCCCTTCCTGGTTATTCCCATCAACTGTACCGAACAGAGCAATGAATGGGTCTGTGAAATCTGCCATTTTCAACCTGTATATGGGTACAAGAGACGAAAAATGTATAACTGACTTTCTCCTGCACAATCATAGGTACAGAATACCCCCTTATTGTATAGGACACTTTCAGATGCCACTCAATTTCAGAGGCCATTCAATTCAATACTCATCTTTAAAACAAAAGCAGTTTCAGTCAAAATAGATTAGACAAACAAAGGAACAGTGGTGTCGTAAAAATACTTGAAAGTACTACTTAAGTAGTTTATTTTGGGGCATTTTCTGTACTTTACTTTGCTATTTATATTTTTGACAACTTTTACTTTTACTTCACTACATTCCTAAAGAAAATGATGTACTTTTTACTCCATATTTTTTCTCTGTTGCCCAAAAGTACTCGTTACATTTTAAATGCTTAGCAGGACAGGTAAATGGTCTAATTCACACATTTATCAAGAGAACATCCCTGGTCATCCTTACTGCCTCTGATCTGGCAGACTCACTAAACACATGCTTTGTTTGTAAGTTATGTCTTAGTGTTGTAGCGTGCCCCTGGCTATCCGTAAATTAAGAAAATAAGAAAATGGTGACATTTGGTTTGCTTAATATAAGGAATTTGAAATCATTTATACTTGTACGTTTACTTTTGATGCTTAAGTATCTTTTAGCAATAACATTTACTTTTGATACTTAAGTATATTTAAAACCAAATACTTTTAGAATTTTACTCAAGTAGGATTTTACTGGGTGACTTTCCCTTTTACTTGAGTCATTTTCTATTAAGGTATCTTTACTTTTACTCAAGTACGACAATTGGGTACTTTTTCCACCACTGCAAAGGAAATAGAGGAACTAACAGCACAGGTAGATAGCAATAAAACAATTTACTATAATGGAATAGAATAAGTTAGGGTGAAAACAAAAACAACTGGAGGAACTTATTCAAGAACAATAAAGTGTAGTTTATTACAAAAATAAAGCGAAGTGGAAAATTTAAAAAAAATGCAATACATTTCGCTTGAATCTTCAACATAAAAATGCTACCAAAAAATAATTGACAGAAGCTCGTTAAAAATGACAGTCATCCATGATTCACCAAATTATATTTTAAAAGAGGAAACAAAATATTTTAAGCATGTTTTCTTGTCAGTCTCCTCCATCTCCCCTAAATGGTGTTAACGGTAAGGATTATTTTCCTAATAATGATCAGGTTAAATTAACAAAATGTTAAGAAATATCTGTGTGAAGCCCAACTTACAGAAAAGGAAATTAAATCATTTCAGTCTGGAAAAAACCCAGGGTTTGATGGCATACCAGTAGAGGTATATCAATCTTTTTTGATGTGCTCAAAGATCTATTATTTGCAAGTTTTAACTACTCCTTTAAAATGGTAGACTATCAGGTACTCATCAAGAAGGTCTGATTTCACTATTACTGAAACAGGACTCATGTGGTAAGTATAAAGATTCAGTCAATTCAAACTGGAGGCATCTTACACTTCAAATGTTGTGATGCAAAAATCCTGGCTAAATTAATAGCGCATATAATTAAAAAGGTTTTACCAGATATTGTTCATTCTGATCAGACAAGTTTTTTACATGGAAGGAACACTGGAGATAATATACGACATTTACTTGAAACAATAGAATAATATATAACATTAAAGAAACCAGGACTGGTCTTCATAGCAGATTTTGAAAAGCCTTTTGATAAAGTATGACTACAATTTATATATAAATGTAATTTTGGTGAATCTCTTATACAATGGGTTAAAGTTATCTATAGCAACCCCAGGTGTAAAATAGTCAATAATGGTTACTTCTCAGAAAGTATTGAAGTGTCAAGAGGAGTAAAACAAGGCTGTCCCCTGTCTCCATATCTATTTGTTATGGCAATCGAAATGCTAGCAATTAAAATCTGATCCAAAAAGAACATCAAGTGTTTCGAATTCCAGAGCTTAAAAACCAATATTTTCAATGTATACCGATGACTCAAGTGCAATCTGGATCCCTGCACGGTCTCATTGAAGATCTAGATAACTTATCTAGCCTTTCTGGACTAAAACCCAATTATGATCAGTGTACAATATTGCATATTACATATTGGATTGTTAAAAGACAACTTTTACATTACTCTGTAGTTTACCAATAAAACTGGCTGATGGTGAAGTAGACATACAGTACCAGTCAAAAGTTTGGGCCACCTACTCATTCAAGGGTTTTTCTTTATTTTTACTATTTTCTACATTGTAGAATAATAGCGAAGACATAAACACTATGAAATAACACACATGGAATCATGTAGTAACCAAAAAGTGTTAAACAAATCCAAATATATTTTAGATTTTACATTCTTCAGAGTTGCCACTCTTTGCCTTGATGAGAGCTTTGCACACTCTTGGCATTCTCTCAACCAGCTTCACCTGGAATGCTTTTCCAACAGTCTTGAAGGAGTTCCAACATATGCTGAGCACCTGTGTAAATCAGGTACATCAGGTCTTCGTGGTCGAATTGCCGCAAAGAAAACACTATTAAAGGACACCAGGAAGAAGAAGATACTTGCGTGGGCCAGGAAACACAAGCAATGCACATTAGACCGGTGGAAATTGGTCCTTTTGTCTGGAGTTCCAATTGGAGATTTTGGTTCAAACCGCCATGTCTTTGTGAGATGCGGTGTTGGAGAACAGATGATCTCTGCATGTGTATTTCCCACTGTAAAGCATGGAGGAGGAGGTGATATGGTGTGGGGTTGCTTTTCTGGCGAAACTGTTTGTAATGTATTTAGAATTCAAGGCACACTTAACCAGCATGGCTACCACAGCATTCTGTAGCAATACGCCATCCCTTCTGGTTCGGGCTTAGTGGGACTATTATTTGTTTTTCAACAGGACAATGACCCAACACACATCCAGGCTGTGTAAGGGCTATTTTACCAAGAAGGAGAGTGATGGATTGCTGCATCAGATGACCTGGCCTCCACAATCACCCAACGACAACCAAATTGAGATGGCTTGGGATGAGTCGGACTGCATAGGGAAGGAAAAGCAGCCAACAAGTGCTCAGCATAAGTGGGGACTCCTTCAAGAAAGTTGGAAAAGCATTCCAGGTGAGCTGGTTGAGAGAATGCCAAGAGTGTGCAAAGCTGTCATCAAGGCGAATGGTGGCTATTTGAAGAATCTCAAATATAAAATATATTTTGATTTGTTTAATTACATGATTCCCTATGTGTTATTTCATAGTTTTGATGTCTTTACTATTATTCTACAATGTAGAAAATTTGAAAAAATAAAGATAAACACTAAAATGAGTAGGTGTTCTAAAACGTATGACCGGTAGTGTATTTGTAACTAAAAAGCTGTAAAAGCAAAATTATAAAACAAAGTTACTTTTATAACAAATGATCAACAAACGTTTGACAAACAAACGTTTTCCAAATGTACGCAGTTGTGTGCTGGGAGAGAGAGACAGAGAGAGACAGAGAGAGACAGAGAGAGAGAGAGCCTTGATGGGAGAGGAAGGTCTGGTCTCAAAGCCATGGACAGGTGACAAATGAGGGCCTATTGGGGTCAAAACCTCACCCCTCATTAGCCCAGCATCCACCAGCACACAGACACACACATACAACCTTTTTGTGCAGGGCTCAGCTCAAGTATAAAATCAGACAGCTTTCTGTGTAACTAGCATATACACACACAGTTTCAAATTATTTTATATGTGGTATGTTGTGACACAAATGAACCACATAGGACCAGAGCAGTTCCTATGTGTGGAGCTTCACTCCATGTACATGGGTAGGGCACTGCATCCATATCCTTGCAACACACCGTATGGGGAGGGAATGCTACAGTACGTTACAGTGCCGCACTGTGATATAAATAGCTTTTCCATGAAATGTTATAGTAATTAGCGACCAGGAAGCATGGACCCTCTCAACCCTTACTGCGGCACCCATGTACCTTGAGCGAATACTAAGAAGCAACTCTGGCATACTAAGAAGTGACGCTGGCACCGGTCCAGTTCAGCGTGTACCGTGTGAACCCGCACGGCCCATCAAAGGCAGTGCACACGCCCATGAGAGGGTGAATGGGTTCGAGGTGCGCAGGGAATAGTGTTTGAAGTACTCTCTGGCTCTATCCGAGAGACGGAAAAGGCGCTTTTCATCTTGCGGGATTGCTGAGGTGCCACAGGCGAGAGGAGATTCAGTCCTTCTCTTCTCAACGTGAAACTGTTCCATGAACACCAGAGGAGAGTGATAACGGAGAGAGAGAGAGCTCAGAGGGAGAGGAGCAAAGGGGAGAACAGAGAGAGGGGTAGAGAGATGAGGAGTAAAGGGAGAAGAGAGGAAGAAAGAGAAGTGAGATATGAGAAATGAGAAAGGATCAAACATAGAGTGGGCGGAAGAGGAGAAAACAGAGAAGAAAAAAAGAGAGAGGGAAAGATGCTAATGCAGCCCCATGGCATCCTGCTAACAGAGCAGAGCAGCACAGTACATGTTTCTTGCACCAGTGTCAGTGAGTGCACTCCCATTCATTCAAAACAAAGCAGCAGCTCCCACGCCTGACATTTTAATAGAGATATCTTATGGACCCATCAATAACCAAGGCCCACAACTGTCTAATAAACAAGCCATTAAAGAAACAGAAACATGGGGTTTCCATCCCTCCCATTCAAAGCCCATTCCCCTGCAAAACAAAAGCCTCTCTTCTAAATGCAAGAGTCACTCCTCTTCCAGTTCCATCATATCATATCTGTGCTGCTGATTCAGATGCTGCTTGAGGCCAAACACTTCTCCTCTAATGGACAGGAGCATCTGTGTCATGTCATGTCCGGCCCGAGGAAGAGTGTTGAGACAGGTTTAACACATCCATGGGGCAACAGAGTACAACACTGGACGGGGCCTACTGGAATGGAGGCACCACGTCCATATAACCCTCAAACACAAGATACACTGTCACGCAGGCTCTGTCATCAGAAGAGGGGCAAACTCTTTTGCAGTATGTCCCACTAACAACACGCAGAGGGAGAGGGCGAGAATGAAGGGAGGAGAGGGAGAGAGATGGAGACTGCTATGTTGTCAACTGGTGGAGAACGCTGGACATACTAAGGCCGGAGGATAGCCGACATTGACCATTCTACGGGCAAATTCGTTGACCTCAACAACTTGGACGATGAGAATCACATCAAATAATCACATCAAAGTCATATAAGGTCAGATTGATAAGCACTTGTATCGTACAGCTTTGTGATGCTCCACATGAGTCTCATTCTATGTAAACGGGTTCAAAATGTACAAAAGCTCGACAATTGCTCCTGCTTTCACCACCTCTCCATTCTCTAACAGACCATAGGCAATACTTGTTCAAAAAACGATTCATAGGAATAATTTTCCACAATGGTGAGCGAGCTGTAAGCCTGCAACAGCAGTCAAGATCTCATGCCTGGCAAGAACAATGATGCATCCCTCAGAGGACCAAAGGCTGAACTTGCTTTGAGGGTTGTCAATAGCAACTGACACTGTGATTTTCATTACCATGGGCCACAGTTGTTTTGGTAGCAGATATTCAAGAATAGGTAATTCATCACAAAGTAGGCCTATGTGCAGAACGAGGATCATTCATGAAAGTTCAGCTACAAAGAAGTTTGATGAGTAAAATGGACTATTAAGTAACGGAAGGGACAATCTATTAGCCCTATGGACAATTGAAAGTCATTTCTTGACGTTTTGACAACTCCTTATTTGAAGAACAAACAAATAAACATCATGTGAACGGCACAGGCACTTATTTATCTCTGACAATAATAAGCAACTGTAAAATTAATCTCACATGTGTTTGGCGCTCACAAAATGGCAGTTAAAGTGGTTAAGTTTATTATGCCACAAAAAGAGAGGGCACAATGTGAGGCTGTATGACCATTACATTTCTTTGAAATTTAGGTTTTAAAGTTAATTTCTATACATTTTGCCATCGGACAGAGAGAACATTTAGCAATGTTATAATACATTTCATGCAATTCTAAATTTTTTGCCATGGGGCTGGGAGACATTTTTGCAGTTTTAAGCAAGTCTTTTGCAGTTCTACATGTGTTGCCATGGGGCGCAGAGAGCCATACGCGACCTCTTATGTTGCTTATGCCTGGAGATACCCTGATGATATGTTACCAATTACAATTAGTATGATACAGTTCCTTAAAATGGATTTTACTGTCTTAATTGTCTACAATCTACACAAAATACTCTGTAATGTCAAAGTAGAAGACAAAAATTCTAACATTTGTAAAAAAAAATCATGAAAAATAAAGGAATATGTCAAATCAAACTTTATTTGACACGTGCTGAACATCTGTAGACCTTATCGTGAAATGCTTTACAAGCAAGAAAATATTTACCAAATAAACTAAAGTAAAAAATAAAATAACAATAACGAGGCTGGGCTACTGGGGTGTGTCAATGTAAATAATCCGGTGGCCATGTCTTGATTAAATAAGTATTCAACCCCCTTATTCAATATATGTTAGAATCACCTTTGGCAGCGATTACAGCTGTGAGTCTTCCTGGGTAAGTGGCTCGAACTGAATGAATGGAATCACATCAATTGATACCATTCCACTTATTCTGATCCAGCCAGTACCACGATCCCATCCTTCCCAATTATGGTGCCACCAACCTCCTGTGGAGTCAATACACATTAGAATCACATTTGGCAGCGATTACAGCTGTGAATATTTCTGGGTAAGTCTCTTAAGAGCTTTCCACACCTGAATTGTGCAACATTTGCCCATTATTCTTTTTTTTAAATTCTTCAAGCTCTGCTAATTTGGTTGTTGATTATTGCTTGACAACCATTTTCAGGTCTTGCCATACATTTTCAAGCAGATTTATGTCAAAACTGTAACTCTGCCACTCAGGAACATTCGCTGTCTTCTTGGTAAGCAACTCCATTGTAGATTTGGCCTTGTGTTTTAGGTTATTCTCCTGTTGAAAAGTGAATGAATCTCCCAGTGTCTGGTGAAAAGCAGACTGAACCAGGTTTCCTCTAGGATTTGCCTGTGCTTAGCTCCATTCCGTTTCTTTCTTATCCTGAAAAACTCCCCAGTCCTTAACCTTTTCACTGGCGAGTTCCAAATATCTCTAACGGTCGCCCCAGCATGAGTGGTTTTATGCACGTGATGTCAGAATGCACTCACTGTTCCAAAATGTGATTGTTACGTAACAGGACAGTTAACACGCGCTGCCTGCTAATTATCTATAGGCTATGTTTCAACTTGTCAATTTCAAATGATTTTCTAACTAATTGTATTTTCCAACAACAGTTTGAATTGAAGTGTGTTCCGCCTCCTCATTAATTCACATAGAAATAGCCCATTTCAGTGTTGGGGATTATTTATGTTTGAGGCTTTATTGAGCCGGTCAAACTTTCCTCTTCGAGGAGAGCCCTTCCCCATTTTTTCCGCACTTCAAGTATGCAGACATTTGCACAGTCTTGCTGGCATATTTTCCGGCTAGCGCTCTCATTGCCTCCATTGTTTTCCTTACAAATAATAACTTAGGACATGTGTGCCTTATTTTCTATATATTATGTTGTCGTTTCTACTGAAGCATACAGTATGTATGTATGAATGTATGGAGCATAATGTATTTACAGTTGTATTCACGTTTTCAAGTATTGGTGACAAATATTGCATTCCGATTATTGCATAGATTGTAATGGACACCTATGATGTGTGTAAAATACTTGTTTGGTATTTTATTGTACTGATTATAATGAGTTAATGCTAAGCTATTTGCCAGCTATGTGTGGCGTCCTGTTTGTTGATATTATGCAATGCATTCTGGGTGTCACGTAAATGTCGGTCAGATCAAAGAAGTTATAATGAGGTGATGTAATGGTTCACTTGTCTTTCGAGTAGTGAAACATCCGGAAGTGAATGAATGGAAGTAGACAACACACCCCTTTCAACATGCATACTGCAAACAGACCAAATTCATCTTGTTCTCCTCTTAATATCTTTGGTTGACACAAAAAAAACATGGCGGCGAGCACAAACTACCCATCGTCGGATTACTTTTGATTTCTATAAAGTGTTTTACTCAATTATTTTGATCAATGTTAAGTTCACCCGTGATGTGATGAATTATAAATAGTAATTGCTATTAGCTCATTCATATTGGGGTTTCTGTCAGCAGAGTTCTCATATGACCGCTTGTGTTACGTCAATCTTTCCTCAGTTAGCGCTAGGACTAATGTAGCCTGCATTTTCCAGTTTGGATGATTGTGTATGCTGTCGCTACTTCTGTGAAGGTCTGAATATTGCATCCCAAATAAACTGGTCACATTCAGGACATAACTTTGTAAGGACTGTAAGGTCATTTCACTGTAAGGTTGTATTCGGCGCATGTGGAAAAATAACATTTTATTGGATTTGTTTGTGCAACATGTTTCTGTGAAAAAAACAGTGTGACTAGCTCAAGTGCTGACTGTTGTGTAAAGCGAAACTGGGCGTTCTAAATAAGCACTCTAATCACACCGGTTTGAGCTTACGCTGCAGGGACCAGTGTAAAATGATCCCACCTGTTTGTTGGTACATGTGTAAAGGTTAACGATTAAAAGCATACCCATAACATGATGCAGCCACCACTATGCTTGAAAATATGGAGAGTGGTACTCAGTTATGTGTTTTATTGGATTTTCCCCAAACATAACACTTTGTATTCAGAAAAACATATTTATTGCTTTGCCACAATTTTTGCCGTTTTACTTTAGTGCCTTGTTGCAAACAGGATACATGTTTTGAAATATGTGTATTCTGTACAGGCTTCCTTCTTTTCACTCTGTCAATTAGATAACTACAATGTTGTTGATTCAGCCCCAGTTTTCTCCTATCACAGTTTTCTCCTATCATCAACCCAATCTTCGAGCTACCCAAGAGGAAACGCCAGGGTTACAGAGGAAAGAGAGGGGGGAACCTGGTGAAATTAAGGCGAAAGGAAAACCGGCCATCTCTTCCCTCCATTCTACTGCGAATGTACAGTCACTTGATAATAAGATGGATGACCTCAATTGCGGATTTGCTACCAGCGGTCCTCTCGGAATTGCAATATACTTTGCTTTTCAGAAACATGGCTCTGTGACAAGATACACCCCATGGCTATCCAACTTGATGGATTCTCCATTCACAGGATGGACAGGACAGTGGAGTCGGGGAAATCGAGGGGGGGATGGGGTTTACCTCTTCATCAACTCCAACTGGTGTGCTAATCTAATTCCAGCGTGGTGGAAGTGTTGACCCACTGTTCACCCATCTTGAAATACCTTATTGCCAAATGTCAACCCACCTGGCCTCCCGAGTGGCGCACTACAGCCTGGGGTTTGATCACAGGCTGTGTCATTGCTGGCCGTGACCGGGAGTCCCATAAGGAGGCGCAAAATTGGCCCAGTGTCGTCTGGGTTAGTGGAGGGTTTATCCGGGGGGCTTTACTTGGCTCATCGCCCTCTAGCGACTCCTTGTGGTGGGCCGGGTGCCTGCAGGCTGACTTCTGTTGTCAGTTGAACAGTATTTCCTCCGACACATTGGTGCAGCTTGCTTCCGAGTTCAGCAGGCAAGTGTTAGGGAGCACGATTTGGCGGGTCATGTTTCGGAGGACGCATGACTCGACCTTCGCCTCTCCCAAGCCCGTTGGGGAGTTGCAGCGATGATACAAGATTGTAATTAGATCGCAATTGGATATCACAAAATTGGGGAGAAAAGAAAATACAAAAAAAGAAAAATAATTAAAGGCTGACCCTTCTACCTCTGAAGGGAGTTTACAGCTGTTATCGGTGACTGCTGTATACATTCCACCTCAGGACAAGAAAAATAACAAGCTGGTGCATAATGAACTAGGCTACAAAAAAGAAGGAAACCCTACACCCAGAGGCTGCCTTTCTGGTTGCCTGCTATTTTAATTTGGCTTCACTAAGACATGTGATGCACAACTTCCATCAACACGTCTCCAACACCACTAGGGCCAATAAAGTCCTAGACCACTACAATTCTATCCACAAGCAAACATACAAGGCCCTCACTCGTCTGCCATTCGGCAAATCAGATGATGACTCCGTACTCTTGCTTCCTGTTTACAAGCAGAAGCTGAAACAGGAAGTACCCACAATTAGTTCCGTTGAGAAATGGTCACCAGAATCAGAGGGTATGCTTCAGTACTGCTTTGCTAGCGCTGATCGGAATATGTTTTGAGACTCCACCGATAACCACTTCCGTCACCGGCTTCAATCGAAAATGCATCGGCGACATTGTAGGGTTCACTTTTCCAATCAAATGCCCTGGATTTACACCGAGGTTGGCGCTAAAACTAAAGAGTGGGGCTACTGCACACAGAGCTATCATAAACAACCCTGATGTTACGGCCGAAGACAGGAATAAGTTCAAGAAGGCCCACTATGACCTCCCCAGTATCATCAAACAAAGAAAAGGACAATATAGGAATAATGTGGAATCATATTACACAGGCTCTGACACCTGCCTCATGTGGCAGGGGCTCCAGTCTATTACAGATGACAAAGAAAGACCCAACTGTGATCTATCTGCCCAACGATGCCTCTCTACCAGACGAATTCAAAGCATTTTATGCACGCTTGGACAGCAACAACATTGAGCCGGGTGTGAGGGCCGTCACCGACCCAGAGGACTGGGTGATCTTGCCCTCCGAGGGTGACGTACGAAGGGTCTTTAATCAGGTCAACACCTGCAAGGCCGATATTCCAGGACGCGTTCTCAGAGCATGCGCAGAACAGCTGGCAGGCATATTCACAGTCCTTGTCAACCTCTCCTTGTCGCAGTCTGTATTCCCCACATGTTTTAAGATGACCACAATCATGCCTGTTCCTAAGAAATCTAAGGCTTCATGCCACAATGATTACTGCCCTGTAACACTCACTTCTGTAATCATGAAGTGTTTTGAGAAGCTGGTTATGGCACACATTAACTCCACCATCCCAGCCACCCTGGACCCACTCCAATTTGCCCACCGTCCCAACAAATCCATTGATGACTCAATCTCAATTGCTCTCCACACTGCCCTCGCCCACCTAAATAAGAGGAATACCTATGTGAGAATGCTGTACATTGACTACAGCTCAGCATTCAACACCATTATCCCCTCCAAGCTTGTCACCAAGCTTAGGACTCTGGGTCTGAACACCTCCCTCTGCAACTGGATCCTGGACTTGAGGGGCCAACCCCAGGTAGTGAGTGTGGGCAACATCACCTCCACCACGCTGGCCCTTAACACTGGGATGTGTGCTTAGTCCCCTCCTGTTCACCCACGACTCCAACACCATTATCAAGTTCACTGACGACACAACGGTGGTAGGCCTGATTACCGGAAACTAAGAGTCACCCTACAGGGAGCAACAACCTCTCACTCAACGTCAGCAAGACCAAGGAGCTGATCGTGGACTACAGGAAATGGGGGGGGGGAGCACGCCCCCATCCACATCGATGGGGAGGCAGTGGAACAGTCTGAAAATGGTCCAAACACACACACAATAGTGCCTCTTCCCCCTCAGGAGGTTGAAACAGTTTGGCATGGGCCCTGAAATCCTGAAAAGGTTCTACAGCTGTACCATTGAGAGCATATTAACTAGCTGCATCACTGCTTGGTATGGTAATAGCACCACCTCGATCGCTACAGAGGGTTGTGCGGACAGCCCAGTACATCACTGGGGCCGAGCTCCCTGCCATTCAGGACCCCTATATTTTCTCTGCTGCCGCACGGCAAGAGTTACCTGTGCAAGTCTGACACCAACAGGCTCTTGAACAGCTTCTATCTCCAAGCAATATGACTGATAAACAGCTAACAAAATAGCTACATGGAGCGAGTTTTCCTTGTATCTTTATCAACCTTTTATTTCAGTATTTCAGTCTCTATGCACACGCACAGGGCCCAATACACATGCAAACACTAACTCACATAATTTTCTCACTCACACATAATATGCGCATACATTTATACTGACTCTACACACCCGCACACCCACTCACATGTAACCTGCTGCTACTCTGTTTATCTTATATCCTGTTGCCTAGTCAACTTACCCCTATACATATCTACCTCCATCACTCCAGTATCCCTGCATGTAAATATGGTATTGGAACTGACTTTTTAAATATCTTCCTGTATATAGTATGCTTACTTATTTACTTTATTGTGTATTCCATATTTCTTCAACTTATTTATTGTGTGCTTTTTTTCTAGTAATACATTGTTATTGATTATTGCATTGTTTGGTTTTGAGTGTGCAAGAAGGGCATTTCACTGTACATTTTTGAATTTGAAACATTCTATTGCGCACAGAGTGAGTCCATGCAACTTACGCAACAAGTCACATATTTAGGCTTGCCATAACAAAGGGGTTGAATACTTATCGACTCAAGAAATTTCAGCTTTACATTTTGTATTCATTTGTAAAAATCACAAAAAACATAATTCCGCTTTGACACTATTGGATATTGTGTGTAGGCCAGTGACTAAAAATGTCAATTTAATCAATTTTAATTTCAGGCTGTAACACAACAAAATGTGAAAGAAGTCAAGGGGTCAGAATGCTTTCTGCAGGCACTGTATGCTATGAATTGCAATTCATACAATATGTTATGAATTTGGTAAATGTATGATATGTTACGAATTCCAATTTGTTGTGGCTAACGTTAGCTAAGCTAGGGGTTAGGGTTAAGGTTAAGGTTAGGGTTCGCTTTTTGTGCTAAGCAGTTACAAAGTAGCTCAAAAGTAATAAGTAGTTGCTAATAAGCTAAAGTTGTCCATGATGAGATTTGAACACATTCACATTACTGTTTTATGTAACCATACCAAACCTAACCTATCATAATAATTTGGACATCTCGGATTTACATTTACTATGTTACGTCTAGTCTATGAGACCAGGCTGGTATGACAATCGAAGAAGAAGTTAAGGGAACACAAACCTATCTTTGTTCCCTCTTGGGAAAAAAACGGATTATTTGCATAGCTTTTCGTTTCCTTGTGCGGAATATATTATGTGTGTAAATGTTGTTGAACCACGGCGATTCGCCGCGAAAAGGTCACACACTCCCCTCGACCCCAACTGTTTCTCTGGCTTTGTGTCCTCACAGGGAAAAAACGAGCTGTGCCTATAAACTTCGCATTTAAAAGACAAGTGCGGTCGAGGGGGACTGCTGCATGGGGGAAACAATAGCAGCTTTTCTGGACACACTTTTTCTGACTGCGATGAACAGCAGGGAATCCGGTAGAGCCCTCTTATAAAGAACCACAGAGCACAGCTGCTGGGCTCTATAATTTTAGGGAATGTTGGTGTTTTTTTCTCAGCAATAATACGCAAAAACCTTCCTGTCCACATTTGAACATGTTATTTTATACTTGTTTATAGGCCATATTAGGCCTAAACTGTCCCTCTGCTATTTAAAGCATATCATATTGTAGGCTATATTTTGGGCATACAACTGCAAGATATGCAAAATAATGGATAATGTGCAAAGGTTCGGCGCAATACATCTGCCTGCCAAATGCTACATTATCATTACTGATTTATGCACTCCAAACAGACATTGGCATAGCATTCAAAAGTCTGTCATGCGGCTAATGAAAGTCAAATCACAAAACATGACAGAACAACCGGAAATTGCAAATGATCAGTGACCTAATTTGCCAAAAACCGAAACAACGGGTTCAAAACGGCTATGTATAGGAACATGATACAGAGTTATTTAAAAGTATGTTACATGAAGTCTGTCCCTGAAATGATTTAAAACTAAGAAAATATGCTATAATTTGGGGTAGACTATAGACTTCCCGGGCACAACCCCATAGATGACCTAGGCTAAATCCGCGCACGAGCTGTCAGTACTGGCACTCTAGCCTATAGCACAGCTGTAGGCTAGAAGTCCATCATCCAAAAAATCCATTCTCTTCATGTAGGCCTACATAGAAAGACTGAACAAAATAGTTACATTTATGCGTCATATGAATAATAAAAATAATATGAATAATATTAGCCTAATAATAATCATAATAATATTGGCTTGACCAACTCAAAGTTAATTACTCTGGTGACCTGTCATAGAGTGATGAGGCTCTTTATTGATTTATTGATTTTTCAAGTTCACACTTAATCCATACAGATATTTTGACAGCCGTAGCAAACAGCTGACCCTGCATCATCGGGGCGGCAGGTAGCATGGTGGTTAGAGCGTTTGGCCAGTAACTAAAAGGTTGCTAGATCGAATCCCGGATCTGACCAGGTAAAAATATGTCGTTCTGCCCCTAAGGCGTCATTGTACATACGATGCTCTTAACTGACTTGACTAGTTAAATGAAATAATTTGTCCTATTTAAAAGGTTATTTATTTTACTTGATTAAATAGATGATCACAAAATCATTCGAAGTAGGCCTATTGATGTTCAAATGCCTAGTATCCTCTGTCCAAGCATGCCAATAATAATCACAATCACAACACATTTGACAACGACTTGCTGCTCACCCCTAGCATTGGTTTACAAAGTAATTAATCATTTTCAACAGCTATGGGACAAAGTTGCATTACTCACGCTCGGAGGCCATAGTGATGACGGACTCCGTCGTGGCGTGATATTCGTCCTCCTCCATAAACTCATCCTGAAAGGACGCGTCTCCCTGGAAATCGTGATGGTCCAGAAGCTGCTGGAGTGGGGGTGCCTTGGGGAGCAGCTGGTTCACTACCTCCCTACTAATGTTAGGAGCCTGCTTGAGCCGCAGCTTGCTCAGGATCTGAGACTTGATGGTCTCCAGCCTCAGGACTTTACTTTGCTCTCGCCAAACGCATGCGGAACATCCATGAGCGCCCGCTTCTTCATCGAGGAGCGAAAGCCCGTCGTCCGTGGGAGTCTCGCTCGTTGGTGGCAAAAAAAGATTAGGCTCGTCACTCCCAGACAGTCCCAGACAAATATAAACCATCAAACACAGTAAAAAGTTATACCTCGGCATGATGATGACTTGTCAGGCTATATAACTTTCTGCTCGCGGTATCCCCTTCTCTACCCTCTGAAATGTTGCTTGTCACAACCTGTTTCCTTACCTTGCAAAGGTACCAATGATATGCAACTACTCCAATAGAGTCGCCTCTTAAAACGATTTTATTGTAGGACAGCAATAAACCGAGGAAGGTGCGTCCTAGTGGGTTTTCTCTGTACTTAAGCCTATCTATCGATTTGACGCATAACCCGTTTTCATGCTATAGTTGTTTTGGTTGCCTTATCTGATAACAATTAAGTCCATAGGTGCGAATGTTAAGATGTGTCATTGAAAAGTGTGCAAGTACCTCCTAAAAGGGCTCGTTATATATCTCCGCTCCTCCGTGTCGTAATCCGTCTCCATTGGCTAAGATTCCAACAAAAGGCTTTTAGGTCTGTCACCAAGTCAAGAAAAAGAGGGAGCTAGAGGGAGGGAGCAAGGGAGAATGGATTGGAGAGTAGTTTGTCCAGTTTGCATTTTATTACTGTATTGAGATAAGGTTTCAAGTCATTACATGTCATTAGTGGTATGATTTCTTTTCTTCATGTTAAGAAACTAGTGATGGTAAGCAGTGAATATAAATTTCAACCACGACTTATCCTCCCCCTTCTCTTCTCTCACGTGTAATATGTCCCTGTTATATATATTGAACAAAAATATAAACACATGTTTCATTAGCTGAAATACAATATTCCAGAAATGTTTCTTAATCACAAAATTCTTATTTCTCGGAAATGCGGTGCCGATTTGTGTTTACATCCCTGTTAGTGAGCATTCCTCCTTTGCCAAGATAGTCCATCCACCTGACAGGTGTGGCATATCAACAAGTCGATTAAACTGCATGATTATTGCAGAGGTGCACCTTGTGTTGGGGACAATAAAAGGCCACTCTAAAATGTGCAGTTTTGTCACACAACACAATGCCACATATGTCTCAAGTTTTGAGGGAGCGTGCAATTGGCATGCTGACTGCAGGAATGTCCACCAGAGCTGTTGCAAGAGAATTGAATGTTCATTTCTCTACATAAGCCACCTCCAACTTTGTTTTAGAGAATTTGGCAGTATGTCCAACCGGCCTCACAACCGTAGACCATGTGTAACCATGCCAGCCCAGGACCTCCACATGCGGTTTCTTCACCTGCCCAATCTCCTGAGACCAGCCATCCGGTAAGCTGAGGAAACTGAGGAGTATTTCTGTCTGTAATAAAAGCCCTTTTGTGGGAAAAAAGTTATTGATTGGCTGGACCTGGCTCCCCAATGGGTGGGCCTCCCCAATGGGTGGGCCACACATGGCTGTGCCCCTGCCAAGTCATGTGAAATCCATAGATTAGGTCATTTATTTCAATTGACTGATCTCCTTGTATGAACTGTAACTCAGTAAAATTGTTGAAATTGTTGCATGTTGCGTTTATATTTTTGTTCAGTAATATTATTTGTAAAATGAGTCAAATGTATGCATAAAATGATACGTTGAACCTGGCCTGCCCCCATAGAATTGTGAAACTTTCAAACTTGACTCATGAGTGACAGGTTGTGCTAAATGGCAGTGGGATAGCATCTTTGTAATTTAAGAGGTATTATGTTGACAATAGTGACAATCATTTTGTGTTAGACTACCTCAAGACTTTTAATACAATGATTTTACATCGAGATGTGCAAATGCAGCATACATTCTAATATAGACTGTCAAACATCTAGGCCCTGATGATAAAAACAGGAATTCCATAAAAGAGTGGGATATGCCAACAAAAGAAAACAATGGAGCAAATGCATCCCATGACATTTTCAATTGCACCTAACACTTGATTTAAATATATCTATATATCCATAGCACTCAAGGATTTACATTCCGTGAGGGCAACACAACTTTTTCTAAACATGATTTGAAGCTTTAAATAATCTGTTATCAAAGTATTCTATTACATAAAGGCATAAGGGAGTTATATGCTCTTAGTTTCAATTATGAAGATTTGCTCTCATACCATATTTGTTCAATATGACAGTCTATGATTGTTTCAACCATTATATGCATGGTCAGTGCATTAGTAACAACTGTTAGATTTCAATACAGTAGCTCAATTTGAGTGACAAATGCCTGTTGGTAATGTTTTGTCTTTCTAAACAATATTCCAAACTAGCAATGAAGCCATTAACCAATAAACTAACCACATCGATCAATTAGTCAACCAATCGAACAATCAATCCATATACTCTAGCCATCATTATTTTAAATGAATCCCTTTGATTATTTCTAAAGTCCTCATCTCCTCAATGAACATTAAAGTTATATTGTTACTCAATCCTGGAATACACAATTGATTATTAATACTTTATTGAGGCCTCTACGTATGTAAAGCCAACTACAATGCACTTGTATATGAAGTTCATTACCTCTGCCTGCCATAAATACTTCCAGCTATTACATGCTAAATATTCTGAATCAATGTGATTACTTATTTTGAGATTATCTCTGGCTAATTACTAATGGTAAGTATTGTTCCAATTATAGTATTGACTGTCCATCAGTTGAGTAGCCTACCATGTAGTGTACTGCAGAACTAGCTTACTACTGTCATCTACTGGCTGAATATACAGTTACAATTTCAGTTAAACAAGGTAGATTCAGAAGTTAGTAATATTCCATGTGCACATGTATCCTTGGTAGAGCACATCTACCAGTAGTCTCCATTAGAATTGAGGATTTCTGACACTTTAAAGAAGTCTACACAATAGCTACTTGGTATGTAATGGTGCCTAGTGGAGCTTGCTTTAATGAATCCTAAAGATATCAACACGTAATTGATAGGTTAATACTGTGTAATTACCATTTTACCATGTACCTTCTTAGTAAATACAAGGTCATTTCTTTATCTTGCAGCCCATTTTTTTTCTCAAAATGGTATTTGGTAATGTCAAAATGTGTTTATTGGTTTGCATGTGAAAGTAATAAAGGAGTCTGCGGGCCACTGTAGTATGTACTTTATGTCACACTTTGAAACCACAGACCCTTTCCTTGTTTCTAGATGCCAATTCAGCACGAATGTGCATGTGCCAATTGAATTTAGGGTAGTCCCATTTTAGAGCAACTGAAATTAGGAAACGGTCGATGGCTGTATTTAATGAAAGTTTTATTATAAAGTATGGATTTCAGCAAACAAAGACAGGCCCGACTTTACACAGGACAAACATTGGTACACGGTAAGGGTTTAAGATTTTACAATTTGACAAGTATCGAATGACAGCGAATCGGAGCTCCAGTCCGCCCATATTTTTCGCCACTCAATTCCCTTGTGCTTGTACGTGGAGAGTTGAGTAACTTGGCCACAAGAGGTATGGATGGACCATAACAGTTTAACAGATGCACTCTCCCTGCAACCACAGTAGGCCTAGGCCTAAACCCTGTTTTGTCTGTTCCCCCTTAATAATCACTAGGCTACGCCAGTGTCAATGAGAGATGCAACAGCTGCAATGTGTTTAGCCTTTGCCGAACATGTCCATGGCAGAGCATAGGCAATAAACGAATTACGACTGAATCTTATTTTAGTGCTTTCGAAAGGTGTCGGGACTGTGAGCACATTCATAGAAAATATGAAGCTGTAGGCTTTACTGAGAGTAGGCAGAACTGATGGGATGTAGGATGGAATGACCTATGTCTGTGTGTGTTCCTTTAGTTGTCTTGTGACCCTATGAAGTCTTATGCTATTTGTTTTACACCCTAGCCTCAGCTTTTCTACGCCATCGATCACCAAACATTTATGTCGATATGCCAACGATAAAGGCATAAAGGCTCCGTGTTGCGCTGTTGGCGGTAGGTACACTTGAAGAAACCCTGCGCACTGGGTAGGCAAAGTGTTCCCATTTTGAAACATATAATTTGTCTGGAGAACAAAATTTCCACCTACCTGATGGACCGGGAGATCTGTGGCTAAATTGAGTGTGCCATCTTGCACTACCACGGCCCAGCAAAGTTTAATACTAGCCTACTTGAGATTTCATAATTTAAAAAAAACCATGACCAGAGAGAGGCTGTCAAATAATACAGCAAAGAGCTGCTTTTCTTATGAGTGACTTCATGGCAAAGATTTATTCAGCACTGTCAACACTTTTTATTCAACACTATTACAAAACATAAAATGCGCTTCTCTCTAATTCCACTGGCGCTGTAACGGCAATGCATGAGTAGCCAAGTGTATCAATAGTATTAGCAGCTCGTCGTGTCTATTTTAATTTCGAGGAGTATTTCACTTTTTCTGGTCATAGGAACAACATTAATTTGTGCCCGAGGTAGATGCTGTGCGAGTTTAGCCATCGGGTGGAGACTGTGTCCCCTCTCTCTGGTCAGAGCAAGGACCGTGAGGCGGACCCTCTGCTATTCTTCCTCCCTCTGCTGAGACTAATGCGGTGTTCAAACAACTTGGAAATCGGAAATCTCCGACTACTGATTTCGGTGCGTTCAAGACAACTGCGAACTCTGAAAAAAAACGAGATCCTACTGGGAATAATATTTTTGAACTATACTCGGGAACTCGGACATATTTCCAGAGCCCCGACTTTCCGACCTGAAGTTCACTGACGTCATGATTTGACCCCCTTCCCAGTTGTCTTGAAAGCACCATGACCATCAGTCCAGCATGATGCAAGTACCATCAGTCCAGTAAATTCAACATTTTAAAAAGTTAATTATTTATATTTATGCTCAGCTGTGCCTCACAATTGTTACATCAACTGGTCTATTTTGTTATCTATTTTGTTAAGCTTGAGTATTGACATAGGAACACCTACGTGAGAATGCTTTTCATTGATTACAGCTCAGTGTTCAACACCATAGTGCCCACGAAGCTCATCACTAAACACCTCCCTCTGCAACTGGATCCTGGACTTCCTGTCGGGCTGCCCCCAGGTGGTAAGGGTAGGCTACAACACGTCTGCCACACTGATCCTCAACACTGGGGCCCATCAAGGGTGTGTACTTAGTCCCCTCCTGTACTCTCTGTTCACCCACGACTTCATGGCCAAACACGACTCCAATACCATCATTAAGTTTGCTGACGACACAACAGTGGTAGGCCTGATCACCGACAACGATGAGACAGCCTATAGGGAGGAGGTCAGAGACCTGGCAGTGTGGTGCCAAGACAACAACCTCTCCCTCAATGTGAGCAAGACAAAGGAGCTTGTAGTGGACTACAGGAAAAGGCGGGCCGAACAGGCCCCCATTAACATCGACGGGGCTGTAGTGGAGCGGGTCGAGAGTTTCAAGTTCCTTGGTGTCCACATCATAATACCCCATATGTCTCAAGTTGAGGGACCGTGCAATTGGCATGCTGACTGCAGGAATGTCAACCAGAGCTGTTGCAAGATAATTTAATGTTAATTTCTCTACATAAGCCACCTCCAACTTTGTTTTAGAGAATTTGGCAGTATGTCCAACCGGCCTCACAACCGCAGACCATGTGTAACCACGCCAGCCTAGTACCTCCACATGCAGCTTCTTCACCTGCCCAATCTCCTGAGACCAGCCATCCGGTAAACTGATGAAACTGAGGAGTATTTCTGTCTGTAATAAAGCCCTTTTGTGGGGGAAAAAAAGTTATTCGGATTGGCTGGGTCTGGCTCCCCAATGGGTGGGCCTGGCTCCCAAGCGGGTGGGCCTATGCCCTCCCAGGCCCATACATGGCTGTGCCCCTGCCCAGTCATGTGAAATCCCAGATTATGGCCTAATGAATTTATTTCAATTGACTGATTTACTATTATGTTGAAAATAGTGACACTCATTTTGTGTTATCATGGTCCAAACACACCAAGACAGTTGTTAAGAGGACACAACAACACCTTTTCCCCCTCAGAAGACTGAAAAGACTTGGCATGGGTCCCCAGATCCTCAAAAAGTTCTACAGCTGCACCATCGAGAGCATCCTGAACAGTTGCATCACTGCCTGTACCCTCACACATTGACTCGGGAACCGGTACCCCCTGTATACAGCTTCATTATTGTTATTTGATTGTGTTAGTTTGTATTGTTTTTTACTTTACTTTATAAATATTTTATTAACTCTTTCTTGAACCGCACTGTTGGTTAATGGCTTGTAAGTAAGCATTTCACGGTAAGGTCTACACTTGTTGTATTCGGCGCATGTGACAAATAAAGTTTGATTTTATAAGATGGTCTGAGGAGAAGAATATTGGCAAGCTAGGCATATAGCCAATATGCTGTGATAATGTATTAGGCCTACTGCACAAACCTAATTCCTACAGAACGGTTTTGATTAGGTTACTGTTACATGTTCATGTTTGAGCGGTAGATATCGGCTTGCTTTTTGACTGCGAAAGTTATCTTGACTCAGAAAACGTTCAACCCTAAAGGCAACACAGAGACAAACAGGTTCCGCCCACGTTACAGTTTTGTTAACCTTCGCCCACAATCAGGGAGCCAGTTCATTCTGTCGCGATATCTTCATCCACACCACACAAAACATTACTCGGGTGTGTTGACTGCTCTCATTTAATCTAGTTGTTTTAAGAACAGTATTAATATTTTTTTGCGTATCGTAGGCTACTAGAAAAATGCATTCCGGGGCATTGGAAAGAGCTGGGTCACCGAGGAAAAGGACGCTTTCTCGGGGAGTGAGCGAGGATGAGTCACTTCGCAACATTATCAAGGAGGTGAGCGTCGAGAAATCACGTCGTCTTTGTTTAATACGACATTTACATGAGGCATATAGTCTATTTTCTCAATGATCTATTTTTATTGAGTAATTTGAGATTGTAGCATATCCTACTAGCATTTAAATTTAGCCAATTGAAGCTTAGCCTTGGCAACATTACTAGTGGTTTACAGTCGAGAAGATTCATCCTCTTACAGTAAGCCACTGCCTGTTTATATTTCTAGGCGTTTGTTTACTTTGTGGTTTTTAACCCTACTGTGTACCCTACTGCTCATTTTCATTTCGACTCTCATCCCAGTGTTACTGTAGCATATGGTGTTAAATCGAATACGGCTACGTGCACACGTAATGTGATTATTGTGGATTGTCCGTTACATATAATAGTTCAATTAAAACGTTTATAAACGATAAATATGGTTTGCAAGAATAATAATATTCCTCATAATCCTGTTTAGTCTACATGGACTCATCTGAAATCATGCTACTTTATGGCACATTGATAAATGCAGACTAGGTCGGTGTACCGGGGCTCGAAATGCGGTAGTCCGGCCCTGATTGTAACCAAACTATGGCCATCTGAATAGTCTTATGTTTAGTTTGTTACTTAAACGCCAGAGAAAATGGTTTATTCTCATAATCTCTGTCTAGTGTCTACCCCATTAGGGCACAAGTAAAAAACAAGTATGGCTGCTTTCTTACAGCGTGCCTAGAATAGGGACGACACATTGCATGACTAATGTAGTTAGAATTCAGTCATCAGTAGTTCATCATACGTTTCTTTAATTATTTTCTGATTGGTATACCTGCGGTCCATAAGAACTGGACCTAGAGGTTTGCCTAAAATCCATGTTTCTATCCATATGCTGTATGAATATAAATTATGTGTTGACATGTAGCCTAGGCTATTAAACAGTAGCAATAGCCCACTCATTTGATAGAGCATCATTCATGAATCCATCTGTAAAACAATCCTCCCGCATCATCATCTAGCCTTAACCCTAAATATATGTAACTATGTGATAACATGTAGGCTAATTTTCAATAGCAGGACTCTTATTCGATTGAACATCACTGGAGACCTCATACCTATCTGTAAAATAAGCATCCGGCATCATATAGCCTGCTCTTCACTTTGTTTAAAAGGCTTGGGGATGGTATAGATTTTATTGATGGACCTGCTAAATCATCTTAACATATACCAGCTGACTATTGGATGTAAACAGTTATTCCTACACGCTTTTGTAAACATATACAATCCCGAAATCAGCTGTAACTGTCAATATTGAAACGATTTGAGTGAACCCTGAGAAAGAAACAAATGTATGGTGAAATTGCGTCCAGACTCGGTAGACTCCTCTATAATATCGATTCATATTCCTCAAATATGATTAATTCGTTTGTCTCTAGCTCCTGATATCAGTGCATAAAGTCTCCTAAATTAGCCTAGTGTACTAGGGCGGAGCTCGTTTTCCCTGGCTAAACAAGCTGGCTAGCTGAACTATGCTAGTTTGTCCTTCTTTCCAAACTTCATAAATACTGCAGCCTCAACGTCTAAACAACTTTGCTAGTTATACAATCATGTTACTAAGAAACGTGAAAATTATATATCATGTTATTTTGTTGAATATTTATCATTGGTTCGAGATATTTGGCATATGGCGACGGTGGCGAAGGATATCTGCTAGTTAACGCGGATCGAAGTTCAGTTTTGAGATCAATTAGTGTAAATTACCGGACGTTTCTGACTGGTCTTGGAACAGTGACAACGGGCATCATCTCCCCGCTTGGCTCGATTGGATATCTAGTGATTTTGCCAACACAGCCAGATATGTACAGTTTTGTACCCTTAACCTTTTTAAACTGACTACCGTATTTGGTGATTAATTCAGACATTGTTAGTATAATGAGCAATGCAGGAATGTCACAATTTAACTGTCACGAGAAAATAGCAACTCTACAGAGCGCCAATGGCTACAATGATGGACTATTTTACTTCCTGGCACGAAGGAACGTCGGAGCTTCTCCTCGCCACTCTATTATGGCTCTGCCTGAGATGTATTTTTGTTCCTTTGTCAGACGGAGAGTTCGACCAGGCGTCTGACGCACAGTGACAACAGAGGGGGGACCCTCAAGAGGAGAAGTGGGAGTCAGGTATAATAAGTGTAATGAATGAAGGGCAATTCCATGCTAACAGAATGATGCAGAGACTCAAGTTTTCACATTTAGATGTATGCCAAACAAAAACCATTGATTGCAAAGTTAAACAAACCGTACAAATCTATACACAAGGAGTACACTGAACATAAATATAAACTCAACATGTCAAGTGTTGGATTCATGAGCTGAAATAAAAGATCCCAGAAATATTCCATGTGCACAAAACGCTTATTTCTCAGAAATTGTGTGCACAAATTTGATTTACATCCCTGTTAGTGAGCATTTCTCATTTGCAAAGATAATCCATCCACCAGACAGGTGTGGCATATCAATAAGCTGATTTAACAGCATGATCATTACACATGTGCACCTTGTGCTGGGAACAATAGAAGGCCGCTCTAAAATGTGCAGTTTTGTCACACAACACAATGCCACAGATGTCTCAAGTTTTGAGGGAGCTTGCAATTGGCATACTGACTGAAGTTGTTGATCAACTTTGCTAGATAATTGAATGTTCATTTCTCAACCATAAGCCCCCTCCAACGTTGTTTTAGACATCTTGTCAGTACGTTCAGCCAGCCTCACAACCGCAGACCACGTGTATAGCGTTGTGTGGGTGAGTGGTGTCAATGATGTCAATGTTGAACAGAGTGCCCCATGGTAAAGTTGTGGTTATGGTATAGGCAGGCATAAGCTACCGACAACAAACACAATTGTATTTTATCGATTGTAATTTATTTTTTTAAATTTAAATTTTACCTTTATTTAACCAGGCAAGTCGGTTAAGAACATATTCTTATTTTCAATGACGGCCTGGGAACAGTGGGTTAACTGCCTGTTCAGGGGCAGAATGACAGATTTGTACCTTGTCAGCTCGGGGGTTTGAACTCGCAACCTTCCGGTTACTAGTCCAACGCTCTAACCACTAGGCTACGCTGCCGCCTAATACTGTGACGAGATCCTGAGGTCCATTGTCATGCCATTCATCCCCCATCATTTCATCATGATCATGCACAGCCCCATTTCACTGTATTCCTGTTGTATTCGGAGCACATGACTAAACAACTTTGATTTGATGTCGCAAGGATCTGTACATGTCCCAGTTCTTCCGTGGCCTGCATACTCACCAGACATGTCACCCATTGAGCATGTTTGGGATGCTCTGGATCGACATGTACAATAGCGTGGACCAGTTCCCACAAATATCCGGCAACTTCGCACAGACCTTGAAGAGGAGCGGGACAACATTCCACAGGCCACAATCACCAGCCTGATGAACTCTATGCAAAGGAGATGTGTTGCGCTGCATGAGGCAAATAGTGGTCACACCAGATACTGAGGGGTTTTCTGATCCATGCCCCTACCTTTTAAAGCTATCTGTGACCAATTGATGCATATCTGTATTCTCAGTCATGTGAAATCCATTACATTAGGGTCTAATTTATTTATTTTAAATTGACTGATTTGGCATGGGTTCTCAGCTCCTAAAACAGCTCTACAGCTGCACCATCAAGAGCATCATAACTGGTTGCATCACTGCCTGGTATGGCAACTGCTCGGCCTCAGATCGCATAGGCACTACAGAGGGTAGTGGGTACGGCCCAGTACATCAATGGGGCCAAGCTTCCTGCCATCCAGGACCTCTATACCAGTTAGTGTCAGAGGAATGCCCTAAAAATTGTCAAAGACTCCAGCCACCCTAGTCATAGACTGTTCTCTCTGTTACTGCATGGCAAGTGGTACCGGAGCCAAGTCTAGGTCCAAGAGGCTTCTTAACATTTTCTTCCCCCAAGCCATAAGACTAATTTCAACTACTTCTCAACGTCCATGGGCCGGTGTCGGTCGGTGCTCATTGGGTGAGTTCACTGGTTACAGTAACTGGAAAGAGAGGGGCCTCATGGGTAGGTGTCAGTGAGAGGTGACATTAACAGGAGAGTAGTGGTGCCTGGAGAATTTAATTAACATTTTGTAAATGTAACCTTTTATTTAACTAGGCAAGTCAGTTAAGAACAAATTCTTATTTACAATGGCGGCCTACCCCGGCCAAACCTGGACGATGCTTGGCCAATTGTGCGCCGTCCTATGGGACTCCCAATCACGGCCGGATGTGATACAGCCTGGAACCGAACCAGTGAATGTAGTGACGTCTCTTGCGCCGAGATACAGTGCCTTAGAACACTGGGTAGCTGTCATTTGACACTAAATTTGATGTGCTCCTATGAATTTCACATGTTGGTGCTCATGGATCCTTTTACATGGAAATGGCCTGAAGTTACTGGCATAATTAGGTTTGTGGCCCAAATGCCACCCTATTCCCCATAGGGCTCTAGTCAAAAGTAGTGCACTATATAGGGAATAGGGTGCCATTTCGGACACTGGCCTACTATGGTCTGTCATTTAAACATGATTACTTCTGATTCTATCACTGTTATTAAATGTACGGAGTATACTCAAACTTCTCATATATTACTTGTTGATGAGTCTTGTTTACCTTTGTCTTGGTCATTTCAGCAGTCTGTGGAAGATCAGGAACTGATGGAACTCCCTGAGATGGTGATTATCCACACAAGTTGTTTTAATTATGTTTTGCAGGATAACTTTTTCATATTTTAGCAGTATAACCAGTTCTACTGGATGTCAAATTAGACATTCTCACAGCCTGTGCTGCATATTCAAAGGGTGCACACTCTTTATGAAACTAACACCAAATAGCCCAGAAATATATTAGAAATAACTTTGCTCCAGTTCGATTATGTGTTGTCATGCCAGTAACTCTGTCATATAAAGAAGACAACCCTGGTATGATGCAGATAAGGACGACCATGGGCCAGAAATAGCTATCAGAGCAATGACATCATTATCCAACAGCTGATGAGCAAATCACATGTTAATTAAACCACCGTTGTTGCTAGTGTGATTAGATGAAGCTGCACACTGTCATGCCTAATGTATATTGTTTGTCTGAGATCCAAATGGTACCCTATTCACTTTTGTCAAAAGTAGTACACTGTAAAGGGAATAGGATAATTTTTCTCTTAGCCATATGAAGCTGATATGCCTGTGTATACATCAATCAAGCTGCCCACTGATGACTAATGAATACATCTCTCATGCAGAACGACCTGCAGGCAAGCTACGACGATGTGTTGCAGGAGCTGCGTGGGCTGGAGCTGCAGCGGGAGACTCTGTTGTTCCAGGTGGACGTTCTGCAGGACGCCCTGGAGGGGGCCGAGGAGATGCTGGCTGAGGCCCAGAGAGAGGCCAGCCACGCCACCATGGTACACCTAGTCATACACACTAGATGATCCCCAAATGGCACCCTGTTCCCTACATAGTTTACTACTTTTGACCAGCGCCTATAGTGAGAGTGCACTATATAGTGAATAGGATGCCATTTAGGACGCACTCACTCCTTTCTAGCCATGAATCCGCTAAAGCCACATTCCGAGAGGCTTAAGGGTGGGGTCATCGCTCTAAAAATAGCTGATAGACAAGTTTTTTGAGGAATGTTTTTCCTTGCAGTAACTGTGATATGTGGTTGTCTTACCAACCTTTAGCAGAATGTATTGACTATGTTTCTCTGGATAAATTGCCAAAATGGAATGTACATGTAATATACAGTGCCTTCGGAAAGTATTCAGACCCCTTGTATTTTTCCACATTTTGTTACGTTACAACCTTATTCAAATATTTATCAAATAGTTTTTTTACTTCATCAATTCAATCTACGCACAATACTCCATAATGACAAGGAAAAAGTGTTTGTTTTTTTCAATACATTTTTGCTCATTTTATAAAAAACAAAATTATGAAATCACATTTACGTACACTACCATTCACAAGTTTGGGTTCCCATAGAAATGTCCTTGTTTTTTAAAGAAAAGCTAAAGAGATCTTCAGTTTCCTGGCAATTTGTCGCATGGAATAGACTTAATTACTCAGGACAAGAATAGACTGACGAGTTTCAGAAGAAAGTTCTTTCTTTCTGACCATTTTGACTCTGTAATTGAACCCACAAATGCTGATGCTCCAGATACTCAACTAGTCTAAAGAAGGCCAGTTTTATTGCTTCTTTAATCAGACCAACAGTTTTCAGCTGGTTTTTCTAATGATCAATTAGCCTTTTAAAATGACTTGGATTAGCTAACACAACGTGCCATTGGAACACAGGAGTGATGGTTGCTGATAATGGGCCTCCAAATGTCTATGTAGATATTCTGTTAAAAATCAGCCATTTCCAGCTACAGTGGTAATTTCTAACATTAACAATGTCGACACTGTATTTCTGATGAATTTCTTGTTATTTTAATGAACAAAAAATGTGCTTTTCCTTAAAAAACAAGGTATTTCTAAGTGACCCCAAACTTTTTAACGGTAGTTCAAGTATTCAGGCCCTTTACTCAGTACTTTGTTGAAGCACCATTTTGCGGCCATGATAGGCTAAAGTCTTCTTGGGTATGATGTCACAAGCTTGGCACACCTGTATTTGAGGAGTTTCTCCCATTCTTCTCTGCAGATCCTCATAAGCTCTGCCAGGTTGGATGAGGAGTGTTGCTGCACAGCTATTTTTAGGTCTCTACAAGATGTTCGATCGGGTTCAAGTCCGGGGTCTGGCTGGGCCACTCAAGGACATTCAGAGACTTGTCCCAAAGCCACTCCTGTGTTATCCTGGCTAGGTGCTCAGGGTCGTTGTCCTGTTGGAATGTGAACCTTTGCCCCAGTCTGAGGTCCTGAACCAGGTTTTCATCTAGGATCTCTCTGTACTTTTGCCCCGTTCACCTTTCCCTCGATCCTGACTAGTCTCCCAGTCCCTGCCGCTGAAAAATATCCCCACAGCATGATGCTGCCACCTCCATGCTTCACCGTATGGATGGTGCCAGGTTTCTTCCAGACGTGACGCTTGGCATTCAGGCCATAGAGTTCAATCTTGGTTTCATCAGACCAGAGAATCTTGTTTCTCATTGTCTGAGAGTCTTTAGATGCCTTTGTTAAACTCCAAGCAGGCTGTCATGTGCCTTTTACTGAAGAGTGGCTTCCATCTGGCCACTCTACCATAACCACTGTCAACTGTGGGACCTTATATATAGATAGGTGTGTGCCTTTCCAAATCATGTCCAATCAATTTAATTTACCACAGGTGGACTCCAATCAAGTTGTAGAAACATCTCAAGAATGATCAATGGAAACAGGATGCACCTCGCCTCAATTTCGAGTCTCATAGCAAAGGGTCTGAATACTTATGTAAATAAGGTATTTCTGTTTTTTATTTGTAATTCAATTTAAGAAATTTGAAGAAAAACCTGTTTTTTCTTTGTCATTATGGGGTATTGTGTGTAGATTGCCTAGGGTTTGTGTTTATATAATACATTTTAGAATAAGTCTGTAACAACAAAGTGAGGAAAAAGTCAAGCGGTCTGAATACTTTCCGAAGGCACTGTACATGTAAAAAGGTCCTCGTGGAGCAACTCAATGCTCCAGTAGGAATGTCCAATTTCCTGTGACCCAACTGTGGGTCCCAACCCACCGTTTTAAGAACCACTGCTCTAAAACACTTCACTACCCTCTGCTGAATTGATCTAAAGGGTCATAAATGGACTGACGCTGCTAATGTGTCTCTCTGCACTTGTAGGAGGTGGAGCGAGAAAGAGAGGCGAAGAGGAAGTTGGAGGACATTGTCAGTTCTCTGATGCAGGAGGTGGAGAGGCTAAAAGAGGTAATGGGGGATGAGGAGGATGGGCTTACATAATCATAGAAAGAGAGACACAAGTACAGCAGGCTTCCTGGTTTTGGGCATAAAGAGTGACTAATGGCTTGTTGCTGCATGCCAGCTCTGGTTAGTTGCGTAACTCTTTCGTTTGTCAGGGGAGTGTTCTCTTGTTCTTTCAGCTCAACTGTGCTTTGCTGAACTTGACAGAATGAAGTGTTTCAGCTGCTGGGAAATTCCAGCCTGGGCGACAACCTCCCACCATACCTGTTATTCTCACTCTGTGTGTGTGTGTGTGTGTGTGTGTGTGTGTGTGTGTGTGTGTGTGTGTGTGTGTGTGTGTGTGTGTGTGTGTGTGTGTGTGTGTGTGTGTGTGTGTGTGTGTGTGTGTGTGTGTGTGTGTGTGTGTGTGTGTGTGTGTGTGCATGCACATTATCATTCCTAAAGTAGGGCAATTTTAAATGATTGACAGATATTTGTTCTGGCCCAAAGCCTATAAAATTAGATGTTTGATAAAGTTATACTTGCTACGTGTTGACTAGAGTCCCGTGTAGTACATTTTGTACTCTAATCTAAAGAGAACAGCACAATATAAGATGGACAAATTTCCCTCCGGGTTCAGCCTGCATCCTTATCACAGTCCATTTATCTGCTACTGAGGCTTGAGGCAGATTAGAAGGGAGTTGCCTGTTTGCAATTTAAAGCCCGAAGAAGAGCTCAACAATATATCCTAGCTGCCTCTATATTCTATATCCTCCTCACTTTAAGAAACCTCAGATTTCCAAACAAAAACATTTTTGCATTGACTGAGAGACCTTGGTTGTAATAATTTGGTCATCTGATCATCAGCATGGACTTGTGGTTGGGTAATTCATTTTACATTACATTTAAGTCATTTAGCAGACGCTCTTATCCAGAGCGACTTACAAATTGGTGCATTCACTTTATGACATCCAGTGGAACAGTCACTTTACAATAGTGCATCTAAATCTTAAAGGCGGGGGGGGTGAGAAGGATTACTTATCCTATCCTAGGTATTCCTTAAAGAGGTGGGGTTTCAGGTGTCTCCGGAAGGTGGTGATTGACTCCGCTGTCCTGGCGTCGTGAGGGAGTTTGTTCCACCATTGGGGGGCCAGAGCAGCGAACAGTTTTGACTGGGCTGAGCGGGAACTGTACTTCCTCAGTGGTAGGGAGGCGAGCAGGCCAGAGTGTAATTCCAGTGTGACCGAAGGTTGTGTGTCCCCCATCAAATGGCCTTGTACCCAGTGCTTGCTCTGCTCTGCAGTAGGATGCCCCGTCCCCTGTCCAATTACTGACAGACATGCAGATGCTGCCTGTTTCCTATTGCAATCAGGAAACGGTAACGTGACAATTGGCCTGGCTAATTTCCCAGCCAATGCCTCAAGCCATGTAAATCAAGCTATGAATATATAGATACAGTGTAGCACAAGATGTACCAGAGATGAGGCTATACAATTAATTTGACAGAGATTTGGACTCATATTTGTAATAGTTGCAGCATTATATGACTGTACTTGTTGAATCTGGTTTTCATATCACCCACCTCTAGCCTTGACATTTTATATCTGGTTGTACAGTATGAAAATCAAAATGTAAATGTTCTTCCTGTTTCCCTGCTGTACTTAGGTCTGTACAGGTGTGTGCCCCAAATGGCACCCTATTCCCTATATAGTGCACTACTTTTGACGAGAGCCAGGTCAAAGGTAGTACACCATATATGGAATAGGGTGCCATTTGGGACACAACTCTGATGTGAACATTATTAATATAGCTGTTGTATCATACTGTTCCACAGGAGAGGAACACCATATCAGCAGTCCCAGTGTACACACTTGTCAAGGAGCAGGAGAGGGAAGATGAGATGGCTAGACAACAAACCCCAGAGATGAAAATCGAAAAGGGAGCACAGGAACAAATCAGGGATGCACCAAGGGATGAGGACAGTTCTCGCCAAGATGCACCTCTCTCTATTATCCGACTGGACAGTGAGGGCCCCGGGCCCAACAACGGGCTATCATCTGAGACCAGCACTGGGGGGCTGCTCGCTTCCTTCTTCAAAAAGGGAGGGGGAGCAGCCTTCTGACAGTCTGACCCGGCCCTCTCCTCTCCACGTTGCCCGGCTGGTGTCCTCTGAGGACGTAGCAGATGGGGCACAGGACAGCTTCACCAAGTTCACAAAGATGGTCAACAAGACCTTTGGGCCGTTGGCACTCGGTAGCCAGACCCCCGGGAGCAATCAGGAGGAGAACGGGCGTGACCTCTCCCCCGACAGGAACAATGACACAGACAGCATCAGCGCCTACGAAGATGCCTGCGCTGATATGCCCGAGCTGGAAGAGGGTGACGGGCCAAGGCTGCCCCATGATGAAGGCTCCCCAGTAGATGACGAGGGAGATCTGTGGAATGGCAACGACCCCAAAAGCATCAAAAACCCCAATGAATCTTGCATTCTGTCGTAAGAGCTGCAGAACTGTTGTGCTACGAAGGATCAAATCTTCTCTGAGATCACTGCTCTCGCTCTGTCCGCCTCCTGATAATATATGCCATTTAGCAGACGCTTTTATCCGAAGAGACTTACGTGCATCCATTTTTTAAAATTACGTCTTATGTTCTTGGACCTGTACTCTCCATTTACACATATAGAAGGGTAGAGTCAATCTTGTGAGTTGTCTTAATGCTACCAGGCAGCGTGGAATTCCAGTCATGTCTACAGACTACTCTAAAGCCAATCTCTCTCCCTCCGCATGTTTGGCACGACTTGCAAGGTTGTGTGTTTTTTTTGTTCGCCCCCTGCTGTTCGGCACAAAAGGCAAATGACCTCTCTCTGTTTCTTAGTGACTGATAATCACACAAGACTGTTTGCGTACACTGAACGATCAGATATGTCAGACCTCTTGCATTCTAAACAGGCAAACTATGTGATTCGTAGATTAAGACGATTATAGTCGTTTTTATGCTCTTAAGTTTAGACGCTGGCAAGATTGTAATCACAATAGCAGGCAGCCAAGGAGCTAGCTACTATATATTTGAATAATTCCATTTATGGGTATAAAACCATAATGTTTTCACTGTCTCACTGGCCTTCACAGGGACATTTCATTTGATCTTCAAGAAGGATTTGGTGCCTTTCCTGGCTCACCTTAATGCATTTTATGAATATGGAAGATTAACTTGAAAGATGTAATACATTTACTGAATTTAATCTAGCTTTAGTACAATACTAGCACGATTGAAAAAGTAACGACATTCCATTTAATAGTAAAACTTTAAGGATACCTGATAATGTATATGTACAGTAACAGTACTGCATGCTACTTGTCAGGTCATGTTTGCACAGTCGCAGTGAATCTACTGAATTGGTAGACCTTACATGTTATTTTGTATCTGGCATTGCTGGACAATGTACCCTTTGTTTTTCTTCTCTCTACCCATAACCATTAACATAAAATCTGAGGATAATCTTTTGACTTGGAAAGAGTTACATAAACATTGCTACCTATTAATCTTTTTAGGAGATTTTTGCATAGTCCCAAAGGCACATTATTCCCTTTTTAGTGCATTACTTTTGACCAGGGCAATATAAAGGGAATAGGGTGTAATTTGGGACGCATTCTTTATCAACATTCCTGTCCGTTTGACACTAGCGAGGTCAAATGGAATTGATCTGTTTTCCAATCCTTACCTTGTTGAACATTTTCGACAGATACTGCGTTTTGTAATGAACTTGGGGGCAAATCTTACAATGCCTTCAACACTAGGTTTTGTGTGTTAGACTTTGTATCTCAAGTCAGAATGCAGCTCTTGGTAGTAGGGGTTAAATGGACGTCAAGTTCGAAAGCACACTGAAACACACTGAAATAATTCCTAACTTTGATACTTGTGATGTGTTTTCTATTCTGTTTCTATTGCCTGAATTTCTGTTTTCTGCGGGAGATAGTCTTCAGAAAGTATTCACACACCTTGACCATTTCCACATTTGTTGTTACAAAGTGGAATGGATTTAATTGTCATTTATGTTAACGATCTATACAAAATACTCTGTCAAAGTGGGAAAAAAATCAAATAACATTGTATTACTGGAAAATAAAACACTAAAATATCTAATTTGCATAAGTATTCAACCCCCTGAGTCAATACATGTTAGAATCACCTTTTGGCAGCAATTACAGCTGTGAGTTTCTGGGTAAGCCTCTAAGAGATTTGCACACCTGGATTGTACAATACTTGCACATTATTCTTTTTAAAAATTCTTCAAACTCGGTCAAGTTGGTTATTGATCATTGCTGTACAGCCATTTGAGTCTTGCCATAGACTTTCAAGATGATTTAAGTCAAAACTGTAACAAAGCCACTCAGGAACATTCAATGTTGTTTTGGTAAGCAATTCCCATGTATATTTGGCCTTGTGTTTTAGGTAATTGTCCTGCTGAAAGGTGAATTTGCCTCCCAGTGTCTGTTGGAAAGCAGACTGAACCAAGTTTTCCTGGAGGATTTTGCCTGTGCTTAGCTCTATTCCTAGTTTATTCTGTACAGGCTACCTTCTTTCCACTTTGTCATTTATGTTAGTATTGTGGAGTAACTACAATGTTGTTGATCCATCCTCAGTTATCTCTATTCACAGCCATTAAACTCTGTCACTGTTTTAAAATCACCTTTGGCCTCATGGTGAAATCCCTGAGCAGGTTCCTTACTATCCTTAAAGAAGGGCGACTGTACTTGTAGTGACTGGGTTTGTTGATACACCATCCAAAGTGTAATAACTGCAACATAATCAAAGGGATATTCAATGTCTGCTTTTTTACCCATCTTCCAATAGGTGCCCTTTGCGAACCATTGGAAAACCTCCCTGGTCTTTGTGGTTGAATCTGTGCTTCAAATTAATTACTTGACTGAGCAACCTTACAATTATCTGTGTGTGTGGGGTACAGAAATCAAATCAAAGTTTATTTGTCATGTGCGCTGAATACAACAGGTGTAGACCTTACAGTGAAATGCTTACTTACAGGCTCTAACCAATAGTGCAAAAAAGGTATTAGGTGAACAATAGGTAGGTTAAGAAATAAAACAACAGTAAAAAGACAGACTATATAGAGTAGCGAGGCTACATACAGGCACTGGTTAGTCAGGCTAATTGAGGTAGAATGTACATGTACATATGGTTAAGGTAGCTCTCGGAGATGGGGTAGTCATTTTAAAAATCATGTTGAACACTATTGCAAGTCCATGCAACTTATTATCTGACTTGTTAAGCACATTTTTACTACTGAACCCTATTTAGGCCATAACAAAAGGGTTGAATACTTATTGGCTCGACATTTCAGCTTTTCATTTTCTAATAATTTGTATAAATGTATTAAAACATAACATCAATTTGGAATTATGGGGTATTGTGTGTAGATCTGTGACACAATCTCAATTTAATCCATTTTAAATTCAGGCTGTAACTCAACAAAATGTGGAAAAAAATTTGAGGCGTATGAATACTTTCTGAAGGCACAATATGTACTTTACTCGGGAGGTTTCTAAATGTGCAATACTACCTGTTATGTTGGTGAATGGTTATGTGTCTTATCTAATGCTCCTTGATGTCACAATTTATCTTGAACATTTAGGTATGTTTTTCCTGAAAGCAACTGTTTGATATAAAAGTTGTTTTTCAGCAGAGTCTTGGCACAAAGTGTGTGTTATTTCAGCATGCCTCTGCTAATGTACATTTGCACTAGTTTTGTGATTTGCACTTCCAAACAGGGTTTGCTGCATCATATTATGTTCTAAAATGGCAACAAAAAAATATGGGAAAAACATATTCCTGAGTGGTAATGCTTATGCTTTATCATATTTTCACCAAATAGTTAAAGTATGTATTTTTTGAATGAATTCTATTCTTTTAAAGAATAAATATTTTGTACAGTGCCATGTGTTTTTATTTCAGCTTACATTGTTTTCTGTTATGTTAAATAATGATTTATTATCAAACTGCACATGAACAGAAAATACAAAACAAGTAAAGGATTCAATAAGAAAGTAGCTTAATTCGTAAACATACAAGACATTTGGACTGCAGTACAGGATATTATTTATGGGCCAATGGACATTGTGATAAAAAGCTTGATAAAACAAGACTTGAAATGAAATCCAGTGGGCATATAGTGCTTTTTATAATTGTATATTGGAACACCATTAGACAATTATACAGGCTACTTTGTGTTTATAAAACATAATACACAGAAACAGCGGATTATATGAAACTTTACAACCGTAATATTTGCAGGGAGCCATGTGTCTGTGGTAAAACATGCCTTGTCATGGATGGAAGCATAACAAGCAGTTGGCAAATTGGATAAAGGACGTTGATTTCGTCAAACCACAAGAAATGAGCTTTTCATTGTCTTAGTTCCTCTGTTTTACCACCCCACGATTTTGTTCAACCATCACCCATGAACAGTCTGTAGCCTTGCAGTTAACTGTGCATGGTTCTATACATTCTATTTCTAAATGCAACATAAAACTTTAATTCCCTGTAGTATAGGCCAACTATGAACACCTTAGTATTGCACATTTAGTAAAGGAGATGTGGTCAAAACAATATCCTTGACATGTTATGTCACATCCTCTTAGGGACTACATAATATTGTTGAGAGACTCGGAAACTAAACCAGAGCTGATAAAAGAATACATTTCCCACTAAGATAAAAGAGGCATATAAGCTTAAAGATCTGGTAAAATCTCATTAATAGGCAGCCATAGGAGGGACTGCTGGGAGTTTTGACCAAGTGTTCTCGGAGAAACGATCGGTGTGCTTAGTGCAAACACAAATTTGGCCTCTGCCTCTTTCTCAATCCCTTTGTCCCAGTGTGACCACAACGCTTGAAAGACCGATGTGATGTCACTTCCTTTTTGAGTGTCCTCAGATTGACAGCATTTGCCAAGAACTTCATAACCCCACACTATGACATGTGTTCCATTGGCCTTCTATTTGTAGCCTACTGGGAGAACTGCTGAGTGTAAAAATATTTTTTGAAGGTCCTCATTTGTCTGTCTTTGAGCATGGAGTGGCTGGTCACCCCTTCTTTTCCGACCCGTACAAGGTCACTTCCACCCTTCCCACAGCTGCACGTGTACCCGTTCACTTACTTCACCCCCAACAGTCAAAGCGTTATGACACTGCACCAAACCATTCCCTGGTATAAATAGCTCACACTAGCCAGGTTTCCATCCAACCTTGTTCTGAGAGTAAAAAATGTCATCCAGGCCTCTATATTGATATAATAACCATCATATCGAAGTAAACTTGAAGTCACACAATGATGTGTGTTCCTTCCGCTACGACTAATCGGGAAAGGATGCAATTTATTAGGCTACGAATGAAGTTATGATGAACTTCACAGGGTGGTGAAAGTTCAAGGTGATGAACTTGATGCTCCATTCCAATAAATATCAAGAGTCTTATTCTGATGACATGATCATTGACATATGGCTGCAATTTGACAAAGTTGACAAAAAATCATATTGTTATTTTTCCTGTAATATCATGTAGTCTAGTGTTTCCCAACCAGGGGTACTTGGCCTATCCACAAGGGGGTACATGGGAAGACTCATGAGACCATAGGCCTACTGGTAAAATGCACATAAGAGGTACACTATATATACAAAAGTATGTGGACACCCCTTCAAATTAGTGGATTCTGCTATTTCAGCTACACCCATTGCTGACATGCGTATAAAATCAATTCAAACTCTATAGACAAACATTGGTAGTAGAATGGCCTTAGTGAAGAGCTCAGTGACTTTCAATGTAGTACCGTCATAGGATGCCACCTTTCCAACAAGTTAGTTGTTCAAGTGTTTGCCCTGCTAGAGCTGCTCTGTCAACTGTAAGGGATGTTATTGTGAACTGGAAACGTCTAGTCGCAACAACGACTCAGCCGCAAAGTGGTAGGCCACACAAGCTCATAGAACTGGACCGGCGAGTGCTGAATCGTGTAACAAATCGTCTGTCCTCGGTTGCAACACTCACTACCGGGTTCCAAGCTACCACTGGAAGCAATGTCAGCACAAGAACTGTTCGTTGGGAGCTTCATGAAATAGGTTTCCATGACCGAGCAGCCACACTCAGCGCGAGTGGTGTAAAGCTCGCCGCCAGTGGAAACATGTTCTCTGGAGTGATGAATTACCCTTCACCATCTGGCAGTCCAACTGACGAATCTGGGTTTGGCGGATGCCAGGAGAACGCTACCTTCCCGAATGCATAGTGCCAACTGTAAAGTGTGGTGGAGGAGGAATAATGGTCTGGGACTGTTTTTTATGGTTCAGGCCTCAGGTCCAGTGAAGGGAAATCTTAACGCTACAGCATACAGTGACAATCTAGACAATTCTGTGCTTCCAAGTTTGGGGAAGGCCCTTTCCTGTTTCAGCATGACATTGCCCCCATGCACAAAGCAAGGTCCATACAGAAATGGTTTGTCGAGATCGGTGTGGGATAACTTGGCTGGGCTGCACAGAGCCCTGACCTCAACCCCATCGAACACCTTTGGAACACTGACTGCGAGACAGGCCTATCGCCCAACTTCAGTTTCCGACTAATAATGCCCATTAATTCTTGCTTTCTTTCACTGTAATCTCCTTCCATTCTTACGAAATCTTAAGACTTTCACGAATTATTATCATAATACCAAATAAACCCATGAAAATGTGGAAAGGTTACAGGAGTGTTATAATAATGCGTAAGACTAAAAAGCGTAAGGATCACTTCCAGATCATTAGTGTATTTATCAGTGGCTGTCCAGTAGTGTTGACAAAGTTCATCTTAATCTAGTGTTTGTTTTCCTCCCATAGCTCTATATATTTGTCCCTTATAATTCCTTTAACTCCCTCTTTCATTTGCATGCTGCACTTCTATCACTCTCTCACTCTCCCTTTTTTTCCTGGAAAATCTCTTTAGCCTTCCCTGCTCCCTCAGTTATGAGCTTGCTGTGAAACACTTTCATTTGGTACCCTTGTACACTCCGTTTGCTTCTCCTCTTCTCTCCTCTGTTTCCACAGCACTGGGCTGGAGTTGTCTGGGTAGGCTGCCTGAGATCTACTGGCGGTTCTCCTCGAACCTGAGCACTACCTGCTACTCCACCCAGTGGCTCACTCTTGGGCAGTTTCTTGTCTAGAAAAAAGACATATCAACATAGAGGACCCCATAGAACAATTATAGTATGTGTTGCTTATAGTTGAGATGGCAACGGTATAAACAAGGTGATTGATAGCTGCTCATATTATGTGTACCATGAGGTTTTATCACCCTCTTGTGGATATATAGGGACACCTTAGCAGTGTCATGATGAGGAGTAAAATTATCCATGGCAAAAACAAATACTCTCTCAAAGGAATTATGATTTGTTTTGGTTGATTTGTTTTGATGAGTTTTGTCTCCTAACATTGAGTATTTAACATAGAATATTGAAGTCCTCGAGAAATAAGGCCACAGTATCATCTCCAGCCAATTTCAACCATATGAATTTGAAGAGTGTTGTCAGCAGCTTAGCCCTGAACATCCTCGAAAAACCATGCAGCAATGTAGACCTGCTACACACACATCACTGCACAAGCCTTTGGCCATTATCTCGCTAACTTGGGTGTGAGGTATACACACAGGAGCCTACCGTATACTCCACCACTCTGTTAGCAGACTGATCGGACTTGTTGCCAGTGGTGTAAAGTACTTTAGTAAAAAATACTTTAAAGTACTACGTAAGTCGTTTTTTGGGGTATCTGTACTTTGCTGTTTATATTTTTGACTACTACTTTTACTTCACTACATTCCTTAAGAAAATATTGTACTTTTTACTCCCTACATTTTCCTTGAAACACAAAAGTACTCGTTACATTTTGAATGCTTAGCAGGACAGGAAAATAGTCAAATTCACGCACATATCAACCAAACATCCCTGGTCATCCCTACTGCCTCTGATCTGGCTGACTCACTAAACACACATGCTTTGTTTGTAAATGACGTCTGAGTGTTGGAGTGTCCCTGGCTTTCTGTAAATAAAGAAAACAGAAAAGAAAATGGTGCCATCTGGTTTCTTAATATAAGGATTTTAAAAAATTATTTATACTTTTACTTTTGATACTATATTTTAATGTTTTTTTAACCCCTTTTTCTCCCCAATTTCGTGGTATCCAATTGTTAGTAGCTACTATCTTGTCTCATCGCTACAACTCCCGTACGGGCTCGGGAGAGACGAAGGTTGAAACTCTTGCGTCCTCCGATACACAACCCAACCAAGCCGCACTGCTTCTTAACACAGTCCGCATCCAACCAGGAAGCCAGGCGCACCTGGCAACCTTGGTTAGCGTGCACTGCGCCTGGCCCACCACAGGAGTCGCTGGTGCGCGATGAGACAAGGATATCCCTACCGGCCAAGCCCTCCCTCACCCGGACGATGCTAGGCCAATTGTACGTCGCCCCACGGACCTCCCAGTCATGGCCGGTTACGACAGAGCCTAGGCGCGAACCCAGAGTATCTGGTGGCACAGCTAAGTATATTTTAAACCAAATACTTTTAGACTTTTACTCAAGTAGAATTTTACTGGGTGACTTTTACTTTTACTTAAGTCATTTTCAAGTATGACAGTTGGGTACTTTTTCCACTTTGTTGCACCCACACGTTTCTGGAGCTCGCACAGCCAGGTTCTGGCTCATACTATCCAGAATAGAAAATAAAGACGAGATATGAGCAGAAGGAACAGGGAAGATGTACTGCTAGACAGGTATGAATGTCCTTCTCAAACATCTGTCTCAAACCTCTGCACAGTGGTATAGTGTAAATGCGGGATATATGCAACATTTGTGGTGAAAATTATTAACAGACGCTTAGCATTGTTGGAGAATTACTTGACTACAAATGAGTGGAAAAAGTGAGAGGAAAGGTGGGGAGATTAACAGGGAAAAGATGGGAGTCATTATGCAGGAAGGAGAAGGGCTGGAGAGGAGGATTGTGGGGGAGACAGAGCATTTGAAAGGGAGGGGGAGATGTTATCATCTAAGATGTTCATACTGTGCTGGTGATGTTCTAGACCACTATGGCTGCCTGGGCTCCTCTGTAGCACGTAGGTACTAGGCGCTGTGGTAGAGCTCCTGACCAGCCGTGTCCCAGATCTCAAACTTCCCCATGGCACTGTCCACACTCACCATCTGAGTCAGAAAGGCAGCTGAGGACAGAAGAGAACATGGCAGTTAGTCTAGAAAATAGGAATGAGAGGAGGAGACGGGTACATAGATTGAGAGAAAAGTATACAGATTCAAAAGAAGGATAAATAGAGAAAGTGTGCAACATGTAAACAAGTCTCTGTGAAAAGGGGAATAATGTGGACAGATAGGAGGAAGTCAGATGACCAGATGTACAGTGCCTTGCAAAAGTGTGTTTTTTGCTATTTTGTTGCATTACAACCTGTGATTTAAATGGATTTTTATTTGGATTGAGTGGAATGGACATACACAAAATAGTCCAAATTGGTGAAGTGAAATGAAAAAGATAACTTGTTAAAAATGTATCTTTTACAAAAAAATGAAAAATAGTGCGTGCATACAGTTGAAGTTGGAACTTTATATACACCTTAGCCAACTACATTTAAACTCAGTTTTTCACAATTCCTGACATTTAATCAAAGTAAAAATTCCCTGTTTTAGGTCAGTTACGATCACCACTTTCTTTTAAGAATGTGAAATGTCAGAATAATAGTAGAGAGAATTATTTATTTCAGTTTTTATTTATTTCATCACATTCCCAGTGGGTCAGAAGTTTACATACACTCAATTAGTATTTGGTAGCATTGCCTTAAAATTGTTTAACTTGGGTCAAATGTTTTGGGTAGCCTTCCACAAGCTTCCCACAATAAGTTGGGTGAATTTTGGCCCATTCCTCCTGACAGAGCTGGTGTAACTGAGTCAGGTTTGTAGGCCTCCTTGCTCGCACACGCTTTTTCAGTTCTGCCCACAAATTTTCTATAGGATTGAGGTCAGGGCTTTGTGATGACCACTCCAATACCTTGACTTTGCTGTCCTTAAGCCATTTTGCCACAACTTTGGAAGTATGATTGGGGTCATTGTCCATTTAGAAGACCCATTTGTGACCGAGATTTAACTTCCTGACTAATGTCTTGAGATGTTGCTTCAATATATCCACATAATTTTTCTTCCTCGTGATGCCATCTATTTTGTGAAGGGCACCAGTCCCTCGTGCAGCAAAGCACCCCCACAACATGATGCTGCCACCCCATGCTTCACGATTGCGATTGTGTTCTTCGGCTTGCAAGCATCCCCCTTTTTCCTCCAATGATAACGATGGTCATTATGGCCAAACAGTTCTATTTTTGTTTCATCAGACCAGAGGACATTTCTCCAATCTTTGACCCATGTGCAGTTGCAAACCGTAGTTTTTTTATCGCGGTTTTGGAGCAGTGGCTTCTTCCTTGGTGAGCAACCATTCAGGTTATGTCGATATAGGACTCGTTTTACTGTGGATATAGATACTTTTGTACCTGTTTCCTCCAGCATCTTCAAAAGGGCATTTGCTGTTGTTCTGGGATTGATTTGCACTTTTCGCACCAAAGTACATTCATTTCTAGGACACAGAACGCGTCCTCTTCCTGAGCGATATGACGGCTGCGGGGTCCTGTGGTGTTTATACTTGCGTACTATTGTTGTACAGATGACCGTGGTACCTTCAGACATTTGGAAATTGCTCCCAAGGATGAACCAGACTTGTGGAGGTCTACAATTGTTTTTCTGAGGTCTTGGCTGATTTCTTTTCATTTTCCCATGATGTCACGATAAGAGGCACTGAGTTTGAAGGTAAGCCTTGAAATACATCCACAGGTTCACCTTCAATTGACTCAAATTATGTCAATTATGTCAATTAAAGCCTATTTTCATAAGCTGTTTAAAAAAGCCAGTGTATGTAAACTTAGTGTGTTTCTGTAGAGTTTTGGCGCTTGTAAGCTGTTTGATTAAAAGGCATGACAGTCAACTTAAGTGCATATATTATTATATTATTATAAACTTCTGACCCACTGGAATTGTGATACAGGGAATTATAAGTGAAATAATCTGTCTGTAAACAATTGTTGGAAAAATTACTTGTGTCATGCACAAAGTAGATGCCCTAACCGAATTGCCAAAACTATAGTTTGTTAACAAGAAATTTGTGGAGTGGTTGAAAAACAAATTTTAATGACTCCAGCCTAAGTGTATGTAAACTTCTGACTTCAACTGCAAGTATTCAACCCCTTTGCTATGAAGCCCCTAAATAAGATCTAGTGCAACCAATTATCTTCAGAAGTCACATAATTTGTTAAATAAAGTCCACCTGTGTGCAATCGAAATGTCACATGATCTGTCACATGATCTCAGTATATATACACCTGTTCTGAAAGGCCCCAGAGTCTGCAACAGTGAAGCATGGTGGTGGCAGCATCATGCTGTGGGGATGTTTTTTTATCGGCAGGGACTGGGAAACTGGTCAGGATGATGGATGGCGCTAAATACAGGGAAATTCTTGAAGGACACCTGATTCAGTTTTCCAGAAATTTGAGACTCTAACCGAGGTTGACCTTCCAGCAGGACAATGTCTCTAAGCATATTGCTAAAGCAACTCTCAAGTGGTTTAAGGGAAAACATTTAAATGTCTTGGAATGGCAGTCAAAGCCCAGACCTCAATCCAATTGAGAATCTGTGGTATGACTTAAAGATTGCTGTACACCAGAAACCCATCCAACTTGATGGAGCTGGGGAAAAAATCCCAGTGGCTAGATGTGCAAAGCTTGTGACTTCGAAGGGGTGGGGGGGGTGTGAATAGTTATGCACTCTCAAGTATTCAGTTTTTTTGTCTTGTTTGTTCCACAAGAAAACATATTTTGCATCTTCAAAGTTGTAGGGATGAAGTGTAAATGAAATGACACAACCCCCCCCAAAAATCCATTAATTCCAGATTGTAAGGCAACAAAATAGGAAAAATGCCAAGGTGGGTGAATACTGTATTGTATTGTGTGGTTGGTAGTCTACCCCCAATGGTGCTCTCCCTGAAGTCCCGGTACTGGCCTTTGACAAACTGTAGCAGCAGGCTGGACTTCCCCACTGATGTCTCCCCCAGGAAAACCAATTTAAACTGGCTCAATTTACTGGATTGAGGCTGCCCACTGGGTCTTGTTCTATACCCTGCCATTGGGGCTGTGTGTTCGTGAGGGGGTTTGGAGGTTATTCTGGACATTGAGGGTGGGGAAACTGGGGAAAGGGGGTTCTAGTGACAGCTGGGGAGAGGAGGATGGGGGAGAGGAGGAGGAGGAGAGAGAGGTACCCCTCTCAAGGACAATAGGACCCGTCTGTCAGATGAAAAATGGAAATCTACAAGACAAAAAAATACAGAAAACAACAGATGTAGGCCTATGCCAGAATCTAGACTTTTATCATAATGGCAACCTGTCACACAATCACCCGTGAAACCAATGTGAATCCAAATACATCTCCACGTTTGCATGCTGCTGTGTACAATACATTTTAATATAGATCCAAAGTGAATAGCCACTAGTTAGAAAGCATTACTCGCCTGGGCTGCTTACTGAAACCTGATTTATATAAACAGCTCTTATTTGTTAACCTACAACAAATAAGAGATGAACAACTGAACAATGAGAGAAAATAAAAATAATCAATAACATCAATAATTATGTGGGAAATGTAGAAGAAAATAACTTTCAAAACAGGCTTTCGTTTTCTGATCCTTCTCTGCAACACTGAGTTCATCATTTAGGCCTAGGCTACCCCAGCCTGGCCTCAAAAACTAATTTACGTTTACTGTATATAGTTTGGTTGTTTAGCAACAAAACAACACATTTCGGCAAAACAAGACAGGGTTGGCATAGATTGTTGACAACATGTAAACTATATTTTGTCTCCAATGTTTAAAACATAACTAACTACATTTGCACTTGTTGTTTCTTAAATACATCGTTACAGTTATTAGTTAGCTAGCTAGCAATTTTTTTGCCATACTAGCATTGACATGAAATCAGTCAAAACACCTCAAAACAAAAAATGGTATCAAGAACAAGATGAAACTAGCAGAAACAAGCCACTTGTGATTACCCACATGGCAGTTTCTGGTCATTGTTGTTAACTTGAAGATTTCTGAGTTTCCAGTTGTTTTGAACATAAAATTAGGAGGGAGGGAGAGAGCACAGAGCCTCTTACGGTCCCTGCTTTCTCCTTACTTTTCTCTAGTGAGACTGACCAGAGAGAGGGGACACCGCATAGCCAGGGGAAGTAGGGTTGTTGAGGGTGCAGCAGCATCACCTGAAAAATCTTAAAATATATATACATTATTTTAGGAAACATGTTTTTTTTCTCACAAAAGTAGTGCACTAGGCCTTTATTAGTATTAGCAGACCGATATAGACATCTGTAGGGCAGGCAAAAACCTTTGTTCAGTAGCTCTGCTTTGGCAAAAAAGGTATTTGTATAATTAAGAACAGTATCTTGCCAGATTCAATAGTTGGAATTGTAAGACTTGTTGCCCTGTCCCTTTCTCTGTGATTGTCATTCTAATAGAATCCTGAAAGAACAAAACCCTGTCCGCAAACATGTACATCAAATGGTGGAAAGTTATGGACAAAGACACAAAACATCCAAATCAAATTAAATATTTTTCTTGATCAAATTGCATGGAAAACAACCACTTTTTGTGAATTATTAATTTACCATACTTACAAACCACTTAAATGTACATTACTGTATAGTACATAGGCAGGTCATCTAGGTTTTTACCTATACACTTTCCATCACCATGAAGAAAAACAATGCACAATACAGTAATTGAGGACATTGAGACATCATGTGGTATGTGATGATGTGGCTTAGTTGGTAGAGAATGGCACTTGCAATGCTAGGATTGTGGGTTAGATTCCTACGGGGGGGACCAGTACGTAAATGTATGCACTAACTGCTGTAAGTAAAGGAATGAAAAGACCATTTCAGTGTTCACATAGAAAAAAGTTGCATTTGCAAAGTATTTCAAGAAACTGGGAAGCATACACTACTGTTAAAAAGTTTGGGGTCACTTAGAAATATCCATGTTTTTGAAAGAAAAGCAAAAAAAAAAATCCATTAACATAACATCAAATTGATCAAAAATACAGTGAAAACATTGTTAATGTTGTAAATGACCATTGTAGCTGAAAACGGCAGATCTTTTTATGAAATATCTACATAGGCGTACAGAGGCCCATTATCAGCAACCATCACTCCTATGTTCCAATGACACGTTGTGTTAGCGAATACAAGTTTATCATTTTAAAAGGCTAATTGATCATTAGAAAACCCTTTGCAGTTACGTTAGCACAGCTGAAAACTGTTGTTCTGATTAAAGAAGCAATAAAACTGGCCTTCTTTGGACTAGTTGAGTATCTGGAGCATCAGCATTTGTGGGTTCGATTACATGCTCAAAATGGCCAGAAACAAATAACTTTCTTCTGAAACTCGTCAGTCTATTCTTGTTCTCGTCAGTCTATTCTTGTTCGCATGGAATAGAAATGAAGGCTATTGCATGCGAACAATTGCCAAGAAACTGAAGATCTCGTACAGCGTTGTGTACTACTCCCTTCACAGAACAGAGCAAACTGCCTCTAACCAGAATAGAAAGAGGAGTTAGAGGTGCACAACTGAGCAAAAGTAAAAGTACATTAGAGTGTTTAGTTTGAGAAACAGACGCCTCACAAGTCGTCAACTGTCAGCTTCATTAAATAGTACCTGCAAAACACTAGTCTCAACGTCAACAGTGAAGAGGCGATGCCAGGATGCTGGCCTTCATGGCAGAGTTCGTCTGTCCAGTGTCTGTGTTCTCTTGCCCATCTTAATCTTTTATTTTTAATGTGTCATGCCCTGACCACAGAGAGCCCTTGTTTCTCTATGGCGTAGGAGGTCAGGGTGTGACTAGGGTATTCTAGTTTATAATTTATATGTTGTGTTCTAGTTTATGTTTCCCTATGTTAGTGTTTTTGTATGATATCCAATTAGAGGCAGCTGGTAATCATTGTCTCTAATTGGGGATCACATTTAAGTAGATATTTTTCCCACCTGTGTTTGTGGGATATTGTTTTGTGCATCACGTAGTAACGTTTAGTTGTTCGGTTGTTATAGATTTGGTTTTGTTTAAGTTTCTCTTTGAATTAAATATGTGGAACTCAACATCCGCTGTGCCTTGGTTCTGTTCTTACGACAGCCGTGACATATTGGCCAGTCTGAGATAGGGCTTTTTCTTTGCAACTCTGCCAAGAAGGCCAGCATCAATTTGATGTTATTTTAAAAGACAAAAAATTTGCTTTTCTTTCAAAAACAAGGACGTTTTCAAGTGACCCTGAACTTTTGAACGGTAGTATCAAGCAAGTATTTTTATATTCCACAAGTATTATCAAATTAACTGTTTTGTACAGAAAATAATCACTTACATGCTGGTAAACACTCATACATTTGGTATTTTCAGAAAAGTACTGCTCTGGGCCTTTACCAGTCCTGTTGCAGCTGACTGGATATAGACGTCTTCAGCGCAAGCTGCTAATAACAATAATAAAAACACATTGCTATCAATGCACTTGGCTACTCATTCATTGCAGTGCCAGGGGAAGTATGGAGAAGCACTTTTTATGTTTTCTAATATTGTTGAGTAAAACAGCTTTGACTGTGCTGAATAAGAACATGGACATGAACTCACTCATAAAACATCAGCTTTTTGCTGTATTCGTTCAGTCTCTCTCTCGTCAAGGTTTTAAAAGTCATGAATCTCACATATGCTAGTATTAAACTTTGGGGTGGCGGGGGTTGTGGAAACTGTAGGCAGGGTGATTTGAGCTATTCGATTGGCCAGTACAGTAGGCTCGCTGTATTTAGCCTCAGATCTCCCTCCCAGTCCACCGGGGAGGCGGAGTTTGTCCTCTCAGACAAATGAAATTGTTCAAAATCGGGACATTTTGTATACCCGGCGAGCAGGGCTTCGGAATCAAGTGCACTTACTGCCAACAGCGCAAGCCTTTAGCGTTGGCATTTTCTACAGAAATATTTGGTGATCGACTAGGAATGACAAGACCGGTGACCACTGACATAATGCCTATTTACTATAAATATTTAAAACCATTTAAGACTGCCGGTTGTGATACAGCCTGGACTCGAACCTGGGTCTGTAGTGACGGACTGCTTTGCCACCTGGGTCTGTAGTGACGGACTGCTTTGCCACTGGGGATCCCCTATCTGAGCAGAATAGAAAAGCTATCAACTCTTAATTGCATTATAAACGTTTGTCCTAAAATGCCAACACTTAACATGTAACTAAATTGTTAGAATAGAACATGTCTATATCTGTGTAGAATAGAAGAGCTAAGTAGAATAGAACTGAGCTGAGCAGATAATATAATAGAAAAGGCTGGATCTGAGCAGACTAGAATATCATTCCTTTTTTATTTTTACATCAGTTGAAGCGAAACATTTAAGTCCATTGTTTTTATTATGATGTGGTAAGACAGTTATAATAAATTACTTAATGCCTTAAATCGTTTTCTTCAAACATCTGGGTATATTTCAATAGTTGAAATTACCCATAAGTAACCATACATATAATTAACTATACATATAAATATGATTGATTTCACTTTAAATTATGGGCTTCAAAATTAATTGCTTCATGAATTTGATGGGGTCCTCATCTAATGCAGTTTTTCTTACTTTCATTGTTAACAGACCATGCCTTTAACAAATGAGTAACCATTACTCAACTCAAACCCTATCATCATCACTGGGTGATAAGACCATCTAACCTACATTAAAGGACTAGTTCACCTAGATTAAAAAAATACATCTTGGTTTCCTTACTCTCTAAGCAGTATATGGACAAGGTAAGACAACAACTCATGCTTTGATTTTGTTTAACTGGCCACTGTCTCCAAATGCTAACTTTTTAGCATTTGTGTCCAAAAACCAATGGGACTCCCCAACTCTATTTAACCAGAGTTTCTAAACCCAGAGGTGCCACATCGCTAGACTTCCAGGAACGCTTGCGAAACAGGCCATGCAGACCAGGTTAGGGTTTGGGGTTAGAGAAGTCAATGAGAGAAGAGAAAATTAATCCTTAGTTAATTTTCTCAAACTCCAAAGGCACAACCTACATTCTAGCCAATGTCTTGAACATCTTATTACTCCAACCTCCTGAAAGTGACAAACTGACACATTTTCATTTTCATCAAGAACAACATATCTAAGGAAAGCCTTTGATTTGACATCCTGCATTAAATCAAGCTGACATAATTTACACAATGCAAAAATCAAATAATTTATTATTGAAATAAAATTGGTGTAATTTAAGGCCAAGTGGCAAACAATAATGCAGGCACTCTGGATGGGGGTGTGAGCATGAGGGTCTTTGTGTCTAAGTTATTGTTCATATTTATATGTTTATGTTTGTTTTTGGAGTTACATTTTATTCTAATGGGGGAAAAAATATTATTAAAAAAATTACAAATAAAGACTTGACTGGGTCTTTGATTCAACTGTGGTATTAGTTCATAGGCTGGGGGGTCGATCGGGCTCACATGGGCTGATGTCTCATAGTGATTTTCTTGAAGGTCTATGTGCCTAGAGTTGGAAAATGTGTGATAACAGTTCAGCAATGGCAGCTTTCTCTGTTATCATTATTTCTTTCATCCCTCCATCCCTCCGAAGCCCTTTTCTAATATGGCCGCCAAACTCAATGGGGTCTTATTGGATCAATTTCACATAACTATACCTGTATGAAATAGAATTGTAGTATGCAAAATAATATGTTTATAGTGATGTAGCATACATTGCCAAATGAGCCAGGTGTGTCAGATATATAAAGATGTTACATTATTCTCAGAAATGTGGTAAGAATGTGCCCAAAAAGCTGTCAGAATTGCAGATTTCTGCAAATGTAACCAGGCATGTCAAATAAGAATAAATTATTATTTACATTTACGGCCTAGCAAGAAGCAAAAGGCCTCTTGTGGGGACTGGGACAAAAATTCACATCATGACAAAGAAGACACCACAACACTACATAAAGATAAATCTAAGACAATACAACATGGAAGTGACACAACATGATAACAACACAACATGGTAGCAACACAGCATGACAGCACAACATGGTAGCAACACAGCATGACAGCACAACATGGTAGCAACACAGCATGACAGCACAACATGGTAGCAACACAGCATGACATCACAACATGGTAGCAACACAGCATGACATCACAACATGGTAGCAACACAGCATGACAGCACAACATGGTAGCAACACAGCATGACAGCACAACATGGTAGCAACACAGCATGACAGCACAACATGGTAGCAACACAGCATGACATCACAACATGGTAGCAACACAGCATGACATCACAACATGGTAGCAACACAGCATGACAGCACAACATGGTAGCAACACAGCATGACAGCACAACATGGTAGCAGTACAACATGGTAGCAGGACAACATGGCAGCAGGACAACATGGTAGCAGTACAAACATGGCACAAACAATGTTAAGCACAGACAACTGCACGAAGGACAAAATGGTAGAGCCAAAAACATATCACGTATAGCAGAAACGAGTGTCCATGTCTTTGAATGTGGAGATAGAGAGAACTGTCCAGTTTGAGTGGTTTTTTGTAGCTCGTTCCAGTCATTATCTGCATCAAACTGAAAAGAGGAGCGACCCAGGAATGTGTATATTTGAGGGTCTTTACCAGAATGTGACTGGCAGAATGGATGCTGTATATGGCGGATGAGGGTTGCAGTAGGTATCTCAGTTCGGGTTTAGTGAGGCCTAAGAGGGTTTGATAAATAAGCATCAACCAGTGGGTCTTGCGCCATGTATGATGAGATGGCCAGTTTAGAGAGGAGTACAGATTGCAGTGATGTGTCCTATAAGGAACAAATCTGATGGCGGAATGGTAACAAACATCTTGCCGTCCGAGAGCACCCTTAACTGTTGATCTATAAATTATGTTTCCTTAATCTAGCACGGGTAGGATGATCTGAATCAGGGTTAATTTGTCAGATGGGGTGGGAGGAACGATTACTATGGAGGAAAACAAGTCTAGATTTAACCTTTGCATGCATCTTTGATATGTGCTGAGAGGACAGCGTACTGTCTAGCCATACTACTAGTCATAACTTGTATGAGGTGACTACCTCAAGCTCAAAACCCTTTTAGGGCAAAACATATTGCAATTCCTATGCAATTTTACACATTTCTAGTCCTTTGTTATATGGAAACAGTTAACAGAATGAGTTGGTATATCATGTTAATCAGCTCACATCTGTGACTTTTCACTTTTAGGGTACGTTGTCCTCACAATTCTGTGAATAATTCAAAATCATTCCAATCTGGCACACCTGGCTCATTTGGTTGTGTATTCTACATCACTATGTTTTAAGATATTATTGGGCATACAACAATATATAACATACAGGTATGGTCATGTGAAATTTATCCAAATAGACCCCATTAAGTTGTTTGGCAGCCATATTGGAAAAAGGCTTTTTAATGCATGAATCCTGTGATTGCCCTGTATATACAAATATTTTTAAAACCCTGTTCTAGCTGTGTGTGTGCAATTTGATGGTTCTGTTACAATCCAAAAACATAGCTGCCCCACTACATGGAATTATATAGCTAAGCTAACAACATTCTAATGACAATGAGAAAATATGGGCTAATTTTAACAATAGTTGTAAGTGGTGCTTTCAAAGTTGCTACAGTATATATCATTTGAAAGTTAATCTCATGATCTTTCAGAACCACTTGTCAAACAACGTTTAAAATGTATCAGGGTTTCCTTTTTAAACTAATTTATACAGGTAATTCTGATATGTACCATATAGGTCAAAGGTCAAAGTACTGTTGACCTGAACATTCCCGAAAATGTGTCTGATGGACAGCTGGGAATCTAAACCAATGATATATAATTAAAGGGTATCAGTGTGCAATAACTTGTTGTATACTGACATTGTTCGTCATGGGGTATAAGCCCTATAGAAAAAAAGTATGGGTTGGAGGGATGAAAGAAAGCACGATAACACAGAGAAAGCTGCCATTTCTGGGCTGTTATCACACATTTTCCAACTCTAGGGACATAGACCTTCAAGAAAATCACTATGAGACATCAGCCCATGTGAGCCCGACAGCGAAAGTGCGGTGGTCTGGCCCATGGATTATATTTAACGTCAGATGCCCACCTTGCATATTTTTAAATAAACATATACAATGATGTCAGGACAGTGGAATGCAGTGTAGCAGCACAATACCCCAACTTCCTGAGGTCAGGTATTTTTAGGCCTCAGGGAGGAAGCCAGAATTCCTGTTTACGGATCCATGGGTCTCCCAGTGCTGTGTTCGAGAGGAGACATCTGTCCTACTTATGGAAATCACCATTATAAATATCAACCACTACTCACATTGGACACTGTGAGATCACCACTCTGTCTATCCCAGCCTTACTGTGATGCAAACCTGGATTCAAATATGATTTGAAATAATTTCAAATACTTTAGCTGTGCTTGATTGATCTTGCCTGTTGCAATGGAACCAATAGAAACATCTCAAAAGTGCAAACCCTTCTCACCTGGCACTCCAGGCAGGTTAAAGCAAACGCTCAAAGCATTTGAAAGATCTGAAATAGTATTTGAACTGAGGTCTGCTGTGATGATGGTGTGGCGGAGCCTGTTATTATATCACTTTTATGTCACAGGAGGGCGCCTTCTTCACAAAAACGGCTTAGGTACCCTTTCAATAGAGGACATAATTGCGTCTATACTGGACCTGACGATAACATTGATTATGAAAGATAGAAGAGTATGGGGTGTTGAAGTACTATTGGGGCAGCCAATGTCTGTGTGGTACTCACATCTTATTTTGAAAACGAACGCAAACAAATCTTACTCCATTATTTTATTTGATTGTTTACTTGAGGTTTTTAGAAATGTATGGTGGGTAGTGGTTATTAGTGGTTATGCTGGAGATTATTAAAGGATGCAGGATGGGAAGGAGTATATGAGTGTATGGGAAAATGCTATTTCTGACTAGCCATAATAAAAAACCTTATCCCACCTCGTATATCTCCTCCATTTCCATCTCTCTCAAAGCAGTCAAGGAATTTGAGGAGATAGCAAACTCTAGGTCTATAATGTACACGAAATACAATTATGCATCTACATTAGAAGTTATATACATGCACAGGGTCACCATATTCAATCTACTCACTTATAGTTGTCAAACGTATATAGAGTTAATGTGTCAGAAAGACGGGAATGGGGAAATTACCATGTAAAACACAAAATTACATGTTGGGTAAATTAATCTCGGTTGCACCAGAACTAAAATCTCTCGCGCGTAATTGGTCAGTTGCTCCATTAACGTTTACATAGATCTGTCCACGAGAGATTATGGGGAAATAAATCACTACATGACTGGAGCACAGGACTTTCTGAGCATTTACACCCATTGGATATAATCTAAAAAAAGATTATTTTTTAACGTATATTATAGTATACTTTATTATGGTATGGTATTGTAGCCTACCTATAGTAGCTTGTATGCTGTATAGTAGGCTATAGTATAGTGTATATAGAATAGTAGTCGTTAATTTACTATAACAACATAATAGTACCACGGGATGTCTTGTACTTAATAAAATAATGGAGTAAGATTTGTTTGCGTTCGTTTTCAAAATAAAATGTGAGTACCACACAGACATTGGCTGCCCCAATGAGAGCGGGGAGTCGAGAGCAATTTAAAGCCATGACATCACATTTCATGACGACCGCATCCAAATGCGGAAAGACCTCGGTGCGGCTCTTATTTCAATCTGTCTCTGTTCGAGGAAAATAAGGAATGCAGCTTTTTTTAGACAATACGGAGTATCTCGATGTTTATTTTTAGACGTGCCGTATTTAACGTTGGTGCTGTATGACTGTCCGTTTATCTCCCTATGAAGCACCATTTTTCTAGACTAGGTAAGTGAATGTTATATTCATCACCGTGTACCGAGGTACCGTTTGAAAAGAAAAATGCTTACGAGTAACGTTAGGGTGCTGGGATAAACCTTAGACTGGGTATTTAATGTGATGAAGAACGTTGCAAACAATGTATGAGGATGCCACAGAGATGTGTTTGTAGTAGCCTACTCATACTCCCATGTAGGCCTATTTGGCGGTGCCTGTGGTACGTAAACAATGAATGATTATGTGACGTTCATGTCGCTGTATTAATTTAAACGTGAACAGGAAACCGGTTACTCGGGGAACATTTTTACACCCAGACGGTCATCACGATAATATACCACATTAAAATCTTGCCACGCATTGGACATCGCCTAATATTATTTTTTTCTATAGCAAAATGCTTATTAAATACTATCTGACTAAAAACAACTCTATAGTGAAGAAAGTCTTATTGACATGTAAGTGGGAGTTTTGATGGGCTACAACACTATCATTAGTAAATAGTAGTTTGCTGTTATTGTCTTATTGTGTCATTATGGAACATGATACAAACTTGATACTTTTCTTAGGCTACAGAACAATGAAGGACAACATGGGTCAGATGGGGCGCAACATCTGCTCAAACTATCAGTCTTGATCCTCTGTAGTCTGTACTCTGAGGCATGTCACATTTGTTATCCTGCATTCAATTTATGCCTTTACTTGCACAGCTATGTCGAGAGAATGAATGCATTGTCATCAGCTTCTCAAGTGAATCCGACATGCACACATCTTGAAATCGTTTTACATTATTTTTCAGACTGATTGTTTGGTTTGGAAAGTACAGTAAATCTGGAGTAAATGGCTGCAATATATTCTGGACATTGGCTGCACCTGTTAGCATAGTCAAATATTTTCTTGAGCCTATCTTGGTCCAAATGGGCCAGTAATGTGTGCCAGCATTGCTGACTCCAAATGATTCGGACATCACCGCTCTCACAGTCGTGTCAGTAGGGCCGGCTCCTTGGTAAATTAGTCTAGCCAGCTGTAGGTGCCCAGGGGCCCTGACCTCCAGGGGGCCCTCATTGATTGTGTTAGTCACTCTTACTCATATATCATTAACAGGGCATAAATCATGGCAAAATATGTAGAATTGCAGGGGCCCCCAAAAGGCTAGAGCTGGCCCCGAGAGTCAGTCATCATGATGACTGCTACCTAGGTTGTAAATGTTAAACTAATAGCCTGATATCTTTGGTCAGTGCTAATGTGGTGAGTACATGGCTGTTTCTAAAAGTGTCTCAGTACATGATAGTGTGATTTGCAAAGTATGAATATATGATACCTAGATGTATAGCATCAGTAAGCATACTGCGAGCTGCTGCTTTCATTGGCGGGACACTAATACAGACGCCTATAAGAAATCCCGCTATGCCCTCAGACGAACCATCAAACAGGCAAAGCTTTAATACAGGACTAAGATTGAATCCTACTACACCGGTTCTGACGCTCGTCGGATGTGGCAGGGCTTGAAAACTACTACGGACTATAAAGGGAAACCCAGCTGCGAGCTGCCCAGTGACGCAAGTGTACCAGGTGAGCTAAATGCCTTTTATGCTCGCTTCGAGGCAAGCAACACTAAAGCATGCATGAGAACACTAGCTGTTCCGGATGACTGTGTGATCATCATCTCTGTAGCTGATGTGAACAAGACCTTTCAACAGGTCAACATTCACAAAGCCGCAGGGCCAGACAGATTACCAAGACATGTACTCCGAGTGTGCACTGACCAACTGGCAACTGTCTACTACAGTTCAAGAGTTTGGGGTCACTTAGAAATGTCCATGTTTTTGAAAGAAAATCACTTTTTTTGCCAATATAAAATCAAATTGATCAGAAATACAGTGTACACATTGTTAATGTTGTAAATGACTATTGTAGCTGGAAACTGCAGATTTTTTAATGTAATATCTACATAGGCGTACAGAGGCCCATTATCAGAAACCATCACTCCTGTGTTCCAATGGCACGTTGTGTTAGCCAATCCAGGTTTACAATTTTAAAAGGCTAATTGATCATTAGAAAAACCTTTTGCAATTATGTGTGAAAACTGTGGTGCTGATTTAAAGAAGCAATAAAACTGGCCTTCTTTAGACTAGTTGAGTATCTGGAGCATCAGTATTTGGAGGCCTATTGAGCTGTTGTGGGAGCAGCTTGGCCGTATGGTATGTAAGAAGTGCCAATCCAACTTGTGGGAGGTGCTTCAGGAAGCAGGGAGTGAAATCGCTTCAGATTACCTCCACCAATTGAATGCCAAAGGTCTGCAAGGTTGTAATTGCTGCAAATTGAGGATTCTTTGACGAAGGCAAAGTTTGAAGGACACAATTATTATTTCAATAAAAATATCATTATTTATAATCTTGTCAACGTCTTGACTGTATTTCCTATTCATTTTGCAAATAATTTCATGTATGTTTTCATGGAAAACAAGGACATTTCTAAGTGACCCGAAACTTTTGAACGGTTGTGTATATACTAGGTGGTGTCAGAGGAATGCCCTAAAAATTGTCAGAGACTCCAGTCACCCAAGTCATAGGCTGTTCTCTCTGCTACCGCACAGTAATCGGTACCGGAGTGCCAAGTCTAGGTCCAAAAGGCTCCTTAGCAGCTTCTACCCCCATGCCATAAGACTGCTGAATAATTAATCAAATGGCCACCTGGACAATTTATTGACCCCCCCCCCCTTGTTTTTACACTGCTGCTACTCACTGTTTATTATCTATGCATAGTCACTTTACCCTTACAGACATGTACAAATTACCTCGACTAACCTGTACCCCCTCACATTGACTCGGTACCGCTTGTATATATGCTCGGTATTGTTATTATATTGTGTTACTATTTTATTTAGTAAATATTTTTCTTAACTCTATTTCATAAACTGCATTGTTGGTTAAGGGCTTGTAAGTAAGCATTTCATTGTAAGGTCTACACCTGTTGTATTGGGCGCACGTGACAAATAAAATTGTATTTTATTTTGCCTAGAATTAAGGAGTTGTGACGCTTTAATGCTTCCTCAAAATAAGTAAGCAACCTGCAAATTTGAGTAGAAATGTAGAATATGTAAGGATATGGAGGAGACCAAATCCCTTTCGACATCACCCATCTTCACGTTCAGAACATTGGTCAATAACCATAATTCGATTTGGTTTATTCATCTCTGGTTGATCAAAAGGGGGGGAACAACTCAATTGGTGATCTTGTGCTTGTGTGTTTTGTACCAACACATGATTATACAGTGATCTTTTATAGTAATTGAATTACCAAGTTGTTGACTCGAGCTATAATAATTTCATAAATTGATTTACTTTGATCTCTACTCCTGATATTATTAACTGAGTAAGACTTTGTTCTGAGAGTTGGCGTGCAGGAGAAGGCTCGACCGCACCTCGTCCCCTTCAGAAGGTTGAAAAAGTTATCTTTTCAGTATCTTGATTGGCTGCATCACTGCTTGGTATGGCAACAGCACCTCTTATTTTTATATACAGTGGGGCAAAAAAGTATTTAGTCAGCCACCAATTGTGCAAGTCCTCCCACTTAAAAAGACGAGAGAGGCCTGTAATTTTCATCATAGGTACACTTCAACTATGACAGACAAAATTAGGAAAAAACATCCAGAAAATCACATTGTAGGATTTTTTTATTAATTTATTTGCAAATTATGGTGGAAAATAAGTATTTCATCAATAACAATAGTTTATCTCAATACTTTGTTATATACCCTTTGTTGGCAATGACAGAGGTCAAACGTTTTCTGTAAGTCTTCAGAAGGTTTTCACACACGGTTGCTGGTATTTTGACCCATTCCTCCATGCAGATCTCCTCTAGAGCAGTGATGTTTTGGGGCTGTTGCTGGGCAACACAGACTTTCAACTCCCTCCAAAGATTTTCTATGGGGTTGAGATCTGGAGACTGGCTAGGCCACTCCAGACCTTGAAATGCTTCTTACGAAGCAACTCCTTCGTTGCCCGGGCGGTGTGTTTGGGATCATTGTCATGCTGAAAGACCCAGCCACGTTTCATCTTCAATGCCCTTGCTGATGGAAGGAGGTTTTCACTCAAAATCTCACAATATATGGCCCCATTCATTCTTTCCTTTCCACGGATCATTCGTCCTGGTCCCTTTGCAGAAAAACAGCCCCAAAGCATGATGTTTCCACCCCCATGCTTCACAGTAGGTATGGTGTTCTTTGGATGCAACTCAGCATTCTTTGTCCTCCAAACACGACGAGTTGAGTTTTTACCAAAAAGTTATATTTTGGTTTCATCTGACCATATGACATTCTCCCAATCTTCTTCTGGATCATCCAAATGCTCTCTAGCAAACTTCAGACGGGCCTGGACATGTACTGGCTTAAGCAGGGGGACACGTCTGGCACTGCAGGATTTGAGTCCCTGGCAGCATATGGTAGGCTTTGTTACTTTGGTCCCAGCTCTCTGCAGGTCATTCACTAGGTCCCCCCGTGTGGTTCTGGGATTTTTGCTCACCGTTCTTGTGATCATTTTGACCCCACGGGGTGAGATCTTGCGTGGAGCCCCAGATCGAGGGAGATTATCAGTGATCTTGTATGTCTTCCATTTCCTAGTAATTGCTCCCACAGTTGATTCATTCAAACCAAGCTGCTTACCTATTGCAGATTCAGTCTTCCCAGCCTGGTGCAGGTCTACAATTTTGTTTCTGGTGTCCTTTGACAGCTCTTTGGTCTTGGCCATAGTGGAGTTTGGAGTGTGACTGTTTGATGTTGTGGACAGGTGTCTTTTATATAGGTGTCTTTTTATATAACAAGTTCAAACAGGTGCCATTAATACAGGTAACAAGTGGAGGACAGAGGAGCCTCTTAAAGAAGAAGTTACAGGTCTGTGAGAGCCAGAAATTGTGTGTGTTTGTAGGTGACCAAATAGTTATTTTCCACCATAATTTTCAAATAAATTCATTAAAAATCCTACAATGTGATTTTTTTTTCCATTTTGTCTGTCATAGTTGAAGTGTACCTATGATGAAAATTACAGGCCTCTCATCTTTTTAAGTGGGACAACTTGCACAATTGGTGGCTGACTAAATACTTGTTTGCCCCACTGTGTGTGTGTGTGTGTGTGTGTGTGTGTGTGTGTGTGTGTGTGTGTGTGTGTGTGTGTGTGTGTGTGTGTGTGTGTGTGTGTGTGTGTGTGTGTGTGTGTGTGTGTGTGTGTGTGTGTGAGCCTACACCGGCCAAACACAGACAACGCTGGGCCAATTTTGCGCTACAGCCTGGAATCAAAACAGGGTGTCTGTAGTGAAGCCTCTAGCACTGAGCTGCAGTGCCTTAGACCACTGTGCCACTCTGGAGCCCAATCAGGTGGTGTGAAAGGAAGGTGCAGAAAATTGGTAAAGATTCCAGCCACCCAAGCCATAGACTGTTCTCTTTGCTTCCCCACGGCAAGCAGTACCGGTGCAACAGTTTCTATCCCCAAGCCATATGACTGCTAAATAGCTAACAAAATGGCTACACGGACTATCTGAGTTGACCCTTGTGTTTATACAGTTGAAGTCGGAAGTTTACAAACACTTAGGTTGGAGTCATTAAAACTTGTTTTTCAACCACTCCACAAATTTCTAGTTAACAAACTATAGTTTTGGCAAGTCAGTGCATGACAAGTTTATGCATGACACAAGTAATTTTTCCAACAATTGTTTACAGACAGATTATTTCACTTATAATTCACTGTATCACAATTCCAGTGGGTCAGAAGTTTACATACATCAAGTTGACTGTGCCTTTAACTTATTTTTGGACTGGGGGGCAGTATTGAGTAGCTTGGATAAAAAAAGGTGCCCAGAGGAACTACCTGCTACTCAGTCCCAAAAGCTAGAATATGCATATAATTAGTCGATTTGGATAAAAAACACTGAGGTTTCTAAAACTGTTTGAATGATGTCTGTGAGTATAACAGAACTCATATGGCAGGCAAAAACCTGAGAAAAAATCCATCCAGGAAAGTGGGAAATCTGAGGTTTGTAGTTTTTCAAGTCATTGCCTATCGAATATACAGTGTCTATAGGGTCATATTGCACTTCCACTAGATGTCAACAGTCTTTAGAACCTTGTTAGAGGCTTCTACTGTGAAGGGGGAGAAAGAGAGCTATTTCAACCAGGTGTCTGGCAGAGTACCATGTGCTGATCACGCCTGCGCCCGTGAGAGGTAGCTGCGTTCCATTGCATTTCTAAAGACAAAGGAATTCTCCTGGTTGGAACATTTTTGAAGATTTATGTTAAAAACATCCTAAAGATTGATTCTATACATCGTATGACATGTTTCTACAAACTGTAATATAACTTTTTTGACATTTCGTCTGAACAAGTGATCGCGCATTATGCATTTGGATTACTGGGCTAAACGTGCAAACAAAAAGGAGGTATTTGGACATAAATTATGGACTTTATCGAACAAAACAAACATTTATTGTGGAAATGGGATTCCTGGGAGTGCATTCCGCTCAAGATCATCAAAGGTAAGTGAATATTTATAATGCGATTTCTGACACCTCTCCTTTGGAATATTGCGGGAAGTTTTTCTGTGACTAGCGCTGACCTAACATAACCACAAGGTGTGCTTTAAGGATAAGTCTATCAATATTTCCACGTATAACACTTGTATCTTTTATCAATGTTTATTTAGAGTATTTCTGTCATTTGATGTGGCTCTCTGCACTTTCACTAGATGTTTGTTTGAGACAATGCATTTCTGATTATAACACACCAATTTCAAATGAGGTTTTTGGACATAAAGATTAACTTTATCGAACCAAACACACATCTATTGTGTAACATGATGTCCCGTAAGTGCCATCTGATGAAGATCATCAAACGTTAGTGATTCATTTAATCTCTATTTCTGATTTTTGTGAGCCCTCTCCTTGGCCGGAAAATGGCTGTATGGTTTTCTGTAACTAGGTGCTGACCTAACATAATCGTTTGGTGTGCTTTCGCCGTAACGCCTATTTGAAATCTGACCATGTGGCTGGATTTACAAGAAGTTTATCTTTAAATTGGTGTAAAATAATAGTATGTTTGAGGAATTTTAATGATGAGATTTCTGTTGTGTTGAATTTGGCGCCCTGCAATTCCACTGGCTGTTGGCGAGATGGGACGCTACTGTCCCACGTATCCCAGACAAGTTAAACAACTTGGAAAATTCCAGAAAAGGTTCTCATGGCTTTAGAAGCTTCTGATAGGCTAATTGACATAATTTGAGTCAATTGGGGGTGTACCTGTGGCTGTATTTCAAGGGCTACCTTCAAACTCAGTGCCTATTTGCTTGACATCATGGGAAAATCTAAAATCAGCCAAGACTTCAGAAAAACAATTGTAGACCTCCACAAGTCTGGTTCATCCTTGGGAGCAATTTCCAAATGCCTGAAGGTATCACGGTCATCTGTACAAACAATAGTACGCAAGTATAAACACCATGGGACCATGCAGCCATCATACCGCTCAGGACGGAGATGCGTTCTGTCTCCTAGAGATCAATGAACTTTAGTGCGAAAAGTGCAAATCAATCCCAGAACAACAGCAAAGGACCTTGTGAAGTGCTGGATGAAACAGGTACAAAAGTATCTATATCCACAATAAAACAAGTCCTATATCAACATAACCTGAAAGAACGCTCAGCAAGGAAGAAGCCACTGCTCCAAATCCACCATTAAAAAAAGCCAGACTACGGTTTGCAACTGCACATGGGGACAAAGATCGTACTTTTTGTAGAAGTTTCCTCTGGTCTGATGAAACAAAAATAGAACTGTTTGGCTATAATGACCATCGTTATGGTTGGAGGAAAAAGGGGGGGCTTGCAAGCCGAAGAACACCATCCCAACCGTGAACCACGGGCGTGGCAGCATCATGTTGTGGGGGTGCTTTGCTGCAGGAGGGACTAGTGCACTTCACAAAATAGTGGCGTCATGAGGGGGAAAATTATGTGGATATATTGAAGTAACAAAACATCAGTCAAGAAGTTAAAGCTTGGTTGCAAATATGTCTTCCAAATGGACAATGACCCCAAGCGTACTTCCAAAGTTGTGGCAAAATGGCTTAAGGACAACAAAGTCAAGGTATTGGAGTGTCCATCACAAAGCCCTGACCTCAATCCTGTAGACCATTTGTGGGCAGAACTGAAAAAGCATGTGCGAGCAAGGAGGCCTGCAAACCTGACTCAGTTACACCAGCTCTGTCAGGAGGAATGGGCCAAAATTCACCCAACTTATTGTGGGAAGCTTGTGGAAGGTTACCCAAAACATTTGACCCAAGTTAAACAATTTAAAGGCAATGCTACCAAATACTAATTGAGTATATGCAAACTTCTGACCCACTGGGATTGCGATGAAAGAAATAAAAGCTGAAATAAATCATTCTCTCTACTATTATTCTGACATTTCACATTCTTAAAATAAAATGGTGATCCTAATTGACCTAAACTTAACTTGTTGTGTAGTATGAGTCATGTGATTTAGTTACAGTATGGGATTCACATCTAAATGTTTTCCAGCTAGATATCGTTTAACTATTAAGTTTACTGTCTCAAATGTGCTTAATGTTCCTCAGTTATGCATTTTTGGTTTGCAAATTTAGTAGCAACTTAGCTAAGTGGTTAGCTTCTTCCACAATCAAGCTTTGCTTGGTAACAGCAGAGAATCCCTACCTGGATGAAGAGCCTGGCTGTTTCGTATTTGTTTTGTGTGTTCAGCAAACTGTGTAGCATTTTTTAATTACTTGTATAACATTATGAGCTGGGATGTCTGTCCTGAAAATACTTTAGGTCCGAGACCTGCATAAAAGCTTGCACGCTCGTTGGCGTTCTCTATGGGATCTTACATGTACTTGTTAGCATTGGGTTTGAAAACAGCTGCCCTTCTGTTCAGTGCCAGTATTACCAAATATCCCATTATGGCAAAAGGTCAGTGTGAATGTATTATAATCTGGATACCGCCCAAGCCTAATTTATGTCTTGATTTCATTAGGTCAGCGAGACAGCAGAGCGGAATTACAGAAGCCATCTTCTCTAAAGTCATAGGTAAGCCTTCTAGTCATGAAAATGCAGTATCTCTGACCCTTTTTAAGAGATTCAATCAGGTACTGGCCAAGCCATGGGAAAGTCTGTTGGGCTCAACTACCATCTGTGCCTGATGGAGTGAGACATTTCAGATGCATGTAACACGGCTCAACTTTAAAACTAGACCTGCTTCATACCAGACTTGGTTCCTCTATTCTGAATATGAGCCCTACTAACCAAAAGTAGTGCACTAAATAGGAGATAGGGTTTCTTTTTGGGACACAGACCTTGTGTCCAATAGTAGTCGACACCATTGTTTTCAGATGGAGTGTTACCAGTAGATCCTCAAACACCATTATACTGCCAATGTGACCTTGTTAGAAAGCAACGCGTTTGATATGTAGGGAAAGTGAGTATCTGATCACAGTCCATTGAGCAGGCCAATGCTCAGATACACTCCAACGCATCATTAGCCCCCATTACCCTAACAGACACCTACTCAGGTTTCTGCGTTGCTAAGCATCAACCAATCGCCGGTCCCCTCTTAAACGTTAAAGTGAAATGGAGAGGAAACAATTTAATATGAGCTCCTTTTTAATTTTGTTTCACTTTGATGTAAGCGTGGTTGTCGGGGCTGGTGCTTGCACTGCTTTAAATGGGGAACATCTGGGTCGAGCCCATGAGAGTGCCTCCACCCCCCATCATAACCTATTGCTGTATAAGTTGTCTGTGCAGATCTGAACTAATTGGTTTCATTTTATTTTACAAGCCTATTTTCTCACTGCACTAAAACATCTTAAAGTGCATTAAAAGGGAATACTCGTTATGTTCTGCTAATAGTTTCAGCCCAACCGAATCGCCCCCTCGTCAGTTTTCCTTCACTGTTTGAAGATTGTTTTAGGGGTCTTGGGGAGATTTATTTAAGATGACATCAGATTGTTTGTGTCAACTGTTTTAGTGTGTGATTTATTTGATGTTGAGGATATTAATCTCTCTGATCTGTACTGTCTCCTGTGATGTAGTCTATCACAGTGTCAGTTTGTGCTGCATCTGTCATGCAGGTATTAACAGAAACAGAGTTTATTTTGGAATAACAAAAATCCTCTAGTCTGTAGAGGGGAATAACAGAAGGCCACAGACTCCCACAGGGTGTAGTTGATACCTGTCCCATCTGATGAAGGCAAAAAATCAGGACAGGGCGAAAGCAATCACAGCATGGTGAATACAAAACAAGGAACCGACGGGACAGGAACGGATTTAGGGACTCTAATCAGGGGAAAGGATCGGGAACAGGTGTGGGAAGACTAAATGATGATTAGGGGAATAGGAACAGCTGGGAGCCATAGAGAGAAGAGAGAGCTTAGAAGGAGGGAAAGAACCATTTGCTGGGGAGCACAGGGACAAGACATGATTAAATTGACAGCATCAGTATTTGGCTTTGATTTAATGTTTCAGGCCTCCAGAGAATCAAAATCATGCAGAATTTGCTTGTTCCTCCATTCTTCCATTTGCTTCCATCGTTTTTCCACATTGCTTTGTTCTAATGTTTCAGTCCTCCAGAGAATAAAAATTCAATGTTTTAAGTGGAATAATACTTGATTTTTATGGAATAGTTTATTTGTTATATAGTTTATTTTAAAGTGAAAACATCTTACTCATGTTTAGGGACATTTAAACCCTTTAGAAACTTTTCAATGTGACCTAACCACTGTATATCAAAAGAGATTTGCTGACCAGTATAGATCAGTGTGCTGTCTGCCCATTGTGTGAAGGGTTATCCCATTATTGAATGCAAGGATTGCTCTGATTAACACCAGCATGAATACCCTATCTAGGCCTATGCTCTGAACTTTCACATGCCCATCCCAGATGGTGCTCCTCTGGTTTCTTTATTCTCGCCTCCTGTCTGCCACCCTTTTCTAATCATGCTGAAATCACAAATCCTGCTTAAGGGATCTGCCCCAGCCCTCAACTACAGCAGAAACATTAGCTCTCCCTGCCGCCTGCTCAAAGGCCTGGGGGGGCTGGATGGAGTGAGTGGATTTTCTTGTTCAAGAAGTTTAGTCAAACCAACGGTTGGTTTTCTTCTCCTACTGAAGGCACGCAATCATGTTGACCTGTAGTCTGTGTTTTGAAAGCGCTGTCTTCCAGGGTATAAATATGTATTCCAGAAATTAAAAACGATAATATCCATGTCTCAAACGGAACCCTATTCCCTACATAGTGCACTACTTTTCAACAGCCCTGACCTCATGTAGGGGACAGTGTGCCGTTTGGGACACACAAATGCGTTCTCCCTCGACAAGGTGGTTGCAATAATGAGGTCAGCTGAAATGATCAGAGGTTGTTGAGAGAAATGTTCCTCACGGGCTAGCATCCTATGCATCAGAGTTTGTGTTAACCACAGTGGGCGTTATCATTCAAAAACAACGGTTACAGAATTTTAAGGTAAATTGAGTATTAATACTGAATGAGTTTTGTCAAAAGTTCAAGTGCACTGCATGTGGGGAATTCCACGGTGACGGAATTGCTCTGAGACTCAGATTTTTCACTTCAAATGTATGCCGAACAAAAACCCTTGCTTTCAAAGTTTAACAAACCCTACATGTCTATGCACAAGGACTAATTTTATTCGATTTTTTTTTTTTTACAATTTACACAGATTTTTACTAAAACACATTTACTGGAAGAACTGTGCAAATGCAAAGTTTGGTAACAGAATTCCAGTCAAATCTCCCTCAGTTTGTTTTTAGTTTTCCAAAAACTAATGACATACTATGACATGACACATTAACTTAGAAAAAAATCTATTTTGTTTATTGAACTATAGTAAGTAAAGTGGATTTACACCCGGTAACGGAATGTACTTCACAGAAATGCATAATTATGTATATGAACGTTATTCTCTTCATTGTGATATCACCACCTGCCTGCCGTCCTGTGCCTTGGCCCCACCACTCTGGATTATCAACCCCTGCTTGCCTTGACCTGTCGTTCGCCTGCCCCTGTTGCTGTAATAAACATTGTTACTTCAACACAGTCTGCACTTGGGTCTTACTAGAAACATTATAGATGCATCCTAAATAGTTACACATGTATCAATATGCAATATCCTCCTTTGCATATTTGGGTATTATTCTACACACTGGCTGTTGTAATAAGCTCTGACCCCAAACCAGACCAAATTTAGTTGGACCGCCTATGTTTCACAAGTTTGGACATCAAGGTAGAGTATAGTTCAATACATTATAGTGTACTCAATTCTAGTGTGCTCTACTGTGTACTGTACGGAACTCTGCTCTACAGTACAGCACTGTACTCTACTGTTCTTTACTGTGCTGTCCAAACTTGTGAACCCAACTGTGCTTTGTGACTGCTATGATTTCCCGTTGTAGCCAATTCAATTACAGAAATTTTGCTAGCGGTTTTGTAAAAATATAAATAATTAATTACTTTTTATTACTTATTACTGGGTCTTCCTTTCCTGTGGCGGTCTTCATGAGAGACAGTTTCATCAAAGCGATGGATGGTTTTTGTGACTGCACTTTAAAAAAAATCAAAGTTCTTGAAAATGTTCTGCATTGACTGACCTTCATGTCTTAAAGCAATGATGGCTGTTGTTTCTCTTTGCTTATTTGAGCTGTTCTTGCCATAATATGGACTTGGTCTTTTACCAAATAGGGCTATCTTCTGTATACCACCCCTACCTTGTCACAACACAACTGATGGGCTCAAACGCATTAGGAAGGAAAGAAATTTAACAAGGCACACCTGTTAATTGGAAATGCATTCCATGTGACTACATCATGAAGCTGGTTGAGAGAATGCCAAGAGTGTGATGTCTTCACTATTATTCTGCTATGTAGAAAATAGTAAAAATAAAGAACCCCAATATATTATTTTGGAAATATATTTTCCACTAACCCTACCACCCTCCCCTAATTGGAGAACACTAATGAACTACAACACTTAGGCTTCTACTTCCAGCTTATATATATATGACACAATCTACTTTACAATAGTTATATTTTGTTTGTTTTTAGTTCTGTCCTTCCTCAACCTCACCCATCTATTTCTGATGTCCATCCCATTTTATTTCTATGCCATACATTTTTAACTGTGCTGTTTCACAAAGGTTCTGAACCGATATACATTTTACATTAGTTATCTTGTTGTTTATTAGTCCCACCCTTAACCTCCATTCAACTGCTCCCATCTATCTCTGAACACCATCCATATAGTATTTCTATTTGCCATATATTTTTAAATTGTGCTGTGATGTTTCACAAAAGTTCTGAACATTACTATTCTCATTGTACATTTGTACAATTTTTTTGTTGTTGCTAAAATTATTATAATGATCCATTTTTGACGGACTTTTCAAATCACCTAGGAGTGCTACCTGCAGAGTTAGCTTGAGGTAAATGTTGCAATGTATATGCCTTAATTAAAAAAAAATATACAGACTCTTGGCTTTCATTTGACACCCAATTTGACATGGTCCTATGAACTTCACATGTTGGTGCTCGTGTGTCCTTTTATCTAGAAATGACCATGTCTGTCAGCCAGGGCAATTTGCACACTGAATCATCTCTCTTGTCAGCATTTGTAGTGAATGTGAGAAGCAATTTCGAATTGGGCTTACAGCAGCTTGGTAATGTAACAGACTACACTTAACATTATAGGAATGTACTTTGTTTATCCGTGACTCAATAAATCATCCTCACAATCCAGCTGCCAAGTTGGACGATCCATTTCATGAAACATCAAATGCAACACCAACACATTTGACTGCACATTTTTACTGAGAACGTGTTTGAATGATGTGTTCTCAATGACTCTCGCCTGTTTTTGCATAGATACTGACTATGCATAGATAATAAACCGTGAATAGCAGCAGTGTAAAAATAAGGGGGGGGGGGGTCAATGTAAATAGGGTGGCCATTTGATGAATTGTTCAGCAGTCTAATGGCTTGGGAGTAGAAGCTGTTAAACCGGTTACGGCTAGCAGCACACCTTGACAACATCCGGTGAAATTGCAGAGCACCAATTTCAAACTACAGTATTATAAATATTTAACTTTCATGAAAATATACGTTGTAATACATCAAAATAAAGCTTAACTTTTTAATCCAGCCGCCGTGTCAGATTTCAAATAGGCTTTACGGCAAAAGCTCACCATGCGATTATCTGAGGACAGCGTCCAGCATACAAATGCATGACAAATCATTTTTCAACCAGGCAGTTGCGACACGAAAGTCAGAAATAGCGATATAATATATGCCTTACCTTTGAAGAGCTTCTTCTGTTGGCACTCCAAATGGTCCCAGTTGCATGACAAATGGTCCTTTTTGTTCAATAAAGTCCTTCTTTATATCCATAACTCAGTTTAGCTAGCCCAAAGAGGTTTTTAAGGAGCCTTTTGAACCGCTCAGGTACTGCTTGCAGTGCGGTAGCAGAGAGAACAGTCTATCACTTGGGTGACTGGAGTCTTTGACAATTTTTTGGGCCTTCTTATGACAACGCCTAGTATATAGGTGCTGGATGGCAGGAAGCTCCGCCCCAGTGATGTACTTGGCTGTACGCACTACCCTCTGTAGCGTCTTGCGGTCAGATGCCGAGCAGTTGCCATACCAGGTGGTGATGCTGGTCAGGATGCTCTCGATGGTACAGCTGTATAACGTTTTGAGGATCTGGGCACCAATGCCAAGTCTCCTGAGAGGGAAAAGGCGTTGTCGTGCCCTCTTCACGACTGTCTTGGTGTGTTTGGACCATGATAGTTTGTTGGTGATGTGGACACCAAGGAACTTAACACTTGACCCGCTCCACTACAGCCCCGTCGACGTGAATGGGGCCTGCCTTTTCCTATAGTACACGATCGGCTCCTTTTGTCTTGTTTATATTGAGAACCAGGACTATGGTGGTCTGCTTGAAACATGTATGTAGGACAGACTCAGTCAGGGACATGTTGAAAATGGCAATGGACTTGTGCTCCGCTCTGTTCCTGGATAGATGTTTCCTGGCGGGGGGTGGTGTAATGTGAAAGACCAATGCCTCGGGTTACATCACTGGTTGCCTCAAATGTTACAGTATTTCCTACATGAAGCCCTATCAGCCCCGGTCAAAAGTAGTGCACTATCTAGAGAATAGGTTGCTATTTGGGACGGAATCTCTCTGCCCTGCACCATCACATGCCAGTTTGCACATCATAACTCATGTATATTTCAAAGGCTCTCTGCTCTTCTTTTATTATTAGTGTCTTTCTCACAATGGAGCTGCTGTGCTGTTACGTAAGGCTGTGTGAAACGCAAAAGGACCCGAGTTATTTATAGACAGCGTTTGTTGTTGATGTGCGGAAGCTGCAGTGTGTGTGTGTGTGTGTGTGTGTGTGTGTGTGTGTGTGTGTGTGTGTGTGTGTGTGTGTGTGTGTGTGTGTGTGTGTGTGTGTGTTCAGGGCTAATGGATGCAGCCTTTGATATTCATCACCTTTGATATTCATCATCACTAGATGTGCATGAATTGTGGTCTTAAAGAGCCTTTGATCGGTTTTGTTTCTCTATGCGAGTAGATTGGATGTCTTCCAAATGACACCCTATTCTAGTTTAGGTGACACAACATATAAGGTCTCTTTGCTTCAGATGGTTTGACTTTGAGTGACCTTAAAAAAAAACCCAGTGGTCAATCCCATTACCCTCACTGTATTGCTTTAGGATTTGTCATCTAAACATTATACCATATGTTCCAAATAGCACCCTATTTCCTATGTAGTGCACTACTTTTGACCAGGGCACATATGGTGCCATTTTGGACAACCTTATATATTATGCTTGTCCAAAATGGCAGTGTTTTGATTAATCCTTGCAACAGATTGGTGTGTAAAGCAGTTTGTAATGCTCTTCAGAATGCACGGACAATGGCAGACTGGAGTATTTTAACTAAGCCATCCTGGCACAAGAGACCAACTGGATGTTTTATTTTTTTCTATGTTGGAATGGAGACATCATTTTAAGATTTGATTCCATTGTGTCCATGTCTTCCTTAGTTACGGGCCTGCCCATACTACTTGTCTGCAGTGAAAAATACCCCCTTCTCCGCAGAGCCATCCCTAAAACAGAAGTTAACTCCCAAATTCAATTTTTATCTATTTTGTTTCCACTCTCAAAATCACTTTATTTTTTATTGAAAAACGTAATTGGATGTTCTAAGTCTACAATGATGTTTAAACCACAACAGGAGACTACTTTTTAGGTTAATGCAAAATTTGGCATGGATCCTCAGATCTGGTTGCATCACTGCCTGGTACTGGAGCTAAGCTGCCTGCCATCCAGGACCTCTACACCAGGCAGTGTCAGAGGAAGGCCCTAAAAATTGTCAAGACCTCACCCACCCCAGTCATAGACTATTCTCCTTACTACCGCATGCCAAGCAGTACCGGAGTGCCAAGTCTAGAAAAGGCTTCTCAACAGCTTTTACCCAGAAGCCATAAGACTCCTGAACAGGTAATCAAATGGCTACCTGGACGATTTGCATTGTGTGTCCCAACCCCTCTTTACACTGCTGCTACTCTCTGTTTACCATATATGCATAGTCACTTTAATTCTACATTCATGTACATACTACCTAAATTAGCCCGACTAACCGGTGCCGCCGCACATTGGCTACCCAGACCATCTGCATTGTGTCCCGCCACCCACCACCCGCCAACCCCTCTTTTATGCTACCGCTACTCTCTGTTTATCATATATGCATAGTCACTAACCATACCTACATGTACATACTACCTCAATTAGCCTGACTAACCGGTGCCTGTATATAGCCTCGCTACTGTATATAGCCTCGCTACTGTATATAGCCTCGCTACTGTATATCGCCTCGCTACTGTTATTACTCAATGTCTTTTTACTGTTGTTTTTTATTTCTTATCTGTTGTTCACCTAAAACATTTTTTTTTAGTTCATGTGATTGCAGAGTTTGCAAAACAAATGGCCACGGAATTTATGCAAATAATCATGATATCATTCTGCCAGGTACGCATAGGCTACTTTGTAGTAACAATTTTAATTGAGAAGGTTTTTAGGGAAAGCCATTCTATCTCTACCAGGAAAAAGGTTATCGTTAGTGTCATCGCTAATGGCTACACCAAGTAGCAACGCACACAGACAAGGGCATTCCTGTGCCGTTTCAGGAAATACAAAATCACTAATGTATTTTGTTAATGTCTTATTCACTTGGGCAAACTCATTTATTTTCTAAGAAATTCTATAGATTTAGTTGAGTTCCTATTAACTTCAATACATTTGTGAATATTGTTGAATTCAGTTTTAATGTTTGGATTCTGTGATCCCGTCTGCAATGCAGATTTTATAGGGTCCTAAGAATACAACACTGGCAGAAATTGCTCAGATTAATAAAGTTGGGGACAGTATGAAAATCACGGCCTCTTTGTGCCTATGTTGACTAGGTCCTCAGTATATTACAGCCAGGGGAAAAAAATGAACATTGAGAGGGTCTTACCCGAAATTATGCAAAGCTGTGCCCAGGAGGCTAGGAATTGGCTGAGGAGTCTGGCTGATATTTAAACACATGTGTGAAATATATGTGCATAGTAATGGAGCTATAATGGGGAAGGGGGCGGGAGATGTGTACTGATCAGTTTAGTTGGTTTGATGGGTGTCCCACATATACAGTAGAGGACAGCTTCTAGCCACCATCCATACTTTTCACTAAGAGGTAGGGAAGCGGGGGGGGGGGGGGATGTTTGCTACAACCTAACCCTCCTGATTTGTTCACCGCAGGCAGTATGTAAGGCAAGGCAGACAATGTCACAGCAAAATGTTATTTTTGTGTGTTTTTAAAGAAACTGCACGTGTCGAATTTCACATTCACTTTGACTTTGCTACGGCGGGCTGCAGGGAGGCACGTTTAAATATTTAGCTGCTTGGCTCTAAAAAGCCTCATGTTGTTGCCTATGCTAAATATTGAGGGAGCAAGATTACAGCTTTGTTGCCACTGCATGTCTAGGCTGGAGTATAGAGATGTAGGATCTTAATCCACATCGACGGGCCACAGTGGAGTAGGTCAAGCTTCAAGTTCCTCTACGTGCACATCGCTGAGGACCTGAAATTGTCCCTTTACACCGACAGAGTTGTGAAGAAAGGCTCAACAGGAGGCTGAAGAAATTCAGCTTTGCCCCTAAGACCCCCCACAAACTTCTACAGATGCACCATTGAGAGCATTCTGTCGGGCTGTATCACCCCCTGGCATGGGCTTTCCAGAGGGTGGTGCAGTCAGTCGAATTCATCACCGGGGGCACACTGCCTGCCCTCCAGAACATCTACAGCACCCGGTGTCACAGGAAGGCCAAGAAGATCATCAAGGACCTAAGCCACCCTAGCCAGGGTCTGTTCACCCCGGTACCATCTAGAAGGCTGAGATGGTACAGGGGCATCAAAGCTGGGACAACAGTTCTATCTCCAGGCCATCAGACTGTTAAACAGTCATCACAAGCCATGCTCCGCCTGGTACCCTGCTCTGAACCTTGAGAACTGTCTGCTGCCCTATGAACATAGTCATTAAACACTGGTCACTTTTTAATGTTTGCATACTGTTTTATTCACTTTATATCCTGTATTCTAGTCATTGCTCATCCTATATAACTTCTACTTTACACACCTTTTATATTAATATACTGTCTATACACATTTATTTCTAGCTATATTTGTATTCCAGACTCTGCCATTGCTTGTTCTTTTTTTGAGGGGGGGGGGGTTCTGTGTCTATTGTATTGCTAGCTATTACTGCACTGTTGGAGAAACATAAGCATTTCACTGCACCTGCGATAACATCTGCATATCAATCAAATTTGATTTTAGAATTTGATCCCCCTGTTGCAGGAAAAGCAAACTTGTAGGTTTAAAAAGACTTCTAAAATTTGTAATTTTCACTTTAAAAATTGCCAACTTGATTTGCCGAAAAAACATTTATCAACCCCTAGAAAAATGTTAATTATTAATGTATAATACACATTTCCTGTTGTTGCAGGATTTATTTCCCTGCTGTGAGAAACAAGTCTGATTTTAAGATCCTATATTTGTTTAAAAGGGATTGTAAGACTCCAATCTCTACCATATGTGTCAACTTCTTAGTGGATTGATATCGCTAACATGGCTAGATGGCAGTCAACCGGCATCGCTTTAACTTTTCTGTGGGGAATTAAAATAAAATATGAGTTCTCAACCGGTAACACCTGCAATTGTATAAACAGGGATTTTGTAGGCCCACTGATCAAAGTCCTAAGACAAAAAAATAGGGGACTCAATTTACTGTTGAGAGTTAGAACAGTACAGTCCACAAGGTGCAATTTTGAAATTTGGTTAGTCTAGCGGCCAGCTATCTAAACTTGTAGGAATCATGGTCGAATTACCGACCGGGGGGTCCCAGTGATTTTGTTTGTCACGCTCACTTGGATATCATGTTAACTGCAAACATTTCTTTCTGCCCCATGATAACATTTGTAGAATTGAAGGAAATGTACTCAAACCTGCAGGATGGGGGGCGGGTCCATAATAGTAATAATAATAATAATAAACTTAGGCCCCCCAAAAGACTAGGGCCGACTGCATGTGTTGGTATAAGTGTGGGTATGCAGACCAGTGATAAATTCCCACCCCATGATAAATTCATTTTTTTTTTGTGGCACCCTCCCCCATCTAAGTTTCCTATCCCTGGTATAGAGTGACATGGGGATGCTTGCACTGTTGGTTCATTGTTCTGTATGTTTTTTGTTGTTGTTGTCAGTCCTGGCAGATGTTTACCTACACTACATGACCAAAAAGATGTGGACGAACATCTCATTCCAAAATCATGGGCATTAATATGGAGTTTGTCCCCTCCTTTGCTGCAATAGCAGCCTCCACTCTTCTGGGAGGGCTTTCCACTAGATGTTGGAACATTGCTGCAGGGGCTTGCTTCCATTCCGCCACAAGCATAAGTGAGGTCAGGCACACTTATGTTGGGTGATTGGCCTGGCTCGCAGTCGGCGTTCAAATTAATCACAAAGGTGTTCGATGGGTTTGAGGTCAAGGCTCTGTGCAGACCAGTCAAGTTCTTCCACACCGATCTTGACAAACCATTTCTGAATGGTCCTCGCTTTGTGCACGGGGGCATTGTCATACTGAAACAGGAAAGGGCCTTCCCCAGCACAGAATAGTCTAGAATGTCATTGTATGCTGTATTGTTAAGATTTCCCTTGACTGGAACGAAGGGAATGTGTTTCCACTGCTCCAGAGTCCAATGGCGCCGAGCTTTTCACCACTCCAGCCGACGCTTGGCAATGCTCATGGGGATCTTAGGTTTGTGTGTGTTGCTTCCAGAGGCCGTTTGTAACTCGGTAGTGAGTGTTGCAACCGAGGACAGACTATATTTACGTGCTTCAGCACTCAACAGTCCCATTCTGTGAGCTTGTGTGGCCTACCACTTCGCGGCTGAGGTGTTGTTGCTCCTAGATGTTTCCACTTCACAATAACAGCACTCCCACTTGACCAGGGAAGCTCTAGCAGGGCATAAATTTGATGAATTTACTTGTTGGAAAGGTGGCATCCTATGAGGGTGCAACATTGAAAGTCACTGAGCTCTTCACTAAGGCCATTCTACTGCCAATGCTTGTCAATGGAGATTGCATGACTGTGTGCTAAATGTTACCACCTGTCAATGGGTGTGGCTGAAATAGCCGACTCCTCAATTTTTTTATTCAATTAACCTTTAACTAATCTTAAGAGGTGTCCACATACTTTGTATGTCCCGTGTAAAGATGTCCTATGGAATGAGTGGAAACAGCAGGTTGTCACATTGAGGTGACTCATGAGACGGACACATACACACTGCTAGGCTTAGGCGGTATACCATATATGCATATACATACAGTACCAGTCAAAAGTTTGGACACACCTACTCATTCAAAGGTTTTTCTTTAGTTGTATTATTTTCTACATTGCAGAATAATAGTGAAGACATCAAAACCATGAAATAACACATATGGAATCATGTAGCAACCAAATAAATATATTTTAGATTCATCAAAGTAGTCACCCTTTGCCTTGATGAAAGCTTTGCACACTCATGACATTCTCTCAACCAGCTTCGTCTGTCATGCTTTCCAACAGTCTTGAAGGAGTTCCCATATGCTGAGCACTTGTTGGCTGCTTTTCCTTCACTCTGCGGCCCAACTTATCCCAAACCATCTCAATTGCGTTGAGGTTGGGTGATTGTGGAGGCCAGGTCATCTGATGCAGCCCTCTCCTTCTTGGTCAAATAGCCCTTAAACAGCCTGGAGGTGTTCATTGGAGGTGTTGGAGGTGTTCATTGTCCTGTTGAAAAACAAAACAAGTATAGTCCCACTAAGCGCAAACCAGATGGTATGGCGTATCGCTGCAAAATGCTGTGGTAACCATGCCAGTTAAGTGTGCCTTGAATTCTAAGTAAATCACTGAGTGTCACCAGCAAAGCATCCACACCATCACATCTCCTCCTCCATGCTTCACGGTGGGAACCACACATGCGGAGATCATCCGTTCACCTACTCTGCATCTCACAAAGACTAGGAGGTTGGAAACTCAAATTTGGACTCATCAGACCGAAGGTCAGATTTCCGCCGGTCTAAGGTCTATTGCGTGTTTCTTGGCCCAAACAAGCCTCTTCTTCTTATTGGTGTCCTTTTAGTAGTGGTTTCTTTGCAGCATTCTTACCATGAAGGCCTGATTTCATGCAGTGTACAGTTGATTCTGAGATGTGTCTGTTACTTGAACTCTGAAGTATTTATTTGGACTGCAATCGGAGGTGCAGTTAACTCTAATGAACTTATCCTCTGTAGCAGAGGTAACTCTGAGTCTTCCTTTCCTGTGGTGGTCCTCAGTTTCAGAGCTTGATGGTTTTTGCGACTGCACTTGAAGAAACGTTCTTGAAATGTTCCTTTTTGACTGACCTTCATGTCTTAACGTAATGATGAATTGTCGTTTCTCTTTGCTTATTTGAGCTGGACTTGGTCTTTTAAAAATGATTTTACCCCTTTTTCTCCCCAATTGGTAGTTAGTTAATTTCCATTGCTGCAACTCCCGTACAGACCCGGGAGAGTTAAAGGTCGAGAGCCGTCGTCCTCCGAAACACAACACAACCCATCCAAGCCGCACTGCTTCTTGACACAACACCCGCTTACCCCGGAAGCCAGCCGCTCCAATGTGTTGGAGGAAGAACCGTACACCTGGCAACCATGTCAGCATGCATTGCACCCCGGCCCGTCACAGGAGTCACTAGTGCATGATGGGACAGGAACATCCCTGCCAGCCAAACCCTCCCCTAACCCGGACGATCCTGGGCCAATTGTGCACCACCCCATGCCTCTCCCGGTCGCAGTCGACTCTAGTGGCACAGCTAGCACTGCGATGCAGTGCCTTAGACTGCTGCGCCACTCGGGAGGCCCAGACTTGGTCTTTTACCAAATGTATACCAATCCTACCTTGTCACAACACAACGGATTGGCTCTAACGCATTACGAAGGAAATACATTTCACAAATGAATTTAATATTAGTTTAATTCAAATGTGTTCCAGGTGACTAGCGCATGAAGCTGGTTGAGAGAATGCCAAGGGTGTGCAAAGCTGTCATCAGGGCAAATGGTGGCTACTTTCAAATATAAAATATATTTAGATTTGTTTAACACTTTCTTTTGGTTACTATATGATTGCATATGTGTTATTTAATAGTTTTGATGTCTTCACTATTATTCTACAATGTAGAAAATAGTAAAAATAAAGTGTGTGTGTGTTTGTACCGTATTTGGAAATAGCCACAGGATGGTTTTTCAATATCGTTAACCATTTCTTTACATTTTAATATTTGTTGCTACTTTTGAAGTAAATACCTGCAGTCAACTTGTACAATATGTTAGAAGATAAAGCAGATTGCTTTCTTTATTTCACCTGTCACATTATTTGACATTATGAAGCTTACCGTAGTTCCCCAGAACAGTTGAGCCAAATCAAATCAAATGTATTTATATAGCCCTTCGTACATCAGCTGATATCTCAAAGTGCTGTACAGAAACCCAGCCTAAAACCCCAAACGGCAAGCAATGCAGGTGTTGAAGCACGTTGGCTTGGAGAAACTCCCTAGAAAGGCCAAAACCTAGGACGAAACCTCGAGAGCAACCAGGCTATGAGGGGTGGCCAGTCCTCTTCTGGCTGTGCCGGGTGGAGATTATAACAGAACATGGCCAAGATGTTCAAATGTTCATAAATGACCAGCATGGTCAAATAATAGGTCTGGGACAGGTAGCGCGTCCAGTGAACAGGTCAGGATTCCATAGCTGCAGGCAAAACAGTTGAAACTGGAGCAGCAGCACGGCCAGGTGGACTGGGGACAGCAAGGAATCATCATGCTAGTTAGTCCCGAGGCATGGTCCTAGGACTCAGGTCCTCCAAGAGAGAGAAAGAAAGAGAGAATTAGAGAGAGCATAATTAAATTCACACAGGACACCGGATAAGACAGGAGAAGTACTGCAGATATAACAAACTGACCCTAGCCCCCCAACACATAAACTACTGCAGCATAAATACTGGAGGCTGAGACAGGAGGGGTCAGGAGACACTGTGGCCCCATCCGATGATACCCCCAGACAGGGCCAAACAGGAAGGATATAACCCCACCCACTTTGCCAAAGCACAGACCCCACACCACTAGAGGGATATCTTCAACCACCAACTTACCATCCTGAGTCAAGGCCGAGTATAGCCCACAAAGATCTCCGCCACGGCACAACCCAAGGGGGGGGGCGCCAACCCAGACAGGAAGATCACATCAGTAACTCAACCCACACAAGTGACGCACCCCTCCCTGGGACAGCATGAAAGAGCACCAGTGAGCCAGTGACTCTGCCCCTGTAATAGGGTTAGAGACAGAGAATCCCAGTGGAAATAGGGAAACCGGCCAGGCAGAGACAGCAAGGGCGGTTTGTTGCTCCAGAGCCTTTCCGTTCACCTTCACACTCCTGGGCCAGACTACACTCAATCATATGACCCACTGAAGAGATGAGTCTTCAGTAAAGACTTAAAGGTCGAGACCGAGTTTGCATCTCTAATATGGGTAGGCAGACCATTCCATAAAAATGGAGCTCTATCGGAGAAAGCCCTGCCTCCAGCTGTTTGCTTAGACATTCCAGGGACAATTAGGAGGCCTGCGTCTTGTGACCGTAGCGTACGTGTAGGTATGTATGGCAGGACCAAATCAGAGAGATAGGTAGGAGCAAGCCCATGTAATGCTTTGTAGGTTAGCAGTAAAACCCTGAAATCAGCCCTTGCCTTGACAGTGTAGGGAGGCTAGCACTGGAGTAATATGATCACATTTTTTGGTTCTAGTCAGGATACTAGCAACCGTATTTAACACTTACTGAAGTTTATTTAGTGCTTTATCCGGGTAGCTGGAAAGTAGAGCATTGCAATAGTCTAACCTAGAAGTAACAAAAGCATGGATTAATTTTTCTGCATCATTTTGGACATAAAGTTTCTGATTTTTGCGTAGATGGAAAAAAACTGTCCTTGAAACAGTCTTGATATGTCCGTCAAAAGAGAGATCAGGGTCCAGAGTAACGCCGAGGTCCTTTTCTTGGGACCTAGAACAAGCATCTCTGTTTTGTCCAAGTTTAAGAGTAGAAAGTTTGCAGCCATCCACTTCCTTATGTCTGAAACACAGGCTTCTAGCGAGGGCTTCACCATGTTTCATTGAAATGTATAGCTGTGTGTCATCCGCATAGCAGTGAAAGTCAACATTATGTTTTTGAATGACATCCCCAAGAGGTAAAATATATAGTGAAAACAATAGTGGTCCTAAAACGGAACCTTGAGGAACACCGAAATTTACAGTTGATTTGTCAGAGGACAAACCATTCACAGAGACAAACTGATATCTTTCCGACAGATAAGATCTAAACCAGGCGAGAACTTCTCTGTGTAGATCAATTTGGGTTTCCAATCTCTCCAGACGAATGTGGTGATCGATGGTATCAAAAGCAGCACTAAGGTCTAGGAGCACAAGGACAGATGCAGAGCCTCGGTCTGATGCCATTAAAAGGTAATTGATCACGTTCACAAATGCAGTCAGTGCTATGATGGGGTCTAAAACCAGACTGAAGCATTTCTTATACATTGTTTGTCTTCAGGAAGTCAGTGAGTTGCTGTGCAACAGCCTTTTCTTTTTTTCAATTTAAAGTTTTATTAAGTTTTCTTGTTTTTCAATCAACCAACAAAACACATTCCACATTCACAGATGTGACAGGCTTAAAAAAAATAATTTAAAAAAAGTCCAAAAATATAATAGTACATTTGAAAAAATAAAAATTCCATTAAAATGAAAGATTAAGAAAAATAAGTGTTTATATTTTTATTTGACTTTATCTATTTATTTTCCTTGGTGCATATATATATACGCACACGTACTCAAAAACAAAATGAAAATAAAACACAAAAAAAACATATATAACACTTGCAGCAGCACTATCAAGGTTCTTATCAGCTATTTCTAGCATTCGCTGAGACGACGGGCCAATAATTAGTTTTTAGGTTTTACAGTACCTTACACAGCATGTATCTGCGCATTTCCCTAGTCACCCCGTTCACTCTGTCCAGTTTGAAATATAGTTGAGTAGTGGAGACCAGAGTCTATCAAACTTGGGCTGTCTCTTGTGGAGGTCATAAGTGAGCTTTTCAAGAGGGAGAAAGTCAACAATCTGGTCAATCCACATTTTAAATGTAGGAGGGGTATTAGAGGCCCACAATAGAAGAATACATTTCTTAGCAAAGTATGTAATAGTCATAAGCACATTTTCTCTGTCAGGATCAAGAACAAAGTCCTGCTGGGCATTAAGAAGATAGATACACGGGGTCATATCAAACTGTACCTCTAGTATTTTCTGTGCAGCAGTATGTATAGATTGCCAGAATCTGGCAATCTCTCTACAGCTCCAAAATACATGCATATAGGTTCCACTTTCAGAGGTACATCTTTTACAGTCATTCTATGGAGTCTCAAAGGAGTATAATAAAATTTGTACAAAAATGTGTAATTAGATTCTTTCATTTTTACATTGGTCGAGGAGCAGTATACCCTGTCGCAAACCTCCGCCCATAACTCATCACTGATAGTCAGACCAAGGTCCTTTTCCCAGATTATTTTCAAAGGAGTAAAGGAGGAGCATCCTTTCTCAGAAAGGAGTCTACAGATGTAAGATATTTTGCCTTTAATGGATTGTGCTGTGACAAGAAGGGTTTCAACTTCATTCAACTGAGTTCTAAACCTCTTGGAGGTAAATTAGGAAATTACATGTCTAATTTGAAGATATTTAAACAAATTGGATCTTGGCACATCGAATTCACTGCAGTGCTCTTGGAAGAATTTCAATGTAGTGGTTTTCTGATGAAATAGGTCTGAAAAGGTCCTGATTCCTAGAGTATGCCAAAGATTAAAAGTTGGCATCCCTCAGGGCTTTTGTCAAGTCTGGGTTGCCTACTATAGGCGAGTGAGAACATATTTGGGAGGAAATGCCCAGGTATTTCTTACAGTCCCTCCACGCTAGTAGGGTGCTGTAAATCACAAAGGTTCTGGCTATGTTGCCCACTTCACTAAAGTTATTCATGAATATAATTGAGCTTAAGGGCAATGAACCACAGGATTGGGCTTCTATCTGAATCCACGTTGACTCTTGTCTGTTTGTGATCCATGTTAGCATGTTGCGGATTTGGGCAGACCAGTAGTACAATCGAAGGGAGGGAAGGGCAAGACCACCCTTAGATTCAGGTTTCGATAGAGTGGAAAACTTGATCCTAGGTTTTTTATTGCCCCATATAAATTTGGTGATTCTTTGGTTAGTTGTTTTGAAGAAGGAAACTGGGAGATAGCATGGGAGCATCTGAAATAAGTAGTTCAGTCTAGGGAGGACGTTTATATGGTTGACATTAATTCTTCCTACTAAGCTAATTGGGAGGGAGATCCAGGTTTGGAGATCGTTCTTGATTCGATCCAGGAGTGGAAGATAATTTTCCTTAAAAAGGCTATTCAGACCTGGTGTTATGAAGATCCCGAGGTATTGAAACCCCTGTGTTTTCCATTGGAAAGGACATAGTGTCTTCATAGAGCTGGTGAGTATAATATTGAGAGGGCAGACAGTGGATTTGTTCAAATTGATCTTATAACCTGAAAACTTGCCATACTGAGCAATTGTGTCTAAAATGAGATGGAGGGATTTCTCAGGGTTGGATATGTAGAGCAAGACATCATCCGCGTAAAGCAAAATCTTGTGCTGCAGGCCGCCTGCAGAAACACCCATAATACTTGGATTGCTCCTTGGGGGCGGCAGCGTAGCCTAGTGGTTAGAGCGTTGGACTAGTAACCGGAAGGTTGCTCTGCCAGAGGCTCCGCCCCCAACAAGTAGAGCAGGGGGGACATCAAGCACCCCTGTCTTGTGCCCCGTTCCAGAGGGAATCTGTCAGAGTTCAGTCCATTAGTAGTCACCATAGCATTTGGATGAGAGTATAGTGATTTTATCCATTTAATAAAATGTGGGCCCATATTGAACTTTTCTAAGACTGAAAACAGAAAGCTCCACTCCATCCTGTCAAACTCCTTCTCTCTGTGCGTTTACTTGATCAATAATATCAAAAAGATGGCGAATGTAATCAGAAGAGTATCTGTCTCTAATAAATCCAGTTTGGTCCGCTTTTATTATTTTGGGAAGAAGAGTGTTTAGTCTTTTGGCAAGCAATTTGGTAATTATTTTATAGTCGAAATCCAACAAGCTTAATGGCCGGAAGGACGAGCAGGATAGGGGGTCCTTGTCCTTTTTTAGCAACACTGTAATGCGGGCTGTGTGCATTGAGTCTGGGAGAACTCAGTTTTTGCAAAAATCCTCCAGCATTGGCATGAAGATAGGGCGGAGCTGGGGCCAAAAAGCTTTGTAGAACTCTCTGGGGAATCCATCTGGGCCTGGGGACTTATTAGGTGGCATGGAGGTAATTGCCTCCAGGATCTCCTCAGGAGTGAAGGGGGAGTTGAGATCTTCTTAGTTGGTCTCTGATAGTTTAGGTAGCGAGATTCCCTCTAGGAAAGAGTGGAGTTATGCCTCCGTGTGTTTTCTCTCAGAAGTGTATAGTTTGCAGTAAAAATCATGAAAAGTTCAATTGATATTTTTTGGGTCGTATGTGACCTCGTCCTCTGCTGTTCGGATAGCCATGATTGTACGCTCTGACTGCTCCTTTTTTAATTGGTAAGCAAGCAATCTACTGGGCCTATTGCTATACTCATGGTATTTCTGTTTAGTAAAGAAAACCTTTTTTTATCTCCCGAGTGTAGTCCAAATTCAGTTTGGCTTTGGCTGCTTTAAGATGACTCCAGGAGGTGCTGTCTGGGGATTGTTTATGTATTCTTTCACAGCATTCCAGCTCCCTCTCAAGATCTAGCCTGTGTGCTTCCATTGCTTTTTTCTTAGAGGAAGCATATGCGATTAGATGGCCTCTTAGTGTGGCTTTAGCAGAGTCCCACATTGTGGCCGGTGAAACAGGAGACTCTTTGTTGTCTTGTGTGTAGTTGTCTATCCATGTAGTTACCAGTGTATGGAACGCTTCGTTTGATAGCATGGAGGTGTTGAATTTCCAGCTCTTTGACCTCGATGTTTTTGCAGAGGTCAAAGCGGAGGTGGACAAAGGAGTGATCTGAAAGTGCTATGGGTCCGATTGTAGATGTGGGTCCGATTGTACAAATTCATGGCTGAATTTATGAAACTCTTTGGGATAAAAATGTCATCTATACGGGAGTAGGTGTTATGGACATTAGAGTAGTATGTATAGTCCATAGATGAGCTATTAGTCTCTCTCCAGATATCTATCAGTCCCATCTCTTTAGTAAGAGAGTTCAACATCTTTGCAGATCTAGGATTTGTGGTGGGGACATGAGATTATTTGTCTAGGGTTGGGTTAAGGGTACAATTAAAATCTCCGGCCACCACGCCAAAGGAGACGCAATGCTCATTGAACAGGGTTATCATTTTTGACATGAAGGCAGGAGTATCTGTGTTAGGGGCGTATATGTTTAATATAGTAATTGGTTGACCATATAGTGACCCAGTTATCAAAATAAATCTCCCCTCCGGATCAGATATGTTTTTTTCAATTATGAATGGAACATTTTTATGGATAAGTATGGCTGTGCCTCTACTGTTTGATTTGAAAGATGAGAAATACACCTGTCCCACCCAAGCTCTGCATAGTTTGGCATGTTCAGCATCACAGAGGTGTGTCTCTTGTAATAGCGCAATGTCTGCTTTTTCCTTCTTTAGAGCACATAGTATCTTTTTCCGTTTTATTGCATGCCCTAGACCATGGCAGTTCCATGTCAATAGATTTAAGGTACTAGTCATCGTCATCGAACAGTAATTGAACTTTAGGGCAAGTCATCGCTGGGTAGAAGTGGATAGTAGTTACAGCCCCCCCCCGCTCAGTCTCAATTCCATGTTCCGAATAAAACAAAAACCGGGAACAGTTAGCAACGCACAACGTTTCCCTCTCTCCACCAAAGAAATGCCTCATCCTCTTCACCCCGCATTGAGTAAATGACACAGTTGCCCTCGTCCAGACCACAGTAAAAGAGGGGAGAAAAAATAAAATCAATAGCCCAGCCTACATATACCTCCCCCAAGGGACATAGGGAACTCAAGTAATAATAGCAACAAAAAAACAGGGAAATAAAAGTAGGCTGAAACATTAGTAGGCCTATCGTTAGGCTATACAGCCCATCCCTCTCAGTTAAAGGAAAATAAATATAAATTGGACGGCTATAATGACATTTAGGGGGTGGGTCTCTGGATATCGGCTATATGTTGTCTTACCTCCTTTAGTAATGGCATTAATCGCATTTAGTCATTGGTCTGTTTCTCATTGACCAGGATTGTCTTCCAAAAAACGTTTGGCCTCTTCGGGAGTTTTGAAGTGTCGCAAGGCTCCTTGGTGAAGAATCCTGAGCTCGTTTGGGTATTTGAATCCCCTGAAGATGCCTCAGTCAATTGAGTATTTCTTCACTTCGTCAAACTCTCGGCGCTTTCGGCGTATTCCAGCTGACAGGTCCTGGTGTAAAGCGAGTTTGGCATTTCCCACTGTGATGGTGTTGTTTTTCCCGCCTGTAGGACTCATTCCTTGTCGGTGAATCTCAGGAAACGTATGGTGATTGGGCGCGGTGGTTGTCTGGCTGCTGGTGGGGGCCTCAGTGCTCGGTGAGCTCTCTCGAGTTCTATGGGCCTGTCGGTGGACAGGTGGAGCCAATCGGGAAGTTTGTCTTGCAGGTAGCGGATCAGTGGCATGTTTCCCTCTTCTTTTTCGCCCAGATTGAATAGAACACAATTATTCCTTCGCCCCCTGTTTTCCAGGTCCTCTGTTTTCTCTTCCAGATGCTCAATTTTCTTTTTAGCATATGCTATTGTTTCCATGGCATCTGTCAATAAGTTTTCCATGGATAGGATTCGCCCCTCTAGCTCGTCCAGGCGCCCCACGTTTATGGTTACCTTGTTGTTGATGTCAGGCAAAGCGTTTTACAGGATTGTCACCTTGCCCCCTATCGCACTGAGCTGAGAGTTAATGGCATCTAATTTGGTATTTAGTTCTGTACGTTGGGATCCCAACTCAAGAAGGATGTCTTCGATAAAGTGCGAGGTTGGCATTCATTGTGCCTTGGGGGGGGGGGGGGGGGGTTCTCTTGCTCCTGGCTAATGGCACTAGTTTCTTCTGAAGCTAGCTTCTTCTTGGAGGCTTTTTCCGTCGCTAATACCCGAGTCCGGGTAAAACTGTCACCTGTAGTGTCGCCTTTTGAAGCCGCCATGACTTTTTTTACTAAAGCTAAATGAGTTTGAACTTGGAGTGGAGGTAAGATTAGGAATTGGAAACTACTTGTGCGGAGCTCTTAGTCCATCTCGTTCAAGGGTCACGTGATCCCCCGCAACAGCCTTTTCTAACATTTCTGAGAAGAATGGAGGATTCGATATAGGCCGATTCGTTTTTAAATATTTTCTTTGTCAAGGTTTGGCACATATCCGGTGGATAGAGTGCCGTTTTATTATGTTCAACATAGGAGGGCCAAGCACAGGAAGCAGCTCTTTCAGTAGTTTAGTTGGAATAGGGTCCAGTATGTAGCTTGAAGGTTTAGAGGCCATGATTATTTTCATCATTGTGTCAAGAGATATAGTACTAAAACACTTGAGTGTCTCTCTTGATCCTAGGTCCTGGTAGAGTTGTGCAGACTCAGGACAACTGAGCTCTGAAGGAATGCGCAGATTTAAAGGGGAGTCTGTAATTTGCTTTCTAATAATCATGATCTTTTCCTCAAAGAAGTTCATGAATTTATCACTGCTGAAGTGAAAGTCATCCTCACTTGGAGAATGCTGCTTTTTAGTTAGCTTCGCGACAGTATCAAAAAGAAATTTAGGATTGTTCTTATTTTTCTCAATTAAGTTGGAAAATAGGATGATCAAGCAGCAGTAAGGGCTCTTCGGTACTGTCTTTCCAAGCTAGTTGGAAGACTTCCAGTTTGGTGTGGCCCCATTTCCGTTCCAATTTTCTGGAAGCTTGCTTCAGAGCTCGGGTATTTTCTATATACCAGGGAGCTAATTTCTTATGAGAAGTGTTTTTAGTTTTTAGGGGTGCAACTGCTTCTAGGGTATTGCGCAAGGTTAAATCGAGTTCCTCAGTTAGGTGGTTAACTGATTTTTGTCCTCTGACGTCCTTGGGTAGGCAGAGGGAGTCTGGAAGGGCATCAAGGAATCCCCGTGCCGTCTGTGAATTTATAGCATGACTTTTGATGCTCCTTGGTTGGGGCCTAAACAGATTATTTGTTGCTATTGCAAACATAATAAAATGGTGGTCCGATAGTCCAGGATTATGAGGAAAATCATTAAGATTGCCCAGGAGGCCACAAACAATAGCTATAAAAAGTGATTGGGTAGGCTGCATAGATTTCATGACTAGAAGCTCAAAAGATGAAAACGTCTTTTTTTTGTAAATTGAAATTTGCTATCGTAAATGTTAGCAACACCTCCGCCTTTGCGGGATGCACTGGGGATATGGTCACTAGTGTAACCAGGAGGTGGAGGCCTCATTTAACACGTTAAATTCATCAGGCTTAAGCCATGTTTCAGTCAGGCCAATCACATCAAGATTATGATCAGTGATTAGTTCATTGACTATAATTGCCTTTGAAGTAAGGGATCTAACATTAAGTAGCCCTATTTTGAGATGTGCGGTATCACGATCTCTTTCAATAATGACAGGAATGGAGGAGGTCTTTATCCAAGTGAGATTGCTAGGGCGAACCCCCGCCATGTTTAGTTTTGCCCAACCCAGGTCGAGGCACAGACACGGTCTCAATGGGGATAGCTGAGCTGACTACACTGACTGTGCTAGTGGCAGACTCTACTAAGCTGGCAGGCTGGCTAACAGCCTGCTGCCTGGCCTGCATCCTATTTCATTGTGAAGCTAGAGGAGTTAGAGCCCTGTCTATGTTGGTAGATAAGATGAGAGCACCCCTCCAGCTAGGATGGAGTCTGTCACTCCTCAGCAGGCCAGGCTTGGTCCTGTTTGTGGGTGAGTCCCAATTATTTACAAATTCTATCTTTTTGGAGGGGCAGAACACAGTTTTCAAACAGCGATTGAGTTGTGAGACTGCTGTCATCACTCCCCCTAACTGGGAGGGGGCCAGAGACCATTACTCGATGCCGACACATGTTTCTAGCTGATTTACACGCTGAAGCTATGTTGCACTTGGTGACCTCTGACTGTTTCATCCTAACATCGTAGGTGTCGACGTGGATAACATTATCTCTATATTCTCTACACTCGCCAGTTTTAGCTTTAGCCAGCACCATCTTCAGATTAGCTTTAACGTCGGTAGCACTGCCCCCTGGTAAACAGTGTATGATCGCTGGATGATTCGTTTTAAGTCTAATACTGCGGGTAATGGAGTCGCCAATGACTAGGGTTTTCAATTTGTCAGAGCTAATGGTGGGAAGCTTCGGCGTCTCAGACCACGTAACTGAAGGAGTAGAGACAATTGAATGCTCGGCCTCAGACTCCAACTCGCTGCTTAATGGGGAAAACCGGTTGAACGTTTCTGTCGGCTGAATGAGCGACACTGGTTGAGCATTCCTACAGCATTTCCCTCCAGAAACCATGACAAAGTTGTCCGGCTGCGGGGACCGTGCGAGGGGATTTATACTAACGTTATTATCTGTATTTACTGGTGGTACAGACGCTGTTTCATCCTTTCCTACACTGAAATTACCCTTGCCTAACGATTGCATCTGAAGCTGGGCTTGCAACACAGCTATCTTCGCCGTAAGGCGATCGTTCTCCTGTATATTATGAGTACAGCGACTGCAATTAGAAGACATTATGTTAATGTTACTACTTAGCTTCGGCTGTTGGAGGTCCTGATGAACCACGTTCAGAGTGGAAAGAGTTCTTGGCCGGTCTGCTCCTCCCCAATCTTCTCAGAGCAGAGCAGGCTGGCTTGTTGACCTAGCGCAGTCAGACTCCACACAGACACAGCGTATCTGCTGCTCCAGAGCCCATACTTTTCATTTGAACAATGTCTCTCGTTCACATTCGCTTGTAAATGTCCAAACTCACCAAAAAATGTACCTATATATGTGTATTACTTTATGAGCTGGACTGCCTGCCTTTGTATTTTTTTTCCGCTCATTAGCATATTTAGCTACCATCCTCCATGGAAATGTACTATTACTTGTGCTAATTTTGATAACAGTGTGGTAGACACCCAATGGGCTTTTGGTTCTGTTTTTGGCGCCCCCTTGTGTACTAAGCCGGTAATACCATAAATCACGGGATAAGAGAAGGACAATATGAACATCTGGATACCGCCCAACCCGACACACTGCCACCAATTTGTTTTACCCCACCCCCTGTGCCTCTAGGCTTCCTCTGTCTTATCTTTTCTCTTCCTATCTCATTCTCTCTCCTTTCCCCATTATCTATGTATGGTTGCCTTGGTTCCTCATCAAAGCAGCACAGATTTAGTTTGGTAATTTTTGGGGGGTGGTTTTGTTTTTTTAGAAATATTGGGTAATTACTACCAAGAGCTGGATATAGATGACTGAAATCACTAGAGGGAGAAAACACACACACACACACACACACACACACACACACACACACACACACACACACACACACACACACACACACACACACACACACACACACACACACACACACACACACACACACACACACACACACACACACAAAGGAATGAGTTGCCATATCTTCTTGAGACATCTCGACTAATTCATATACAATGCTGATGTCTACGCCCTTAAGAAATTAAAGCAGTCTGGCACTTACCGTTTTTGACCCATCTTGATTGTGCTTGGCCTTTGTTAATTTCCTGTTCACATTGTGACATTTTCATTGCAACAGTCTTGTAAGTCTTGTCAAACTAAGCATTTATTATTGAACCTTTTCACCCTTTTAATTCCAACCAAACGTAAACCCCTGCTGATCTAATCAAAGTGAAACATAAATATTCTTATGCCAGATCCATATCTCCATATCTGCCAAGTCGTAACACGCCCTTCAGAAATGTTTCCTTCAATCAGATTTCAATGCTTACAGAAATTCTACGTCTTTCTAAATGAATAAAGCAATATCTCTGACCTCTGGTCGGTGTGATGTATATATGGAATGTTCTGTCTATGTCTGCATGCGGCTGTATGAAAAGGGGGTCATCTGAAAGGGCACAGTGGTATGGTAATCAAGGCCAAAGCATTCCCATAAGAAGATTACTAGCCTCTGGTTTCTCCCCCGCCTGCTCCACCATTAATACCCACGTCTCTCTGCAAAAGGGGGTTACTGTGCTTTTTAAAACAACAGGGCTGCTAATCCAGCCCACAAGCATTCACATACTATAGATTATTACTTGCAGATGTGAGAGGGGAGCACTGTTTCTCCCTCCCTCCCTCCCTCCCTCCCTCCCTCCCTCCCTCCCTCCCTCCCTCCCTCCCCTCCCTCCCTCCCCTCCCTCCCTCCCTCCCTCCCTCCCTCCCTCCCTCCCTCCCTCCCTCCCTCCCCCTCCCTCCTGCCTTCTACTCCCTGGTCAACAGTGTACAAGCGAAGGGAATGTTTGTATAGGTGTGTGCCCTGCCCTAAGGGGTGGAGGGACCAGTGGAGTGGGACAGCAGTGCAATATGGGGAGCTATATCAGATAAACACTCCTATCGGGGACAAAATCCCCTCTGATTCTGTATTTGGGGTGACGTACAGACAATGATAAATCAGTGGTAGTTGTAGAAAACCATATTCAGAGCTCTTAGAGGTCACCTCTGATGTCACAGTACAAGTCTTCAACTGACAAAATGCAACTTAAGTTTTAAAAAAACTGTGAAAAAGCAGGTACAGTAAAAGGAAAATGCTTTGGTTTCTCTATCCATGTCCTGTGAATCTTCAAGATTCATAAAAGTATTGAGTGTTGTGCTTTGATTGATACTGGGTTGAGACACAATTGTTATAGAAAGAGATGGTGGGAAATGTAAGCATTTGATAGTAATCTGAAATATAGCGAATCTAGTTGAGTTTTAGGCTATGCGGTTAGAAACAATAGCTGTGTCAGGACGGCAAGCAGTTGTTTTAATGTGCGTCTGACCGTTGAGCTCCACAGTATTTTAGCCCAGATATGGCTGCTTGCTCAGAAACAACCAATTTGATCAAGTTGACTTGGCGTACGTATTCATTGCCGTCTCCAACATACCCCTGAATGCGAGTTGCAGGGTTGTGACTAACCTTCACATGGACACCTTCACATGCTTCAGACTGTAAACACTGCAGAAGCCACATGGCTAACTGGATGTGACAGAATGTGGGTATCAAAAATTGGACAAGGTTGTGAAACCTGTGTGGGTCAGTGTATGTGTTGGTAGGGGCTAGCTCAACCAGATTGAAATGCGCTGAAGCACAGTCAATTCCCGAGTCGCAAAGACTGCCATGCAGTTGTGCCCAGCTGTCTGTCCTTCCAAGGTACTTCTTCTGCACTTTCTTGTGCCCGACTCATTCTCTCTTTCCCCTTTTGGTTTTCCCAGACTATCTATTTTTTTTATAGAATGCATATGTATGTATGTATATGGTAGGCATGTAATAATGTATTACATCTGGTCATAGGGCCTCTGCATTATGACCATAACTTAATGTGGGTGGCAGTCAAAGGTGCCATATGGCATCTCATATTAGCCTAGGGAGAGTGGTAGAAGCTCTCAAAGTATTGATTAATTAAAATGGCAAAGGGTGGGGATCAGTGACAACTTGACACTTGTCTCTGATGTTGCTGCAGGAATATAGGTCAGAAGCGATGCTTGAGTACTTGATCATGCATTCATTGCCTTCAGGGAAGAGAGTTGTGTTGGTGGCAGTAGGATGGAGGAGAGCGACTCACATTGGTTTACCAGATGGAGAGACTGGTACTTGATAGCGAGACATTTCATGTCGTTTGTTTTTTTACAACCATGGGGAAGCAGTCAAAGCAGTAGTTATTATCATTTAGTTTGACCAGTTACACAATCGAAGGGGCGTTTGAAGTGCCACAACTGGTTTGTACACCCATTTCAGACAGTACATTTCAGACAGAAGATGTGGTAAGTTACTAGGGCTGCAGTGGTCATGACATTTTATCAGCCGGTTATTGTCACGCAAAAGCCTGCCAGTCTCACGGTAATTGACCAACTTAATTAACACGTTTAGCATCTCCAGGCCTCCTCGCATGTTCTGAAAGAGCTGCAAAATCTGGATGCCTACAGATCAGCTGGGCTAGACAATCTCGACTCTCTTTCTAAAATGATCCCCCAAAATTGTTGCAACCCCTATTGCTAGCCTGTTCAACCTCTCTTTCGTATTGTCTGAGATCCCCAAAGATTGGAAAGCTGCCGCGGTCATCCCCCTCTTCAAAGGGGGAGAGCCTCTAGACCCAAACTGTTACAGACCTATATCCATTCTGTCCTGCCTTTCTAAAGTCTTTAAAGTTAACAAACAGATCAACGACCATTTTGAATCCCACCGTACCTTCTCCACTATGCAATCTGGTTTCCGAGCTGGTCATGGGTGCACCTCAGCCACGCTCAAGGTCCTAAACAATATCATAACCGCCATAGATAAAAGACAGTACTGTGCAGCCGTTTTCATCAACCTGGCAAAGGCTTTCGACTGTGTCAATCACCGCATTCTTATCAACAGACTCAATTGCCTTGGTTTCTCAAATGACTGCCTCGCCTGGTTCACCAACTATTTCTCAGAGTTCAGTGTGTCAAATTGAAGGCTGGTTGCGGACCTCTGGCAGTCTCTATGGGGATGCCACAGGGTTCAATTCTCAGGGCTACTCTTTTCTCTGTATATATCAATGATATCGCTCTTGCTTCTTGTGATTCTCTGATCCACCTCTACGCAGACGACACCATTCTGTATACATCTGGCCCTTCCTTGGACTCTGTGTTAACAAACCTCCAAATGAGCTTCAATGCCATGCAACTCTCCTTCCGTGGCCTCCAACTGCTCTTAAATGCTAGTAAAACTAAATGCATGCTCTTCAACCGATTGCTGCCCGCCCGCCTAGCATCACAACTCTGGACGGTTCTGACTTAGAATATGTGGACAACTACAAATACCTAGGTGTCTGGTTAGACTGTAAACTCTCCTTCCAGACTCACATTAAGCATCTCCAATCCAAAATTAAATCTAGAATCGGCTTCCTATTTCGCAACAAAGCCTCCTTCACTCATGCTGCCAAATATAACCTCGTAAAACAGACTATCCTACTGATCCTTGACTATGGCGATGTCATTTACAAAATAGCCTCCAACACACTACTCAGACTGCATCCAATTTACTGAGTAGTGCCATCTGTTTTGTCACCAAAGCCCCATATACTACCCACCACTGCGGCTTGTATGCTCTCTTTGGCTGGCCCTCGCTACAAATCCATCGCCAAATCCACTGGCTCCAGGTCATCTATAAGTATTTGCTAGGTAAGGCCCTGCCTTATCTCAGCTCACTGGTCTGAATTGAATCTTGTCTTTGCTAATATGTAAAATGTAGTTTTGATTTAGAATGGCCCATATTCAAATGGGTAGGGGAAAAAAGACATGTCATCTGTATGCACTCAATAGCGAATGGAGGCAGTGTGCTTTCCCTCTAGTCTGTTTTTCAGATGCCTGGTAGGATACTTCGGTTTTATAGCAGAGCTGTGCTTAGTATGAGCAGCTGAGAAATGAATATAGGAACACTTATTGGATCAACCACTGTTTGAGGAGCATGCTCTCGCCGCTCGACAGGTGATATTCCGCCCAAACTCTGTATGCCATGGTCTCTTCAACTCTGTTCCTGCAGCTGCCCAGTGCTTAATTTGGGAAACCAAGTTACATTTGTTGGTGAACATAGATATTAACATGTTTTCGCAAACAAAACATATTTCACTAAACTGTTGACAGTCTGTCTGTCTGCTCGAGAAAGGAATAAAGGAGAGAGAGGAGTTGATGGAAATGCATGGTGGTGAGATATTCTGTATGGCTAAAAGTAACGTGTCACCTAATTCATTATGAAAATATAAAGAATTTCCTATTACTAGGCTATTCAAAATCAAATACAAATTCACTAATTGTAGGCTACCTGTAAGCTGCTCTGAAGAATCGATGAATCAACAGCAGGGCTCACCCAGGGCTCTCTCCCAGAATCATGGATAAAAAATGTGGAGTGTAGCATAAGGTAACCAGTCCATCCAGTATGCATCATAATAATAATACAGTCCACACTTAAAGGTTATTACTCTAATTTGTTTAATTTTGGAGTAGAGGCTAGAGTAGACCAATTATGTACCAAATACATCTTAAATCAATTTTATGTTTTTCTGCCGTGGTTAATATGCGGTAGCACAATCGTAATTTTACTTCAGGGTTTTGCATGAGCTCTAAAATGGGTATTTTGGATTAACCATCACATCATCAAACAACATCCACCACGACAATGTTTTACACTCAGTTTCAACCTGCTGTTGAAGTTCTTTCTTCAACTTGATCATCACTGTGAGATTAGTTTTTTAAAAGCACTATACTGTTTTTGATGTGTTTGTGATTTTCCATTGCATTTGCATTGATGTCAGAGTGGTTAGAGGAACAATAGAGCCCTGAGTACCAGGCCATGAGGGCCTGATGATCATTAGCAAGTTGGGTATTACCAAGGCATGTCCAGAGTGCATAAAAGGAGATTACTGTGACTCAATAGTCACGTGGAATTATACTGTGGTCATGACTCATTACTGCCTGTGTGGCAGTAATACAGTCCCCGCAGCAGACATACAGTATATGTTACCTGTAAAAAGTACAAGGCAATGTTTATTTGACTCTCTTTCAAACAGCCTTTTATCTACCACTTTTTTTGCAGGTATATACATACCTTTTATACATATCAGTGGGTAACTGGTAAATTGAGAGGGGTGGGGATGGTGTTAAACCATGGGGGCTGTTTCCAGTTCAAATTAGGGAACAATGGAAGTATTAATGAATTTACCTTGAAAAAAGCAGACAACCATACACAGACACATATCTGATACCTGTATTTTGGTTACAGAGCCTGTGAAAATGCAGTAATCATGACTAGTGCCTTCAGAAAGCATTCACTCCCCTAGACTTTTTACATATTTTGTTGTTACAAAGTGGGATTTAAATGGATTTCATTGTAATTTTGTGTCAATGATCTACACACAAAAAAATAACATTTGTATAATTTTTTTACATTAAAAAAACACTTTCTGTTTCTTTTTAATCCTGAAAAACTCCCCAGTCCTTAACGATTACGAGCATAACCATAACATTTATTGATTTATTTAACTAGGCAAGTCGGTTAAGAACAAATTCTTATCTACAATGACAGCCTACATGTAAAGCCCCCCGAGCCAAACCCTCCCCTAACCCGGACGACACTGGGCCAATAACTATGATGCAGCCGCCACTATGCTTGAAAATATGGAGAGTGGTACTCGTTAATGTGTTATGTTGTTTGGGGCAAATCCAATACAACACTTTGTATTCAGGACAAAAAGTGAATTGCTTTTCCACATTTTGTGCAGTATTACTTGTTGCCTTGTTGCAAACATGATGCATGTTTTGGATAGTTTTATTCTCTACATTCTTCTTTTCACTCTGTAATATTAGGTTAGTATTGTGGAGTAACTACAATGTTGTTGATCCATCATCCGTTTCTCCTATCACAACCATTAAACTCCTGATTTTAAATGTTTGTTTTTTTGTCATTCTGAACTTTATCCAGAATGTTATATTTCCTTTTGTGCGACTCGAGCCATTTCCCCTCCAGCTGTTCCATTCTCCAAGTAGCCTGCTGCTACAGGTAACTGCCAAAATAAAGGAAACGCCAACAATCTCTTAGTAGTCCGTTGGGCTGCCAGAACCGCTTCATTGCGCCTTGGCATAGATTCTACAAGTGTCTGGAACTTCCTGTGTGGAAGCACCCCATGCTTTCACTATAAGATTTTTTTCTTTAATGAATCTAAGGCAAAATATTTACGTTTCCCAGACCATGCCCAAATACCCTTCATTTGCATGAAGAAGAGACGCCGATACAGGGGCGGCAGATTTGGGTGTTTGGTGAGAATTCGTCGGTGAGTGGATAATCCACTTTTACCATCCATCCTACTGGCAAATGTGCAATCAATGGAGAATAAACTGGATGATCTCTGTTCGAGACTATCCTACCAATGGGACATTAACTGCAATATCTTATGTTTCACGTCCTCGTTCAGTCGTGGCTGAACGGGGACATAGATAATAGACAGTTATCGACAGAACAGCACACCTTTGGTAAGATGACGGGTGGTGGTCTGTCTATTTGTTAATAACAGCTAGTGCGCAATCTCTAATATTAAGGAAGTCTCAAGGTTAAAAGTACCTCATGATAAACTGTAGACCACACTATTTAACAAGAGTTTATGTATATTTTCCGTAGCTGTCTATTTACCACTACAAACCGATGCAGGCACTAAGACCGCACTCGGCGAGCTGTATAAGGCCATAAGCAAACGAGAATGCTCACCCAGAAGCGGCGCTCCTAGTGGCCAGGGACTTTAATACAGTAAAGCTTTAAATTAATTTAACCTCATTTCTACCAACATGTCACATGTGCAACTGGAGGAAAAAACCCTCTAGACCAACTTTACTCCACACACAGAGATGCGTACAAATGGTGAGGTTTTTATGTCGCCTGAGTAGCCTCGTGTCACTGCCTAAAATTAAACCATGTAATGTCAAATAATTAACATCCAATCACATTAACCATTACGGGAATTCCACTAATGGTCCGTATGTAGCCAAATGTAGCTGCTCCTCATGTTGGTATCTGTGCTGATGGTGCAAACGCCATGACAGGGAGATATAGTGGAGTGGTAACGTGCGTGCAAGCAGTTGCTCCCGTCGCCACTTGGGTACATTGCAGCATCCTTGCTGCCAAGGGAATGCCTCACAGCTTGAAAGATGTTTTGGACACTACAGTGAAAATGGTTAACTTTGTTAAAGCAAGGCCCCTAAACTCTCGCTTATTTTCTGCTCTATGCAATGATATGGGCAGCGGCCATGTAACGCTTTTACGACATACAGAAGTGCGCTGGTTATCAAGGGGCAAAATATTGACATGTTTTTAAAAAATTGAGAGACGAGCTTAAAGTTTTCTTTATTGACCATCATTTTCACTTGTCTGATCACTTGCATGATGACGAGTTTCTCACAAGACTGGCCTATCTGGGTGATGTTTTTTCTCACCTGAATGATCTGAATATAGGATTACATGGACTCTCCGCAACTACAGGTGAAGTCTGAAGTTTATATACACCTTAGCCAAATACATTAATCTCAGTTTTTCACAATTCCTGACATTCAATCCTAGTAAAAAATTCCCTGTCTTAGGTCAGTTAGGATCACCACTTTATTTTAAGAATGTGAAATGTCAGAATAATAGTAGAGAGTGATTTATTTAAGCTTTTATTACTTTCATCACATTCCCAGTGGGTCAGAAGTTCACATACACTCAATTAGTATTTCGTAGCATTGCCTTTAAATTGTTTAACTTGGGTCAAACGTTTTTGGGTAGCCTTCCACAAGCTTCCCACAATAAGTTGGGTGAATTTTGGCCCATTCCTCTTGACAGAGCTGGTGTAACTGAGTCAGGTTTGTAGGCCTCCTTGCTCTCACACGCTTTTTCAGTTCTGCCCACAAATTCTCTATAGGATTGAGGTCAGGGCTTTATGATGGCCACTCCAATACTTTGACTTTGTTGTCCTTAAGTCATTTTTCCACAACTTTGGAAGTATGCTTGGGGTCATTGTCCATTTGGAAGACCCATTTGCGACCAGGCTTTAACTTCTTGACTGATGTCTTGAGATGTTGCTTCAATTATATCCACATAATTTTTCTTTCTCATGAAGCCATCTATTTTGTGAAGTGCACCAGTCCCTCCTGCAACAATGCACCCCCACAACATGATGCTGCAACCCCCGTGCTTCACGGTTGGGATAGTGTTCTTCGGCTTGCAAGCGTCCCCCGTTTTCCTCCAAACATAACAACGGTCATTATGGCCAAACAGTTCTATTTTTGTTTCATCAGACCAGAGGACATTTCTCCAAATAGTACCATCTTTGTCCCCACGTGTGTCATGTTTTGTCTTATATTGTCTTGTCATTTTGCTTTTCCTTCTGTTCGTTTTCCCCCTGCTGGTCTTTTTAGGTTTGTTCCCTTTTTTCTCTCTCCCTCCCTCTCTCTCTTCTCTCTATCGTTCCGTTCCTGCTCCCAGCTGTTCCTATTTCCCTAATCAATCATTTAGTCTTTCCACTCCTGTTCCCTATCTTTTCCCCTGATTAGAGTCCCTATTTCTCCCCTTGTTTTCCGTTTCTGTCCTGTCGGATCCTTGTATATTGTTCACCGTGCTGTGTCTTTGTATCGCCCTGTCGTGTCGTGTTTCCCTCAGATGCTGCGTGGTGAGCAGGTGTCTGAGTCTGCTACGGTCAAGTGCCTTCCCGAGGCAACCTACAGTTTATGATCGAGTCTCCAGTCTGTTCTCGTCATTACGAGTGGAATTGTTTGTTATGCTTTATTTACCGCTCCGATTTGTCTAGGAGTATTGCATATTTCCTTTTCTGGATTAAAGACTCTGTTTTCGCCAAGTCGCTTTTGGGTCCTCATTCACCTGCATAACAACGTGCAGTTGCAAACCATAGTCGGGATTTTTTAATGGTGGTTTTGGAGCAGTGGCTTCTTCCTTGCTGAGCGGCCTTTCAGGTTATGTTGGACTCATTTTACTGTGGATATAGATACTTTTGTACCTGTTTCCTCCGGCTTCTTCACAAGGTCCTTTGCTGTTGTTCTGGGATTAATTTGCACTTTTCACACCGAAGTCCGTTCATCTCTAGGAGACAGAACGCGTCTCCTTTCTGAGCGGTACGACTGCTGCGTGGTTCCATGGTGTTTATACTGGCGTACTATTGTTTGAACAGATGAACATGATACCTTCAGGTGTTTGGAAATTGCTCCCAAGGATGAATAACTTGTGGAGGTCTACAATTATTTTCTGAAGTCTTGGCTGATTTCTTTTGATTTTCCCATGATGTCAAGCAAGGAGGCAGTGAGTTTGAAGGTAGGCCTTGAAATACATCCACAGGTACACCTCCAATTGACTCAAATTAGGTCAATTACCTATCAGAAGCTTCTAAAGCCATGACATAATTTTCTTGAATTTTCCAAGCTGTTTAAAGGCACAGTCATCTTGGTGTATGTAAACTTCTGACCCACTGGAATTGTGATACAGTAAATTATAAGTGAAATAATCTGTCTGTAAACAATTGTTGGAAAAATGACTTGTGTCATGCACAAAGTAGATGTCCTAACCAACTTGCCAAAACTATAGTCTGTTAACAAGAAATTTGTGGAGTGGTTGAAAATGAGTTTTAATGACTCCAACCTAAGTGTATGTAAACTTCCAACTTCAATTGTATATTCAATGTGTGGTACAAAATTGAGGCAAAGATTAAGAAGTTGCAGCTCGTCTCTGTCTGCATTAACATGGACAACCCACAGGTCTTTTCATCATTTAATATTTTTTTTGTGTGCAAAAAATGAACTCAAGCTTACGGACAATGTCAAATGTGATATAGCGAAGCACCTGAGTGAGTTGTGTGTGCGATTACGCAGGTACTTTCCCGAAACGGATGACACAAACAACTGGATTCATTATCCCTTTCATGCCCTGCCTCCAATCCACTTAACGATATCTGAACAAGAAAGCCTCATCGAAATTGCATCAAGCGGTTCTGTGAAATTGAATTTAATCAGAAGCCACTGACAGATTTCTGGATGGGGTGCGCTCAGAGTATCCTGCCTTGGCAAGTCATGCTTTTAAGACACTGATGCCCTTTGCAACCACGTACCTGTGTGAGTGGATTCTCTGCACTCACTAGCATGAAAAATAAATACAGGCACAGACTGTGTTTGGAAAATTATTTAAGACTGAGACTCTCCTATACAACCCAACATTGCAGAGTTATGTGCATGCATTCACGCACACCCTTCTCATTAACCTGTGGTGAGTTATTCAGAATTTTGGGAGAACAAATAAGGTTTTATATGTAAGGTGGCTAAATAAAGAGCAAAAGGACTGATTGTTATTATTTGTGCCCTGGTCATATAAGAGCTCTTTGTCACTTCCCACAAGCCAGGGTTGTTGACATTTTTTTTTGCCGGGAGGCGCAAGAGGCATTCAACTTTGACCCTGTTGTTGTGAGCATTGTCATGGTAACCTGAGTGACCACACTGCTTTCATTTCTTCACATTGTTTACTCCATGTGTAACTCTGTGTTGTCTGTTCACACTGCTATGCTTTATCTTGGCCAGGTCGCAGTTGCAAATGAGAACTTGTTCTCAACTAGCCTACCTGGTTAAATAAAGGTGAAATATAAAAAATAAACATTAACAACAGCAATAGCCCAAAACTCAAAGGCAAGCATGATAGTCGTGTGTGTGATTTGTCACATGTGCAACCGGAGGAAAAAACCCTCTAGACCACCTTTACTCTACATACAGAGATACGTACAATGCTCTTCCTCGCCCTAAATTTTGGCAAATCTGACCATAATTATATCTTTTGGATTCCTACTTACAAGCAAAAACTCATCCCACAGTAATTTTAGAATGCATTGTTTGGAATTATAATGACCCAACCGAAGCTGGGCGGGGTTTCCACTTTGCCGCCTCGCTCAATTAGAGCATGTCTCTTTTTGTGTTTTATTGCTGGCACTGTACAGATGTAGAATCTTAAATTGAGCCAGTTTGCTACAGGAAATGTGGATTATAAGTAATGGCCAAACATTTTTCATTTGGGCAAATCAAGTCTGACATTTTAAAGTGGAAACTACAAACTTAGAAGCCTTTTAAAAATATTGAATACACTACAAGTTTGCATTTCCTGCCGCAACAATAGTGATCAAATTAAGATCCCACATCTGGAGTCACACAAGAAAAATGTTGTCATTATTCAACTCACGTCGGCAAGCACTATAGCCTCTTTGCCTGACCATATTGCTTCACTCTGGGAGATGTCACCAGTATCAGAGGCTAGCAAGCACCTAAATACAACACAGTTGCACTGGTCATTTGCAATGGCTTGCCATTACGTTAGCTCATTGGCATGTCACGGTGACATCCAGATGGTGGCTAATACTACAAGTTATTTCTCCCTCACCCATCGAAATTAGCAACTTTATTTTACTAGTTCCATGCTGCTGTTTCCAGCTAGCTAGCATAAACTAGCTTACGGGGAAGGGTTCATCAGGATGACAGAATCCATTAGCTTCCACTCAACTCTCGCTGTGCGACATACTTTGTCAATTTGTGTACCAGTTGTGTCCGTATAGCCTCTCCCTGCTAGTATACAGTCACTGCTCTGCCGGTCCCGTCCTTCCAACTTCCTCACTCTACTTTTTTCACCCGCCTGCTTCTGGTGAGTTGTTTGCTTATACTTGTAAATCATTTGTAAATAATTACCTTGTAATGTCTTAATTGTCCTCTTATGATGAATAAAAAGTTGTCTACAGTTAGACACTTTTGGTCATGTAGTGTATGTGGACACCTGCTCATTGAACATCTCATTACACAATCATGGGCATTAACTTCTTATGGCTGCAGGGGCAGTATTGAGTAGCTTGGATGAAAGGTGCCCAGATTAAACAGCCTGCTCCTCAGTCCCAGTTGCTCATATATGCATATTATTATTAGTATTGGATAGAAAACACTCTGACGTTTCTAAAACTGTTTGAATGATGTCTGTGATTATAACAGAACTCATATGGCAGGCAAAAACCTGAAGATCCAAACAGGAAGTGAGAAATCTGAGGTTGGTCGATTTTCAACTCAGCCCCTATTGAATACACAGTGGGATATTGGTTATGTTGAACTTCTAGGCTTCCACTAGATGTCAACAGTCTTTAGAAACTTGAATGAGGCTTCTACTGTGATGTGGGGCTGGATGAGAGCTCTTTGAGTCAGTGGTCTGGCAGAGAGCCAGGACCTGGTCATGCGCATTACACATGAAAGCGACCTGCGTTCCATGGCTTTTCTACAGACAATGGAATTCTCCGGTTGGAACGTTATTGAAGATTTATGATAAAAACATCCTAAAGATTGATTCTATACTTAGTTTGAAATGTTTCTATGACCTGTAATAGAACTTTTTGAAGTTTTCGTCCGACGTTCGGCTGGACCTGCACGAGCGTTTGGATTTGTGTACCTAAAACTCCCTAACAAAAGTAGCTACTTGGACATAAATAATGGACATTATCGAACAAATCAAACATTTGTGGAACTAGGATTCCTGGGAGTGCATTCTGATGAAGATAATCAAAGTTAAGGGAATATTTATAATGTTATTTCTGGTTTCTGTTGACTCCTCTCTTTGGCTGGAAAAATTGCAGTTTTTTTCTGTGAGTTGGTGGTCACCTAACATAAACGTTTGTGGTCCTTTAGCTGTAAAGCCTATTTGAAATTGGAATGTGGTGGGATTAACAACAAGATTACCTTTAAAATGGTAGAAGATACATACATGTATGTTTGAGGAATTTTAATTATGAGATTTCTGTTGTTTTGAATTTGGCGCCCTGCACTTTCACTGGCCGTTGTCATATCGATCCCGTTAACGGGATTGCAGCCCTAAGAAGTTTTAATATGGAGTTGGTGCCCCCCTTTCTGCCATCACAGCCTCCACTCTTCTGGAAAGGCTCTCCACTAGATGTTGGAACATTGTTGTGAGGACTTGCTTCCATTTAGCCATGAGAATTATTGATGTCTGGCACAGATGTTGGTCGATTAGACCTGGATCGCAGTCAGCATTCCAATTAATCCCAAAAGTGTTCAATGGGGTTGAGGTCAGGGCTCTGTGCATACCAGTTAAGTTCTTCCACACCGATCTCGACAAACCATTTCTGTATGGACCTGGCTGTGTGCACCGGGTCATTGTCATGCTGAAATAGGAAAGGGCCTTCCCCAAACTGTTGCCACAAAGTTGGAACCACAGAAACGTCTAGAATGTCATTGTATGCTGTAGCGTTAAGATTTCGCTTCATTGGAACTAAGGGGCCTAGCCTGAACCATGAAATACAGCCCCACACCATTATTTCTCCTCCATCAAACTTTACAGTTGGTACTATGCAGATAGCGTTCTCCAAACGGACTGCCAGATGTTGAAGCGTGATTCATCACTCCAACAACAGCATGCCAGCAACACATGGCAGCACAACATGGCAGCAGCACAACATGGTACCAGCACATAACATGGTACAAACATTATTAGGCACAGACAACAGCACAAAGGGCAAGAAGGTAGAGACAACAATACATCATGCGACGCAGCCACAACTGTCCGTAAGAGGCCACGTGCTTTACACCATTCAAGCCCACGCTTGGCATTGCGCATGGTGATCTTAGGCTTGTGTGTGGCTGCCCGGCAATGGAAACCCATTTCATGAAGCTCCCAAAGAACAGTTCATGTACTGACGTTGCTTACAGAGGCAGTTTGTAAGTCGGTAGTGAGTGTTGCAACCAAGGACAGACAATTTTTACACGCTACGCGCTTCTGTGAGCTTGTGTAGCCTGCAACTTCGCGACTGAGCCTAGACGTTTCCACTTCACAAGAACAGCCATTAAAGTTTACCAGGGCAGTTCTAGCAGGGCAGACATTTTACAAACTGACTTGTTGCCCATTCTACTGCCAATGTTTGTCAATGGAGATTTATGTCCGTGTGCTCGGTTTTATATACCTGTCAGCAACTGGTGTGGCTGAAATAGCTGAATCCACTTATTTGAAGGGGTGTCCACATACTTTTGTGGATATATATTGTATGTTCTAGTAATTATATGATCTGGCTAGCCAGCTAGATAGCTAACAAGCTAACTTTTAGCACCAAACCAAAACATTGTTGTCTAGAAAGTTGCTTTTAGTTTCCTGGCTTGCTAGATAATCCCCACTGTGACCCTGCTGGTCATCAATGAACATTTGAACATCATGAAGAACTATCTAGCCTTAATGGCCATGTACTCTTATCTCCACCGTCACAGCCAGAAGAGGACTTGCCACCCCTTAGAGCCTGGTTCCTCTCTAGGTTTCTTTTTAGGTTCTTGCCTTTCTAGGGAGTTTTTCCTAGCCACCATGCTTCTACATCTGCATTGCTTGCTCTGTGGGGTTTTAGGCTGGGTTTCTGTATAAACTCTTTGTGACATCTGCTGATGTAAAAAGGGCTTTATGCCAATCAATCAAATCTATTTATATCTTAAATAATTGTTAACTGGTACAGCTCATAATGCATACAAATGCCGCCTCTGCATTATATTAAGCCGTAGGCAGAACTTTACCAAAATTATTACTAGGTCTACTAGGCGGAAATAAACTAAATGACTTTGCTATCAGCAATACGTTTCGGATATAAAGAGAAGACTGAACAAAGTTGGTAAAGTTGTCGGAAATACATGTTAGTATGAAAGGGATATACACTGAATGTACAAAACATCAGGAATACCTGCCTCAATTCGTCGGGGCATGAACTCTACATGGTGTCAAGCTTTTCACAGGGATGCTGGCCCATGTGTCAAGTTGGCTGGATGTCCTTTGGGTGGTGGAACATTGTTGATACATAAGGGAAACTGTTGTGTGAAAAACCCAGCAGAGTTGAAGATCTTGACACACTCAAACTGTTGCGCCTGGAAAATACTACCATACCCCATTCAAAGGCACTTAAATATTTTGCCTTGCCCATTCACCTCAATGGCACACGTACACAATTCATGTCTTAATTGTCTCAAGGCTTAAAAATCCTTATTTTTAAGCAGTCTCCTCCCCCTTCATCTACACTGATTCTGGCCCTTCTTTGAACCTCCAGATGAGCTTCAATGCCACACAACTCTCCATCCGTGGCCTCCAACTGCTCTTAAATGCAAGTTAAACTAAATGCATTCTATTCAACCAATCGCTGTCCGCGCCTTACCGCCCGCCCAGTATCATTACTCTGGCTGGTTCTGACTTAGAATATGTGGACAACTACAAATACCTAGGTGTCTGGTTAGACTGTAAACTCTCCTTCCAGACTCACATTAAGCATCTCTAATCCAAAATTAAATCTAGAATCGGCTTCCTATTTTGCAACAAAGCCTCCTTCACTCATGCTGCCAAACATACCCTTGTAAAACGGACTATCCTACCGATCCTTGACTTCGGCGATGTAATTTACAAAATAGCCTCCAACACTCTACTCAACAAATTGGATGCAGTCTATTACAGTGCCATCCATTTTCTCACCAAAGCCCCATATACTACCCACCACTGCGACCTGTATGCTCTCGTTGGCTGTCCCTCGCTTCATATTCATTTCCAAACCCACTGGCTCCATGTCATCTATGAGTCTTTGCTAGGTAAAGCCCCTCCTTATCTCAGCTCACTGGTCACCATAGAAGCACCCACCTGTAGCACGTGCTCCAGCAGGTATATTTCACTGGTCACCCCCAAAGCCAATTTCTCCTTTGGCCGTCTTTCCTTCCAGTTCTCTGCTGCCAATGACTGGAACTAATTGCAAAAATCACTGAAGTTGGAGTATCATATCTCCCTCACTAACTCTAAGCATAAGCTGTCAGAGCAGCTCACAGATCACTGCACCTGTACATAGCCCATCTGTAAATAGCCCATCCAACTACCTCATCCCCATATTATTATTTTTTCTCTCCTTTGCACCCCAGTATCTCTACTTGCACATTCATCTTCTGCACATCTATCACTCCAGTGATTAATTGCTAAATTGTAATTACTTCGCCACCATGGCCTATTTATTTCCTTACCTCCCTTATCTTACCTCATTTGCACACACTGTATATAGATTTTTTTCCTATTGTGTTATTGACTATGTTTGTCTATTCCATGTGTAACTCTTGTGTTGTTGTTTGTGTTGCTTTGCTTTATCTTGGCCAGGTTGCAGTTGTAAATGAGAACTTGTTCTCAACTGGCCCACTTGGTTAAATAAAGGTGAAATATATATATTTTTTAAAGTGGATTTAACATGCGACACTAATAAGGGATGATAGCTTTCATCTACAGTGCCTTGCGAAAGTATTCGGCCCCCTTGAACTTTGCGACCTTTTGCCACATTTCAGGCTTCAAACATAAAGATATAAAACTGTATTTTTTTGTGAAGAATCAACAACAAGTGGGACACAATCATGAAGTGGAACGACATTTATTGGATATTTCAAACTTTTTTAACAAATCAAAAACTGAAAAATTGTGCGTGCAAAATTATTCAGCCCCCTTAAGTTAATACTTTGTAGTGCCACCTTTTGCTGCGATTACAGCTGTAAGTCGCTTGGGGTATGTCTCTATCAGTTTTCGCAAGGCACTGTATATTCACGTGGCCAGTCTGTCATGTAAAGAGCAGGTGTTCCTAATGTTTGTACACTCAGTGTAAGTCTTTAGGTGGCCTTTGTTTTTCCATGTTTTCTACCCCCTACTCTTTTCAGATATACAAAAAGCTGGTAAAAAAAGGTAAATTAGTGGTATTGTCTTCCGGATGTTTCTCACGGGAAACGTGTGGAGCGAGGCAAAGCAACATTCAGGAGTTTAATAATTTTTTTAGGCCAGATGTAAAACTAGACTTGGAGGGCATAAAGGTTGCTAACTGTGGACCACATTTCTTTTTTTGGGGGGGGGGTTTCCTCTCAGGGTTCAGCTGGACACTGGCTTGATGGGTCAGCCAGAAGGCCACATGCCAGCTAGCTCCTGTGTCTTGTAAGTTGGGTTCCTGGTCAAAGGTCTTGACTTGTCATGACCAGGGTGAACCTTTTTTAGTTTTTAATTACATGCTTCAGATTGGAGACGGATGGTGGTATCACCCTTTAGTTCACTGACGCTGCAGAAGACTGTTGGGCATTAGTTACTGGTAGAGAGATACACAAGCTTCGTGTTCAAATGGTACCCATAGGTTGTTGTTGTGATTTCCTCCCCCCCGCAATGGTCTAAATCCAGAAGGCTCACACTCTTTTGACATGTTCAGGCTGAGGCAAGGTGTGCTGGTCATGTTTCCCAATTAGCTTACAGATGGTATAGGTTATGTAATGTTTTTGTATTGACTTTACTTAAACAGGAAATGTATAGAAGATATTGATCAGCTGTGTGGTGTTAAATTAAATGAGCTGACTGATGCTGCAGGCTATGTCACTTCTTTGCCTAAGAAAGCACAAAGAGGAGGAAATGAAATCTTCAAAGATAAATTCCAAACCACTGTTAAAAGATGGCATTTCCATATCCTTGTGCAATGGCTCCTCGACCTGTCTATCTTGGACGTGATGGAAATGTATCAGCTGTGAAAACATTATAGCCTGAGGTATCAGCAACTTCCGTACCAAGAAGTGATTGTGTCAGCATTGAATATGCTACATTTCTATCAATTCTGATGCCAGCAGGATGCCTACTGCCTCACTTATTGGGGCAAAAATCGTAAATGCGCATTCTTCATGAATTTGCCATCATGACTTATCCATCTCTGTCTTTGTTAACAGGATTCTTACCCTCCATCTTCCCTTATCTCTGGTGATTCAACGTGGTATAATGTGATACAGGAACATCAGTGGCGCCAGTGAGATAAAGCATGGGATTGCCCCCCGGAGACAGGAACCACACTCCTATTCCTGAGGTCGAGGTCCCTGGCCCCAGAGGGCCACATGATAGACGGCTGGAAGCGAGCTCTGAGGTGAGTGGACTCATTATGACTATTTGGTCTGTGTCACTGATATCTGCAGTGCTAGGGAATTGACTGTTAAAAAAGAATACACTTTACAGTTTCTATTACGTTAGATTTCGAATAGTTGTTGAGGTATTACACTGAAGCCCCTGCTGGTGATTGTCACCATCCAATGAGCAGCGCCTCATCAATATTGGTCAATATTGGGGACGTACAGGTAACAGCCAAACGTAGTTTTAGAGATTCTCTGGTACTTTTGTATGCTTTTTAGCCAGTAGTTCTGAAAGTAGCACTCTCGAGCCAAAAGTGATCCCCAAAAATGGAGTACTACGTCACGTGCAGATTTGTGGAACACGTCATTGCACTCTCTCCCATTCTGCTGTGTGTGCATGATGTGCCTCATGCTAGCTGTCACTCAAATGGCGAGGGGCAGAAGCTCATTGGTTGAACTCTAATTGCTATGGGGCTGGCCGACGTGGGGGGAAATGTAGGGGAAATGGCGCAGCACAGCTTCCAGAAAGAAGTCGCTTTCAAACTAGGGATTTTGTGTCTAATTGAGGTAAAACAGTAATTCTGCTCATAGATTATGCACAATGTATGAACTACACATTGACACATCCAGCCCAAAGCGGGAGGTTGAAAAAATATTTTGTAGTTGCCAAAGTTCCAGAGCATGTCTAATAGGGTGATGGGCCAGAACAGCTTCAATGCACCTTGGAATACAGTAGCTATAAATGGGGACATGCAATTTTTACTTCATATGTCATAAAGTGATTTGATCAACTATTTTGCTGTTTGTTGAAATTAAGGTTAAGAAGGATTGCGAGGGAAGCATTTTACAGCTAATATTGAGAAGGAACTTCCCCTAGCTAGCTTATGTTGACCATTAGAATTAGCCAGTCTAACGTCTGCACCATGACCTTGAGTACGTCCAACTAATGACTTTCCATTGGTGTCGGTTACAACAGTGGGTCATGCCCGAGATTTGAGTGTCACAGTGCTACAGGCTTAGCTGGATTAGACCCCCCCCCCCCCAAGCTCCTGTTGAGCTTGGAGATTTAGTGGTCACTGACTGAGCCCCTCCATTGCGTCTCCATTGAGGCTGGCTTGTACAGGAGAAAGTGAATGGAGTCGTCTGTCCACTGTGTCCAGGGTCAGTCCCGCCACCATGGCACAGGGGAAGAGTGGGGGAAAGCAAGGGGCTTCTCTGGAGTGAACCAATGCCAAAAGGAGAGCAAGATTAAGTGAGTGATAGAGCTGGGAAGTGAAGAGAGGGAACGAAAGAGGGGGTAATAGAGAGGCCATCTGTTGATTTTTAATTATTTTCAATCTGAGATTCTCCTTGATGAATTATTCAAGTCTTCATCAAAAGGCAGTTTTTTTCTCTCCTTTCTTCATCTTTGGCTTTATTTGCTCCTTTCTCTTCGTCTTTCTTTAAGGAGTGTATTATTTCTCTGGGCGGTTTACTCTCCCATGTAAATTAATGGACGCTATTGACGTCAAACGGCACTTCTGCTGTGGTTGTAATCTGCTGTGAGATTATTTAAATGCATGAGAGGAGGTTGTCTGGTTGTGGAAACTGTTTTATCAGTGCGGCGGTCTATTTCTGGCACTGTTGTTAAATTACTTTTTAAAATTTCCCTTTGATTTTGTATATATCGCTGTGCAGGAACCTCATCCACTTGACTGTCTATTTGTCTAAGTAGTTCATGAATATGGTTTCAATCCATTCTTGGAATTCATGCCGAGTTCTTGGTTTTCAGTCAACAGAGGTTATACTGTATCACCACATGATTTCAACAATGTTTTTTTCACTGTTTTGGAAAAGAGATAAAACTACTGCAGAGTCCAATACCCGTTTTCCTTATCAGTTGTGACTGGTATAAAGTGATATTTAGACAAATGTATCTTGTCTTAGGGACTCATTTTGGGACCAGGTGCACAAACATCACTGACACTTGCAGACACACATGCTCGCTAACAACTGCTAGCCCCCCAGGATGGCAAACATTCCAATGGAGAGAGGGAATGGGTGGGGGCATACCGGGGATAATGATGACCAATATCCCTCTTCACAAAAAGATGTAGGCTGGGTGACCTAATGGGCTATGAATTCAAAACTCTTTACTTGACTACCACACTGTCAAGTTGGCTTCTGTGGACATTGGTTAGATATAGTTCAGTCTGTTGGTAGTCTAATATAAGTTCTCTAAACCTAGGCAAAAAAATATTACCACGAAAGACTAAGAAAGGAACAGTCTTGCTAGTTATCAGACCTTCAGGACATTATTACTTTCACAACCAGATCTCATTAGAAGTGTCTACTCTATGTGAAACTGTGCTCTGATTCTCCATAATGGCTGTCCCTGTGGGACACACTGTGAGCCCCTGGAGGGTCCCTGTAGCACATATGCTACTCTTACTGTGTGGGTGTTCATAAAGATTAACGACATATGACAACTGATCTCACATTCCACAAATCTCTGGGGACAAGTGTGTATAGTGTGTAAGCATGGGTTTCTGAGTTTATGCACTATGAGGGGGGAGTTGAGGTGTGTGTGCCTATATCACTTTGGGCGACCCGATCAGATTCACATAGAAATGTGAGTTATAGCTCTGTCATTCTCATTGAAAGCTGATGGCACCATACTGGATGGCTGTCGTTTTGTTAGCTCCGACCCAACTTATTATTTTGTTGTTTATTTTAATTTTATTTTCACAATGTATGCTATTATTTCTTACAACCGACAATACCTTTTGAACATCCGATCTGCAGTTACTTACCCCAATTCCGGCTTCTACTTCAACTCATCTGCCCTGGGCTCTCTCTGTAATTCCGACCCAATTTTTGGGCTACCCAAGAGGAAACGCTGGCGTTACAGAGGCAGGGAGGGGGGGATCCTGGTGATATGGAAGCGAAGGGAAAACCAGTCACGTCTTCCCTCATTCTACTGACCAGTCACTCCATAATAAGATGGATAAATCCGAATGCGGATTTGCTACCAACGGGAGTCTCAATTGCGATATTATTTGCTTTTCTGAAACATGGCTCTTGGACAGCACCCCCCATGGCTATCCAACTCAATCGATTTTCCAGTCTGGGAAATCGAGTGGGGAGGGGTTTGCCTCTACATCAACACCAACTGGTGTGTGTCGACCCACTGTTCACCCGACTTGGAATACCTGATGGTCAAATACCGACCTTTCTACCTCCCGAGGGAATTTTCAGCTGTTATCTTGACTGCTGTATACATTACACCTCAGTACAATAAAAATAACAAGCTGTCACTTAACGAACCTACATCCAGAGGCTGCCTGTCTGGTTGGCCTGGAGATTTTAATTCCGCATCACTAAAATGCGTGTTGGCCAACTTCCATCAACACGTCTCCAACGCCACTGTTGTTCTACCCCCAAGAAAGCATACAAGGCCCTCCCTCATCCGCCATTCCGCAAACCAGATCATGACTCCGTACTCCTGCTGCCTGTTAACAAGCATAAACCCAAACAGGAAGTACCCTTGACTCGCTCTTTTGAGAAATGGTCACCAGAATCTGAGATTATGCTACAGGACTGCTTTGCTAGCGTTGAATAGAATATGTTTCGAGACTCCACCGATAACATTGATGAGCTATAATCTAAATTTGATCACATTCACATTTTCTCCTGACACACAAATGGACTATAAATGCATAACGTTACCAATTAGTTAACCCTGACCAGATGGACAGGGCGCATTGGCTGTATGCAGTTGCTCTTATTAGTAGCCTACAGTTAATAGTATAAAAATAGTATAGTTTTTATCCCATACATTACATTACATTTAAGTCATTTAGCAGACGCTCTTATCCAGAGCGACTTACAAATTGGTGCATTCACCTTATGACATCCAGTGGGACAGTCACTTAACAATAGTGCATCTAAAACTTAGGGGGGGGGTGAGAGGGATTACTTATCCTATCCTAGGTATTCCTTAAAGAGGTGGGGTTTCAGGTGTCTCCGGAAGGTGGTGATTGACTCCGCTGTCCTGGCGTCGTGAGGGAGTTTGTTCCACCATACCTTTATGTCAGATTTCTAATGTTTAGGTGTAGCCTAGGCTGCTACAACATTTATGTCATGAGTTTTTGCTTGTGTCTGTCCGGAGTGATTATGTGTTATCATCTTTGCTAAATAAATTCCAGAGGAAAGTGCAAAGCCTACTTGAGTGCCCCTCGGAAACATGTGCTGCGTCAACCTCTCTAATCTAACTTTTAATGGGTGATGCGATGGAAGCTATCAAATCATTCAGAATTGTTTTTGACATCCCAGAAAAGATGTTCAACATGTAAAGCATCGTAAAATGCAATTATAAAGGCAGCTTGATGAAAGGCTCCGTGTTAACCAGCTATACATTTGATATCAGTTGGTATTGAATGCTCTTACCTTTTCATCCTTATTCATGAAACTGATCTCAGGCAGAGGTCGACCCTCGCTTATAACTTCTCTACACCCTTCTCTACACTATATATTGCTTGTTTTGTCACAAACTGACATTAGGCAAACTATTAGAATTTTAGGAAATGGGGGTGCGATTTCTGCATATTGCACCTTTTTAAAAGAAAGATTCACCCATTCTGAATGTTATATTGTTTTTTTCACCTCTGAGTGATGTTCTATCGATTTCCCATTGTAATTTCATGGGAATCTGAGTTAATGCCATTCAAACAGGCATGCTTTCACATTGTCTGCTAGAATTCTGTATGTGTGTGTGTCCATTATACCTGAGAACTCCCTGGACACTAGCCCTCTGACATTTACACATTCACACATCATTGTTCCACTGCTTCCTTACAATAACTCACAAGGACGTTTGATTAGGTTTCACTTCACACAGATGAGGTAGTTTGTTATTCTAAATCAAGCTCACTGTTGTTGTTCAGATGTGCCATCGTTCACCATCCATCCAATCTCGTTTTGTTCTCACTTTTGCTGATAGGGAGTTAAGTCTCTGTTCTAAGGCACATGGCTATCTGTATGGGTACTTACTTTCTGTGACCTTTGCGGATGAAGTGGAGAAGAGAAGGTTTAATGTAGAGTAATCCTTTTGCCCTGGTGTCAGACACTCTACCCTCTATGCAGTAGAGTAAAACTTACCGTATGCTTCACAGTCAACAGTTTGTGAATATACTATGACACATTTTTATTTGTTTTGATGTTCAGCAGGATTTTTTTCAGCTTTCGAGCACTTTTTTTTTTGGTGATTGGTCAACAGTAGGAATTCTTCAATTAAGTGCTTGTCATTCAACAACAGCCAACAAGTTTTCTCATGCACATTTTTTTCACTTGAGAAATACTGCACATTTTAAATTCCAGCGCTTCACTTGACTTTACTTCAAAATCCCAAGCGTGTTAGCCGTCTACGGCCATCTTAGATGTAAAATTGCGTGACCTATGAACTCTTCTGCCAAAACGTCTCAATTAATTACATATTTATTTTATCTTAGATTAATAAAGACTATATTTTGAAGAAGTGTACTGGCTACAGTGCATCAAGAGGGACAAACGCTAATACTGCAGCTTTTTTCTTGTTTTTCAAGTGAAGGTATTTTAAGGGAGGATGCGAGCACAGACATTAATTTTGCCTAGCCGAGTTCGGCTAGGAGCAAACCAAACCTATGTATGCGGATGCCTTAAGCCCCCTCACCCACACCCTAAACAAATCCCACCTTGGTGTGGTCCAGCTGGTTGTCAGGCAGTGTCAGGCAGTGTGTGTACAGACACATGCATACACACAGTGCGTACAGTGTTCCCCTCCTAGCTTCCCCCTTCCCTTTTGATGTGTGCTGTGTGGATGCAGCCCCTCTTATTTTTATATATTTATTCATTCTTACCCTCTCCCTAGGCAGGGAGTCCCACTTGGCTTGCCTTCTCTTTCTCTCTCCTCACCTCCCTCTCTTTCTCAAAATAAGCAAACTGGAATCCAACTGACTGAATTGGTCACAATTAAACAGTAGGATTCTGTATCAGCAGGGTGCAGGCTCGTTTGGGGACCTAATACCACAAAAGCAAGATATTCTTTTATAAAGCACATCTTCATAACAGGCAGCGTGAAGGACACTGAAAATGACCCTCTCTGGGGGTAGTCTACAAAATGTACTGTAGTGCGTTGTGTTTGGCGATCTAAGTTAGAAGAAAAAAAATCTGGATGGTTGGTTCTGGGTAAAAACATATGCTAAATGAATAAATGTATGATGAATAGCTACACAGCAGACAACGGGGTAGTCCTATATACTTGTCATGACCGAGACACAGGCCTCTGTACCAGATAAACACTCAGAAGAACAGCTGATACTACACATGCGTGTCTTCTCTAACCTTATTACAAGATATGAAAATACATTTGGAGAGCTTATATCTATACACACTATCGGTCAAAGGTTTTAGAACACCTACTCATTCAAGGGTTTTTCTTTTCTTTTTATTATTTTCTACATTGTAGAATAATAGTGAAGACATCAAAACGATGAAATAACACACATGGAATCATGTAGTAACCAAAAAAGTGTTAAACAAATGAAAATATATTTTATATTTGAGATTCTTCAAAGTAGCCACCCTTTGCCTTGATGATAGCTTTGCACACTCTTGGCATTCTCTCAAGCAGCTTCACTTGGAATGCTTTTCCAACAGTCTTGAAGGAGTTCCCACATATGCTGAGCACTTGTTGGCTGCTTTTCCTTCACTCTGAGGTCCGACCCATCCAAAACCATCTCAATTTGGTTGACGTCAGGGGATTGTGGAGGCCAGGTCAGTTCTAAATAAATCAAACAGTGTCACCGGCAAAGCACCCCCACACCATAACACCTCCTTTTCCATGCATTATGGTGGGAAATACACATGCGGAGATCATCCGTTCACCCAAACTGTGTCTCACAAAGACACGTCGGTTGGAACCAAAAATCTCAAATTTGGACTCCAGACCAAAGGACAAATTTCCATCGGTTTAATGTCCATTGCTCGTGTTTCTTGGCCCAAGCAAGTCTCTTCTTCTTATTGGTGTCCTTTAACCTCTCTAGGGTATGTGGGATGCTAGTGTCCCAGCTGGCCAACATCCAGTGAGATTGCAGAGTGCCAAATCCAAATACAGAAATGCTCATTATAGAAACTCAGAAAACAAAACATATTTTACATAGGTTTAAAGATTCACTTCTTGTTAATCCAACCACGGTGTCAGATTTATAAAATGCTTTTCAGCGAAAGCATACCTAGCCCAGAACATACCTAGCCCAGAACATAGCCCAGTTGATAAATTATTACAAACAGTAACCAACCAAGCAAAAGCGTTACAAAACTCAGAAATAGAGATACAATTAATCCCTTACCTTTGTTGATCTTCATATGTTGCCACTCAGAAGACATTCATTTACTCAATAAATGTTCCTTTTGTTCAATAGTCTCTTTATATCCAAAAACCTCTGTTTGTTTGCGCTTTTTCTTCAGTAATCCACAGGCTCAAACGCAGTCAAAACAGGCAGACAAAAAAAATCTAAATTGTATCCGTAAATGTCATAGAAACATGTCAAATGATGTTTATATTCAATCCTCAGGTTGTTTTTAGCCTAAATGATCTATAATATTTCAACCGGACAATAACGTCGTCAATATAAAAGGTAAACAAGAAATGCACTCTCTTGGGATTGCGCATGAAAAAGCTATGTGACACGGCAGGGTCCACTCATTCAGACTGGTCTTACTCCCTCATTTATAAGAATACAAGCCTGAAACAATTTCTAAAAGACTGTTGACATCTTGTGGAAGGCATAGAAACTGCAAATTGAGTCCTATGTCAATGGATACTGCAATGGCATTGAATAGAAAACTACAACCCCCAAAAAAAAGATTTTTCTCAGGTTTCCGCCTGCCAAATCAGTTCTGTTATACTCACAGACACAATTTCAACAGTTTTGGAAACTTTAGAGTGTTTTCTATCCACATCTACCAATTATATGCATATCATATCTTCTGGGCACGAGTAGCAGGCAGTTTAATTTGGGCATGCTTTTCATCCAAAATTCCGAATGCTGCCCTCTACCCTAGAGAGGTTCAGGCCTTATTCACACAGTCTCCTCTGAACGGTTGATGTGTCTTACTTGAACTCTGTGAAGAATTTACAGTTGAAGTCGGATGTTTACATATACCTCAGCCAAATACATTTAAACTCAGTTTTTCACAATTCCTGAAATGTAATCCTAATAAAGATTCCATGTTTTAGGTCAGTTAGGATCACCACTTTATTTTAAGAATGTGAAATGTCAGAGTAATAGTAGAGACTGATTTATTTAAGCTTTTATTTCTTTCATCACATTCCCTGTGGGTCAGAAGTTTACATACACTAAATTAGTATTTGGTAGAATTGTCTTTAAATTATTTAACTTGGGTCAAACATTTTGGGTAGCCTTTCACAAGCTTCCCACAATAAGTTGGGTGAATTTTGGCCCATTCCTTCTGACAGAGCTGGTGTAACTGAGTCAAGTTGTATGCCTCCTTGCTTGCACACACTTTTTTAGTTCTGCCCACAAATGTTCTATCGGATTGAGGTCAGGGCTTTGTGATGGCCACTCCAATACCTTCACTTTGTTGTCCTTAAGCCATTTTGCCACAACTTTGGAAGTATGCTTGGGGTCATTGTCCATTTGGAAGACCCATTTGCGACCAAGCTTTAACTTCTTGACTGATGTTGCTAACTTAACTTCTTGAGATGTTGCTTCAATATGTCTACATAATTTTTCATTTTCATGAGGCCATCTATTTCGAAGTGCAACAGTCCCTCCTGCAGCAAAGCATCCCCACAACATGATACTGTTTCACGGTTGGGATGGTGTTCTTCGGCTTGCAGGCCTCCCCATTTTTCCTCCAAACATAATGATGGTCATTATGGCCAAACAGTTCTATTTTTGTTTCATCAGACCAGAGGACATTTCTTCAAACAGTACAATCATTGTCCCCATGTGCAGTTGCAAACCGTAGTCTGGCTTTTTTTATGGCGGTTTTGGAGCAGTGGCTTTTTCCTTGCTGAGCGGCCTTTCAGGTTATGTCGATATAGGACTCGTTTTACTGTGGATATAGATAGTTTTGTACCTGTTTCCTCCGGAATCTTCACAAGGTCCTTTGCTGTTGTTTTGGGATTGATTTGCACTTTTTGCACCAAAGTACGTTCACCTCTAGGAGACAGAATGCGTCTCCTTCCTGAGCAGTATGACCGCTGCGTGGTGTTTATACTTGCGTACTATTGTTTGTACAGATGAACGTGGTACCTTCAGGCGTTTAGAAGTTGCTCCCAAGGATGAACCAGACTTGTGGAGGTCTGCAAATGTTTTCTGAGGTCTTGGCTGATTTCTTTTGATTTTCCCATGATGTCAAGCAAGGAGACACTGAGTTTGAAGGTAGGCCTTGAAATACATCCACAGGTACACCTCCAATTGACTCAAATTATGTCAATTAGCCTATCAGAAGCTTCTAAAGCCATGACATTTTCTGGAATTTTCTGGAAGGCACAGTCAACTTGGTGTATGTAAACTTCTGACCTAGTGGAATTGTGATACAGTGAATTATAAGTGAAATGATCTGTCTGTAAACAATTGTTGGAAAAATTACTTGTGTCATGCACAAAGTATATGTCCTAACCGACTTGCCGAAACTACAGTTTGTTAACAAGAAATTGTGGATCGGTTGAAAAACGAGTTTTAATGACTTCAACCTAACTTCCATTTTCAAATGTATTTGGGCTGCAATCTGAGGTACAGTTAACTCTAACTTGTCATCTGCAGCAGAGGTAACTCTGGGTCTTCCTTTCCTGTAGCGGTCCTTATAAAAGCCCGTTTCTTCGTAGCGCTTGATTGTTTTTGCAACTGCACAAAGTTCTTCACTTTTTCATTGTTGACTGACCTTTATGTCTTAAAGTAATGATGGACTGTAATTTCTCTATGCTTATTTGAGCTGTTCTTGCCATAATATGGACTCATAACACAACTAATTGGCTCAAACGCATTAAGAAGGAAAACAATCCACAAATGTACTTTTAACAAGGCACACCTGTTAATTAAAAATGGATTCCAGGTGACTACCTCTTGAAGCTGGTTGAGAGAATGCCAAGAGTGTGCAAAGCTGTCATCAAGGCAAATGGTGGCTTCTTTGAAGAACATAAAATATATTTTGATTTCTTTAACACTTTTTTGGTTAGAAATAGAAATAGTTTTCACATGCAAACTTTGTGTCCGAACTCAAAATCAAATGTGTTTCACATGAATAATATGGTTGCTGTGGTGGTTTTATTTTGATTTGGTGACTTTCTGCATGTATCAAAGTCCCAATAGATAGCATGATATCAGATGGCTCCATTTAAACATAATTATTAGGGAGATTCTTCTCCTTGCAAAGCACGTAAATGTTTAAATCAAACTATATTAATCGGACTATTGATGATAATCGTATTATTTTTTGTGTTTAAGCGTACTCATTTAAACGCCCTGTACGGTTCCTCTGTGAGATGCAGGGAGGGGGCTGACTTATAATTCAGACAGTAGATCTCTTTATCGTAATTGAGAGGGGAGCTGTACACCCTCATTGATTTGGTCACCAGTGTCTGTGTCCTTGTTGGTAACTGGAGTGGCTTCATTACACCAGGATATATATCTAATATTCTTTGATGAGCTCTGACTCACTTTCTGTAGGCTACTTCGACATCTACCCTACACTCGTTTCCTATTAATCTCACTATCTCACTCTCTCTTAATTAACCACTTTGGGTGGGGACTCAGTGTGTCTCGTCTTGTTAATCAGATGACTTGGCTTGATTACCCCCCAGGGATGATGTGATACAGGGGAATCCCACCCCTCAACTGGGAGACAGAGACCCCCCCCCCCCCCCCAAGCAAAGACAAACTGTTCTGGGGTCAAACGTAGTAGTGGGGGGATGCAGAAAAGAGCCAGCCATACTGTAGAATGAGGGAAGTGTGACGATTACATTTTTCACACAGTTTTATCACTCAAACACACACACGCACATGTTTAGTGTGTGCTAGCACTATACAAACATTATGATGAAACCAAATTTGCTGACGGGTGTGTTTTTGTTGGTATGAAGCCGTTGTGAAAGGGAAGTGAGCTTGTCGTTTTTGGCTTTGTGTTGTTAGGGCTTTTGTTTGTCTGAGTCGGTCCACCTGAGGAACAGTGTTTTGCAAAGGTCTTATTATTGCAGTTCTTCCTACTGTAATGCACAACCCATAGGTGCTGATTGATTGCTGATCATGGAGCGTCAGAACTATCATCCTATTACACTAAAAAGGATCTCTATCCATAACAGTTGTGTGTTATTGTATCTGATGTTCATTCTCAAACTGATGATTCACCTGTTCTGGGGGACATTTGCTGATCTAAACTAGGTTTCCATCCAACTTTTTTTATGCAAGTAAATTGCGTGGGATTAAATGTCACGACCGGCCTGATGGAAACAGCACATTTTGTCAGTAAACTTTCCAAATGTCGACAAACGATATACGCTAGACAAGGTGGTATCTTTTGGTAGCTGTAAAATTAATTATGCGAGAATTTTTTTTTATACACAAATATTGATATAATAACGTTTCGAAGTGAACTTGGAATCACGCTATGATATGGTGTGTGTGATCCTCCCACTACGACATGGAAAAGCATGCGGTTTATTAGGCTACAGTTTAATTTATGGTAAGTTTATGATGAACTTCACATGGTTGTGAAAGTGCAAGGTGATGAGCTTGATGCTCCTTTCCAATAGACATTGAGGGTCTTATTCTGGTGACATGATAATTGATGCTTGGCTACCGTTTGACAAATAAACATGTTCTAGTTCCCATACATAATAATCTCATCATGTAGTAAGTAGCCTAACCACACTGTATCTGCTAGCTGTTGGCTAGAGCACACGTGCTAAGACCAGAATGTGCACATTCGCTATATAAAGCAACATTTGCTGTGACAAAATCATCAGTAGAGTTGAAAATGCAATGAAAACCCATTTAACTTGTACTTATTCAGTGCATGGGAATTTAACCACAAGTTATTTTATGTGCACCTCATCATCATGCACAGCCTTTTTTTATCTGCAACAAGTCAATTAGATGGAAACACATCTCACGTATTGTTTTTATGCAGATTTTTGAATATTCGCATGAAAATCTGTCACCAATTGGACGGAAACCTAGAAATATTTTATTGGCCATACCTAATTGTCGATGTAGCCTAGATTTACATGATGGATGGCTCATACCCATGGTGAGCTCTGGGATTCCAGTAGATGGCAGCTGACTTAAAGCTTATCTTGAGGCATGTGGCTGAATGCTTCAGTAATGATTCAGTGGGGGTGTGTCGGAAACAAGTGTATGGGTAATGGAGCTTATTGAGCCAGCTACAGTGACTAGCGTCAGAACCAGAGCCACACTGTGAATGTGGCCCAAATAGCACACAATTCCATATAGTGTACTACTTTTGACCAAACCGCTATGGGCCCATGCCAAAAGTAGTGTACTAGAAAGAGAATAGGGTGCTATTTGGGATGTACAATATATGTCTGAGCCACGTAGTTTAATTAGCCGCCCAGGCTAGGAACCCTTTAGCTTGGCGAAATGTGTATTTTCCAATAAGAGGCTATTCACTGCCTCCCTTGGGGCCATGAAGACAGCCAGCCATGTCGGGGTGCCATGTTGATGACGCACGCTATTTGACTGAGTAGTGTAGGGGGTTTTCAAGTCTTGTTTTTAATGCAAGAGCTTTGTTTACCCTAACAGACAGTTGGGTATTAAAACAGGCTCTGTTTGCCCTTTGAGTAGTGAGAGACGAACCACAATACACAGTCAACAGTGTGTAATGAAGAGGACCTTTCTGAGGACAATACTAGTCACACGCTAACCGTATAGGGGAGACAAAACCAGCATTTTTTTAAACTCTTCAAGAACAGACAATGTTTGAGTTTATAAACATCTACTGGGCTTCTTCTTTTAACTAACGTAAACTCACCCCATTCTGTACAAATGTGCACAACCGCGACATTCAAACGAGGCTGCAAACGAATGGGACTGTAGCGACTGTTTTGACTTCAAAATCGGGGGTGTGTGAACTACGTTTCTATTCAAGCATTGATCGACATGGTAATGGCTCCATAGTATTGGAGAAAAGTTTAAACAACTGACCCTCCATTACATCATGACGTGTCATGCTGTAATGTACAGCACGCATAAAGCAACTTTTCTGTCTTACAATCTCTCTCCACCAGGTGTAGCACTTCTCTCATCCTTTAAAAACAAGAAAGGGACAGTGGAGAACGCTTTAGCACCGCACTAAAAACCCGATACAAATTCGACACAAACCTTCAAATAGGTATCTAATGACACTTTATATAAACTCTTTAAAGTGTTTTATTTACATTTTAGAGGCGATAAGGTGATAAGTTGGACAGATCGAGTGAAAAAATGTTTTCCCACACGTTATCTGTCCTTCTCACTATCACGCATTAGTTTTGCTTCCCCACCCGCCATTTTTGAAAAGACCCGACAGAGCTCATTGCCTTGTTGAATTATGCAGAAACGGGCAGCGTGGAGCTCATGTCATTGATTTTGTTGGAAAGGGGAGAAATTGTGCTTTACAAAGGTATTGACATTAAGTATTACGTTTTTGGGGCGCTAAAATAAGATCAATTGTATGAACCAAGGCGATGTACAAAAGTGAGTGAGTTTACGTTACAAATCCTCAAAGTAAAACAAAGTAAAACATTCCCCATCTGACCCCACTTTTCACTTTTCACCAGAGGGAAAGAAATGGATCGAGGGTGATCTAAGAATGGTCCGGCTCTAAGGGCTCGAACACACCAATTGCGAACCGATTTTATATGTAGAATCACTGAAAATGTCGGCAGTCAGAAGTCAACAGCGCACTGAACGGTCGGAAGACAAATGGGAGATCCACATTTGGTGAGATCTGTACGACCCTTAAGACATCTTACTTTCTCTCCTTGTTCTTTCATCTCAACGTACACTACCATTCAAAAGTTTGGGGTCACTTAGAAATGTCCTTGTATTAAAGAAAAGTTTCTTTTTTTTCTCCAATAAAATAACATCAAATTAATCTGAAATAGTGTAGATATTGTTAATGTTGTAAATAACTATTGTAGCTGGAAATGGCTGTTTAAAAAAAAATAGAAAAGGAACATCTACATAGGCGTACAGAGGCCCATTATCAGCAACCATCACTCCTGTGTTCCAATGGCACGTTGTTTGCTAATCCAAGTTTAGAATTTTAAAAGGCTAATTGATCATTAGAAAATCCTTTTGTAATTATATTAGCACACCTGAAAACTGTGGTGCTGATTGAAGAAGCAATAAAACTGGCCTTCTTTAGACTAGCTGTGTATCTGAAGCATCAGCATTTGTGGGTTCAATTACAGGCCCAAAATGGCCAGAAACAAAGACCTTTCTTCTGAAACTTGTCAGTCTATACTTGTTCTCAGAAATGAAGGCTATTTCCGGGCGAAAAATTGCCAACAAACTGAAGGTCTCGTACAACCCTGTGCACTACTCCCTTCACAGAACAGTGCAAACTGGCTCTAACCAGAATAGAAAGAGTGGGAGGTCCCGGTGCACAACTGAGCAAGAGGAACAAGTACATTAGTGTCTAGTTTGAGAAACAGATGCCTCAACATTAGCATTGTCTACACTGTACTTCTGATCAATTTGATGTTATTTTAATGGAGAAAAAAAATGTGCTTTTCTTTCAAACAAGGACATTTCTAAGTGACCCCCAACCTTTGAACGGTAGTGTACCTCATGGACTGTAAATCAATGCCAAGATTCCAACCCACTATGCTGTCTGACAACAGGACCAAAAGAGGGTCACAGTAGAATAAATTGTCTTTACAGGAAATGTAATCTCTATAGGAGAGTGTATGTAAGTGTGGTATGTCAGTTTAAGTGAAAGGTAGATTCTAAACATTGTGAATACTATAGTATAGATGTCAATTCTCTATTTTACATAGTATGTCGTTGTTCCTTGGGAGGAGAAAGGGCAGTCTTGTGGTGGGTGGATGGGTGGTGTGACAGCAGCAGGGTGGGCCCAGGAGTCAGGACCACAGAGTACTAATGAATACCCAGCATTCCAGAGCTGTAATTAGGTCATAGTGTCAGTCGGACACACACACACACACACACACACACACACACACACACACACACACACACACACACACACACACACACACACACACACACACACACACACACACACACACACACACACACACACACACACACACACACAGTTATTAGGGTAAAGATGGTGGCAGGTTGTAGCCACCTGTCTTGGTGTGACGACACATCTCTACATCAGTCTAATTCCATCTCTGCACCCTCCACGTATGGTGCATGGAAAAACACTCTGCGGCCGGCAGCTCTCAAAAAACACAATCACCTTTCACCCCTTTAGTTATTAATCTATAAGGTCATTGATAGCATTAGATTCTGTAACCATATTTCATATTTTAATAGATATCAAATAAAAAATTATCTGAATAAAAAATTATCTAAAATATTATCTCATCTCAATAGATGAGACGTAGTTTAATCTACAATCGTAGTGTAGGAAACCTCCACGCCCCTCCCCTTCAGTTTTATAATTCCTCTTATTCCTGACAGAATAAAACGAAACATTTGACATTATCGATTATAAGTTAGGAGTGCTCTACTTCCCTATTAATTTCATTGTGTGACTTTTTTGACTGCAGACTCGTTTTCAGGGGCTGGAAATCCTCTTAGCTGACAGCTCCCTGCCCCCATCCCCACTCCCCACCCCCACCCTCCTGTCCCCCTCCCATACAGCTCAAATGTCTGTGGAGCTGAGCGGATGCACTGTATGCTCCCCTCCCCAGGCTTTGTCTATAGGCTAACACTGTTCCCTTTTGGAAACAATATCCCCTTTTTGTCTTTCTATGACATCCCCTCCATCCCTCGCTCCTCTGCTCCATCTCAGCCAGCTTGCAACTACAGAGTTAATTCTGGGCACAAGGAGAGGAGGAGGTGGAGCGCACGTGGGCTCGTCCACAGCTGTTGTAGTGTAGTAGCCTGGGTTTGTCTGAGTGGAGGAGGGCTTAACTCTCTTTCACTCGCTCTACCCCTTCCTCTGTCTATTACAGTATATGCTCTTATGTGCTTTAGCTCTGGCTTGTGTGCTCACTCTCTCTCTCTCTCTCTCTCTCTCTCTCTCTCTCTCTCACTCTCACTCACTCTCACTCTCTCTCTCTCTCTCTATCTCTCTCTCTCTCTTTGCTCGGCCTCTGGAACAATGACAGTCGCTACTGCAGACACACACAATATGCCAGCGTTGCTGCTGCTACCACTGCTATTGCTGCACTAGGATGGCCCTGACGTCTCAGCACTGAGCCTCAGATAGAGAGAGTTCTAGAGACGACACACATCCTTTACCTTCTCCTCTGCCTCTCCTCTTGGAGGGGAGAGAGGCTGGAACTGCAGCACGAGGCTGGCCCAGCTGACACTGGGACTAGGAGCAGTGACTGGCTGGCAGAGGCGCTATGTGCATGGAACATTTTTCTCATTACCGTATGTTCATAGGGTTTATTCCATATTGATCCCAGACATGCCCCACACAGGAGCTCTGGAACGTCTAGGATGCTGTGACAGGGTGCTTTCACTATGAGGTGATGATCAGGGAAGAGTGGAGATGAACTGGAAGAAAGGAGGGATGCTATTTTTTGCCAGAGATCTGTAAATGCGGAGCTCTGTCGACGTGGGCTGGTGTGCTTTGTTTATCGTGTGAGTATTTATTTTGTGTATTTTCAGAAGATGGTGGCCTACTTATTTCGTGCATAATGTGTACTTCTTTGTGCACATTTGTGTATGTGGACTGTATGCATGTGGATGTGTTTATTAGATCATGTGTGTGTTGTAGCTAATTTTTGCATGCAGAATGTGTGTGCCAGTGTACACGTTTGCATGTGTACGCAATAGCATTTAGGTTAATATTTGTATATGCTTTCTCTCTGTGTCTGTGTGTGTATGGTTGTTTTTTCTCTCTGTGTCTAATTTTGTCAGCGGGCTGCTAATCCCCTGGCTGGCAGGCTTTTGCCTGGGTTTTGTTGTGGCGGGCGGTGATCAGAAGCTCTCTACATGATGACGGGGGAGGGGGAGCAGGATGAAACAGCTGGGCTGCTGTGGAAATGGGTGCGTGACCGGGAGTCACCCGTTGGCATGGATCAGCTACTAGCCCCAAATACTCAACTTGGCGTAGTCATAACCAGTTGCCCGCAGGGGGAGTAACCAATATTTGGGGCATTGGGAAGGGGGCACTGCAGGCTTCATTTGATGTTTCTGTTCTACTTAGTCAGCAGAATTATATTATAATGTGCGTAAGATGTTTCAACAAAGCTTAAAACAACTGTTTATAGAGTAGAATTGGCTTTGGTATTCTTATCCTACACTACACACATTACAATTATTGCCAGTTGCAGCTCTGACGTGACTGTACTTAGAGGAATATGGGCAAAACAGCGAAAAGAGGCTCCTATACCAATATCACCCCCACGCCATGACCCTATACCAATATCACCCCCGTGCCATGACCCTATACCAATATCACCCCCGTGCCATGACCCTTTTCCAATACCACCCCGCGCCATGACCCTATACCAATACCACCCCGCGCCATGACCCTATACCAATACCACCCCCGTGCCATGACCCTATACCAATATCACCCCCGTGCCATGACCCTATACCAATATCACCCCCACGCCATGACCCTATACCAATATCACCCCTGTGCCATGACCCTATACCAATATCACCCCACGCCATGACCCTATACCAATATCACCCCTGTGCCATGACCCTATACCAATATCACCCCCGCGCCATGACCCTTTTCCAATACCACCCCGCGCCATGACCCTATACCAATACCACCCCGCGCCATGACCCTATACCAATATCACCCCGCGCCAGGACCCTATACCAATATCACCCCCGCGCCATAACCCTATACCAATATCACCCCGCGCCATGACCCTATACCAATATCACCCCAGCGCCAGGACCCTATACCAATATCACCCCGCGCCATAACCCTATACCAATATCACCCCAGCGCCATGACCCTATACCAATATCACCCCCGCGCCATGACCCTATACCAATATCATCCCCGCGCCATGACCCTATACCAATATCACCTCCGCGCCATGACCCTATACCAATATCACCTCCGCGCCATGACCCTATACCAATATCACCGCCGCGCCATGACCCTATACCAATATCACCGCCGCGCCATGACCCTATACCAATATCACCGCCGCGCCATGACCCTATACCAATACCACCCCGCGCCATGACCCTATACCAATATCACCCCCGCGCCATGACCCTATACCAATATCACCCCCGCGCCATGACCCTATACCAATATCACCCCCGCGCCATGACCCTATACCAATATCACCCCGCGCCATGACACTATACCAATATCACCCCGCGCCATGACCCTATACCAATATCACCCCGCGCCATGACCCTATACCAATATCACCCCGCGCCATGACCCTATACCAATATCACCCCGCGCCATGACCCTATACCAATATCACCCCGCGCCATGACCCTATACCAATATCACCCCGCGCCATGACCCTATACCAATATCACCCCGCGCCATGACCCTATACCAATATCACCCCGCGCCATGACCCTATACCAATATCACCCCGCGCCATGACCCTATACCAATATCACCCCGCGCCATGACCCTATACCAATATCACCCCGCGCCATGACCCTATACCAATATCACCCCCGCGCCATGACCCTATACCAATATCACCCCGCGCCATGACCCTATACCAATATCACCCCGCGCCATGACCCTATACCAATATCACCCCCGCCATGACCCTATACCAATATCACCCCGCGCCATGACCCTATACCAATATCACCCCGCGCCATGACCCTATACCAATATCACCCCCGCGCCATGACCCTATACCAATATCACCCCCGCGTCATGACCCTATACCAATATCACCCCCGCGCCATGACCCTATACCAAGCTCTATCATGATCTTCCCGTATGTGTATTTCTCTTTGTTAAAATCACTGGATTGTTTGTTTAACCAGTGTTGTGTTGTGGGGGCGCCTTCATACTGCTAAACTGTAATAAGCCCTGGGGAAGTGATACACTGGTGTGTTGACATAAGGCATGGCAATGAGGGTGGTGTTTGAGTGCATGTGTGTTTGTGTGTGCCTCAACTCCTCCAGACTGAAGGGTTTTGAACACATAACTTCTCAATTCTCACTAGGTATTGAGTGCTAAATTGTTTTAATAACTGGACTAGTTAGTGCTTGCTGTTTTTTTACAAAGAACAAAGGCCAAGTGTGCATCCCAAATGGCACTATGGGCTCTGGTCAAAAGTAGTGCACTGTAAAAGGGAATACTAGGGTGCCATTTGGGACATACACTATATTGATTTGTTGTTCTGGTCTGGTCTCCTCAAATGTGTGACCCAGTCCACAGTATTTTATCCCTTTTCAAGAGTCCTCTAAGCACGCGGTATTCATGCCAGATGGCTGGCCAGTGTTGGGTATGTATGCCATGCAGTTGGGGATATTCAAAGAGCTAGACATCTCACCGTGACCGTGACTTTGAGGACATGTCTGTAACTCATCTTGTCAGCAGAGTTTGATACAGCTAACGTTGTCATGTGCCTCAAAGAACAGCCAACCAACCTTCACAGAGACAGAAGGGCTCAAAAGAGCCTAAAAACCTTGAATGAGTGGTGAATTTTACAACACTCTCACGAAGCCTCTAAAACATCTCTTGGTGAAGTCAGGACACAGTGGGTCCTCCACTAAAGTACAGACAGATGCTGTTTCTGTTGATAAGCTAGTCTGAGGTATTTGAGGTTATGTCTCATTAATGACCGACGGGGTCTGGTTTTTATAGCTCCTCAGCTGCCCCAGCCTATGTTTTGTTCTGCTCCGCTACGCTCGGTTGGGTGAATTTGCTGACTACTGCAATGTCACAGCACTGACTCAGTCTGACAGAGGCTGTAACTCTCAGGAGCTCAGACTCTAAGGAGTTGTTGAGGTAAAGTTGATCAAGATGGGGGAGCTTTAGACACGGGCCCTGTGATGTATTTCAATATGGTTGAAATAGGCCTATAGCCTACTGTTTATATTTGAATGCAGTCACCTCTGTTTTCATACGTCACTTGTTTGCATCAATTGCAAAGACGTTGGCAACTTTGTATTTGTAGTCAACTTTTTTCTGAAGTTACCGGCGGTCACAGAGAGATGAATAAACCATGTGATTCTATGTTTAGCTGAGATCTGTGTATAAAGTGACGCGGGAGGGCAAATCAACAGAGAAACATGGATGTGGGGGTTGTCTGTCCTTGTGCCCATCAGAGTTGGCAAAGATGAAAGAGAGGGGGGTGTTGATGAGTGATGTCTGAGGGGTCTTTGATAAGATTGTAATTCTTTGTTAATGTTGGCCTCTGTTTTTAGTTTAAAGATGGGAAGGATTTAGTGTTTTCCAGACTTTGCAGTTCACCCTGTGACTTACAGCAAACAGACACAGCTCTTTTATTGCAGTTGTAATGGATAGGGTTTTCTTAAAACGCTTGGATAACTTTTTTCCCTGTAGCTGTACAGTTCGGACTCAGTTCTTCTATGCCCTTTCCAGGAGTTTCTCCCGCTGTCATGACAAATTCATTTCAACAGATGGCTTGGCTTATTTTGGAGAACGTGCAGAATTCTTACCCTGCCATGTTCAAAGGGCCCTTGGATCAAATGTGTTATTGTTTGACTGATTGATTGTTTAATCTGCTCTATTTTTAACCCCTATAAGCACCTGATTTTAATCTGTAAACCACAGCTCCGATCACTCCCTCTCCCTTTCCACCCACCCGAAACACGATTAATTAACGATGGCATATATTTGAGTTGTTTTGATGAGCTAATTATAGTGGAATGGGACTTATCATGCATGGTAGTGTGGATTAATATTCTAGTTTCTGTGATCGTACCCTATCCCAGTCTTTTAGGGAAAGGAGAGCTCCCAAGGCGGGTTGATGTGGGGTGGGGGGTGGGTGGGTGGGGGCTCTTGGCAGGAGCTTAGAAATGCCCCCGAGGGTAGAATTCTTTTTGATTTGCGTTCAGACGGGGTAGTCAAATCCACCTCCCCACCCCCACAATATACACCTCTGTCTGCATCTCTATATTGGTATATATCTCTTTCTTCTTACTCCCGTTTTCTTTTCTCCTGTTATACCACTTTCTCTCCTCCAATTCTGTTATGACACCTTTTTCTCCCCGTCGTCATTTCTGTGTATATTGGGTGCATTCGGAAAGTATTCAGACCCCTTTTTCCACATTTTGTTACGTTACAGCCGTATTCTAAAATGGATTAAATAAATGCAAATCGTCATCAATCTACACACAATACCCCATAATGACAAAGCAAAAACGTGTTTAGACATTCAGACCCCTTGATACGAGACTCGATATTGAGCTCAGGTGCATCCTGTTTCCATTGATCATCCTTCAGATGTTTCTACAACTTGATTGCAGTCCACCTGTGGTCAATTCAATTCTTTGGACATGATTTGGAATGGCACACACCTGTCTATAGCGCCAAGACAAGATTGTCTTGAACCCGATTGTAGTTTGCCAAAAGGCACCTAAAGACTCTAGGACCATGAGAAACAAGATTATCTGGTCTGATGAAACCAAGATTGAACTCTTTGTCCTCAGTGCCAAACGTCACATCTTGAGGAAACCTGGCAGCATCATGCTGTAGGGATGTTTTTCAGCAGCAGGGCCTGGGAGACTAGTCAGGATCGAGGGAAAGATGAAGACCTGCTCCATAGTGCTCAGACTGGGGGTGAAGGTTCACCTTCCAACAGGACAATGACCCTAAGCACACAGCCAATACAACACAGGAGTGGCTTTGGGACAAGTCTCTGAATGTTCTTGAGTGGCCCAGCCAGAGCCCAAACTCAATCGAACATCTCTGGTGAGACCTGAAAATAGCTGTGCAGCGACACTTCCCGTCCAGCCTGACAGAGCTTGAGAGTATTTGCAGAGAAGAATGGGAGAAACTCCCTAAATACAGCTGAGCCAAGTTTGTAGCAATTTTTTTCAACTTGTTTTAAGGGTATTGTGTGTAGATTGATGAGGGGAAAAAACTATTTCAACAATTTTAAAATTAGGCTGTAACTTAACAATGTGGAAAAAGTCAAGGGGTCTGAATAATTTTCAAATGCACTGTATAATGAAGAAAATGCAATGTAAAATGTTGGTCCCCTGTTTTATGAGCTGAAATAAAAGATCCCAGAAAATGTTAATATGCACATTAAAAAGCGTATTTTGTACACAAATTTGTTTACATCCTGTTAGTGAGCATTTATCCTTTGCCGAGATAATCCATCCACCTGACAGGTGTGGCATATCAAGAAGCTGATAAAACAGCATTATCATTACACAGGTGAACTTTGTGCTGGGGACAATAAAAGGCAACTCTCACTCTCATGTTGTCACGCCTTGGTCATCGTGTTTTGTGTTTCGTATTGGGGTTTTTGTAGGCATTGGGATTGCGGCTGAGTAGGGGTGTAGCTTAGGTTGGCTGCCTGAGTCGGTTCTCAATCAGAGTCAGGTGATTCTCGTTGTCTCTGATTGGGAACCATATTTAGGTAGCCGGGGTTTCACTGTGTATTTCGTGGGTGATTGTTCCTGTCTCTGTGTAGTGTTCACCAGATAGGCTGTAATTAGGTTTCACGTTCCGTTTGTTGTTTTTGTATTTATTAAGTTATTTCATGTATCGTCATTTGTTTCATTAAAGACATGAGTAACTACCACGCTGCATTTCGGTCCGACTGTCTTTCGACAAACGAAAAACGCCGTTACACATGTGCAGTTTTGTCACACAACACACTGCCACAGATGTCTCAAGTTTTGCTGACTGCAGGAATGTATACCAGCTGTTGCTAGATAATTTAATATGAATTTCTCTACCATAATACAGCTCTGACGTTGTTTTAGAGAATTTGACAATTTGACAGTACGTCCAACTGGCTTCACAACCGCAGACCACATGTAACCACGTCAGCCCAGGACTTCCACATCGGGCTTCTTCACCTGCGGGATCGTCTGAAGGGGTGCTGGGTGCTGAGGAGTATTTCTGTCTCTAATAAAGTACTTTTGTGGGGAAAAACTGATTCTGATTGGCTGGGCCTTCCTCACAAGTGGGTGTGCATCTGCCCTCCCATGTCCACCCATGGCTGCGCCCCTGCCCAGTCATGTGAAATCCATAGTTTAGGGCCGAATTTATTTAAATATATTGATTTCCTTATGAACTGTAACTCCGTAAAATCATTGACATTGTTGTGTGTTGCGTTTTTATATTTTTGTTCAGTATATCTTTCTTTATGCCTCCTTTCTTTTTGTGTGTTGACTCCACATACCCACTCTCTGAAAAACCAACCTGCGAACCCACTGAGCCTCCATCTCTGATGCCCACTCCTGGCAGACAATTGTGGAATTACCCTCCCTGATACTCACGCTGAAATAACGTCCTGCCGCCTGCCTACCCCCCTTCCACAGCCTCCAGGTGCACAGTGACACAGAGTGGTTTAAGTCTCTCTAGCCCCAACGCTGTGGCGGCTGCTGGTGAAGTCAGGCCTCATAAGTCTGGTCCTCATTCTGATGCTTTGTCTGCTGACTCCTCAGGGCATTTTATCATTGGAGTGATTCACAGGATCCCAGCATTGGGTTCAGCCCATATATTGTCTTGTTCACCATCGAAACCTGGCACGTGAGGCTATAGCCTAACCCTAGCAATTAGTGTCTGTAGTCATAAGACGAGTCCCCATTCACTGTAGAGTTTACCTTGTAGATCAGAGATTAGATAGGTTATACGTACGGCCCACTGTAGTGAGAGCGCTGTTATTAGGTTATCTACTGAAAGATGTAGCCTCACATTCTGCTGCATAGATAGATCAGTATTATTCAATTATGTTATAAGCATCTTTGCTGTGTCTATTTTTTTATGTGTGGTGGATTATCTTTGTTAGGTTTGAAGGGAGACAGCCGGGGATGATAAAACAACACCATGTCCATCGCAATCTTTTTTTACCTTCTCTTTCCCTCTGCCCCGAACAGAAGGCATTCCCCTAACATGGTGGGGGTTAACAGTAATGTCTGGGAGGCAGCAGCTGATGTCAAGACTGAGACAGGTTTTAAGGGGCTCTTCTGAAGCACCTGTTTGGTGGTGTGAAAACACATCCCACCTGGCAGCGCCAGCCCTGCCTGTCTGTGCTTTCCAGAGAGGGGAACTCGGGGAGGATAGGGCAGATGCTCTCAAATGCTTATCTAACTGTAAACGTTGGCACCTGAAGGGGTCCAAGGGAGTCCAGGGGAGGATGAGATGGGGAACTACCTGTCAGAAGTGACATGGGACGGACGGTGAGAGGAACAGGGTGTGGAGAGGGGGAGAGGACGAAAATGCCTGCCAAGAATCTTTCACTGCAGAGTTTTTTTTTAAATTTTTTTTTTTTTTAAGTCTTCCTTCGTTTCACTCTGGTGATGAATCAACTTTTCGCTCTCGGTAGGTAATATAAGCTTCCATATTGGGCTATGTATTTATGTCAACAAATTCCTCTAAGGCTGTGCATTCCATCAGGCCGACGCCTAAACATCCGATCCGCTCCCAATCAGATCTCAAACCGCAACCAACTCTAAACTTACCCCACATAACCATTAGTAGACTAACCACTGGGAATTTAGCTCTGCTGGTTTATCGCAAACCCTGAGCTTTGAATTAGGTGCAGGGTCTGAGCTAATGAGAAACAATGCATTGTAGTGTCCTGGTTTACCATCTGAGGTACTATCAGTTCATGACCCTATCTGTTAACTCATATGTACTCGTTACAAATCCCATAGTGGGGAATGGGCATGAGCTTTATTGCTAGAAGATTTTTATTTTAAAAGGTGGACAAAATGGTTAAAGATGTAGCACGTTATATCAGGGCTAGCATAAACGGGAGGGTCAGTTTAAGTGAACCTAATGTCACGTAGTGTCTTGTCTTTGTAGTTTGGGTGCAGTTGTTTATCTGTAGGGTTGGATAGAGAATGTTTTGCAGGTTTATTTGGAAAGGGTGCTGGAAATGTCAATGAAGTGGACTGGCTGGTATAGACTGTTTTTGGTTTGTCTTGTGTCACATCTAAGTGCCACATGCTATGGCAAATGCTTATAGAGGATGGCTGCAAAAATAGTGAATGAATGTTTAGCATTACATTTTGGGAGATTACAATGTTGTTTTTTGGTGTGTTTTTTTCCCATGGAAGATGTATGTTAAACTAAATAGTTAACTCGGGGGAGACCGTGAGACTAAAGTTTTGTCCTTTTTTTATGTGTTTCTCAGGTAAATTGTGGAGCGGGCCTGAAGGGCATCCTAACTAAACTTGTCCTTTCTGCACATTGTAGATCCAGCCTGACAGGTGGGTACCCCCTCCTACACTCACTCACTCACTCACTCACTCACTCACTCACTCACTCACTCACTCATCACCATGAGTCTATTTTAGTCATTTCTGAACCATTATTTGAATTCTTAGCTTAATCAAAACCCAACCCCTAAGCTCTGTCACGTCAACAGACAGACGTCATCACGAAATAGAAGAGAAAAGCACTGATCTGCAGACCGATAGGAAAAGGTGAAGGAACACTCAAAATGTCAATGTTGTTCCCTTTTACCTTTCATGTGACTTTGTGAAAATTAGCCCCTAACTACGCAAGTCTGCTTATACAACTGCCCTGTTTATTTTGGATTCTCAGAAAGAGGGATACATGGGAGAGGAGAGGCTGCAGCGGCGGCAGTGTAGTGATCTAAGCCGGCATGTGGCACCCATCACATGTTCCTGAGAGTGCTCTCTGTCTGGCCTAGACTCTTTGGCCTCTCTGGGTGTATCCCAAATGACACCCTACTCCCTATATTAGGGGTTGGCAAACTATGGTCCACAGGTTTGACCATATCAAAACCTGTATTTGAGGGGGGGATTATTATTTGGGGTTTTAAAAAAACACTCCAGGGCACACTTGAAAATCTAAAGTAGTTACAAAATTTGGAGAAATTAAAATGGACCTCCTATATTTTCAAAATCCCTTTTTCTGGCCAGAATTTCTTTTTGACAAAAAAAAATCTGTGCGGCCCTCCATAGAATTTTGAAATCCCGATGTGGCCCTCGAGGCAAAATTCTGGCCCACCCCTGCCCTATATAGTGCAGCATCAGACTCTGGCACACAGCCTCCTGTTCACTTTGATCCCTCCATAAATGAATCCCCTGGTGAAAGACAGTTACCTCAGCTCTGATCAGCTGTATTGAACCATAAACTGACAATTACTGCAGACTGTCGCAACACTGGCAGTTATGTAAAGGATGAACTTTTTCCCTTAACTGACCAAAATAGTCTCTCTGAAGGGTGCTTCAAAGCGGTACCTCATGTATTCCTCACCTGAGAGAGTTTGTCTTTACTTCTCTGTCACCCCATACTTGTTTTATGTCTGCCGTGTCCTCCATCATTATTAATCTTTTTATTCCTTTTTATAACGTATTATAGATGTAAATCAGCCATTTAAAACTCTGTGGAATCCCATATAGGCCGAGAAGACTGCAGTTTGCCCCACGTAGTCCACGCTTCAGATACCTCTGGCCGTCTTGAAAGGGGTCAATAGGTTGTTTTGGATGGGCAGAGAAAGGGGTTAGAATAGGGGCGACTGTGCTTTAATTTACTGGCCCTGTCTACGGCCCATCCTCTGGATACAAAGACTGGTTGGTTGGTTTATGGCCTGAGCTGGCAGCCCTTCCCAATAAAGCACAAAACTGGGGAGCTGGGGAGAAGAGTAAGGACACAACTGTTCCATTTTTAAACCTCAAAGTAGGGCCTAAATGTAGTGGTATTGTGTATTTCAGACTAAAACTCTAATGTTCTTTGTACTGAATAACTCTATTATTTTCCTAATAAATCACGAGACCTCATCTTCACATGATCGTGATTGATAGTTTGATAAAGGACTCTGAAACCTTGGATGGAAAGTAAGTCTGGCAAGTTTTTATAAACCACAGAGCTTCTGTTTCGCCTCTTCTGGCCCAGCCATGGTGACCTAGTGATCAAATGAAACTATATCTAGAGAATCATCCCCTGCTTCATTAATGTGATTGTCATTGCACGTATGATCAGGGGTGTTAAGAATTCATATGTACAGCTTTTTATTCGGGTACAGCATTCATTTAAATCTCAATTAATCCCGTTTTCATTGTCACTATCACTACTGAAAACAGTCTCCGTAACCAAAATCAGTGTGTGGAAAGGTGAAATGTAGGTGAAAATATAAAAGCTTATTTTAATTATCACCCTGGAAAGAGTGTGAAACCATGACAAATCCCCATGAAATGTTGATGTTGTTATTGTGTGCAGTGACATTATTACCCAACTTCTGTATTACTATGGTAACCGTGTCCCCAACCTCTCTCTAAGCTTCGGGGTGAAATTTCCCCTAGGTTCAGAAACCCTCTCCCAATCCTGACCTTAATTCTTAGCCGGACACAAAACTGACCCAAGATCAGCTTCTAGGGGCAACTTAACCCTGCACCGTTACTAACCGTGTCCCTGACCGTCCTTTCTGCACTGCAGGTAGTAATGGAGTCTGAGGAGACAGAGCTGAGAGATTGTGATGAGGCCTTTGAGTCAGAAGAGGGCGATGTGGAGCCATACCTGGAGGAGCCGGCGAGCAGCAGGGAGCTCCTAGAGAGGCTCAGGGAGCTGGAGGTGAGAAACACGAGAGAAAGAGGGCAGGGCTGGGGAACACAAGACTGTGGGCTGTATGCCAATTTGTCTTTCTTTGATTCCTCACATCTGATCTCCTCACCTGCTCAACTCTATTGGATGAGAAAACCCAAGGTTCCCTCCCCTTGGATCTTCTTCTTCAATTGGTTTTGAGAAGGAGACAAAGAGGAATTGAGAAAGGGCTTTAGCCTTGACCCCTGGAGGTGGGGACTATCTGGGTACACCTGGAGACTGAGAGCTGCATCAGTCAAAGCATTCAATGGAAACGAATAACAGTTTGCAACATTTAATTAATGCAGTTGCTTGCTTTGACCGAGAATTGCAGCTGTCGAAACGATCACATGCTTCAGTCTTTGATTCATCCTAGAGCAGCAGTGATATTTACTTTTAATACCATCACTAGCACTGTGTCATTATTAATGCTAGTAGAATTTGTATTTCATATTTATTTTCAAGATGATGCCAATTTGATAGATGTGCACATGGTGGCGTATATATCAAGTGTCTCGGGGTAGGAGTGCTGGGGGAACCAGGGCCCGTTTACACATAGTGTCTCAGAGTAGAAAATTGCTGCGAATAGAGGCATTTTACTCCTACTGTTGTGGGCAAAAGTAAAAGCTATGCATGAACCGTCTTTAGTCATAAGAGTCACACAGATATTTAGGAGACCTCATGAGCTGTCCTAACCATTTAAGAGGTATCTTGTGACTTGATAATAGAACAATGCAGCGAGTCAGTGATTCCTGCGCCACGTGCACATTTGAATTGGAGTTAAAATAAGGTTTTTATATATTTAATATTTTTATATGATTAATCAATAAATAATCTAGACCTACATGCAACAGTATCTCTAGCGCTTTTTACAAAGATTTCACTAAATACTTATAACCACTAAGCTAATAAAAAATGGATTTTGTTTAAGTTGTTATTTCAAGTTACCCATTTGGAGGGCAACATCATGTTGTTACAAAATATGTCTAGTCAGGATAACGTGATGCCACGGAATGGCATGCTAGTTTCTTTTGCATTCCAGATGTTGAAATTCAGCAAAATATAGCCTCTTTAACACCCTCAAACGCCCACTTCTATTTTGTAAACTGCGCTTTGTACACAGTTTGATGATGAATGACTGGTAGAGTAGTCCAACAGCAGACTGGGCAAACATCAAAGAAACAATATACAGATTGGTGTCATACTGAACAATTTATGACCGAGGAGGAGGCGTCATGCTGGGCACGGCACCTGACTGAGGAGGTCACCAAACTTAAGGTATCATTCTAGCAGAGGTTTGATAGACTCAATGAGTCTAAAGAACTTAAAAAGACACCAAGGCTGTGCTGAACAGAGTAAGCAAGGAAGAGACTCTGTTGACGGAGAAGATCTAAAACAACTTAAAGACCGGGACCACCTGAATACTAAGGTGATCGACCTGGAATCGCATGGAAGGAGGAATAACCTGGTTCAGGTGGGCCTGGTGGATGAGATGAGATGGATGAGATATTCCGGTACATTCTGGACATGAAAGAGAATGAACCAGTACCAGAGATGGAGAGACATCAGACGCTTCCGATCCCGCTCAAACCCACCCAAACCACCGCGTCCATACTACATACGCCTGCTACAGTGGGTTGACCGACAAAACATCATGAGAGCTGCAGGCAAGAAGGAGAAGCTGATCTGGGGAGGGAGACCGTTCCATGTGTACCATGATTTCCCAGTGGAGCTCCAGCTACAATGCGTGGAGTATGCCAACATCAAGAAGAAACTTCAGGACACAGACTACCCCTACAGACCACCCCTACTGTATGCAGCCAGGCACATCGTCACCATAGATGGGAAGAAACATACAGTATCTACAGTAGCGCAGAAGATGTGGTCAAGGACTTGAATTTACGGCTCCCTAACATTTTTTTTGTAACTCGGGCAAGTTATTGAGGCGATGAAGGACTTCACTAGTCTCTAATGTTTTTGTTGAGATTGTTACTTTTATCCCCTTATATTGACCGAGTGTTGGTAAAATATATACAGAAAAAGGGCTATAAATGCCTTTAATGGCACTCTAAAATATGGCTATAGCCAGCTTACCAGGCCAATACATTATGCAATAACGGAGACAAATTTGTGCAAATAGTGTTTTGGTGTAGACTTGAAATTGGTGGTTACGTTTTGACTCTCGTTTGCGCACGGTTGCAGGTGCAGTCTCGAACAATGCACTGGTCTGGAGAGCACAGTGAGGGTGAAACAAATCCATTTAATAAGAGGTCTGGCTATGGTGGATAGCAGCGCATACACCTGTTCTTTCACGAATAAGAGCTGGATAGGGCATCTATCTAACTTTTGCCTCATGATATCCTTTAATGTTTGTTTGTCTTGTGTGTTCCCTCCACATTCCCTCCCTACTGGTACAGAATACAAACAATAGTACATTGATGCCGAGTCCTTTCTCTCCTTACTAAGGCTGATATTATACACATTGTCACAAATGGAATCTAATACTATATAAATCTGATTTCATTGAAAGTGAATAGGATTTTGAATAATGTCCAATAATTTCTCATTTGAAATCCCTAGCCTGTGATGTGACCATGTTACAAGAAACACAACTTTTTAATGACAATTAATCTTTAAAGTATTTTCAGCACCAGTTAATGGAGCAGCCAGGCGTGTCAGTATCTTAGTAACTCAAATCATCTCTAATCTTGTATTGTCAGGCTTTTTACAAAATGAAACATGTACTCTTGTAAATATTTATACTCCTAATTCAGCACCAAGCTATGTTCAGATCACCCCTTGCTGGGGACCCCATTCTATTGGGAGGAGACTTTAACCTGGTCAATGATCTTAGAATAGACCACTCTAGTCGCCCCCTTCCAGCAAATAAATGTTACAAAGTAAAACATGTTTTAATAGTGGAATTTTATTTTATTAAATAACGACAATGAATTGTTTGCCTAGATCCTTGCTATGCCCATAGAGAAGGCTATCCCCTCTTTAATACACCTGGATTAGGTGGGGTTTGTACCAAGTTGTTTATCCTCCCAACAACATGAGACCTTTCTCATGTAATGTCAAGGGCTAGCTCTCGCCGGAATCCAGCACTAACAGTATCGCTGGATGCAGAGAAAGCTTTTGATAGAGTGGTGGTCTTACCTGTTATATGCACACTCTCGATTTGGTTTGGGGTCTGTTATCGTGCAATAGATTAGGGAACTCTATCATTAACATATTACTTCAGTTAAAACTAATGGTATGATATCTGACCCCTTTCAGCTCTTCTGTTCTACAAGTTGCCCCGCATCCCCAGTCTATTAATTTTGGCACTAGAGCCCCTCACCTGCACCATAGAGCTAAGAAGGTTATACAGTACATTTGGAAAGTATTCAGACCCCTTGACTTTAAAAAAATGTTGTTACGTTACAGCCTTATTTTTAAATGTATGAAATAAAATAGGTTTTTAGAAATAATTTGCACATTTTCTAAGAATAAATAACTGAAATAAGTATTCAACCCTTTGCTATTAGACGTGAAATTGCGCTCAGGTGCATCCTGTTTCCATTGATCATCCTTGATGTTTCTACAACTTGATTGGAGTCCACCTGTGGTAAATTCAATTGATTGGACATGATTTGGAAAGGCACACACCTGTCAGTGCAAAAACCAAGCCATATTAGAGCAAAAACCAAGCCATGAGGTCAAAGGAATTGTCCGTCGAGCTCTGAGACAGGATTGTGTTGAGGCACGGATCTGGGGAAGGGCACCAGCACATTTCTGCAGCATTGAAGGTCCCCAAGAACACAGTGGCCTCATCATTCTGAAATGGAATAAGTTTGGAATCACCAAGACTCTTCCTAGAGCTGGCCGCTCAGCCAAAGTGAGCAATCGGGGTAGAAGCGGTCAGGAAGGTTCTCTGGTCTGATGAAACCAAGGATGAACTTTTTGGCCTGAATGCAAAGTGTCACATCTGGATGAAACTTGGTACTATCCTTACTGAAGCATTGAAGTTGCAGCATCATGCTGTGGGGATGTTTTTCAGCAGAGGGACTGGGAGTAGGGCTATTGCGGTGACCGTATTACCGTGGTCATGATCCATGGAGGCAGTCAAATTCCATGTGACCGCTTAGTCACGGTAATTAGGCTTCTCCAAGCTCTGATGCTGCTGATGGTCATTAGTAGCCTACCAAACTTGCTAACTGCCTGGTACTCAGCACTCTATTGTCCCTCCAATCACTCTGACATTAATGCAAATGTATTAAAAAATCTAATCAAACACTTCATGAGAGCCCATGAGCTGATGTTGTGCAACATTTCAATAGGCTATGGAATTGCGCTAGAAAACAGCATGATGGCCTCTACTGAAAAGAGGAGGATGAGCTTTCTATAGGCTAGGCCTACTATATTAATTTTTCAACTTTCCTAATATTAAGCACATTGCTTATATTTACAACAGGAGTATAGCATACCTGGCTGGCATGAAAATAAACCACAAGGAAAAGCGTCTTCCATTCACTATTTAAGTGCATGGATGATATTGATTTTTCATTGCAGGTGCTTGAAAATGGTCCATTCTAAATCAAAACAAATGTCACACATATTATTTAGTATATGTAACGACAATATTAGATCAATAATAGTCCAATGGGTGACAATATTAGCCTATCCGTTGTGAATTATATATCACTTGTGGATGATGCCCAGCATTAGAAACAATGCCTTTTTTTGGGCTACTTCTTCGAATCATAGTCGCACACATCATGTAGCCTAGCCCATAGGCCTATATGTTTTAATAAGGTTTGTATCAAAAGTGGCTAAATAACTTCTTAAAATGAAGCACATGAATCTGCTTTACAAGAGGTGTAGAGCCTAACTGGCATACATAAACAGCGCATGAGTTTCAAGTTTGGGGAAGATGATTTTCACCTTTTTAATAAAAGCATTACATGCATAATAGCATTTGTGGTTGGTTTTGCGCATAAGACCAGAGGGAAGGGGGAGAGGGAGAGGACAAAACATGACAATTTGTGGTTGGTTTTGAGAATGGTGTTTTCCTGCTAATGGAACATTCGCACTTGAAGCCTACTGCCGTGTGCCTATTGCTGCACTTATAATGTGAAGAATAGCCTAATAGTTTATCAACATTTTATTAACATCTGTTGCATCAGCCTCATTGCGTAAAAACAACTGCCCCAGACTCTTTGGAATATGTATTTATCGCACAGAATAGAATGGGTCAACTTTTGTTCTATGGGGGATAGTAGATTGACATAGGCTAGTGCTTCTGCTGTTCATTAGGCCTACTCATCTGGTTGCCTGACGAAAAGTAGATGTGGACAGTTCTTCCAATATCTTTAATATGCACTTCGGAATTGGATAAGGACGCGCGCAGTTCCATCCCGGATGTGTCAGTCTTCACTTGTAGTCTGTGAGAAAGACCCGATCATGTGATGGAGAGCGGTGTGAGATGAGAGATGCCTCTGAGCAAGTAGCATTTAGTGAGAAGGGCTGCAAAAGCTTGGATTGTTTTGCCACACAAAGGGGATGCTGCGGGGAAATTCAAGGTATTATTAAGCGACTGACGAAGTGTGTACAGCCTGCGCAAAAAGCAGAGTTCATGCCAGAGCTCACTCAGAGCTCACTTTTTTCAAATCATCATTACAGTTGCATCATGCAGCCTTACAATGTATTAAAAATCAAAACATGTTTGTAGAACAACTAAAGTTACATTAATAACTCTAAATTAAGCATATAGGAGTACCTATTTCTTTGTTAACCGCTCAACACAGAATAGTCGCGTGTGCGCACTCGCTCAAATCGTTTGGAGAAAATATCCTTTCTATTTTATTTAGCTTTGTTCAATTGTATTCTTCATACTATAAAATAATGCCACAGAATTCTAAGCAAATCTTGTCTGTTAAATGAACTGGTGTAGCCCACAGCCATTTGGCATAGGCACATCAGGACCTAACATAAGGAAACTCAGAGTGTGCTATTGTCACGTTTTATCAAGGTGGGTGGAATCAGGCGCAGAGAGCAGGTTTCAGTGATTCTACAGTTTATTCTCCGGCGCACAAAAAACACGGTCAACCCAACACACAGGGTGAATAATCCAACACAGGATCAAAAATAGACCGAAGAATAAAACACAAGTACTACACCAAATGACATGAATACAAAAAACAATCCCGCACAAAACAAGGGCGGGACAACCTACTACATATAAGGACGTTAATTAAACTAAAATACACACAGGTGAAACTAATAAGACAAAACCAACAGACAAACGAAAAAGGGATCGGTAGTGGCTAGTAGGACGGCGACGACGACCGCCGAGCCCCGCCCGAACAGGCAGGAGAGCCAACTTCGGCGGAAGTCGTGACAGCTATTCTGTTCTTCTGAAATAAACTACATTTTCATTATATCATGCTTCTTTAGACCTGTCTAAAATAAATCATGGATTTATTGTTAAGGTGTAGGCTATATTACATGGATTTATTAGACTAAAATGTAGATGTTTCAAATGTCAGCATCAGTGGGTTGTAGGCTGTGTGGAAGCCAGGAGATGCTAAATGTGTTTATGTTAATTAACGGTCAATTACCATGAGGTCGACAGTTATTTGCTTGACAATCACCGGCTGATGTAATTTCGTGACCGCCACAGACCTAACTGGGAGACTAGTCAGGATCGAGGGAAAGATGAACTGAGCAAAGTACAGAGAGATCCTTGATAAAAACCTGCTCCATAGTGCTCAGGACCTCAGACTGGGGGTGAAGGTTCACCTTCCAACAGGACAATGACCCTAAGCACACAGCCAAGACAACACAGGAGTGGCTTCGGGACAAGTCTCTGAATGTCCTTTTGTGGCCCAGCCAGAGCCCGGGCTCCCCATCCAACCTGAAAGAATTTGAGAGGATCTGCAGAGACGAATGGGAGAAACTCCCCAAATACAGGTGTCCCAAGGTTGTAGCGCCATACCCAAGAAGACTCGAGGTTGTAATTTCTGCCAAAGGTGCTTCAACAAAGTAAAGGGTCTGAATACTTATCTAAACGTGATATGTCTTTTTTTACATTTTGTATAAATTTGCAAAAACGTCAAACCTGTTTTTGCTGTGCCATTATGCGGTATTGTATGTAGATTGGTGAGGAGAATAAGAATTATTAGAATAAGGCTGTAATAAAATGTGGACAAAGTCAAGGGGTCTGATCGATCTGTATCAATCTGAGTGGTCATAACTTCAGTCAACCTACATGCTGATGATATCTTAATCCCAGCAGTTCGATACTGGGTGTGCAACATATGAGCATTTGGCTAATTTTCTGGAAATAAGGTATAATCAGAGTAAGAGTGAGGCTATTCTTCTGATCCACCACACATTTCCAGCTCACAAGGGAAATGCTCCATTTGCATGAAATACCTTGGGAGAAATATCAAGTTACCAGTTAATAAGATATTTCATCTAAATGGTCCAGGTCTCCTTAAAACCATTCGGGACGACATTATAACATTATATTCTACCTTTATCACTATGGGGTAGCGCAGAGGTGATAAAGATGAGCATACTCCCGAGACTATCTTTCCTTATGTCAGCTATACCACTTCAGTTCCCTCAGCACTGGTTTAAAGAGATAAACAGTTTCTTTTCAAGCTTCTTGTGGAAAGAAAAGAAACTTAGAATCAACCACAAAAAAACTGTCCGTGCCAACAAGTAAGGGTGGATTAGGTGTTCCTAATGTGTATTTGTACTACTTGTCATATAATGCAAGATACCCACTGGCATGTGGCTATACAAATGGGGGAGTAGCAGGCACCTGGGATTGGTTAGAGGAAGAAATTGTGAGGGAACACAAGTCGAACTCTTTATCACTATGGTATTACCCCAAGTTCCACTGCAAGATAGATAACCCACTACAGGAGTACTCTTGTGAAGTGGCAAAGATACTTAATTAAAGGTTATCTATCAATGGAGAATCCTTCCCTTCATGTCCAATATGGTTCACCCCTTGTTTACTGAAGGGGAAAGACATTGGCTAATATCACCTGGCAACGCCAGAACATCAGTCAGGTGTGGTAGGTTGTAAGGGGCGGAGAAAATATACCATTCCAAGAGCTGATGTCAGCGTTTGGCCTGAATAATATAGCATTTCTACCCTATTTACAGCTCAAATGAATTATAAAGTGTATTTCCTCAAAGTTCTATTGATGTGGGATCTAAAAGTACTTTAGACAACAAACTGGGGAATGTTGCTAATGGTAAAGGAACGGTTTCTGCCCTATACAAGCTGGTTGGTCTCTCCTCCCGAAATAGTAACACCTCTACTCCGTTATGTTGGGAGCAGGACATGGGTGTATCTATTACCACAGCACAATGTGATGCAATATGGAAAATGCAACATCAATATCCAATTGTGTAAGGTATAAGATTATTCAAATAAAGATATTACACAGGGCATGCATCACATGACACAAGTTGAAAAAGATGGATCAAAGCCTGGAATTGTCCAGTTGTCAAAAGATTCTAGACTGAGGTAGTTGATATGCTGTCTGAAATCTTGAATGTACAGTGATGGAGTGCTGCATCAGCTGACTAGGCCTCCACAATCACCCGACCTCAACCCAATTGAGATGGTTTGGGATGAGTTGGACTGCAAAATGAAGAAAAAGCAGCCAAGGGCTCAGCATATGTGGGAACTCCTTCAAAACTGTTTGAAAAGCATTACTCCTGAAGCTGGTTGAGAGAATGCCAAGAGTGTGCAAAGCTGTCATCAAGGCAAAGAGTGGCTACTTTGAATAATCTCAAATATAAAATATATATAGATTTATTTAACACTTTTTTTGGTTACTACATGATTCCATATGTTTTATTTCATAGTTATTCTACAATGTAGAAAATAGTTTAAAAAATAAAGAAAAACCCTGGAATCAGTAGGTGTGTCCAAACTTTAGACTGGTACTGTTTGTCTCCAACTGTGTCCTGTAGTGTACCTTCTTGGGAGCATTGTGGGTAATATTCAACCTAGAACCATGCACGCATCATTGCTCTGGCCCAACTATCAGTGAAACAGACAATTCTTATAAAAAGGACTTCTTGGACATATTGACTATGGAACGAGCAGGATCGGCCCTCCAAGACTATGACAATGGACACTATCAGAACACATGTAAACCATAGAACAACCTCAATTTATCAATTCATAACCTAAACTATCGTTTGTTCAAAAATGTTCCACACTGTAGACGGCATGTGTGCTTATCCTGGTGATTGTGGGTGCGCTCGCTTCCATGCCTGCCTGGGCATCCGGAAAGGCTTGATGCTTCCCGTCCTTGGAAAATCCTTTTGGGGCAGGGGCGTTGCCCTGATGGCTTCTCTGAGCGGCTTTTAGGCTGGGTTTCTGTATAAGCACTTTGTGACATCGGCTGATGTAAAAAGGGCTTTATAAATCAATTTGATTGATTGAGTAAAATATGTACATATAACTAGGATTAAAGTGACTAGGAAACAGGATAGATAATAAACAGTATCAGCAGCGTATGTGATGAGTAAAAAAAGTTAGTGCAAAAAGGGCCAATGCAGATAGTCCATTAAATATTTGATGGCTTGGGGGTAGAAGCAGTTCAGGGTCCTGTTGGTTCCAGACTTGGTGCATCAGTACACCTTGTCAATGCGCTAGAGTCTATGACTTAGGTGGCTGGAGTCTTTGACAAATTTTAGGGCCTTCCTCTGACACCGCCTGGTATAGAGGTCCTGAATAGCAGGAAGCCTTCTACAGTGATGTACTGTTTTGATCATGCAGACTGGAATATCAGGAAGCCTTCTACAGGGATGTACTGTTTTGATCATGCAGACTGGAATATGTTCTGGTCAGCCATGGAGAACAACATCAACCTATACGCTAACTCGGTGAGAGCGTTTATAAAGAAGTGCATTGGAGATTTTCTACCCACTGTGACTATTAAAACCTATCCTAACCAGAAACTGTGGATGGATGGCGGCATTCGCGCAAAACTGAAAGCGTGATCCACCGCATTTAACCACGCCATGGAAAGAGGTCCCCCCCCCCTTCTCCGTGGCTGACGTGAGTATAACATTCTAAACGTGTTGACCCTCGCAAGGCTGCTGGCCCAGACGGCATACCTAGCCGCGTCCTCAAAGCATTGCCCAGACCAGCTGGCTGGTGTGTTTACGGACATATTCAATTGCTCCCTATCCCAGTCTGCTGTCCCCACATGCTTCAAGATGGCCACCATTGTTCCTGTACCCAAGAAGGCAAAGATAACTGAACTAAATGACTACTGAACTAAATGTAGCACTCAGTTGCGTCATCATGAAGTGCTTTGAGAGACTAGTCAAGGATCATATCACCTCCACCTTACCGGCCACCCTAGATTCACTTCAGTTTGCATACCGCCCCAACAGGTCCACAGACGATGCAATCGCCATCACACTGCACACTGCCCTATCCCAACTGGACAAAATTAATACCTATGTAAGAATGCTGTTCATTGACTACAGCTCAGCATTCAGCACCATAGTACCCTCCAAGCTCATCATCAAGCTGGAGGCCCTTGGTCTCAACCCCGCCCTGTGGAATTGGGTCCTGGACTTTCTGATGGGCCGCCCCCAGGTGGTGAAGGTAGGAAACAATATCTCCACTTCGCTGACCAACACAGGGGCCCCACAAGGGTGCGTGCTCAGCCCCCTCCTGTACTCCCTGTTCACCCACGACTGCGTGGCCATGAACACCTCCAACTCAATCATCAAGTTTGCAGACGACAGTAATGGGCTTGATTACCAACAACAATGAGACAGTCTACAAGGAGGAGGTGAGATCACTCGGAGTGTGGTGTCAGGAAAACAAACTCTCACTCAACGTCAACAAAACAAAGGAGATGATTGTGGACTTCAGGAAACAGCAGAGGGAGCACATCGAAGGGACAGCAGTGGAGAAGGTGGAAAGTTGTTTAAGTTCCTCGGCGTACATATTTACATTTACATGTAAGTCATTTAGCAGACGCTCTTATCCAGAGCGACTTACAAATTGGTGCATTCACCTTATGACATCCAGTGGAACAACCACTTTACAATAGTGCATCTAAATATTTTAAGGGGGGGGGGGGTGAGAAGGATTACTTTATCCTATCCTAGGTATTCCTTAAAGAGGTGGGGTTTCAGGTGTCTCCGGAAGGTGGTGATTGACTCCGCTGTCCTGGCGTCGTGAGGGAGTTTGTTCCACCATTGGGGAGCCAGAGCAGCGAACAGTTTTGACTGGGCTGAGCGGGAACTGTACTTCCTCAGTGGTAGGGAGGCGAGCAGGCCAGAGGTGGATGAACGCAGTGCCCTTATTTGGGTGTAGGGCCTGATCAGAGCCTGGAGGTACTGAGGTGCCGTTCCCCTCACAGCTCCGTAGGCAAGCACCATGATCTTGTAGCGGATGCGAGCTTCAACTGGAAGCCAGTGGAGAGAGCGGAGGAGCGGGGTGACGTGAGAGAACTTGGGAAGGTTGAACACTAGACGGGCTGCGGCGTTCTGGATGAGTTGTAGGGTTTAATGGCACAGGCAGGGAGCCCAGCCAACAGCGAGTTGCAGTAATCCAGACGGGAGATGACAAGTGCCTGGATTAGGACCTGCGCCGCTTCCTGTGTGAGGCAGGGTCGTACTCTGCGGATGTTGTAGAGCATGAACCTACAGGAACGGGCCACCGCCTTGATGTTAGTTGAGAACGACAGGGTGTTGTCCAGGATCACGCCAAGGTTCTTAGCGCTCTGGGAGGAGGACACAATGGAGTTGTCAACCGTGATGGCGAGATCATGGAACGGGCAGTCCTTCCCCGGGAGGAAGAGCAGCTCCGTCTTGCCGAAGTTCAGCTTGAGGTGGTGATCCGTCATCCACACTGATATGTCTGCCAGACATGCAGAGATGCAATTCGCCACCTGGTCATCAGAAGTGGGAAAGGAGAAGATTAATTGTGTGTCGTCTGCATAGCAATGATAGGAGAGACCATGTGAGGTTATGACAGAGCCAAGTGACTTGGTGTATAGCGAGAATAGGAGAGGGCCTAGAACAGAGCCCTGGGGGACACCAGTGGTGAGAGCGCGTGGTGAGGAGACAGATTCTCGCCACGCCACCTGGTAGGAGCGACCTGTCAGGTAGGACGCAATCCAAGCGTGGGCCGCGCCGGAGATGCCCAACTCGGAGAGGGTGGAGAGGAGGATCTGATGGTTCACAGTATCGAAGGCAGCCGATAGGTCTAGAAGGATGAGAGCAGAGGAGAGAGAGTTAGCTTTAGCGGTGCGGAGCGCCTCCGTGATACAGAGAAGAGCAGTCTCAGTTGAATGACTAGTCTTGAAACCTGACTGATTTGGATCAAGAAGGTCATTCTGAGAGAGATAGCGGGAGAGCTGACCAAGGACGGCACGTTCAAGAGTTTTGGAGAGAAAAGAAAGAAGGGATACTGGTCTGTAGTTGTTGACATCGGAGGGATCGAGTGTAGGTTTTTTCAGAAGGGGTGCAACTCTCGCTCTCTTGAAGACGGAAGGGACGTAGCCAGCGGTCAGGGATAAGTTGATGAGCGAGGTGAGGTAAGGGAGAAGGTCTCCGGAAATGGTCTGGAGAAGAGAGGAGGGGATAGGGTCGAGCGGGCAGGTTGTTGGGCGGCCGGCCGTCACAAGACGCGAGATTTCATCTGGAGAGAGAGGGGAGAAAGAGGTCAGAGCACAGGGTAGGGCAGTGTGAGCAGAACCAGCGGTGTCGTTAGACTTAGCAAACGAGGATCGGATGTCGTCGACCTTCTTTTCAAAATGGTTGACGAAGTCATCTGCAGAGAGGGAGGAGGTGGGGGAGGGGGAGGAGGATTCAGGAGGGAGGAGAAGGTGGCAAAGAGCTTCCTAGGGTTAGAGGCAGATGCTTGGAATTTAGAGTGGTAGAAAGTGGCTTTAGCAGCAGAGACAGAGGAGGAAAACGTAGAGAGGAGGGAGTGAAAGGATGCCAGGTCCGCAGGGAGGCGAGTTTTCCTCCATTTCCGCTCGGCTGCCCGGAGCCCTGTTCTGTGAGCTCGCAATGAGTCGTCAAGCCACGGAGCGGGAGGGGAGGACCGAGCCGGCCTGGAAGATAGGGGACATAGAGAGTCAAAGGATGCAGAAAGGGAGGAGAGGAGGGTTGAGGAGGCAGAATCAGGAGATAGGTTGGAGAAGGTTTGAGCAGAGGGAAGAGATGATAGGATGGAAGAGGAGAGAGTAGCGGGGGAGAGAGAGCGAAGGTTGGGACGGCGCGATACCATCCGAGTAGGGGCAGTGTGGGAAGTGTTGGATGAGAGCGAGAGGGAAAAGGATACAAGGTAGTGGTCGGAGACTTGGAGGGGAGTTGCAATGAGGTTAGTGGAAGAACAGCATCTAGTAAAGATGAGGTCGAGCGTATTGCCTGCCTTGTGAGTAGGGGGGGAAGGTGAGAGGGTGAGGTCAAAAGAGGAGAGGAGTGGAAAGAAGGAGGCAGAGAGGAATGAGTCAAAGGTAGACGTGGGGAGGTTAAAGTCGCCCAGAACTGTGAGAGGTGAGCCGTCCTCAGGAAAGGAGCTTATCAAGACATCAAGCTCATTGATGAACTCTCCGAGGGGACCTGGAGGGCGATAAATGATAAGGATGTTAAGCTTGAAAGGGCTGGTAACTGTGACAGCATGAAATTCAAAGGAGGCGATAGACAGATGGGTAAGGGGTAACATATCACAGACAAATTGAAATGGTCCTCTCACACAGACAGTGTGATGAAGAAGGAAGGATAAAATACAAGTTAAATAGTTAATAATTAAGAGTAGGCAAAGTGATTGTCAGGTGAAAAGTATATTGAACGTTTTACCATTGCACCATTTGATGTACAGTAACGTTCACTGTGGTTGTCTGAAGTGTGCTATGGAGTTTGCAGTTGGCGAAGCCTCATTGCTATTGGTTATTTCCCATAATTTGCAGCAATGCCAATGAGTGTCATCACTATCTTTGCTGTACCTCAAGTTGGTGTGATTACAGAGCTGAGAAACTTTTAGAAGTTGATTTCACTCCTGGCTCACAGTTTGTCTGGGCAGTGTCTTAACATCCTCCTTAAACCTACTCTGAGCTAAGAGTTGTTTTGTTTTTGTCTTAAAACAAGTTTTAGCAGGATTCCCAGAACCTTTTCTGAGATGCTTTGTAGATCAGCAGGCCTACTCTTAGACTCTTGATAGCCCTGATTTCAGGGATATGCATTTAATTGTATCATATTCCACCAGGTGTCTCCCTCCTCCCGCGAAATAAGCTGTTTTAACACAGTCTGATCTCTGAATGAATAGGATGCTTATGTATGTATGGGTGGGGAGGCCATAGAAGTCAGCTGAGAGCCTGGCATGGCAAGTGAATATACCATTTATATGCTCAATAATAGTATTGATTTTGAATGGTTTTGTGGGTCAAAGATCCCTCCCCGCATTTGACACAATTTTTATCTCTTTTGGCGATGAGGGTATTTTGGAAGGGATGTTCGGGGAGCCAGGGGCCACTTTGCATGACATACCCCCACTCTCCTCTCAGCTTAGTACAAGATGATGGATATCACACGACTGAGTAACCTGCAGCTACTTTCAGGGCTTTGCTTTATCGACAAATCTAAAAGGCTCTGCCATTAGAGCCTTAAGTGCCTGTGTTAAATCTCTTAACTCGGCACTATAGACCGCTGCAGCACTTTAAAAGTTGTTATAACACCTTGAAGTCTCCCAGCTCTTCTGACCCTATCTCCTGAGCCCTAGTGGCAGAATGAGAGGTGGGAAAGAAAGTGCTTTAAAAACACCTTCTCAGAGCCTCTTTTTTTTAACAACATTTTTGTGTTTTATAATCGTGCCACTGTGATGGAGAGGGCTCTTACTGTTACTGTGGTTATATACCCTCGACTGAGGCCCTGCAGTACTTATGAAATGTTGCAGAATCAGGTGATGGTCCTCTGCCTTCTGTATGTCAGCCAACCCACACTTTGTGTAGAGGACACCATTGAAGCTTATTACACATATTGCTCTCAGGTTGGGTACTTGAGCGACCCATTGAGTTTCAGACGTGACAGGATCACACACACACACACACACACACACACACACACACACACACACACACACACACACACACACACACACACACACACACACACACGCATATATATATATATATATATATATATACTCACACACACACAGAAAATATCCCTACCTACACACTACAAAGATGACACTTTCACAAACGTCTCTCCCTGTCCCAATTTGTATACACGTGCACACACCTTCACCCTTAGCACAGCGGTGTATTGATGTGTGAATCAGGCTGTAATTGCTGCTGCGTCTCTTCCCTGTTCTGCAGGGAATTATATTGATTGTGATCATCTTGTACTGCTCACTGAGGGATCCACCAAGCCCTACTTTAAAGGTGATTAACGCTCAAATCAGAGGCCGAACCAAATCTCCATAAGATTATACATTGACCAATGTTTATATGTTTATCTATCTAAGAAATGATCTCGCCCTTTATCTGGCTTGAACTGAACTGGCTTGCCCACACATTCTCTGTCACTCACTCACTCACTCACTCACTCACTCACTCACTCACTCACTCACTCACTCACTCACTCACTCACACACACACACACACACACACACACACACACACACACACACACACACACACACACACACACACACACACACACACACACACACACACACACACACACACACACACACACACACACACACACACTTGATAATGCAATACATTTTGACCAAGCAAGTCTCTGATTCCTGTTCCCCTTCGAAACGTCATAAACAAACAGATAGAAAACTCTGTTTTCTCTGCTCAGTTGAGATGTGAAATGATTTGGTCTCTCGTCTTCCTTTTTCCCTCACCGTTCACCTGATCATTGAGCACGTGGGCCCGTCACAGCTTCTGTGACCCACTGTAGAGGGAGCATTAAATGTGTGAGGGCTGTTTTGATGTGCAGACACTGGTGGTTTTAGTGCCTGTTTTCTATTTTTTTTCTTCTTTCTCACTCCCTTTTTTATTCCAATCAGCCTGTTTGTTCTTTTTTCTTTCCCATTATTTCCTCCACTACTTAATGACACTTAGAAGATTAGTCCAAATGAGTACTAAAAGAGACCCTAATCATTTCAAATAAATCAAACTACTAACCCTCCTTATCTTGTCTCTGTTTCCCTCTTTCTTTCAATCTTTCAGAATGCTTCCCTCTCTTTCCACTTCCCTCTCTTTCTACTTTGTTCCTTCTTTCCCCCATCACTCAGTCTGTCCCCTATCAGCCCTTCGATTTCGTCTTCGCCGCAGTGACATATTCATGCTTTTGATCATGGCGAATGAGCCGGTGGCCGGATTCTCTTTGACTCCATCTGCACCTATCAGAGCAAGGAGAAGGAGAAGGAGAAGAGAAAAAGTCCTACCTCATAATTTCCTCTTTCTTCCATTCTTTAACACTGTTAAATTCTCCATGAAATGAAACAGAACATATTGTTGTGAAAGATTGTGAAATCAAGGTATTTTTTAATTCTAGGTGTAGACATTTGAAACGGATCATATGAAACAGAGGTGGGGATGTATCTCCTGAGGTTGATCTTTGTTGTCAAATGAATGCTTTTGATAGACACCGATTACATACGTCTATCTCTTTTCTCTCCTCTCTCTCCTTTGTAGGCTGATAATTCAGTCCTGGCCCTTGCGAATGAGAGCCAGCGAGAGGCGTATGAAAGGTGTCTGGATGAGGTGAGTTTTCATATAGAGCTGCAGTATACATTAGGAGAATGTCATCCTGACACTGTCACACTGTATTCTGTCTATCTCTGTACCCATTACTTAAAATGTCTCAGCTTTTATACTCTGCAATGATTACTGTCCACTCTTAAGACTCCAAAATCATTCTCAATTTCTGGCCACAGACCAAAGCAAAGATTAAACTTGTATTATATTTCACTCAGGTTGCCAACCACGTGGTACAGGCCCTTCTGAGTCAAAAGGTAAGATATGGTGCATCAAGACAAATCAATGATGTTCAGACTGAAGTCTAACAAGTCAAGGAACAGTTCATTACACAACAAGGTGTGTGTGTGTGTGTCAGTTGTTTTTTTATTTGTGTTGTGTGTTGTGTCCTAGGACCTGCGGGAGGAGTGTATTAAGTTGAAGATGCGTGTGTTTGACCTGGAGAGACAGAACAGAACTCTGACTGAGCTCTTTGCCCAGAAACTACACCCCCAGGATAGCTCTCTGCAACAGGTACAGAACGTGTGTGTGTGTGACAGTTTTCTCTCTCAGCAGTAAGTTGCTTTTCATTTTATTTTCAGTCTTTTTTTTCTAAACTAGATTGTATGCGACAGGAGACATTAATTAGAATTAGTCATGAGTACTGACAGACAGTTGTTGAAAGTGTGACCAAAGAAGGTGTGTGTGTGTGTGTTGGACGCAATGCATACAGATGTACTATCTTAATTTGACCATTTTCTTAGAGCAGGAAAATTATCCCGAAGCAACAAGAAATGTGGATTATAATTCATGGACATTTATGATAAATATGATAATGTTTTACCCGTCTACGTGCAATACCCCATAATGACAAAGTGGAAATATGTTTTTAGAAATGTTTGCTAATTTATTTCAAATGAAATACAGAAATATCTAATTTACACAAGTGTTCACATCCCTGAGTCAGTACATGTTAGAATCACCTTTGGCAGTGATACAGCTGTGAGTCTTTCTGGGTAAGTTTCTAAGAGCTTTGCACACCTGGATTGTACAATATTTGCACATTATTCTTTAAAAAAATATTCAAGCTCTGTGAAGCTGTCTGTTGATCATTGCTAGACGATTTAAGTGAAAACTATAACTAGGACACTCAGGAACATTCAATGTCATCTAGTTAAGTAACTCCAGTGTTTTGGCTGAGTGTTTTAGGCTATTGTCATGCTAAAATGAATTTTTCTCCCAGTGTATGTAGGAAGGCAGAATGACCAGGTTTTCCTCCAGGATTTGCCTGTGCTTAGCTCTATTCTTAGCTCTTTTTTTATCCTGAAAAACTCCCTAGTGTTTGCCGTTGACAAGCATAGCCAAGACATGATGCGGCCAACACCATGCTTGAAAATGTGATGAGTTGTGTTGGATTTGCCGCAAACATAACGTTTTGTATTCAGGACATAAAGTACATTTCTTTGCCACATTTTTTGCAGTTTTACTTTAGTGCCTTTTTGCAAACAGGATGCATGTTTTGGAATATTTTTATTCTGTACAGGCTTCCTTCTTTTCACTCTGTCATTTAGGTTAGTATTGTGGAGTAACTGCAATTTTGTTGAACCATCCTCAGTTTTCTCCTATCACAGCCATTTTATCCCTCTCCATGTGTAATTAATAACTTCATCATGCTCAAAGGGATATTCTGTTTTTTTTTACCCATCTACCAATAGGTGCCTTTCTTTGCGAGGCATTGGAAAACCTCCCTGATCTTTGTGGGTCAATCTGTGTTTGAAATGCACTGCTCGACTGAGGGACCTTACAGATAATTGTATGTGTGGGATACAGAGATGAGATAGTCATTCAAAAATCATTATTGCACACCAAGCGAGTCCATGCAACTTTATTATGGAACATGTTAATAGAGCAGATTTGTATTACTGAACCTATTTAGGCTTGCCATAACAAAGGAGTTGAACACTTATTGACTCAAGACATTTCAGCTTTTCATTTTTAATTCATTTGTAAACGTTTCGAAAAACATAATTCCACTTTGACATTATGAGCTATTGTGTGTAGGCCAGTGACACATCTCAATTTATTTGAAATGTAACAACAAAATGTTGAAAAAGTGAAGGGGTGTGAATACTTTCTGAAGACACTGTAAAAGCCTTTTTAAACCTCAAATACACTACAAGTTTGCATTTCAAGTGTGCAGGAAAATTCTCTGTGACAGAGTGATCAAATTAAGATCGTACATCTGTATCTAAACCACTGCCTTGCTTGTGTCTCCTGTTCATTATGATTATATCGCTGTTTTATCAAAGTTTTATATAACAGTTAATAGGACCCATGTGTCATGCTGTTTCTGTTTCCTACCTAATAAGCACAGTGTTTCTGATTTGAATCTGTTTTCATTTGGGAGGGAGATGACAAGTTCTCCCTCATCTCTGTCACACTGATCTCATCACTGTTGTTGCTTAGGTGACTGTTGTCAAGCTGAAATGAAGGAAAGGTTATTTGTAGTTCTATTGAAGTGCAGCTAGGGATGTATTATGCATTGAGGTCCGATAGCTGTTTAGATATCTCTTATTTTGGATTTATTTGATCCTAACTGATATATAATATTAATTGTAGCTTGGAGCCCAAAAGCTCTTTGGAGCTTTTACTCTATCCATTTTGGCCTTGTTGAAAGAAACCAAGGACAAAGGTGCTGCTGTCATAGTATAGTTTTAGAATCCTCTTCTCAGGTGTTTATACAGCAACTCTTAAGTTTCTGAGAATTTGGCTTCAAAAGAACAGAGGCAGAGATTGTCTTTGATGTTCAGTGACCTTGGTCATATTTTTCATGTCTTTGTGTGTGACACAGGGCACCTCTTTCTCCCTCTCTATCTGTCACGCCCTGGCCATAGAGAGGCTTTTATTCTCTATTTTGGTTAGGCCAGGGTATGACATGGGTGGGCGTTCTAGTTTCTTTATTTCTATGTTTTCTGTTTCTATGTTTTGGCCGGGTATGGTTCTCAATCAGGGACAGCTGTCTATCGTTGTCTCTGATTGGGACTCATACTTAGGTAGCCTGTTTTTCCACCTTAGTTGTGGGTAGTTGTCTTTGTTAGTGGCCTGTATAGCCCTAGTAAGCGTTCCGTTTGTTGGCGACATTTTAAATAAAGAGAAAATGTACGTTACCACGCTGCACCTTGGTCTGGTCATTTCCCTGATAACGTTCATGACACTATCTCCCTCCTTCCCTCTCTCTTTCTTCAGCTCTGTTTATTAACCCCAACTCCTTCGCTCTCTCTCTCTCTCTCTCTCTTTCTTATCAACTGTATTAGTATTCAAACGTGGAGCGGATAGGAGAAAGAAGCAATCTGCTGCAGAAATCTCAAAACAGTATTTAATCTGAATAAATGTGCCCTGTAATTGCCAGGGCAGCAAAATGGCACATTCTCTATTACTGTAAATGAACATTTTAACTGTCCCCAACTCCCCCCAAATCTAACACCTTCTCCCTACCTCTCTTCTCCCCCCACGCCTCCATTTTTCTGTATTCTTCAGTCATCTCTTTGCGTCTCTTACCTGTGGGGAAAGAATAAACATCTTTCCTCGCATACAGAGTGAGAGTCTCTGCCCCCGCCATCGCCTTTCTTTGTGATGAATATAATAATCATAAGGAAAACTGATGCCATCTCACTGCCGAAGCAATTTAATTACTCAGGGCTGAGATGGGAATGAAAAGAGGCTGGCCCGCTCCTTTAATGCCATTTTTATCTGTGTATTAGGAGGCAGGTTAAAGGAAATCAGGAGAGGGTGCAGAGAATGACAATAGTCAATATGGTGCCCTTACTGTCATTCCTCTCTCCCTGTTCTCTCCCGTTCCAGTTGCAATTGGTGTCTGTCCCAGAGCACAGCACATGGCCCCTGACCATGGACAGTGACAAGCTGCTGGTGTCCCAGAGCCAAAGCGAACTCAAGGTGAGCAACTGACCCACACACAAACCCTGGCCCCTGACTAAAACTTCACTTTGACCATAGAATTACGAACACATATACTGGAGAAAAATATAAACGTAACATGCAACAATTTCAAAGATTTGACTAAGTTACAGTTCATATAAGGAAATCAGTCAATAGGCCCATCCACTGGGGAGCCAGACCCAGCCAATCAATGACATTGCTTCTCACAAAAGGGCTTTATTACAGACAAAATACTCCTCAGTTTCATCAGCTGTCCAGGTGGCTGGTCTCAGACGATCCCTTAGCTGAAGAAGCCGGATTTTGAGGTCCTGGGCTGGCGTGGTTACACGTGGTCTGCGGTTGGGAGGCAGGTTGGATGCACTGCCAAATTCTCTAAAACGATGTTGGAGATGGCATATGTTAGCGAAATGAATATTAATTTCTCTGGCAACAGCTAATTTCTCTGCAGTCAGCATGCTAATTGCATGCTCCCTCAACTTGAGACATCTATAGCAATTGTGTTGTGTGACAAAACTGCACATTTTAGTGTCTTTTATTGGCCCCAGCATAAGCTGCACCTGTATAATGATCATGTGGTTTAATCAGCTTCTTGATATGCCACAGGTCAGGTGGATGGATTATCTTGGCAAAGGAGAAATGCTCACTTAAAGGGATGTAAACGAATTGTGCAAAATGAAGTCAGTCAAATTCCACATGACCGTTTAGTCATGGTAATTAGGCATCTCCAAGCTCTGATGCTGCTGTTGGTTATTAGTAGCCCATCAAACTTGCTAACTGCCTGGTACTCAGCACTCTATTGGCCTCTGACATCAATGCAAAGGTATTCGAAAAAATCAAATCAAACACTTCATGAGAGCCCATGAGCTCATGTAGTGCAACATTTCAATAGGCTATGCAATTGCGTGAGAAAACGGAGTGATGGCGGAGGATCCCATCAGCTTTCTAGACCTACTATATTTATTTCTCAACTTTCCTAATATTAAGCACATTGCTTCCCTCTACAACAGGAGTACAGCATACCTGGCTGGGATGAAAATAAACCACGGGGAAAAGCGTCCTCCAGTCGCTTTAAGTGCATAGATGACATGTATTTTTTCCAGCCGCCCCTGTTTCAATACAGGTGCATGATAATGGTCCATTCTAAATCAAAACAAATGTCACACATATGTTATTTAGTATATGTAAAGACAATATTAAATCAAGAATAGTCTGATGGGTGACAATATTAGCCTATCAGTTGTGAATGTTCGAATCATAGTCTCACACCTCATGTAGCCCCATAGGCTTATATGTTTTAATAAGGTTTGTATCATAACTAAAGTGGTTAAATAACTTCTTAAAATTAAGCACATGAAAACCACTTTACAAGGGTTGTGGAGCCTAACTGGCATAAAAGCAGCTTTCAGGTTTGGGAAAGATAATGTTTACTATAACAATGCACCTTTATAATAAAAGCACTACATGCATTATTACATTTGCGGTCACTTATGATAATGGTGTTTTCCCGCTGCTCTTATGATGTGAAGAAATAGCCTAGTAGTTTATCAACATTTTAAGCTAAACGTTCTGATCAGCCACATTGCATAAAAAAGGTTTTTGATACTAGAGGTTGATTTAATTTGGGATCTATCGCATCCCACATCTGTCCCAGTGCTTATCAAATTGTGAATGAGAGACTATTGGAGTGCGGTGCAGCCTGCGCCAAAAAAAACTGAGCAGAGCTCATGCCTTTCAAGCAACTTTTTTCAAATCATCATTGGTCGCATCATGCAGCCTTACAATGTATTAAAAATCTAAACATACAGCCCAACGTTTGTAGAACTAAAGTTACATTAATAACTCTAAATTAAGCATGTAGGAATACCTATTTCTTTGTTAACCACTCATCATGTGCGCACCTCAAATCGTTTGGAGAAAATATTTATATTTTATTCAGCTTTGTTCAATTCTATTCTTCAATCGGCAGCGTAGCCTAGTGGTTAGAGCGTTGGACTAGTAACCGGAAGGTTGCGAGTTCAAACCCCCGAGCTTGACAAGGTACAAATCTGTCGTTCTGCCCCTGAACAGGCAGTTAACCCACTGTTCCCAGGCCGTCATTGAAAATAAGAATCTGTTCTTAACTGACTTGCCTGGTTAAATAAAGGTAAATAAAAAAAAATATTTAAAAAAATCTATAAAATAATATAACCTAATGCCACGGAGTTCTAAATGAACTAGTGTAGCCCACAGCCATTTGGCATAGCCACATCAGGACCTAACATAAGGACACTCAGAATGTGCTATTCTGTTCTTCTGAAATAAACTACATTTTCTTCATATCATGTTTCTTTAGACCTGTCTAAAATAAATCATGGATTTATTGTGAAGGTGTAATAAGCTATATTACATGGATGTATTATTCTTTTTAAAAAGACTTGTGTGGAAGCCAGGAGATAGTAAATGTGTATGTTAATTAACTGTCAGTTACCTTGAGACCGACAGTTATTTGCTTGACAATCACCGGCTGATGAAGTTTCGTGACCACCACAGCCCTAGCCAGATTGTGTTAAGGATTGTGTTAAGAACTGCAGCTGGGTTTTTCACGCTCAACAGTTTCTTGTGTGTATCAAGAATGGTCCACCATCCAAAGGACATCCAGCCAACTTGACACAACTGTGGGAAGCGTTGGAGTGGAACGCTTTCAACACCTTGTAGAGTCCATGCCCTGAAGAATTGAGGCTGTTCTGAGGGCAAAGGGAGGGACCCTTAATCAGCTCAGCAAACTCATATTTTGTTAACCTCTGCATCACCATCACTGGACACATTCTGTTAGTTATCATGGTTTATTTTCATACTCATACACTACAGTACATGATCAAAAGTATGTGGATACCTGCTCATCGAACATCTCATTCTGAAATCATGGGCATTAATATGGAGTTGGTCCCCCCTTGCCTGCTATAACAGCCTCTACCCTCCTGGGAAGGCTTTCCGCTAGATGTTAGAACATTGCTGCGGGGACTTCCTTTCAGCCACAAGCATTAGTGAGGTCGGTCAATGATGTTGGGCAATGACACCTGGCTCACTGTCGGCGTTCCAATTCATCCCAAAGGTGTTCGAGGGGGTTGAGGTCAGTGCTCTGTGCAGGCCAGTCAAGTTCTTTCCCACCGATCTTGACAAACCATTTCTGTATGGTCCTCGCTTTGTGCATGGGGGCAATGTCATGCTGAAATAGGAAAGGGCCTTCCTCAAACTGTTGCCACAAAGTTGGAAGCACAGAATCATCTAGAATGTCATTGTATGCTGTAGCGTTAACATGGACTAACCCAAACCATGAAATACAGCCCCAGGCCATTATTCCTTCTCCACCAAACTTTACAGTTGGCAGTATGCATTCAGGCAGGTAGCGTTCTCCTGGCATTCGCCAAACCAGATGGTGAAGTGTGATTAATCACTCCAGAGAACGCACTTACACTGTTCCAGAGTCCAATGGCGGTGCGCTTTACACCACTCCAGCTGACGGTTCACATTGAGCATGGTGATCTTAGGCCAAAGAACAGTTCTTGTGCTGATGTTGCTTACAGAGGCAGTTTGGAACACAGTAGTAAGTGCTGCAACTGAGGACAGACTGTTTCAACGCTTCAGCACTCGGCGGTCTCGCTCTGTGAAAATGTGTGGCCTAACACTTTGCGGCTGAGCTGTTGTTGCTCCTAGACGTTTCCACTTCACAATCACAGCACTTACAGATGACGGGGGCAGCTCGAGCAGGGCAGAAATTTGATGAACTGACTTGTTGGAAAGGTGGCATCCTAAGACGGTTCCACGTTGAAAGTCACTGAGCTCTTCAGTAAGGCCATTCTACCGACAATGTTTGTCTATGGAGATTGCATGGCTGTGTGCTCGATTTTATACATCTGTCAACAACGGGTGTGGCTGAATTAGCCGAATCCACTAATTTGATGTGTTCCAAGGAGGTTCCTCAGTGAACAAAGTCCATTCTCATTCCCATGATGAATTCACCCACAAATTAATATAATTTAAAGGGGCTCGGCTCGCTCAATGTTCTAGCGCCACCATAACATTTTCTGCTTTGAAGGTTCCTCCTGTTTTGCCCCACCACTCACCGAAGTACCCCCAACGGCGCTCACCGTGTCCCTCTGTAATGTTCTCTCTTAAAATAGGCCAGTGTTATTGCTGCCCCAAGGAGCAGCACTAGACTCCTGCTGACAAATGACTGAGAAGCAAGTGGAAGACAGGAACGAGAGAGACCCAGTCATTTCAACCCCGAGGGCAACTGATTGGTTTCTTGTTATCAGGCAGAGAGAGAGGTGTCAAATTGAATATAGATTTTTGTTTCCCTCTGAACAAACACTCTCCCTATGCATTCCTCTCGTTCTCTCCCTCCGTCTCCACTCCTCCGTAATTCTGTGAGGTTGAGGCTTTATTTCCATCAGATCTCCTTGGCCAATGGTTTCTCTCTGGCCCCAAGTCTCAAAGCATTTAATATACCATCCGTATGGCTCTGGGATTTTAACCAAGAATATAGTGGGATGGAGGTTTTGGATCAATGCGGCACCCCTTAAGAGAGCCCATACCACTAAACCCATCACACACATTGATGGAGCCCACTGTTGAAGGGCTACTTTACAACATAGATCCTCTCTCATGGATGCTGAGGCGGCAACTCAATATTAGGAAGGTGTTCCTAATGTTTGGTATAATCAATGTATATTCATGTTTTTGACTCCACTGGGCTTTTAATGGACCATGAGTAGAGAAATGTATTGACTGACTGACCGAATCCCATACAGTTCAGTTCTCCAACCCCATATCCTCAGCTAAGCTCTGCATCACTCCCAGCTCCCCTGATCCAAGTGCATCACCCGTCCAGATTGTGTATATATATACATACTGCATATATATGGGCTTATCAGAGCTCCCAGGTGTAGACTGAGAATTTATTAGGTAGACGTAAATCATTGAATCAGAATAGGCACTTCTGCAGCGATGGCAGAGGGGTTTTCAAAGTCACCTCATTCGACTGGGTTTGTCAAATTTGCACGCAATGGCTCTTTGGGTTCACTTGGGAGAGATGGAGGGAGACTGAAAAGGGAAAACAATGCACAGTGTATGCTGAGGTAATCAAGTGGGCCCTAACCTGTAGAAACCAGGCCTGTTGCTTGGATTCATCAAATTTACATGCCATGGCTTTGGAGAATGCCAGTGGAGTAGTAGTGGACATAATGACAGGGGAAGAGAATGAATGGTCTGTGTATGCTAAGCAAGTGGCTCTGTCTCACGCCCCTCTGTCTTAATTGGATAATCCCAGAGGTCCCCACTGGCGGTGACTATTTTAGTTAACAGATTGGCTCCTCTCCAAGAAGACGGGATGAGGAGGAGGGTGGAGGAGAAGTTTTCTCACTGATTACAGAATTAATTGCTTCTTTAATTAAAGATAAAGACTGCTTCCTAAGGTTGGCTGGCCATGTGTAACCAAAGTGACTTCAGTTGCCTCTCCACTCTTCTCTCCTTCATTCATTTATTCCTCCCCCTGTCAGGACAGGGGTGCTCAGCATTCTCAGGATGTCCTCTTTTGCTGTGACAGAGTCATTGGGGACTTGGGCGGTTAGTTCATTACAGTATGTTCACTTGAAACATGAGATGCAGGTCCCCTCAAAAAGTCCTGAAGTATCGAAGCAAATGTTGTTTTGTTCTCATCAAAGTAAAAAGGAACCTCCACAATCGATTGTCAACATGAAATCAATACATATGAGTCCTGCTGCACTATGCACGCAATGTGTTAGATGTTGGAGGCTATGTGAACTTTTCTTTAGATTTTAGCCATGCTGTACTTAACTTTTTTAGTTTGTATTGTCTGATGAAGATGTAGTGGAGTTACAACCTGATGTCCTTGTTTATGCAGAGCAATGGGGACCACACACAGAACGGAACAGCCGGCTTGGCCCCGGCCCCTGCCACCTCCATAGAGGCCCTGTCTCCGTTCTTCAAAAAGAAAGCACACATCCTGGAAGTATTGCGCAAGCTGGAGGAGTCGGACCCCCTCAAGTTCCACCCCTCCTCCTGCCTGTCCCCACACCACGACCTGGGTCAGGCGCTGGTTTCCATGGAAAGAGACCAGATGTCCCTGATGTCCTCTGTGGGGTTACCCTCTTCTCAGCACCTGGTAGCACATCCCTCGTCACGCTGCCACTTCTCCAGCTCAGACTCGGACAACCATGATTATACCAACAGAGAAGGGGCTCTCCAGGAGGACCATGCCCTGCACAAACAGCACCAGCACAGGGACTGCCAGTCCTGCCACATGCTCTCCCAGAAGAGTAGCCTGGACAGCCTGCTGAAGTGTGCCCAGGTCCATGGCGCCGCACACCCGGGCAGAGTGGAGAGCCTCAACGGGCAGGCCTGGGCAGAGGACCAGGGGGTGTTGGCACAGAGCACAGTCCTTCCCGAGGCAGCAGCTCTCCCCCACCTCCTCTCTACTGGCAGCACAAGCCAGTGCTACATGCACAAAACAGCAGTGGACTCTCTAGAGCAGCCTCCAGAACTTCTGGTTTCTTCTGATCCAATCTCCTCGCTAATCCAAGCCAACCTCAACGGGATGCTACGGAAAGAGACCAGGAACTTTCAAAGACACAAAGACAGGCATCCGTTTGGCAAACCGCTGCCTCGGGCTGAAGTGCAACCCTCTCACAGTGAGGATGTGAAGCACACGTCGCTGACCCAAAACAGGGACAGTCCGGAGGAGTGCTGCTACCTGGAAGAAGAGGCTGCATCAGTGGCACACAATGTGAACAACAGCCTGCACACCCCTACCTCACATACAGACCCTGTTGCCACGGAGACGGACCCAGGGTATCAAGAGGAGCAGGAAGTGAGCGAGCAGGTCTGCAACGGGCTCTACTTCTCCTCCAATGAGACGTCTGTCTGCAAGAAGGTGGCGGTGGAGTTGTACTCTCCAGCCCCGGTTCCCGAGAGGACCAGCTCAGCTCAGGCCCTGCCTCCCTCTGGCAAGAGCAAGCTTGCACTCAGCCCCACCTTTTCCACAGGCCTAGGTGAAGTCAAGCCCTCCCCCATTTCCTCCCCGTCCCGGCTGCTCAAGTTCCTGAAGATCCCGACGGGGATGAACCAGGCACAACCAGGCAACCCCCCTCCGTCTAAGTCCCCAGCTCACCCGCAGCTCCAAGATCCCCTGCAGGAACAACAACAACTATGAGGTGTACCACTCACCTGTCCTGACCCGCAAAGCCACCACCACGGAGAGGGAGAAGCAGCTGTCCTCATCCCCCTACTCTGCCCCCACCTCGCCACCCAAGCCAGAGGACAGTGCGGGCCCCCCCTCCCACAGTCAAGGAGATAGCTTTCAGCAGCCACTTTGCGCCCAAACCCAGCCACAGTACAAAGGCAGCCCCCTCCTCTTCTCACACACAAAGGGGCTCTCAGAAGGTGGCTCACTACGAGAAAGTCTGCACGTCAGATGGGACTCCCCAGTACCTCCCTTACACCCAACCTGAGGGGCTTGTAGACAAGCAGCAGCAGGAGGAGAACCTACTCAGCCACCCATCTTCGCAGCACCCTGACTCATCCCCAGAACCAGATGACCAGGACACTGACCAGGACACTGACCAGGACACTGACCAGGGCACTGACTCAGAAAGCCCTGTCTGGCACAAACCCCACCAACACTTCAGCCTACCCTCCTCGTCCTCCGCCGCTTCTAGTAAAGCTCACAGTAGTCGCCCAAGCTACTCCAGCATGAGGGACAGGCACCAGGAGCACCGTGCAACTCTGGAGCCCAGTCAGCCAATCTGTGAACCCCCCCAGCCAACCCAGTCTGCAGCCAGGCAAGGTGACCGGTCGCCTGGGTCTTCCACCCCCAAGAGGCTGGTGCAGGGAAAACCCCAGAGTGAGTCCAGTCACCACCCATTCAAAGAGCGCCTGGCTGCTCTGGGGAAACTGAAGAGCACAGAGAACCTGCCAGTAGGTGCACAGCCCATGGACAAGAAGGATGTACAAAGTAACGTGGGTAAACCCCCCACCAACAATATTGAGAAAAGCAAGACTGCTGAAAGGCAAGGCGAGAGAACTGGGACAGAGCAGCACAGACATCAGAAATACACTGATTCCCTGGAAGGGAAGCAATACCCCAAAACCAGCCTCTGCAGTCACCCCAGGGTGCCAGGTCCAATACATGAATCAGGCACCAAATCATCAGCTACCCCATCATCCATACCCAAGGCTGAGCAGGAGTCATCATTCTCTCCCCGGATATATGTAGCGAAAGCAGATGGTCCAAAGATCAAGATGGGTACATTATCCTCCAATACAGAGACCTCTTCGGTGGTTAGGAGCTATGGGAAGTGCCCCATCACCCGGAGCCACCACAGTAAAACTACCCCTAGCCCTCAAAACAGCCCCACTAAAGTTTCCTCAAAGTCCCCTTCAAAGGTCGGCCAGGCTTCCTCTTACCCCCGAGGGGTCAGGCCTGCTCACGAGGACCGCGCCCTGGCTCAGAGACACCTGCCCAGGCTGGAGGACAAAAGCAAACTCCTGGCCAGCAAGAAGAAGACCTTCGTCCATGCAGAGAGCTTCCCGCCTCCTCCTCCTCTGCCACCGCGGTCGTCTACTGAAGCCATCATGAAAAACGACAAGAAGCAGTACTTGTCCGGCCCACCAGTGCCCCAGTCGGCCATCGAGCAGAAAGTAATGCGTGGCATCGAGGAGAACATGCTTAAGCTGCAGGAGCAGGACCGGGGCCAGTTGGTTGAGCCCAAGCAAAAGGCTTCCAACGGCATCGCCAGCTGGTTTGGCCTGAGGAAGAGCAAGCTCCCCGCCCTCAGCCGTAAACCAGAAGTGTCCAAGCTCAAGAACAATATGTCATCATCTCCTTCGTCGTCCTCTGCCTCCGGCGGAGGGGCTAAGGACTTTAAGTCAGGTGGGCCCCGGAAGGTGGTGGAGAGCCTGAACATCTCCATGCTGATGGAGAAGGCAGAGGACCTGCGGAAGGCATTGGAGGAGGAGCGGGCATATGTGAACGGGGTCGGGATGGACCGCTCTGGCAGGGGCCACTCCTGTGAGGTGGTGATGGACCAGGCCCAGGGCCAACTGTCACTCATGTACAGAGGAGTGACCGCAGACAACTTCATGCAGCAGCTCCTCAACAGGTAAGAATGATATGTAATCTTAAATTATGTTGCTAAGATTTCATTAAATACATCAGAAGTCTTGCACAAATGTATAATATTGCAGCCATGAGTGTACTGAATGATGATTACAAAATACAGTGCATTCGGGAAGTATTCAGACCCATAGACTTTTTCCACATTTTGTAAAAAATAATTATTATCCTCATCAATCTACACACAATAACCCAAAAATGACAAAGCAAACAGGTTTTTTAGAAAATGTATGCAAATGTGATTAAAAAAAACAGATACCTTATTTACATACAGTACCAATCAAAAGTTTGGACAACTACGCATTCCAGCCTCCGAAGTTGCAGCCCAAATAAATGCTTCAGAGTTCACGTAACAGACACATCTCAACATCAACTGTTCAGAGTAGACTGCGTGAATCAGGCGTTCATGGTCGAATTGCTGCAAAGAAACCACTACTAAAGGACACCAATAATAAGAAGAGACTTGCTTGGGCCAAGAAACACGAGCAATATACATTAGACCAGTTGAAATCTGTTCTTTGGTCTGACCAGTCCAAATTTGATGATCTTCGTGGTTCCCATCTTGAAGCATGGAGGAGGACGTGTGATGGTGTTGAGTGCTTTGTTGGTGACACTGTCAGTGATTTATTTAGAATTCAAGGCACACTTAACCAGCATGGCTGTAACGGCATTCTGCAGCGATACTCCATCCCATCAGGATTGCGCTTAGTCGGACTATCATTTGTTTTTCAACAGGACAATGACCCAACACACCTCCAGGCTGTGTAAGGGCTATTTGACCAAGAACGAGAGTGCTGCATCAGATGACCTGGGCTCCACAATCACCTGACCTTAACCCAATTGAGATGGTTTAGGATGAGTTGGACGGCAGAGTGAAGGAAAAGCAGCCAACAAGTGCTCAGCATGTGTGGGAACTCCTTCAAAACTGTTGGAAAAGCATTCCAGGTGATGCTGGTTGAGAGAATGCCAAGAGTGTGCAAAGCTGTCATCAAGGCAAATTGTGTTTTTTTTAATACATGATTCCATATGTGTAATTTTATAGTGTTGATGTCTTCACTATTATTCTACAATGTAGAAAACCCCTTGAAAGAGTAGGTGTATCCAAACGTTTGATTGGTACTGTAAGTTTTCAAACCCTCGAAATTGAGCTCAGGTGCATTCTGTTTCCATTGATTGTCCTTGACATGTTTCTACAACTTGATTGGAGTCCACCTGTGGTAAATTCAATTGATTGGACATGATTTGGAAAGGCACATTCCTGTCTATATAAGGTCCCACAGTTGACCGTGCATGTCAGAGCAAGCCATAAGGCTTGAAGGAATTGTCAGTAGAGCACCGAGACATGACTGTGTTGAGGCACAGATCTGGGGAATGGTACCTTAATTGAAGGTCCTCAAGAACACAGTGGCCTCCATCATTCTTAAATAGAAGAAGTTTGGAACCACCAAGACTGTTCCAAGAGCTGGCCGCCAGGCCAAACAAGAATTGCCTTGGTCAGAAAGTTTGCGAAGAACCCGATGGTCACTCTCACAGAGCTCCGCAGTTCCTCTGTGGAGATGGGAGAACCTTTCAGAAGGACAACCATCTCTTTGTCACTCCACCAATCAGGTAAAGTGGCCAGACGGAAGCCGCTCTTCAGTAAAAGGCACACGTCAGCCCGCTTGAAGTTTGCTAAAAGGCACCTAAAGAACTCTCAGACCATGGGAAACAAGATTCTCTGGAGTATACCTGGCCATGCTGCTGCTCCAGTTTCAACTTTTCTGCCTTACTATTATTCGACCATGCTGGTCATTTATGAACATTTGAACATCTTGGCCATGTTCTGTTATAATCTCCACCCGGCACAGCCAGAAGAGGACTGGCCACCCCACATAGCCTGCTTCCTCTCTAGGTTTCTTCCTAGGTTTTGGCCTTTCTATGGAGTTTTTCCTAGCCACCGTGCTTCTACACCTGCATTGCTTGCTGTTTGGGGTTTTAGGCTGGGTTTCTGTACAGCACTTTGACATATCAGCTGATGTACGAAGGGCTATATAAATACATTTGATTTGATGAAACCAAGATTGAACTCTTTGGCCTGAATGCCAAGCGTCACGTCTCGAGGAAGTATGGTATGGTGAAGTATGGTGGTGGCAGCAGCATCATGCTTTGGGGATGTTTTTCAGCGGCTGGGACTGGAAACTAGTCTGGATCAAGGGAAAGATCAACAGAGCAAAGTGCCGAGAGATCCTTGATGAAAACCTGCTCAAGAGTGCTCAGGACCTCAGACTGGGTCGAAGGTTCACCTTCCAATAGGACAACTACTCCAAGCACACAGCCAAGACAATGCGGGAGTGGCTTTGGGACAAGTCTTTTCTTGTGTGGCCCAGCCGGAGCCCGGACTTGAACCCGATCGAACATCTCTGGAGAGACCTGAAAATAGCTGTGCAGTGACGCTCCCCATCCAACTTCACAGAGCTAGTGATTATCTGCAGAGAAAAATTTGAGAAACTCCCCAAATACAGACAAGCTTGTAGCGTCACACCCAAGAAGACTCGAGGCTGTAATCGCTGCCAAAGGTGATTCAAAGTACTGAATAAAGGGTCTGAATACTTATGTAAATGTGAAATTTCAGTTTTTTATAAATTCGCAAAAATTCCGTTATGGGGTATTGTGCATAGATTGATGAGGGGGGAAACGATTTAATCCATTTTAGAATAAGGCTGTAACGTAACAAAATGTGGATTAAGTCTGAATACTTTCCTGGATGCACTGTAATTACAAAACTTGCCACAGGGTTAAACTCTTTCTCGTATGATCAAATCGGATCTAATTTGATTAGTATATGTCGAAAACTAGTTCCCCTATGAGTTTGTAACTTCTTCTTTCTTAAGTCCCTCGACGTCTTGTTCTGGAAACAGGGTGGACGAGAGGGGAGCTATACCTACTACCTTTGGAATGGCACACAGACGCCTCTCCTTTGACTCGAAGAGGTCGCGGCCCATCTTCGGTCACCAGAGGGATGGGATCAGCCACACAAAGAGCAGGGACGAGATGGACCAGGTAAACTCTCTTCTCTTTCTCCTCTTATACACTATAGACAAATGAATAAATGACACATCAGGAATATGATTCAATCTTACGTGGAGTGTAACCCTTGTTGTTTCAGGCTTCTGAAATGATTGGCAAGGATGAGGTCACATCAGACGAGAGCTTGGCAGAGTCCATTAGTTCCCAGCACATTACAGGTGAGAGTCATAATAATGTCTGTCATCCATTTCCCTTGACTAACATTCCCCGTCTCCCCCTGACTCTAGTCTCACTTCATTGTTCTTTCCTCAATGTTTAGGTTCTGGTGCATCCATGCGTACCCTCGACAGTGGCATCGGCACGTTCCCTATGCCAGACTATGCCAGTAATGCAGCAGGGAAGAGCATCACTAAGGGGAAGTCACAGGGAGAGCAAGGGTTTTCAGGCTCCCAGGGGAAACATGGGGCCAAGATGAAAGTTTCGCGGAAAGCCCATACGCTGGAGAGAGAGCTGTCATCTCTGGATGAAGTCAACCCATCTATCCTGTATGGCTCAGGACTGGAGGGAAAAGGTCCCAACATGCACCTGTCCAGCACCATCCATGAGGGTCAGCTTGGAATCTTGGACTTTGTATTCCCATAGGACTTGTTGTGTTCCCATATAGACCATTTCAATGCTGACATTTGACATTAGTGGTTTACATTTACATTTACATTTAAGTCATTTAGCAGACGCTCTTAGATATGGTTGCGTAAGTTTGATCAGTTCTGCAAAACCAACATTTTGTGTGTTATTGAAACTGAGGACTAACTATTCACACAAGCTTAAATCTTGAAACAAAACAGTTAAGAGTTAAGAGTTAAGCTCTGTTTTTACATCTTGAATTACATTTGTTCTTATGTAGACATTGATGCCTACGGGGCTCATATGCAAAATCCCCCAACCAAGGACTGGACCTTTCCCAACCTGAAAGGCTCTGCAGGAGTCAGTGATGTTTACCTGGATGTGCAGGGAGACCCAGGCAGCCAGAGGACACCCTCCAGAAGGGTGAGTGAGTCAGCGAGCTGAGTTAATCTCCATCGTAACAAGAAATGTAGTACTCTGTGCTGACATGTGCCAACTTTCTCATCTACAGTGAAAAATGAAATGACGAAAGCTCCTCTCTTTATTAATATTTTAAGAGATGAGGCTGATAGAAAGACAGCTGGGGCCTTGATCACTTGTCTGTCAGTTGTCATCCCTTGTCAGCACTTTATACCATAGTCCCATTAGCTGACATTATTATCCTCAGATTCTGCCCTCCAACAAGAGAGAGAGAGGGAAGGAGGGATGAAGCTGAGTGCAATGTTAGTTATCTGCATTTAGATTGAAAGACGCCTAACTCCTCATGCCACTTCTCAGGGATGGGGATGGGGGAGGTGGGGGTTGCTGTGGAAACTAAATGGAGAAGGGGTTTTGACGAGTGATAGGAAGTTCAGCTTACTGACTGATCTTTTCAACTCGTTCAGCCACTCCCCGTCTCCCCCTGACTCGTTTCGTTCTCGTTCATTCAATTCAGTAATGCCCAGAGCACTCAGGACCCCCTACAGGCGAATGATGAACTGAAAACTCGAAAGGGTCATGATTCTGCAAGCCCCTCTTTCACCATAAGGGGCTTATTGGAGCAGTTATTTGTGACAGAGACTTGTAAAAGTGTGTTTTAAACAATGTACATATGTGATAGCTAGGCATAAAATAACATTATTTCTTGATTCCTTTGAAACGAGGTCTAGTTGTGGCCGCAACCAGACTAGATTGTGAAAGATTTTTGGTGGAATGCTTGACTGCCGAGAGGGTGTTAAGCACAGTATCGTAATCAATTAATTGTATTCATTCTTGCACCATGAGGTCGATTATCAGTTCTAAACTTGCATTTTTCTTCTCTATGCTGCCTGTGCGCACATATGATAGACAGTAGTTGGTCGGAGCATTCTGGAGCCGGTGAGCTGGAGGAGCATGTATCAGTCCTGCTGTAGGCATGGGTGTAGGCACTGGGGAGCCATGCCCACCTAATCAGATTGAGCAAAAAATATTGTGTGTGTGTATGCACAGTACCAGTCAATAGTTTTGACACACCTACTTTATTTATTTTTACTATTTTCTACAGTAGCCACCCTTTGCCTTGATGACAGCTTTGCACACTCTTGGCATTCTCTCAACCAGCTTCATGAGGTAGTCAACTGGAATGCATTTCAATTAACAGGTGTGCCTTGTTAAAAGTTCATTTGTGGAATTTCTTTCCTTAATGTCTTAGAGCCAATCAGTTATGTTGTGACAAGGTAGGGGTGACATACAGCCCTATTTGGTAAAAGACCAAGTCCATCATTACTTTAAGACATGAAGGTCCGTCAATCCTCTCGGCAGTCAAGAATTCCGCCAAAAATGTTTCACAATCTAGTCCGATTGCGGCCGCAACTAGACCTTGTTTCAAAGGAATCAAGAAATAATCTTATTTTATGCCTAGTTATCACAAATGTACATTGTTTAAAACACACTTTTACAAGTCTCAGTCATAATGAACGAGGCACAATCATGTCTCTCAAGTCAAAAAGAGTTTTGACTAACTTGTTTTTGACTCTCTCCATTTAAATGGGCAGCCTGGACTGAAATGCACAGCAAGTTCCCTCCAGACACTCATTTGCTTTTCTTAAGAAGTTACAACAAGAAAGTTCATGGGGGGGGGGCAATGACCCATTCAAACTCCAACCCACCATTCAGAGTATGTTTTTTTTCTCCCATTTTTGGAAAGATTTTCCAGCAATAAATTATTCTAACAGTTGCACAAAGAAATATGTGCATTTTCTCAGCAACAGTGTGTTTCAAACAAACGGTCTTTTTGCAAATAAAGAGCTGTGCATAACGACCTAGCTAGTGCATATAAGAATCACTTCGTCGTATAACTTTTCATGTACCGATTTTAATGGTTTTGTCTCAAAGACCTGCGAAATATGGCAAGTTTGCCCACTCATCTTGGCACGTGCTCACAGATACAGTGGAGAGGGTACATGTTGAGGTAATGAAATAAAAGCTAGATCATTTTTATTTGTCAATTGGCAGTTAAGCAGGGATCATCACGTCACCACCATACAAGTTAAGACCCTCGATATTTATTGGAAAGGAGCATCAATCTTATGACAGTGCACATTCACCACCATGTGAAGTTCATATAGCTTATTTGATCGGTAGCCTAATAAACTGTGCATGCTTTTCCAAGTCGTATTGGCAGGACCACACAACATAGCATTACGTGACTGCAAATTTATCAACAATTGCAATGTCAACAATATTCAATGCAAAAAAAAGAAATATTCACTGCCTTTTGTCGCATGATCTATTTCACCAACAAAAAAATGATCTACTCATGTGAAATATATTTTTGATGTCATTTAGGAAATTTACTGACATTAGGCCTGTTGTGAGTTTTTAAAAAATCCAATAGGTAGTTTACTACCATAAAAATGGTTGGCTGGAAACATGGTTACTGACAAAAGCATTTATTGAAGTGGCAGTTATAAATGCATGTTTCCCTTCAACCTGGTAAATTTCACATCAAAAGTAAAATAATTAACTATAGCATCCTTCTGATCCCTGTCTATCCCTACCATCCATATCCTCCCCTTTTCCCCCATCCACCCTCCCCCTTCTTCATGTGCCCACCTTTCCTCTCCTCCAAGAGTTTGAAACAGTGTGTCCCCCAGGGCCCCCTGGCTGCTGACCCATGCAGCCTCCCCTTGCCACCCCAGACGGGGCTCAGCACACGGGGTAAGGGGAGGATGCCCAGTGCCCCAGAGGTGGGGAAGGACGGAGGGCTGGAGCTGGTGAAGGAGAGACCAGAAGATATCATGTCCCCGAGAGAGACGCCCGAATCCCTCAGTGACTCCCTCTACGACAGCCTGTCCTCCTGTGGCAGCCAGGGTTGACAGGCCCAAGGGCCCATGGACAAAGAGGGGAGCAGAGAGAGAGGCGGACCGACCGACACCCTTTAAACCCCTGCTATGAGGCACACCCATCCCTTCTTGTAGTGGTGGGGCCAGCCCCTGAGGCAGACGGAGTTGAAGTACCTCCTCCCTCTTCCACATACACCTCTTTCTGCCGACCCTCTCTGTGTTACTGAGATCTGGTTAATACTGCTGGAAAACTCACCCTCAGGTTGACTGATGTTCACATACATCATTTGAGGAACTAGGCTGAGAATTGGACACCGTTGTCCTCCAAGCAACAAGCATCATAGGACAGACCAGCGCAACTCAAATGTACACACAGACACATATACAGTTGAAGTCGGAAGTTTACATACACCTTAGCCAAATACATTTCAACTCCGTTTTTCACAATTCCTGACATTTAATCCTAGTAACAATTCCCTATCTTAGGTCAGTTAGAATCACCACTTTATTTTAAGAATGTGAAATGTCAGAATAATAGAGAGAATGATTTATTACAGATTTTGTTTCTTTCATCACATTCCCAGTGGGTCAGAAGTTTACATACACTCAGTTAGTATTTGGTAGCATTGCCTTTAAATTGTTTAACTTGGATCAAACGTTGAAGGGAGCCTTCCTCAAGCTTCCCACAATAAATGGGTTCATTTTGGCCCATTCCTCCTGACAGAGCTGGTGTAACTGAGTCAGGTTTGTAGGCTTCCTTGCTCACACAAGCTTTTTCAGTTCTGCCCACAAAATTTCTATAGAATTGAGGTCAGGGCTTTGTGATGGCCACTCAAATACCCTGACTTTGTTGTCCTTAAGACATTTTGCCACAGCTTTGGAAGTATGCTTGGGGTCATTGTCCATTTGGAAGACCCATTTGCGACCAAGCTTTAACTTCTTGACTGATGTCTTGAGATGTTGCTTCAATATATCTACATAATTTTTCTTCGTGATATATTTTGTGAAGTGCACCAGTCCCTCTTGCAGCAAAGCACCCCCACAACATGATGCTGCCACTGCTACCCTTGTGCTTCACGGTTGAGATGGTGTTCTTCGGCTTGCAAGCATCCCCCTTTTTCCTCCAAACATAACGATGGTCATTATGGCCAAACGGTTACATTTTTCTTTAATCAGACCAGAGAACATTTCTCCAAAAAGTACGATCTTTGTCCCCATGTGCAGTTGCAAACCGTAGTCTGGCTTTTTTAATGGCGGTTTTGGAGCAGTGGCTTCTTCCTTGCTGTGCGGCCTTTCAGGTTATGTTGATATAGGACTCGTTTTACTGTGGATATAGATACTTTTGTACCTGTTTTCTCCAGCATCTTCACAAGGTCCTTTGCACTTTTCACACCAAAGTACGTACACCTCAAGGAGACAGAACGCATCTCCTTCCGATGCGGTCTGCGTGGTCCCATGGTGTTTATACTGGCATACTATTGTTTATACAGATGAACTTGTGGTACCTTCAGGTGTTTGGAAATTGCTCCCAAGGATGAACCAGACTTGAGGTCTACAAAACTACAAAAAAAAATTCTGAGGTCTTGGCTGATTTCTTTTGATTTTCTCATGATGTCAAGCAGAGGTACTGAGTTTGAAGGTAGGCCTTGAAATACATCCACAGGTACACCTCCATTTGACTTAAATGATGTCAATTAGCCTATCAGAAGCTTCTAAAGCCATGACATAATTTTCTGGAATTTTCCAAGCTGTTTAAAGGCACAATCAAATTAGTGTATGTGAACTTCTGACCCACTGGAATTGTGATTCAGTGAATTATAAGTGAAATAATCTGTCTGTAAACAATTGTTGGAAAAATTACTTGTCATGCACAAATTAGATATCCTAACCCACTTGCCAAAACGATGGTTTGTTAACAAGAAATTTGTGGAGTGGTTGAAAATCAAGTTTTAATGACTCCAACTTAAATGTATGTAAACTTCCGACTTCAACTGTACACACACACAGTAGGGTTGGGCGGTATCCAGATTGTCATACCGGGATATTTGGTAATATTGGCACTGGACACAAGGGGCACTATTTTCAAACCCCACTAAGCCTAATTTGAAGGTTAGCAATGCTAACAAGTACATGTCAAGTCCCATAGAGAATGCTAACTAAATGCTAATGAGCACTTTGCGAACATTTTATACAGTCTCTGACCTAAACTATTTTCAGGACAGTTATCCCAGCTCATAAAGTTATATGCTTCTCACAATTTGCTACATGCACAAAACAAACATTATAAAGCAAGGCTCTTGATCCAGGATGGGATTCTCTACTGTTACTGGCAAGTTACTGGCAAATCGTTATAAGATATCTAGCTGGCAAACATTTAGTTGTGAATTTAATACTTTAACTAGATGGCGTGTGCTGCACAATAGTGAGTGACTCACAAGGCTTCGGTCATTGTGTGCTTGTAAACAAACACCACGTGTCTGGGTACTACCACTAAGCTTCATAATGAATAATTATGTAACAGGTGAAATGAAGAATTTCGACTGTATTGAAAAACCATCCCGTGGCTATTTCCAAATACCCCGGTATACGGTATACTGCCCAAGCCTAACACACACCAATGAGATGCATGGAAAAAACATCACCTAGTTCGAGACAGCCACACGCTCACTATGGCCTGGATCTGAAGAATCGTTGTTAAATCATGTAACTGGGATCATTGGTCCCCAAGAAGTGGCTGGTATCAGGGGTTTATCTTGTCTGCCCTGGATGTAGACATGTTTCGTTCACATAGAACTGGGTTGCCTTTAACGCCAGAAAAAATAACATGTTACCGTCCATTAAATGTGATGCAATGTGGTGATCGATCATAAATATGTCATAGACTTCCATGGTTTCAGTCGTAATGTTTTTTTTTTTAAGCTGTTGTGCTTTGTCATATGTTATATATCATGTTACTTTAACCCTTTACACTCATACACGTATACGGGTTGAAAATAGCAGAGTTGGGCACTGATAAACGCCTCAATTGGAATGCAGTGGCTGTAAAGTAACATGCTAGACATAACGTCAGAGCTCTGGCTCTGTGCTTGACAGTGCTGTATGGGTTTTGACTGACAGCCATTCTGAACTTGAGCACCACCCTCGACAAGAAGTTGCCCCCATCCCTCGTGCTAATTGGGCAACCTTTGCACATTTTTGTTGTCTGAGTGAGGGAAATTCTGTAAATGAAGAGGACTCGATGTATTTTGAAAGATGGATTATAATAAATACAGCTTTGATGTCATACAAGCAAGCCAAACACCCATGAATCCAAATGTGCACTTCACATTTCCATAGGATAAAACTCATGTCATATACAGTGTTAACGTTTAGGATCAAGATGTTTGATGTACAGTTACAAGATGTTCTGAACAGAATAAACCTATGTTTTGTCTATTGTGTAGAAAATGTCACAGCACACGAACTCATGACTCCTTTCGATGCGCACCAAAATGACCATCTGTTTCCCTGAATTTCATTGTAAAACCCTAACACTGTAATGTTGTATTTTATAACTTTTCTAGTCATGTTGGTAATAGAATAAGCTTTCAAATGATGCCCACCTGACCCAGATTGCAATTTATAATGAACTGTTTTTGGATTGCATTAACAACAACCGTAATTGTGTGAGGGAGGGGATGCGGGGTTGCGTTCCAACCTAAACAACTACAAATGTGCTTGCTTTAGTTCCTGAACGGCACAGCTAGGAGAGCTCACATAGCACCTTTATAGTTGAAGACTCTTATTTGAGTAATAAAAGTGCATTGAAATGACTTAGGAACTGTGCACACTCTGGAGAGGTGTGTAGCCACTCAAACCATTGTCATTGTTTTGTCTTATGTTGCACCCAGCCCACAATTTCCAGGAATATTCTTATCATGTTACTGAATGTATCCAGAGTGTTTTCAGATTTCGTTCTCAACGAATGCAGCTAAAAGTAAAATGCTCATATAATCGAGTGTAATGTTTGGTTTCGGTCTTGTGTCAGATGAACTGTTGTCCTCACCTTGGGCCAACTAATTTCCCATAATCTTCAAACTGTTCCCTTTCACTTGCTACCATTTTGCTATGCATTTCATATTTCTTCTGTAAGAAATATTTAAATTAGGCCAATTCCCATGAGTGTAAAGGGTTAAGTTTTGTGTGTGTGTGGGGATGTATGAGTGTATGTGAGTGAGACTTAATGCAGTGTCTCCATGATAGCTTTGACCAGTTTCCCTGAAGCTGCCATATACTGTACTGTATCACAACTTACTGTAACACTGACAAAGAAATCGACCTAACATCTGAACTAACAGAAAGTGGCGGATCAAGACAACAGCCATTATATTAGCCTTATGACCAGATATTACCTAGTAGTGTATGTGTTATGGACAATGACATTCTAAGAATCTCAACCAAGAGTCAAATGTTTTACATGTGTTTGATCCATTGTCAGACTGTTTTACGTAGTGAAACAGTTATGTCAGGAATAATGCCATTATAACAGCATTATAAAGGCAGCCGGTGACTGCCACCATTAAAAATGTAGTTCTCAACTGAGCTGCCATTTAATACTCAAAATGAGAGTTTTGACATGCTGAAAGTAACAGGACTCATCCACCTTTTATACTGACTATAAACTGAGTTTGCATACATGGGCCAGGATTCAATCCAAGGCGTGTTCAAGAACAGCGTAACTTTTAAAGATAATGCATGCTTTATCTGACATGTACAGTGTTAACCATGAATGCGATCTCTGTGAACATCGGGGAAATGCCTTTAAAAGGTGCATTGTCGACTGCTTAGTCCACAGCTCTGAAACTCACCTTGGATTGAATCCCTGCTATAGTCTTCTGACATTTCGTTTGGCACAGGGTCCATCTTTATTCTGCCAGAAAAACGATAACCCTACTTTGGGTCCACAAAATGCTCCTCTAAAGCAAAAAGATATATGTAGGCCTTCCTTGTGAAGGATTAACATAGAGTAGTTACTTACTTCTGCAATATGGGCCAATGTTTGCCTAAACAGACACACATTCAATCAATTTACAGTTGGCCAATTAAGACAACATATGTGCTATTCAATCACTAGTGCTGTACTGCAGATGATACACTAAAGTGTTTAGGTAGGCTTACAGATGTTTGTTGCAGAAGGAAGAGTATTGTGTTTCTACACACATTTAGCATTTGTTAGAATCTGAGGTTATGCTAATGGAGAAGTGCTGTATGTAAATGTGTTTTAAATTCCCTCTGGCTGCCAAAAACATGTTTTTTTTATGTTCAACTGTGGGTCGTTTCAGGTTGTGGCAACCCTGTCTGTGGCTAAACACCTATCGCTTTTTTTTGATACAGTTTCATTCTTCTTTTTGCGAACAGAATATAAACTGATAGGAGATCCTAGCCCATTAGGGAACTTTACTGCTTCTCAAATGGCACCCTATTCCCTAAATATAGTGCACTACTTTTGTCAAAAGAAGTGCACTATAGGGAATGGGGATCCATTTGGGACACACACCTTGTTTAAACGCCCAGTTCAGAACAGCACCGAGACACTAAGAAGGACATGGACTCCTCCCTCCCTTCCTGCCTATGTACTTGATTATGTCCTCATAAGTACACTGAACAAAAATATAAATGCAACATGTGGGTTGTTTTCATGAGCTGAAATAAAAGATCCCCGAAATGTGCCATACGCACAAACGCATACGCATATTCCTCAAATATGTTTACATCCTGTTAGTGAGCATTTCTCCTATGCCAAGATAATCCATCCACCTGACAATTGTGGCATATCAAGAAGATTATTAAACAGCATGATCATTACACAGGTGCACCTCGTACTGGAGACAATAAAAATACACTCCTAAATGTGCAGTTTTGTAACACAACACAATGCCACAGATGTCTTAAGTTTTGAGGGAGCGTACTATTGGCATGCTGACTGCAGGAATGTCCACCAGAGCTGTTGGCAGATAATTTAATGTTAATTTCTCTACCATAGGCAATGTTGTTTTAGAGAATCTGTCAGTACGTCCAACCGGACTCACAACCGCAGACCACGTGTAGTATGGTGTCACGTGGGTGAGCGGTTTGCTGATGTCAACAGAGTGCCCCATGGTGGGATTATGATATGGGCAGGCATAAGCTACGGACAAAAAACACAATTGCATTTTATCAATGACAATTTGAATGCACAGAGATAATGTGACAAGATCCTGAGGCCCATTGTCATCGCCTCATGATGATAATGCACAGCCCCATGTCACAAGGATCTGTACATGTAAATAGTTCCTGAAAGCGTCCCAGTTCTTCCATTGCCTGCATACTCATCAGACATGTCACCCAATGAGCATGTTTGGGATGCTCTGGATCAACATGTACAACATTGTATTCTAGTTCCTGCCTATATCCAGCAACTTTGCACAGCCATTTTTTCTAACTGTTATTTAACTAGGCAAGTCAGTTAAGAACAAATTCTTATTTTCATTGACAGCCTAGGAACATTTAACTGTTCAGGGGCAGAACAGCATATTTTTACCTTGTCAGCTCTGGGATTCGATCTTGCAACCTTTTGGTTACTAGTCCAACACTCTAACCACTAGGCTATCTGCCATCCCATTGAAGATGAGTGGAACAACATTCCACAGGCTACAATCAACGGCCTGATCAACTCTCTGTGAAGGAGATGTGTCATGCTACATGAGGCAAATGGTGGTCACACCAGATATAGACTGATTTTCTGATCCATGTCCCTACCTTTCTTTAAAGGTGACCAACAGATGCATATCTGTTTACACAGTAATGTGAAATCCATAGATTAGGGCCTAATTAATTATTTTCAATTTACTGATTTCCTTATATGAACTGGATGTCATAAGGTGAATGCACCAATTTGTAAGTCGCTCTGGATAAGAGCGTCTGCTAAATGACTTAAATGTAATGTAAATGTAATTCAGTAAAATATTTGAAATGGTTGCTTGTTGCATTTTATATATTTGTTCAGTATAGGTCCATCCACTTCAACTTCATAACTCCCCAGAAACTCCTTCAGGGATAAGACATCCGTGTGCTTCCAAACTCTGAGCTTTCAGAAGCAAGTGATCTTTCAAAACGGACATGAATTTGACCTTTTTCTCGTTGAAAATTATTCATAATCCCACTTTGAACCTTGCCTTTCCACTAGCTCCCTCCTCTCCCCTTTCTGAGTTAAAAAAAACTACTCTGTTATACTATGAAAATGGAGATCTGACTGTTACTGTATAGACAGTCCTCTGTGAGAACAGATATATTTCAGTTGAAGAGGTAGTCTTCCAGAATATCTGCTACCGTCCCACCCTTTCAAGACCTTCTGGTTTATGTCAAAATGAAAACAAGGGTTTGACATGAAGGCCATTCGCTTTACAATCATCTCATAAAACATCCTGTGTTCTACGTTGCGGACAAACCCCCCAAAACATGGGTCATGCCCCGGTCAGGAGTCTTAGCAACACCACGTACAATAACCATGCCAATGCTGACTAGTATGGAGTGGCGTGGCGATGTCGTGGAATCTTTACTTAGTACGTTTGCTTTATGGACTCGCTATTTATCTCTATCTGTTGTATTTATGTACTTGTTTATTTTTTAGGTCAAATCATACTGAAATGAAATTTTTGTTTCTGTTGAGTCATTGACGTTATTGCTGTTTTTATTCTGATAGCCGTTATTTTTGTACTATACTCTTATTTTATTCTATTGAGTGAAAGGTTGTTACTTTCATCAGAGGCCTGTCTTTTGTTCTGTTGTCTGGGGTATTCTCATTTTATTACTCATGTATTTGTAAATAGTATTTCAAGGTGTTATGTACATAGAATTTCCACCAGATCTCAAATGAAGCCATAAACCGTAATGTATTTTATCAAGGCAGTAAAAACACAATGATGATGATTATGTTCATTTTGTCTCTAAAAACAAATGCAAGAACCCAACAAATAAAAATCTCTCTGAGCTCGCTTGACATTCTTCATTTATTCATTGAAGACTATTGATTGAAAAGCTAACCTGCTATGTATATAATATCCACAAAGCATCAGAGCCTGCTATTTTGACACAAACAAAACGTTCTTGCTGTTTCAATACTCTGCATATGCAATACTCTGGATTAGGGTTGAGTCGGGGTTAAACATAAGGCTAGGGTTAGTGTTATGTCAAGTTATGGTTGTGGTTGAGGCTAGAGTTAACGTTGAACCGGGTTGTGGCCATGAAGCTGATGTTAGGGTTGTGGTTGAGGCTAGGGTTAGAGTTGAACCGGGATGTTGACATGAAGCTAGTGTTAGGATTGTGGTTAGAGCTAGGTTTCAGGTTGCAAAGGAAAGGTATATTCCCTTGAAGTTTACCAGTAAACTACCAGAATATTGGTATTTTTCAGCAACAAAAATGATTTTATCAGATGACATCTAGTGATCTTTTTGGGTACTTCCGATTATTACATTTGACATTTTAACCATTTAACAGACAATTTGGGGATTCGAACCAGCGACCTTGCAGTTATTGGCACAACGTTCCTAACAGTGAGACACCTGTGATAATGATCACAAAAATACAACGGCAAAGCTGTAAAACACTAAACTAAATATAAACCATCAACTTAGTGAATACCATCGTTTTTTAATATGAGGGTTTCAGCATGAAATATTGTATCTTCTTTTTTTTTACACACTTAATTATTTTACTATGTTCATATCTTTGTTGTAAATGTTTTGTTACCAAACTGGTGGCACTTGTGAAAAGTCAATAGTCTGCATAGTTAATTGAAAATAATGGCAGTATTTCATTAAAATTACTTATGGTAAATTACCTGTATCTTTGCAACCCTGATTGGGGTTAAACCAGGATGTGGACATGAAGCTAGGATTGTCACGAATCCAAGGCAATACAATATTACAGAGAGCAAGTTAATTCTCACATCTCGGAAAATATTTGTAATGTACTTCTTGTTGACAAAATTTGTGCTGATGTTGGGGGTTTTGAGCTAGAGCCCAATAGACTCCCATTCACTCCTTGAAGGAGAGTGCTCCTTGTCCCAGAATCGCCCAGAATGCACCATGCGGTCCATTGACGTAGCATGGGCAACAATTCCCATTTTCTCAAAAGTATATCTGCCATTGAGAATGTTAGACCCCACTCTGTGGGGCAAATCGATCTGCAGGTTGTACATTGTGAGATTGTGGACCCCTATATTTAGGTGATTTTACTGCTAACTAGCTACTTCACATGATGATATTGTATTTGGTATTATTGTGTGGCTATGTTTGCTAGCTAGCTACCTAGCCCGCCCATAGCGAGAGCATTGCATTGTTGATTTTGGAATTGACTTGAGCTGCAACAGATTTCCACAACGATCTTCCATGTTACTATCAGTGGCGTCCCGTCATTCAGGGCAGAGCTCACCTGTTTTGAGCCCCACCTGTTTAGCTAAAATAAAATATAAATGTTGTGCCTGTTTTGCCTGTTATTTTGGCATCAATACGTGTTACATATCAGTTTGCAAACAATGTACAAAAACTAATAATTTAGTTAATAAAGCCGCATACAAACACCGTCTTTTTTTGTTGCTTTCTTGAGTAAGGCAGGTATTTCAGCCTAGCTCAGTGCTGTCTGTGGTGGTGGGGCAGCCAGCTAAAACAAAACTGAGCGTAGGGGTTGGTAATGTTCTCTAGTTACGCCGTGATTGACTCAGTGTTCTGTCACTCATGGGGACACTACATCATTGCAAAATCTACGGGTAGAGCTCAAAAATTCAAGCCCCTTGGGGTGCTGCAATAAAGTTACATTAGAAGTGCCAATCCAGCAAAGCGCAAAGTCATTGGCCACAGATAGGGTTGGGGAGTAACGGATTACATACATTTTACATTTACATTACATTTAAGTCATTTAGCAGACGCTCTTATCCAGAGCGACTTACAAATTGGTGCATTCACCTTATGACATCCAGTGGAACAACCACTTTACAATAGTGCATCTAAATATTTTAAGGGGGGTGAGAAGGATTACTTTATCCTATCCTAGGTATTCCTTAAAGAGGTGGGGTTTCAGGTGTCTCCGGAAGGTGGTGATTGACTCCGCTGTCCTGGCGTCGTGAGGGAGTTTGTTCCACCATTGGGGAGCCAGAGCAGCGAACAGTTTTGACTGAGCTGAGCGGGAACTGTACTTCCTCAGTGGTAGGGAGGCGAGCAGGCCAGAGGTGGATGAACGCAGTGCCCTTATTTGGGTGTAGGGCCTGATCAGAGCCTGGAGGTACTGAGGTGCCGTTCCCCTCACAGCTCCGTAGGCAAGCACCATGGTCTTGTAGCGGATGCGAGCTTCAACTGGAAGCCAGTGGAGAGAGCGGAGGAGCGGGGTGACGTGAGAGAACTTGGGAAGGTTGAACACTAGACGGGCTGCGGCGTTCTGGATGAGTTGTAGGGGTTTAATGGCACAGGCAGGGAGCCCAGCCAACAGCGAGTTGCAGTAATCCAGACGGGAGATGACAAGTGCCTGGATTAGGACCTGCGCCGCTTCCTGTGTGAGGCAGGGTCGTACTCTGCGGATGTTGTAGAGCATGAACCTACAGGAACGGGCCACCGCCTTGATGTTAGTTGAGAACGACAGTTTGTTGTCCAGGATCACGCCAAGGTTCTTAGCGCTCTGGGAGGAGGACACAATGGAGTTGTCAACCGTGATGGCGAGATCATGGAACGGGCAGTCCTTCCCCGGGAGGAAGAGCAGCTCCGTCTTACATGTAAAGGATTACAAAAAACGGTAACTGTAAACCATTAAGTTACCAGATAAAATATTGTAATCAGATTACAGATACATGTCACACCCTGATCAGTTTCACCTGTTCTCGTTATTGTCTCCACCCCCTCCAGGTGTTGCTTGTTTTCCCCAGTGTATTTATCGCTGTGTTTCCTGTCTCTCTGTGCCAATTCGTCTTGTATGTTTCCAAGTCAACCAGCGGTTTTCCCGTTCTCCTGCTTTTTTGCATTCTCCTTTTATAATCCTCTCGGTTTTGACCCTTGCCTGTTTCTGGACTTTGTACCCGCCTGCCTGACCATTCTGCCTGCCTTGACCACGAGCCTGTCTGCCACTCTGTACCTTCTGGACTCTGATCTGGTTTTGACCTTTTTGCCTGTCCACGACCCTTCTCTTGCCTACTGTTTTGGATTAATAAACATTGTAAGACTCCAACCATCTGCCTCCTGTGTCTGCATTTGGGTCTCGCCTTGTGCCTTGATAATACTTTTGAAAAACTAGTGGATTACTTTGAGGATTACTTTTTTTATTAAGAAAGGATGTTTGTGGAAAAACATCTGACACTTCTCTAACATTCAAATCAGCATTGAAAAAGTGCACAAGTATAAGTTTGTTCCACCTGAGTGAGTCTGACCAAAATTCAGAGACCACTATGATGACACCAAATTTGTTTGGTGGGAAAAGAGCAGGAATAGACTTTTTTAGGCTACAGTCCAAGCTGTCTTCCAATGGTGCGACTGCTGTCGGCATCCAAAAGATTATCCAACTTGAATAAACTCTTGGAGGTAAGGACGACAGCAGTGGTGTAGTCTACGTAAATACGGATATCACTTATTATGGATATATACATAGCGCATTGATGTGAATCACACTGCTGCTCTCTCATTTTGCTATTTGCACCTTAAGGATAAATGTGTATTTGAACCCAATGGTTGAATTAAGCTGCCTATCAATCATTGTTTTTGAAAACAGCGGACAGCCAGTGAAAAATGTGCATAGTGTGGATCCAAGCCTATGGAATAAAAGTGGGGCTTTTATTGCTTAATGTTGTACAAGAAGCTTGGGCCCAACTAGTCAAGCAGTATGTTAAGTGGAGGAGTATCATAGATTTGAAGTACAGTCCTGCTATCTCTGTAGTCAAACAATTTTAGTATACATCGGAAATTACCTAGGTTGAATTTGGTTATTTGATTGACCTTTTTCACCTGCTTTTTAAAAGAGAGGTTGGAATCAACTATGATGCCAAGGTACTTAAAATCAGATGCCACCTGGAACTTCTCCCCTGACCCATAGACATCTGGTTCAGTAGCATCTGTTGCCCTCTTTGTGAAGAACATGCAGACAGTTTTTTTTCCACATTGAGATGCAAACACGAGTCACTGAGCCACTTTGTGACCTGGTCCATTACAGTAGTGAGTTCTTGTGCAGCTTGTTGTTTGCTCTCTGCATGCACATATTACTGTATCATCTGCATACATTTGAACTTCAGACCCAGTACAGACAGAAGGCAGATCATTAATGTACAGGCTGAACAGGAGGTGCCCCAGTATTGACCCTTGGGGCACGCCCACATCATAGCTAAGAGTGGGCGACAGCTCTTTGCTCAGTCTAACACACTGAGTTCTGCTCTCAACGTATGATTTCATCCATCTCAAGGTATTGGGAGAAAAGTTTATCTTGGACAATTTTGTGATGAGAACCTCATGGTTAAGAGTATCAAAGCCTTCCTTAGGTCCGGAAACACAGCCCTAACAATGCCCCCTTTGTCCATCTTGGCCTTCACATTTTCCAGAAGAAAGCAGTTGGCCGTTTCTGTGGAGTGTTTTGCTCTGAAGCCAAACTTCATGGATGGTAATGTGAAGGGGCTGTTGAGGTGGGGAATCAGTTGCTCTGCTACACACTTTTTAACAACCTTCGACACCACAGGTAGTATACTAATGGGCCTGTAGTTACTCACATCAGCAGGGTCACCAGATTTAAAGATGGCCATTATTATGGCCAGTACAGTCACCGGATCTCAACCCTATTGAGCTGTTGTGGGAGCAGCTTGACCGTATGGTACGTAAGAAGTGTCAATCCAACTTGTGGGATGTGCTTCAGGAAGCATGGGGGGGGGAATTCAGATTGACAACAAGTATGCCAAAGGTCTGCAAGGCTGTAATTGCTGCAAATAGAGGATTATTTGACAAAAGCAAAGTTTGAAGGACAAAATTATTCTTTCAATAGAAAATCCTTATTTATAACCTTGTCAACATCTTGAGTATATTTCCTATTCATTTTGCAACTCATTTCATGTATGTTTTCATGGAAAACAAGGACATTTCTAGGTGACCCCAAACCTTTGAACGGTAGTGTATATATATAATTTATAGGTTCAAAAATGGGTGTAGCAACTACATATTAAGTCTATCAAAAGTGTGCGAGTCTGAGCATGTGTCCATTAGGCCCATGGATTTTATCAGCATGAATTAGATTAACCTGTTTAGGACTGGGGACTCCATTCCGCTAACGGACCCCTCGCCAACAGCAAATTAAGTATTTTACATCATTTTAAAGTTAAAATTCTCGTTAATCCAGCCACAGTGTCTGATATCAAAAGTACTTTACAGCAAAAGCTCCACAAACGATTATGTTAGGTCACCACCACGCCACAGAAAAACCCAGCCATTTTTCCCGCCAAAGAGAGGAGTCAGAAAAAGCACAAATGGAGATAAAATTAATCACTGACCTTTGATGATCTTCATCAGATGACACTCATAGGACTTCATGTTACACAATACATGTATGTTTTGTTCGATAAAGTGCATATGTATATCAAAAAATCTAATTTTACATTGGCGTGTTACGTTCAGTAGTTCTAAAACATGTGGTGATTGTGCAGAGAGCCACATGAATTCACAGAAATGCCCATTATAAATGTTGATGAAAATTCAAGTGTTATGCATGAAACTTTAGATACACTTCTCCTTAATGCAACTGCTGTGTCAGATTTTTTTTTACTTTACGGAAAAAGCATAATCTGAGTATGGCGCTCAGAGCCCAAACCAGCCAAAAGAAATATCCACCATGTTGCGCAGTCAACATTAGTCAAAAATAGCATTATAAATATTCACTTACCTTTGATGATCTTCATCCGAATACACTCCCAGGTATCACAGTTCCACAATAAATGTTTGTTTTGTTCGATAATGTCCATTTATGTCCAAATAGCATATTTTGTTAGTGCGTTTGGTAAACAAATCCAAACGCGCGTTCAGGTCTAGTCGGACGAAAAGTTCAAATGGTTATATTACAGGTCGAAGAAACTTGTCAAACTATGTATAGAATCAATCTTTAGGATGTTTTTATCATAAATGTTCTATAATGTTCCAACTGGAGAATTCCATTGTCTGTAGAAAAGCAATGGAACAAGAGCTACCTCTCGTGAAATGCGCGTGACTGAGAACGAGGCTGCTGCCAGACCCCTTAGTCAAGCAGCTCTCATCCGGCCCCCCTTCACTGTAGAAGCCTGAAACAACGTTCTAAAGACACTTGATATCTAGTGGAAGCCTTAGGAAGTGCATACTAACCCATATCCCACTGTGAATTCGATAGGGGCTGAGTTCAAAAACTACAAACCTCAGATTTCCCACTTCCTGTTTGGATTTTTTCTCGGGTATTTGCCTGCCATATGAGTTCTGTCTCAAAGACATTCAAACAGTTTTAGAAACTTCAGAGTGTTTTCTATCCACCGTGTCAGATTTCAAAAAGGCTTTACGGCGAAAGCAAACCATGCTATTATCTGAGGACAGCACTCCATCAAACAAACACATGACAATCATATTTCAACCCACCAGGCGCGACACAAAACTCAGAAATAACTATATAATTCATGCCTTACCTTTGAAGATCTTATGTTAGCACTCCAATATGTCCCAGAAACATCATAAATGGTCCTTTTGTTCGATAATGTCTATCGTTATATCTCCAAAATGTCCATTTATTTGGCGAGTTTGATTCAGAAAATCACAGGTTCCAACTCGCGCAACATGACTACAAAATATCTAATAAATTAATTATTAAGTGGAGCGAGCTTTCAGGTCGCGCGCCCCAACCACAACAGTACACTTGGCTATCCACCCAGATAGGAAATGGCTACTTCTTAATTTCTCAAAGGAAAAACATCAACCAATGTCTAAAGACTGTTGACATTTAGTGGAAGCAATAGGAACTGCAAGCAAGTGCCTTAGATATCTAGATCCACATAGAAATCCCATTGAAAACACTGTCACCTCAACAAACAAGAAAATCCTGGATGGTTTGTCCTCTGGGTTTCGCCTGCCAAATAAGTTCTGTTATACTCACAGACATCATTTTAAAGTTTATAAAAAAGTTTATTCTATCCATATCTACCAATTATATGCCTATCCTAGCTTCTGGGCATGAGTAGCAGGCCATTTACTTTGGGCACGCTTTTCATCCGGAAGTGAAAATACCGCCCACTAGCCCGAAGAGGTTTTAAAACCCATTCAGTCTGTCTACAAGCAGGCTCTCAAAGTGCTTGATAGGAAACCCAAATAGCCATAATCACTGTTACATCCACAGAAAGCATGAGCTCCTGTGTTGGAAGAATCTGTTGCAATACACCAACGCATGTCTTGTATTCAAGATCCTAAATGGCCTGGCTCCCCCTCCACTCAGTACTTTTGTTAAACAGAAAACCCAAACATAAGGCAGCAGATCCACAAGGTCTGCCATGAGAAGTGACTGTATAGTTCCCTTTAGGGAAAGCACTTTTAGTCAATCTGCTTCTCTGTGAGAGCTTCCCATGTTTGGAATACACTGCCATCAGACACACAAAACTGCATCACCTATCACACTTACACAAAAAACATGAAGACATGGCTATAGGCCAATCAGATTTGTGAACATAATCCCTAGTTGTGTATTGCCGCTTTCCATGTTGTTTGTAGTGTGGAAACATTTTGTCTTTTTGTGCTATGTTTCTCTGTCTGTGTGCTATGTCTTGCTTGTCCTATTTTGCTCTGTGTGTGCTCACTGCTCAATGATTATCTATATTACTATTGTAATTGTTTTTAATAACCTGCCCAGGGACTGCGGTTGAAAATTAGCCGGCTGGCTAAAACCGGCACTTTTACTGAAACGTTGATTAATGTGCCATGTCCCTGTAAAATGTTTAAAAAACTTGAACTCAAACACTCCATTATAGACAGAATACCAGCTGACTGCTTCTTCCATAAATATTTCTTGCATAGGTTGGAGCTGTGCTTTGGGTCATTGTCCTGTTGTAGGAGGAAATTGGTTCCAATTAAGCGCTGTCCACAGGGTTTGGCATGGCATTGCAAAATGGAGTGATAGCCTTCCTTCCTCAAGATCCCTTTTACCCTGTACAAATCTCCCACTTTACCACCATCAAAGCACCCCCAGACCATTACATTGCCTCCACCATGCTTGACAGATGGCGTCAAGCACCCCTCCACTCCTCCAGCATATTTTCATTTTTTATGTATCTCACGAATGTTCTTCTTTGTGGTCTGAACACCTCATACTTAGATTCGTCTGTCCATAACACTTTTTTCCAATCTTCATCTGTCCAGTGTCTGTTGTTTAACCCATCTTAATCTTTTCTTTTTATTGTCCAGTCAGATATGGCTTTTTCTTTGCAACTCTGCCTAGTTGGCCAGCATCCTGCAGTCGCCTCTTCACTGTTGACATTGAGACTGTTGTTTTGCCGGTACTATTTAATGAAGCTGCCAGTTGAGGTCTTGTGACCCGTTTGTTTCTATAAACTAAACACTATAATGTACTTCTCCTCTTGCTCAGTTGTGCACCGGGGCCTCCCACTGTTTCTATTCAGGTAAGAGCCAGTTTGCACTGTTCTGTGAAGGGAGTAATACACAGTGTTGTACGATGGAATAGCCTTCATTTCTCAGAACAAGAATAGTCTGACGAGTTTCAGAAGAAAGTTATTTGTTTCTGGCCATTTTGAGCCTGTAATTGAGCCCACAAATGCTGATGCTCCAGATACTCAACTAGTCTAAAGAAGGACAGTTTTATTGCTTCTTTAATCAGAACCACAGTTTTCAGCTGTGATAACATAATTGCAAAAGGGTTTTTCTAATGATCAATTAGCCTTTTTAAAGTGATAAACTTGGATTAGCTAACACAACGTGCCATTGGAACACAGGAGTGATGGTTGCTGATAATGGGCTGCCGTACGCCTATGCAGACATTCCATAAAAATCCATTTGATGTTATTTTAATGGACCATAAAAATAAGATTTTCTTTCAAAAACAAGGACATTTCTAAGTGACCCCAAACTTTTGAATGGTAGTGTATATCCATTGATTCTTGAAGGATATAACTTATGAATGCCTCATGAGCTTAGTTCAACAGTCACACTTCATGAGAACCCAAAATATAAGCTTGTTTTACTCCAATTTTTTGCCTCATAACATGGTTAAAACCATTTTTATATTATGGATGGTCAGTCCTTGCATCCCTAGCTCTGTCTATTAATCTGAGAGTGGTCACATTTCTCCAGGCCCATCCATCAGCTTTTTACCAAAACAGAGGCAGGGCGATTTGTTATGTTTTCATCTGTGGATTTGCCCTTTAAACAGATATCAAAGTGTCAACAACAAAAAGGTAAGCAATAGTTCTAAAGCAAATGCAGCATATGGCATTCATTTTGGCAATCACTAGCCTGCTATTCAGTGGAGTGGGTGTGTGGTCTGGGTTTCAGAGTCTCTTTTACAAGCTTAAAAGGGTAAACATTCAACATTGGCCATGCTGCCACGCTCAAAACAAGTGGAAACATTGAACTGGGAAATCTCAAACTTCAATGAGTTCAAGACAACTGGGAACTCTAAAAAAATGTTTTTTAAAGAGCTCCGGATGGGAAAATACATTTTGAACGGTCATTCAACTCGGAATTGCAAGTCAGGAACTCGGGCCTCTTTCTAGAGTTCCCACCTGAAGATCACTGATGTCATCATGATTCCACCTGTTTTTTTGTCAGAGTTCACAGATATCTTTCAAGCACCATAAATCCAGAGAATGCCAGACTTTGACAAAGATTGATGACAAAATTATCCCTATGAAGGACCCCCGTGACACCTTCCTGTTCAAGTGAGAACAGCACAACAAGGTGAGTCCAAATGTGTTGTGTATGCTGCTGCATAAATTATGTAATATTCCAGAGAGATATGTTTACTGTAGATAAGAAACTAAAACTAAGTGTATGTTGTAAGCTGTCAGTAGCCCATTTCAAAAGCACTGAACAAATAGTTATATTGACTACGTCTGTCCTAGCTTGCTCATTAATGTCTAAATTGAAATTACGGATTGCCTCTTATCTGCTTGTTGTCCCCTTATGCCACAGTTTGTACATCTCAATCAAATTCAATCAAATGCATTTATAAAGCCCATTTTACATCAGCCGATGTCACAAAGTGCCATACAAAAACCCAGCCTAAAGCCCCAACAGCAAGCAAATGCAGATGTAGGAGCCCGGTGGCTAGGAAAAACTTCCAAGAAAGCCAGGAACGTAGGTAGAAACCTAGAGAGGAACCAGACTCTGAGGGGTGGCCAATCCTCTTCTGGCTGGGCCGGGTGGAGATTATAACAGTACATGGCCAAGATGTTCAAACGTTTATAGATGACCAGCAGGGTCAAATAATAATAATCACAGTGGTTGTAGAGGGTGCAACAGGTCCACACCTCAGGAGTAAATGTCAGTTGGCTTTTCATAGCTGAGCATTCAGAGACAGCAGGTGCAGTAGAGAGAGAAAAACAGCAGATCCGGGACAATGTATCACGTCCGGTTAACAGGTCAGGGTTCCATAGCCGCAGGCAGAATAGTTGAAACTGGAGTAGCAGCACGACCACGTGGACTGGGGACAGCAAGGAGTCATCAGGCCAGGTAGTCCTGAGGCATGGTCCCAGGGCTCAGGTCCTCCGAGAGGGGAGGGAGAGAGAGAGAATTAGAGGGAGCATACTTAAATTCACACAGGACACCAGATAAGACAGGAGAAATACTCCAGATATAACAGACTGACCCTCGCGCCCTGACACATAAACTATTGCAGCATAAATACTGGAGGCTGAGACAGGAGGGGTCGGGAGACACTGTGGCCCCTTCCGCCGATACCTCCAGACAGGGCCAACCTGGCAGGATATAACCCCACCCACTTTGCTAAAGCACAACCCCCACACCACTAGAGGGATATCTTCAAACCACCAACTAACTACCCTGAGACAAGGCTGAGTATAGCCCATGAAGATCTTCCCCACGGTAAGAACTCAAGGGGTGCTCAAACCCGGACAGAAAGATCACGTCAGTGACTCAACCCACTCAAGTGATGCACCCCTCCCAGGGACGGCATGGAAGAGCACCTGTGTGCCCATGACTCAGCCCCCATAATAGGATTAGAGGCAGAGAATCCCAGTGGAGAGAGGGGAACCAGCCAGGCAGAGACAGCAAGGGCAATTCCTGCTTCAGTACCTTTCTGTTCACCTTCACACCCCTGGGCCAGACTACACTCAATCATAGGCCCTACTGAAGAGATGAGTCTTCAATAAAGACTTAAAGGTTGAGACCGAGTCAGCCATATCAGCTATGTTTTTTTAAAGGCAGTGAATGAGGCTGAATGAACTGTTTCGCTGCCAGACAAGGAATCGCTGATAGCCACATGTAGCGTTGGTAAAGTGTTTGGACTCTGCTGGTACAGTTTTCTGTAGGCCCTAATAGTTTGTGGGCACGGTTTGTCACCATTATAGTGCAATTAATATATTGTTCAGTGTTGTGTTGTGTATTGGCTTTCTGGCATACATCAAAAACAATGTATTTATTTTCTTCCCCACCAAGATTTACATGCTAAAATCGTCACTGGTTGCTACCAACCAAATGAAATGCCAAAATGAAACATTTGTTTACCAAAAATATTGTTCCCACTCATTAGTGCTATTTAACACTGTAAATTAAAGGAATGAGTGGTTTTGGGTGGATTTTTACTTTATCCCAAATCCAAACCCTAGCTTCATGTCCACATCCCGATTCAACCTTAACGTGCATTTCACAGTAACTCAAATAGCAGTTAGTTGCCTGGAATTTTCTGTGAATTGTACATAACCTAACTGACAACCAGCTGTCGGTCAGTTATTGTAAAAATCTCCGTTTCTTAATAACCAGTAACTGCTAGTAACTTACTTGCAACTAGCTGCCAGTAACTGACTGAACTTTTCTGATTACAAGATAGCTTAACATTAGTTAACAACTACTATGCATTCTTTGTGGTGAGCACACTTGGGACTAGGTCGGTTCCCGAAACAAAATAGATCTTAGTCGACCAAGAATCGTATATTCTTTCCACCAATCGAATGGTCGACATTTTAAACGTGTGTTTTTCCATGAATAGACACCCTGTTTGTCATATCAATTTTTTCTCTCACCTGTGTGCACCTACGTTGTAAACGTTCATTCATAGGCTAGGTTGCAGCAACCTCATGATGGGCATAGTAAACATGTGAATATCATGTAGTCGCCTAATCCCATCGATGTTACATTGAACTGCGTGAATGGAATATGAATGATAGTCATCCAACATGCTGTAATAGAAACAAGGCCATGATCATGAACCAAAAAAATTGTCCTCCCTCATAAACGGCACTGACTGCCACTAGATCACACCTACAGTGTTATGCGTTTTGGTACACCAGAAGTACCTACATTAATTTCTAATGGAACCCTGTGTTTGCCTTCTTGCAGTGCGTTCTGTGTGGCACATACATTGGATTTATCTAATATGCATCAAACTGTGTGCGTAGGCGGCTTGACAGAAATGGTAGCAGAATGATTACGTTTAACACATCCAGATGATGCTTACGTCCGATTTTGCGCAATGACATCGTTGGTGTGATCGAGGCGTCAGATTGAGATTCTGTGACGCTTGCCAAACAGAGCGCCCTCAAAGTTAGGAGAAGCAAGCCACCTAGAAACCTTTTTAGGCATGCTTACTGGTGATATTACTGCTCCTACTTTATCAGAAGTGGATTCAAGTTGAGGCTGACTATACAACTGTGTAATGCTTTTTTGGGAGAAAAAGTAACCTGATGGAGTTTATGGACGATGCAATCGTTTGTTCTCCTCGCTTCTCTGTGTGGATGCGTCCTTTGCTCAGGTACATAATTACTGTTTCTCTTTTTTTAAATGTCAGTGTAGGTTTATTTATAACGGTGGAAATCCGGAGTAATAATTAATTTCTTAATTACTGTCTCGTTGCCCCAAAATCTCTCAATTTAAAGTTTATAGTCTAGAATAAAATGAGATTTTTGAGAAGCCTTTTAGCCTACCCAACTAAATCCATGCGTTAAGGCTTTCTGCTAATATAATGTATACATTAGGTTCTAAAATGATGCAAATATGAATGCAATCGCTTTAAATGTAGACTAAACATGCGCAATTACACACAATGACAGAAATGAATGATTGAACTTGTTTTACCTTTGGAGTCTGAGCCAACATGTCATAATCATAATACCAGTCGGTGAACATGATTAAAATGGCCATTCTGTCAATCTGTCATTCAGACAGACGCATGACTAATTTCTGCTCCATCAACCTTATAGTTAGACAGGTTAATATTTTTGTTTGAACTATGGCTAATGCAATAATAATGTTTAGCCACATTGCATTCATATTTTATAGTTAATGACCTGACAGACAGAGACAAAGTACAGTACCGTGAATATAGGATGTAATCCGTTTTTGGGAGGTCAAATTAGTGATATAGCGATGTGTTTTACAAAGTGCTCCTATAATGCGTTTTATGTGTTGCAAGCAATATCCATCAGATCATGCAGGCATAACATATCAATCAAGCCCAGATAGTCAGAGGAAGCACAACAGATCTATTCCAAACGTCTGTTGAACACTAGCTGGGTGACTGGACTGATTACAAATATGGAAGCATGGTTGAGTGAGTCAAGGATTCTTCATACTAATGATTATCTCTGTATTGGCTGTTGGGATTTGGCATTTCACCACAAGTGACTGGATAGCCTTCACATTTAAAAGTGCATCTGAATATCTCCTTTTCCTGAGACAGTGGTCATAATAATAGTGTGTTAAGATGAGTAACACTGTAGTTGAAAAAGCAGTGGTTATAGCATTTTAAGCAGGTTTAAACCTCTGCTGTTTTACTGTCCAATCTGATTGAAAAGGGCACTGGACAATGGATTAATCAATGTATTTGAGGGAATAGGCATAAACAGAAGGAAATGGCTCCCTCTTGTGGAGTTTCTGCACTGCATTATCTCCATGGAGGTTGCTTGGAAACACGTACTTCCATTCTCGTGCACTGTAACTAGATTTCCTTCCATGTATTTTAGGCATCACAATTAGTGTGTGTGCATGCGTTTCAGTCTGGCCTTATCAGATGCAGTGTTACCACTGTGAAGAGACTCTGTTGGACAATGACTGTTCAGCTCCAAAGTTCATTGTCAACTGCACAGCAAACATCCAGAATGCCTGTCAGAAGGAGGTGATTGTGGGTGAAAATGGTGAGCCTTGTTGACTTTTTCTGACCTCAAGTCAATTTATTCTAGTAGGTTAATAGTAAATAACTTTTGTTTTACAAGATCTAAAATGTGCACCCTTTGTGTAATTTTTGGCCAAGGCTTTGTCTTCTCTATCTTCCTCTAGGTGTGATTTACAGGAAGGCCTGTGCCTCCTTCTCCACCTGTCTGATTGTTTCAGCAGGGTATCAGTCTTTCTGTGTCCCAGGTCGGGTGGGCTCTGTCTGCATTAGCTGCTGTAACACCCCCCCTCTGCAACGGACCCCGCCCCCCAAGGATCTCCCTGGCCCCCAGCCATCCCCCCACCAGACCCACTGCGCTCCTCCTCATCATCACTGTTTCCATGGCAACACTGCCCTGATATGGACACTGGTATTGGCTAGATTGGACTGAATGTTCTCAGGTGTGGAGGTCCCTGGTGTTGGAGCAAACACTGTCCTGAGAGATGACTGGACAGGGATTCTGAAATCAAAGCAACAGAGCTGTCCGACACATACCGGTCCGTTGAGGGGGGGTGAGAAATTTAGGAAGTATATTCAATCTGACCCAAAAGTTCATAAAAATGTTGCATCCATAGTAAATTACACTTTAATCATTAGTGCAGACTGCACCAAATCAAAGTGTTTATATCCCAGAGATGACAGGGTACATTCAGTACTATACACAATGTTTACAGTTAGGATGACACACTTGTGTACAAAACAAATTAGGAACACTTTCTAATGTTAAGTTACACTCCCTTTGCCCTCAGAACAGCCTCAATTCATCAGGGCATGGACTCTACAAGGTGTCAAAAGCGTTCCACAGGGATGCTGGCCCATGTTGATGCCAAATGCTTACCACAGTTGTGTCAAGTTACCATTTTTGACACACACACACACACACACACACACACACACACACGAAACAGTTGTGCATGAAAAACCCAGTAGCATTGCAGTTCTTGGCAGAAACCGGTGTGCCTGGCACCTACCATACCTCGTTCAAAGGCACTTTTGTCTTTCCCGTTCACCCTCTGAATGGCACACATACACTATCCATGTCTCAAAGCTTAATGTCTCCTCCCCTTCATCTACACTGATTGAAGTGGATTTAACAGATGACATCAGTAAAGGTTCATAGCTTTCACCTGGTCAGTCTCATGGAAAGAGCAGTTGTTCCTAATGGTTTTGTACACTGTCAGATAGAAGTGACTAAACCCTGTTAAAAATCCCCATAGGGATGGAGGTGTGCTACTTTGCAACCATTATTAAAACATGAGCATAAGTGTCATTGACTTAATCAAATTTTATTTTAACAAATTTAAATTACATTAAATGTAGCAGAATTACAAAAGTAATTCCCATAAAAGCAAAACAAATTTCACAGTATAAGATATGCAGTTATTTCATTTTTGAAACAGTAAAATCCTCAGTTGAAAAGCAACAACAGGTGATTAGTTTGGTAAACTTGTATTGTTATTGGCACTTCTAAGAAAATAAAGCCTTGAGCTGCATAGCAGAGGATGTTTGACTGCCAGATTATCTGTTCAATGTCATTCAATTAAAAAGGTTAAAAATTAAAAAATGGACTACGACCCATATCAGAAAAAGTACATTTCACGTCATCTAGATTACCAACATCAAGCGAGAGGTTGAAACATTTGTATTGGCTAATCCTTTAGCCAAGCTATTACTTGGCAGATGAGGATACGTTCTGACTGGTAACTGGATGCTATGCCATGTGATTCAGTGAGTTAATTGACTTTGGCAGTACTGCCATACCTTCTCAATCCCGTAACCCATGTCACAGGAGATTCTCTCAATAAAACTAAGTGCACCTTGAAAATAAATGTTGTTACCCCTGCACATAGGGAATAACATGAAGATTAGTGGGATTTCTTTCATGTCACCTAATTACATGAAACACAGATTCTCTACTGATCACCTCTATTTCAAGCACTGAATCTTTGTTAGTAGTAAAAAGAGAACAAGTTTGACAAAATTCATTATCAGGAAAATATGTTACACTTCTCAATACAAGTCCATCCAAAAAACATCACTTTCTTGACACCATAGCAGACGACACCACCAGCAATTACATTGAAAAATGTCATTTATGTTTCAAGAGATGAGTCCGTGCAAGGTCTGAATATTTAACATCGAAGATGCAAATCTGTCTGCTCTATCATTTGCATCTTATTAAAACAAACTGACACGATCCCCTATTGGCACAAACTACAACAGAAAGACTGGTTAGAGCAGCCTCACAGAGAGAATCAATGTCTTAAATTACTCTGATCATTCAAGGGGAAATGTTACGAATGCATGACTTCAGTAAAAAGGGATTGTACTGTAAAAGTACTAGTAATATTTGTCATTTGCTAATAAATGATACCCCATGTAAATGTCCACTTTACAAATGCATCATGTTCGTCATTACGCATCGCAACAAAAAGCCTGTGATGTCATAATGGAGACTAATATAGTGTGTGGCTTATTTAAAATGGCAGAATTCCCAAATGGACAGATAATATTCACAGAATTAACAACCTCACCACAACTCCAAACTGATACTGTACTTTAATCAGTTGGTATATAAAAAGTGTCCATAAAATGATTTGAGGCATTGATTTCCTGCTTAATCAGATGGAAGAGAAAATAACAAATTGTCTCAAATCGTTACTTGACAATGCAAAAATAACTATCGAAATAAGTATGTTAGTTAACTACACCATCCCTTCAAAATGGGAGTAAAAAATAAATTGAAGACACAGGGACATCTAAAACCTTAACATCAACTTTTAAAAACGTCAAACCTTACGCCAAAGCCAAATTCCAAACCAATCGATTCCTAACAATTAAGACACTATATCAAAGTACAAAATCAAACATGGTCTAAATAATTAGAATAATTAAGCAGTTATGTGAATGCACCAGAAGCACTCCTGAAGCAATTCCAAGTCACAGATCTTTTATTTGCTTGCATTCCTCCACATTTACTTCTTCTCCTTCTTCTTGTTGTCCTGCTAAATAAAGAGAACACTTCACCTGACTGACATTAAACCATTATTAGCCTAGCAGTGCAAAGTGCAACATTTCTACAATGTACAATATGCTGGTTTATTGCACATATTGTATTTAGAATGCTTTCTGGTCCTAGGTTCATGTTTTTCTATGGTTCAAAACATAGCAACGTATGAGAGATAGTGGTAGTGTATTATAGTCGGTATGCTATATAAATAGCAATACACTGTCAATATGGTACCTTCTCATTCATGGCCAGAATAACCATGAGCTTCCTGAAGATGGTCACAAAGTCCAAGAAGAGATCCACAGAGTGCCTTCAGAGTGAAAAGAGAAGTTATTGTATATCTTACAAAACACTTCATAAGATCATTGTAAAAGAGCCCCAATTATCAAGTGCATTGTATTGTATGTTTCTGTGTGCAATCTTTTCTTCTCAACCTAAAGCGCAACCATAAACATGCTCCTTAATATTTTCTTGTGCGACCTGGAATTTCTCTTTGGGAGCATCAGTGTGCCTAGAAAAAAACAACCAGATAATTGTTGTAATGATTAAGTGTCACTGAACTGTTGTTTCTGGGTGTCTTAGAGAGAAAAAAGCCAACAGATTCGTCAGAGAATATGGTTGCACGAATACTAGGCCACATCAAAAAAACAGATTTTGAAAGATTCACTCAATTTGCCCAGGTATATCATGAGACATGAACAGAACGGATCAGGGATTCGGATTTCCTACAACCTTCTGAAGATGCAAAGCACAGGAATGTCCCTTCTGTGTGCGCGCGCGGTACCGTTCGTGCGCATGTCTACCACTTCGTGTAATCATTAGCATCGCTAACGGCAACTGCCTTCTGGTAGATGGAAAGGCTTTCTCAAAAACCTTCTCAATTAAATGTTAAGTACAAAGTAGCCTATTGCCTACCTGGCAGAAAGATATGCTTCCTTGCATCAATCCATTGGACATTTGTTTTGCAAGCTCTGCGCGCGCACGCACGCTACAGAGACACTTTTAACCAAACAGTCTATTGCTATAGGTGCATGGTGTGCACTTGAATTAAAGGGTAACTACACAAAAAAATGTAAATATCTTAGAAAAGCAGTCTCCTGATGTGGTTTAAGTATTGTTTTGGACTTGAAACTGGATGTTCTATTTTTTTTTAAGTGAACACTAAACGGATGAAACGGAATTTGGGCAAAACAAAAATGGGAAATTATGTTAACAAAAATAAAATACATTTTATAGGGCCATAACTATGTAGAAATCTAATACTCCAGAAATAACTATTTTCAGTGACGGGTATTTACATCAAAATTTTAGCTTTTTATAAATTAACAAATCTATTTACAGGGTTACCTATTAGTTTCTATTGCACAACATGTGCTTAGTCAAAATCATATATGCCCAATATAAGGCTATATCTCAACAACAAAAATGTTTATCCTTTTTTCTGGTGCTCCAAAATGTTATGTTGTGCTCCTAACTTTAGGAGTGATACCAATTAAACATTTTAATTTACAGTCACGGGCTGACAGACTCATTTCCAGATGACAATGGCAAAAAAAATGTGTTTCAACATCTAACCACTCACCCTCATCACCAGGCCCAGAGAGAGTGTGTGTCCCTTACCAGATGTAGTCTTTGTCTCCCATCTCAGCCTTCTCAATGATGAGTTGAGTGTCAAACAGCACAAATCCACACATGATGACCAGACCGAGGTACATGTGAGCCTAGACACACACAGAGAGAGAAATGCTGGGTGAAAATGACAACCAGTGCACAAGTCATACTGTAACTAATAGCTACGTCCATGAAGAGTAGCATTGTTTAGCAATAATAATGGATCAAAACAAAGCAAACATAACCCAATATTGTTATTTTCCTCTTTACCGTAAACAACATGACAGACCCCAGGAACATGTTGAGGAAAGAGACCAGGAGCAGGATGGACAGTCCGGACATTAGAGTACCTGAAAGACAGAAATATTTTTGCGATAAATGAACAGAATAGAAAGTTGGAAACTTCTTTATTAAGGGTATGTGCATTTGGTAACATTTATTTAGTGAGCACAGTCTCACTAAATCCAGAGTGGTAAGCTTCAGTTCCTTAATAAAAAAGGAAAACTCCAGCACACTGGTAATGAGTACACTTTTTTCTCTATGCACCTGGTAGCACTTCAAGGTGTGTGAGTTTACTTTCTATAGTTTCAGTTCCTTTACATTACACAATATCTGGTAAGCAGCACAGAACACTTTGGTATTCATTAGGATCCCCTTCACTCTTCCTGGGGTCCACATGAAACAATAAAGAACATTATTAGTCAAGGACCGCAATACATACATTTAAAAAAACCATCACATACAGCCTACATATCAGTACATACACACAATATCTAGGTCTAATACATAAGTGCAAAGTACAAAACAAGATATATAAAATGACCATCTCTTCACAGTCCCCTTTGTGCAGTAAGGTGTTCTTTTATCTGTTTTTTATATTTTTTATCTGTTCTTATTGCTAGCTTGGGCTCCCGAGTGGCGCAGTAGTGTAAGCCACTGCGTCTCAGTGCTAGAGGAGTCATTACAGACACCCTGTTTCGAATCCAGGCTTTATCACAACCGGCCGTGATCTGGAGTCCCATAGGGCGGCACTCAATTGGCCCAGCGTCATCCGGGTTTGGCCAGGGTAGGTAGTCATAGCAAGTAAGAATTTGTTCTTAACTGACGTAGCTAGTTAAATAAAGGTTACATTTTAAAAAAAATACCTGCAGTGGCAGAGTTCCATATAGAAGAAGTTAACTTCTTAGTGCTGCAATCCCGTGAACGGGATCGTTATGACAACCAGTGAAAGTGCAGGACACCAAATTCAAAACAGAAATCTAATAATTAAAATTCCTCATCCCACCACAGTGTCAGATTTCAAATAGGCTTTACAGCGAAAGCACCACAAATTATTATGTTAGGTCAGCACAAACTCAGAAAAATTCAGCCATTTTTCCAGCCAAAGAGAGGAGTCACAAAAAGCACAAAGAGAGAAAATGAATCCCTAACCTTTTGATCTTCATAGGGTTAGGGTTAGGACTTCATGTGACACAATACATGTATGTTTTGTTTGATAAAGTTCATATTTATATAAATAAATCTCAGTATACATTGGCGCGTTACGTTCACTAGTTCCAAAAACATCCGGTGATATTGCAGAGAGCCACATCATTTTACAGAAATACTCATTATAAATGTCGATAAATACAATTGTTAGACATGGAAATATAGATATTACCTCTCCTTAACACTTTTTTCTTAAAAATTCTAAAAGCATTGTTGGTTAAGGGCTTGTAAGTAAGCATTTCACTGTAAGGTCTACTACACCTGTTGTATTTGTCGCATGTGGCAAATAAATTTGATTTGATTTTGTTAAGGATGTTAATTATTTTACTGTGGCAGCTCATGTGTATACTGTTGAGTCGTCGGCGGGCATAGACACAGGCTTTATTCAAGGTCAGTTTTTCCCCAAAAGTTTGCTAAGCACTTTTAACTGGCTGATTGGTCAGCTGTTTAAATCATTAAAGTGGTGGGTGCTCTGCTATTCTTGGGTAGCGAAATGACCTTTACTTCCATGTCTGAGGGCACACACACCATCTTCTAGGCTTACATTTAAGATGTGACAAACAGGAGTCACAATGCATTCCACCACCAACCTCAGCAATTTACCATACAGGTTGTTGGTACCAGGTGGTTTATACTTATTTATAGATAGCAAACAATATGTCACCACTTCCACACCCACTTCGTGGAACTCAAAACTACAGTGCTAGTCTTTCATTATTTGGTCCGTTATGCATGAATAAGAAAGTTCAGCACTTTACCTCCAAGGAAGAGGTAGCTCCTGCGCTGGGCGTAGAGGGCACTCAGCGTGAAGCACAAAAAGATGATTGAGGTCCCCAGGAAAGCTGTCACAATGATGCTGGTTGTAGGAGCAGAGAGATGTGAGGGTCAGTCAGTCACCTCAGGAGAAACCCCTCATTGAAAGAAACTAGCTACTATACACATTATTACTGTCATCTTACCTTGGGTTAATAGAGATGACATAATCCATGGTTGGGCCCAAACCAACACCTGAAATGAAGAGGAAAACATTAGCTCATGGCTACTTCAATAGCTAAAAATACATAGGTAGAGAATTGGAATGCAGCCTTTCTTTGGAAGTGTGTACTCGTACCCTCCCCTCATGGGAATATGGGGGAAAACATAGAATTAGAACGGACATGAACCTTCTTATGATGGAATAAAAGGTCAGCCATTGTGATAAGATTATTTTACACAATGAGTTTGAAGAATGATTTTTAATGTTTGTTCACTAGCTAGCCATCCACTTAAATAAATAATTTGAAAAATATTTATGAAATTAACTGCCAATATAAAAACATTCCATTCAAACAATAGTCAATCTACAGCCAAACACTGGCTGAAATCAGTGATATTGTATCATATAATAGCACTCACAGCTTTCCAAGAAAACAAAAAATGGAGACATTTGTCTGTTTACATATTTAGAGGATATTTATACAGAATTTCTAAAAACCTGAATAAGCTGTATTTATAGTTATGACAATATTTTTAGGTTGACAATTCTATTACGTTTCCTGATATCACATGCCTCACTTAAATTTTCCTGCTCAAGTCAAATCAGGATTATGCCTCTAACTAATGGGAGTCATGTGACAGAAATATGCCTGCTTTTTCAGAAACATTTCAGTTGATTTAACACAGCTAACCTGTAACAGTATTTAGTAACTTACAATAACACGCCACGCTTTACGAGCTAAATCAAAGAAGACATCTCCTGACAACAAAGCGCTAGCTACCATGTTAGATGAAGCTATTGTAAACCAACAAGAGTTCATCGCCTCAAGAGTTTAGTGGAGTACAAAAAAAGTTGGATTTTATTCAGGATTACGTTTCCAAGTGCATTACTGATGTTAAAAAAAAAACGAAGGGAAAAAAATTATATGATTGTCAGTAATAAGGAATCAAGGGTGCTTGCTTTGCACATTCAGCTAGAGCTAGCTATGCAGCATATTTTAGTTGTAAACCAGCACAAATGTCATGTTGCTAAGTACCTCAATAGTCCTTTCATAAACAGTTAACCATACAAAGCTAACGCTAGACGGTGCACACAACTAGACAGCTTCGGCAAAAATCGGCGTTGTAAGCTAGTGATAATTCACAGCTTACCTACCTCTAAAAACAATGCAACTATACATGACGTCGAGGCTCTCTGATCTGGCTGCAATCACTCAAATAAAAAGCTACATCATATCAAAATCCGGGAAAATGCAAGGCAAACCTTTACTTCGTCACAGGGAACAACCGAACTGACCAGTCAGTGCAGCTTTTAATGTTGCTAGATTTTTCCTTTGGTGTGGTTTTGCACCAAATTTGACATGGATAAAAGGACGCTTCTCTGGTGGGATTACTAACTGACTGTTTAGAAAGACTGATTAGTTCACATACTACATCAATACTAGCCTGGAGTGAGTTAAACAGCAACGAAGAGAGCTGGCTAGTACAGGAAGATGGACACGAGTCGGTCTGGACTATTGTTAAAGGCGTATAATATTGTACAGGCTGATTAGCTATTCCTTGACTGTCAGTTGATTTTATTGTGACCACAACTGACAGTATGTTCTATTCAAATCCTTGAAAGTTAACAGGTTAAAGTTATTCAAGTTAACTCAGACAGGTAACCTAATATTGATACAGTTGGGATGCAATGGTGGGATTTTGCACAGGCACAGTGTTAGGTACACACTTTAGGTAAATGATAGGGTTTACAGTTGTGTGCATACTTTCACTACAAACAAAACATACGTTTTCTATTATTTTTATTTCATCATCTTTGAAATACAAGAGAAAGGCCATACTTTCAGACAGGAGTCAAGGTGTAATTCAGATTTTTGCCACCAGATGCCAGCAGTGTGCACAACATTTTACACTGATCCACTGAAGAATTACATTACTGCACAATATTTTGTATCAAGCCTGCCTGGAGTTTGCCCAAATGTGCCAAATTGGTCAATTGATACATTTTCAAGTAGATAACTAGATGGAACATACAAAAATGCTATGGTAATATAAAAATACATTTACACACTCCCAGGAATGTCATACATGATGGCTCATTAACTTATACACATCTAGATGGCCAGGCAGGGTGGGTGTGGAGAAAGAGAGTCAAACTGTAGACCCCAGTTCCTACATTTGATTATAAAAATTGATTTTTATCAAACTATGCTAAATATTTATCTCTGGGACCCTAAGGATGACAAATCAGAGCAAGATTACTGAATGTACGTACATTACTTAGCTTCAGAGGTGAATGTATCAAACCAGTTACCGTGAAGTGTTGTTGTTGTGCACTCTACTCAAACAAAAGCATGGTCTTTTTTTTCTGTAATAGCTACTGTAAATTGGACACTGCAGTTAGATTAAAAAGAATTTAAGCTTTCTGCCCATATAAGACATGTCTGTCACATTAGAGCACGTTAGCAACAACCGTCCCGGGTTAGGGACACAGATCCCGTAGAGGTTTTAATGATAATTCAGCACTTATGTCATTACAGTAAAGACTGTATAACTGTCAGGTTTGACAAAAAACAATTGACAGCTGGTTATTGAAGAACTACTGGAGCAACTTTATTTCCCAAACGATTACCTGTTCATTATCATTTTCTTTACTTGTTACTCATGTGCAAAAAAAAGTGTACCTTGCTGATTTTATCACAATTGCTTGATTACAGTATTTAATGTCATGGAGATCAGGTTGGGTGAGTTGGGGTGGTCACCAGGAGGGGCTGGGGTGTAGGTTGATGCAGCACGGGTGGGCAATATACATTGAGTGTACAAAATATGACCAACTGACCAGGTAAAAGCTCTGATCCCTTATTGATGTAACAGTGTATGGATGTATAGGCCATGTGGTCTATTCTAATTGTATTTACCTACTGCATGACCATTCCGGCTGCTTTTTGTTATGGTCTGTGTTCCTTTAAAAATAAATAAAAGGTTGATAACAAAAAAAAGGATTATGCCTAGACTGCCATTCATTCCAATTAGACTGGTTTGGATTTCTCCATGACCAATATAAGATGCGGTAAAAGAGTCAACGGAACACAGATGTTCCATTGACCAGATTGGCCCACATTCAACAAATCTGATGTAACAAAAGGGATATCTGTCATCCGTCAAGTTGTATGTATTGTAACAGGCCCACAAAGTGGTTGCTAAAGTCCAATTGATACATTCATCTGTTTTTGTTGTAAAACATGTAGAAGTTGTCCCTTTTCAGGTTTATAAGAAGCGACTGCTAAATGCTAACTCCCGTTCATACAAGCACTATACTCCTGATTATTAATACACATTTAAACAATAGCCTAAAATGTAACCTAATTTTGCTCGGGGGCAATGGGGTGACTCAGGATCTTGCCACCAAGAGTTTCCATGGCAATTCCATTGTTGTGGACAAGTTCGATTGACCTCTTTACCGCATTTATGGCTGCCAATTTCACCCCATTCTGGAGGTGAGGGTTTATGAAAGTCCCTTTCGTAATTTAATAGGATCTCTATGGTGAAAACTCCCTCCAGCCATGTTTGCACCAATCCAATACATGAGAGTGATTGAATGAGTGCACACACTGGGTAAGCCCTTTTCTGACAGAGCTATAGGGCAGATGAGGTTACCTGTGAAGAAGGCAAAACCAGAGAGGATGGCCAGTCTCTTCTTCTCAGTCACAGGGCTGTGGGGAGTCATAGCCAGCCAAGCCATCATGGCCAGGGAGCCCAGCATGGTCAACATCCCTCCCTAATGGACACAAAAAACACAGCAACAGTTATAATGTAATAACATCAATGGCAATTGTCATTCACCAGTTAAATGAAAAACCTTCAAAGCATTACCAATTTTATGTTATGTGGCCACCTTTTGTAAAATCTATCCCCCTTACACAGACACACTGAAGTTTGTGGCTGTACTGGAGTAGATCGAGAGCTTCAAGTTCCTTGGTGTTCACATCACTAACTACCGTGATCCAAACACACCAAGACAGTCATGAAGAGGGCACGACAATGCCTATTCCCCCTCAGAAGAATAAAAAGATTTGGCACGGGTCATCAAAAAGTTCTACACCATCAACAGCAACTGGTTGCATCACCGCCTGGTATGGCAACTGCTCGGCATCTGACCGCAAGGATTTACAAAGGGTAGTGCAGTGCGTACAGCCCAGTACGTCACTGGGGCCAAGCTCCCTGCCATCCAGGACCTCTACGCCAGGTGGTCAGAGGAAGGCGCTATTTTTTTTTATTTTTTTTTTTAAAGGGTCAAAAGTCTCTAGGTTCCAAAGTTTAAAAAAACTGTTCTCTCTGCAGCCGCTCGGCAAGCAGTACCGGAGTGCCAAGTCTAGGTCCAAAAGGCTCCTTAACAGCTTCTACCCCCAAGCCAACATACATATGAACATATGAAACCTGGTGGTTCCTTTTAACATGAGTCTTCAATATTCCCAGGTAAGAAGTTTTAGGTTGTAGTTATTATAGGAATTCTAGGACTATTTCTCTCTATACAATTAGTATTTCATATACCTTTGACTATTGGATGTTCTTATAGGCACTTTAGTATTGCCAGTTTAACAGTATAGCTTCCGTCCCTCTCCTCGCTCCTCCCTGGGCTCGAACCAGGAACACAACAACCACCCTCGAAGCAGCATTACCCATGCAGAGCAAGGGGAACAAACACTCCAAGTCTCAGAGCAAGTGACGTTTGAAACGCTATTAGCACGCACCCCGCTAACTAGCTAGCCATCGGTTCACATCGGTTACACCAGCCTCATTGTTACTATAATTGAATTATGCCAATGTGCTTTCATCAATTGAAAGCCTTTAATCTATTTTATGAGAATTTGTAAGATTTCTTGTTTGCATAAAAAAGACGCAGACCAGTCTTTCAATAATAGGTAATACAATTTATTCTCGGAGCGCGCTACCACTTAAACACGCAGCAGTTTATATAAAGAGCATGACGTCATTTCACTGCTTTAACAGAATCCCCTCTCGACCGGGACAAAGTAAGGTGAAAAGTTCATTCTAACACACTCCCAGATAACTTTTGACCCTTCAACATTATCGATCACCACTGAACTGACAGTTTTAATTAACTGAAAAGGCAGTGAGTGCATTCCTAGGTTATCTAAAACCCCCAGAGCTAAGTTTCAGTAGGGTCAACCATAGGCTAACGACCTTGTGTTTACACAGTCCACAACCCATTTGTTTCTGCCTAGTTGGAATGGTGTTCATTAACCTGTTACTCCTACCCCCTACTTTTTTGAACATTCTGTTAAAAATCGCACAACATTTCAGCACCCTGCTGCTCATGCCAGGAATATAGTATATGCATATGATTAGTATGTGTGGATAGAAAACTCACACGTTTATAAAACTGGTTAAATCACGGCTGTGACTATAACAGAACGTGCATTTCATCGAAAGGTGCAGGAAAATCTGATCACTGAAAATGGAAAAGTATATCCATGTGCGACTTGAACCCATTGATAAAGGTGAACCACATTTAATGGGGCTGAGGTTGCAATACCTACAGCTTCCACACATTGTCTAGAGTCTTGTCATTTGCCTACTATTTGTTTCTTGGTCAAACAGACGCAAGGCAGCGCAGTTCTTCCGGTCTCTGACCGGATATTTTGGTTGAGATTTACCCGGACATTATTTCCAGACGGACAGCTAAAGAATATACTTTGCCTCGTGATCAATTTGATCGCTTATTAACGTTTACTAATACCTAAAGTTGCATTACAAAAGTATTTCGAAGTGTTTTGTGAAAGTTTATCGTCAACTTTTTAAATACTTTAAAAATGACGTTACGTTATAAGACGCTATTTTTTTCCGTTTATCACAGTCTTCATAGATCGATATCTAAGCTATATATGGACCGATTTAATCGAAAAGACCCAATAGTGATTATGGGACATCTAGGAGTGCCAAAGAGGATGGTCAAAGGTAATGAATGTTTTATATTTTATTTGTGTGGTTTGTGTAGCGACGACTATGCTAATTATTTTGTTTACGTCCCCTGCGGGTCTTTTGGGGTGTTACATGCTATCAGATAATAGCTTCTCATGCTTTCGCCGAAAAGCATTTTAAAAATCTGACTTGTTGCCTGAATTCACAACGAGTGTAGCTTTAATTCAATACCCTGCATGTGTATTTTAATGAACGTTTGAGTTTTAACTAGTACTATTAGCATTTAGCGTAGTGCATTTGCATTTCCAGATGTCTAGATGGGACGCCTGCGTGTCAGGTAGGAGCAAGAGGTTAACTTATTACTCCTTGTCCGTGTCTCACAATCCCCTCTTATGAACTCATATTGTTAATCAGATATAATAAAGAGTATAAGTTTATTTACAGTTCCATTTTAAATGATTTGTTCAGTCATATTAATCGTAATTTCCTAACACTCATCTAGGGAGTTGATAGGCTTGAAGTCATAAACAGCGTAATGCTTGGCGCATAATGAAGAGCTGCTGGCAAAATGCACGAAAGTGCTGTTTGAATGAATGCTTACGAGCCTGCTGCTGCCGCCTACCACCGCTCAGTCAGATACTTGTATGCTCAGTCAGATACTTGTATGCTCAGTCAGATACTTGTATGCTCAGTCAGATACTTGTATGCTCAGTCAGATACTTGTATGCAACGCAGGACACGCTAGATAAACTAGTAATATCATCAACCATGTGTAATTAACTAGTGATTATGATAGATGTTTTTTTATAAGATAAGTTTAATGTTAGCTAGCAACTTACATTGGCTTCTTACTGCATTCGCGTAACAGGCAGTCTCCTCGTGGAGTGCAACGAGGCAGGTGGTTATAGCATTGGACTAGTTAACTGTAAGGTTGGATCCCCCGAGCTGACAAGGTGAAAATCTGTCGTTCTGCCCCTGAACGAGGCAGTTAACCCACCGTTCCTCGGCCGTCATTGAAAATAAGAATGTGTTCTTAACTGACTTGCCTAGTTAAATAAAGATCAAATAAAAAGGTGTTTAATTTTTTTAAATAATTTTTTTTTAAATACATTTAAAAATCGGCCAAATCAGTGTTTAGAAATACAGTTTTCCGATTGTTATGAAAACTTGAAAATCGGCCCTAATTAAAAATAAACATTATTTTTAACCTTTATTTTACTAGGCAAGTCAGTTAATTACAAATTCTTATTTTCAATGATGGTCTAGGAACAGTGGGTTAACTGTTCAGGGGCAGAACGACAGATTTTGTACCTTGTCAGCTCAGGGATTTGAACTTTCAACCTTTCGGTTACTAGTCCAATGCTCTAACCACTAGGCTCTAACCTCTAACCCTGCAGCCATTCCGATTAAAATCAGTTGACCTCTAATATACAGTACCAGTCAAAAAAGTTTGGACACCTACTCATTCAAGCGTTTCTTTATCTTGACTATTACCGACATTGTAGAATAATAATAATAATAGTGAAGACATTAAAACGATGAAATAACACATGGAATCATGTAGTAACCCAAAAAAAGGGGTCAAATCAAAATATTTGAAATTCTTCAAAGTAGCCACCCTTTGCCTTAATGCCAGGAGTGTGCAAAGCTATCATCCTCTCAACCAGCTTTATGGAGGTAGTCACCTGGAATGCATTTCAATTAACAGGTGTGACTTGTTAAAATTGTTTGTGTTTGAGCCAATCAGTTGTGTTGTGAAAAGGAAGGTGTATAGAAGAGAGCCCAATTCGGTCAAGTACAAGTCCATAGTATGGCAAGAACAGCTCAAATAAGCAAAGAGAAACAACAGCCCATCATTTCTTTAAGACATGAAGGTCAATCAATGCGAAAATGTCCAGCACAGGATATGAAGACCCAAGACCCGCTGCTGCAGAGCATAAGTTCATTGGAGTTACCAGCCTCAGAAATTGCAGCCCAAATAAATGGTTCAGAATTCAAGTAAGAGACACCTCAACATCAACTGTTCAGAGGAGACTGCATGAAATCAGGACTTCATGGTTGAATTGCTGCAAAGAGACCACTACTAAAAAAGACACAAATATGAAGAAGAGACTTGCTTGGGCCAGGAAACACAAGCAATGGATATTAGACCGGTGGAAATTTGTCCTTTGGTCTGATGAGTCCAAATTTGAGATTTTTGGATCCAAACGCTGTCTTTGTGAGATGCATAGGTGAACAGATGACTTCCGCATAGGTAGTTCACAACACTTCCATGCTTCACTGTGGAATGGTGCTTTGCTGGTGACACTGATTCATTTGTATGGCTTAGGTGGCATGTATGGCTTTGGCTACCACAGCATTATGCAGCTATACACCATCCCATCTGGTTTACACTAAGTGGGACTATCATTTGTTTTTCAACAGGACAATGACCCAACACACCTCCAGGCTGTGTAAGGGCTATTTTACCAAATAGTGTGATGGAGTGCTGCATTAGATGACCTGGACTCCACAATCACCCAACCTCAACTCAATTGATATGGTTTGGGATGAGTTGGACCGCAGAGTGAAGGAAAAGCAGCCAACAAGTGCTCAGCAGGAAACGGTTGGCTACTATGAAGAATCTCAAATAAACAATTATATTTTGAATTGTTTAACACTTTCGGTTACTATGATTCCATGCGTGTTATTTCATAGTTGACATCTTCACTTATTCTACAATGTAGACGACAATAGTCAAAATAAAGAAACCCTTGAATCCAAACTTTTGACTGGTACTGTACATCCCACTGTTTTTTTATGCATCGTCAAGACTGGATGGCAGATTCGGGTAAGACGATAAGATTGCGCCACCAGCTGTTCTTGACGCTACCCATCCCTTAAGCGGGATAATTGTCATCAGCAACCGCTGAATAGCATAGCGCCCCAGTCAAATAATATTACTAAAAATATTTATATTCATGAAATCACAAGTGCAATATTGCAAAACACAGCTTAGCCTTTTGTTAAGACACACCCAATCTCTAATAAGTAAGTCTAAAGTTTTTGCTCACCCAAGTTAGAATACCTAACGATAAGCTGCAGACCATTCTATTTACCAAGAGAGTTGTCATCAATATTTACATTAATAAGTGCAACGACGACATCCTCCCCACAGATCTTTAAACAAGTAAACTTTTGCAAGGCAGCGGGGCCAGACAGAACACCAGGACGTGAATAGTCCCCGTCTCCAAGAACGCCAAGGTCATCAGCCTAAATGACTGTCACCCCGTAGCACTCATGTCTATAGCCGTGAAATGCTTTGAGGATGGTCACAGCTCCCGTCAACACCATCATCCCAGACACCCTGGACCTATTCCAATTTGCATACCAGCCCAACAGATTATGCAATCGCCATTTCACTCCTCACTGCCCCCACCAACCTGAACAAAAGGAATACCTGGGACTGAACTAGGGCTGAACCCATTTAGTCACCTGGTCGATAGGCAGTTCGTCAACTGAGATTTTTGAATTGATAAGTTGCAAATGACTTATTTCATGGCACACGAGACATCGGTCTGTTGGCGCCGGTCTCAGACTAATCCATTGCAGAGGCAGTGGGATGGCACAGTAATCACTCTAAGAAATCCATTGGCATTGTAAGGCACCTGTGCCGCAAGGGTATTTTTCCTCAGCACGCCAATCAATTTAAGTGATCAAATAAGTGAAATTGCTTGGTTCCCCATACAATGGCTACTGCTTTGGACCCGACACAGTTTGTGAGAGAATTCCTTAAGCCTACATTATGGGTCTTAGGTAAACATTTTAAAATGTGTCAAGGAGAGTTAAGCTTAGTCTCTCTCCCCCCCATTCATTATCGCTTCATTGTGTGAATTGTTTGCCTCCGATTGTTAATGTTTATCAATTTATTTCATACATAACCAGTAGTACATTTAACCTTAATTTCTAATCTCCGTGTTTGTTTGGGGACGGTAATTTCTGTTAATGCATTAAATAGGTTATTACTAGTCGTTTCTCATTGTCAGAGTGGACAAGATGTTTGTAGAGCTCACAACCTATGCTACACTTATGAGAAACAAGTTTTAGTTGCTTTCATTCCATTTGAGTATTTTGGGAGCGTTCCCATCCATGTTGCGGAAAGACGTGTACCCGATTACACAGAAAGAACTAGGCCTAGGCTACTTTTCCTGCAAGCATATGTATAAATGTGTCCATTTGGGGATGTCTGACAGCATTTCTGATGGTCTTAAAACTCAACCACCACTAACGAGTTGTGGAGCTTGAAAGTATCTCTTCACCTCAAACAAGTAAACAAAGCCTGTTTTTACATCCATTGACAAATAAACTATTGCCAAATGTAGGCTATTTGAAAAATTAACCAAGGAATCTACATTTTGATAACTGAGCATGTTGTGAAAGGGAAATATGTCATGCTCTGATCCAGTGGTGTGGGAAGCTCTGAGGGTCCAGAATAGTTGATACGATGTTGCAAGTTTGCTAGGGGGAGCTGCAGGACATACAATGTTTCAAGTTCGTTGCAGAGAGATGAATGCGATTGAAGAACAATCCTTTTGTGGGATATTTATTTATTTATAGTTTCTTCTTAATTGTTGGCTTTATATAGCCTATTTTCTTTTACCTAGTTGGCAATAGAATAAAAATAATACTGTTCCACGAAAATGTGAATATGAAAATTAGAACTGGAATGCAGATTGGTAGAAATGGTCAGAAATTGTAAATTGCCCTACCGGCAACTTCGGGAGCATAACGGCAGAATCGGCATAGGCCAGCAGGAGGAAGCAGATCGGGAACAGGTTCTGGTCATCTTGACCTCTGGCTCCTTCGTGTCATTTGTGTGTCTTAATTATTTCATCAAACAGTGCACTTAAAGCGTGCAGATTTTATTAAAAACACCTAGGGTGTGTCTATTGTAAAATATCTAATGAGCACATGATGTTTTGGGAGGGGGGGTGACACCCCTAGACTGAACACCTCCCTCTGCAACTGGATCCTGGACTTCCTGACAGGCTGCCCCCAGGCAGTGATGAAGGGCAACACCACATCCGCCATGCTTACCATCAACATGGGGGCCACTCAGGGGGTGTGTGCGAATGCCGCATTCAAAACAACTGGGAGCTCAGAAATCTCCAACAATGTGTGTTTAAAACTGGGACATCAAAATAATAATAAAATATATATTTTATCATCAAGTTCGCTGACGACATGATGGTAGGACTGATCACCGACTACAGGGAGAACGGAGACCTGGCAGTGTGGTGCCAGGACAAACTCTCCCTCAACTTCACGAAGACAAAAAGGAGCCGATCGTGGACGACAGGAAATGGGGGACGTGCTCGCCCCTCCCATCTACATCGATGGGGCTGTAGTGGAACGGGTCAAGAGCTTCGTGTTCCTCTGTGTCCACATCACTAAGGAATTAACATGGTCCACAAACACCCACACAGTTGTTTAGAGGGCATAATAGTGCATCTTCCCCCTCAGCGGGCTGAAAAGATTTGGCATGGGCTTTCAGATCCTCAAAAAGTTATACACCTGCACCACCAACTAGAGGGTTGTGAGTAGAGGTCTTTCCGGATCCGCACGTACCAAAGACCCGATCCAGGAACTAAATGCGTCCGGATCCAGAATTCTAAATAATGTCACGGGTCTGAGTCAGATCTGATTGTTACGGTCTTGATCATGTGCAATTGTAACGGACTTGGCTGGAAGGACTAGTACAAATCTGAACATGACTGCTGCAGTAGGGAAACATTTGATCATTTAGGCTGCTGCTCTTCCTTTTCACGAATAGAGCGTTGCACATGTAGCTTGCTATTGGCTAGTCATAAGTCATCAAAGCAGCAATAGGCTACAATCATAGAGCCTACTCCGTGTGGCAAAAGTTTTTTTGGAATTGTGAAAACCTCTAACGGTGAGTACAGCCAAGTACACCACTGGGGCCTTGCTCCCTGCCACCCAGGACCTCTTTGCAGTGTCAGAGAAAGGCCTCTAAAAATTGTCAACTCCAGACTCCAGCCACCCAAGCCATACACTTCTTTGCTACCGCCAAGGCAAGCAGTTCCCCTGCACCTAGTCTGGAACCAACAGGATCCTGAACAGACAGTTTCTACCCCAAAAGGCTAAGAGAGAACATTCCTTATGGAGAATTCCAAACAGTCTGCAGAATTTGCGATCAGTAAACAGACCAGTGTCAAATCCGCTGAATTGGGAGTCTCGCTTCGTGAACCAAGGTTACAGCAGTCAGGTTCTGTAAGAAGCAGGGACAAGGAGTGGACATCTTGACAGAGAGGACTTTTTGTAGAGAGGATCTCCTTGTGATGCACCAGAGTGTACTTTGTTCTAAAATGTAGCACTGAAGCAGAGAACATTAAAAGAACCAAAAATAATTGTGGAATCATTAAAGTGATACGCTACTACAAAGTCTTCCCAGAGCCACCAGACATAAGCTTTAAGAGAGCTCTTAACCTGAATAACAAATTAGTCCACAACTACCTTCGCAACAGGTAGCCTAGTGGTTAAGAGTGTTGGGCCAGTAACCTAAAGGTTGCTGGTTCGAATCTGGAGCCGACGTGCCCTTGAGCTAGGCACTTAACCCTAATTGCTCCTGTAAGTTGTTCTGGATAAGGGAACCTGCTAAATGACTTAAATGTAATGTAATGTAAATGTAACTCAAAAGATTTGGCTTGAACACAAACCCAGGGGCTCTTTCGAATGAAACTAGCACACAGTATCAAGTCAAGCCTTTCATTACCTGCAAAACCACTCATGTCATCTACAGATTGGAATGTCCACAGTGCAAGGTATTCTACATTGGACGGACAAAGAGACGCCTTCAAGACAGCTTAGCGCAGGGGTGGGCAAACCTTTTGGCTCAAGGGCCACATACTATATGCGTGACAAAACATGTGAGGCCTTTATTCATTTCCACACCGACATGCAACTACTAGTGTACTGTAGGTGTACATATGCAGAACAATTCTACCCTTGTACCATCTCTACCCTTGTTTTATGAACAAATTTCAAAATATTGATATAATTTATAACATCACAGACAGTCAAAACACACACAGATCCTGCATCTCCACCCTTGTAAAGTACAAACTTAGTCACAATATGCAAACTTAAAAACCGATATTATAAACAACTGGAGACATGTAAAATGTAACAGCAGGTGTAAAATAAACTACTGTAAAATTTGACTGAAACATATGGTAAGAGCATCCGTTTCATTTGGAAGGGTCCGTTATTGAAAGCAGATTAAGGAACATTTCTCATTTCAATTGCGAGCCATATTTACAGTTATCCAATCACCTCAGGCCAAATCTGACTGAATAAGTGTTAGTTGTCAGATGTATAGGGACATGTATCCAAATGCATTGCTGGATAATTCTCACTACATAACCATCAACATGAAAAATAATCCTTGCCTACCCCAGTCACACTTATTCAAGTCTGGTCACCTCTCTTGACAAGGGAAAAGTGTGGTGTCATCTTTGATGTAGAGATTCTCAGAATATGATGACAAGTGGTCATTTTTTGTGACGGGATTTGTTGTAATTCATGAATGAGAACGTTTGCTTACACACACACACACACGCACACACGCACACACACCCGAATAAAACAAGCATCCTTTGGACGTGCTTTTTAATGTTTAGAAACTTGGTCCTTGGTCAGCTCTCCCGCTATCTCTCTCAGAATGACCTTCTTGATCCATTTACATTACATTTAAGTCATTTAGCAGACGCTCTTATCCAGAGCGACTTACAAATTGGTGCATTCACCTTATGACATCCAGTGGAACAACCACTTTACAATAGTGCATCTAAATATTTTAAGGGGGGTGAGAAGGATTACTTTATCCTATCCTAGGTATTCCTTAAAGAGGTGGGGTTTCAGGTGTCTCCGGAAGGTGGTGATTGACTCCGCTGTCCTGGCGTCGTGAGGAGTTTGTTCCACCATTGGGGAGCCAGAGCAGCGAACAGTTTTGACTGAGCTGAGCGGGAACTGTACTTCCTCAGTGGTAGGGAGGCGAGCAGGCCAGAGGTGGATGAACGCAGTGCCCTTATTTGGGTGTAGGGCCTGATCAGAGCCTGGAGGTACTGAGGTGCCGTTCCCCTCACAGCTCCGTAGGCAAGCACCATGGTCTTGTAGCGGATGCGAGCTTCAACTGGAAGCCAGTGGAGAGAGCGGAGGAGCGGGGTGACGTGAGAGAACTTGGGAAGGTTGAACACTAGACGGGCTGCGGCGTTCTGGATGAGTTGTAGGGGTTTAATGGCACAGGCAGGGAGCCCAGCCAACAGCGAGTTGCAGTAATCCAGACGGGAGATGACAAGTGCCTGGATTAGGACCTGCGCCGCTTCCTGTGTGAGGCAGGGTCGTACTCTGCGGATGTTGTAGAGCATGAACCTACAGGAACGGGCCACCGCCTTGATGTTAGTTGAGAACGACAGTTTGTTGTCCAGGATCACGCCAAGGTTCTTAGCGCTCTGGGAGGAGGATCAGATCAGTCAGGTTTCAAGACTAGTCATTCAACTGAGACTGCTCTTCTCTGTATCACAGAGGCGCTCCGCACCGCTAAAGCTAACTCTCTCTCCTCTGCTCTCATCCTTCTAGACCTATCGGCTGCCTTCGATACTGTGAACCATCAGATCCTCCTCTCCACCCTCTCCGAGTTGGGCATCTCCGGCGCGGCCCACGCTTGGATTGCGTCCTACCTGACAGGTCGCTCCTACCAGGTGGCGTGGCGAGAATCTGTCTCCTCACCACGCGCTCTCACCACTGGTGTCCCCCAGGGCTCTGTTCTAGGCCCTCTCCTATTCTCGCTATACACCAAGTCACTTGGCTCTGTCATAACCTCACATGGTCTCTCCTATCATTGCTATGCAGACGACACACAATTAATCTTCTCCTTTCCCCCTTCTGATGACCAGGTGGCGAATCGCATCTCTGCATGTCTGGCAGACATATCAGTGTGGATGACGGATCACCACCTCAAGCTGAACTTCGGCAAGACGGAGCTGCTCTTCCTCCCGGGAAGGACTGCCCGTTCCATGATCTCGCCATCACGGTTGACAACTCCATTGTGTCCTCCTCCCAGAGCGCTAAGAACCTTGGCGTGATCCTGGACAACAAACTGTCGTTCTCAACTAACATCAAGGCGGTGGCCCGTTCCTGTAGGTTCATGCTCTACAACATCCGCAGAGTACGACCCTGCCTCACACAGGAAGCGGCGCAGGTCCTAATCCAGGCACTTGTCATCTCCCGTCTGGATTACTGCAACTCGCTGTTGGCTGGGCTCCCTGCCTGTGCCATTAAACCCCTACAACTCATCCAGAACGCCGCAGCCCGTCTAGTGTTCAACCTTCCCAAGTTCTCTCACGTCACCCCGCTCCTCCGCTCTCTCCACTGGCTTCCAGTTGAAGCTCGCATCCGCTACAAGACCATGGTGCTTGCCTACGGAGCTGTGAGGGGAACGGCACCTCAGTACCTCCAGGCTCTGATCAGGCCCTACACCCAAATAAGGGCACTGCGTTCATCCACCTCTGGCCTGCTCGCCTCCCTACCACTGAGGAAGTACAGTTCCCGCTCAGCTCAGTCAAAACTGTTCGCTGCTCTGGCTCCCCAATGGTGGAACAAACTCCCTCACGACGCCAGGACAGCGGAGTCAATCACCACCTTCCGGAGACACCTGAAACCCCACCTCTTTAAGGAACACCTAGGATAGGATAAAGTAATCCTTCTCACCCCCCTTAAAATATTTAGATGCACTATTGTAAAGTGGTTGTTCCACTGGATGTCATAAGGTGAATGCACCAATTTGTAAGTCGCTCTGGATAAGAGCGTCTGCTAAATGACTTAAATGTAAATGTAGAAACTGTGTTTCATTCAGTGAGTCATAGAACTGGTGTATTGTTGCCGTTTTGTACTTCTCCTTCAAAGCACTGTCCCATTGGATGTTGTTGAGCTCCAATTGTGTGTCGGGTGGTGCTTTCTCAGTGTCGCAAAACCGGGGGCATGATACAAGCTCCAGCTCAGTCTTGGTGAAGTCTGAGAAGCGGCGGGAAAACTCAACATGCAGGTCGATCAAAGTGTTACTGTATGTCTGGGTGAGGCACTGCTGCCAGTGTCAGAAGACGAGCGAGAGACCGGCTGCTCATTTGTCTTGAGAACATAAGTTTGGCCTTGAATACTTCCACATTGGAATACAGTTCATGCACAAATCACAATTTCCCTGCAGTTTCACATTTAGATTGTCCAGATGCACCAACATGTCCACAACGAAAGCAAAGTCGCCCAGCTAGTCTGTCTTTCAACTCGGAGAAGTCATCACTTTTACCAACCGTATCAAGGAACATACCTACATCACCTCAGTTCCCACACAGCTAAACACTTTCCCCAGGCTTAGCCAGCACACATTTGAATGATACAACAAGTCCTGGTGCTGTCTCTGTGTCATTGAGCAGCTGAACGAACTGACCATGGTTAAGCCCCCTTACCCGTTAAAGTTGACAAGTTTTACACCCACTTTGACAACATTTTCCAACTTTAACATTATTTTACACAGATCTTCCTGATGAAAAGTACAGTGAAGAAATATAAGAAATATAAATTCCTCCGAGTTAGTAAAAGGAGAAAGCCCATGTCTTGGTCTACTAAAAAGATTACAATGTTTTTACAAGTTAGATTTGGTGATCCATCCGTTGTTATGATTGTCAGTTTGCTCCACGGTATAATTTTTTTTCCCAAGTGGGCAGACTCCCTGTCATATAAGTCAGAGCCCCTGGTTGTTCCCATCAAAGTCCAACGCAAGAAGTTGTCATTTATTCCTCTGACAAAAATGTAAAGTTGAGCAGTGTCTCTGATGTCAGTACTCTCATCCAGTGCTACAGAAGAAAAAAAAATCAAAGCCATCTGCTTCTTTCTTCAATTTGGAGATTAGCTCCTCACCTATCACTTCCATGCGCCTGGTGATTGTCTCGAATTGGCTTTTACTCTCAGGACAAAGTACACCAGCAGTCTCCACCATAGTCTTTCACAAACTCCCCTTCAGCAAAAGGCTTGCTATGTTTGGGATTTTATGTGACACTGTGTAACTTGCCTTAGTTACAGTCTTGAGTAGAGCACCGTTTAGTAAACATATTTTGTTGGGCTTTTAAGTTTGTGGCAAGTTGAGGCCTTCCTTGCCTTTTCCTGAGAGGACAGGTGGCTAGCGTAGTTAGTATGCTTGCTTGAAAAATACAATTGAGATTATATTTCTTTAAAATAGCAACACCAACTTGGTATATCAGACATAAGTATTTTGCTGTCCATTCTTCTTTAAAAACACACGACATTCAGAGTCCACTTCTCATTTTCCCAGCACTCATTTTTCACATCAAACGTCATCAAGCAATGAAGTGGCTATGATGATTGAGTGCATTCTGAATTCTGACTGTAGGACCAAATACAGACCACCCTGCCAGGCTACAACGCCATCTATTGGAGGTTGTTTGGATAACATGGAATGAGTCAAAAAGGCCAAAAATTGGAACTCAAATATAATCTTTTTTAAATTTTTATGTCTCGCGGGGCCTCCCGAGTGGCGCAGTGGTCTAAGGCACTGCATCACAGTGCTAGCTATGCCTCTAGAGATACTGCATGCACGCTGACACGGTCGCCAGGTGTGCGGTGTTCCCTCAGACACAATGGTGCGGCTGGCTCCCGGGTTAAGCGGGCATTGTGTCAAGAAGCAGTGCTGCTTGGCTGGGTCGTGTTTCGGAGGACACGTGATTCTCGACCGTCGGCTCTCCCGAGACCGTACGGGAGTAACAGCAAAGGGACAAGACTAACTGCCAATTACATACAACACAATTGGGGAGAAAAAGGGGTAAAGAAAACATAATTATAATAAAGTCTCGCAGGTTGGATTGAAGTGCCCGGCGGGCGGGATATGGCCCGTACTTCGCGCCACCTTGGCTTAAAGGGACACACGTATGCCACACAGGTAGGCAACAAAGACTACCCCATAGATTGTAACTTCCATCAATGTAATTGTCTGAGTCATTTCCAATCTACCCCCAAATTCTTATAATAATAAAATAAAAAGACACCATGGCAAGGGGCTACAAGTACTTACACCATGGCAACCCTGCCTCCCTACAAGCTATGGGTATTGATCATGTTCAGGCCTAAACTAGAAGGGGACTGCTAACCCAAAGGGAAAGTTTGGGGATTTACAAACTACAGCCCACTAAATACCCTGGTTTAAAAGAAAGACATGGATTTTTCACAATTCCTGTAGGGTCTTAGTGTCCCTTTACAGTCCCTTTACTGTCATCTAGTGGACATAATGCCCTATGCTATGTTTGGACTGCATTGGTCCATGTTAGCCATCATCTAGTGTACTATAAATGTATGGCTCTCCCATTCTCAATCTCCCACTCAAGGCTAGAATTACTTTGTTTTCTAGTGGTTCTAATACTTCTGACCTTGATGTGCATTTTGATAGTACATCTATTTCAATGATGAATGTAGTGTTGTTTACTAGTTGTTGTCCAATTCATTTTCACTATAAGCTGTTCTGTGACCACTCCCTCTTCAATCAGGGTGGATTGGAAAATGGTTTGTTCAAAAGACGACATCGTATATTTGTACTACCCGATGAAGTCCATGCAGCCGAAACACATCAAAGTATTTAAATCTTTGTTCCATTAAAACATGCTATACAAATAAAGGCATTTTAATTCATTATATGAAGCGTGCTTTGGTTCTCTTTTTTTTGAGATTCTACTCCCAAGCCAATAGACTGCTAAACAGCTAATTAAATGGTTACCCACTGCTGCTACTGTCTATGATATATCCTGTTGCCTAGTTACTTTAACCCTACCTATAATGCACATAACTAACATAGAAAACGGTGGTGCCGATAGAGGGCTGCCTCGCTTCTAGTCCTTACAAGCATTTAGCTAAACTCGCAATAACATCTGCATGTGACCAATAAAATTTGATACAACCTCATAACCCTGCACATCGTGCACTTTTTCAAAAAAATATCTTTAAATCTACGTTGTTGAAAAAGGACCAGTAGGTAAGCATTTCCCAGTCTACACCTTTTATTTACGAAGCATGTGACAAATCAAATTTGATTTGAGCCATTTGTGATTGGAGCTATTTTAATTGAAAACAATCCCAGTAAGGTAATTAATTGTTAACCAGGAATGATCTGATATTGAGATAAATAAAATAAAAAAATACACTGCATTGGCCCTTTAATATTACAGCACACTAACAAAAGTGCTTCAGTTTGGATGTACTTGTTCCCACTGCCTCTGCTTACCTGGAAGAGCCTGGTGACGACGTGGACGTAGGCTCCTGCTGCAGCCACAAACATGCACAGGGCCAGGCTGGAGTAGACATTCTTCAGGTGCAGCTGAGTGGAGTGGGAGCTGTATTGTATAAGGAATAGATGGATAGATTTTATTTTTCTTCGTTAAGTTGCAAGACATCAAGAGAAAACTATATTGACACAGATAAATTGATGCATCACTACCCTACCCCATTATAGCTAGGTTTGTAGACTGAGTGGAGTGGGAGCTAAGATAGAGGGGAGAGTTTTTAAATTGTACAGGTTTAGCTCTACAGAAAATACACTAACAAAAAATGTCCGCCTCCTTATCAGTTAGGCCTATCTAGTCATAATCTAATTTGGTAACACATCACTGTCTGTAGCACAACCAGTTTGTGAACATTACAGACTGCTTCTGTTCAATGAATGACTCATGATGATGATGATGATGATACAGTCATTGTGACAGTGAGTCTCCTTACGGTTATCAGACATTGTGTGGAAACAGTAAAAAAGATACTTACATTTGGGAAAATTTAAAAAGGGAATCAAAATTTATACTTCGATCGAACACGTTCATCTTGTCTGGATTTGGTTGGACCCTGTCACAGGAGTAAATTTTCCTGAAACAAAACCGATATGAGATGGACATTAGACATTGCTGTTGATTAGTACAGTAACAGCATGAAATAAACACAGCCTTCTTAATTTAGAAACTTGAACTAGTCTACATGTCCTGGAATGGTAGAACTGGAAACATGTGTCTGCGTCACCAGAACCAAAAGTACATTGTCACTTCCTATCTATTCTGGATCACATGCTTTGGTAGATCAAATAGATAACTAACGTTAACTCTCTGGGTCTGAACTTGAACAAATGTAGCCTCCTCCACTTATGCAAGGAATGAATTGTTTTGATTAACCTAAGTTACATTGCATTCATTACTTAGGTCTTGTATGGGGGCTTTGCCAAAAAGATACCGACCCTACAGTCACGGTTATTTACATTGAGCCGCACTGGGGTAGGAACGTAATTATGATTAAACGTGGATAACGACAGACACTTTAGTAATTTTATTTATTTATTTTAAATCGGCACCCAAAAATACCGATTTCCGATTGTTATGAAAACTTGAAAATCGGCTCTAATTAAAATCGGTCATTCCGATTAATCGGTCGACCTCAAATAAATAGACTATGTCCAACTCCACAAACAGAAAATACAGCCCCCTACCTTGTCGGCTTTCCCAGTATCGAAAGGTTGGCAATCTCCGAATGTCACTAAACATTTGTTTTGTAACAGATGTCTCTTTCCATTCAAATTGGCAGCTGCTCAGTTTGGATTGATATTATTTCTCAGTTAAAAATAAAAATACACAATTTTAAGTGACTGGGATTGCAAAGTTGGGGACTTATTATTTTTCATGTGAATATTATACAGCCTCCACTCTTCTGGGAAGGCTTTCCACAAAATGTTGAACATTACTGTGGGGACTTGCTTCCATTCAGCCACAAGAGTATTAGTGAGGCCGTGCAGGCCAGTCAGGTTCTTCCACACGGATCTCGACAAACCATTTCTGTATGGACCTCGCTTTGTGCAATGGAGCATTGTCATGCTGAAACAGAAAAGGGCCTTTTCCAAACTGTTGCCACAAAGTTGGAAGCACAGAATAGTCTATATCGTCATTGTATGCTGTAGCATTAAAATTTCCTTTCACTGGAACTAAGGGGCCTAGCCCAAACCATGAAAAATAGCCCAGACCATTATTCCTCCTCCAAACTTCACAGTTGGGGCAGGTAGCGTTCTCCTGTCATCTGCCATGCCCAGATTCCAGAGAACTTGTCTCCACTGCTACAGTCCAATGGCGGCAAGCTTTACACCACACCAGCAGACGTTTGGAATTTCACATGGTGTTCTTAGGCTTGTTTTCAGCTGCTTGGCCATGGAAACTCATTTCATGAAGCTCCCAACAAACAGTTATTGCACTTATGTTGTATCCAGAACTATGTAGTGTGTTGCAACAGAGGACAGATTATTTTTATGCTATGGGACTCGAATCATGGCCGGTTGTGATACAGCCTGGAATCGAACCAGGGTCTGTATTAACGGCTCTAGAACTGAGATGCAGTACCTTATGGGCTCCCGAGTGGCGCAGTAGTCTAAGTTGACTGGGGCAGTTCAAGCAGGGTAGAAATGTTGACAAACTGACTTGTTGGAAAGGTTTAACGTCACTGAGCTCTTCAGTACGGGACATTCTATTGCCAATGTTTGTCTATGGAGATTGCATTACTGTGTGCTCAATTTCATACACTGCAGCAACAGGTGTGGCTACAATAACCAAATCCACTAATTTGGGTGTCCATATACTTTTGACCATGTAGTGAGATAGATAACCCCAGAGAGATATGCTGGTGGCATGCTCTGACACTGAGATGCATTTCTTTATGTCAGATGGCTACGGCTTCTGCTAGGTCTAGGCGAAATGGGCAAAATAACATGGTATTTTTTTTACGGTATTCTATGTTTTTGATTAATAAAAGTTATACAGTTGCTTAAGGGGTAGTAACACATTCTACATTTTTTCAATGGGTCTTTCTCCATTCGTATTGTTTTATACCGTTCAATTCAACTTCAAACTAAAATAATTTCCTGCATTTGCATCAATGTCTGCATTTCTTGCACTCATTTGAGATCATTTCCACGATATGTGCAAAAATACTAGGCCTTATTTTCAACCAAATGTTGCAATTGCGATTTAGAGCAAAACACTTGGGTGGACTTTTGGAAACATGGAAATAGAATGTTTATTATAATATAAATAACAGTAGGCACTTTGAATAGAGTGTTGTTTGCCATGGACTAGTTATTGTGACAGGGTAGGAATTAGAGGTCGACCAATTGAAATCGGCCGATTTCAAGTTCATAACAATCGAAAATCAGTATTTTTGGGCGCCGATTTTTTTATTTTTTTATATACCTTTATTTAACTAGGCAAGTCAGTTAGGAACACATTCTTATTTTCAATGACGGCCAAGGAACGGTGGGTTAACTGCCCTGTTCAGGGGCAGAACGACAGATTTTCACCTTGTTAGCTCGGGGGATCCAATCTTGCAACCTTAGTTAACTAGTCCAACGCAATAACGACCTGGCTCTCTCTCATTGCACTCTACAAGGAGACAGCCTGTTACACGAATGCAGTAAGCCAAGGTAAGTTTCTAGCTAGCATTAAAACTTACAAAAAACAATCATAATCATTTGTTAATTACACATGGTTGATGATATTACTAGTTTATCTAGCGTGTCCTGCGTTGCATATCTGACTGAGCATACAAGTATCTAAGTATCTGACTGAGCGGTGGTAGGCAGAAGCAGGCATGTAAACATTCATTCAAACAGCACTTTCGTGCATTTTGCCAGCAGCTCTTTGTTGTACGTCAAGCATTGCGCTTTTTATGACTTCAAGCCTATCAACTACCGAGATGAGGCTCGCGTAATCGAAATGAAATGGCCAGCTAGTTAGCACGCACTAATTGTCGTTGTGTTGCAGGTTCGAGCCCAGGGAGGAGCGAGTAGAGGGACGGAAGCTATACTGTTACACTGGCAATACTAAAGTGCCTATAAGAACATCCAATAGTCAAAGGTATATGAAATATAAATGTATAGAGGGAAATAGTCCTATAATAACTACCACCTAAAACTTCTTACTTGGGAATAAGACTCAATATGAAGACTCATGTTACAAAGGAACCACCAGCTTTCATATGTTCTCATGTTCTGAGCAAGGAACTCAAACGTTAGCTTTCTTACATAGCACATATTGCACTTTTTTTCTCTTCTCCAACACTTATTATTTAAACCAAATTGAACATGTTTCATTATTTACTTGAGGCTAAATTGCTTTTATTGATGTATTATATTAAGTTAAAATAAGTGTTCATTCAGTATTGTTGTAATTGTCATGATTTTTTTTATATATATAATTTTTTTAAATGGCCGATTAATCGGTATCGGCTTTTTTGGTCCTCCAATAATCGGTATCGGTGTTGAAAAATCATAATCGGTTGACCTCTAGTAGGAACCAAAGTGTTTCCTAGGGGACCCTATAATCTTTGGCTACATTAAATCTCTTTATTCATATAGCCAACATATTCATGCTTGGCCTATTCCTCTCTCTGACTTAAAATATACTGTTGCACAAACATGCTGATTTAAGCCTCCACCGGTACTGGTATCAGGCTGTATTAGCTCGCTCCGTTTCCTCTGACACAGTACTTTGTAGCAAGAGAGAGATATGACTCAAGTAGCGGAGTAAAATATACAAATGGAAGTTATGATACGCCATGTGTAACTATTTAACAAACCAAATATTCAAATACTGTTATAAAAGGTAAAGTAAAAACCCAAACCGGTCCGTGCATAAATACCGGCATATAAACATTGAGGATCATTTGTTAATTTTGAAACATAATATTTTGTATAAAGATAAACATGATATTGTTAGATTATAGGAGTAACTATAGTAGGCATGAAACAGTCTTCCTCACCTCAAGTGGAGTCAGTTGGAGCACCGGGGCGCACTGCCTTCATATCATAGGCCCGCATTAGCTAAAGCATACTAATAGCCACGCCATACCAAATGTTTCTGAACTTTATTAGGGTAATATCAAAAAGTTGAGACATTGTTTATTGGGAAAAATGAGCAGAGGAGCGAATGTAAACCTGGGGGAAACGAAATGCCCCCCCAAAAAAAATATTTTTTAAATACACAACCCACCCCAAAGGAAACAAATTATATATATTATTATTATTATTAAATTAACTTGACAACCCTCCCCCACAGTAAATGTCGATCTGTCCCTAACCAGCTCAGTTATGGCCTATCTGAGTTCAAACCTCGATTCTAAGTCTCAAATCGTTCAGATTTACTTAGCTAGCTAGCGACAGTTGCTTAACCTAAACACACGACTATACGATATACGATAAGTATCCCCCCCCTTTAAGATTTAGATGCACTATTGTAAAGTGACTGTTCCACTGGATGTCATAAGGTGAATGCACCAATTTGTAAGTCGCTCTGGATAAGAGCGTCTGCTAAATGACTTAAATGTAATGTAAATGACTACTGTAAATAGATCTAGGCCAAAATCCCCCGCCACCAGTAACTACAAACTATTACGGCTAACTACCGGGAAATATTTAACAGCTCTGTCTAATGTGATCAAACATTATCGTAATCGCAAACGAGTTAACAATTACCCAGTTACATCAGGCTACCTACGCAATGGATTCAACATGACAGTAACGTTAGCTACTTGTGAGAGGACAAAGTGTAACCAGAAAGCTACAGTAGGTAGCTAATTTCAGGCTACAACATATGTCATTGGCAATTTGAGTTAGTCAAATCTACCTAACTAGATATTTGGGTAGTGTAACATAATGCTCCCAAACCATGATTCGGCTCGTTGAAGGGGGCGTTGTCATTATAGCCAGACATGTAACGTAACTTGATGTCGAACTATCCTAGCTAGCCAGGCAATTTGGCTAACGAAGGCCCTCTCCCCCAATCAAGCGCAACTCAATCGAATGATGATTATACGAAACAATAAGCGAGCTAGCTAACGTTCACTCGCTAAATTCCAATTACAAACAATAATATAAGCACAAGCCTTAAAATAAAACATTGTATCAGGACAGTTTGTTTATATTCATCGACAACAAAATGTAGTAGAAAGTCAGCCATTTAGCTAGCTAGCTTCGTTACCAGTAGCTGCCATTGACATTACTGGCTAACGACGTTTTGCTTCTCGGTCTCCTGGCTCTTCAGTAATCACGTCAAAACAACAATCTCAGGTGTCGTTTACAATTTACTGGTTGGCTGCATTAAATATACTTTAATTAACATACCTGACGTCAATATTTCCACAGCGGTAAGCAACAGATTGATTTGCAAGCTATTTCTTTCCACACTTCAGCCTTTTGATGCTGTCGTTGTTTCAAAGCGTACGTATGAAAGTTATAGGGTACGTTGTGACATCGTAGGAGCTAGATAGACACGCCCCGAATATAGTGCAACAAAAGTGCAACAGTTGCATGAATTGCATTGAATAAACCTTTATACAGTGCTGTGAAAAAAGTATTTTCCTCCTTTCTGATTTTCTCTATTTTTGAGAAAATCGAAACCTAATATTAGTAAAGGGAACCTTAAGTTTACAAATAACAAAAATAAATTGTGCTTTTTTATTTATTTCATTAACAAAGTTATGCAACACCCAATTCCCCTGTGTGAAAAAGTAATTGCCCACTTACACTCAATCACTAGTTATGCCAGCTTTAGCTGCAACTGTTGCATGTGCCCCATTGTGCCTGGCGAAAACCAAACACTGCATTACACAGTAAGAACCTTATACCAACTGTCAAGCATGGTGGTGGTAATGTGATGGTTTGGGGACACTTTGCTGCCTCAGGACCTGGGTGACTTGCCTTAATAGAAGGAAACATGAATTGTGCTCTGTATCAGATAATTCTACAGGAGAATGTCAGGCCATCCATCTGTGAGCTGAAGCTGAAGTGCAGCTATGTCATGCAGCAATGATCCAAAACACTCAATCAAGTTTACATGAAAATGGCTAAAAAGCAACAAATGTGAAGTTTTGGAATGGCCTAGTCAAAGTCCAGACCTAATCCCACTTGAGGTGTTGTGGCAGGACTTGAAACAAGTAGTTCATGCTTGAAAACCCACAGATGTCGCTGAATTAAAGCAGTTCTGCATGGAAGAGAGGGACAGAATTCTTCCACAGCCACGTGAGAGACTGATCTACAACTACAGGAAGGATTTAGTTGGAGTCATTGCAGCTAAGGGTGGCACAACCAGTTATTGATTGTAAGGGAGCAATTATTTTTTCACACAGGGGCATTGGGTGTTGCATAACTTTGTTTATGAAATTTATGTAATTGTTGTGTTATTTGTTCACTCAGGTTCCCTTTATCTAATATTAGGTTCTGGTTGAGGATCTGATAACATTCAATATAAGAAAATATGCGAAAGTAGAGAAAATCAGAAAGGGGGCAAATACCTTTTCACAGCACTGTACATGCACTGTATATGAATGAGTGTTTGACTTTGACATTATTAATAACAATTTATTGAATCTGGATGGGGGGGTGTACTCTCTAACTCAGGACTTGTGCACTACAAGATGAGATACACGTAACATTTCCCCTTTTTTATTTGTTTATTAAGTCCCACCATACCATATTACATTCAACAAAACTACAAGAGATATGGTAGCAGTGTGTGGCCGGAACACAGAAGAGTCAATAAAACAATCATTCAGAATACACAGATTTTTTGATTAGGTTGATCGTATTCAACATGGACATCCATATACTTATTTGAGAGGCAGACATACAGTATATAGTATGATATAGGAACATCTTTTTTAAATGCACAATTAGGAACAGACAGGTGCAGGTTTTTTTTTAGACTGACTGTCATTAGATTGAAATAATAAGACATCAATTCATCAGAGATGAATTCCCCTTAAAATAAGCCTTTGCCTTTTTTAATGCTCAGCTGCTTCCATTGAGGCAGGCTGGCAAAGTGGTCTTTAGACATTCCAAATATGGCACTGAAGTCTGAGTCTGAGAGATGTTTCTGGAAGACAGAGGAAGGAGGAAAGAGAGAGAGACAGACAGAGAGTGAAGGAGACCATTGTTATTTTTCAAGGCAACATTCAAGTGTAAAGAATACATTTGTCAAGACACTATATTAAAACCAGCTATAATACACCGTAACTCATAGTAGTGTATGGAGGAATCTACTTTTCACACTTCAGAAACTACTGAACAATATTGCATCTGAGGGTATCAGTGTGGCAGTACTTTGAACACTAGTCATTTCATTATAGCAGCTCAGAACACCTACCTCCTTCTGGGTGGGGTCGACACCCTCAGGCAGCTCATTGGCTAGTTTGTTGATCAGGTCCTCTGGTGGGTAAGACTGGAAGCTCTTCCTGGTCTCAACACCATTCTGCCCCTGAGAGTAAATGATTCGATTCAGGTTTGTCTGCACAAAAATGTTAACACAACGGTTGTCGAGTCATTGCATAATAGTTGTGTAATCATTTTTCTTTATACAAGCTCTCTGTTGTAGCCTCTCTGTTGTATCACAAAACTAGCAGTTGTATCACAACCAAAATGGGTTGTAAATGTGTTGTACGACCTTACCCACTGTCCACAAATGTCAGTTCAACGCAGTGGGGAACCATGAGTTCACGTTGTATTTGTTTTTTGATGTATTTTATGAAATTGTATATGTAGAGCTCTCATGTAAAAGAGACACTGGTCTCAATGTATACATGTTTTTTATCACATTTCATTTTGATTTCTATTTCATCTTTAGAATTTGTTTTTATGATCTTCTGATTTCATTAATACTAAAGAGAAAACAATATCCAATCAGGATTTTATTTGGTGGTCCATAGGTAGAAAAATCTAGCTAGTCCAGCCAGCCATTGGCTAGGCCTTCAAAATCTGGAGAGAAGTCCTCTGCCATTCAACCAAATACAGGCTAAAACTGCTTCTCCAGTAGAAATCCCTGATCACACTTGTCATGGCGACATTGGCTAGCAATGCTCGTGCTCTGAACTGCGCATGTGCAGCCATTAAAATCAAAGGCACTCATTCAATATAAAGTTATTTTTGACAAAATTGAAAATGTCTCAGTTTGCAATTTTCATTGGGTTGGAGCAATATCATGTTCAACTACTTAAGGCATTAGCTCAATTATAGGTTATGCCTTTAGATTTCTCTAAAATTAACAACTCATGAAAAATGTTTAAAACCCCAGCCTGGTCTGCTTGGTCTGGTTCACAAGCGTTCCCAGAAGTCTCGCAATATTGTGCCTCTGGGTTTAGAAACTCTGTGGTTCAACTGTATCAGAGCAGAATTTTGCCAAGAGATGAGTTCAGAATGGTCTGCTATGTAGCATGCTTCTGTATATGATATGAGCTGCTCGGTACGTGTAGGTAATTCTTTCTAATGCATTTTTTTTTAAGATATCACAAAGAACTGTAAAAGTGTTGCAAATTCTTTCCACTTTCTGGAGGACGATCATGCCTTGCTGACTCTCAAAAAAATCAGACAATGAGGAAATACCTGATTTGGGTAAAAACATTTTCATTGAACCAGACTGTTATGCAGGTGAATGAGGACCCAAAAGCGACTTGGCGAAAACAGAGTCTTTAATCCAGTTTAAGGAAATAGCAATACTCCTAGACAAATCGGAGCGGTAAATAAAGCATAAAAACAATATCACTCGTAATCACGAGAACTGACTGGAGACTCGATAATAAACTGCAGGTTGCCTCGGGAAGGCACTTGACCGTAGCAGACTCAGACACCTGCTCACCACGCAGCATCTGAGGGAAACACGACACGACAGGGCGATACAAAGACACAGCACGGTGAACAATATACAAGGATCCGACAGGGCAGAAACGGAAAACAAGGGGAGAAATAGGGACTCTAATCAGGGGAAAAGATAGGGAACAGGTGTGGGAAGACTAAATGATTGATTAGGGGAATAGGAACAGCTGGGAGCAGGAACGGAACGATAGAGAGAAGAGAGAGAGGAAGGGAGAGAGAAAAAGGGGAACGAACCTAAAAAGACCAGCAGGGGGAAAACGAACAGAGGGAAAAGCAAAATGACAAGACAATATAAGACAAAACATGACAGTACCCCCCCACTCACCGAGCGCCTCCTGGCGCACTCGAGGAGGAATCCTGGCGGCAACGGAGGAAATCATCAATCAGTGAACGGTCCAGCACGTCCCGAGACGGAACCCAACTCCTCTCCTCAGGACCGTAACCCTCCCAATCCACTAAGTATTGGTGACCCCGTCCCCGAGAACGCATGTCCATGATCCTACGTACCTTGTAAATAGGTGCGCTCTCGACAAGGACGGGAGGGGGGAGGGAAGACGAACGGGGGTGCGAAGAAAGGGCTTGACACAGGAGACATGGAAGACAGGATGGACGCGACGAAGATGTCGCGGAAGAAGCAGTCGCACAGCGACAGGATTGACGACCTGGGAGACACGGAACGGACCAATGAACCGTGGAGTCAACTTACGAGAAGCTGTCGTAAGAGGAAGGTTGCGAGTGGAAAGCCACACTCTCTGGCCGCAACAATACCTTGGACTCTTAATCCTACGTTTATTGGCGGCTCTCACAGTCTGTGCCCTGTAACGGCAAAGTGCAGACCTCACCCTCCTCCAGGTGCGCTCACAACGTTGGACAAACGCTTGAGCGGAGGGAACGCTGGACTCGGCAAGCTGGGATGAGAACAGAGGAGGCTGGTAACCCAGACTACTCTGAAACGGAGATAACCCGGTAGCAGACGAAGGAAGCGAGTTGTGAGCGTATTCTGCCCAGGGGAGCTGTTCTGCCCAAGACGCAGGGTTTCTGAAAGAAAGGCTGCGTAGTATGCGACCAATCGTCTGATTGGCCCTCTCTGCTTGACCGTTAGACTGGGGATGAAACCCGGAAGAGATACTGACGGACGCACCAATCAAACGACAGAACTCCCTCCAAAACTGTGACGTGAATTGCGGGCCTCTGTCTGAAACGGCGTCTAACGGGAGGCCATGAATTCTGAACACATTCTCGATGATGATTTGTGCCGTCTCCTTAGCGGAAGGAAGTTTAGCGAGAGGAATGAAATGTGCCGCCTTAGAGAACCTATCGACAACCGTAAGAATCACAGTCTTACCCGCAGACAAAGGCAGACCGGTAATGAAGTCTAGGGCGATGTGAGACCATGGTCGAGAAGGAATGGGGAGCGGTCTGAGACGACCGGCAGGAGGAGAGTTACCTGACTTAGTCTGCGCGCAGTCCGAACAAGCAGCCACGAAACGGCGCGTGTCACGCTCCTGAGTCGGCCACCAAAAGCGCTGGCGAATAGAAGCAAGAGTGCCTCGAACACCGGGATGACCAGCTAACTTGGCAGAATGAGCCCACTGAAGAACAGCCAGACGAGTGGAAACAGGAACGAAAAGAAGGTTACTAGGACAAGCGCGCGGCGACGCAGTGTGCGTGAGTGCTTGCTTAACCTGTCTTTCAATTCCCCAGACTGTCAACCCGACAACACGCCCATAAGGAAGAATCCCCTCGGGATCAGTAGAAGCCACAGAAGAACTAAAAAGACGGGATAAGGCATCAGGCTTGGTGTTCTTGCTACCCGGACGGTAAGAAATCACAAACTCGAAACGAGCGAAAAATAACGCCCAACGAGCTTGACGAGCATTAAGTCGTTTGGCAGAACGGATGTACTCAAGGTTCTTATGGTCTGTCCAAACGACAAAAGGAACAGTCGCCCCCTCCAACCACTGTCGCCACTCGCCTAGGGCTAAGCGGATGGCGAGCAGTTCGCGGTTACCCACATCATAGTTGCGTTCAGATGGCAACAGGCGATGAGAAAAATAAGCGCAAGGATGAACCTTATCGTCAGACTGGAAGCGCTGGGATAGAATGGCTCCCACACCTACCTCTGAAGCGTCAACCTCGACAATGAATTGTCTAGTGACGTCAGGAGTAACGAGGATAGGAGCGGACGTAAAACGTTCTTTTAGAAGATCAAAAGCTCCCTGGGCGGAACCGGACCACTTAAAACACGTCTTGACAGAAGTAAGAGCTGTGAGAGGGGCAGCAACTTGACCGAAATTACAAATGAAACGCCGATAGAAATTAGCGAAACCTAGAAAGCGCTGCAACTCGACACGTGACCTTGGAACGGGCCACTCACTGACAGCTTGGACCTTAGCGGAATCCATCTGAATGCCTTCAGCGGAAATAACGGAACCGAGAAAAGTAACGGAGGAGACATGAAAAGAGCACTTCTCAGCCTTCACGTAGAGACAATTCTCTAAAAGGCGCTGGAGAACACATCGAACGTGCTGAACATGAATCTCGAGTGACGGTGAAAAAATCAGGATATCGTCAAGGTAGACAAAAACAAAGATGTTCAGCATGTCTCTCAGAACATCATTAACTAATGCCTGAAAAACAGCTGGCGCATTGGCGAGACCAAACGGCAGAACCCGGTACTCAAAATGCCCTAACGGAGTGTTAAACGCCGTTTTCCACTCGTCCCCCTCTCTGATGCGCACGAGATGGTAAGCGTTACGAAGGTCCAACTTAGTAAAGCACCTGGCTCCCTGCAGAATCTCGAAGGCTGATGACATAAGGGGAAGCGGGTAACGATTCTTAACCGTTATGTCATTCAGCCCTCGATAATCACGCAGGGCGCAGAGTACCGTCCTTTTCTTAACAAAAAAGAACCCCGCCCCGGCCGGAGAGGAAGAAGGCACTATGGTACCGGCGTCAAGAGACACAGACAAATAATCCTCGAGAGCCTTACGTTCGGGAGCCGACAGAGAGTATAGTCTACCCCGAGGAGGAGTTGTCCCCGGAAGGAGATCAATACTACAATCATACGACCGGTGAGGAGGAAGGGAGTTGGCTCGGGACCGACTGAAGACCGTGCGCAGATCATGATATTCCTCCGGCACTCTTGTCAAATCGCCAGGTTCCTCCTGAGAAGTGGGGACAGAAGAAATGGGAGGGATGGCAGACATTAAACACTTCACATGACAAGAAACGTTCCAGGATAGGATAGAATTACTAGACCAATTAATAGAAGGATTATGACATACTAGCCAGGGATGACCCAAAACAACAGGTGTAAAAGGTGAACGAAAAATCAAAAAAGAAATAGTCTCACTGTGGTTACCAGATACTGTGAGGGTTAAAGGTAGTGTCTCAAATCTGATACTGGGAAGATGACTACCATCTAAGGCGAACATGGGCGTGGGCTTCCCTAACTGTCTGAAAGGAATGTCATGTTTCCGAGCCCATGCTTCGTCCATGAAACAACCCTCAGCCCCAGAGTCTATCAAGGCACTGCATGTAGCACCCGAACCGGTCCAGCGTAGATGGACCGACATAGTAGTACAGGATCTAGATGGAGAGACCTGAGTAGTAGCGCTCACCAGTAGCCCTCCGCTTACTGATGAGCTCTGGCTTTTACTGGACATGAATTGACAAAATGTCCATCAAATCCGCAATAGAGGCACAGGCGGTTGGTGATCCTCCGTTCCCTCTCCTTAGTCGAGATGCGAATACCTCCCAGCTGCATGGGCTCAGTCTCTGAGCCAGAGGAGGGAGATGGTTGCGATGCGGAGCAGGGAAACACCGTTGATGCGAGCTCTCTTCCACGAGCTTGGTGACGAAGATCTACCCGTCGTTCTATGCGGATGGTGAGAGCAATCAAAGAGTCCACACTGGAAGGAACCTCCCGGGAGAGAATCTCATCTTTGACCACTGCGTGGAGTCCCTCCAGAAAACGAGCGAGCAGCGCCGGCTCGTTCCAGTCACTAGAGGCAGCAAGAGTGCGAAACTCTATAGAGTAATCCGTTATGGATCGATCACCTTGGCATAGGGAAGCCAGGGCCCTAGAAGCCTCCCTACCAAAAACTGAACGGTCAAAAACCCGAATCATCTCCTCTTTAAAGTTCTGGTAATTGTTTGAACAATCAGCCCTTGCCTCCCAGATAGCTGTGCCCCACTCTCGAGCCCGGCCAGTAAGGAGTGAAATGACGTAAGCAACCCGAGCTCTCTCTCTAGAGTATGTGTTGGGTTGGAGAGAGAACACAATATCACACTGGGTGAGAAAGGAGCGGCACTCCTTGGGCTGCCCGGAGTAGCAAGGTGGGTTATTAACCCTAGGTTCCGGAGGCTCGGCAGACCAGGAAGTAACAGGTGGCACGAGACGAAGACTCTGGAACTGTCCAGAGAGGTCGGAAACCTGAGCGGCCAGGTTCTCCATGGCATGACGAGCAGCAGACAATTCCTGCTCGTGTCTGCCGAGCATGGCTCCTTGGATCTCGACGGCAGTGTTACGAGCGTCTGTAGTCGCTGGGTCCATTCTTTGTTCGGATCCTTCTGTTATGCAGGTGAATGAGGACCCAAAAGCGACTTGGCGAAAACAGAGTCTTTAATCCAGTTTAAGGAAATAGCAATACTCCTAGACAAATCGGAGCGGTAAATAAAGCATAAAAACAATATCACTCGTAATCACGAGAACTGACTGGAGACTCGATAATAAACTGCAGGTTGCCTCGGGAAGGCACTTGACCGTAGCAGACTCAGACACCTGCTCACCACGCAGCATCTGAGGGAAACACGACACGACAGGGCGATACAAAGACACAGCACGGTGAACAATATACAAGGATCCGACAGGGCAGAAACGGAAAACAAGGGGAGAAATAGGGACTCTAATCAGGGGAAAAGATAGGGAACATGTGTGAAGACTAAATGATTGATTAGGGGAATAGGAACAGCTGGGAGCAGGAACGGAACGATAGAGAGAAGAGAGAGAGGAAGAGAGAGAGAAAAAGGGGAACGAACCTAAAAAGACCAGCAGGGGGAAAACGAACAGAGGGAAAAGCAAAATGACAAGACAATATAAGACAAAACATGACACAGACATTGTAGAGTCTTCTGATGACAGTGATGGGGAAGAAACAGCGATCAACAGTTTTATTGCCATGGAAGAAGTTGACCGAGTTTGAAATCAGTGGAATGCCCGGTAAAAGCAGAGTATGATAGCTAAGAAGATGGAGAAAATTCTGGCTTTTTATTGCAAATATGCGGAGGGAGTATAAAAGAGAATACAGAAGGCTGTTGTATAAAAGGAGAGGGAGAAGCGTTCATCCATGTATACGGATAAGAGTCTAGCTACCTACATTTTCAGTTATTATATCTCATTTTGTCAGCAAGTTGTTTTAATAGCAAGTTAAAGTGTACTGAGGTGTACATTTGACCTCCATCATCTAGGATGTGACAATGGTAAATAAAATCTCTTAATTTTTGCCAATTTTTTTGTGCGGTCTTGCAGGCCTTCTCGTGCAGCTGCAACTGCGAGTACATTTGTAATTCAAGACCTGTCTTGAGTTGGGCTCTGGGGTGGTGCAATTGTTGAGTCAGTGAGCTTATGGTTGTCTAGGGGTATGGGTTGCGTGTGTGTGGGTGTATGTGTGTATCGCACAACTGTTGCGAAGAAGTAAAAGATGTTAGGGACAATAGAGGATGATCCACATGTCATGTATTGTATTGTCATGTCTTGTCCCTGTGCTTTCTCTTCTCTTCGTTTCCCCCTGCTGGTCTTATTAGGTTTCTTTCTCTCTCTCTATTCCTCTCTCTCTCTATCGTTCCGTTCCTGCTCCCAGCTGTTCCTCATTCTCCTAACGACCTCGTTTACTCTTTCACACCTGTCCCCTATTTTGCCCTCTGATTAAGTCTCTATTTCTCTCTCTGTTTCTGCTTCTGTCCTTGTCGGATTCTTGTTTGCTGTTTGCTTTGCTTGTGTTCCGTCCAGTTGTATTCTGCCTCGTCATCAGATACTACGTGTGAGCAGGTGTCTCTATCCTCTACGGCCCGCGCCTACCCGAAGGGACCTGCAGTCTGTTGCCGCTAGCCCTGCAACTCTCCTCAACAACTAGAAGGGGGACTCTCCTGTTAAACTAGAGGATTTGTGTTTTCCCTGTTTGGACTTCCCCTGTAATGATTGAGGATTTATGTTTTCCCTGTTTGGACATTAAAAGACTCTGTTTCCGTTATATCGCTTTTGGGTCCTCACTCACCTGCATAACACCACAGCTATATATAATACAAATCGAGGTGAGGGCGATGGAAATGCATTTGGCAGTTAATCTACTTCAATTTGGTAAATGGCACTGTGTGCTCTTTCCAAAGGATGGATCCCAGTCGGTTATGGGTTATGGGATACAGGGGGTCGAGGGTGGTCTGCCGGGCATTGGGATGACAAACCAACTCGGGATGAGGAGGGCTTTTAGCTGGTGGAATAGTAGGGACCAATTGGAGGTTTACTTAGTAGAAAGGCAAAGATCATGGTACAGCTATATAGACACTTCATCATCATGTTACTTTTTAATGGTACGTTTACAAACATATATTTGTCATGTTTTGTCTTATATTGTCTTGTCATTATGCTTTCCCTTCTGTTCGTTTCCCCCTGCTGGTCTTATTAGGTTCGTTCCCTTTTTCTATCCCTCTCTCTCCCCCTCCCTCTCTCTCCTCTCTCTATCGTTCCGTTCCTGCTCCCAGCTGTTCCTCATTCTCCTAACTCACTCATTTAGTCTTTTCACACCTGTCCCCTATTTTGTCCTCTGATTAGAGTCCCTATTTCTCCCCTTGTTTTCCGCTTCTGTCCTTGTCGGATCCTTGTATGATGTTCGCTGTGCTGTGTCATTGTCTCGCCCTGTCGTGTCTTGTCTCCTTCAGATGCTGCGTGTGAGCAGGTGTCTAAGTCTGCTACGGTCGGTGCCTTCCCGAGGCAACCTGCAGTCAATGGTCGAGTCTCCAGTCTGTCCTCGTCACTACGAGTGGATTTGAGTTTTTTCATGTTTTGTTTTCTTCTTTTATTGTCCAGGAGTATTACTTTTGCTATTTACTGGAATAAAGACTCTGTTTTCGCCAAGTCGCTTTTGGGTCCTCATTCACCCGCATAACAATATTTTGATAAATAGAATTGAAAGTCGTGTCTCATTATGGTAAGTGGTGAAATAAGTATAGCCAGTTACAATTGTAATGGCCTAGCAGATAATAAGAAAAGACAATCAGTATTTACCTGGCTAAAAGAGAAGGAATATAATATTTATTGTTTACAGGAAACCCATTCAACAGTTTTAGATGAAGTTTTGTCGAAAAAGAAGTGGTGGGGGGGGGAGATATACTTCTCCCATGAGCAATGGTTTTAATTAACAATATTTTTTATCCAAATGTGCAAATTGTCCAAACAGATCCTCAAGGTAGATGGATTATTTTAAATATGTTATTGGACAATAAACAGATATGGCTTATTAACCTATACTGTCCGAATAATGATGATCCAAGCTTCTTTCAAAAGATATATAAGAATCTATCAATTCTACAAGCAACACTAGACTCTATTATTATGGTGGGAGATTTTAATACGGTCTTAAATACCTCTATGGACCGGAAAGGAAATCACACTACAAACTATCACCCTCAGGCATTTAAGGAAATCATGAATGTCATGGATATATTGGAATTAGTGGATATATGGAGACTAAAATACCCTGACCTAGTGAGATATACATGGCGGAGGCTTAATCAAGCTAGTTACCTTGACTACTTTCTTATACCATTCTCTCTGGCACCAAAAGTTTTTAAAGTGTTGATAGGGGACAGAATGTGGTCGGATCATCACATAATTGGCATATATATTACTCTTACGCAATTTCCATGTGGGCGAGGATACTGGAAATTTAATCAAAGCCTACTAGATGATAAATTGTTTAGAACTAGGACAGAAGAATTTATAACTGACTTTTTCAGACATAACATAGGTACAGCAGATCCCCCTTACTGTATGGGGCACTTTTAAATGTGCCTTTAGAGGCAATGCAATACAGTACTCATCTATAAAACAAAAGCAATTTAGATCAAAAGAGTCCATAATAAAACAAAGGAAATTGAAGGACTAACAGTACAGTTAGATAGCAATAAAAATGGTACTATAGAGGCACAGAATAAGTTAGAGGAAAAACAAAAAGAAATGGAGGAATTTATTCAAGAAAGATCCAGTGTAATATATTGTAAAAATAAAGGGAACTGGATGGAATATGGGGAAAAATGCGCCAAATTCTTTTTCAATCTTCAATATAGAAATGCTACCAAAAAAAATGTATTAAAACTTGTTACAAATGATGGAGTCACGCATGATTCACCGGATGATATTTTGAAGGAGGAAGTAAAGTACTTTAAGAATATGTTTTAATTTCAGACTCCTCCATCTCCACTAACTGAAACTAATTGTATGGAATTTTTCCCTAATAATAATGTAAAATGAATATCTGTACAGAAAGACTCATGTGAAGGCCAAATTACAGAGGAGGAACTGCTTGAGGCAATTGGGGCCTTTAAGGATGGGAAAACTCCAGGGCTGGATGGCATACCAGTGGAAGTATACAAAACTGTTTTTGGTATACCCAAAGGACCATTGTTGGCTTGTTTTAACCACTCCTATATAAATGGTAGATTATCAGACACGCAACAAGAAGGTCTGATATCATTATTACTGAAACAGGACCCAAGTAGTATATATAAATATCCAGTCCATTAAAAAAATTGGAGACCTCTTACACTTCAGTGTTGTGATGCAAAACTCCTAGCAAAATGCTCGGCACACAGAATTTAAAAAGTATTGTCAGATATTATTCATCCTAATCAGACAGGCTTTTTACATGGACGATACATTGGAGATAATATAATACAAGTACTGGAAACAATAGAACACTATGAAATATCGGGGACACCAGGCCTGGTTTTCATAGCTGATTTTGAAAAGGCTTTTGATAAAGTACGACTGGAGTTTATATATAAATGACTAGAATATTTCAATTTTGTGGAATCTCCTATAAAATGGGTTAAGGTTATGTATAGTAACCCTAAGGTGTAAAATAATAAATAATGGCTACATCTCAGAAAGTTTTAAACTATCTAGAGGAGTAAAACAAGGTTGTCCACTATCGGCATATCTGTTTATTATTGCCATCGAAATGTTAGCTGCAAAGATTAGATCAAACAATAATATTAAGGGAGTAGAAATCCGTGGCCCAAAAACTAAGGTGTCATTGTACGCTGAAGATTCATGTTTTCTTTTAAAACCACAATTGGAGTCTCTCCATGGCCTCTTAGAGGATCTAGATACTTTTGCTATCCTCTCTGGATTAAAACCAAATTATGATAAATGTACCATATTACGTATTGGATCACTAAAAAATGCACATTTTACATTACCATGTAGTTTACCAATTAAATGGTCTGACGGAGATGTAGACATACTCGGTATACAAATCCCAAAGGAAAGAAATGATCTCACTCCAATACATTTTTATAGAAAGTTAGCAAAAATAGATAAGATCTTGCTACCATGGAAAGGAAAATACCTGTCTATTTGTGGAAAAATCACCCTGATTCACTCCTTGGTTATATCACAGTTTACCTATTTGCTTATGGTTTTGCCTACAAATAGTGACCTGCTTTTTAAATTATATGAACAAAAAATATTCCATTTTATTTGGAACGGCAAACTGTGCCATATACATTGCAAAATAGTTGGGACGAGATTTTTGATGTACCCATTCCATGGCACATGGTTTATGAATTGATACGCAAAACAACGCCGGATTCAAAACTTCAAATTTTTCAATATAAATGACTATACAACATTCTTGCAACTAATAGAATGTTATATATATGGGGGATACAATCCCAGCTCTGCAGATTCTGCTGTGAGGAGGCAGAGTCATTAGATCATTTATTTTGGTATTGTCCATAGCTCATTTTTGGTCACAGGTCCAGGAATGGCTGAAGAATTGCAACATTTGCCTAGAACTAACACTACAGATAGCAATACTGGGTGATTTGAAAAGCCATAGTCAATCAATCAGTAATATAATAATTATTTTAGCAAAAAAATATATTTTTAATTTACAATCTGTAGAAGCTATGAGAATAGGAAGGTTCAATTATTTTGTGAAGCATCACAGCACAGTTGAAAAATATATGGCAAGTAGAAATCCAAAATGGATGATGTTGAGAGACAGATGGGAGGGGTTGAGTGGAGCTGAAGGGTGGGACTAATAACAAGATAAACAATGTAGGGCATAAGGGATCTGTAAAATGTATATAGGTTCGGAGCTTTTGTGAAATAGCATAGTTACAAATAGAAATCAAACTGGATGGATCAGAAATAGAAGAAGGACTAAGAACAAACAAGAGAGAACTATTGTAAAGTAGACTGTGTCTGTAGAGTGTGTATAAGATGTATGGATTGAAGGTTGAAGCAGAAGTGTTTATTAGTTTACTCCAATTGGGGGATCGGCGGAAGGGTTTGCGGGGAATAATAATAAAGGTATATTCTTTAAAAAAGTATGTCTATATAGGTATGTGTATGTATATATGTGTATATATATGCATGCGTGTATGGATATATATACAGTGCCTTGTGAAAATATTCTGCCCCCTTGAACTTTGCGTCTTTTTGCCACATTTCAGTCTTCAAACATAAAGATATAAAACTGTATTTCTTTGTGAAGAATCAACAACAAGTTGGACACAATCATGAAGTGGAACGACATTTATTGGATATTTCAAACTTTTTTAACAAATCAAAAACTGAAAAATTGGGCGTGCAAAATTATTCAGCCCCTTTACTTTCAGTGCAGCAAACTCTCTCCAGAAGTTCAGTGAGGATCTCTGAATGATCCAATGTTGACCTAAATGACTAATGATGATAAATACAATCCACCTGTGTGTAATCAAGTCTCCGTATAAATGCACCTGCACTGTGATAGTCTCAGAGGTCCGGTAAAAGCGCGGAGAGCATCATGAAGAACAAGGAACACACCAGGCAGGTCCGAGATACTGTTGTGAAGAAGTATAAAGCCGGATTTGGATACAAAAATATTTCCCAAGCTTTAAACATCCCAAGGAGTACTGTGCAAGCGATAATATTGAAATGGAAGGAGTATCAGACCACTGCAAATCTACCAAGACCTGGCCGTCCCTCTAAACTTTCAGCTCATACAAGGAGAAGACTGATCAGAGATGCAGCCAAGAGCCCCATGATCACTCTGGATGAACTGCAGAGATCTACAGCTGAGGTGGGAGACTCTGTCCATAGGACAACAATCAGTCATATATTGCACAAATCTGGCCTTTATGGAAGAGTGGCAAGAAGAAAGCCATTTCTTAAAGATATCCATAAAAAGTGTTGTTTAAAGTTTGCCACAAGCCACCTGGGAGACACACCAAACATGTGGAAGAAGGTGCTCTGGTCAGATGAAACCAAAATTGACGTTTTTGGCAACAATGCAAAACGTTATGTTTGGCGTAAAAGCAACACAGTTCATCACCCTGAACACACCATCCCCACTGTCAAACATGGTGGTGGCAGCATCATGGTTTGGGCCTGCTTTTCTTCAGCAGGGACAGGGAAGATGGTTAAAATTGATGGGAAGTTGGATGGAGCCAAATACAGGACCATTCTGGAAGAAAACCTGATGGAGTCTGCAAAAGACCTGAGACTGGGACGGAGATTTGTCTTCCAACAAGACAATGATCCAAATCATAAAGCAAAATCTACAATGGAATGGTTCAAAAATAAACATATCCAGGTGTTAGAATGGCCAAGTCAAAGTCCAGACCTGAATCCAATCGAGAATCTGTGGAAAGAACTGAAAACTGCTGTTCACAAATGCTCTCCATCCAACCTCACTGAGCTTGAGCTGTTTTGCAAGGAGGAATGGGAAAAAATTTCAGCCTCTCGATGTGCAAAACTGATAGAGACATACCCCAAGTGACTTACAGCTGTAATCGCAGCAAAAGGTGACACTACAAAGTATTAACTTAAGGTGGCTGAATAATTTTGCACGCCCAATTTTTCAGTTTTTGATTTGTTAAAAAAGTTTGAAATATCCAATAAATGTTGTTCCACTTCATGATTGTGTCCTACTTGTTGTTGATTCTTCACAAAAAATACAGTTTTATATCTTTATGTTTGAAGCCTGAAATGTGGCAAAAGTTCGCAAAGTTCAATGGGGCCGAATACTTTCGCAAGGCACTGTATTTACCCCAAAAATATGGGGGATTGGAAATAATGCAGACAATTACATTGGAAGCAACATTTTTTCCGCAATATTAAGATGATCTACCCTCCAAAAAAATAAACAAACAAGTGTACTGTTAGATAGCTAGATTACGTCAGCTGGCTGGCTTGCTAGTTAACGTTACATGTACGATCTGTGTAGTAATATTATTCTTATCTCAGAAAGCCATTTGCATGGCTAGTTATAGCCTAATGTTAGCTAGCTAGCTAACATTGAACCTAGTTGGTTAGCTACCTGCATATTCATGCATGGTAGTAACATTATGAGTTGGGATTATGGTTCATTGTTTAGCTAGCGAGCTAAACAAAAGACTCCACTATGCAAGTAACCATTTCAAGGTACCTTTTAATCCTTCTGTATTTTGTGCATGTGACAAATAAACATAGATTTGATTTAATATAGTGTTTGGGGGCGGCAGGTAGCCTAGTGGTAAGAGCGTTGGGCCAGTAACCAAAAGGTTGTTGGATCGAATCCCTGGGGTGACAAGGTAACAATCTGTTGTTCTGCCCCTGAAAAAGGCAGTTAAGCCACTGTTCCCTGGTAGGTCATCATTGTAAATAAGAATTTTCTCTTAATTGGCTCGCCTAGTTAAATAATGGTTAAATAAAGAAATACAACCTTTTTCTTTCTTTTTTTACAACATTTACCAAAGACAGCAATGTGAAGAACAACATGAGCTCCACCAAAGTAAAATTAGGATATAACATTAGGCCAACGTTAGGGCAATTCTCCAGTAGAATGCCCTGCTTTTATTTTGCAACATTCACAACCGTGAGCTATTTTTTGTCATTAACTGTAATATTTACAAAATAATTGCTAAAATGAAGACGTTGTCAGCCATGATATGGTCATTATTTGAACTGGCTAGCCAGCTAAGTTAACGTCAGCTAGCTAACAAACTAGAAATTAACCAAAACATTGTTTAGAAAGTTGCTTTTAGTTGCCTGGTTTGCTAGATTGGCACATACTGAATTCATTTTTAAACGGATGGGTTTATTGGTGTTAAAAAACACCAGTTATGCTGTTTTGGACCACCGGGCTGCTGATGTCATGCAGCCTGTTGTTTTTGTGTTTATACTTTTTCATAACAACAACAGCAAGTTTGATGTCGGAAGACAATAGAATGTTCATGATGTCACTGCGAAAACTGTCTACTAGTATAAATCAGCCTTTAAATCACACTACCGTACTCAGTCTGTTCAGCACATGGCCTCACATGTGAATCCTTAAAGATATGGGAGGGCAAAGGCTTAAGAGGTTGTGAATGTTGAAGAATGGGTGTAGACAAAGAAGAGCTCTCCAGTAGGTGTATCAAAACATTCAAGGGCCATTTTTTCAAAAGCGGGGTTACAAGTTTATTAACTTTTGAAGCAGAATTACTTTCCTATTGTTCCTCAGCTGTAGTGTATGATGTACAATTTTCTAGCTCTGAGTCTCTGCTTTTATCCAATTCTTAAAAAAAGATGATTTAAAATGTTGCGACATAAGACCAAATCGAGCCGGTCGGTCCCAAATGGGGTCACGAGAGAATTTCCAAAATCCTGAAGAAAAAATATATACAGTACCAGTCAAAAGTTTGAACACACCTACTCATTCAAGGATTTTTCTTTATTTTTACTATTTCTACATTGTATAATAATAGTGAAGACATCAAAACTATGAAATAACACATGGAATCATGTAGTAACCAAAAAACTGTTTAACAAATCAAAATATATTTTATATTTGAGGTTCGTAGCCACCCTTTGCCTTGATGACAGTTTTGCACACTCTTGGCATTCTTTCAACCAGCTTCATGAGGCAGTCACCTGGAATGCATTTCAATTAACAGGTGTGCCTTGTTAAAAGTCACCTTTTGCAGCAATGACAGCTGCAAGTCTCTTGGGGTATGTCTCTATAAGCTTGGCACATCTAGCCACTGGGATTTTTGCCCATTCTTCAAGGCAAAACTGCTCCAGCTCCTTCAAGTTGGATGGGTTCCGCTGGTGTACAGCAAACTTTAAGTCACACCACAGATTCTCAATTGGATTGAACAATGGGATTTGACTAGGCCATTCCAAGACATTTAAATGTATCCCCTTAAACCAGTTGAGTGTTGCTTTAGCAGTATGTTTAGGGTCATTGTCCTGCTGGAAAATGAACCTCTGTCCCAGTCTCTGGAAGAATTTCCCTGTATTTATCACCATCCATCATTCCTTCAATTCTGACCAGTTTCACAGTCCCTGCTGATGAAAAACATCCCCACAGTATGATGGGATAGGGTTCTCGGGGTGATGAGAGGTGTTGGGTTTGCTCCAGACATAGCTCCCACATGCCTTTTGATGAACGCCAAATGTGTTTGCTTATTTAATTTTTTAATCAATGTCTTTTTTTTCTGGCCACTCTTCCGTAAAGCCCAGCTCTGTGAAGTGTACGGCTTAAAATGGCCCTATGGACAGATTCTCCAATCTCCGCTGTGGAGCTTTGCAGCTCCTTCAGGGTTATCTTTGCTCTCTTTGTTGCCTCTCTGGTTAATGACTGGTCTGTGAGTTTTGGTGGGTGGCCCTCTCTTGGCAGGTTCGTTGTGGTGCCATATTCTTTCAATTTTTTGATAATAGATTGAATGGTGCTCCGTGGGATATTTGAATGTTTCTGATATTTTTTTATAACCCAACCCTGATCTGTTCTTCTCCACAACTTTGTCCCTGAACTGTTTGGAGAGCTCATTGGTCTTCATGGTGCCGCGTGCTTGGTGGTGCCCCTTTGCTTAGTGGTGTTGCAGACTCTGGGGCCTTTCAGGACAGGTGTGTACAGTTGAAGTTGGAAGTTGACATACACCTTAGCCAAATACATTTAAACTCAGTTTTTCACAATTCTTGACATTTAATCCTAGCAAACATTACCTGTATTAGGTCAGTTAGGATCACCACTTTCTTTTAAGAATGTGAAATGTCAGAATAATAGTAGAGAGAATGATTTATTTCAGCTTTTATTTCTTTCATCACATTCCCAGTGGGTCAGAAGTTCACATACATTCAATTAGTGTTTAGTAGCATTGCCTTTAAATTGTTGAACATGGGTCAAAGGTTTCAGGTAGCCTTCCACAAGCTTCCGACAATAAGTTGGGTGAATTTTGGCCCATTCCTCCTGACAGAGCTGGTGTAACTGAATCAGGTTTGTAGGCCTCCCCTGCTCGCACACGCTTTTTCAGTTCTGCCCACACATTTTCTATGAGATTGAGGTCAGGGCTTTGTGATGGCCACTCCAATACCTTGACTTTGTTGTCCTTAAGCCATTTTGCCACAACTTTGGAAGTATGCTTGGGGTCATTGTCCATTTGGAAGACCCATTTGCGACCAAGCTTTAACTTCCTAATTGATGTCTTGAGATGTTTCTTCAATATATCCCCATACTTTTCCTGCCTCATGATGCCATCTATTCTGTGAAGTGCACCAGTCCCTCCTGCAGCAAAGCACCTCCACAACATGATGCTGCCACCCCCGTGCTTCACTTTTGGGATGGTGCTCTTTGGCTTGCATGTCACGTTCTGTTTTTTTTGTTATGTCTTTGTTTCAGTATGGTCAGGGCGTGAGTTGAGTGGGTTGTTTATGTTTCTTTTTCTATGTTGTGTTTTGCGTTTGGCCTGGTATGGTTCTCAATCAGAGGCAGGTGTTGTTAGCTCAAATTAAGAATCATACTTAGGTAGCCTTTTCCCACTTGTGTTTCGTGGGTGATTGTTTTCTGTTTTGTGTATTCACCATACAGGACTGTTTCGTTTAGTTCATTCTCGTTATTTTGTTTTTTGTGTTCATGATAATAAATTATCAATATGGACACTTACCATGCTGCGCATTGGTCCTCCGATCCTTCCTACTACTTCTCCTCAGAAGAGGAGGAAGACGAGCGTTACAAGACTCTCCCTTTTTCCTCCAAACATAACGATGGTCATCATAGCCAAACAGTTCCATTTTTGTTTCATCAGACCAGAGGACATTTCTCCAATATACTCAAATGATGTCAATTAGCCTATCAGAAGCTTCTAAAACCATGACATCATTTTCTGGAATTTTCCAAGCTGTTTAAAGGTGCAGTCAACTTAGTGTATGTACACTTCTGACCCACTGAAATTGTGATACAGTGAAATAATCTGCCTGTAAACAATTAATGGAAAAATTACTTGTGTCATGCACAAAGTAGATGTCCTACCTGACTTGCTTAGTTTGTTAACAAAAAATTTGTGGAGTGGTTGAAAAACTAGTTTTAATGACTCCAACCTAAGTGTATGTAAACTTCCAACTTCAACTGTATATATATATATTTTTTTACCTTTAATTAACTAGGCAAGTCAGTTAAGAACAAATTCTTATTTTCAATGACGGCCTAGGAACAGTGGGTTAACTATCTGTTCAGGGGCAAAACGACAGATTTGTACCTTGTCAGCTCGGGGATTTGAACTTGCAAACTTCCGGTTACTAATCCAATGCTCTAACCACTAGGCTACCCTGCTTTCACGTGACAGATTATGTGACACTTCGATTGCAAACAGGTGGACTTTATTTAACTAATTATGTAACTTATGAAGGTAATTGGTTGCACCAGATCGTATTTAGGGGCTTCACAGCACGCACCACTTTTCCATTTCACTTCACCAATTTGGACTATTTTGTGTCTGTCCATTACATGAAATCCAAATAAAAAATCAATTTAAATTCCAGATTGTAAAGCAAGAAAACGCCAAGGGGGATGAATACTTTTGCAAGGCACTGTAAGAGAACTAACGGGACTGCCCCGGGGGAGAGCCCGACCGACGTGTACTATGGTGCATTAAGTTTGTTGGAACCTCTCCAGCTTGCAGATATGAAAGAATGATTCATTTTATATTAACTTCATGTGTCCCTGGCGATAATTTCCACGACTCTGGTAAGCCTCTGGGCAGAGGCAGTCGGCCTTCAATGCTGGCATATGCCTTGTTACAATAGTCTAAGTATATAACATGAATGATACGACCGTAATAATCATCATGAAACGGCCTTGGAGTGCCATAAGATTAAGCCAACATAACTCGTTATTTTACATTAACCTATTTAAATGCATTGATATGGTTTAATTGATCATAGTCTAGACTCGTTATAGTTGCAAATTCCACGCAGTTGCACCAGGGAAATGTTAACCAAACAGATCTTTTTTGCAGGTACTCTGTTTCCCCACATTTATTGATAAATGAATTTCCCATCATGATAATGTAGCCCCCTTCCCCAATCAAATTCCTTCCATTGATACTACAAAGAAACAGACAAATACAACTTTTTACTATAATCTGGCAACCCTCATAAAATCCGACATAGCACAAGTATCCCAAAGTATTAAGCGAAAACAAAAATATAAAACAGCATTGGCATTAAACAAAAACAAAAAAATATATAAGGCCACTATTATATGACAAGTATTTCGGTGACAACCTGGTTTATTACTAATATTAGGTTGCTAACACTTTTTAAAAATGTTTATACATAAATGTTGGACTCAAAAAAGGCAGTGTAGAACCCCATTACCCAAAATGCACTGCTCCAATAACTTGCATAAGATTGTTCTGAAGTTTCCCCCAAAAATGTATTTTCCTATGAATAAAGTCGTACATTTTTTTTCTTCTACGAATTAAGTCGCAAAAAAATGTGTATTGTCACACGAATTAAGTCACACAAAAACGCAAAATACGCACGAAATCTGCTGAAATACTTTTAATACGTATTTGCACAAATTGAGTGTGAGATTGTGCTGATGTCACAGGCATATTTAGGAAACTTAACGAATTGAACGCAAGCATGCAGGGGAAATACAAAAACATTCTACAGATGAGTGACCGAATCAGTTGATTCAGAGGAAATAATTCTTATTCGAGAGAGACTTTCAAAACCGAACTCAGACCCCTTCCTTCTTCTGTGCATGTTTCTAACAGAAAACATCTTCTGTAAGTGTCTCACACGAGTGTTGACTGTTCACCTTCAACATTTGGAATAAATACCCTGCCGTCTCCCTGAGAGATTATGTGCGCACTGTCGAATACACCCGTGATTTTGAGAAGCTCCGACTCCACATGAATCAAGCACACCAATCTCATTAGTGGTGGGACATTATGTCAGATTAATTTGCAATTGACTGCCATAGCCCCACATTAAAAGTATATCATGGTGAGTTGAGAAGTTGTTCAGAAATACTGTTATAAATGTTTTTCAATTGACTGCCATAGCCCCACATTAAAAAGTATACATTGTCTGTTAATTACATATCTTTTTTTCACATGGTTGGGTTCGCGATAATTTGGGGTCGTGGGCCCAAAACGTTTGGGAACCCCTGGGTTAGTGTGATGAAAGTGATCAAATATATTTGCAATGGGAAGTAATAGCTGGTTTGTTCATTTCATTTTGTAAATTAAATGGTTGTGATTTTGAATTGTTGTGTTTTCATGGGGCCTGCTGGAGTGAATGGGCTGCTTATTCTTTAACATTATTTGATGTTGTGTGTGACTGTTGTCTATCAGCTGTATCTATGTGTTTGATCAAATCCGTCTCTCCTTCAGCGCCATGGAGTGCCGAGTTATTACGGTCGCTGTCCTTTCAGTACCATGAGCCAGTCACCTTTGATGTGACACTGTTGTTGTCGCTATTGATGATAGTGTGATAGTGGTGCTAGGGTACTATTGGTTGTATAAACAGTGTGTTTTTGTTTTGCTGGTCGCATTATTTTATGCTATTTGTCACATGTTGTGTCCATGCCGGGTTCGGGCTCTGTGTTGCCGCAGCCCAAAACGCTGCCAGGCCTATTTTATTAATTCTTAATGTTATCAAAAAGAATTGCTCCTCTGGTCCGACTACAGAAGATATAACGTCGGGCGCATTAAGTGATGTTATTTTCTTTGATACAATGTATTGTAATATTTTTGGTCCCTCTGAAGGCCTAGGTCCTATAGTCACGGTTCGCCACTAGTTCAACGTCTAGTTTTGATTTACATTTGGTTGAGTTGTCAACTAACGTGAATTCAACAAAACGTTTCACAATTTCATTGGAGTTACTGTAGGTTAAAAGTTTGTTGAAATATTTACGAAATGTTGATGACATTTTGCAAATTCAATGAGTTTTCCACATTGATTCAACACCATCACATTGTGTTTTTTTGTTGAAATGATGTGGGAACAACGTTGATTCAACCAGCTTTTGCCCAGTGGGAAGTGTGTATGGGGCCAATAAAATTGATGTAACCATGAGTTTGTTGGGTTGAGTTCACAGCAAAGTTAGATAAATTGATTTTCTGGATCCAGCTCATCATTGTCTCAATCCCACTCGTTATACCAAGTTTTGGTGAGTGCATAGATAAATACAATTGTGCTTACATTTGTGATCCTTACGAGGGATGTCACCTCACCCAACTCTTTCTTCAGCTCTTCATACGTTTTCCCACCCTAACACAAAACATGCGTGTACAGTATTATTGATGGAATATTTTAACTTAAACAGTTGTGTAAACTATTTGACACACACACACACACACACACACACACACACACACACACACACACACACACACACACACACACACACACACACACACACACACACACACACACACACACACACACACACACACACACACACACACACACACACACACACACACACACAAGCAGACCAAGAGTTCATCTGTAAGAGAAGGAGATCATTTGCACTCACACTCCATTTGGAGGGGTCCCAGGCGGTGAACCAGCCGGTGAAGGTGGGGGGTTCATACCGCTGCTTGATGAGGAGGATAGGGGTGTCAGGGTCCCGGGACCCTGGGTGGGTACGCAGGTACTCCTGACTGGTGACCACCGCTTCCTTCCTCTCCACCTCATTGGCCTCGTTCCCCACCCAGAGGAAGACCTGGATGAAACATCAAATAATTGATGTCGGCCCACAAATGGGTGCTTGGCACTGGTCTAATAGTATTATAGTCTAATGTTTGGACCTACACACTGAAGAAGGCTGTTAAACTGACATTTTAACAATACACACGGTACCTGGTCCCACGTGTCTAGCAACATGACATCATCCTCGCTGAGGTCATCCTGGGTGAACTGGGTCACCTCGGTAACGATGAAACGACCAGTTTTATTGGAGCATTCAAAGAGACGCGGCTGATGATCCAGAGAAACCTGCTGTAGTCTTTCACACACAAAACACATACAGAGAACACATACACATTTATATACACCACACTGTTTACTTAAAATCCATAATATCTAGCACAGTGAATCACAATCCATCAATTGTACATGGTTAAGGATGCAATCATTTAACTAACTTCGTACAGCTGCTCCCATTGACATTGTATTAGATAATAGTTGGTTGAAATACAGATTATGGCAAGGCAATTTATGTATTACCTCTTGTTGTTGGCATAAGGGGCCTTCCCTCCAAGTAAATTCCAGAATTCAATGTGCTCCTGACCCTCTGCCATGATCTCTTCAGCAGTCGAGTGCTGACCAATCACAGAGCTGACCTCTTTAGCCATGGCCCTCTCATCCCCACTTGATCCCTGGCCAATCAGAGAGAGACTATTAGACAGAATGTTTTACCATCTCTATATCTCCGTGTCTGTGTCCCAAAAGGCAACCTGTTCCTACTTATTTTGACCATTGGACTCTGGTCATTTGGCACACGCACAGTATCTCTAAGCTGCTATATCTGTAGTATCCACAAGTTCATATACCTAATTCCCCTCCCAACAGTACCTTGCCACACCACAGGTGAATCCCTGACTGGCTCCTCAGCAGAAAGACATCGTTGGAGTTGAGCGAGGCTGCCAGGGCAGGCACCTCGATGGCTTTGGTGTTGGAGGCGTCAGAACCGCGGACCTGGAACAATCTGACGGGTGGCTCTGGGTCAGACACGCCTTTTCTGGAGGTACCGCCCTGTAGAACAGAAGATGAGGAAAGCAGGTGTCACACCCTGATCTTTTTCACCTGTCTTTGTGCTTGTCTTCCCCCACTTCAGGTGTCGCCAATCTTCCCCATTATCCCCAGTGTATATATACCTGTGTTCTCTGTTTGTCTGTTTCCAGATCGTTTTGTTTCGTGAAACCTACCAGCGTTTTCCCCCTTGCTCATGTCTGTTCTAGTTCCTGTTTTCTATTTTTTCCCGGTTTTGACTTTTCTGCCTGTCCTGACCCTGAGCCTGCCTGCCTTTCTGTACTTTGCCACAGAACACTGGATTATTGACCCCTGGCTTCTCTGACCCTGAGACTGACTGCCATTCTGGACCTTTTAAACCCTATCTGGATTAATGACATCGTTGACCTGTCTTTGACCTGTCTTTTTGCATGCCCATGTATTAATAATAAACATTTTTTTTTACTTTGACACTGTCTGCATCTGGGTCTCACCCTAAAACATGATAGCAAGTCAGGTTTGATTTAAATGTACAGTATGTGGTAATAAATTACTTCATGGTTAGAAATCCTATATCAACCTATAATCATGGTTGAACCAAAGACAATCCATTGCTATAAGATAATGACAACCAGTTTCACAGTATTTAAATTTGATCATTGTACCATTACATCAAATCAAAATTATCTCACCTCAAAGATAACCATTTTACCCTTGAATATGGCCATAAAGTGTCTGGGTTCCTTGCCCATGGTGATCCTCACTTGTACAGGCTGGTTGCCATACTTTTGATCCAGGGCCACGGCCTGGAAGGCAGACGCTGCTATCTCATCCTGAGAGGCATGGCGCCCCTAAAACAAAACATTCATTTATAAAATGATGAGACATTTAGCTCGAAAGGGATGCCATTTTGTTGCCATGTTATTACAAATAAAAGGATTCAACTTTATGCATTCTACAATGGCAAGGAGCTCCCTTACTTGCCACATGTAGAGGAGGTAGTTTAGCTTGCTGTGGACCTCATAAGTGTAGAGCACCAGATAGCAGTCTCCTCCATAGAAGAAGCCATGCCACTGGGGTTCCACTGGGACCAACTCCAGGTCCTCGATACGCCACACCTGCATGTGTCACAGAAAGTGTTCAAATGTCCACAAGTAACAAACGGTGAGTAGAATGACGGCGAGATACCTTGGAACAAATGACATGAATCAGAGTTAATGTTTTGGTGAGTTTACCTCCACCTGACCAGTGCCATTGTCCACCATGCGCTCCTGTGCCGCTACTTCTGGCATCACATGCATCCGTGTGGCATCAAACTTCTCCTGAGTCACAATGGCTAAGGTGTATATGTAGGTAAGACAGTGTAGAATCACAAAACAAAGACAAGGTGAGGAATTACATACTAAAGGTAGTATTTGCCAAGCGCTCACATCTCAATCATACATCGAAAAGGAAGAAAGGTACACTTAGAAAAAAGGGTTCCATAGGGGTTCTTTGTGGAGGGATAGGGGTCTACTGAAAACCATTTTCATCTGAAGAACCCGTTTTTTGATTGACAAGGGTTCTTTGTAAGCCAAAGGGTTCTACCAAGAACCTTTTTCATCTTAAGAACCATTGTTGGAAGAAAGGGTTCTTTGATCATTCTTTGGAAGGGCTAGAAGGATTCTTTGGAAGGCAAGAACGTTTGAAATAAAACCCTTCTGAATCCGAATTAACGTACTTTTCATCTTTTAAATAGTGCTGTGAGCATGAAGGTTTACCTCAGTGCATAAACTTTAGCCATCTACAGTTGAAAAAGACTGAAACAGAGAAGTGAAAGTGATCGTGTGAAATTATGAAGTGAGTGGACAGAGAAATACAGCTTCATTCTATCCAATCAGAGCAGACGGGTCCTACAGCTAATCTTTCTCTTTACAAACATGCAAACTAGCCAGTTGAGTTATTTAGACCACATAGTACCTCACTTGACTGACTGACATGAGAAAGAGGTGTGCTGGCACCCAAAAAGTAATTTCTTTCAGATTACGGATAATTACAAAAATACTCTGAATATCCAGTAAATTGCCCATATCCGTTTACTATACGTGTTTTGTCCAACTACTCTGCAAACCTCTGACTTATTGCACCAATTACTGAGATGTTTGTTTCAGTTTACATCTTTTAAGTAGTCTATATCATCAATCTCTCCTACCCTGGCAGTCATTCTGAATGCAAGTCGTGGGTGATTAAAAGTTCCAATTGTTGGATATCCTACCTCTTGCTGGATTCCGATAGGCATTACGCAACAATTTGCACACCTGCATAAGGTGACTTGCAGGCCTGATGTGGCCTGTAAACCAGGTGTTTTCTGAAACCACTGTGTTAAGGTATAACTAGTCCCTCAAAGAAAGGCCTTATAGATCCCACTGGGCACACCACGTAATTTCAATGTGGGAATTTGGGTAATATTTGGTTGAGACGTTGATCAGTGAGATTTCAACCTTTATTCACACACTCAAAAAGACAGCTAGAAGTTGATTGAATTCCCAATGTGTTTTCACTATGCTTTCAACAATCTAAAAGCATAACCAAATTCCAATGGAAAAACAGTCAGATATTTTGGTTTAGTTGTCATCTACATGTGTAATCACTGCACTTTAAAAGCACAACACAGTTAAAATTGGAGTACATTGTCAGATATTTAGTATTTATACAACAACGTTATGTGTTATCACTGTGCTTCATCTAATAGCACAACCAACCAAATTACCTAAATTGCAGTTGAAATGTCATTAAAAGTTCATAGTGAGAGTGATCAATGCTGTTTGAGGTTCAGACGCAGATTATTATAGCAATTTCGATGACCTCCACAGATCTTTGACCTTTGCATGCACGCTTTCTATGATTACATAAGAATACATTTATAGTTATATTAGGCTAACCTCAAAATGTGGCCATAGATGTGTTACTTTAAGGTTGAATAAATAATGTTACATTAGTTTGAGATTTACTGTATTACAAAAGTAATATTGAATTGTGTTTGGCTGTGTCAAGCCTACTCCCGTTGTCCCGTTCCAATGATCGACGGAAGCAGCAGAAAATCCAAACATCTCCCAGAATGTCGTTGAACAGGCACACCTAATCCGGCAACACCACGACCAACTGGCGTAACTGGGTACGGCTATGAATGAGGTCCTCTGCGTTCTCCAACGCCTTGACATCACCCCAGGGGCGTCATCTACAACTAGCCAGTCCCCCAGCCTATCCAGCAGTCCGCCCAGGTCAGCGATACCCGGTTGTCCTCCTGGAAAAATATGACGGGACTCCATCTAAATGCTGTGGCTTCCTACTCCAGTGATCCCTCTGTTTCTTCCATCAGACGAGAGACCACCGAGAGGTTCGAGGTTGCCATGTAATTTCCCTGCTGACTGGACGGGCGTTGGAGTGGACCACGGACGTCTGGGAGAGAGAAGAGGAGGATCTGGTTTCCAATGGGAGGCAGGCTGATTGCTCTAACAAGTTCAGAACTTTAAGAGGAGATGATTTAGTTTTGACCGTTCCGTAGGGAGGCTTTAGGGCCCCTGGTAGGTCGGCTCCATAACAGAGGTTCATGGCTCTGTTCAGGGTGGTCATCGATCATCCACCGGAGGGCGGAGAGGGAGGTGAGCGACTACTCCAACTTCAGGAGGGTGGCTAAACCGCTGCGGAGTACGCCCTCACCTTCCGGACCATGGCAGCCTCCAGTGGATTGAATGAGCCGGCGCTCCGCATCCTATTCAGAAGAAGACTGTGCAAAGAGCTCCAGACGGAGCTGGCGTGTCGAAATGACAACCACAGCCCTGGCTCCTTGGACACCAAGTCAGACCGAAGCTCCTGCTGTGGACGAGTGGTTCAGGCGCGCAGAGGAGGTTTGGAACAATGCCCACGTGAGACTCCAGCACGTTGTCCACCGCTAGAAGGAGTAGGTGGACCACCACCACAGTGAGGCTCCCGTGTTTCACCCTGGTGATCGTGTCTGGCTCTCCACCAGGAACCTCCCACTCCGCCTGCCCTGTAAAAAGCTGAGCTCCTGATTTGTGGGGCTGTTCAAGGTCCTCTGGACGGTCAATGAGTTAACCTATAGATTACAGCTCCCCCATGAACTACCGGATCTCACCCTCTTTTCATGTTTCCCTCCTCAGGCCGGTGGATCCTGGTCCCCTGGCTGGTTCCTTCCCCAGCGACACCACTCCGCCTCCCCTGGACATCGATTGGAGCCCTGCCTATGCCTTCAGATCCCTCCTGGACTCCCAACGTTGTGGGGGTCAGCTCCAGTACCTGGTTGACTGGGATGGGTACGGCCCAGAGGAGCGCTGTTGGGTCCCGGTGGACGACATCCTGGATCCCAACATCATCCGGGATTTCCACCTCCGGACCAGCACGCTCCTCTCTCTCGGGGTGGTCCCCCTGGATGGCGTCGTCCTGCGGCTGGAGCTGTGCGTCAGGAGGGGGTTACTGTCATGCTTACTCCCACTCCGGCTCTCGATGTCGCCGGTCTGCTGACCACTGGTCTTTGCAACCCACATTACGCACATCTGCTCCCCATAGTTATGCACTCCTGGACTTCATCAGGATTTTGATTACTCAACCTTTATTTAGTCCTCAATTAGCCTCAGACTCCAGGCAGTATTGTTTTTGTTTTCATTCCCAGTACGCTTTTCCAGTTTTGTATGTCTTCATTTTCTTTGTTATTAAACTCACCAACTGCACTTTCTTCATGGCTCTGTGTCCGCGTTACAGGTTGACATGACAAATTAATAATTGGTGTGTTGGATTCATGTCTATATCTCAACCAATAATCAAAGTTTGAGAATAGGACTAAATCAAATCAAACTTTTTTAAAGTGCATTTTAAGTTTGATTCGATTTAGTCCTATTCTTTAACTTTGATTCTTGGTTGAGATGGAGATGTGAATCCAACATACTAATGATTAACTTGAAGATTACCAAACTTTAATCAACCAAAGATTGAAACCCTAGGCATACACAGTACCAGTCAAAAGTTTGGACACACCTACTCATTCAAGGGTTTTTCTTCATTTTTACTTTTCTACATTGTAGAATAATAGTGAAGACTTCAAAACTATGAAATAACACATATGTGACTCATCACCTGGATTCGGTCTTATGTAGCAACATTTGAAATTGTGTTTTTTACATTGGAGAAAAGTAGAGACTCAGAGCTACAAAATGGTTTATCATAAACTGCATTTTTAAGGAACAATGGGAAAGTAATTATGCTTTGAATGTTGATAAACTTTTAAACTCACTTTTGAGAAAATGGCCTTTGAATGTTTTGTTATCTAGTGAAGAGCTCTTCTTTGTCTACACACATTCAGCATCATTTACACCCTCTTAAGCTTTAGCCCTACTCATCTCGTTTGCTCTTGGAGAGTTCAGAGCGCACACTTGACGCTCTGGCCGATGATTTGTTTACCTATGAATAACATGAAAACAGCCTAACCAGTTCTATTATGGAATCATGTAGTAACCAAAAAAGTGTTTAACCTGTTGAAGCTATGGGGGCGCTATTTCATTATTGGATAAGAAAACGTTCCCGTTTTAAGCGCAATATTTTGTCACGAAAAGATGCTCGACTATGCATATAATTGGCAGCTTTGGAAAGAAAACACTCTGACGTTTTCAAAACTACAAAGATATTATCTGTGAGTGCCACAGAACTCATGCTACAGGCGAAACCAAGATGAAACCTCAAACAGGAAATGAGCAGAATTTTTGAGGCTCTGTTTTTCCATCGTCTCCTTATATGGCTGTGAATGTGCCATGAACGAGCTTATGCTCTCTGCTGTTCGTCCAAGATGTCTGCAGCATTGTGCCGTATTTGTAGGCATATCATTGGAAGATTGGCCATAAGAGACTACATTTGCCAGGGGTCCGCCCGGTGTCCTTTGTCTAAATTGGTGCGTAATTCTCAGCTGCAAGCATTTTCCCATGCGATTCAGAGGGGAAAGCACACTTCCAGGAACGATATATCATCGAAGAGATATGTAGAAAAACATCTTGAGGATTGATTCTAAACAACGTTTGCCATGTTTCAGTCGATATTATGGAGTTATTTTGGAAAAAGGTTGCCGTTTTTATAACTGAATTTTCGTTTTCTTTTGGTAGCCAAACATGACGCAGAAAACGGACCGATTTCTCCTGCACAAATAATCTTTCAGGAAAAACAGAACATTTGCTATCTAATTGAGAGTCTCCTCATTGAAAACATCCGAAGTTCTTCAAAGGTAAATTATTTGATTTGAATGGTTTTCTGGTTTTTGTGAAGATGTTGCCTGCTGAGTGCTAACACTAAATGCTATGCTAACGCTAAATGCTGCTACACAAATGCTAGTTTTGCTATGGTTGAGAAGCATATTTTTGAAAATCTGAGATGACAGTGTTGTTAACAAAAGGCTAAGCTTGAGAGCTAGCATATTGATTTCATTTCATTTGCGATTTTCATGAATAGTTAACGTTGCGTTATGGTAATGAGCTTGAGGCTGTATTCATGATCCCGGATCCGGGATGGCTCGACGCAAGAAGTTAACAAATAAAATGTATTTTACATTTGAGATTCTTCAAAGCCACCCTTTGCCTTGATGACAGCTTTGCACACTCTTGGCGTTCTCTCAAGCAGCTTCACCTGGAATGCTTTTCCAACAGTCTTGAAGGAATTCCCACATATGCTGAGCACTTGTTGGCTGCTTTTCCTTCACTATGCAGTCAAACTCATCCCAAACCATCTCAATTGGGTTGAGGTTGGGAGATTGTGGAGGCCACATACGTTATTTCATAGTTGAAGATCTGACGTTGTTTCAAAGGTACAAATTCAGCATACAAGGTTTGTATATGTTGAAAATTGGTTTCAATGACGACAATTCCGTGGTTCACCCTTTTTTATCAAATGCATTTTCCATGTAGATTCCACGTCACAATAAATTGACAAATTAGGTTGAAACAATGTTGATTCAACCAGTTTGTGCCCAGTGGGATGTAATATATTGTCATTAAGTGTTTAATTGTAAAGGCTGGTGGAAATGCTCCTCACAGGAGGTTCTAAGAAGAACATTTTAAAGATGAAGGGGTTCTCATAAGAACCGCTCAAAGGGGGTTCTAGCAAAAACCTTTAGATAATAAAAGGGTTATTGGCAGAACGATTTATAGGGGGTAGTAGGAAGAACCCTTATAATGGGTTCTAGGTAGAACCATTTAGAGTTTTTCTAATGATTGATTTGCTTCTGTTAGCTAACATAGAAACACATACCCACTCTCCCCACATTGTGTGTCTTTCCCAGGCCTACAGTCTGGTCCTTCACACTCCAGCTCTGGAACAGCTGCTTAAAGAGGGCAGACTCGGCCCCGTCATTCACTGTCTCCACGTTGGTGGTGGTGGAGTAGTTCTTCAGCTTAATGAACTCCTGTTCACAGAGGCAGGAGACAGTTTCAGAGTCTTCCCATCAAATACTGCAACTGGTATTTGACACACAAAACTCAACTATGGCTTATTTTTTGTTACAGTATGTACAGTATGTGTAATTTCTTGTACCCACCAAAGCTCTGGAAAAGGCAGCCTGTCTCTCGGCCTTGTTGGCTCGCTTCCCCTTCCACACAAAGATCTTCACCCCTCCCTGGTCTAGGAAGTAACAGTCCTGGAGAAAGATGAAGTCACATGAGGTAATATGTATAGCTTGGGAGCCAATTACTCTTTATAATGCCGAGATCAAATTATGTCCGACTTGTACAGTTTGCTGCTCTGCAGACTCACATCATGATTTAACAGGTCCTGAACCAGTGGCCTGGTGGCAACTTCCGTGACTTTCATCTGGCCCTCAGCATTAGACACACTGTTGGGGAAAAGACATACAGTGCATTTGGAAACTATTCATACTCCTTGACTTTTTCCACATTTTGTTACAATACAGCCTTATTCTAAAATGGATTAAATCGTTTTTTCGCTCATCAATCTACACACAATACCCCATAATGACAAAACAAAAACAGTTTTTTGACATTTTTGCAAATGTATAAACTGAAATATCACCCTTTACTCAGTACTTTGTTGAAGCACCTCTGGCAGAGATTACAGCCTCAAGTCTTCTTGGGTATGACACTATGAGCTTGGCACACCTTTATTTGGGGAGTTTCTCCAATTCTTCTCTGCAAATCCTCTCAAGCTCGGTCAGGTTGGAAGGGGAGCTTCTCTGCATAGCTATTTTCAGGTCTCTCCAGAGATGTTCGATCAGGTTCAAGTCCGGGCTCTGGCTGGGCCACTCAAGGGCATTCAGAGACTTCTTCCGAAGCCACTCCTGCATTGTGTGCCTAGGGACGTTGTTCTGTTGGAAGGTGAACCTTCGCCCCAGTCTGAGGTCCTGAGCACTGGAGTAGGTTTTCATCAAGGCTCTCGCTATACTTTGCTCAGTTCATCTTTCCCTCGATTCTGACTAGTCTCCCATTCCCTGCCGCTGAAAAACATCCCCACAGCATGAAGCTCCCACCACCATGTCTCACCGTAGGCATGGCCAGGTTTCTTCCAGGCATGACGCTCAGGCCAAAGAGTTCAATCTTGGTTTCATCAGACCAGATAATCTTGTTTCTCATGGTCTTAGAGTCCTTTAGATGCCTTTTGGCAAACTCCAAGTGGGCTGTCATGTGCCTTTTACTGAGGAGTGGCTTCCGTCTGGCCACTCTACCATAATGGCCTGATTGGTGGAGTGTTGAAGAGTTGGACGTCCTTCTGGAAGATTCTCCCATCTTCAAAGAGGAACTCTGGAGCTCTGTCAGAGTGACCATCGGGTTCTTGGTCACCTCCCTGACCAAGGCCCTTCGCCCATGATTGCTCAGTTTGGCCGGGCGGCCAGCTCTAGAAAGAGTCTTGGTTGTTCCAAACTTCTTCCAATTAAGAATGATGGAGGCCACTGTGTTTTTGGGGACCTTCAATGCCGCAGACATTTTTGGTACTCTTCCCCAGATCTGTGCCTCCACACAATCCTGTCTCGTAGCTCTACGGACAATTATTTTGTCAACTGTGGGACTTTATGCAGACAGGTGTGTGCCTTTCCAAATCATGTCAAATCAATTGAATTTACCACAGGTGGACTCCAATCAAGTTGTAGAAACATCTAAAGGATGATTAATGGAAACAGGATGCACCCGAGTCTCATATAAAAGGGTCTGAATACTTATGCAAATAAGGTATTTCTGTTTTGAATTATTTATACATTTGCAAATATTTCTGAAAACCTGTTTTTGCTTTGTCATTATGGGGTTTTGTGTTGTAGACTGATGAGGAAAGAAAATATTTTATTCATTTGAGAATAAGAATGTAACGTAACAAAATGTGGAGAAAGGGTCTGAATACTTTCCGAATGCACTATATTTACTAATGAGTAAGTATGATTTAGCCTGCGTGCCAGTCGTGCTATCATGCAAACATGGTTTGGCTTGAAAATTAGCAATGGAATTGACATGAGCACAAACACATCTGGGACTAGGCTAAGTATTATTTAGAAAGAGTATAAAACTTTGTTAAGTTCCACTTTCTTTGCAATAAATGCCTGAAACAATTCAAACACGCAAAAAGACAGGACATCTGGACATGGCCCTCAGCCACTCACTGGTACAGAGTAAGCTGAGCTTTCTGTTGTTGGTCCGCTGTTTCATCAGGCATTCCATTGAGAAGCTTGGAGGTCCGTTGCCCCAGGATGCTAATAAGGATCTCCATCAGTTTAGAGGAGTTCCCCTCTGTGTCCCCTTCTATCACTCCTATCTCCGCCCGACCCCCTCGCTCCCGGTCCCGAATGTCTTTAGCCAACAGCATGCCCTAAGAGTCATTGCATGTAAAGTTAGAAGTGCGTGACATGGATTGATTTTCTGTGATTCTAAAACGTTAATTCTAATTTGTTTCTACTAGGGGTCTCTTCAGCCAATCTTTAGGGGAGTGAAGTGGATTTCCCTTCAACTACTCTTGATTTATTGAGCTACCAATGTGGAATTAGCTTCCTTGTGTCACTGGTAGGATGGTAGGTGCAGTAAGATTACATTCTCATTGGGCACACACTGATTGAATCAACCTTGTTTCAACATAATTTGTCAACCTATTATGAAGTGGAATCTACGTGGAAAACTCAATTGGATTTGAAAAAGTAATCAACCAATCAAACTTTTTTCACATCATTTCAACCAGCGTTGTAAACATTTCAATCAGGGTAAAACTTAAAAACTTAAATACAATGACTTAACCTGACTAACAGGTTGTTACATCAATTTAATTTCAACATAATCATCAGAACAAGAGTGAAATTGTTTTTCACCCTCATCACTCTACACACAGTACCCAATAATGACAATGTTTTTAGACATTTCTGCAAATGTATTAAATATATCACATTTACTTAATTATTCAGACCCTTTACTAAGTACTTTGTTGAAGCATGTTTGGCAGCGTTTAAGGCCTCAAGTCTTCTTAGGTATGACGCTACAAGCTTGGCACCCCTGTACTTGCGAGTTTCTCCCATTCTTCTCTGCAGATCCTCAAGCTCTGTCAGGTTAGATGGGGAACGTCGCTGCACAGCTATTTTCAGGTCTTTCCAGAGATGTTCGATCAGGTTCAAGTCCGGGCTCTGGCTGGGCCAGTCAAGAATATTCCGAGACTTGTCTCGAAGCCACTCCTGTGTTGTCTTGGCTGTGTGCTTAGAGTCGGTGTCCTGTTGGAAGATGAATCTTCACCCCAGTCTGAGGTCCTGAGCGCTCTGGAGCAGGTTCTCATCAAGGATCTCTCTGTACTTTGCTCAGTTCATCTTTCTCTCGATCCTGACTAAACTCCCAGTCCATGCGCTGAAAAACATCCCCACAGCATGATGCTGCCACCACCATGCTTAACTGTAGGAATGGTGCCAGGTTTCCTCCAGACGTGACGCTTGGCATTCAGGCCAAAGTGTTCAATCTTGGTTTCATCAGACCAGTGAATCTTGTTTCTCATGTTCAGAGTCCTTTAGTGCCTTTTGGCAAACTCCAAGCAGGCTGTCATGCCTTTTACTGAGAAGTCTCTTCCGTCTGGCCACTCTACCGTAAATATCTGATTGGTGGATTGCTTTAGAGATGATTGTCCTTCTGGAAGGTTCTCCCATCTCCTCAGAGGAAGTCTGGAGCTCTGTCAGAGTGACCATCGGGTTCTTAGTCTCCTCCCTGACCAATCCCCTGATTGCTCAGTTTGGCCCGATGGCCAGCTCTAGGAAGAGTCTTGGTTGTTTCAAACTTCTTCCATTTAAGAATGATGGAGGCCACTGTGTTCTTGGGGACCTTCAATGCTGCAGACATTTTTTGGTACCATTCCCCAGATCTGTGCCTTGACACAATCCTGTCTCGGAGCTCTACGACTATTACTTCTACCTCATGGCTTGGTTTTTGCTCTGACATGCACTGTCAACTGTGGGACCTTATATACTGTAGACGTGTGTGTCTTTCCAAATCATGTCCAATCAATTGAATTGAATCAATTTACCACAGGTGGACTCCAATCAAGTCATCTCAGGATGTTCAATGGACACAGGATGCACCTGAGCTCAATTTTGTGTCTCATTGCAAAGGGTCGGAATACTTATGTCAATAAAGAATTTCAGTTTCGTTTTTTTATATACATTTACAAGAAATTCTAAAAACCTGGTTTCGCTTTGTCATTGTGTGTAGATTGATGAGGAAAACATTGATTAAATGTCTAAGAATAAGGCTGTAACGTAACAAAATGTGGAAAAAGTCATGGGGTTTGAATACTTTCCGAATGCACTGTATATTGCTATTTAATTTATAATGCCCTTTTACATAAAGTCCCACTAAACCTAACATCTTTACTAAACTTTGGACATGTGAGTTACCATACCCGGTTTCAGGGATGGCTAACTCTGGAAATTAATTTGGTCTCTATTGAGTTACGTATATCAGTTAACAAAAAACTGCAGTCGGTTTTAGAATGGGTGGCAAGTAATAAGCTAGCACTAAACATTTCAAAAACTAAAAGCATTGTATTTGGGACAAACCATTCACTAAACCCTAAACCTCAACTAAATCTTGTAATGAATAATGTGGAAATTGAGCAAGTTGAGGAGACTAAATTGCTTGGTATAAGCCTGGATTGTAAACTGTCATGGTCAAAGCATATTGTTGCAATGGTAGCTACGATGGGGAGAGAGGTCTGTCCATAATAAAGCACTGCTCTGCTTTCTTGACATTGCTATCAACAAAACAAGTCCTACAAGCCCTAGTTTTGTCGCACCTGGACTACTGCCCAGTCATATGGTCAAATGCGACAAAGAGGGACATAGGCAAATTACAGTAGGCCCAGCACAGAGCAGTACGGCTGGCCCTTAAATATACACACAGAGCTGACATCAATGACAATCTCTCATGGCTCGAAGTAGAGGAGAGATTGACTGCATCACTACTTGTCTGTTCAAACGACTAGCACACAGCTCAGACACCCATGCATACCCCACAAAACATGCCACCAGGGGTCTCTTCACAGTCCCCGAGTCCAGAACAGACTCCAGGAAACGCACAGTGCTACACAGAGCCATGACTACATGGAATTCTATTCTATATCAAGTAACTCATGCAAGCAGTAAAATCAGATTTTTTTTCAAACTGGTAAAACGACACCTTATGGAACAACGCCGCAGACTGTGAAGAGAGACACACACACAGGCACACACGCGTAAACACACACGCTAGCACTCACACTACGCCCCTGTACAGTACATTGTAATATTGTTGCATGGTGGTATTATACTGTATGTAGTGGTGTAATGATGTTATATGACGTATTGTTTAATTGTTCTATGCAATTTCAACATATACATAGTTCTAATGATTATGTTAAAACTAGATTGATGTAACAACCTGTTAGTCAGGTTAAGTCATTGTATTTATGTAAAGGTTTTATTCTAATTTCAATGTTTACAGCGCTGATTGAAATGAGATGTAAATTGATGACTTTTCACTGTTGACTTTTTCAAAATACAAATGTGCTTCCCACGTAGATTCCACATCACAATAGGTTGACAAATGACTTTGAAACAACATTGATTCAACTAGTGTGGGTTGACTTTACTGTTGGTGCACTCCTTGAGAACAGCATTTGCACAGATCATTACCGTACCTTGAGCCTCTCCTGTCTGTTGCTCCCTGGTCCATTCCACTGAATGATGGTCTTACCAGAGTCCAACAGAAAGACATCCCCAAGATTGAAGCTTTCCCAGCTCATCTCTACCTACAGTGTGCAGGAAATTGTGCAAGATATATTACAAGTAAAATTTCAGGCATTATCAGAGGCACCTCCTGTTGTGTTCCACAGAATGACTTCTCCCTGTATGTGTTTCTCACCTCCATGGCGCTTATCCTTTTCTTCCCTTTCACATGGAGCAGTCTCTGGATGTCATAACTGTTAGTCTCTGTGTGTCTCATTCCTGACGCCACCCCACCCTTCTTATAGCTGTAAGGGGCGGAGAGGTAAGTAGGCAAAACAATCAATCTCTTGCTTTTATTACAGTGCATGGTCTTTTTATATATATCAAATCAAATTGTATTTGTCACATGGAGGCCTCATCATGAAATGCTTAGTTACAGACCCTTAACCAACAATGCTGTTCAAGAAATAGAGCATTTGCTCTAAAATAAAATGTGTTTGAGATTGCACACTAATCACCATTGATAACTACACTCATTTCCTCAAACTACACCCACAGACGAATTACCCTTAGTGCTTCAGAATAAGATCAGAATGAGAATACTGAACAGAGTGTAATGATGAGATTGCTCTCTCTCTCTGTAAGCCTATAAGGTTAATGTGGCTCCCTGGCTGCTCTGCAAATAGACCTACATGACCCCTTGTTTGAAGTATCCTCGGAAGGCATCAGACTCATAGTTCTGGACCTCACGGTGCTGGACAGGCCCTGATCCCAGGAACTCATCCAGCTGGATGGTGTAGACGGCGGCCGCACCCTGTTCATCTTGACTGGACTGGGAGCCAATCCAGTAGTGGATGTCATAGATCAGAAAGCTGCCCACTTTCTGGGTCTGAGACAGACAGGGGGAGATAGAGAGATTGGGGGGGGGGGGAGCATGGAGGGAGAAGCAGACAGACAAAAAGACGGAGATGGAAAGAGGAAACATCACATAGAGCATTGATAATCATGTAGCACAGACTCCAAAGCAAACATAATCTATAGTGCAAACACACTGATTCACTCCAGGGCATTTAGCTAAGTCATAACTCCCTAATTCAACAAATGAATGTGCTGACATGACACCCCTGATAAGTATCATGGCCCCCGGACTCACAGATAGTAGGATGTAGCAGTCACCCTCGTAGAAATTGCCAAGGGATTTTTCAGGGACTTGCACCAGCTCCATTTTCTGGGAGGACAAAGAAATCGTTTTCACCACTGACTATGACTACACACCCTGATCAATTTTAAATAATATACTGACTGACAGCCTCTTTACCTCGATTCGCCAGATTATAATCCCAGGATTGTGGGTTACTGCGCGGAATGTGTACTCCATGTTTCTCAGATTCAGGCAATCTCAATCTGATGTGGGAAAGAGTTCCTTGGCCCACCTCCTGGTTTTGGACCCAGGAAGGAGTAATTTGTTAACCACTTAAACAAATTACATTATCTAAAACCGGAGGTTATTGAGATGGATATTAAAACGACTTCAATATCCATTTCAGGATTACTGGAGGTTTACTGCAGGACTAATGTATTTACATCATAAACCGGTCAGACAGCATGTTGTCGGAAGAAGACAAAGAAGCATTCAAAAGCACTGCATTGCTGTAGACACCCACTGCTATACGTTTGATTCAGTCAATATCACAAAGTTCACGACATACTGTATTTTACTGTTCTGATAGTCAGAGATGTGTTTGCCTCAGCCCTCTGACCATTAACTCCATCGATCCAGCCACAAAACATCCTAACTCTCTCCTTTCAAATCACATCATGAAACTCAGTGAGCCACTGTCTGAAATCACAGAGGGCAGATATGATCAAGTTAAACAGTACCTTGAATTGCAGCTGCGGAGACAGAAGACAAGCGTGTCCAGCTAGAGAGTTGCTTGCTTGTAGGAGTAAGTGTCTCTGTGTGTGTCTGGATGGTTCTTCCGTTGACTCAAGGTTGGACACAGCAGTGCAACCCTCATGAGAGAACCAGACGATTTAGGGATGTCACTGGGGCATCAAAGCATCCTTCTCCTCTTGCTCCTCCTGGCCCTCGTCCCCTGAGAGATTTGCCTGAGTTTGCATGTTCCAGGACCTCCTATCGCTCCGTCCAATCACTGATTAGAGAAAGGGAAAGATACACAAACCAGCAGGCAAATGAGGATAAAGCAGACACAACTCCTATTCAAAAGACCACAGGCTGAAAAGACACTTTAGTGGTAGTGGTGGTGGGACTGTGTGAGGGAGGGGGGAGTGGAGGGGGAGAGAAAGAAAGGGAGGGAGGTGGAGTAGTTAAAACCCTCCCTTTGCCAGGAAATGGATCTGGCTGTATTGGAAGGAAGCCACAGAGCTATGGATTTTTAGTTAAATGATGTACTGCACAGAGGGTGGACCACTGATGCTTTAATGCAGTTGCTGCCTATAATATTCATGCATTAGAAGGTCCTAACAGCCACCCCAAGTAGAGGCCTATACTGTAGGAGAGAATCTCACGAGGCCACATTGCTGTGACATTCACTCTACATTGATTATGTTTTGAATGGTGTTATTGATTTTCAACATCAGAATGCTCTCACTGAATGTCCTTACTGACAAATCTAGCTGCAGTCTAAAAGTACCTTTCCATGAAATCTGATGATTCATGCCAGACACACGTAAGCAGTCTGAAAGGTTTATTCAAGAACTCAACCTTGTTGGACGCATCACACAAATACTGCGGGGCCCTTACCAGCCTGAGAAGTTTGACAGGCAAATGACTTGTGTTGAAGAAGTGTACACAATGCTAAGGACATCACACACCCATATATTTTGGACACGGTGTCAGTCACAGTTTGCTACCTCACCGTTAATGCAAACAATTTCAGAGGAACATGAAAAACTACAGCAGTGGTCTGTTGTGTTCTCAGGGAAAACGCTACAGAATGGAAATGATGCCACCCAGGCAAGATTAGTGAAATATGAAAGGATTTGTTAACACCCAGGGAAGGAGCCACATCTACTCATGCTGACCTCTGTGATTGGTTGGATGTGATCAGAATGATCCAATCTCAGTACGCCCCACCTCTGGCCTGGCTATTTCCCAAATCTAGTTAAGGCTCCATTTTTTTTACATGGCCATTGATGGACAGGGCTTTGTCCAAACACAGTGGACAGCTGATTCATAACATCACATATTATGATGTCATAACGTAATGACTCTCCCCAAAAGCCTGATTGCATCCCAAACGCCACCCTATTCCCAACATAGTGCACTACTTTAGACCAAACTACTATGGTCCCTAGTTAAAAGTAGTGTACTATATAGGGAGAAGGGTGCCATTTAGGGTGCTTACTCTGAATTTTACTTTCTGATTCTACAATATTATTGTGGAATGCAAATCTCTTTGTGATTGGGCATTGAGGTTTGGGTATGTTTGTTTGGTGTGTGTAGCAAGGTGAATGAATGTGTTACTACTCTGGAAATGCGGACATATATACACTACAGTAGACAAACTCACTATAATCAATGTTTTTATTCCATCTTTGAAAAACAATTTTCAGAATTGCTAGTTTAACAAAAAAGCCCCCAAAAATATAATGCAGGAATCTTACGTTAAAGTTTTCAGAAAATAGCTGTACAAAACATATTTTCAAGAGTAAAAGTTCCCACTGGGCACATACTGGTTAAATCAACGTTGTTTTCACGTCATTTCAACAAAATTACATTGAACCAATGTGGAATTGACGTCTGTGCCCAGTGCCTTGATCATTTTAGCAATATACTGTATGTATTTCAGTATCTCCTTCTGCATAGTTTCTGTGTAAGATCAGCAGTTTGTTCATGGTACACAAATCCTGACCCAACCCCACAATTAACCCATTAAAGGATCCAGTTAACAAAAAATAATTTGATCCAAACAGAACTTACTTGCTGAATATTTCCCCATCACTTATCAGAAAATACTACATTGGTCACCATGACAATCTATTCAATAGATTGATCAGACATACAAGCATCAATAGATTGTACCCTCTGAATCATACCTTATTTTGTTCTGATCGTTGGTTGGCATCTAAGAAGCCGCACAGTAAGTAAACCAACTGAACACTTAAAATAAAGAGATTGCAGAAAGATCTCCATATATGTTAGAAATGACAAAACAATCCAAATAGGAATAATCCATGTCCAAAACAAGAGAACAAAGCTTTTTAGAGCTATATTTCAATCCATTATTTGTTTGTAATATTTCATATCAAAAAAGAAAAGAATTACCAAGTACCAAGAATTATTTTTTATTTATTTTTACAATTGGACTTTTTAGGACAAACTAATTTCAAGGACATAACACTCTAGTTCTTTACATTATTTATCTCCAAGTCTTTGAGAAAATAAAATGTATATGTGGAAGATAAAATCAATAGTATGATCTCAATTATAATTGCATCATTCCAATGCATAGGAACAAAGGGATCATGAAATCTTGTATCTCTCACTTAAGAGTAAACTATATTTGAATCAAACACAGGACATTTTTAAAGTCGTATTTGTTGAGGGCCATAGCATGCATTTCATAGACGTTACATATTACCTCACAATCATAGACGATAAACTTTCTCCTGAAACCATGATCCATAACATGACTGTAAATTAACGTTTGACATGTCACCTCTGATTTGAATGTCAATATCTTTCACTACATTTAGTAATTTCATGTCAGCAGACATTTTGACTGAAGTGCTGCATGTTTGATGCAACAATACTGGTTCTTTCGACTAGAAGAAGGGAAACTGGCGCAAGAATGCTTTAATTAAAGTTGTAGTGTGAATATTTGGAGCCCACACCCCTCCTACAACCCACCTCCACAAAATAAAAGTGTTGAGCTTTGGTAAATACTGATGTCTATGACCCCACTTTACCTTTCGTGTTTCAGACATAACAATAACACAGTCAGGTGACACCTTGTGCACCCTCCACCAAATCCCACCACCAGAAGACAAAACTTAACATCCTATCCAACTGACAAAAGAAGAGGATTATTGTGCGCCCCAAAAGGTCATCTATTCCCTATATAGTGCACTGCCTAGCGGTTAGAGCGTTGGGCCAGTCACTGAAAGGTTGTTGGTTCGAATACCCGAGCTGGCAATGTGAGAAATTTGCCGATGTGCCTTTGAGCAAGGCACTTAACCCTAATTTGCTCCAGGAGCATCGTAATACTATGGCTGACCTTGTAAAACACCACATTTCACTGTACCTATCCGGTGTATGTGACAATAAAACCTTTTTTTAGTTTTTACTTTTAACCAGAGCCCATAGTTCTGGTCAAAAGTAGTGCATTATATACGGAATAGAGTGCCATATGCAATGCAGCCAGGGATTAACACGCTTCTAAATATCTACAGAACACATGACAAACATGCAGTAGATACATTTCTCTGACAGTGTGGATGTGGGGTCCACAACATTATTACACACTGCCCTTTCTTTGAATCCCAATGAAACAGCGGAGTAGGATCACTTGGCAAAGAGAGATTTGTGGATTACTCCATTTCCGACCAACACGAGACAGGTTATCAGTTGTAAAATTCTAAAATGAAAAATGGGGATGATAGAGACCCTTGATGTTTTATTCTAAAGCTTTCAACGCAGAAAGAAACCTTAGGCACTTCATAGAGTATAATAGTATAAGGCGGTGCTTTATCTTGTGAATAAAACAACCACAAAACAAATCTCTTTGGGATACAGTGACTAGTCAGGATTGGGCATGCCTGTGTGTGCTTACAGTTACAATTTGAGCAATAGAACATATCTTGCTACCACAAAACCATTGCCGCCCCACGATGTGTACAAAACGTAAGATATGTCAGTGTGAGTACTGTAGAACTTCTGGAACAGGCAATAACGCAAATAAAATTTGTAAAACACATACTTTTACTTCTCAGCATTGTCGTTTTTTTTTTACAAACCGAAATATCTTACTTTAAATAGGATACATTTTAAAATAGTAAAAGTTGAGTGGAAATGACTTGGCAAACTATGGATAAAGGGCAACCGATAGGGGGTAAACTAGTGTGCATTGTGTTCACTCTTAGCAGCCTACTTATCACAAGTCCCTCACGCGACCCAAATATGGCACCCAGAAGGCTTGACACAAAATGTAACAAAAAGGCCTCGGTTTAACCAATATGGCATCCTTAGCAGACTATACACCAGCAGAGAATCACTCCAAATTTGCTACCGAACTTTAAAGTCAAAATTAGTCTGTTCATTTAAAGGGCATTTTTTAAAAGGGGTGCCAAAAATGTAGGGAAACCAGTTCAAGTGTCCTGTACCTGATGCATCTCAGTGTGAATCTGCATAAAGAGGCAGGGTTTATGTTACAGCCCTGCCTTTACACGATGGTGTGACCCTTGGTTTGTAATGGTCCCTATTGGCCGGGGATTAGGTTATCTTCAGCTAATGAGAATGGAGGATTTCATGTAAATACAACATACAGAGGCTGTTAACGTATGGCTGTTCTTCCTCAACATCCAAGACATTACAAAAGTCATCTACACTTCTTACCATATCAAACATTTAAAAGACATCTCAAAAGTGTATAGAAAAACCTAACAATTGAAAAAGAAACATTTTCTGGAAAGAACGCAAATTTTTCTTACTTCAAAAACAAAACCAAAACAGAATTAATATATTTTTCTTTTCAGAAGGCACAAAGATGGAGATCCCTTGCTCCCCATGTAAGGTCTGCTCAAATGAGGTCATGTCATGCACTGTAATGTCATGTCATGCTGGCCTTGGATCAGAAAGACCACTGGGTTTAGCTTTTACAATTAATTTCCTGAAGGACTCAATCCATTCAGGAGAAACTTCCTTAAAAAAGGCCTTTATACAGGCCGTTGTACTACGAAATGGAAATGAAAATCACTATGTGGTTTTTGTAGTTTCCTTGCAATGCTTTAGAGTCCCCCTTCAAAGTTTTTGTACAGAGATTGTTGTCGAAGCAGAGATGTTGTGTGTACAGTCAATTGTTTTGTGTCGCAATTAGTGCTATAAAATCTAAGTCTCGTTTTTGGAGAAACAAAGATCTGGCCAGTCAGTTTAAATGATTTGAGTACTAGTATGTGTTTGAGTACATGTAAAATGAGAAAAGAGTGAGCCACTTTGCATTGTGTTTGTTGGATTTTTTCCAGAACAGCAGTTTTGCAGCACCAGCTAACATACGGAGGGGAAAATAGTAGGAACAGTGGACAGCCGTCCAGACACACAGTTCAGGGGCCAAACAAACACACCACCGAGTGTCTCTAGGATACTAACACCGCACACAGTGTGTGTATGTAAGTAAGGTTTGGTCTTTTTCCGTCGGTTGATGGGTGTGGTCTGGCTGGGAGGGGGAGATTCTGGCTTATAAGAGGGGGTGTGTCGTGTCAGGGGGCCCGTAGCTGCTGCAGTTTGGCGTAGACGTCATCCGCCTCACTCAGCTCTTCAAAGACAGGCAGGAGGCTCAGCAGCTCTGTGTCCTCCAGGTCGTCAAACCAGGACACCACAGGCACCTGAGGACACACACATAGATTAAAACATTTGACATTTTAGAGAAATTAGGCTATTAATTAAGGAAATAAACTTTTCACTGCAGTTGGGAAATGTTGATTTCCACAGTTTAAAAAACCTGGGAATGTTGGCATCAAATAGCTTCTTGCTTAAACCAGGAAGATCACCTCAGTGATTCTACATTGGGACAGGCCTGTAAGGCCATTGGTGAGACAGTAAAGCTCAGGCTGGACAGCAGCACTCACAGCATTCTCAGGGTGGAAGATGTAGGAGGCGGGGGAGTTGTCCAGGATGAGGGTCTTGTTGAGCTGGCGGCCCAGGCGGCTCAGGTCCTTGACGTAGCAGCCCTGATGGAACACACAGGACTCCCGAAAGAGACGCGTCCGGAACACGCCACACTGATCTAGAAGGTCAGTCACTGGGTCTGCATACTGCAGGAGAGGCGGGAGGGAGGAGATGGAGAGAAAAAGAGAGAAACAGAAAGGTAGCGAGGGCCAGGAAGGGAGTAGGACAGAGAGTAGGATGTATGGGGAGTGGTATATTGGGTGGTACAGATGAGTTGAAGGGATAGTTCGGGATTTTGGCAATGAGGCCATTTATCTACTTCCCCAGAGTTGGATGAACTCGTGGATACCATTTTTATGTCTCTGCGGCAGTTTGAAGTTAATTGCTAACTAGCACAAGCGCAATTTCTAACTAGCATTGGCTAGCAACATTACCTCTAACTTCCTTCATACTGGACAGAGACATAAAAATGGTATCCACAAGTTCATCCAACTCTGGGGAAGTAGATAAAGGCCTCATTGCCAAAAACCCGAAGTATCCCTTCAACAATGCTGGAATTGCTACGTTTTCAAGAGGCATATCTCATCGCCACCAGGTGGAGCAAATGGTATAAGTACCAGTTAATTTTCCAAAAGCAATGTTACCTTTGCAAGACTTGCAGTGAAGAGAACACACTCAAACAGCTCTCCCATCCTTTGGAGGAACTCGTCGACATGTGGCCTCTTCAGGACGAAAACCTGGGACACATCACAGCACGGTTATAAGCATCTGGCTAGGAGAATCAAGTACAGCTATCCAGCAGCGACCATCTATGAACACTAGTCTATGGACTAACTAACTGACTGGAGCAACTTCGCACAACTCCAGTCCGTAAGGACCACAGTATCTATTGATCTGCAATCTGATCAAAGTTATTCACTGGCTACAGAGTTGACTCACCTGGCTTAAAAAGCTTAATGTGTTGGCAAATTGAAAAGGCAACAGTGAAAAGAAAACAGAGGCTAGTAAGCACATCTTTCATCCATTCAACAACCTGGTTCAACATTTCAGAAAATAAAATAAAGCCAACATATAAAACTAAACTGAACAGGAAGGTTAAAAAAGGGTTAAACATTTACTGAATACAATGGAGGCCTGCCTCCCTGTTTGGTCTGTCTACTTTTTCCTACTCATTCCGTCTGTGGGTCAGGGAATGCGTCCAAGCGTCTGTCGGTGTGGTCGTTCCAGAGGGTGTGTTGGAAGTTGGCAGCCGCCTCCTGAAACAAGTAATCGAGAATAGGCCGTGCTGGCGGGAACCAGCCTATCCTGGATTACTTGAATCAGGCCGAAGCCAGAGAGCTTTGGCTAGTGTCCCATGACGAGGAGGCCATTATGGGGTGAGGGAGCCCTCGCTGACCCCTGGCTTAATTGTACTATACAGCTTTAACATTTTTACAATTGATACATATGTAGCTATGACTTCTACAATAAGAAATAAATCTATCTTGATCATGGAAAATAACATATTTATACAACAAATGTTCCTTTTGATTTCAAATTTGAATTAATTTATTAATGTTAAATGTGTTCAATTTCCGAAGCAGTTGTATTTCTCTAATGGGCTGAAATAGCTAAACATAAACACAGGGAGGCTGATTATTTGAATTTGTCTGATGGAGCACATACAGTACATACACACAATACATGTGTGTTGATCTGAATGCCATAGTCATTGTAAGTTACCTGGTGTGTTGTTCCTTCAATCTCCACAGGTACAATGAAGTCAGCATTACTGATGGGCTACAGGATCAGAAAGGGACAACCGTTCACCATCATCAGTTTTCAAATCCAATAAAACCAGTTGCAGTGACACTCAAAATACAAAAGTATACATTAACCACAAAGATGAGATATTCTGTAATCTCCCGTGAGTAGATTCTACGTGTAGACCGAGAGAATCTGCCAGGACTGAATGAGATGCGTGAGATCTGAGCAGATTCCCCTTGAGTGCTTTGTGTGTGCGCCCACACCGCCCGGGAGAGGAGGGGCTTTGACTGAAAGTTTCCTTTTGTGAGGGTGGAGACTTCGTTTTTGTCAGAAGTCTTAATTTCTAACAAGTAAAACACAAAAGTTAAATTACACAGCCGACCAACTAACACTAGATTTTAATTCCCGGCTAACAGAGATGATAGTCTTATAAAACATTATTAAAATCATTGTCAAGTTTTTAATGAGGAAAAAAAAAAAAAAACACTCCTCCCCACCAAAAGCAGTTGAAATCATGCCCTATCAAGAGAAACATGTAAACTAAGGGGGATATGTACAACAGTGGTCTGTTTGCCAGTGACCAATGTTTTGTTGATGAATGTGTTTACGGCATCATCATCTCCTCTTTCACTCTCCCAGCCAGTGTAATGAGCTACCTGATCCAGCTAACAGCTGTCCATTACTACATATGACACACAGACTAATAGGGGGATCTACAAGTGAGACGACCACAAACAAGAGGACTATAAATGAAATGATTACATTTTAGTCATTTAGCAGACACTCTTATACAGAGCAACTTACAGTAATGAGTAGGGATGCACGATATATTGGTGAACATATCGGAATCGGACGATATTAGCCAAAAATGCAAACATCGGTATCGGTCGATGTCTAGTTTAACGCCGATGTTAAAAACCTATGTCAAAGCTACCGTGCAAACCTATATAACGTAGGTACATGACGTAATAATGCAACGTCAAATTTTGCGCTCCACGTGCAACACAGCATTCCTAACCTAGCACACAGAATGTCTGCTGTGTGGATCGAGCAGTCAACAAGTTGAGCAGTCATTTGAAAGAGCAAGAACATTTCAGCGAGACAACTCAAAGGTGAAATCCATTAAAGCCAAGATAATGGAATTCATTGCCCTTGACAATCAACCGTTCTCTGTCGAGGGTGATGTTGGCTTTCACCGACTGGTCGAGCACGGGTACACACTACCAAGTGTGCTATTTTTTAGATGTTGCCCTACCGGAATTACACAGTATTAGCGTCACTATTAGCTTCACGACATACACACTATGGAACGCCGTTTGGGTCTTTGCGTGTCAAAAAAGATAGTAGCACTGTCTAAGCTGTACAAAAAAAGTCTACAAACAAGCAAACAAGGACACGAACGATGTCTACAAACAAGGACACGAACGATGTGTTTACAATACTGAGTTGGTAATAAAGCATAATTTGTTCCAAAGCAACTTATGGGGAGGCTAGCTTTAGCTTGGTACCTAGCTAGCACCAATACAACCAGCCTGAAAACAATGACCAGCCGAAAATGCAGTCATTTTTATTATTCTTAGCAATGATTTAGGAAACCTTATGAGTACGTTTTAGCAAGGTTGCCACTTGTTGTTCGCCTATTGAAATGGAACTTCAGTTCATGAAAATGATCGCTAGCCAGCTACTGAACCTCTCTGCGCACCGAACCCGTTAGCGGGATTAAATTTGACAACATACGGTGATCGCTACATAAATAATCATATTAAACATTCATGAAAGTACAAGTGTCTCACATGTTTCGAAAGCCTAGAGTCTTGCTAATCCAACTGCGTTGTCAGATTTAAAAAATGATTTACTGCAAAAGAATACAATGCGATTATCTTGAGGATAGAGCCCCATAAAAAAAAATATTTCAACCAGCACAGGCGTAACAAAATCACAAATTACAATAAAATAAATTGTTTACCTTTGACGATCTTCCTCTGTTTGCAATCCCAATATTCATTGTTACACAATGAATGGTCTTTTGTTTGATAAAATCCATTTTTATAGCCTAACACGAAACATTGTGAACCGCTTGTGTTGTGAATTCCGTCTCATTCAATTTGACGACACATTCGATGTAAATACACACATAGAACGTGACTTTTCCAGTCATGTTTAGTTTCATTGCAATCAACGGGTTTGTTTGTAACACAATCTAACTTGATAGGTCCTTTCGCTGGACGTATTGACTGAAAGAAACCGATTTGAAGACAACAAGTAATGACATCATTGTGCACCAATGATATGACTGCTGTTTCATTGATTGACTGTATTTTAACCCAATCACCACAGATCATCTTGAAATCTAGCTGGGTAGATAGCCAATGAGCCGAGGTAAACGGCAATATGTAATGGTTATGTGTTGGAAGACCAACCCATGTAGTAAACTCTCGCCATTGAAGATTCATACTGGAAGGAGCGCATGTTACGCACAGCACTTTTTTGGTAAAGCGCATCTTCAGCTTTTTATATATCAATCAGTATGGCGACTAAGTCAGGGAAAGCTAAATCTAAGTCTAGATATACAGATGTACACACAATTATAGAAGAAATTGATCGGGAAAGTGAGACAGAGATTGTTGGAGGACGATTCATAGCTTTGATTCCCCAAATGGAGGAATATTTTTTGAACAGAGAGGACATTGTTTTCGACTGGTAAGTTCTTCTCATGCTAATGCCGTTGTTTGAAATTAATAATACAAAATATTGTGTGATTTTTTAAAATTTTAGTAGCAATATATAAAAATGTATTGAAATGTGTAAAGTACACGTTGGCTATACATTGTGGGTGGGGGTATGTTTGTATGTAAGTTTTTGACCCATAGCCTATGTTTGTGTGTGTATATATACATATTGTGAATTAGAGGGAGCATGGCCGAGATGCGTGTGTCTGCCGCTCCACCCCACCCCACCCCCACATGAAATAGCCTATTTGAGGCTGTTGAGGGGAGGGCAGGCCGACAACAGTGGCCAAAGTGAAATGGAGACAGTAGATACAGCTGGTCTGTTGTAATATAATAAAGACAGTAGATCTAGCTGAAATGTCATAATATAAAATAGACAGTAGATCTTACAGGTCTATAATAATATATTCAACCTTATGTTCCCTGTACTCTCATATATATATATATATATATATATATATATATATATATATATATATATATATATATATATATATATATATATATATATATATATTATACCTGTTGATACAGGGCTCATATGTGAAACTATTCTTACTGAACATTTTCTTTCACAGTGACACTGACTCCGAATGGGAGCCCCCAGTGCCAAGGTGTCCATCCCCCACTGAAGCTGGTTCATCCAGCTCCTGCCACAAGTGGTGTTCATCTGCCCAAATTTATTTCTGCAGGCATGGATGTGCCTCAGAGCCAAAAGGGCACAGCATAGAGGTGTCGCTGTGTTCTTTGCAAAATGAAGGCCCCCATCATCTGCACCACATGCTTGGTGACCCTCTGCTTTACAGCAGAAAGAGACTGCTATGGCACCTGGCATCAGCAGCACAATATTGTGTAGAGGACTGAGGGTCTTCTAAATATTGAAAGTGTTATTTTGTAAATGTATATATATTTTTCCCATTTTTTCCCTCCATTTGGGGGGGGGGGGTGTTAGAATATAATTTTGGTATTTAGTATATAGTTATTCCATTCAAAATGTATAACTTCACCAATTTGGCCACTTGGGTACATTTGGGCTACTTGTGTGGGACACCTGAGTGACTTCATGATAAATGTCATGTAAGCACACTCATTTTGGAAGTTATCATTCTGAAACTTTGCAAAAGTACTGTTGCCCTCTTATGTTTTTCACTGAAATTGTCCCCATCATCCTATCTGAATGTTTGTTTTGCCTTGTTCATTTTAACAACAATAAATAAAAAAACATTTGTTTTTTTCATTGTATTATCTAAACCAGATCTATTGTGTTATATTCTCCTACATTCAACTTTACACTAACTTCAGAGTGTTTTCTTTCAAATGAAACCAATAATATGCATATCCTTGGTTCTGGGCCTGAGCTACAGGCAGTTAAATTTGGGTATGTCTTCAGGCGGAAATTGAAAAAAGTAGGGGGGTAGCTGTAAGAGTTTTAAGACCAAATCATTTTTTACAATGACGGACCGGACAAAACAGTTATGGATGCAAGGACTTACCATGTGATGCAGCCTAGGTACTGTAGTGACGCCTCTTGCACTGAGATGCAGTGCCTTAGACCGCTGTGTCCATGTGTGTGTTAACTATTTAACTGTACTAGAATGCTTAAAAGGCTGATAAAAGTTTAAATATCGGTTATCTGCATTGTTTTTTTGGCAAGGAAAATATTGGATACCGGTATCGGCTAAAAATATCATATCGGTGCATCACTAGCAGTGAGAACACACATTTTTGTACAGGCCCCCCGTGGGAATCGAACACACAACCCCGGCGTTGCAAGCGCAATGCTCTATCAACTGAGCCACGAGATTACAACCTGTTGTTGCAAATAAGTGAAGTAAGAGTTACAGTTGAAGTTGGAAGTTTACATACACCTTAGCCAAATACATTAAAACTCAGTTTTTCACAATTCTTGACATTTAATCCTAGTAAAAAGTCCATGTCTTAGGTCAGTTATGATCACCACTTTATTTTAAGAATGTGAAATGTCAGAATAATAGTAGAGATAATTATTTAAGCTTTTATTCCGTTCATCACATTCCCCGTGGGTCAGAGGTTTACATACACTCAATTAGTGTTTGGTAGCATTGCCTTTCAATTGTTTAACTTGGGTCAAATGTTTTGGGTAGCCTTCCACAAGCTTCCCACAATACGTTGGGTGAATTTTGGCCCATTCCTCCTGACAGAGCTGGTGTAACTTAGTCAGGTTTGTTGGCCTCCTTGCTCGCACACGTTTTTTCAGTTCTGCCCACACTTTTTTAATAGGATTGAGGTCAGGGCTTTGTGATGGCCACTCTAAAACCTTTACTTTGTTGTCCTTAATACATTTTGCCACAGCTTTGGAAGTATTCTTGGGGTCATTGTCCATTTGGAAGACCCATTTGCGACCAAGCTTTAACTTCCTGACTGATGTCTTGAGATGTTGCTTCAATATATCCACATAATTTTCCTACCTCATGATGCCATCTATTTTGTGATTTGCACCAGTCCCTCCTGCAGCAAAGCACCCTACAAAATGATGATGCCACCCCCATGCTTCACGGTTGGGATGGTGTTTTCGGCTTGCAAGCCTCTCCCTTTTTCCTCCAAACATAACGATGGTCACTATGGCTAAACAGTTCTATTTTTATTTCATCAGACCAGAGGACATTTCTCCAAAAAGTACAATCTTTGTCCCCATGTGCAGTTGCAAACCGTAGACTGTCTTTTTTTATGGCGGTTTTGGAGCAGTAGCTTCTTCCTTTCTGAGCGGCCTTTCAGGTTATGTCGATTTAGGATTCGTTTTACTGTGGATATAGATACTTTTGTATCGGTTTCCTCCAGCATCTTCACAAGGTCCTTTGCTGTTGTTCTGGGATTGATTTGCACTTTTCGCACCAATGTCTGTTCATCTCTAGGAGACAGAAAACATCCCCTTCCTGAGCGGTACGACGGCTGTGTGGTCCCATGGTGTTTATCCTTGCATACTATTGTTTGTACAGATGAACGTGGTACCTTCAGGCATTTGGAAATTGCTCCCAAGGATGAACCAGACTTGTGGAGGTCTACAATTTTTTGTTCTGAGGTCTTGGCTGATTTATTTTGATTTTCCCATGATGTCAAGCAGAGGCACTGAGTTTGAAGGTAGACCTTGAAATACATCCACAGGTACACCTCCAATTGACTCAAACAATGTCAATTAGCCTATCAGAAGCTTCTAAAGCCATGACATCATTTTCTGGAATTTTCCAAGCTGTTTAAAGGCACAGTCAATTTAGTGTATGTACATTTCTGACCCACTGGAATTATGATACAGTGAATTATAAGTGAAATAATATGTCTGTAAACAATCATTGGAAACATTACTTCTGTCATGCACAAAGTAGATATCCTAACCGACTTGCCAAAACTATAGTTTGCTTTCAAGTAATTTGTGGAGTGGTTGAAAAACGAGTTTTAATGACTCCAACCTAAGTGTATGTAAACTTCCGACTTCAACTGTATATACTGCATGATCATCTGCCCTGGCTTGCACAGGATCAAAACAACATCTCTCGGAATTCTTCATATGTGGTGAGATAATAGGTCAAGGTTTTCTATCAGCACCATTTCTTATTAAGTGTGTGTGTGTGTTACCTTGAATGAGCTGTGCACCAGCGTTTCGTCCAGGTCAATGACCACACAGATCTTGCCCTCATCCTCAGGGGTTACCTCTGGCAGTAGACTGGTCTCTGGGACCTGAAAGGGGCGGGACAGGGAGAATGGTAGGGAGAGGAGTAGGAGGGTAGAGGCAGGGTAGAGGTGGGGAGGTCAAAAAGGAACCACATTTCCCAGCCTGCACCACTACATGTGGCACTCATCCTACTCTCTTTTTCACATTACAGTGCACCAGTCTTGTAAGAATCGCATTGGCTATAAAAATCACATAATTCCCAGTAAAATAAGTGGCCATTGTTGATTATATTTTAGAAATACTTCCGTCCCACCGTTTAAAACTACTGTAAGTGGTTAATTGTTATATCTAGGATTCTTATATTCAGAGTGCACTGTAGTAACATGTTTGGCCACCAGGTTACACTTTCCCTGTGTTGAACCTTTTCTTGCCCAGGGACCCTCTCCCAAACCGGCATGTCAGGGACACCATCATACGTTAGCAAAACAGTTTTTCTTGTCTTATCAGGTGAATGGCAAGGAGAAGTAATTAACATTTTAAAATTAATATTATTTGTAAATTATTTTGATCTCCCCACATTATAATTGGAAGAGGAAGTAGAAACTCTAACATAGCCTATTTGCTAGAAGGGCAACTCCAAAAACATTTTCACTAAAAGCAGCTGTTTAGCTGGTAAAACAAAAAGGTAAGCAATGTGTTGGCAAAGCTTACCAGCTGTGTGCCGCACTGGTAGCCTATTCACGGGTGCTTTTTCAAAGCCTTAGGAATAATATTAGGAGTTGAGAAATAATGTGGGCATTATTAGAAAGATGATATTATCCTCTATTCTACTCTAAGTATGTAATTAAACATGTGTTTATTCGGTTAGCAATATTCATAAAAACATTGAAATAACAATAATAAAAATCTCAGACCCTCTGCAGTACCTGAATACCCATCACATCCCACACTTGACGACAGATTCCAGAGGGAATCCATAATCTAATAACCTGGGACTCTGGTACAATTCTATACAGGAATCACGTTCAATGTGAGTTTCCGAAAAATGACCTATCTACAATCAAAATTGAAGACATGTATCCTATTGCACAATACACTGTCTTGCAAAACTGAATTCATTTCCTTTTCCACCCCAAATACAATAGCATTTAACAGCTGTGTATAACATGTCTGACGATAATGGATCTAAATAACAAAAAACTGTCATAAAACATTTGCCTGAGCATCATCCCCAATTTGACAGTTTAATTTAACCCCATTCAGTATAGTTCTAACTTCCACAAAAACCAGTGATATTGTCCTTTACGTACTTGAAACTGGTAGCGAAGGTTTTGAAGTAGATCAAGCTAATCAGAGAGATGAAAGACCATTAACTAGGTTCTAGAGTCTCCCACACATCCATCCCAAACCCACCAACAGGGCTCAACACAAACATCTATTCTAGGCCTATATCCATGACCGTTCTGAACTGTGCCTAGTAGAAAAAAAACAGCATTAGGCTACATATCAGCAACAAAGTATTTTATTGGCTTGAGGACAGGCCTAATACAGCCTACCGTTGGGAGAAAAGTAGCTTAATTTCTGCAACCAAAATATTTTCCTCTTTGGTCTAAATGTGCTGCTGCCTACAAGTAGCCTGCCTATCTATTCTAAACCTATCCACACTCTCTCTCTAAACACTTTTAACAGAAGAACAGTGAGGTCCACACGGTTGTGTTAATCTATGTTATAAAGTCAAACATAACAGATGTGTTTTTGTTTTTACTGACTAATGTGTTTGGTAAACAGTTGAAGCATCATCAGTCGAAGAGGGTGCTTAGTTAGCACAGGGAAGAGTTTAAGGTGTTAGCCTTAGTTAGCACAGGGAAGAGTTTAAGGTGTTAGCCTTAGTTAGCACAGGGGAGAGTTTAAGTTGTAGCCTTAGTTAACACAGGGGAGAGTTTAAGTTGTAGCCTTAGTTAACACAGGGGAGAGTTTAAGGTGTTAGCCTTAGTTAACACAGGGGAGAGTTTAAGCGGTTAGCCTTAGCTAGCACAGGGGAGAGTTTAAGTTGTAGCCTTAGTTAGCACAGGGGAGAGTTTAAACGGTTAGCCTTTGTCTGAACAGCTCATATTTAAAAAGCCCATTGACCAACATGTTAACTAAACCAGTGTCATCAATATATAGGGTGTCCACCCACTATGCCCAGAGTGGGTGAAAACACACGAGAGAGGAAATTTCACTTCCTTATGATATAAAATACATTTAACACGACAAATATGATTATTCATGTTCTGAATCGTTCAGTGGAGTATTTATCAAACATTTCATTAACAGTATCCAAAAAGTCAGGTTTCGTAACCTATTACATCCGATAATACGCACGGAGTTCCTTCAGTGGATTTTACATGTTGTGATGGTAGTCTTCCTGTTGTTTTTGTGGGTTGCAAAAATCTAAATAAGTATGGCACGGGATGAATTAAATGTAAAAGGTTTTGAAAATAAAAAGCTTCCAGTAAGCTCAGTGCTCGGTTGAAAACACTACATGTCTCAAAATGGATCTCTCTTACCTCTAAATTGTTTCATATCCTGCAGAGTCGAGATGAAAGATGACTAGTTCAATCATTCTCGCACCACATCCAGCCTAGCTGACATGATGCTGTGCAATTCTCCTTACTTCTGACCACTCTTTCTCTGGCCTCCATTTATTTGTCCATCTTACAAGGGCAAAAACTAACTTTTGAACCGATTATGATAGAGACATGAGGTTTGGACCATTGGTTTTCTTAGAGGATTATCTATACAATTAACATTTTACCCATGGTCAAAATCTGCGTTTTGTTTGGACACCCTATAATATAAATAAATAAATACAGGGGGACGATCTGGGAAGCGTGGTAGTTTCAACTGTGGCATTTGAATAATTTAATTATATTTATCTACACCCTATTATCTTGGCCCAATTAAATCCTGAAGACCTAAGTGAACTACCCTGTGGGCCCTGGTAAAAAGTAGTGCACTACACAGAAAACAGGGTGCCATTTGGGATGTAGTTATGCTTACCCACTGACCCAAATACAAGTGTTGTACTGTATGGATCTACTATAGTTGGTAAATTACATTAATAGAGCCATAGCGATTCATATTAGGCCAAATAGGCCATTTAATATAGTAATTACATGGTTTATCTAGAGTACTGAACAGTGTGAAAACAGACAGAATAATACTGAATCTGAGGAAATAAGATTGTAGAGCATGAAGACCAATTTATCTGTCAGGGAGAAGTTATAAAATCTCCATCTAGGCTTTATTCTCCATTCACTCCGATTTATCTAACATGACATTTCATTGAGTTTGCCATTTTTTAAGACCAATTCTGATGTAAATTGCATCGCTACATGCCATAGCCTCTTGGACAGAAGTTGCTAGGGGTGGGGGCTGTTTGTGTTACCTTGGCGATCGTCCCATTGTCCTCAGGAGGAAGTAAGGTATCCTGGGCAGGGGGTGGAGGCTGAGAGGCATCCTGTGCTCGGAGGCAACAGAAGAGCGCTTTGAAGATATTTCGGCTCCGAGGTTTCTTTGGGGAAGATTTGTTCACCTGGCCTAGGGAGACAAGGAACAAAAACAAAATCAACAAATATGTAAATAAACTCACAGCAGGTGAAACCCATATGGGTATACCCACACCTAGAATATAAGTTACTGAGTGTTTTAATATGGGATAAAGAGAAGACACAAAAATTAAATCCCTTACCCCTAAACAGACTTTGCCGGGACTACTTTCATTTGCAATCATGAGTCTTCCAGTCAATCTCAATCACTAACTAACACCCATAACAAGTAGACCTACAATAACTGACATCCTAATTGGTACCAAACATTTATGATGTCACCCTCTCTGATAACCATTATAAACTGGGTGGTTCGAGCCCTGAATGCTGATTGGCTGAAAGCCATGGTATATCATACCGTATACCATGGGTATGACAAAATATGTATTTTTACTGCTCTAACTACACTGATAACCAGTTTATAATAGCAATAAGGCCCCTCTACTGTTTGTGGTATATAGCCAATATACCATAGCGAAGGGCTGTATAAAGGCACTCCGTGTTGCGTTGTGCATAAAAAACAGCCATTAGCCATGGTATATTGGCCATATATCACACTCCCTCGGGCCTTATCACTTAAGTATACCCTTAAGGCCGGTTTCCCAGACACCAATTAAGCCAAGTCCTGGAGTAACGGAGATTGGGCTTGTTTTTTATTCCAGGACTAGGCTTCATCTCCGACGGCCATTATATGCCTTCCATATCGCTCTCTAGAGGAGAATCGTGTTGTCACTAGAATATATCATTCAGGCCTCCCTCCCTAGTCTTTACCAGGGCTGACAGATCAGAGCAGGCAGGAAACCGATCCTGCTCTCTGTGTGGGTCTATTTCTGCATGAGCTCAGTTCACAGGGTCAGAGGGAGTCGGCTCCATTTACACACTCAGGCATCTGGGAGGCACGAGAGGAGGAAGTATAAAAAGCCACTGACTGACTGACTGGTCTGAGTCCCAAAAAGCACCCTATTCTCTATGTAGTGGACTCTGAGCCTTGGTCAAAAGTAGGGTCAGGATGCTACCAGTATCTCAACACTCGTTAGTATCATGCAAGAAAACAAAACATGAAGCGCATTTAACTTTAGGAAAACAGCACTAATGTTGGAAAGAAACATGTTGTAGGGTTGAATATTTTCCAGTTATTTTACAAAATGTTCCATCTCGAGGACAAATAACTTTGCTCCTGGGTAACCCAGTATTTCCGACCAAAACCAGAAGTGTCATTCTAAAGCATATAAATATGTCTGGATTTGATTACAAATTTTGTAGGAATGAAAATTCAAGCCTGATGCACACTGAACCATACAGTAAAGATATTTTACGAGCTTAAGACATTTCATGAGCCCGAGCCCAAAAGGATTGTGCCGTGATTCAGCACATGGATAGCACATTACACACTACAGAAAACCATAAAAGCCCATAGATAAATGGAACAAGCTACAGTAGGCTAATATTTGAGTGTGGACTGTATTAGGCCTACTGTACTGTATTAAAGTAGAATTACGCATCTCGATCAAACCATGAAGATGGAAACGAACATGCAATACTGGTACAGGACATGCGTCCGACAACGTTACACTTATAAGCTTGTAAATTTGATTTTAATTTAGAAATTTACATTTTTACATTTAGTAGGCTGACGCATATATAGATTTTATAATATTTCCCCTAATGATGTGCGTATTACTCTCTCTCTCTATTGTTGCTTCCTCCTTCCTCACTTTCAACAGTTACAGTGCATTCGGAAAGTATTCAGACCAGTTTACTTTTTCCACACTTTGTTAAGTTAGTTGATTTAAAAAAAAATGTTTACACACAATACCCCATAATAACAAAGCGAAAACAAGTTCAGAAATTTTTGCAAATATATTCAAAAACATAAATATCTTATTTAGATTAAGTATTCAGACCCTTTACCATGAGACTCGAAATTGAGCTCAGGTACATCCTGTTTCCATTGATCATCCTTGAGATGTTTCTACAACGTGATTGCTGCTCCCCAGATTACAGCTCCACTAAAACACACATTTAATTGGTCACGTTTGCAAATGTATGGAAGCATGCTAAACTGGGTCCTATCCCAAAAGACAGCAAAGAACCCATTACTCCTGCCAACAGTCGACCAATTAGTCTACTCCATTCATTCAGTAAGATATTGGAGGATATTGTGAGTAGACAAATATGGGAGTACATGGAAAAGAATGATCTGATTACAGTCAATCAGCAAGCTTATCGCAAAACCCATTCCACTACTACTGCATTGGTTGACATGACTGACCAGTGGCTCAATGACATGACTGACCAGTGGCTCAATGCTATGGATAATGGCAGGTTTGTGGGTGTACTATTTCTAGATTTTAGAGTAGCGTTTGATTTAGTGGATCATTAAATAATTTACAAAATTATTGCATTATGGTTTTAAGAAGGTAGCATTGAATTGGGTACAGTCATATCTAACTGATCGGAAACAGTCCACCTATATCAATGGTTATTTTTCTTCCCCTCATGCTTTAAACTGTGGAATACTGCAGGGCAGCTGCCTTGGGCCACTTCTTTACTTAATATATACCAATGACCTTCCTTATGTCTTATCTGAAACTCAAGCTACTACATTTTCAGATGATACTATAATTGATACAGTAAGACATCGGTTCAACAGGTACAGCAAGTGCTACAAGTAGATCTGAGAAATATCAGGGAGTGGGTTTGCTGTTACAAACTTGTTTTGAACACCAAGAAAACCAAGGTTATATTGGTCTGTTCCCCCAGGAAAAGGCCAACACAGCATGGGATTAAGTATGGGGGGAGTACAAATTGAGGAAGTGGCAGAAATCAAACTACTAGGAGTGCAGCTAGACAACTGCTTATCAAGGTAGTCTCAAATAACTATATAAAAAAACTGCATGCATGATCAGAAGGATAGCTAAATATTCACAGAGAAAGATTCTTAAGCAAATAACCCAAGCATTAATTGAGAGTCAGGTGAAGTACTGTTCTGTATGCATCAGCAAGTGAAATTAGGAGGCTGCAGATTGTACAGAACAAAACAGCAAGGATTGTTTTAAGGTGGAGATATGGATCTTCTGTTGTAGTCATGTTTAATGCTCTTGGTTGGTCATCAATCAACAAGATAATTGAAAAAAACAGTCAAACTCTATTCACAACAGTATTCAGTTGGTAAGAGACATACATTCGGTAAATACTAATAATAGATTGTCCACCATCGATGTGTTATCCAGACAGGCAAAATAACATTTCGATTTAGAGCAATAAAGAAATGTAATAATTTATCTGAGCAAACAAGAAACCTTTCAATATATAAATTCAAACAATACTTTAAAACCATTTAAATATAACACATAGGAAAAGTTGTGCTGGACTATGGTAGACAAATATAATCTATTTTTTTTAGACAGAGTATTTATCTGGTCAATATGTCAGAGTATTTTGACTGTGTTAGTGTGTTATATGTGAAAATGTCATTGTATTTAAATTATTGATGACTAAAAGAGATCCTAATAAAATAAAATCACCTGTGGTAAATTCAATTGATTGGACATGGTTTGTAAAGGCACACATACCTGTCGAAATAAAGGTCCCACACTTGACAGTGCATGTTAGAGCAAAAACCAGCGCTGGAAATCAAAGAGTTAAAAACATTTTTTAATGAGAGGACAGCGGAGTACATGGGGATATTGCACAAGAGACAGAAGCTAAAAATTAGCTTATGCATAACCCATCCTTCATAGCTAAATAAGGCTAATTTATTATGTGAAAGCGGTAGGATATATATAGATACACACAAAAGTATATGGCCACCCCTTCAAATGAGTGGATTCAGCTATTTCAGTCACACCCATTGCTGACAGGTGTATAAAATCGAGCACACCGCCATGCAATCTCCATGAAGAGCTCAGTGACTTTCAACGTGGCATCTTTCCAACAAGTTTTTTGAAAAGTTTTTTTTTGGAGTCTTCCTCTGACACTGCCTGGTATAGAGGTCCTGGATGGCAGGGATCTCTGGCCCCAGTGATGTACTGGGCCATACTCACCACCCTTTGTAACCCCTTGAGGTTGGGCTCCCGTACCAAGCAGTGATGCAGCCAGTCAAGATGCTCTCAATGGTGCAGCTGTAGAACTGTGAGGATCTGAGGGCCCATGCTGAATCTTTTCAGCCTCCCCGAGAGGGAGGGATGCCCTCTTCATAACATTTTGGGTGTGTGTGGACCATGTTAAAGGTCACACACAGTCATACTATTTCCCAAGTAATAATAGCCTCAACTTCCTAGTGACAGGGGGGTAGTATAGAGTAGCTTGGATGAATAAGGTGCCCAGAGTAAACTGCCTGCTACTCTGTCCCAGATGCTAATATATGCATATTATTAGTAGTATTGGATAGAAAACACTGACATTTCTAAAACTGTTTCAATGGTGTCTGAGTATAACACAACTCATATGGCAGGTGAAAACCTGAGAAAATCCAACCAGGAAGTGGGAAATCTAAGGCTTGTAGTTTTTTAAAACTCAGCCCCTATTGCAGATACAGTGGGATATTGGTTATGTTGCACTTCCTAAGGCTTCCACTAGATGTCAACAATCTTTAGAACTTTGTTTCAGGATTCTACTGTGAAGTGTGACCGAATGAGAGGAATGAGCCAGGTGTCTGGCAGATTGCCACAGACTCTGAAGCAGACTCTGAATAGGAATTCTCCAGTTGGAACATTATTGAAGATTCATGATAAAAACATCCTAAATATTGATTCTATACCGAGTTTGACAAGTTTCTACGGGCTTTAAAGGAACTTTTTGTCCGGAGTTTGGCTGGACCTGAACGCACTTTTGGATTTGTTTACCAAACGCCCTAACAAAAGAAGCTATTTGGACATAATTGGGCATTATCGAACAAAACAAACATTTATTGTGGAACTGCGATTTCTGGGAGTGCATTCTGATGAAGATCAAAGGTAAGTGAATATTTATAATGCTATTTCTGACTAATGTCAATCACCCAATATGGCAGATATCTTTTTGGCTGCTTTGTCTGAAATCTGTACTCAGATTATGCTTTTTGCTGAAAGTTTAAAAAAAAAATCTGACACAGCGGTTGCATTAAGGAGAAGTATTGCTCTAATTCCATGTATAACAGTTGTATTTTCATCAAAATTTATGAGTATTTCTGTAAATAGATGTGGCTCTCTGCACAACCACCACATGTTTTAGAACTACTGAACGTAACGCGACAATGTAAAATGAGATTTTTTGATATATGCACTTTATCAAACAAGACATACATGTATTGTGTAACATGAATTCCTGAGTGTCATCTGATGAAGATCATAAAAAGTTAGTGATTAATTGTACCTATATTTGTGCTTTTGTGACACTCTTTGGCTGGAAAAATGGCTGTGTTTTTCCTGTGAGTTGGTGGTGACCTAACATAATCGTTTGTGGTGCATTCGCTGTAAAGCATTTTTTTAAAAATCAGACACTGTGGCTGGATTAACGAGAATTTGATCTTTAAAATGGTGTAAAATACTTGTATGCTTGAGGAATTTTAATTGAGATTGTTGTTCTGAATTTGGCGCCCTGCACTTTCACTGGCTGTTGGCGAGGTGGGACGCTACTGTCCTACATATCCCCGAGAGGTTAAGCACCAAAACATCACCATTACATTTATTTACACTATTAAAATGCTCAGAATTGAGAATAGAAATATGACCTCTCATCTCCAACTATCAGGATGCCTGAAAGAACAAGCTGAGTGGGTGGGGAGCTTATATTCATGAGCTTGCCCTTGAGGTCATTGCCATGTAACAAGGTAAACAATGGGGCACATGTCATTCCAAGCCTAAATAGTATGTCATTCTCTCAGCAAAATGCTCTCATGGTCAACAGAGTTGATCGTGGACTGTTGGATATCAGACAAAACGGAATTACACAATTGCATTTCTATTGCTTTGTAACCAATTACTGAATAGTTCACTGATAGATTTCACAAGAATTCACCTTTGAAGCTTAGACATAAGGGAATGTACATGAAAACAGCATACAATAAGTGTACTAGACAAATTATCGGTGCACCTGCATTAGCATTATAAATGACAATATGTTCAGAATTGTACACATTGATCAGACATTTATTTGATTATTTACAACTCGCCAGCATAGTCAAAACATTAATCAACATGAACACTCATTAGAAATAAAGTTGAGAAATAATGATGAGACATTTCACGTAAAAACTTTTAAAATCTTAGAGCCATAAGCCTAATATAGGCACCTGGCCGCCCTACAGTGTGCAGCACACATTGATTTGTACAATTTGTAGCACTCATCTCCCATCCAATGAAAAAAATACTAAGTAACAAAATGTGATATTTCATGTAAAACTGAATTACAACCAACTACAGACATTGATGGGGAGGGGAGTGGGAGAGGAGGACTCATGTACCCTGCTTCCATCATCCACTTGACTTCAGTCACCCAAGACTGTAGCGGAAGGAAAATGCAGCTATGGCCTCCTTATCAGGCCTCTCACACTGAGCAGACAGGGGTCCTGGGATGGACAGCTCACACAGCTTCCCCACACATGGCGCTGGATCAAGGATGACCTCGTTGAAGAGGAGATTCAGGAGCCGTCTATGTAGCTTGTAACGTTTTTGAAAAGGAATTAAGAATATATAAATATATGGACGAGGAAAGTCAGAGCGGCAAAGACTACAATACAGTAGATAGTATAGAATAGAGTATAGAATAGAGTATATACACATATGAGATGAGTAATCCAAGACATGTAAACATTAAAGTGGTCAATGATTTCAAGTCTGTAGGTAGGCAGCAGCCTCTATGTTAGTGATGGTTGTTTAACAGTCTGATGGCCTTGAGATAGAAGCGGCTTTTCACTCTCTCGGTCTCTGCTTTGATGCACCTGTACTAACCTCGCCTTCCGGATGATAGAGGGGTGAACAGGCCGTAGCTCAGGTGGTTGTACTTGATATTTTTGGCCTTCTTGTGATGTCGGGTGCTGTTGGTGTCCTGGAGGGCAGGCAGTTTGCCCTTGTTGATGCGTTGTGCAGACCGCACCACCCGCTGGTGAGCCTTGCAGTTGAGGGCGGTGCAGTTGCTGTACGAGGCTGTGATACAGCCCGACAGGATGCTCTCAATTGTGCATTTGTAAAAGTGTGTGAGGGTTTTCGGGGACAAGCCACATTTCTTCAGCCCGCTGAGCTTGAAGAGGCCTTCTTCACCACACTGAGTGGGTGCACCATTTCAGTTTGTCCGTGATGTGTATGCCGAGGAACTTAACTTTCCAACTTTCCACCTTCTCCACTGCTGTCCTGTCGATGTGGATAGGGGGGGTGCTCATCTCCTTTGTTTTGCTGACGTTGCGTGAAAGGTTATTTAGCTGACACCACACTCCCAGAGCACTCACCTCTTCCCTGTAGGCTGTCTCGTCATTGTTGGTAATCAAGCCTAATAATGTTGTGTCATCTGCAAACTTTATGATTGAGTTGGAGGCTTGCATAACTACGCAGTCATGGGTGAACAGGGAGTACAGGAGAGGGATGAGCACGTACCCTTGTGGGGTCCTACCTTCACCACCTGGGGGGCTGCCCGTAAGGAAGTCCAGGACCCAATTGCACAGGGCAGGGTTCAGACCCAGTGCCTCGAGCTTAATGATGAGCTTGGAGGGTACTATGGTGTTGAATGCTAAGCTATAGTCAATGAACAGCATTCTTACATAGGTATTCCTCTTGTCCAGATGGGATAGCGCAGTGTACAGTGTGATGGTGATTGCATCGTCAGTGTACCTATTGGGGCAGCAAACAAATTGGAGTGGGTCTAGGTTATCAGGTAGGGTTGAGGTGATCAGTTGGTAGAGCATGGCGCTTGTAACGCCAGGGTAGTGGGTTCGATCCCCGGGACCACCCATACGTAGAATGTATGCACACATGACTGTAAGTCGCTTTGGATAAAAGCGTCTGCTAAATGGCATATATTATTATATTATTATTATTACGATCCTTGACTAGTCTCAAAGACATTCATGATGACAGTGCCAATAGTCATTTAGTTCAGTTACCTTTGCATTATTGGGTACAGGAACACTGGTGGCCATCTTGAAGAATGTGGGGACAGCAGACTGGGATAGGGAGAGATTGAATATGTCCATAAACACACCAGCCAGCTGGTCTGCGCATGCTCTGAGGACGTGGCTAGGGATACCGTCTGTGCCAACAGCCTTGCGAGGGTTAACACGTTTAAATGTCTCACTCAAGTCGGCCACGGAGGAGGAAAGCCCACAGTCCTTGGTAGCTGGCCGGGTCAGTGGCACTGTGTGATCTTCAAAGCGGGCAAAAAAATGTTTAGCTTGTCCTTGACATAGCTGTTGTTTTTTTTGTAGTCTGTGATTGTCTACACATTCTGCTTGAGCTAGCTACTAGTAGTTTGTAAACAAGGCCAAAGCATGGCATAGGCGCACATTTAATGGCGGTTAAGGCAGTACATATTCAAGACGCTACTTTTGGTGTATATAATCCTCAGCTTTATGCGATGTTACACAAAGCATGAAGTAAATCCTTAGTAGTGCCTGCCTCCTGAATCCAAGTGTTTGATACGGGAGGGGACCAGTAACTTTATGATCAAACTTTATCAATGTATCAGCTACAGTCATTTTCCATACTTGAGTCACCCTACTTAAACTGGTTTCATTCCAAATGTCATCCAATTTGCTCAGGACCTTTAATCTGTAAGTGATGTGGACACTGGGGAACTTGAAGCTCCCGACCCGCTTCATTACAGCCCTAAAGATGTGGATTGGATGTACTCGCCCCTGTTACCTGTAGTCCACGATCATCTTATTTTCAATACTGACCGTGAGGGAGAGGTTGTTGTCCATGTACCACACTGCTAGGTCTCTGACGACCTCAACGTCGATCAGTCCTCCCACCGTTGTGTCGTCAGCAAGCTTGATGGTGGTGGAGTCGTGTGAGACCACACATTCATGGTTGAACAGGGAGTACAAGAGGGGACTACGCACACACCCTAAAGGACCCGTATTGATGAGGAGCGTGACAGATGTGTTATTCTCTCACCGCCTGGGGGTGGCCAGTCAGAATGTACAGGATCCAGTTAAGGGAGGCGTTCAGTCCCAGGGTCCTGAGCGGACTATGGTTTTGAATGCTGAGCTGTAGTCAATGAACAGCATTCTTACATTAGGTATTCCTTTTGTCCAGGTGGGTGAGGGCAGTGTGGAGTGCAATAGAGAACATGTCATCTGTGGGTCTGTTGGGTTAGTATGTGGGGAATTCCGACCAGAGATAAACGTGAGTAAATGGAATGAAATTCCTTTTTATGGACTTTTTACTCTCTATGCATATTCTGACCTTGAACTTGACATGAAAATAGCATGCTATTCATCCGCTATTTATTTGGGGTGGAGTTTGAACAAATGAAGGTGTTGCGGAGGTGTGTCTACAGATATTCCATATTCTGACCTTGACTTAGTTACCTAATAATTACACCCCTTTTACACATGAGGAAACCATGAATAAGGTCTAGAGAAGATCTGTTTGATTAACCTCTTATGACTCCCCCTCTATACTGCCCCTGTTGGAGAAAGTGCGTACCCATAGTAAACTGAAAATATTTTTTCCCAAAATTGCTAATATATGCATATAAAAATTATGATTGAATAGAAAACTCTAAAGTTTCTAAAACCGTTTAAATTATGTCTCTATGTAAAGCAGAACTAAAAGGGCAACCTTTCTCCTAAACTCTCTCTTGTGAAGAGAAAAGTTGGGTCAACTTTGACGTCATGAGCCCCACCCTTCCCAGGGAGCTACAGATCCAGGAACAGTCTCTCTCTCTTCAGCGCGATGTCAGCTTTCAAGTGGCGCGTTCATTGTGAGAATCCCACGAGCCCTGCACGTTTGGCGGGTGAAATTGCTCGCGTCCCTCTGAAAATCATGCACTCTTTTGCGCGCGGCCGATTTGGAGAACGTCTTTTTCCATGATGCAGCATTTCAAGCCGGATTGTCTGTTAGCGTTGCTCTTTGTTCTACATGCTAAAAACATCATAAAGCTCGATTTTGCACATCGTTTGACCAGTTTAATCGACATATAATATGTAAATTGGAAGTTTTGATGCGCAAGAGTGCTGGACCAGAAGTCATTTTTTACGCATTTCAACTGAAGCTGTTAGCATATGCTAATACAGGGACACACAATGTGAAACCAAAACGATGTATTGGGTAAGTATGACTCCTTCTACGTCTTCAGATGGAAGAACATCAAAGGTAAGGGAATATTTATGTGGTTATTTGGGGTTTCTGTGGACTCCAAACGTAGAGGAGACATAGTGCTAATATCTGAGCGCTGACTCATAGTATAGCCCAGTGAACGATGTCTGTAACGTTAAAAATAAATGTAATACAGCGGTTGCATTAAGAAGAAGTGTATCTTTGTAAATATGTGTAGAACATGTATATTTAGTCATGTTTATTGCTTGTTATCTGACCTTATCTGTCGGAGCTATCATCATTTCTCCGGACATTTGAGAAGCATTTTTTGAAATGTCGTCATTGTAAACCGAGATTTATGGATATAAATGGCATATTATTGGAAAAAAATTAAATGTACTGTGTAACATGTAATATTACTGTCATCTGATGAAGATTTTCAAAAGGTTAGTGAATTATTTATTTTTTAATCCTACTTATAAATTTTATTTTTTTCTGGGACAAAATGGCCGCCGCTTGCCTTTTGTTTCGGTGGTTATCTAATATAAATATGTGCTATGTTTTCGCCGTAAAACATTTTAGAAATCTGACTAGCTGCGTAGATTAACAAGATGTTTATCTTTCATTTGAGCTATTGGACTTGTTAATGTGTGGAGGTTAAATATGTTTAGGAATATTTTTGCGCATTGTGCGTTATGGTAATGAGCTTGAGCTGTAGTCACGATCCCGGATCCGGGATGGGGAGTCGTACGAGGTTTTAACAGAATTGTAAATAGAAATCACACTTGATTTAGATCTATTTTATTATAATTATATATTATATTATAATTATATTATAATTGCTGGAGACAAATGTGAAACCAGTCATAATGGCAGAAAACTGTAGCATATCACCTTTCCCCAAGTTTATGAAATGCTGTCTCATTATGCAGAATTTAAATGTGTACTTGCAGGGATGGGTACTCTCGGGGCGGCAACCTAGTGGTTAGAGCGTTGGACTAGTAACCGGAAGGTTGCGAGTTCAAACCCCCAAGCTGACAAGGTACAAATCTGTCGTTCTGCCCCTGAACAGGCAGTTAACCCACTGTTCCCAGGCCGTGTTCCCAGGCCGTCATTGAAAATAAGAATATGTTCTTAACTGACTTGCCTGGTTAAATAAAGGTAAATTAAAAAATAAATAAAGGTAAATTTAAATTAAAAATGTATAGGTTACCCCGACTTTTCGGTTTCCTATTTCAATCATGTTAAATATTAGCCACTATCATTGTCGGCCGTCAGTGGGCATAATAAACTCATTTAAATGCCAATTTACTGTTAGTTCCCTACAGGTGGTATAACCTACATTAACATTCAATTTACCTTCATTTGCTTCCTCTGTAAATGCCGTCACAGCCGTGTGGTTGGTGCTTAGGGTCAGTAAGTAACAGTTGATAATATAAGACATGTATGCTAATTAAACGGATACGGAGCGGAGCACAGACCAAGACGTAACCGTTTGAAAGCGACGCATAATACGATAATTGGCAGTGTCATCACACAATTCCATGATTAATGCAAGCAATAGATGAGGTTATAGCCTCATATAATTATATTTACACTAACCATACATTACCATGGGTTGAAGAACTGAATGTGGCAATTTTCTGAATGAAATCACTTTATTTTGTGCATAAAGGCTCTCCAACCTGTTCATGACTCAAATACTTCCGAAAACAAAATAATCTATAAAATCAGAATATTTTTTGGATCAACCAATTGGTGCTGAAACAGACAAATATGCAGATATTTCGATAGATTTCTTTCTTATTTTCCCCCACGGAAGGCCTTTAGCTCATCTGGAAGGTCGCTGGGCAGCTCACTGCTGGGTTTCCCTTTGTAATCTGTGATAGTTTACAAGTCCTGCCACATCTGTCGAGTGTTGTAATTGTCATTATTACAAATAAAAATCTTAAAAAATTGGCCGATTAATCGGTATCAGCTTTTTTTGGTCCTCCAATAAATCGGCATCTAGTTGAAAAATCATTATCGGTCTACCTCTAGCCTACATTGCTGAAAAACAATAAACTGCTTCCTGTTTGCCTGTCAGACATGATGTAGGCCTACCTGTGCAGGACAACAAAGGACAGTTGACGTGCAATAAATAACACCTACACACCGCAGCTCAAGTCAATCTGGAAAACAAATATGGAGTCTCCCATCTGGGCTCCCGAGTGGCGCAGCGGTCTAGGCACTGCATCTCAGTGCTAGAGGCGTCACTACAGACCCTGGTTTAATTCCAGGCTGTATCACAACCCAGCAGTGATTGGGAGTCCCATAGTCCCATCCGGGTTCTAGTTTGGCCCTGGGTTAATCCTGATCAGAGAAGGAGTATAAACAACACATAGTGCCTTCATATGAGCTACAACATCCTATTACCATTAAGCGACTCGTTTCAGGAAACTTAACGTATGTCGCGTGTCACTACTTCACAGGAGAGCCATTTGAACGCAAACATTATTTTTTAAATCAAAATGCATTTTTGGGCAGAAATGGCTTCTGGAACATGTGAAGGTTTGTGTGCCTTAATATTAAACTTGCATCCCATCTGTAAATATGAATACAATTGTTAAATTACAAACCTAATTGGTTTAGCCAAAGGAAAAGTATGCAACCTTCCCACTAGCCATGATTGACTGAGATAATGAGTGGGCTGAACATGCCGAGATGAGTTTGGATTGGTCTGCCATGTAGCACGCTTCTTGTCTATAAAATGAGCTGGTCAGTATGTGTAGGTAATCATTTCGAACGTGGCTTTTATGAAAGATATCACATAGCAGAACTACATAAGTGTTGCTCTCCACTTTCTGGAGGAATGGGTTTTGAAATCAGTGGCACTAGAATATGATAGCTAAGGAGATGGAAAAAAAATATAGTAAATATGCAGACACAGTAGAAAAGAGAACACACCGAAGGCTGTTGCATAAAACAACAGTCTCCGTATTACATCTTCAAACTAAGGGCAACCATGTCATCCGTGACAGAGGGAGAAGCGTCAACCCATGTATTTGGGTAAGACAGTCTAGCTAGCTACACTTTCACATTACACATTTCTAATTGTCAGAAAGTTGTTTTAATTTCAAGTTAAAGTGCACTGTTAGTAGCTAGCTAATGTTAGCTGGTTGGCTCACAAGCTATTGTTACGTGTATGATCTGTGTGTAGTTATATTACTCATATCTCAGAGTCACTTCCAGTGTTGTTATAGCCTAAAGTTAGCTAGCTGACATTGAACCTGGTTGGTTAGCTACCTGGAGGGTAGTAATGTTATAAATTGCTATTATGGTTAATTGTTTAGCTAGCTACCTACATGTCTAAACAAAAGACTTAACTACTATGCAAGTAACCATATCAATAGAATTTCATTATGTCACTGCAACAACTGTCGATAGGCGGAGCTGGTAAATTCGCTCTGGCTATCCACTCTGATTTCGGAGCACTCTCGTCTAGGTGTGCCAGAGCGCAGAATAACTTTTCAAACACACAACACCCATAGAATATGGCCGGTGTCAGGAAACGTTGGCAAAAAGCGTAATTAAAATTGTTGCCAGCAGCACAGTTGCAGTAACCAACACCCTGGATAAGATAAAAACAGCCCAACTAGCTCTGCTAGGGCAAGTAAAATGGTTAGTGAAGTGTTCTCTCATTTGTGTCTGGAAGTAGCTAGCAAGCTAGCCGATGTTAGCTTGGGTGCTTGACAGCTGGTAAGTGAGAATGCTCAGATCAACCCTACTCCTCGGCCAGAGCGTCCAGTATGCGCCCTGAACGCTCCTAGAGCGAAACGCTCTGAATTTACAAACAGATAATCTGACAGCGCTGAGTTTACGAATGACCAGAGCGCACTCTGGCACTCCAGATTAAATTTACAAACACACCCATAGCATAAACCAGCCTTTAGTCTTGAAATCTTTGGTTGTTCAGTACATGGCCTCACGTGAATCCTTAAAGAGATGGGTGGAATTAGGCTTTAGAGGGTGTGAACCATGCTGAATGGCACCAAGAAGAGTTCTCCAGTAGGTAGGTGTATCAAAACATTCAAAGGCCATTTTCACAAAAGTGAGGTTACAAATTCATCAACCTTCAAAGCAGAATGCATTATTCATTGTTCCTCAACTGTAGTGTATGATATACCGTTTTCTAGCTCCATGTCTACTCTACTCAATATTTTAAAAACTATTTCAAATTTTGCTACATAAGACCGAATCAAGCCTGTTGGTCACATTTTTACATGTGGGTAGGGTACTGGTTAGGGGTGACATCTGAAACGTGCACAAACATGCGCAACATACATACATCGTAACCATCTTTGTCGCCTGTGGCATTAACCATATCTTATGTTGACTTTCTGTAATGCTTAGGTATTTAAGTAGACAATTTTACCAATGTTTTTATGTTTTATTAAAAGAGCATCTACTTTGACAGATATAATTGGATTACAGACCATAGGTTTAAAGTAGCTACATCCGAGCCAAACAAATGAATGTATACAAGCCGATATGACAAATTGCAAACAAAAGAATTCTGTTACTGTATGGAAAAAATAAGCTGACCAGGCATACTCCAGACAACTAGTAACTTCTAAACTTTCACCACTTGTCTGTCTCAATTGAAAAGCCGTGAAACAATGTCAAAAAGTACTAAAAAATAAATGTATATAGTTATTTACTACGTGGCTCACAATATAGGGTACAATAGATTGTTTTTCCAACAACGTAGTTCGCTAGTTAGTTTGCTGTTAAAATAACTTTATCCAGAGGTTCCCTATACCTGACTGACGCTATCGTCTGCGAGATGGTCGTTTAGCTACCCGTAACGAACTAACGAGTTACGTTATACTATTTGACTCGCATGCTGAATGTAAAATGGACACCCACACAGTGGCAAATCTGATTCAGTACAACCAGCATTTGGAATATCTTAATGTCGTACATGTAATGTCAAACACATTTACTAATAACTTGTTCACATGACAAAACTCACTCAAACCTGAAATTCGTGAATTAGACGGGCGCAAGCCAATGATTGGCGTGTAGCTATTAGCATGCTAGCAGCGCCTACCAGTTAGCTCGCGCGACAGTTGGCTGGCTTCTTCCGCTTCAACAAACAATATTATACATTGCGAAAGTGATCTCACTGAGCGGATAAACACGAGGACTTACCTGTTTTGAACGGCAGTTGACTATCTTCTTTCTGCACTTGAGTGATAATAGAACTTTCCATCTAACAAATGCACAGCCCCTCAAAGTCCAATCCGTTACCCCAATTTGCAGGTACTTTCAACATTCAGCTAGCTGGTTAGCAATCACGTTTACCAACCCGTTGCGTTTGGTATCCGAAAATATTCCAATAAAAAGAGCTTCTTGGTTTTTCTCGTATCAATTATAGCTTCCGCTATCTTTCCTAGTTCAAGCTAGGCAGTGTGCGTTCAACATGAAGTGTATTAGTGTAACGCTGCGGTCCCCTCTGATAGCTAGCTAACACTAGGAAAGACCTCGCTATAATACTCCAACATGGAGAATCCAGGCGAAAAAAGCAAAACAACCGAGGAAATGGGGCAGGGTGCGGTTTCAAGTTCCCCTTAATACTGATAAACAACCTTGAATGATCATAATCCACTATACGAAAACTGAAAATATGTTGGTCAAATAATTACTTATCTCGGTCCAAATGAACAATGTGTATATGTCTGATTAATAAATGATTGTTTTAGTATATTGGATGACGCTTTGTTTTTGCTCTTCTGAGGATTTTGGGGGCGCCTTGAAACCGCTCATCGTCGAGGATTGGATCACGTAGAAGTGGGAGTACCACAGGCATTCTTCTCAACTCGCTTCGGAGTTCGTTTTGAGCGCATTCCTGCATTCACTAGTTGTCGCAGGGTATATGGCCAGGTTTTATGGTCCAGGCTAGAAGGGATCCATCTTTTGTCAAATTAACCTCAGATTGGACTTTTCGTTGAATGTTACGCACTAGGTTAGGATAATTAGGTTACGGTTAGGAACAGGGGGGAAGGGGGACTTTTGAAGTTAATTTCCCTCCTAGCAATGACCATGTTTGGTTGCGTTCCCTGCTCAGATGTTGCATGCATCAACCAATGGTTGCGTGCTGTGTCATCGATTGACAGATTACTATAACATATAATTTGGTTAGCTGATACAGGCCTAACTATCCAGACGTTGTACAATCGGGCAGGCGTCAGTCAGCAACGCCTGGGCAGAGACATGCGCCCATTATCGATATAGCATATGGCTCACGGCCAATTTGTTTAATATCCGTAGACTATGCTTATTTAGACGAGTTTGACATTTAATATACATTTAATAAATTATATATTTCAATGCTGAATACTATTCTAAATGCTATTTATATATATATTAAGTAGTAGACCTATGTGGTTGAAGCCTATGCAAAGGCCTATTGCCAAAAATGATAATCTATCTGCGGCAATTGAGGACAAAATAAATTACTGCCATGTGAAATATTTGAACTGAAGAATATAAAGTCTGCATAGTGTTATGTTTTGACCTTGTGGCAGCACTAATCGTTTGATTACAATCCACATTTTATAATTTCATCATAGGCTAAAATTAGCCTAGCTCAACCCGTTTAGAATGGCATTTATAGGACCGTTTTCATCACCTAGTTTTTTGGTTTTTGATTGATATTCTATGTCAGGGTTTCCCCCAAAAACGCGTTCAATCGTTTTTTGGGGGGACATAAAAGACCATGAAATTAACAGGAAATCAGCTCAAGGTCATTTTAATTTAGGAAATATGTTCAAGTATTCCCATGTAATAAATAGAGAGGCTTATGTGACCGTATCCCAATGTAATCATGTTTTGAAATTCTGTTTTTGTCTGAGGTTTTTTGTGGTTAATTTACATGTTCTGGACAACAGACCATCTGTTCAAGAGAAAATTGGCCCATGGCTGAATGAAATTGGGACCCCTGTTCTATATTGTCATACAGAGTATGATTGTAAACTGCGTATAAACATTATTAGGTACATACTTGTATGATTAACCTACATATCCTCTTAATCATGCATGTAATAACACATCAAAGTCAATTCTAAGATTTTTCTCTCCATTATGCAGAGAGAGAGTGTTTGATTGTTGTTTGGAAATATAGAATATCTGCAACACCGTCTGCATAACAATGATTGATGGTATGTTTGTTTAAGGGTTTGTTGAATTCGTTTTTAAGAGATGATGACATATAGAAATCAAAAGTTTTCAACACAGCTGGAAAATAAATGAATTTACTGAAAACAGAATATAACAGGTGAACATGCATAAGTTCTAACAAACACCAAGCAAAGAACACAGGATGTGTTTTGATAAGAGCAAAGCTCATTAAAAACAGCAGTGTGACTAGGCTGCAGATTGGATAAATGATTTATATTAATTTCATTGTGATATACATTTTTTTAAAGTGCATTGCAGCCAATGATGAATAGGCTTACGGTTGACATCACAATGATATCTGTTTTCTATATGTTGATTCTAATGTTTTATCATGGCCTCTGAGGACTAATGTCATTGAGTAAACCTTCACATGTAAAATTGAATTCGGAAGTTTACATACACTTAGGTTGGAGTCATTAAAACTCATTCTTCAACCACCCCACAAATTTCTTGATAAACTAGTTTTAGCATGACAAGTAATTTTTCTGTATCACAATTCCAGTGGGTCAGAAGTTTACATACACTAAATTTACTGTGCCTTTAAACAGCTCGGAAAATTCCAGAAAATTATATCATGGCTTTAGAAGCTTCTGATAGGTTAATTGACCTAATTTGAGTCAATTGGAGGTGTACCTGTGGATGCATTTCAAGGCCTACCTTCAAACTCAGTGCCTCTTTGCTTGACATCATGGGAAAATCAAAAGAAATCAGCCAAGACCTCAGAAAAAAATGTAGACCTCCACAAGTCTGGTTCATCCTTAGGAGCAATTTCCAAACACCTGAAGGTACCATGTTCATCTGTACAAACAATAGTACGCAAGTATAAACACCATGGGACCACGCAGCAGTCATACCGCTCAGGATGGAGACACGTTCTGTCTCCTAGAGATGAACGGACTTTGGTGCAAAAAGTGCTAAATCAATCCCAGAACAACAGCTAAGGACCTTGTGAAAATGCTGGAGGAAACAGGTCCAAAAGTATCTATATCCACAGTAAAACGAGTCCTATATCGACATAACCTGAAAGGCCGCTAAACAAGGAAGACACCACTGCTCCAAAACTGCCATAAAAAAGCCAGACTACGGTTTGCAACTGCACATGGGGACAAAGATCATACTTTTTGGAGAAATGTCCTCTGGTCTGATGAAACAAAAATAGAACTGTATGGCCATAATGACCATCGTTATGTTTGGAGGAAAAAGGGGGACGCTGCAAGCCGAAGAACACCATCCCAACCGTGAACCGATTGGCAGCATCATGTTGTGGGGTGCTTTGCTGCAGGAGGGACTGGTGCACTTCACAAAATATATGGCATCATGAGGCATGAGGAGAGTTATGTGGATATATTGACGCAACATCTCAAGACATCAGTCAGGAAGTTAAAGCTTGGTAGCAAATGGGTCTTCTAAATGGACAATGAACCCAAGCATAATTCCAAAGTTGTGGCAAAATGGCTTAAGGACAACGAACTCAAGGTATTGGAGTGGCCAACACAAAGACCTGACCTCAATCCTATAGACAATTTGTGGGCAGAACTGAAAAAGCGTGTGCGAGCATGACTTAGTTACATCAGCTCTGTCAGGAGGAATGGGCCAAAATTCACCCAACTTATTGTGGGAAGCTTGTGGAAGGCTACCCAAAATGTTTTACTCAAGTTAAACAATTTAAGGGCAATGCTACTAAACACTAATTGAGTGTATGTAAACTTCTGATCAAATGGGAATATGATTAAAGAAAGAAAAGCTTAAATAAATCATTCTGACATTTCACATTCTTAAAATAAAGTGGTGATCCTAACTGACCTAAGACAGTGAATTTTTACTAATATTAAATCAATGTCAGGAAATGAGAAGAACTGAGTTTAAATGTATTTGGCTAAGGTGCATGTAAACTTCTGATTTCAACTGTAATATCTCACTCTCTAAAAACATACTCCAACAACCTGTCCCAGATATGCCTGAGCAATACAGTGTGCGCTGCATTGTGCGAGGTCTGGCACTATATACAGTAAACCAATACATTGACCTATAGGGGAAGAGAGAGCACACATGTGCAGGCAGCAGAACAGTGAAGTAACAGGGAAATAGAAGGGTGTGATACTGGATACCTATTGGTTGAATGTGAGGAATTTATGGAAAACCTATACAGAGGTCACGTGATCCTCAGTGTCTGGCAGGAACAAGGGGGCTGAAGAGAGGGAGACAGGATAAGTAGAGAACATCAGAACTCACAAGGGTGGGGCAAGCAGACACGCATAGCGACGTTAACTAAAACAGTGGTGTAATAGTCCCTTTTGATTAATACCCCTGGTTACAAATGCTTCTACACCTGCATTGCTTGCTGTTTGGGGTTTTAGGCTGGGTTTCTGTACAGGACTTTGAGATATCAGCTGATGTACGAAGGGCTATATAAATACATTTGATTTGATTTGAAATATATTTATATCTCAACTACATCGTAGACCATAAGCTGAACTCATGAAGTAAAGAAACCTCCTGTACCATGTGATTTGCAGGAAGACTGCTCCCCCTCCTTGCCATCCTGCCCTGAGGTGGCCTCTGCTGTAGAGCCCTGGTTCCAGGAAAAGGGGCCGAGAATGCAAACTGTGATGCCTGGGCAGAGTGGAACAGGAGGATAGATAGAAAGTGGGAATAAGAGAACTACAGAACGAGAGAGACAGCCCGGAGAGAGGCGTAGTAAAAAGAGATGATAAAACAACGGAAGCAAACAAAAATGCCCAAATTGAGAGATTGAGGGAGACAGAAATTGTACAACTGAATGTATTCAACTGAAATGTGTATTTTGCATTTAACCCTCTGAAGCAGAGAGGTGGGGGAGAGAAGGAAAGAAAATGCGGAGAAAAACCTCCCATTTTTACATAAATCCTAAAGCAATCTCACTGTCCAGCAGTGCAGACTGCTCACTTTGGGAAAATAAGGGATTTCATGGAGAACCCCTTTGTAGAGTAACACCAGTTGGCCTACCTGTAAAATGGAATAGATGTTTGAGGAAGAATAAAAAATGTAAAAAATTAATGTAGAAATGATGTGCAGAGACTTTCATTATTTATAAGGATGTCATCATAAGACAGAATGGAATAACTTGGGAGTGCAATAAATGTAACTGCAACAACAGCAAATAAGCAATAAAATGTTTTTTTTAAACTGTGGCAAGTATTATAAATAACTGTCGGGGCAAAGATCCTCTCTGGTTGACACAAGACACTTGTTTTACCTCGCGGGCACCCCCGTGTGTATTCAGACGGTAAGCATCACCAGAGATTAGGGCCTCACTCCCTCCTATCCGAGATAACTACTTCAGCCCTCATCCCACACCGGTTCTGCCAGTCACATTCTGTTAACGGTCTGTAGCTTGCGACTGGAACGAGCTACAAAAAACAGTCAAACTACAGTTTTATCTCAATTTCTTAATTCGAAGACTAAATTATGGACACTCACGACAGTTGTGGCTGCTTCGCGTGATGTATTGTTCTCTCTACCTTCTTGCCTTTTGTGCTGTTGTCTGTGCTCAATGTGTGTGCCATGTTTTGTTCTGCTACCATGTTGTGCTGCTGCTATGTTGTGGTCATGTTGTGTTGCTGCCATGTGATGTTGTTGTCTTAGTTCTCTTTATGTAGCGTTTTGGTTTCTCTCTTATCGTGATATGTTTTGTCCTATATACAGTGCCTTGCGAAAGTATTCGGCCCCCTTGAACTTTGCGACCTTTTTGCCACATTTCAGGCTTCAAACAAAGATAAAACTGTAGTGTTTTGTGAAGAATCAACAACAAGTGGGACACAATCATGAAGTGGAACGACATTTATTGGATATTTCAAACTTTTTTAACAAATCAAAAACTGAAAAATTGGGCGTGCAAAATTATTCAGCCCCCTTAAGTTAATACTTTGTAGCGCCACCTTTTGCTGCGATTACAGCTGTAAGTCGCTTGGGGTATGTCTCTATCAGTTTTGCACATCGAGAGACTGACATTTTTTCCCATTCCTCCTTGCAAAACAGCTCGAGCTCAGTGAGGTTGGATGGAGAGCATTTGTGAACAGCAGTTTTCAGTTCTTTCCACAGATTCTCGATTGGATTCAGGTCTGTACTTTGACTTGGCCATTCTAACACCTGGATATGTTTATTTTTGAACCATTCCATTGTAGATTTTGCTTCATGTTTTGGATCATTGTCTTGTTGGAAGACAAATCTCCGTCCCAGTCTCAGGTCTGCAGACTCCATCAGGTTTTCTTCCAGAATGGTCCTGTATTTGGCTCCATCCATCTTCCCATCAATTTTAACCATCTTCCCTGTCCCTGCTGAAGAAAAGCAGGCCCAAACCATGATGCTGCCACCACCATGTTTGACAGTGGGGATGGTGTGTTCAGGGTGATGAGCTGTGTTGCTTTTACACCAAACATATAACGTTTTGCATTGTTGCTAAAAAGTTCAATTTTGGTTTCATCTGACCAGAGCACCTTCTTCCACATGTTTGGTGTGTCTCCCAGGTGGCTTGTGGCAAACTTTAAACAACACTTTTTATGGATATCTTTAAGCAATGGCTTTCTTCTTGCCACTCTTCCATAAAGGCCAGATTTGTGCAATATATGACTGATTGTTGTCCTATGGACAGAGTCTCCCACCTCAGCTGTAGATCTCTGCAGTTCATCCAGAGTGATCATGGGCCTCTTGGCTGCATCTCTGATCAGTCTTCTCCTTGTATGAGCTGAAAGTTTAGAGGGACGGCCAGGTCTTGGTAGATTTGCAGTGGTCTGATACTCCTTCCATTTCAATATTATCGCTTGCACAGTGCTCCTTGGGATCTTTAAAGCTTGGGAAATCCTTTTGTATCCAAATCCGGCTTTAAACTTCTTCACAACAGTATCTCGGACCTGCCTGGTGTGTTCCTTGTTCTTCATGATGCTCTCTGCGCTTTTAACGGACCTCTGAGACTATCACAGTGCAGGTGCATTTATACGGAGACTTGATTACACACAGGTGGATTGTATTTATCATCATTAGTCATTTAGGTCAACATTGGATCATTCAGAGATCCTCACTGAACTTCTGGAGAGAGTTTGCTGCACTAAAAGTAAAGGGGCTGAATAATTTTGCACGCCCAATTTTTCAGTTTTTGATTTGTTAAAAAAGTTTTTCATGATTGTGTCCCACTTGTTGTTGATACTTCACAAAAAAATACAGTTTTATATCTTTATGTTTGAAGCCTGAAATGTGGCAAAAGGTCGCAAAGTTCAAGGGGGCCGAATACTTTCGCAAGGCACTGTATATATATATATATATATATATATATATATATATATATATATATATATATATATATATATATATATATTATCCCAGCACCCGTCCAGCACGAGGCCTTTTGCCCGTCATTGTAAATAAGAATTTGTTCATAACTGACTTGCTTAGTTACATAAAAGTTCAATACAAATAATAAAAAACAATTGAGTGCGATAGGCATACGGCTACTACACCTTGCTGACCCAGGCATAACTTGCTGACTGATCAATCAGCACCTCTTATTCATTTTAAATAAACAAATTAATATCTTCCAAAAATCACTGTAACCTACCTACATATCAAATCGTATGTTGAAAAAAATATACAAATATTCGATAATGTTGTCCTTATATGCACGTTATTACGGTGTATTACGGTACACTAACGTTACCGTAGCTTTTCTATCGCGGTAGAAATATTGCGTGATACGGAAACGAGGTCACGGGAAATGGACATCACTATCTTTGCATGACTTCAGAGGTTGAAACAGAGAACAAACGCAGCCAAAACATTGCTTCTTTATCGGGATCTTTCGACAGATCGAATGTAAGTAATTAACCAATAGTATAAAGCTCACTCGAATGGCCGTGTAATAATTTGTACTCTCACTGTAAATGCTGCTCCATCCTAGCTTTATAGATGATTAGGACTGTCTTTTGGGATTCTGTCCTTGTCTGGGATACTAGCTAGCTTGTGACGTTAGGTGACATTCTAAGGTCACGAGGACAAATAACTTGCAATAAAAAACATACATTAACACAAAGCAGTGACTGTAAATTATTGTCAAACGCCGTAGTTTAAAATGCCACATCAAGCCACCGGGCTGAAGCTCTAAACTCTGGGTCCATCCCTCGTCTACTGTACTGCAGTAAGTTGAATAGTAAACAAATGTATAAGTTCAAGGCATGTTCCTGCTTTGTGTCACGTAGCTAAGTAGCGTTATGTGGCAAAGGGACATTTGTTATAAGCAATGCATCTGGAATATATATGTATTATAATTAAATGAGTATCTTTGCAGTGCCTTCGGAAAGTATTCAAGACCCCTTGACTTTCCACATTGTTATGTTAGCCTTATTCAAAAAAAAATATAACAAAAAAATCCTCAAATCTACACATAACAACAAAGCGAAAACAGGTTGCTAGAACATTTTGCAAATGTATTAATAATAACCTCCCTTTTTACATGTATTCAGTCCCTTTGCTATGAGACTCGAAGTTGAGCTCAGGTGCATCCTGTTTCCATTGATCATCTGTGAAACATTTCTACAACTTGGAGTCCACCTGTGGTAAATTTAAATTGATTGGACATGATTTAGAATGGCACACACCTGTCTATATAAGGGCCCACAGTTGACAGTGCAGGTCAGAGCAAAAACCAAGCCACGAGGTTGAACGAATTGTCGTAGAGCTCCGAGACAGGATTGTGTTGAGGCACAGATCTGGGGAAGGGTACGAAAACATTTCTGCAGTATTGAAGGTCCCCAAGAACTCAGTGGCCTTCATCATTCTTAAATAGAAGAAGTTTGGAACCACCAAGACTCTTCCTAGAGATGAGTAATCGGGGGAGGAGTGCCTTGGTCAAGCCCGATGGTCACTCTGACAGAGCTCTCTCTAGAGTTCCTCTATTGATAAACCTTCCAGAAGGACAACAATCTCTGCAGCAGTCCACCATAGTGGCCAGACGGAAGCCACTCTTCAGTAAAAGGCAAATGACAGCCCGCTTGGAGTTTGCCAAAAGGCAGCTAAAGACTCTCAGACCATGAGAAACAAGATTCTCTGGTCTGATGAAACCAATATTGAACTCTTTGGCCTGAATGCCAAGTGTCACGTTTGGAGGAAGCCTGTCACCATCCCTACGGTGACGCATGGTGGTGGCAGCGCATCAAGCTGTGGGGATGTTTTTCAGCGGCAGGGACTGGGAGACTTGTCAGGATCGAGGGAAAGATGACCGGAGCAAAGTACAGAGAGATCCTTGATAAAAACCTGCTCCAGAGCGCTCAGGACCTGACGGGCACAAAGGTTCACCTTCCAACAGGACAACAACCCTAAGCACACAGCCAAGACAATGCAGGAGTGGCTTCAGGACAAGTTGCTGAATGTTCTTGAGTGGCCCAGCCAGAGCTGATCATCTCTGGATAGACCTTAAAATAGATGTGCAGCGATGCTCCCCACCCAGCCTGACAGAGCTGGAGAAGATCTGCAGAGAAGAATGGGATTAACTCTCCAAATACAGGTGTACCAAGCTTGTAGCATCATACCCAAGAAGAATCAAGGCTGTAATCACTGCCAAAGGTGCTTCAACAAAGTACTGAGTGAAGGGTCTGAATACCTATGTAAATGTGATATTTCAGTTGTATTATTTGTCAAAACCTGTTTTTGCTTTGTCATTGTGGGGTATTGTCTAGATTAAGGAAAACCAAATGTTTGTCAATTTTAGAATAAGGCTGTAACGTAACAAAACGGAGGGGTCTGAATACTTTCCGAAGACACTGTACATTATATTTTACCAACAGTAGTGTGTATGACAAGACTATAGTACCTACTGTAATTAGTGAGGGATAGAAGTTGGACTGTGTGTTATTCAAGCCAGTATTCCTTATGTCAGCCTCTCCTCCCAGCAGTCACCATGTCCTCCAACCAAGATATGCCAACATATGATGAGAATGAATCTAAATTTATGAGGAAAGCGAAGGAGTCTCCGTTTGTCCCAATAGGTAAGTGAAGAGCATGAATTATGTTGGTGGTTTCACCGCAGTGGAACTTTTTCATAGTGCATGTTTGATTGAATCCCAGTCAGTCATGGAATAAATTGTAATCCACTTTTCCAACCCTGGTTCTAAGGTTCGATATCATACAACCAGACCATCATTGCATTTCCCATGTGTTTTTTTACAGGCATGGCAGGATGCGCTGCAGTGGTCGCCTTTGGTCTGTGGAGGCTCAAGTCGCGGGGAGACACAAAGATGTCAGTCCACCTCATCCACATGCGTGTTGGAGCTCAAGGCTTTATAGTAGGCGCAATGACATTAGGTAAGTCCTAATCCAATATGTGCTGTATAACAGATACACAGGCCCACCAGCTAATATCTCTTAATCAATTTACAGGAGCAACATGTATCACACAAGACTGTGTTGTGCCCTTATACACGTACCACTACCATAAAATGGAACACTAACATGACTGTAATGTTTGTCTATTTGTAGGGGTGATCTACTCTATGTACAAACAATACCTTGCCCCCACGGACCCAGGTAAAGACAGCAAGTGAGCCTACTAGCCAATCAGCAAGTGACATCACCAGAAAACGCTCCATGCCTGCCATTTCTGCATTCTACCCTTAGAAATAGAAATCATAGAATGGATTATATCTGTCAAAATAACATTCCATTCATGGCAAGTCATTTATTTTGGTGAGGGTGTCATTTAAGATAAGCAGCATTTTTATCTGGCAGTCACTTTGAAGAAGGTTAGTACATTTCAGAGGAAGTCGAGTGGCACATTCATTCCGTTTCAATCATTACCTCATTGCTAGACACCTGCTGTAAACCACCAGTAAAATGCCACCTTGAAGGAGACCAGCACGCCCTTAAACTCCTATAGCCGATCCACTCATTGACCATTGTCAGCCTCACCATGTAGTGTTGTTATATAATAAATAATATTGCTTATTTTCTAAACGCTACTTTGAAATATGGGTTAAGTTTTTATTTAATTAACAGGTACAGAAGTAGGTAAAAGGTTATTTTCAACCACCTATCCGCACACTACTAACTCTTCTAGGGGATGGATTGAAATGTACAGAATGGTTACCTGGAAGAAAATGGGGGAGGGTCATGCTTTTTCAATTTCAGTCAAGGGGAGGGTTTAGTATTTTTTTTTATTAACTCTAGTCCAGGGGAGGGTCATGTAATTTGTAATTGATGAAATTTCAATATTTTTCAGTGTTCTTGAATTTGATGCTTATTAGGCTATATCAATGTGTGCCTGGATGCGCAATGTCAAGTGTGCTTATAGGCCATTTAGTGTGGTGACAATCATATGATCTATAGCCTATAGGCTACGAAGTGCATACTCGGAGAAGCAAAGAGCAAAGTTACATTTCTAAGAAAGCTGCTGTGATGGTGTAAATACAATTAGGCTGCAATAGATATTCCAACCTGAGACCTGGCCTGCTCTTGCTGATAAAAATGTTTTTTGTGTGCTGTGTAGGTCTACAGTGGCAATTTAGGAGGAGAGTCAAAGGCTTCTTCTGAAAATAATTTATGATTAGGCCTAGTCCAAAAAAAATACACACATACTAGCCTATGTTCTGTTCAGTTTGAGGAGAGCGCAAAGATGAGGAACAAAGGTCAACTTTGATAGCGTGCTACAACTATAATTGATCTCAGTAAAAACTGTTTCTTGCCCATTATGTATTTATCAGAGTTACTGTCCTCACAATAAGCCAGATTCGAGTAACTTACATTGGTGCTGAAACTTGAAGCAACAGCTGCAGTACAATCAATCGGAAATGGACAGACCGCTCATGGTGCTGTAGGTAGGCAAATTCGAGTAGGTGTAATTCATTCATAGTCTTAATGTTAATGAGACTTAACAATAAGAGAGCTTTGTGTTGGAGCCTATTTACGAAAGAGGTAGGCATACCTGTTTGACAGACAAATAGGCTATCCATAGATTTGTTGGTCTAAGGCACTGCATCTCAGTGCTAGAGGCGTCACTACAGACCCTGGTTCGATTCCAGGCTGTCCCATAGGGCAGTGCACAATTGGCCCAGCGTCGTCCGGGTTAGGCCGTTATTGTAAATAAGAATTTGTTCTTATCTGACTTAAATATTTGTTTAAAAAACCCACCATGCACTCTTTAAATAACAGCCCTTCACTGTCACGGAGGTAAGCTAAGGTAAATCCAAGACTCGAATTGAGGGGTAATGAGAGGATATGCCTACCTTTTATTTAAGAAAATGGCAAAAAGCATGATCTATAACAGCGCTTTGGTCCGTGATGCTTTATGCTGTAAAACACCCGGGAAAGACACGACTCCAATGCATATGGGAATATCATTGCCTCGTGTCTTTGACATTGAGGCTGAGCTACAACCTTCTATAGCCGAGAAGAAAAATAGACTTTGCTTGGGAAGTAATCTAATTCTGTTACTATCAATTGATTAAGCTATTCGCTTTCTGTACAATAGATGTTTAAATCGGAGGGTCTGTTGTCCGGACCTCTCTACGGGGGTACCACAGGGTTTAATTCTCGGGCCGACTCTTATCTCTGTATATATCAATGATGTCGCTCTTGCTGCGGGTGATTCTTTGATCCACCTCTACGCAGATGACACCATTCTGTATACATCTGACCCTTCTTTGGACACTGTGTTAACAAACCTCCAAACGAGCTTCATTGCCATACAACACTCCTTCCGTGGCGTCCAGCTGCTCTTAAATCGCTAGTAAAACTAAATGCATGCTCTTCAACCGATCGCTGCCCGCACCAACCCGCCTAGCATCACTACTCTAGACGGTTCTGACTTAGAATATGTGGACAACTATAAATACCTAGATGTCTGAATAGACTGTAAACTCTCCTTCCAGACTCACGTTAAGCATCTCCAATCCAAAGTTAAATCTAGAATCGGCTTCCTATTTCACAACAGAGCCTCCTTCACTCATGCTGCCAAACATACCCTCGTAAAACTGACTATCCTGCCGATATTTGACTTCGGCGATGTCATTTACAAAATAGCCTCCACACACTCTACTCAGCAAATTGGATGCAGTCTTATCACAGTGCCATCAGTTTTGTCACCAAAGCCCCATATACTACCCACCATTGCGACCTGTATGCTCTCGATGGCTGGTCCTCGCTACATATTCGTCGCCAAACACACTGGAACCAGGTCATCTATAAGTCTTTGCTAGGTAAAGCTCCGCCTTATCTCAGCTCACTGGTCATCATAGTAACACCCACCCGTAGCACACGCTCCAGCAGGTATATTTCACTGGTCATCCCCAAAGCCAACACCTCCTTTGGCCGCCTTTCCATCCAGTTCTCTGCTGCCATGACTGGAACGAATTGCAAAAATGACTGAAGTTGGAGACACATCTCCCTCACTAACATCAAGCATTGGCTGTCAGAGCAGCTTACCGATCGCTGCAGCTGTACATATCCCGTCCAACCAACTACCTACCTCATCCCCATATTTGTTTTTTTTTCTGCTCTTTTGCACACCAGTATTTAAACTTGCACATCCTGATCTGCACATCTATCACTCCAGTGTTAATTTCTAAATTGTAATTACTTCGCCACGATGGCCTATTTATTGCCTTACCTCCTTACTTCATTTGCACACAAGGTATACAGATGTTCTATTGTGTTATTGACTGTACGATTGTTTAGCCCATTTGTAACTCTGTGTTGTTTTTGTCGCACTGCTTTGCTTTATCTTGGCCAGGTCGCAGTTGTAATTTAAACTTGTTCTCAGCTGGCCTACCTGGTTAAATAAAGGTGAAATAAAATAAAAACCCAGACAGCTTTTAGGTAAACACTTATGACCAACTCTCATTGAGTTAAGTCACAGAAGAAGAGTAGCCAGTAGTCAAAGCTTACATATTTCTGCATTGGTAGGCCTACTCTGTCTGGGGTGGAAAAGTAGACCTAACTTTTGAAAATACTATGCTCAGATTACTATTGATTGTCGCAGATTTAATTGTTTGCCAACAAGACACACTGATTTAGCATTGTAGAAATAAGATAAGAATGGACAGAGAGAGGCCTGTAATTTTGGTCATTTGTGTGGTATTAAAAAATTCTGCTAATATGTAGAATTGCATGACATTTTTAGAAAAAGGCCAGTTTTTCTCAGACCTGCAAATACAATGATAGGTCCATGCAATGCTTTTACTATAAAGACATTCATTCCACACCTACTCTTGTCCACGGTGGTCTGCGAACCCACAACTTTCTGGCCAACTTTCTGGCCTGCAGCCCTCTGTGCTATCAACTCCTCATGTAATGCTTACAGGATGAAGAACAGTTTCTAAAACTGCTTATCTAAGGCTCTAATCTGTACAGGAAGTGAGGGAAAATGGTAGGAATGTTCTCTGCTATCCACTTTGATTTAATTATTATTTTGGGTAAAGGGGATGGTTACTTGTTTTTTCCCCCCAAGCGTTGGGGGAGGGTTTAGATAAAATATATTTTGCTGAAGGGAGAGCCATCAAATTTCATTTCAGAGCGGCCCGATTTTCTCCATGTAACCCTTACTATAAAGAACGTTCACTTCCCTAAAGAGAAGTATTGACAAAAACCTCATGAAGCTCAACGGGTCTCAAAGATGATATTTTCAGTGTCCGGACTGTTAAAAAAATATATATAATACCGTTAATGAGTTTGTACATAGGGAAATTAGTGGAAAGTGACAAAAAAACAAAGTTATTTTATTTGGCATGATGTCATTTTATTCATCAAAAATGTATGGTACCAGCAAAACTTAACAGCCACAAACTGTTGATACTTTAGTTTCCTTTGAAAAAGATATATATAAAAAGTAAAGTCAAGATATCTATGCGATTATTAAATTGACCAAATACAAATGCTGGCTTTACAGTACATAACATTCCACATTAAAAATAAATGTCATATCTAAACATGTAAACCATACAAGTGAATGACTTCTGTATGAAGATTTCATAATTAAAACAATCCAGGGTAATAACTTCACTAAAGTGGTGTGATCATGCACACGCAGAGACCTTCTATTTATGATAGATCTACTCTCAAAATGTCAGTCTATAAATATATGTAAATTCTACAATGGTCATCAGCTGTATTTAGCAGTGACACCTCTAACTTCATAGACCGCGTCAAGAAGCAGAAAAGGCCTGCATCTTTCATTATATTGGGCTTTGGGTATGAATTTAAACTTCAACAGAATTTCAATGGGTAGAGTTTTGTACTAACAAAAACACTGAATTCACAGAAAGAGGTCAGTACAATTGTTAGTATCACATTAACATTTTCCCTGAGAAATTATTTTAAGGAAATGGGATAATTTGGGCATGTGGGCTGCTTTTATGCCTTTCACTGTAAAGCCAAAGCTTTAGTTTTACTGGGGTGCTTTGGAGGGAATGACCAAAATAGCAAGCAGGACATTTGTAGAAAATTTTAAATGACTCCACACAAAATCTAAAATATTTATCTATTAGCACCTCGAGTGTGATAAATTTTGTTTTATAAATAAAATGTAGAATTATTTTGAACACCCCTGCCCCAGTTTAAGCCGGGCAGTGGGCGCATACCTTCTTTTTTTAAATTAATAAATAAAAACGTGGCCAAGATATTCCAGTTATTTTTTACTTTAAAAAAAAGTAACCTTTATTTAACTAGGCAAGTCAGTTAAGAACAAATTCTTATTTACAATTATGGACGACGCTGGGCCAATTGTGCGCCGCCCTATGGGACTCCCAATCACGGCCTGATGTGATGCAGCCTGGATTCGTACCAGGGACTGTAGTGACACCCCTTGCACTGAGATGCAGTGCCTTAGACCGCTGCGCCACTCAGGAGCCCTGGGGAGTTATAATTGCAAGTGCCAGAGCAACTGGGTTAGGAAATTGTTCTTAAAGGGCCAATCCGCACTTGAAACAATAACAAAGCAGACAAAGCTGTTTTGATAAAAAGCTGAGGGATGGGCCTAGAGAAATGTAACCACTTAAATTCATAGACCGCGCTATGGATGCAAGGACTGACCCTCCAAGATTTGATGTACTGTGTTCTGATGGGGTACGACTGAACTATGGTCATGCGGCATTTCTAAGTAATATTCTTCAAGAAACAATTGATATACAAAGAGAATACAAAACATTAAGAACACCTGCTCTTTCCATGAAAGACTGAGCAGGTAAATCCAGGTGAAAGCTATGATATCTTATTGATGTCACTTGTTAAATCCACTTCAATCAGTGTAGGACTTTTAGCCTTGAGATAATTGAGACATGGATTTTGTATCTGTGCCATTCAGATGGTGAATGTGCAAGACAAAAGATTCAAGTGCCTTTTAACAGGATATGGTAGTAGGTGCCAGGCGCACCAGTTTCTGTCAAGAACTGCAGCGTTACTGTTTTTTTTAACGCTCAACGGTTTCCCGTATGTATCAAAAATGGTCCACAAACCAAAGGACATCTAACCAACTGTGGGAAGCATTGGAGTCACCATGTACCAGCATTCCTGTCCATGCCCCGACAAATTGAGTCTGTTCTGAGGGCAAAGGGGATTGTGGGGAGGTCTTCCTAATATTTTGTGTACTCAGTGTATATCATTAATTTATACGCTCAAAAATGGTTGTAACTGTGAATTGGCCCTTTAAGTGCTTGCTCTGATAAAGTCTTACGAAAATGAAGTTCTCTGTGTTCATAAAAAAAAAAATATTCTACAACGTACATGCATATAAATTGGTGGCAATTGCCTTTTTTGTAACAAACTCACTACACACAGTGTATTTCCCATATAAAATGATCACAGCTTTTCAAAGTCATAAAAATGCTGTCCCTTGAAAAAGCCGGCTCATTTGCCGAATTTTTAAAGTGCCACGTTGATCAAGCATGCTCGACATGATAAAAACCATCAACTCATTGGGGTAAACTGGATCATAGGCCTAACCTTCATATAATGCCAATCATAGTTAGGCTACCTGCCTAGTGGAATGTCAAGTGAGGGGTTCAAGGCTTCTTGTAAGGGTCAGATGATGAGGATGGGCACTTACGAAGGTCTGGCTGGTACTAAGGCACAGGAGGCGCACTGCATCCTCCATGTTAGGTCACCCCTGTGAATTCTTTCTAGCTACGGACTGTATCACTGTCAATAACCACTCCTCCAACGTGTTCTTCTAATCTCTCCACCATCGTGTCGCTGTCCATGTCCTTCAGCAGGTAAATGTCATTGTGGCCAGTCAGCATCTGTTGAGAAGTGAAGAAGAGCGTGAGAGATGGTTAATCTCATGCAATGCGAGTTTGATTCTCTTATTACTGAATGTCAATAAGCACTCGATTGGTTGGATCTCATTCATCAAATCATTAACCATTCCTGGGAAATGCTTAAGCAGTTGTATGTTGACTGTGCATTGACTATGTACTGTAAGCAGCAAAGCCCTTTTCATCAAGTGATTGTGAGTGTTCAATTATTATTATGAAATGGTTGCTACAGACGAGCCCTGCTAGAGCTGCCCCGGTCAACTGTAAGTGCTGTTATTATGAAGTAGAAAAGTCTAGGAGCAACAACGGCTTAGCCGCAAATTGGTAGGCCACACAAGCGTATAGCGCGTAAAAATAGTATGTTCTCAGTTGCAACACTTTATTGAGTTCCAAACCTCCTCTGGAAGCAATGTCAGCACAATAACTGTTAGTCGGGAGCTTGATGAAATGGGTTTCCATGGCCAAGCATCCGCACACAAGCCTAAAATCACCATGCGCAATGCCAAGTGTGGGCTGGAGTGGTGAAAGCTCAGCACCATTGGACTCTGGTGCAGTGGAAACGCGTTCTCTGGAGTGATGAATCACACTTCACCATCTGTTAGTTCGATGGACAAATCTGGGTTTGGCGGATGCTGGGAGAATGCTACCTGCCCCAATGCATAGTGCCAATTGTAAAGTTTGGTGGAGGAGGAATAATGGTCTGGGGCTGTTTTTCATGGTTCAGGCCAAGCCCCTTAGTGCCAGTGAAGGAAAATCTTAACGCTATAGCATACAATGGCATTCTAGACAATTCTGTGCCCCCAACTTTGTGGCAACGGTTTGGGGAAGGCCCTGTCCTGTTTCAGCATGACAATGCCCCCGTGCACAAAGTTAGGTCCATACAGAAATGCTTTGTCGAGATCGGTGTGGAAGAACTTTACTGGCCTGCACAGAGCCCTGACCTCAACCCCATCAATTGAAACGCAGACTGTGAGCCAGGCCTAATCGCCCAACTAATGTTCACTAATGTTCGTGGCTGAATGGAAGAAAGTCCCGCAGCAATGTTCCAACATCTAGTGGGAAGCCTTCCCATAAAAGTGGAGACTGTTATAGCAGCAATGGGGGGACCAACTCCATATTAATGCCCATGATCATCGATGTAAGCAACATTTCTTTGTTAAGAGGGAAATGAGTGTCAGCAATTTTCGGTTTAGCGTCCCAACTCTAGTCTTGGTGTCTATCAAATTGTAAAGGCTACCTTGTTCTCTCCTCTGGCAACGGACCGACGCGCACTGGCACATGCAGAGGCGCACACGTGGATAGCTCTCTAACATCTTGAAAGTGCGCCTTGAGTATTATGACGTTCAAAAGTTGTTTTTGCCGTGGTGGCAACAATTAAGTAGCTGCACAATATAATGGAAACACTAGTCACTTCCTTCACATGTTTTAAGACCTTTGAAAACAGATAAATTAATTTAAGACTACGAACCTCTTGACACCCTGTGAATTGCCACTGTTCTTTGACAACCAGCAGGTTGTGCACAGCTGACATTTGTGTTGGTGTATCTTTTAAACACTGTCTTGTTCAGTTTTAGGTGTCATACTCTGGCTGTTCCTCTATGAACACAGAAGGTCTGTTGTTGCTTACCCTGCTGGCCAGACAGGACACGTCCAGACAGGAGACCCCCAGGGCTATCAGACAATGCCACACCTGTGGACACACACAAAGAGGGTAGGAGGTCAGAAGAGGGTCATTGTACTCCCTATAATAGTTTACAATGAATCTTTCCAAACCCTGTATTCAGTATTCAGCATTGAAAAGTAATCACCTCATTCTGGTGTTAATATACAGTGTTATGTGCTAATCTAGCCCGGTCCGTGGTGTTATAATGACTGCTATAGTAACTCACCAGGTAGCCCACAAAGCATAGGTATGCTATACAAAGAAAGCCCGCCAGCACATAGAGAGCCACACTGCTTAGGCTGGTCACATAGACCACCACAAAGTGCATGTTGATGGCACAGACCACCAGGATGACCACCCCTCCGCCTATCTTCCACACCCTGAGGAGCACAGGCACAGCTGAGATGGTAAGTTGGCACAATGATAAATTGTCACCGTCATCACATGTATGAAATCATTTCTCTATCAGTGCAAATACAGAAAATCTAACTGCATCCAAAATGGCACCCTTATTTCCTACAGGCCCTGTTCAAAAGTAGTATATTATGTAGGGAATAGTGCTGAGCGATGAACCAAAATTTCAGGGGGGGGTTCGGTTATTAAACAGCTAATTGACAGAGGTCGGTTCAATTAGTTTCTCTAGAGAAATCAAGTAATTCACAAGATAAATTAAGTCAAGAACTATGTTGGATGCTGGGCTGATTGGAAGTTGTAGTTTTCATTAGGCAAATATTCAACCTAGCTCAACACAGAAACTTGGAAATTAACTATAATGAATGACCATAATCCATTGCGCCTGTTCTTTCCGGCCACAGAAAGAGTTGGATACACACAGAGACCGCATGAAAGAGGAATGACAACACAACGAAGAGAGGGACAGACAGTTCGTGAGGTAGCTCTACCTGATTGATAGTTTAGCTACTACTATCCTACCTAAATAGGATGACTTGTTCAATGAGAAGCACAGAAATAACAGATGGTTGTCTGGCTGGCTGCTACTGCTTGAGCAGAGATGATGGTTGGTAGCATGGCGAGTGCAACACAAGGGTTGTGGGATCGATTCCCACGGGGACCAGTACAAAAAAACATAGCTTTCACTACTGTAAGTAACTCTTGATAAGAGCATCTGCTAAAATAACTCAAATGTTCCACTACAAGTCCATGGTGTTTGCCTACAAAACAAAAAGAGGAACTGCCCCTTCATACCGTCAGGCTATGCTCAAACCCTTCATCTCAACCCGAGCACTCCGTTCTACCATCTCTGGTCTCTTGGCCCTCCCACCGATAATGGGAGGGCAACCCCCACTCTGCCCAATCTCTTCTCTGTCCTGGCACCCCAATGTTGGAACCAGCTTTCCCCTGAAACTAGGACAGCAGAGTCCCTGCTCATCTTCCAAAAGCACCTGAAACCATAACTCTTCAAATAATATCTTAAATAATCTCCTCCTCACCTCAACTACTATGCCTGTAATATGTGGTTGTCCCACCTAGCTATCTTAAGATGAATCCACTCACTAACTGTAAGTCGCTCTGGATAGGAGTGTCTGTTAAAAGACTCAAAATGTAAATGTAAAATTAGATGATGATTTAAAGGAATTAAATTATAAAGTCATCAAATAAAAACTAAGTAATATACACAACTGAAATATTGTATTAAAGTAAGTAATGTGAATACATTTTGGTTGAGAAGCAGTAATAGGCATTCACTACCATCATGGGGCTCTTATTGTTTTATTCTGTGTTGTTACAGAATTCAACCCACTGTCAGTGGCAGGAAAAAGGCAGGTGATGGCTGAGGGAAGTTCTAAAATAATTTTAATGTCATTATTTTAAAATGCATTTAATGTTTAAAATAATACGGATTATTTTTTAATAACGGAACCAACCTCAAAAAGCACTAATCGCTCAGCACAAGTAGAAAAGTAGGTTATATTTGAGACGCATCCCTGTCATCACGTCTATGAATTAATTGGTCTATCGGTGAAAACACAGAACCAATCGAAGTCGTATAATAATAATTTGGTGGGTGCTTATATTTTTCCTATTTTATGTACGTATGAATTATACGCATCTGTGAATCGGAAATGTGTTTTTCTTTTTTTTTTGCATATCGCAACTCCCCTCAGAGTCAGGGTCAGCCATTATCAAAGGCAACCCTGGAGCAATTAAGGTTCGGTGCCTTGCCCAAGGGCATATCGGGGATTCAAACAAGCGGTTACTGGCCCAACGCTCTAACCCCTACCTGGCAGGAGACCTGCCATCCATCTCTGGGGTAGAGGGTTATGATGACTCACAGTCCATTAGCGAAGTCATTCATGATGGATGTCAGACTGGTGAAGGTCAGGATGGGGATCAGAGCAAACGGCAGCTATAGAACAAGGAAAGGCAGAAAGAACAGTTAAAACTGACTGCATTCACTCCCCTTCTATACTTTTGAATACAAGCATCAGCATAACACCCTAAAAGACTCCCAGCCAGCCCTGATTAGCTGCACTGGGAGGACAGCAGTACCCAGTCTCCATGGTGTTGCCTCTCTAACCTGCATGTCCCCAGACCCAGCCTCTACTCTCTCTGACCTGCCCCCTTGTCTCCTCTCTCTGACCTGCATGTCCCCAGCCCTCATGTCTCCTCTCTGTCAAGCCTCCCTGTCTCCTCTCTTTCTTTGTCCTCCATGTCCCCAGGCCTCCCACTCGCTCCGACCTGCATGCTCTGCAGCACGTTGAGGAAGTCGTTCATGCCCGTCAGGTGTTGCACGTCCTGGAAGATGGCCACCAGCAGGGTGGGGAAGATGGCGATGGAGCGGGTGAGAAGAACCCGTGCAAAACGGGACCAACGCAGATTCAAGAAACCCTGAGGCAGGGGCAAAGAGAGAGAGAAAACTAACAGTCAACACACCCACACAAAACCCATTATCTCCAACACACACACACACACACACACACACACACACACACACACACACACACACACACACACGGTTAACAATACAATTTGCAAACTCTCAAACACACAGAAACACAGTCAATGAGTATATCAGCACGTTCTCACCTCCATGACAAACTGGCCAGAGTAAGTGCCAGTCATGGTGGAGCTCTGTCCGGCAGCAAGGATCCCGATGGCCCAGATGTAGAGGGCTACAGGGCCAAAGAAACAACCCAGCACCACCCCCTGTACAGTCAGAGAGAGACAGACAGATACATACAGAAAGACAGTCCCCTTTATGGTTATGCATCTTATCAAGACCTAAATAAATGTAATTTATTGACAGATCCTGTCATTTCCTATCACAGGAGGCCATGTAGACTGTTGTTAATCCATTAAAGACATACCCCCTTGTAGATGTCCACCTGTAGCCTGCTGTTGTCCAGGGGGAAGAGGTCTGTGTGTGGACTGTCTGATGCATTGCACATTGCATTCTGTGACACACAGAGAAGAGCAGCAGCACATCACAAACAAAGGACGTCACTGATTTAGAGGTGCCATACTGGCCATGCTATATTACTATTTATAAACTGGGTGGTTTGAGCCTTGAATGCTGATTGGCTTATAGCCTTGGTATATCAGACCGTATACCACAAGTATGACAAAAGTTATTTTTACTCTTCTAATTAGGTTGGCAACCAGTTTATAATAGTAATAAGGCACATAGGAGGTTTGTAATATATGGCCAATATACCACGACTAAGGACTGTGTCCAGCCACTCAGTGTTGCGTCGTGCATAAGAACAGTCCTTAACCGTGGTATATTGGCCATATACCACTCCTCCTCGGGCCTTATTGCTTAAATAAAACATCTGTAAAGGAGTGTTACATTCTGAGGCATAAGATGACATGCTGGGTCTGGTTAGTCATTATACCCACCACTTCAATGTTGGTTTTCTCGTAGAAGGCCTCGGCAAACACAGCTACAACGAAGACGTTGATGAGGAAGGAGATGAAGAGAGCGATAGTAGACTCGATGAAGTAGTATTTGTTGGCCTCCTTCACCTCCTTCTTGTTCCCACGATCTATTGACCGAGACTAGACGATAAAATATCATTCATATTAATTAAAATATAAAATCACAATTGCTGTGACATTGGACTTTCAGGTTGTTTGCCCCCAAAAAACTGTTGCAATGATTCTGTTCCAATAATTCTCAAAATGTATTCACTAATATTATATATGTCATAGTGAAGGTCTATGATGGCTCTGGGGCAGCATGTAGCCTAGAGGTTACAGAGGAGAGCCAGCAACCGGAGGCAGGAAGTGAGCTGGCAAACTGGAGGGTTGCTGGTATCAATTCCCAGTTTTCATGGGCACACAAATTCAAAATAATGTATGCGATTGCAAAATCAAATGCTTCCAACCAAAAGATTCACCTTACCTTGATACTTAAAACCTAAATCGATGCAGTCATTAACGTGGTTCTTCAATAATTATGCATTTGGTGTCCAGCTGATTAGTTGTGATATTTTCACATCATCTGATCCAAGAAGGAATTTTCCAAATGACAATCAAGAGACAAACAGCTGTTGTGATGGCACATGTGATGCAACAACAGCCCAACTGCTGGAAAAAAAAAGAGTTTGCGAGGTATGCCCAGAACAGGTATTCCCAAACGGGGGTACCCCAGTTGCCGTCGGGTGTACGCAAAATAAAAATATGATTCACATTTTCAAACAGTCCATTTAGATTTTCCAACGGGTTCATACATTTGGATGAGGTTTTATTTCCTCGCCTGAGTAGCTGCCAAAAATAGTGAAATGAGCGAAATAACAACACAATGTCAAATACAGGTAGCGAAGTCCAATAATTAACATCCAATCACATTAAACCGTTACTCTCTCGCGGGAATTCCAAAAGTAGCTGCTGCTCATTCCGTTTGCTTGAAAACTGATAAATTATAAAAATAAATAATTAAAAAGTAAGGCCCGCGTCCATAGACACACATACCAGCTCTACTGGTAGTACTGCTACGACCTGCACCTGTCGACGACACAAGTTGTTCTGCTTTCAAAAGCACATCCAATGCTAGCATCAGTAATTCTACATGTGTTGTTAGCATAGCTAGCATGGACACTGACAGTTGTGAATCTGATGCAGCCGAAGAGCTACTGCCCCCTTACCCGGGAAAGCCCCGAACAACAGACAAGGACGTTGGACCATCGAAGAGGCGCAAATATGATGAGAACTACATTGATTTGGGGGTCACATATTGGGAGTAGTGCCTTTCCTATGCGCAAAAGTACTGTCTCACAACTCAATGAAACCTTCACTATTGCGCAGACATTTAGAAACAGAACATGCCAATTTCAAAAATAAGCCACAGAAGTTTTTTGAGCGAGAATTAAGATGACTTTCAAGTAGTAAGACATGTATAAAAGCAACAGATACCATTAATAAGAAGGGGCTAGAAGTGTCTTATATGATGATTTATCAAGTGGCTAGGACAGGAAAGCTCCATTCTATTGTGGAGGACTTAATTCCTCCTGCTGCGGCAGATATGGCTGGGACAATGCTGTGGGAAAAAAAACTATACAGACAATGCCTTCAAACAATACTGTTTCCCAACACAGTGACATGGCAGGAGATGTTTTGAAACAATTACTGCTTAGCATACAAGCCAGTGAATTCAGGCACAGCTCCTGGTATATGTCCATTACGTTTATGGGGGGAGGGGGGGTCAGTTAAGGGAGACATCTTCTGCAAACCAGGACAACAGGAGGGGATCTTTTTAAAGTACTGGATAGCTTTGTGACATCAAATGGACTTTGCTGTTCAAGATGTGTTGGTATCTGTACTGATGGTGCAAAAGCCATGACAGGGAGACATAGTGGAGTGGTAACGAGCATGCAAGCAGTTGCTTCCGATGCCACTTGGGTACACTGCAGCATCCACGAGAGGCTCTTGCTGCCAAAGGAATGCCTGACAGCTTGAAATACGTTTTGGACACTACAGTGAAAATGGTTAACTTTGTTGAAGCAAGGCCCCTGAATTCTCATGTATTTTCTGCACTATGCAATGATATGGGCAGCAAGCAGTAACGCTTTTACAACATACAGAAGTACGCTGGTTATCAAGGGGCAAAGTATTGACACGTTTAAAAAATTGAGAGACAGGCTTAAAGTTTTCTTTACTGACCATAATTTTTACTTGTCTGATCACTTGCATGATGACGAGTTTCTCACAAGACTGGCCTATCTGGGTGATGTTTTTTTCTCACCTGAATGATCTGAATACAGGATTACATGGACTCTCCGCAACTATATTCAATGTGCGGGACAAAATTGAGCCTAAGATGAAGAAGTTAGAGCTCTTCTCTGTCTGCATTAACAAGAACACACAAGTCTTCCCATCATTGATTTTTTTTGTGTGCAAATGAACAAGCTTATGGACAATGTCAAATGTGATATAGCGAAGCACCTGAGTAAGCATGGTGTGCAATTACGCAGGTACCTTCCCGAAACGGACGACACAAACAACTGGATTCATTATCAAATCAAATCAAATGTTTTATTTGTCACATACACATGGTTAGCAGATGTGGACAGTATGCCCTGCCTACTGTCCACTTACCGATATCTGAACAAGAAAGCCTCATCGAAATTGCAACAAGCGGTTCTGTGAAAATGTCATTTAAATCAGAAGCCACTGCCAGATTTCAGGATTGAGCTGCGCTCAGAGTATCCTGCCTTGTCAAATCATGCTGTTAAGACACTGATGCTCTTTGCAACCACATACCTATGTGAGAGTGGATTCTCAGCCCTGAATATAAACTAAATACAGGCACAGGCTGTGTGTGGAAAATGATTAAAGACTGAGACTCTTTCCAAAAGAACCCAACATTGCAGAGTTACGTGCATCCTTTCAAGCACACCCTTCTCATTATGCTGAAGTGAGTTATTCACAATTTTCAATGAACAAATAAGGTTTTAAATGTAAGATGGCTAAATAAATAGCAAAATAATTGAATATTATTATTTTTGGCCTGGTCCTATAAGAGCTCTTTGTCACTTCCCACGAGCCGGTTGTGACAAACTCACACTCATTCTTATGTTTAATTCATGTATCGTATAGTGTGTGTGTGTGTGTGTGTGTGTGTGTGTGTGTGTGTGTGTGTGTGTGTGTGTGTGTGTGTGTGTGTGTGTGTGTGTGTGTGTGTGTGTGTGTGTGTGTGTGTGTGTGTGTGTGTGTGTGTGTGTGTGTGGCAGGCTTACAATGATGGCAAAAAACAACATCTGAGTGTCCGCTGACCCTGGTGATAGAGGGGATACACAGCTCGAGGTTGAATGTTTGAACGGGTACAGGACTATAAAAAGTTTGGGAACCACTGGTCCAACATATTTTGGAGTCTCATTCATTACGCAAGTTAAGACAGTTGTGCCTGGTCCTACGTTGGCTCGAAATATCCCTAGCAAATTGATATGGATCTGTTGTTGTCTGCTTGATTTACAGAAGCATCTCGTTAGATTTAACAGAGAACGCATCAAGGTAATGAGTTCATATGAGTCTGCTGTGTGCAATTGTGTAGTGATGAGTTTGGATTTCTGAGCTTTAACTATTATTAATCATAAGATTTAATAGAGACATGAGAGGTGCAATAGCTGAGGGTTTACACCATGAGTTGTCTGTAGGAGGAAGGGTTATGTTGGGTGGGAGGGGCTGAGTGCAGGGGAAATGGTCACACGTGGCTGTACTGATAAGGGGAGAGAGCCGTGGATGGGGGGGTCGAGGTCAGGTCAGGTTAAGGGAAGAGGAACCGTTTATTTCCCATTTCACTTAGTTTCCTACCTAGTAATAAAGCAATGTTTAGCGAGAAGGAGGAGACTCCACCCAAAGTGGGGTACATATACCACCACTATTGTAACCATGCCTTTGTCGATTCACCTGTTTGATCCTTTGGGAAGAATACATTTGGTTTAAGCTTTCATAGTGTCCGTCGAGTTCTTACACTGATAATTAGAACCTAACAGTAGGATAGACCAGGGGTTCCCAAACTTTATCACTCGGGGCCCCCCTTCCAGCATTGGACAACATCCTGCACCCCCGCTGAGCACGAGTCATGCCTATTTATATGGGTAAATGCACTGTTCATAACACAAACTCTTCACAACCCACTTGTTGGTGGAGAGAATTTTTCAGGTTAAAGCTAATTTCATGCAATTCTACACATTTTGTCATGGGGTGCAAAACTAAAATCTGAAATTTTAAATTAAGTTTTCTTGCAATTCAATACATGTTGCCATGTCTAATGTGTCACTAAAAGTTACAAAAAAATTGCACCAATATCTATGGTCTAAAAAAACATTAGCTGACATGGGCCAGTTAATCTGGACATTTCTGACAAGTTATAAATAGCTCTCCAAGGTCTGCAATGACTGACATGATAAGAAGAACTGATTCCAATTTCAAAATTATACCTTGTGCATTCTACTACTACAACTTTCAAGAGTAAGTTTAAAGCCAGACTGAGTTCCTTTAACCTCTTAGATGTTGATTTCCACAGACAGAGTTCCTTTAACCCCGCACACAGTTTGGGATCCACTGGGATGGAATATTGCGCAAAATCAACCCCTGTTCCTATGATTTATTCTGGATATAATGACAAAGTATACTGAACAAATATGTAAACATTCTTCCACTGCAAATCTACCATTCCAGTGTTTTACTTGCGACATTGTATTTACTTCACCACCATGGTCTTTTTTTTTGCCTTTACCTCCCTTCTCACCTCACTTGCTCACATTGTATATAGACTCATTTTTCTACTGTATTATTGACTGTATGTTTGTTTTACTCCATGTGTAACTCTGTGTTGTTGTATGTGTTGAACTGCTTTGATTTATCTTGGCCAAGTAGCAATTGTATATGAGGACTTGTTCTCAACTTGCCTACCTGGTTAAATAAAAGGTGAAATAAAAATAAATTGCAACAATTTCAAAAGGTTTTTATTGAGTTACATTTCATACGAGGAAATAAATCCATTAGGCCCTAATCTATGGATGTCACATGACTGGGAATACAAATAAGCATTGGTTGGTCAAGGATACCTTAAAAAAAAGGTCCCCACAAATAGCCTCAGGATATCATCACGTTATATCTGTGCATTCAAATTGCCATCAATAAAATGCAATTATGTTTGTTGTCCGTAGCTTATGCCTGCCCATACCATAAACCCACCACCACCTTGGGGCACTCTGTTCACAGTGTTGACATCAGTAAACCGCTCGCCCAAACGATGCCATACATGTGGTCTGCGGGTGAGGCCTGTTGGGCGTACCGACAAATTCTCTAAAATGACGTTGGAGGCGGCTTATGGTAGAGAAATGAACATTAAATGATCTGGCAACAGCTCTGGTGGACATTCCTGCAGTCAGCATGCCAATTACAAGCTCCCTCAAAACCTGAGACATCTGCACATTTTAGAATGGCCTTTTATTGTCTACAGCACAAGGTGCACCTGTGCAATGATCATGCTGTTTAAATCAGATTCTTGATATGCCACACCTGTAAGGTGGATGGATTACTTTTGGCAAAGTAGAAATGCGTATGCATAATGTGCATATGGAACATTTCTGGGATAATTTATTTCTGTTCATGAAACATGGGACCAAAACTTTACATGTTGCATTTATATTTTTGTTCAGTGGGCTTATTCACAATATGTTCTGGTAATTAAATAACATGACAAATACATTTTGTTTTCCATGTTACATCTGCAATGTAAACAATACGAGGGGCTTAAAGACGACAACTTGAACTTGGAGCTCAGAAATTAAAATACTCGAATAGGCCAACCTTAAAAATCAGACATTACCTCAATCTGTTGCTTGAAAAGTCCTTGTAATTATTGGAGACAATTTATAAGTCATAATTAACACCCTTTTAATTATCTGTGATTTCATTTTTGATCAGTTAATGAGAGAGATGTCGCCACTTTCGTTTGTTTCCCGCTACTTCAATTGAAGGGTGTTACTCTACTCTGTTGAGGTAAAACCATGTGCGGTTATTATGAGGACAACATCTAATGTTGGCTTCAACTTGGCTTTCCATACAAATCCTTCTGTTTAAAAAAGCAACCTGGTTTTTGGTCACTTTCTCATTATAAAAACAGCGACTGTGAGATTAAAAATGGTGAGATTAATGCTACCGCTTTTTATGTGTGCCTGCGTCTGCCATAGTCTACAGAAAATCTATTTCGTCAGGCAATGTCTACATTCTCACATTTAATCAGTTGAATATCAATGCATTGGCAAGGCCTACAAAATGCATTATTCTTAAAGTGATAATGGACTACTTTTTCTGACACTTTTAGCATGTTTTTTTTGGGGGGGGGGGGGGGGGAGTTCTGTATTAGGCCCTTGAACATCACAATTAAGTATTTTAAAAGGTCCATGAAAGTCCTTGAATTTGACTTATCAATGTCTGTATGAACCCTGCTTCAAGGATGTATAGTCCTAGGCCTTTGTTGTTGTATAGCTGGAGTTATGGGCCAATTTACATATATTCATTCCTCTAAGTACATATGTGGAACTGCATGAAAATCTTTTTTATGTACGTTTCAAAGCATTTCAAATGTTGATCCCAATGTCACACATTGGCCCCATTATTTATAGAAAGACCCTTATGTAAGCCTATGTATGTCTGTCTTTCGGAGGCATTGGGTTAAAAGCGGAAGTCAAATTTCGGTTGGCCCTTGTTTGGTCTTAAGTCATAGTGAAGGTCCAATTCCTTGTACTATGTCCCAATTACTTATTTGACTAAACTGCACTGTCACAGTAAAGGCATTTTGCACCCCTGTACGATGTCAGTGAAAGTCTTATACTATGGGCCTCTGTTGCGCCTTGCGGTTGGATGCCACAGTTGCTATACCAAGCGGTGATGCAGCCAGTCAAGATGCTCTCAATGGTTCAGCTGTATAACGGAGGATCTGAGGGTTCATACTATGTCAAAGCAAGTCTTTGACTACCCGGCACCATGTCATAATGCAAGAGACCTACCTTGACGAGAGCTGAGTGCAGGTAGATGTTGTGGGGCATGATGACGGCTCCTACGATGCCTACAGCCTGCTCCATCTGGGCAGGACCACAGCCCTCACAGTACGGCAGAAACATCCCCTTCAGCAGCTCCCCCTGGTCCGGACGCACCATCACATACTACAGGCACATACAAGAAAAGACAGTCAGATACACATACGCAGAAACAAAAACCTACCCAATTCTATCAAAGCTACGGTATATATTATCAAACCTGCTGCCAGGTCTACGGGAGAAGTTGGAAAGTGTTAATGATCAATACAGAGAAAAACTTGTTCTTACCTCATACCCAAAGCTTACAGCCATGATGGTGATGAGAAACCCAAAGAAGGCTTCAAGTTTTCTCAGGCCTAAAAAACAAAAGTTGAAAATCACATTGAAACACACCAGTACCCAAGGACCATTAAATCACATACACATCTTGGTGTGCGTCAAAGAAACACTCACCATATTTATCTAGAAAGAGGAACACAAAGGTGTCAATGATGGTGATGAGGACACCTCCCCAAAGTGGAATCCTGGTAGATGGCAAACAACAATGTTAGTTTGAGCCCAATAAATTGACCTCTAGAGCGGCCGTTTTATGCCTATGTCTACATCCCAAAAGTCACTGCATGTCTGCATCTCCACTTTTGACCAGAGGCACCCTATTCCCTATATTGTGCACTACTTTTGAACAAAGGTTATACAGTGCATTCATTATACAGTGCATTCAGACCCTTTGACTTTTTTCAAGTTTTTTGTTATGTTACAGCCGTATTCTAAAATGGGTTAAATCACCCCCCCCCCATCAATCTACACACAATACCCCATAATGACAAAGCAAACACTGTTTTTTAGAATTTTTTACAAATGCATTAAAAATCTAAAACTGAAATATAACATTTACTTAAATATTCAGACCCTTTACTCAGTACTTTGTTGAAGAACCTTTGGCAGCGATTACAGACTCGAGTCTTTTTGGGTATTACGCTACAAGCCTGGAACATTTGGGGAGTTTCTCCCATTTGTCTCTGCAGATCCTCTCAAGCTCTGTCAGGTTTGATGGTGAGCATAGCTGCACAGCTATTTTCAGGTCTCTCCAGAGATGTTCGATCGGGTTCTGGCTGGGCCACTCAAGAACATTCAGAGACTTCTTCTGAAGCAACTCCTGCATTGTCTTGGCTGTGTGCTTAGGGTTGTTGACCTGTTGGAAGGTGAACCTTCACCCCAGTTGGAGGTGCTGAGCGCTCTGGAGAAGGTTTTTTATCAAAGATCTCTCTGTACTTTACTCCGTTCACCTTTCCCTCGATCCTGACTATAGTCCTCCAAACGTGATGCTTGGTATTCAGGCTAAAGAGTTCAATATTGTTTTCATCAATATTGTTAATCATGGTCAGAGTCCTTTAGGTCTCTTTTGGCAAACTCCATGCGGGGTGTCATGTGCCTTATACTGAAGAGTGAATTCCGTCTGACCACTCTACCATAAAGGTCTGACTGGTGATGCTGCAGAGATGGTCGTCCTTCTGGAAGGTTCACCCATCTCCACAGAGGAACTCTGGAGCTCTGTCAGAGTGACCATCGGGTTTTTGGTCACCTCCCTGACCACCCCATTATTGCTTAGTTTGGCCGGGCGGCCAGCTCTAAGAAGAGTCTTGTTGGTTCCAAACTTCTTCCATGTAAGAATGATGTTGGCCACTGTGTTCTTGGGGACACCTTCAATGCTGCAGACATTTTTTGGTACCCTTCCTCAGATCTGTGCCTCGACACAATCCTGTCTTATATAGACAGATGTCTGCCTTTCCAAATCATGTTCAATCAATTTAATTTACCCCAGGTGGACTGCAATCAAATGGTATAAACATTTCAAGGATGATCAAAGGAAACAGGATGCACCCGAGCTCAATTTTGAGGTATTTCTGTTTCTTATAAATATCTAAAAAAAAAATATATAATAAAATAATAAAAATATCTAAAAACCTGTTTTGGCTTTGTCATTATGGGGTATTGTGTGTAGATTGATGATTTTATTAATCCATTTCAGAATAAGGCTGTAACATAACAAATTGTGGAAAAAGTCAAGGGGTCTGAATACTTTCCGAATGCACTGACAAAGGGAAACCCAGACGCGAGCTGTCCAGTGACGCGAGCCTTCCAGACAAGTTAAATACCAACTATGCGCACTTCGAAGCTAGCAACACTCAACTATGCATGCACCATCTGTTACGGACGACTGTGTGATCACGCTCTCCGTAGCCGATGTGAATAAGACCTTTAAACAGGTTAACATTCTCAAGGCCACAGGGCCAGAAGCATCACCAGGACGCATACTCAGAGCATGCACTGACCAGCTGGTGTCTTCACTGACATTTTCAACATCTCCCTGACCCAGTCTGTAATACCTACATGTTTCAAGCAGACCACCATAGTCCCAGTGCCCAAAAATACCAAGGTAACCTGTCTAAATGGCTATTGCCCCGTAGCACTCACATCTGTAGCCATGAAATGCTTTGAAAGGCTGGTCATAACTCACATCAACAACATCATCATCATCCCAGACACCCTGGACCCACTCCAATTCACATACCACTCCAACAGATAACACAATCTCTATCACTGCCCTTTCACACCTGGATAAAAGGAATACCTATGTGAGAATGCTGTTCATTGACTACAACTCAGTATTCAACACCATTGTGCCCTTCAAGCTCATCACTAAGCTAAGGACCCTGGGATTAAACACCTCCCTCTGCAACTGTATCCTGGACTTCTTGATGGGCCGCCCCCAGGTGGTGAGGGTAGGCAACAACATATATGCCACGCTGACCCTCAACACAGGGGCCCCTTAGGCGTGAGTGCTTAGTCCCCTCCTGTACTCCCTGTTCACCGATGACTGCATGGTGCACAACTCAAACACAATCATTAAGTTTGCCGATGACAACAGTGGAAGGCCTGATTACCGACAACAAGACATCCTCAGGGAGGTCGTTAGAGACCTGGCAGTGTGGTGCCAGGACAAAAACCTCTCCCTCAACGTCAGCAAGACATAGGCGCTGATTGTGGACTACAGGAAACGGAGGGCCGAGCACGCTCCCATCCACTGGGCTGTTGTGAGTAGGTCGAGAGCTTCAAGTTTCTTAGTGTACACATCACTAAGGAACTATCATGGCCCACAAACATCAACACAATAGTGAAGAGGGCATAACAACACTTCTTCCCCCTCAGGAGGCTGAAAGGATTTGGCATGGGCCCTGAAATCCTCAAAAGGTTCTACAGCTGCACCATTGAGAGTATCTTGACTGGCTGCATCACGGCTTGGTATGGCAACTGTTTGGAGTCTTACCGCAAGACGCTACAGAGGGTAGTGCGTACGGCCCAGTATATCACTGGGGCCGAGCTCCCTGCCATCTAGGACCTCTAGACCAAGCGGAGTCAGAGGAAGGCCCTAAAAATGGTCTAATACTCCTACCACCCAAGTCAGACTGTTCTCTCTGCTACCGCATGGCAAGTTGTACCGATGCACCAGGTCTGGAACCAACAGGACCCTGAACAGCTTCTACCCCCCAAGCTAGAAGACTGCTAAATAGTTCAAAAGTTAACTAATAGCTACCCAGAATATAGGCATTGACCCTTTTTGCACTAATCTCTTTTGACTCATCACATACGCTGCTGTTACTGTTTATTATCTATCCCGTTGACTAGTCACTTTATCCCTACCTATACATATCCTTTCTCAATTACCTCGTACCCCTGCATATCGACCCAGTACTGGTACCTTGTGTATATAGCAAACTCCTTGTGTTATTATTTTTCTATTTCTTCTACTATTTATATGTTTGTCTCTACATTGTTGGGAAGGTCCCGTAAGTTAGCATTTCACTGTTCGTCCACACGTATTTACGAAGCATGTGACAAATAAAATTTGATCCTTAGTGTAGTAAATTGTAGTCTGTAGTTGGGCACTGGCTGGTGGTACTGTAGCTACCTGCCAACAGAGAGGAGGTTGAAGGCAATGGCACAGCCAATGACCTCCTGCATGTCTGAGCCAATGATGGCCAGCTCCACCATCAGCCACAGGATAATACGAGGAACCTGGGAGTGAGGAGGGGATGGAGGTGTGAATAACAAGACTGGATATAACACGCACAGCAACCACATTAAATTACATTAAACGAAACCAAACCCTTTTATATGGTGTTATCCCAGAGTGTGTATGAAGAACTGGAGTGTGTGTGTAAGGCGAGGGAGGGATACTCACAGTAGGGTACTGGCGGTTGCAGACCTCTGCTAGGTGCATCCCTGTGACAACCCCCAGGCGTGCAGCCAACCTCTGCAAGAGGAGGCCGACGATGGTGGCCCCTAACAATACCCACAGGAGCTGAAAGAGAGAGAACGGTACAGTGGTAATGAAGCATGGGATTTAATGAGTCAATGAAAGAGATAACTAAGAGCAAAAAGACCAGAGGGAACAGGGTATGCTGATTATAGAATTGAATGGAATAAAGTACAACTTCACTGTCAAACGGAGATAGAACTTTGCAGATTAAATCATTTTTTGCCATAGTTTTTGAGCATAGTACCCCTCCCGCTAGAGAGTGAAGGTCACCCGTGGCTGATGTTGTGTCTGTGTTCACCTTAAAGCCAGCTTTAGCTCCAGACTGTAGATCAGACTCGATGTTCCCTGGGTCCAGATAGGCGATGCTCATCAAGAAACCAGGTCCCGTAAAGGCCCAGAGTTTACGGAAACTGAACATCTGAACGAGAGAATCACAAATAGCACAGTTAATTGAAGTTAGGATGATTCATAATTTCTAAACTATTCTATAGTCAAAGCAACTTTGTGTATATCACTTTATACAGGTCATAAACTTAATGTAATAGGCTCTGAGGCCCTGTGATGTCACGGACTGAGGTAATAATAATCTCTATGATGTCAGACAGAGGTAACAATAATCCCTGTGATGTCAGACAGATAATAATCCCTGTGATGTCATAGGCTCGATGACTCAATAATCATTGTGATGTCATACCTGGTAAGGTTATAATAACTCTTGTGATTCCATAGGCTCGATGACTCAATAACTTTGAGGTCAGAGTCCATATGCGGTCATGAAAGCCCTTTGATACCATAGGCTCTGAGTTAATGCCGCGTTCAAAACATCTCAAACTTTCGACTTGGAAATAGAGCTCACCTTTATATTTCCAAGTCAAATGTTTGAGTTTCCTACTTGGAAAGTATCAGAATCAACCAACAGAAAGCTCTACGCAAAACAATATATGCACACTTTTAACTCTGAGGTTCTGAATTGTCTTGAAAGAACCATAGTATTCCTTGTGATGTCATAGAACCTGGGGGTCATAGGCTCTGTGTTAATAATCCCTGTGAGGTCATAAACCATGTAATGGCCTCAGTACCTGGGTGACATCCTCTGGGATTGGCACCTTCTCCTCAAAGTATGTAGAGAAGGGCTCGTCGTCTGGGGCCCCAGACACTGTTGAGGATGGCGGAGAGATGGAGCTGTGCTGGTCCTGGGTGGTCTGGATAACCCCATTCTCCTGTGGAGGCTCCTCTGAAGAAAGGAGAGGGGGGAAGAGGCAAAAAGGTCCCTCAACTATTTCAACAAAAGCAGCATATTGCCTATACTTCATTCTGTTGACATGAAAACAACAATTGTGAGCATATGACCTTAAACAATATGAAGAGATTCTATTCTACCCCCACTATTCCCATGACAAGCCATATGTTCTATACAGCACCAGATGAAAGCAGACCTTCATTGGCAACCTTGCCACAGTCAACAGATTGAAAGTAGAGCTTTCATTCTCCACAATCACTTCTGTCATTAACGTCATAAATGCCTAGAAGGCAGCATTTGCCATTTTCAACAAGAAAGTGCCACATATAGCCCGGTACATCAAAGTCATGTGTAAAGAGTGCGTCAATCAATACTCTGAAATCAGCTGAGTCCACAGGAAGGACCCACAAACCTGTTTTGACACAATTGTAAACACTTCAGGTTAAAAAATAAAAGTAGATGTAATGTCAACAATAGGTTAACGCAAGGCGACGTTGAGACAGCCTATAGGGAGATCAAAGACCTGGCAGTGTGATGCCAGGACAGAGTATGTGAGCGGAGGGAGGAGTGGAGAGTGCCTAATTTGACTGGAGCACAGAGCGAGTTTCCCCAAAGGCTAGAGCGTCTGCCTAGTCTGCCTTCTCGCCCAGAACAATTTTGGTCCAGTACCGTTCACTTCGCGAGTTCAGGGCATGCCCAGCCCAGCATGCATTTGTAGGCTATTTGGGTGCTGCTATAAGCCCATTGCTTCAGCTACTGTCATGGAATTCGCTAAATATTTTCATAAAGAAACTGAAAAAAACACAAAGGTGCTTACAAAGATGAGGAACAAGAGTAAGAGAGGGAGTGCGGTGATGTAGTGTCCACAACTAAAGAATCATTGTGGAATCTGAAAAGACACATATCCCGAAAGCTTGATAGTGTACTACATGCATATGCTAACAGAAAGGAACGAGGTTGGTAGCTAGCTAAGTGAGTCATTGTAGCAAACCATTTATAACTGAAAAACCGGACCTCTTAAAAGTTTTGTTCATTTTCGTTCTATTATCCACACACACACACACCAACCACATTGATTTTGGCCCAATAGACCTGACATATGATCTCTTTCAAGGAGCTTTCTGTTTTGATAGGGCTATTCTGCCTAAAAACCTTTAGGCCTACCTTCCAGATTTTTTTTTATTTAACTCTGCATCCCTGGCCAGTCTAGCAAGAGTGGCACGAAGGGTGTTAAGCATCCCTATTGGCTCTGCAAGAGTGGAAAAAGGGTATTCTCAGCTTCAGGCTCATGCAATGTTGCATGAGCCTGAAGCTACAGACTCTGGCCAAACTCATGTTTCTAAAAGTGAATTCAAAAGGCAACACATTTTTTGTTTCATTTTTTAAATGATTTTACATTTATTTAACTAGGCAAGTCAGTTAAGAACATATTCTTATTTACATTGTCGGCCTACACTGGCCAAACCCTAACCCGGACGGCGCTGGGCAAATTGTGCCCTACCCTATGGGACTCCCAATCACGGCCGGTTGTGATACAGCCTGGAATCAAACCAGAGTCGGTAGTGACGCCTCTAGCACTGAGATGCAGTGCCTTAGACCGCTGCACTACTCGGGAGCCCATTTAATTCGAAGTCATAGCCTATATGCGCAATTTATAGACTATAATGATTTAATACAACAAAATGTTGCTTAAATGCTGAGTGCTTAATGTTACCACCAGCCTAGTGTGTCGCACCAACAAATGATTCACAATTAATTTCTTGTAGGCTATAGCCTTGAAATAACTGAAATAGGCTAATATTATAGTCTAAATAATTCATTTATTTAGGCTACCTGTCTGGCTACTGACCTAGTGTTTATATGCTGTTTAATACGACATGTAGCCTATTTGAAATGATCACCTTTCCATGTTACTTAATAAAAATACTCATCATTCAAATCATATGGCTTGGTTTCAATACTTCAAAACCAAATGGGTGCAACCTCTTAACTCCGATCACATACTCTATGCCAGGACGCAGTAGATATCATCTACTGCATCTTTATGTAATACATGTATCACTAGCCACTTTAACTATGCCACTTTGTTTACATACTTATCTCATATGTATATACTGTACTCTATACCATCTACTGTATCTTGCCTATGCCGCTCTGTACCATCACTCATTCATATATCTTTATGTACATATTCTTTATCTTTACATATTCTTATAGTTTTGGAATTGTTAGATTACGTGTTGGTTATTACTGCATTGTCGGAACTAGAAGCACAAGCATTTCGCTACACTCGCATTAACATCTGCTAACCATGTGTATGTGACAAATAAAACTTGATTTGACAACATTCAGCAAGACAAAAGAGCTGATTGTGGATGTTACGAATCCCTTTTGGCCCGACAGTCTAGGGGGGATGGTAATGAGACCCGTAACATAACTCATGCAAATTATAATTGTGACAAAGTAAAAGTGAGAACGAAATAACCACGACAACTGAAATCTACCGTCAAACTCAAGGTTTATTTGTAAACACACAGTAATGGGGGGGAGCAGGAAAAGGGGCTGAGCTGGACTCAAGGAAAGAAACAATAAGTATTAAAAAACACCCCTAAGCTAGACTAGCCTACTTTAACAATAGCTAACTAACTAACCAAAAATACAGTGGGTGGTCCGCCCAGTTCTAACTAGTGTATTTAACAAAGTCTACCTACGGGTAGTGTATGCCCATGGGCAACTTGTCTTGGTTTCCCCTTTTCCCACCAGCAAACAAACAAACACCATAACAATACTCACAGGTGATGAAAAAGTGCTATGGAGGTGCTCAAACAAAAGAGAGGTTAATACACAAAGAGAGAGTGAAACACAGACCTACAGACATGGCATTTACAGAGAGATTGAGCTCTAGAGCAAACAACTGATGGGGTTTTTAAACCAAGGGAAAGGAACTGTGATAGGGTAGGAAACAGGAGGAGGTGTGTCTTCTGATTGATGATTGATTGTTGACTGATTGGGGAGTGATGATTTTCACCTGTGAGGGGAGAAGGAGAGAAAAGAAACACACACACAGGATACACACACAGGATACTTGTATCCGTAACAGTGGACTACAGGAAACAGAGGGCTGAGCACGCCACCCATAGTGCTTCAAGTTCCTCGGTGTCCACATCACTAACGAACTACATGGTCTAAACACACCAACACAGTCGTGAATAGGGCACGTCAATGCCCCTTTCCCCTCAGGTGCCTTAAAAGACTTGGCATGGGTCGTCAGATCCTCAAAGTTTTATAGCTGCACCACTGACAGCATCTTGACTGGCTGCATCACGGCTTGGTATGGCAACTGCTTGGCATCAGAGTGCAAGGTGCTACAGGTAGTAGTGCGTACGGCCCAGTACATTGCTGGGGCCAAGCTCCCTGCCATCCAGGACCTCTAGACCAGGCGGTGTAAGAGGAAGGCCCTAAAAATGGTCTAATACTCCTGCCACTCAGACTGTTCTCTCTGCTACCGCATGGCAAGTTGTACCAATGCACCAGGTCTGGAACCAACAGGACCCTTTACAGCTTCTACCCACAAGCCATAAGACTGCTAAATAGTTAATAGCTTTTATTCCTAGTTTACTCCTTTTACTGAGTAGTTGCTGCCGTCTGGCCACTCTACCATAAAGACCTGATTGGTGGAGTGCTGTAGAGATGGTTGTACTTCTGGAATGTTTTCCCATCTCCACAGAGGAACTCCGGAGCTCTGTCAGAGTGACCATCGGGTTCTTGGTCACCGCCCTGACCAAGGCCCTTCTCACCCGACTGCTCAGTTTGGCCAGGTGGCCAACTCTAGGAAGAGTCTTGGTGGTTCCAAACGTCTTCCATTTAAGAATGATTGAGGCCACTGTGGGGACCTTCAAAGCTGCATTTGTTCATACCCTTCCCCATACACAATCCTGTCTCGGAGCTCTAAGGACAATTCCTTCAACTTCATGGCTTGGTTTTTGCTCTAACATGCACTGTCAACTGTTGGACCTTATATAGACAGGTGTGTGCCTTTCCAAATCATGTCCAATCAACTCAATTTACCACACACAAGTGTACTCCACAGGTGTGATTACTACCTCTGAGGGTTTAGAGCTTGAGGTAGTTTAGAGCTTGACGGTACACTTTCCTTCTCTCAGCACATATCAAAGCTGCAGGCTAAGGTTAAAGCTAGACTTGATTTCCTCTATCGCAATTGCTACTCTTTCACCCCAGCTGCCAAACACACCCCGATTCAGATGCCCATCCAACCCATGCTAGATTATGGAGACGTCATTTATAGATCGGCAGGTAAGTGTGCTCTCTAGCAGCTAGATGTTCTTTATCATTTGGCCATCAGATTTGCCACCAATGCTCCTTATAGGACACATCACTGCGCTCTATACTCTTCTATAAACTGGTCATCTCTGTATACCCGTCACAAGACCCACTGGTTGTTGCTCATTTATAAAACCTTCTTAGGCCTCGCTCCTCCCTATCTGAGGCATCTACTGCAGCCCTCATCCTCCACATGTTCTGTTCTGCCTGTTCTGCCAGTCATATTCTGTTAAAGGTCCCCAAAGCACACACATCCCTGGGTCGCTCACCTTTTCAGTTCGCTGCAGCTCGTGACTGGAACGAGCTGCAACAAATGCTCAAACTGGACAGTTTTGACTCATTCATGGACACTCTTACTGACAGTTGTGACTGCTTTGCGTGATGTATTGTCTCCTCTACCCTCTTGCCCTTTGTGCTGTTGTCAGTGCCCAACAATGTTTGTGCTGCTACCATGTTGTGTTGCTACCATGTTGTTGTCATGCTGCCATGCTGTGTTAGCATGGCAGCAACACATGGCATGTCGTCTTAGGTCTCTCTTTATGTAGTGTTGTGTTGTCTCTCTTGTCGTGATGTGTGTTTTGTCCTATATTTTTATTTAATGTATTTTTAATCCCAGCCCCCATTCCCGCAGGAGGCCTTTTGCCTTTTGGTAGGCAGTCATTGTAAATAAGAACTTGTTCTTAACGGACTTGCCTAGTTAAATTAAAAAGTTAAATAAAAATAAAATACTCCAATCAAGTTGTAGAAACATCTCAAGGATGATCAATGGAAACATGATGGACCTGAACTCAATTTCGAGTCTTTGCTATATGCAAAGGGTCTGAATACTTCCAAACGCACTGTATATAGCAAAGTTATCGTTACTAAGTGTGTATTTATTATTAATTGTCTTACTTTACTATTATTTATCTTCTCTTCCTCTCTGCATTGTTGAGACGGGCTCGTAAGTACGCATTTCCCTGCTAGTCAACAACTGTTGTTACGACGCATCTGACAAATAAAATTTGATTTGATTAGCGGTCTCACGTTAATTTAGCATTAATTAACATAAACCTATTTAGCATCTCCTGGCTTTCACGCACAGCATACAAGCCACTGATGCAGACCTTTTACATTTAAAACAAATCGAATAAATCCATGTAATATAGCTTACACCATCACAATAAATCCATTATTTATTTTAGACAGGTCTAAAGAAACATGATATGAAGAAAATGTCTATTTCAGAAGAACATAATAGCATACTCTGAGTTGTCCTTATGTTAGGGCCTGATCTGGCTATGCCATAAGGCTGTGGGCTACACAAGATAATTTAGCAGACAATATTTCTTAGAATTCTGTGGCATTATTTTATAGTATTCTGAATATAATTAAACGTCGCTGAATAAATTATAAATAGATTTCCTCCAAACGATTTGAGGGAAGTCGCACATGCAGCTATTCTGCATTGAGCGGTTAACAAAGAAACAGGAAGTCTTATATGATTAAAGTTATTTATGTACATTTATTTGTGCTACATATGTTGGGCTATATGTTTTGATTTTTGATACATTCTAAGGCTACATGATGCGACTTATGATGATTTGAAAAAAGTTGCATGAAAGGCATGAGCTTTGCTTTGTTTTTTTGTGCAGGCTGTACACAGTTCATCAGTCTCTCATTCACAATTTGACAAGCACTTGATAATGCCTCAAATTTCCCGGCTGCATCCCCTTTGTGTGGCTGTAATTCCTCCCCCCAAAATCCATGCCTTTTGCAGCCAGTGGCCATTGCGGCCTTAGGCTGAATATAATAAATTATAATTTCATTCTCCCGGATGCATTCCGAAGCACCTCTCATTGTCTGGTGATCGGGTCTTTCTCACAGGCTACAAGTGAAGACAGACACATCGGGGACCCAACTGCGCGCATCCTTATCCAAATCTGAGCTGCATATTAAAGATATTGGAAGAACTGTCCTTTACTTTTCGTCAGCCAACAAGATGAGTAGGTTTAACAAACAGCAAAAGCAGTAGCCTATGTCAATCTACTATCCCCCATAGTATAAAAGTTTACATATTCTATTTGGTGCTAGAAATAAATATCCAAACAGACTGGGACAGTTGTGGGATGCGATGGATCCAAAATTAATACAACGACTAGCATTTCAATTTTAAAAAACAGTTTTAAGCAATGAGGTTTACGCAACAGATGAGAACGTTTAGCTTAACATCTAGCTTCGAGCAATCCCGTATCCGGGAGCGTAATTATAGCCTCAAGCTCATTACCATAACGCAACGTTAACTATTCATGAAAATCGCAAATGAAATGAAAGAAATATATTCACTCACAAGCTTAGCCTTTTGTTAACAACACTATCATCTCAGATTTTCAAAATATGCTTTTCAACCATAACTACACAAGCATTTTTGTAAGAGTATTGATAGCTAGCATAGCATTAAGCCTAGCATTCAGCAGGCAACATTTTCACAAAAACAAGAAAAGCATTCAAATAAAATAATTTACCTTTGAATAACTTTGGATGTTTTCAATGTGCAGACTCAGATAGCAAATGTTCAGTTTTTCCCAAAATATTATTTGTGTAGTAGAAATCGCTCCATTTTGTTCATCACGTTTGGCTAAGAAAAAAATCTGAAAATGCAGTCTCTACATCGCCGAACGTTTTACCAAATTAACTCCATAATATCGACAGAAACATGGCAAACGTTGTTTAGAATCAAGCCTCAAGGTGTTTTTCACATATCTATTCGATGATAAATCATTCGTGGCAGCTGTGTTTCTCCTCGAAGCAAACGAAAAATACACGCAGCTGGAGATTACGCAATAATTGCAACGGAGGACACCAAGCGGCCACCTGGTAGATGTAGTCTCTTAAGGTCAATCTTCCAATGATTTGCCTACAAATACGTCACAATGCTGTCGACACCTTGGGGAAACGACAGAAAGTCTAAGCTCATTCGTGACCCATACACAGCCATAAGGAGACATTGGAACACAGCACATTTAAAATCTGGGGCACTTCCTGTATGAAATTTCAGCTTGGTTTCGCCTGTAGCATTAGTTCTGTGGCACTCAGACAATATCTTTGCAGTTTTGGAAATGTCAGAGTGTTTTCTTTCCAAAGCTGTCAATTATATGCATAGTCGAGAATCTTTTCGTGACAAAATATCTTGTTTAAAACGGGAACGTTTTTTTATCCATAAATTAAAAGAGCGCCCCCTATATCCAAGAAGTTAAAATGTTGAGAAACTATTTGACTATTTCTTCACATTATTAGTGCAGAAATGCGTACACGGCAGTAGGCTATATGCACATTTGTTCCATTAGCAGGAAAACACCATTCTCAAAAGTGACCATAAATTTGGCCACTTTAGTTGTGATACAAACCTTATAGGCCTATGGGCTAGGCTACATGAGGTGTGCGACAATGATTTTAAAAAGTTGCAAATGCATGGCTGTTTCTTGCCTTAAACTGGGCATCACTCACAATTGATCATATATAATTCACAAATTTTCAGCTAATATTGCCACCAATTAGACTTTTTGATTTATCTTGTCTTGACATATATTACTTAGTATATGTGAAATTTGTTTTGATTTAGAATAGACGATTATCATGCACCGGGTCTCGAAAACAGGGGCAGAAAAAAAAAGTAATTTACTGTAGGCATTTAAATAGCGAATGGAGGACACTCTTCCCACGGTTCATTTTCATTTTCATGTCAGAGTGATTAAAGGGACAATAGAGTGCCGAGTACCAGGCAGTTAGCATGTTTGGTAGGCTACTAATGACCATCAGCAGCATCAGAGCTTGGACAATCCGAATTACCATGACTAAACGGTCAAGTGGAATTTGACTGCAGTCATGACTTGTGACCACCGGTGTGGCGGTATTATAGACACCTAAACAGCCCTAGTAACAGCACATCATTATGAAAGTATAGTAGATCCTTGATGTGTCCTCACACTATAACAGCACCGAAGTGTACTGAGTCTGATACAAGGACAAGTACTCCACTCAGGTTGGAGTGTTCATTGTGCTTCTTTCTGTTTGCTCAACTCCCACGGACTCTCTGGTGTCTAAGTCCAATCCTCTTTCTAACCTGAACTTCGGTTCCGTAGGCTATTTGTAGCCTACCTCACTGAATGTCTCAAGAACTTCCAATGTCAATATGGGTCAGAATGGCAAAGACTGTCTTTACAACCCCTTCCCCTTCAATCTGTGGAAGCTTGGTCACAACCTCCTGATTTCTATTATTGCCAAATCGTCACCAAAAATGACAAAAATAGGGAAATTGAGAACCATTAACTTACCAACATGGAGGCATGGATGGGCTTTAGTGATGAGAACAATTGTTTGCAGACTCATAATGGCTGTCTCCTATTACTTGCAAATTGAGCTATTGGCCCATCATTACCGGTATGGCAGGTAGCCTAGTGGTTAGAGTGTTGGGCCAGTAACTGAAAGGTTGCTGGATCGAATCCCCGAGTTGACAAGGTAAAAATCTGTCGTTCTTCCCCTGAACAAGGCAGTTTACCCACTGTTCCCCGGTTGGCCGTCATTGTAAATAAGAATTTGTTCTTAACTGACTTGCCTAGTTAAATACAGGTTAAATAAATAAATAAATACCGAAACATCTCATTACCGAATCCTTTTTAGGTCCGTTTCAGCAATAAGAACCTTAATTTCAGTCATGCTATTTCTAATGTATACTCAATGTGTGTTGGTAACTTTATTTACCAGGACCACTGCTTACACCTATCGTATATATTTTTTTGTAAAACATAATTAATTTGATTAAGTAAGGGTTGTCAAGAAATATGGGTGTATAAACTAGAGGTCGACCGATTATGATTTTTCAACGCCGATACCGATTATTGGAGGGTCAAAAAAAGATTTTAAAATTTTTAAAAAATGTATTTGTAATAATGACAACAATACTGAATGAACACTTATTTTAACTTAATACATCAATAAAATCAATTTTGCCTCAAATAAAATGAAACATGTTCAATTTGGTTAACGTTTAAGTTCCTTGCTCAGAACATGAGAACATATGAAAGCTGGTGGTTCCTTTTAACAGGAGTCTTCAATATTCCCAGGAAAGAAGTTTTAAGTTGTAGTTATTATAGGAATTATAGGACAATTTCTCTCTATACGATTTGCATTTCATATACCTTTGACTATTGGATGTTCTTATAGGCACTTTAGTATTGCCAGTGTAACAGTATAGCTTCCGTCCCTCTCCTCGCCCCTACCTGGGCTCGAAAAAGGAACACATCGACAACAGCCACCCTCGAAGCAGCGTTACCCATCGCTCCACAAAAGCCGCAGCCCTTGCAGAGCAAGGGGAACAACCACTCCAAGTATCAGAGCGAGTGACGTTTGAAACGCTATTAGTGCGCACCCTGCTAACTAGCTAGCCATTTCACATCAATTACACCAGCCTCATCTCGGGAGTCATAAACAGCTCAATGCTTGAAGCACAGCGACAAGCTGCTGGCAAAATGCACGAAAATGCTTACGAGCCTGCTGGTGCCTACCATCACTGAGTCAGACTGCTCTATAAAATCAGACTTAGTTATAACATAATAACACACAGAAATACAAGCCGTAGGTCATTAATATGGTCGAATCCAGAAACCATCATCTCGAAAACAATATGTTTATTCTTTCGGTGAAATACGGAACAGTTCCGTATTTTATCTAACGGATGGCATCCATAAGTCTAAATATTCCTGTTACATTGCACAACCTTCAATGTTATGTCATAATTACGTAACATTCTGGCAAAATAGGCGGCCCAAACTGTTGCATATACACCGACTCTGCGTGCAATGAACGCAAGAGAAGTGACACAATTTCACCTGATTAATATTGCCTGCTAACCTGGATTTCTTTTAGCAAAATATGCAGGTTTAAAAATATATATTTCTGTGTATTGATTTTAAGAAAGGCATTGATGTTTATGGTTAGGTACACATTGGAGCAAGACAGTCCTTTTTCGCGAATACGCACCGCATCGGTTATATGCGACGCAGGACACGCTAGATAAACTAGTAATATAATCAACCATGTGTAGTTATAACTAGTGATTATGATTTATTGATAAGACAAGTTTAATGCTAGCTAGCAACTTACCTTGGCTTCTTACTGCATTCGCGTAACAGGCAGTCTCCTCGTGGAGTGCAATGTAATCAGGTGGTTAGAGCGTTGGACTAGTTAACTGTAAGGTTGCAAGATCGAATCCCCCGAGCTGACAAGGTAAAAATCTGTCATTCTGCCCCTGAACAAGGCAGTTAACCCACCGTTCCTAGGTCATCATTGAAAATATGAATGTGTTCTTAACTGACTTGCCTAGTTAAATAAAGGATAAAGGTGTTAAAAAAAATTCATTTTAAAAATGTTTTCAATCGGCCAAATTGGTGTCCAAAAATACCAATTTCCGATTGTTATGAAAACTTGAAATTGGCCCTAATTAAATGGGCCATTCCGATTAATCGGTCGACCTCTAATATAAACCCCATTTAATTTACTCAAAGCCACAATCTGGAGTTTGTGTTTCAGAAAATAGTAAGCACACAACTTAAATGAGGATATCTCCCCATTTTGACATGTGTACCTGTTTTAGCACTTACTTATACTGTTTTATTGATCCCAAGAGAGTTTTCGGTCCATATACCACATATTTAGATAATTTATAGGCATATCATGTTATGCCATTTGCCCATTAGATCCCATTCAATATATACATCTAAAATACATTTGAACCACACATCCTAATACCAATATTACCTAGAAAGACCTTGATGAAAGTACTTTTTCCAAAACACACCTTAAGCTTAATTCCATTTGACTTTTGAAAACACATGAATGTAATTACAGTACTTATACTTGTAAATTAAGGTGTATTTTTGTAAATTGTGATTTTTGTAAATTGTATAATGAACAAAATATAAAACGCAACAATTTTACTGAGTTAGAGTTCATTAAAGGAAATCAGCCAATTGAAAGAGTGAAATTAGACCCTAATCTATGGATTTCACATAACTGGTCAGGGGTGCAGCAATGGGTGGGCATAGGCCCACCCACTGGGGAGCCAGGCCCAGCTATTCAAAATGACTTTATTACAGACATAAATACTCCTGTTTCATGAACTACCCGGGTGGCTGGTCTCAGATGATCCCGCAGGTGAAGAAGCCGGGTGTGGAGGTCCTGGGTTGGTGTTGTTACACGTGGTCTGCAGCTTTGAAGCTGGTTGGATGTACTGTCAAATTCTCAAAAACAACTTTGGAGGTGGCTTATGGTAGAGAAATGAACATTATATTCTCTAGCAACAACTCTGGTGGACATTCCTTCAGTCAGCATGGCAATTGCACACTCCCTCAAAACATCAACAGTATTGTGTTGTATGACAAAACTGTGCATTTTAGAGTGGCCTTTTATTGTCCCCAGCACAAGGTGCACCTGTATAATGACCATGCTGTTTAATCAGCTTCTTGATATGCCACACCTGTCAGGTGGATGGATTATCTTAGAAAAGGAAAAATGCTCACTAACAAGGATGTAAACACATTTTTGCACAGAATTTGAGATAAATACGTTTTTTAGTGCATATGGAACATTTCTGGGATCTTTAATTTCAGTTTATGAAACATGGGATCAATACATGTTCCGATTATATTTTTTGTTCAGCATATTTTAAAAATCACCATTGACCTCACGGTGAAATCACTGAGCTGTTTCCTTCCTCTCCGGCAACTGAGTTAGGAAGGACGCCTGTATCTTTGTAGTGACTGGGTGTAATGAAAAGTGTAATTAATAACATCACCATGCTCAAAGGGATATTCAATGTCTGCTTCTTTTTTATACCCATCTACCAATAGGTGCCCTTCTTTGCAAGGCATTGGAATTCTTCCCTGGTGTTTGTGGTTGAATCTGTGTCTGAAATTCACTGATCAGCTGAGGGACCTTACAGATAAATGTATGTGTAGGGTAGAGATGACAACGTCATGCAAAAATCATGTTATACACTATTATTGAACACAGAATTCATGCATGACTTGTTAAGCAAATGTGTACACCTGAACTTACTTAACCTCAAGTGACACCCCATCCCGGATCCGGGAGCGTAATCATAGACTGACACTCATTAGCATAACGCAACGTACATAACTATTACTAGAAAATATTCCTATTCATGAAGATCACAAGTGAAATATATTGAGACACAGCTTAGCCTTTTGTTAATCACCCTGTCATCTCAGATTTTCAAAATATGCTTTACAGCCAAAGCAAGACAAGCATTTGTGTAAGTTTATCGATAGCCTAGCATAGCATTATGTCCAGCTAGCAACAGGTAACTTGGTCACGAAAATCAGAAAAGCAATCAAATTAAATCGTTTACCTTTGATGAGCTTCGGATGTTTTCACTCATGAGACAGATAGCCAATGTTCCTTTTTCCAAAAATAAAATTTTTGTAGGCAAAATAGCTCCGCTCCTGTTCTTCACGTTTGGCTGAGAAATCGACCGGAAATTGCGGTCACAACTACGCCGAAAAATATTCCAAATTAGCTCCATAATAAATCGACAGAAACATGGCAAACATAGTCTATAATCTATCCTCAAGGTGTTTTTCAAATATCTATTCGATAATATATCCACCGGGACAATTGGTTTTTCAGTAGGACCGATTGGAAAAATGGCTACCTCTGTATTTTACGCGAGAATCACTCAGAGCCATCAGGTGACCACTTACACAATGTAGCCGCTTACGGGTATTCTTCGACATAAAGGCGTAAAACTATGTCACATTGCTGTAGACTCCTTGGGGAATACATAGAAAAAGTAATCTGGTTGATAGCCCATTCACTGCTCAATAGGGACGCATTGGAACGCAGAGCTTTGAAAACATGAGGCACTTCCGGATTGGATTTTTCTCAGGCTTTCGCCTGCAATATCAGTTCTGTTATACTCACAGACAATATTTTTACAGTTTTGGAAACTTTAGAGTGTTTTCTATGCTAAACTGTAAATTATATGCATATTCTAGCATCTTGTCCTGACAAAATATCCCATTTACTTTGGAAATGTTATTTTTCCAAAAATGAAAATACTGCCCTCTAGTCACAAGAGGTGCTTGCTATAACAAATGGGATTGAATACTTGACTCAAGACATTTTAGCTTTTCCACTTTGACATTATGGGGTAATGTATGTAGGCCAATCAAAATAGAATAATTTTAAAATTCAGGCTGTAACAACAAAATGTGGAAAAAGTCAAGTGGTGTGAATACTTTCTGAAGGCACTGTAAGTGAATCTATTGTGTGCACTTTAGAAGAGAGTTATCACTCCCACTACCAAGCTTCTCTTTGTAGTGCAGGACGTTTTTGCAAAAGCATTTCTATATTCTAGAACAATGTGTGAATCTCACATTGTCTTGTAAAAAAGGTCTTGGACCGAAATGTTAACAATAAATGAGTTTTAGTAAAGCAATTCTACAATTCTATGTATTGTGTAGGCAGGCATAGGGCCTATAGTGCACCATGTGTGCTGAGCTGACCACAGTAAGGCGTAGGAGTGAGTGTGTCGTGCTTCTGTTATCATAAGTTACCTTCCTGGTCTGCTTCCCACGCTGTCTTCATCAGGGTGGAGTGAGGTTAAAGGGGGGCCCGAGAGGAGGGGGAGCTCTGTAAACGCAGGGACTGGAGATCTGTCTGGAAACAGACAACTGAAATTAAAACAAAAATATTAAGAAAAATATAATTTCAAACACTGCAGAGACCAGTGACACTCTTATTTAGAGTTTTTAAACTATCTAGTCTTAAAATCCTGACCAAAATCCTGACCAATTCAACTCTGGTCATTGTGGGTATCATTCATTCTAGTCAGCCACTAAATCACAGAAGGATCCATGTTAGAGTTCCGTTTCCTTCCACCATTTCTAGTCTTAATACTGCTTTGCCTGAGAAGAGCAGGCGCGCTATAGAAAATTGAGGATTTGAGGAGTTATGATAAACTAAACAAAAGTAACCTCCAAAGTTTTTCATAACAATGGGAAATAAGCACTCTTAAAGCTATCGATAAGCTATGACAGGAGACAACTGATATTGATGCTTAGTAACTAGTTCTGCAACAGCAAAAATGACTCTGCAAGAAATGCACATGACCACTTCCCTCATATTAGCCTAATAGTGAGAACATAACAAAAGCCTTGAATTGACCTCAATATGGTCACCATGGTTAGAATACATCTTATTCAGTACTTCCCTCAATGTGAAGTCAACAAAAACCTCCTGACCTCATTTACACAGTACAGCTTTACAAATGCCCATACAAGAGATATCAGAAGACCCTTGGGTCGTTCCACCTCAAAAAGCATGAGGTTTTTGACAACCACCATCTCAGATCGACACGATTAGCACTCATGAAAGGTTTTGCAGAAATAGAATTTGAACCCTGAGAAATTAAGCTAATTCGTTGAAACCAAATTGCCCATTTTAAATTTAGAGGATTCAGATAATATTAAATAAATATATCCGATTTGGACCAAACTTCTTCCTACCAGTGAGTAAGACATGAGGGGAAAAAACAACACAAAAGCCACTCAGACCCCTCATGCCAATCACAAACTAAAAACCTGTAGGATTATACAGTATCAGTTCTTGACTTTTGACAAGTAGTAAGAAGCTGTGGCTTGGAGTATTGCTCCATGTAATGTATTCCCTGTGAATCTGGTGATTTTTTACTTTATTTTTCGCATGTTCAGAGAAATTAGGTCATCGACGTTTGCATTATTTACCATAAAGTAGTGGGAAAGTACCAAATTCAGACCACTAGATGCCGCTGTTCCTGCTATACCACCAAACTCTTAAATCCATTATACTGGTTTCTTGTGTTTAAATAGATAACAACATTTTCATTGCAACTTTGGGTAGAAAACCAATATATTGTTTAGTCATCCTCACAAATCAAGCCAGTCCTCCAGGAAAGGAATTCACTTTGTCCTAATTGCAACCTAACGCTTCAGCCCAACTCTCCTTGAATAGTCCCCACAAGTACTGGGTGATTGTGACAAAACTGGCACTTGACTAATGTTGCACATTTTGTGGACTATTCACAGGTGGAAACTGTCCGTGGGATTTGTTTGTTTTTTTACCACGCCACAAATATCTTGTTTAACAAACTATAGTTTTGGCAAGTTGGTTAGGACATCTACTTTGTGCACGACAGAAGTAATTTTTCCAACAACTGTTTACAGACAGATTATTTCACTCACTTATAATTCACTGTATCACAATTCCAGTGGGTCAGAAGTTTTCATACACAAATTTGTGAATTTGTGCCTTTAAACAGCTTGGAAAATTCCAGAAAATTATTTCATGGCTTTAGAAGCTTCTGATAGGCTAATTGACCTAATTTGAGTCAATTGGAGGTGTACCTATGGATGTATTTGAAGGCCTACCCTACCAAACTCAGTGCCTCTTTGCTTGACATTATGGGGAAAAATCAAAAGAAATCAGCGAAGACCTCAAAAGAAATTGTTGACCTCCACAAGTCTGGTTCAACCTTGGGAGCAATTTCCAAATGCCTGAAGGTACCACCTTCATCTGTATAAACAATAGTACGCAAGTATAAACACCATGGGACCCACGCAGCCGTCATACCGCTCAGGAAGGAGACGCATTCTGTCTCCTAGAGATGAACAGACTTTAGTGCAAAAAGTGCAAATCAATCCCAGGATAACAGCAAGACCTTGTGAAGATGCTGGAAGCAACAGGTACAAAAGTATCTCTATCCACAGTAAAACAAGTCCTATATCGACATAACCCGCAAGGCCGCTCAGCAAGGAAGAAGCCACTGCGCCAGACTACGGTTTGCAAATGCACATGGGACAAAGATCGTACTTTTTGGAGAAATGTCCTCTGGTCTGATGAAGCCATAATGACCCTGTTTGGAGGAAAAAGGGGGAGGCTTGCAAGCCGAAGAACACCATCCCAACCATGAAGCACGGGCAGTTTCATGTTGTGGAGGTACTTTGCTGCAGGAGGGACTGGTGCACTTCACAAAATAGATGGCTTCATGAGGAAGGAAAATGTGGATATATTGAAGCAATATCTCAAAACATCAGTCAGGATGTTAAAGCTTGGTCGCAAATGGGTCTTCCAAATGGACAATGACCCCAAGCATACTTCCAAAGTTGTGGCAAAATAGCTTAAGGACAACAAAGTCAAGGTATTGGAGTGGCGATCACAAAGCCCTGACCTCAATCCTATAGAAGTGTGGGCAAAACTGAAAAAGTGTGAGCAATCAAGGAGGCCTACAAACCTGACTCAGTTACACCAGCTCTGTCAGGAGCCCAAATTATTGTGGGAAGCATGTGGAAGGCTACAAGAAATGTTTGGCTCAAATACTAATTCAGTGTATGTAAACTTCTGACTCACTGGAAATGTGATGAAAGAAATAAAAGCTGAACTAAATAATGTTCTCTACTATTATTCTCTACTAGGAATTGTGAAAAACTGAGTTTAAATGTATTTGGCTAAGGTGTTTGTCAACTTCCGACTTCTGCAAATTAATATTAATACCATTTAAATGTGGATTTTCTTTGCATTGGATATATTTACCCTATCATATGGAGACAGAAACAGAAACATTTTACCTTATCAGAAAAATCAATACACAGAAGTTTTTTTTTTATCCTGCAAATTTAGTTAAAAGAAATTCATGTTAGCAGGCAATATTAACTTGGGAAATTGTGTCACTTCTCTTGGGTTCATTGCACGCAGAGTCAGGGTATATGCAACAGTTTGGGGGCGCCTGGCTCATAGCGAACTAATTTGCCAGAATTTTACATAATTATGTCATAACATTGAAGGTTGTGCAATGTTGCTAAAAATATTTAGACTTAGCGATGCCACCCGTTCGATAAAATAAGGAACGATTCTGTATTTTACCTAAAGAATCAACATTTTGTTTTTGAAATAATAGTTTCCGGATTTGATCATATTAATGACCAAAGGCTCGTATTTCTGTGTTTATTATATTAAAACTATGATTTTATATTTGAGAGAGCAGTCTGACAGAGTGGTGGCAGGCAGCAGCAGGCTCGTAAGCATTCATTCAAACTTTATTGCGTTTGCCAGCTGCTCTTAGCAACTCTTGAATCACAGTGCTGTTTATGACTTCAAGCCTATCAACTCCTTACATTAGGCTGGCAATACTAAAGTGTCTATTAGAACATCCAATAGTCAAAGGTATATGAAATACAAATGGTATATAGAGCGAAATAGCCTACGCGTCATAATTCCTATAATATATACAACCTAAAACTTCTTAAATGAGAATATTGAAGAACAGGGAATACTTTACCACCAGCTTTCAAATGTTCTCATGTTCTGAGCAAGGAACTTAAACATTATCTTTTTTACATGGCACATATTGCACTTTTACTTTCTTCTCCAACACTGTGTTTTCGCATTATTTAAACCAAATTGAGCATGTTTCATCATTTATTTGAGACTAAATTTATTTTATTTATGTATTACATTAAGTTTAAAAAGTTCTCATTGTTCAAAGATTTCAATATTGGTTTCCTCAGAACAGAGAATCTTGTTTCTCAAGGTCTGAGAGTCCTTCAGGTGCCTATTGGCAAACTCCAAGCGGGCTGTAGAGTAGCTTTTACTGATGAGTGGCTTCCATCTGGCCACTCTACCATAAAGGCCTGATTGGTGGAATGCTGCAGAGATGTTTCTCCTTCTGGAAGGTGTGTGTGTCTTTCCAAATCATGTTCAATCAATTGAATTTAACATAGGTGGACTCCAAGTTGTAGAAACATCCAAGTTGTAGAAACATCAAGGATGATCAATGGAAACAGGATGCATTGGAACTCAATTTATAGTCTCATAGCAAAGGGTCCGAATACATATGTAAAAAAGGTGGTGTCTTTATTTTTATGAATTTGTTTTCACTTTATCATGGTGTATTGTGTTTAGATTGATGAGGAAAAAAGTATGTATAATAATGTTACAAAACTTGGAAAAGGGGATGGGGTCTGAATACACTGTTTGACCAGTAGTATGAAGCTGCGGCTTGTAGTATTGCTTCTCCATTCTATGTAATGTGTTCCCTGTTCAGAGAGAATAATTGAAGTCACTTATATTGTTTACCATGAAGTAGTGCGGAAACCCCAGGTTTTGTTCACTAAATGCAGCTGTTCCCGCAATACCGCCAGTCTTTTATATATTTTGCAGGTCTCGTGTTAATTATATAGATCACAACATATTATTTGCAACTTTGTGCAGAAAACCAATAGATTTGCCTCATGATGAAAAAAAAATTGTGGTCATCCTCACAATTCAAGCCAGTCCTCCATGAAAGCAAATCAGTTTGTTGGTCTTTTATGCTTAATCTGTGTCCAGGAAACCACCCCTTTGTGTGTTGTTCTCTCTTCAAGAAAGGTCTGGATTAGTTATTGTTAGACCATTCCTGTTGAACAAACAAACCATTAGGCTACAGCAGTTCTAATGGTTTCAATGGTATGGTCTGTAATGATCATCAATGGTAAAAGTCCCAAACACACTGTGTATTGATTTGCAATTTTAATAGTTTTGGGTTGCGTTGGGTTTAATGGTAAATGTCACTAATCACAATAGATAGAGCTGTTTCCTGATCATTTCTTTTTTTTTTTAAACGAGACGTCCATGCAATTATTTATTTTATTAAGGTTATTACAACATTGTAGTCCCTCGCCCATTTCTTAATCAATATTTTGGGCTTATAGGAAAAGTATTCATATGAGAATTGCATAGGGATAGCGCCCTAAGAGAGCAGGGTGATTCTCATGAATTCAGTTGTAAAGAGTGACTGCCCCTAAAAAGAAAATAATCCCTTTGAAAACGGTCTATGTGGGATTGACGAGTCAAACATTTATTCTGGTGTCAAAATTGACTATGTGACGTAGAAGTCCGTCACTGGCCGCGGGCAGCATTTGGTTCGTTAACGCACACACATATTCATCACTCCTCCCTGCGCCATTATAAGATAAGTTAACGATGTGGGTCGACACACAAATTAGCTTCTTTCTTGGTGCATGCATTTCACACTTGTCAATGTTCATATTTGAGAGATACAAGAATTATTATACTTATCAATGTTGTGGATGAGCGCATTGTTTGTTTGTTCTGTTCCTCTCTCTCCATCTCTGTAGCTTCCGGGTATGCTGGAAAAGGACCCGAGCTAAGGGAATTGGGTTGGCCTTATAGTGCCTGTCCCAAATGGCTCATTAATGCATATGGGCATATTGAAAGATATTGTCAGTAGTGATGTTATGTTGTGATATTGTTTAAAACCGTGTTGCAATGCATATCCTTTAGTATGTTTAGTTCATGGAAAATGTAGGTTTGTATTGTTAATTGATTAATTAATTAGGGTTAATTGTTCTGAGGGGAGGGGCTAGCCCTACAAAAGGAGCCTCTCTTTCAGTCATGAAAAGGCATTTTTGGATTGAGCTGTGGATGGGGCAGCATTGTTTTTAAGCTGTCCCATAAGGTAGACGTTGATGGCAGTACTGTTGTTTTTTGTTCCGGAATCACTTGTAAATAAACACCTTTGCACAGAAGAACTTTTGCGGCTCCGCCATCTTTTTATTTTGATAGAGGTTAGGTTATCCAGTTTAGCCTTCTGGCCTACTCTACGTGACAGACTACAAAGTGTAAATAGGATCATTTTTATCAAAGTCAGTCTAGTCTAAAACTGAGTTTGGAACCTCAGTGTGTCACACTGACAGGAGTGCTCAAAACAAAAGACAACAAATAAGGTTGGGCTTGGATTATAATTGTTAACGAATCATGCTTTGTTTTGCCTGAATGCCAAGCGTTGAGTCTGAAGGAAACCTGGCACCATCCCTATGGTGAAGCATGGTGGTGGCAGCATCATGCTGTGGGGATATTTTTCGGCGACGTGGACTGGGAGACTAGTCAGGATCGAGGGAAAGCTGAACAGAGCAAAGTACCAAGAGATTCTTGATGAAAACCTACTCCAGAGCACTCAGCACCTCAGACTGGGGCAAAGGTTCACCTTCCAACAGGACACCAAGCAAAGACAATCCAGGAGTGACTTCAGGACAAGTCTCAATGTCCTGAAGTGGCCTAGCCCAGAGACCGGACTTGAACCCAATCGAACATCTCGGGAGAGACCTGAAAATAGTTGTGTAGCGATACTCTCCATCCAACCTGAGAGCTTGAAAGGCTCTGCAGAGAAGAACGGGAGAAACTCCACAAATACAAGTGTGCCAAGCTTGTAGTGTCATACCCGAGAAGACTCGAGGCTGTAAGGTGTTTCAAAAAAGTACTGAATATAGGACCAAATACTTATGCAAATATGATAAAAGTTATTTGCCAACTTTTTTAAAAATAACGTTTTGCTTTGTCATTATGGGGTATTGTAGATTGAGAGATAAAAAAACAACAATTGAATCCATTTTAGAATAAGGCTGTAATATGTTTCAACTATTAACTTGGTCAGGCCCTAAATTAGTGCTAGCAAACTTGCAACATTGTTTCCCATGCCAGTGAGCTGCAGACAGACAGAGACACAAATGTAGGCTATTTGCGCAAGGAGAATGGGTAATCAGGTAGGCCTATTATGAAATTTCCACCGGATCAGAGCATCACATTTGTTTCCCCTTTCATGGTGAGTGGTTATTGCAAGGGATAGAGCTGGAAACAGTTGAGGAACTATTGTCATTCTCAATGGATGTAAAAATAGATATAATTTACTTGCTGTTTGAGGCGAAGAAAAACTTACTTTGAGAAGCTCCAAAGTGATGCTGAGTTAAGACAATCAGAAATAGTATCACATCCCCAAATGTGCAAATTTTGGGGCCTAAATTAGCATGCAGGCCAGGCAGCCTAGGTCTCCTTCTACACATAATCAGGTGAGTGTCCTTAATCAAAATTGACAGGAGTGCTCAAAACAAAAGACAACAAATAAATTGACAAAAAAGAAATGGGCTTCAGGATCTCGTCACGGTATTTTTGGGCATTCATATAGCCACCGATAAAATACAATTGTGTTTGTTGTCCTTAGCTTATGCCTGCCCATACCATAACGTTGACATCATTAAACCACTTGCGCGCACACAATACGCCAGACACGTGGTCTGTGGTTGTGAGGCTGGTTGGACGTAGTGCCAAATTCCCTAAAAATGACATTGGAGGCAGCTTATGGTAGAGAAATTAACATTCAATTATCTGGCAACAGCTCCATGTGGACATTCCTGCAGTCAGCATACCAAATGTACGCTCCCTCAAAACTTGAGACATCTGTGGCATTGTGGCGCCTGACAAACTGCACGTTTTAGAGTGGCCTTTTATTGTCCCCAGCACAAGGTGCAAATCTGTAATGATTATGCTTTTTAATTCGCTTCTTGATAATCCATCCAACTGACAGGTGTGGCATATCTTGGTAAAGTAGAAATGCTCACTAACAGGGATTTAAACAAATTTGTACAGAAATAAGCTTTTTCTTTTATCTCAGCTCATGAAACATGGGATCAACACTATGCATGTTGCATTTATATTTTCATTCAGTGTATGCTGAATGTATCAACAGAAATAACCAAACAAACATTCTAGATGATAAATTATGTTAATTTAACAGTAAATGTAGGTTACTACTGGTGATACTGGTGTGCCATCCCTGCAGCCTCCATAATGGTTTAGTCCACTCAGACAGGTGACTTGTGTGCCATATATAAAAATGATTTATTTGCCACTGCTCGACAAAAAAAAAATCATGCTTGACCAGCAGCCTATCGTCCAAACAATCGACTAAATGTGGTCAGCCCTAATGGGTAGGAATAAGTTTGGTCCCAAATCAGATGTTAGGTAATATAATTATTTAATATTATCTGAATCCTATAAATTAAAAATGGCCAATGTGTGCAATTCTTAATTTCTCTGAGATCAAATTAAATTTCAACAAAATAATGTTTCAAGAATGCCTTATTTTGGTTGGTTCTAACTACAGAAACAACTTCAGAACAATCTGAGATGGTGGGTGTCATGGCATGCTGAAATGACATGGAACGACTCCCTATCCATTGTCAACCTTGGACTTACACCCCAATCAATGTCAATCAAATTAAATTGTATAGCACCTGTGTATAGGACTACTCAGTCAATATTGTCAAATTACCAGTCCTGGTCATTCATTCTTCCCAAGAACAGACGCATGATACTGAGAAGAATGAGGGCAGAAGAGAGAGAACAGAGTGGGAGCAGTTCTGCTCGCCTCCCTCTACCAGACCTAATCTGTAAAAAACAGCTCACTCCATATCTGTCACCTCCCTAACGGAACAAGGACCTTGCACACACACAATCTCTTTTAAAGGTACACCAGCCTAAATTAGGACTGAAGCACAAATCTTTAGGCTACATTCCTCACAAGACAAGGAACAGTTTGACCTAGAAATGCCTCAGAGGGCTGAATGAACAGCGTAGCAACTTTAGAACATCTTATAAAGTTGTTTAAAATGTTATACTAGGCTATAGGCCTTGCCAAAATATATTGACCATACTGTTATGATAGTTTACACTGAGGTCAGAACGCAATCATGGTTACATTAAGACACTGTGGTGCTGGTGCGAGATATGGGTCAGAAAACATACCTCAATGCAAGGATGGGATATGCCACTGTACCTATATCCACACTACTCCATTGAGAAGATTAAAATGATGAACTAGCAGTATTTCAAACAGTGAAGTTATGTAAGGTATATGTTTGAACCTGCAACCTACACTGCATACACGAGACTAGCCCTTGATCATGACTCTCAGTTCCATTACAGTACACATAAGAGTCATTGGACAAAGGAGTATTTTGTACGGTGGAGTTTTGTAAATAGCGCCGACACTGTCTGAACATTAACACGCATCGCTTACATTACGTTTTTGGAAGCATAAGGCCCTCATCTTTCATATCACAGAGTGATATTCAAAAATAATACATTAAATTGAGACACACCGTTATAGGGTTAGAGTTAGTATTCCCACATGGGCATATATCCATGTTACAGCATGTGTTTACAGAAAACAGACTGTAGACAGATAATTAGCGCAGGTAACAGAAGAAAAATACTGTTGGCTGCAGCTGTGATAAAGCCGGTTAGAACAGTGTACAGTAAGTGTGTTTTGTATTTGTGAAATTGTGATATGAAAGTAAAAGGTTTTATATTTCAAGAACTGTATCGCAATGAAGAACCGATTCACGTTTAGATGCTGTACTGGCTGCCAGAGCCAGTCTACTTCTGAAAATGACTTAAGGTCTTTGGACCTTAAACTGGAACTGACAACGATTTTGCAACATTACATCTTATTCAAATCTGTTCATATACATGGTCATTTTCATCTTTTCATAAATTCATTGAATTAGTCAATAAAACCTAATAAAAACATATTTTCAAGGACAGAAGTCTACACAGACCGGTAACCCATAGCCAATCAAAGCTGCAATAGGCTTATAGGCAAATAAGACATTTGTCACACGGGCCTGCCATCATTCCCTTTGAATTGGACTGTGTTCACGGGCAGTAGCATTAGCGCGACTTCTGATCATTTGCATGCATTCGCCAAAAGCCACAAAATACACCCGAATGAATTTCTGCAAATACAGTGCATTTGGAAAGTATTCAGACCCCTTGACTTTTTACATTTTGCAAATGTGTATAATATGTACACTCAGACAAGAGTGCTCTGAAATCAGAGTATGAACGCACCCAATATGCATGTCATGGAATAGCGTTAAATAAAACTTTTTTCTTTTTTTTATCTTATGAAGTTAGTTAAGCATAAACTGGGAATTCGAATTATTATTGTTTTTTACTGATATTATGATTGTGTTTCATATCTGCAAAGTAGTTAAAAGGCTGTCAGTTCCACTTTAAGGTGTAACGGTAACATCAGGCTCCTTAAGAGTACTACTTGGACTAACACTAGACTATATTTATTTCCTGTAAACTGTTTGACCACATGGGCTCACTTTGACATTGAGACCCAGTCAAAAACAACTAACGTTAAATAGCAAGCAAGTGTGGTCAACTGGATTAGGAAGGGAGCCAGAAAGTCTAGACATTTCTATGGTTGGCAGCTACTTAAAATGACCAAAAAGTAGACATCAAATGAGTAACGTTACCATAAAGCAGTGAAGCAAAGATGTTATCGTGACTTTCGTTTTTTTATTAACATTTAACGTTAACTAGCTAGCCAGCTAACTTTGACCTATCTGGCAAGCAATTAGCCGGTTAAATAGCTGCACAGTTCACAAGTAAAACAACCACTGGAATAAATAAAAAATGCGCCGTCTTACCTGGATATAGCGTGTAAAAAGTATGGTCGTGTAAATGTCATTACATTAAATAACACATAGCTAACGTTAGATGTCGACACAAGCAAGTGCAGTGACACCACTGAGCCAGTAACACAACTTATTCTTCGGTGGGGTTTATCAGTAGTTGGCATCCAACGTTTATGGTCCATTACTGCCACCTACTGTACTGGAGTGCGGCCAAGAGACAGTGAGAAACTAAATCCTATCTGCCAGCCCCGTTGCTCTTAAAAATATCAAATATTTGAGACTATATATAATAACATTGTACTCAATATTCCAATTAAACTAATTTCCTGTATTCCCTTTTCCCTCATACTAGATCTCAGTGTCTCTTTCCCTCTGAAACTGCTCACACTGTAGCAATACATGCTCCACTGTATCTGTTTAATGGCAAGAATAACACTTTCCTGTTGGATGTTTTCTATCACATTTCAGATCTTATTCAACCGGCTGGGTCTCACCTTTAATTTTGTAAAAAATCGGCTCCTCTCTTCTGTCCCTTCCTGCCGTTCTACCTTCCCCAACCTTCCTCTGTACTTGAAATAAATGCCTTAATATATCTATTCCACTGCTCCTGCCATCTCTGCACCATCTCCATATCAGGCTTGTTGCCTTTGCCTTGCTCATTTGGTATTTTATTAGGATCTCCATTAGCTGTTGCAAAAGCAGCAGCTACTCTTCCTGGGGTCCACACAAACATGAAACATAATACAGAATGACATAATACAGAACATCATTAGACAAGAACAGCTCAAGGACAGAACTACATAGATTTTTAAAAAGGCACCTGTACCCTACATATCAATGCATACATACAAACTATCTAGGTCAAAAAGGGGAGAAGCGTTCTGCCGTGAGGTGTTACTTTCTTTTTTTTAAACCAGGTTTGCTGTTTATTTGAGCAATATGAGATGGAAGGATGTTCCATGCAATAAGGGCTCTATATAATACTGTACGTTTTCTTGAATTTGTTCTGGATTTGGGGACTATGAAAAGACCCCTGGTGGCATGTCTGGTGCGATAAGTTTGTGTGTCAAAGCTGTGTGTTGACTATGCAAACAATTTGGAATTTTCAACACATTAATGTTTCTTATAAAAATAACAAGTGATGCAGTCAGTCTCTCCTCAACTCTTAGCCAAGAGAGACTGGCATGCATAGTATTTATATTAGCCCCCTGATTACAAATAAGAGCAAAATGTGCCGCTCTGTTCTGGGCCAACTGCAGCTTAACTAGGTATTTCCTTGTAGCACTGGACAACACGACTGGACAATAATCAAGATTAGGCAAAACTAGAGCCTGCAAAACTTGCTTTTTGGAGTGTGGTGTCAAAAAAGCAGAGCATTTCTTTATTACGGACCGACCTCTCCCCATCTTTGCAACCATTGAATCTATATGTTTTGACCATGACAGTTTACAATCTAAGGTAACACCAAGTAATTTACTCTCCTCAACTTGTTCAACAGTCACACCATTCATTACCATATTCAACTGAGGTCTAGCAGTTAAGGAATGATTTGTACCAAATACAATGCTCTTAGTTTTAGAGATGTTCAGAACCAGTTTATTACCGGCCATCCATTCCAAAACAGACTGCACCTCTTTGTTAAGGGTTTCAGTGACTTCATTAGCTGTGATTGATGATGCGAATATGGTTGAATCATCAGCATACATGGACACACACATGCTTTTTTAATGCCAGTGGCAAGCCATTGGTGAAAATAGAACAGAGTAGAGTCTAGAGAGCTGCCCTGCGGTACACCACACTTTCTATGTTTGACATTAGAGATGCTTCCATTATAGAAAACCCTTTGAGTTCCATTAGATAGATAGCTCTAAATCCACGATATGGCAGAGGTTGAAAAACCATAGCACTTAAGTTTTTTCAACAACAGGTTATGTTCAATAATATTAAAGGCTACACTGAAATCTAACAGTACAACTCCCACTACCTTCTTATTATCCATTTCTTTCAACCACTCTGTTGAAGGAATTTGATTCCTCTGTTTTAATTCCCAATTAAAATTAAACACTCTGTCAATTCATAAGGATTTGTAAAGACCCTTATTTTATAGGAATGGACAGAGCCCGATCTTAAAAGTCAAGTAACAGCCTTTATTCAAGAGAGTACTGCCACAATACAGGTTACCACAGGTTATAAACTGAAAATGACATCATTAGTTCTAACACGACCCCGTGCCATCTCCGTTCCAGTACCAAGGCTGTGTCTCAAGCCTTCCCACATCCGTCTCCCTACCAATTTAATATCATTTACGAGTCAAGGTTTTCTTGTGTAGATAAGCATTCTAGCCAGTCTGATTCATTTGTACCAAGGAACAGACCGTCATTGTTACTAAACTCTTGACCACATTCACTGTCATGTTTTGTCATTGATTATCATGTCTTGTCCCTGTGCTTCCCCTTCTATTCGTTTCCCTCTGCTGGTCTTATTAGGTTCTTTCCCTCTTTCTATCCCTCTCTCTCCCCCTCCCTCTCTCTCTCTCTCGCTCTCTCTTCTCTCTATCGTTCCGTTCCTGCTCCCAGCTGTTCCTATTCCCCTAATCAATCATTTAGTCTTCCCACACCTGTTCCCGATCCTTTTCCCTGATTAGAGTCCCTATTTCTCTCCTTGTTTTCCGTTCCTGCCCTGTCGGATCCTTGTCTATAATTCACCGTGCTGTGTCTATGTATTGCCCTGTCGTGTCGTGTTTCCCTCAGATGCTGCGTGGTGAGCAGGTGTCTGAGTCTGCTAGGTTCAAGTGCCTTCCCGAGGCAACCTGCAGTTCTTGATCTAGTCTCCAGTCTGTTCTCGTCTTTACGAGTAGTATTATGCCTTTTGTTTTGTAAAGTATCTTTACTGGATTAAAAACTCTGTTTTCGCCAAGTCGCTTTTGGGTCCTCATTCACCTGCATAACATTCACTTCAGTACTGGGATCAGATAAGAAAATTCATACATATACATTTAGTATTTTGATTAGTACATATACAGTAACATAATAGTATTCTGATTAGTATATCCTGATTGAAATGTATACATAATTCGTCATTATAGATACAAATTCCCTTAACACACTCATCAGTCATTTGTGTCAGTGCGGTACATGTTGAGTGCCCTTCTCTATAAGCATGCTGAAAGTCTGTTAATTTGTTTACAAAGAAATAGCATTTGTATTTGGTCAAACACAATTTTTTCCAACAGTTTGCTAAGAGCTTGCAGCAAGCTTATAGGTCTGCTGTTAGAAACAGTAAAGGCTGCTTTACCACTCTTGGTAGCGAAATTACTTTTTTCCATCATTCTTTATACCATTAATCTTGGCTTCACAATAAAGTGTATTCTTATTTTTGTTGAGTTTAGTCACATCATTTCTCAATTTGCAGTAAGTAAGCCAGTCAGATGTACAGCCTGACTTATTAGCCACTCATTTTATCCCATCTCTTTCAACCATACAGTTTTTCAATTCCTCACCAATCCATTGAGCCTTAACAGCTCTAACAGTCAGTTTCTTAACAGGTCAATAATGAATAATTATCATTAATTGGAAGAAGCAATTTCATATATTCATCAAGTGCATCAAGTGCTGGATGCTCCTCATTAATCACATCAGACCAACAAATATTTTTAACATCATCCACAACCACAACCAAATCTTATACACTATTATAGGCCCGGCTATTGGAACTGTGGCTTTCCTGGATATCACCCCTATATTATGATCACTGCATCCAATGAGTACGGATACAGCTTTAGAACAAAGTTCTACAGCATTAGTAAAACTGTGATCAATACATGTGGATGATCTTGTTCCTGTAGTTCTTGTAAACACCCTGGTAGGTTGATGAATAACCTGAAACAGATTACAGGCACTGGTTAGAGTAAGAAGCTTCCTCTTGAGCGGACAGCTTGATGAAAACCAGTCAATATTCTTTGTCCAAGAAAGTAACCTCTCTGTTTACATCACATACATCAAGCATTTCACACATATTAGCCTATAGCAACACCCCAAAAGAAAAGGCCAAGTGAACCTGCAACCACAACACTTCAATAACACTTGACATATGATCTTCTCTAAGCATTTTATAAATTTGTAATTTTAACCCCTTTTTCTCCCCAATTTCATGGTATCCAATTGTTAGTAGCTACTATCTTGTCTCATTGCTACAACTCCCGTAGGGGCTCGGGAGAGAAGAAGGTTTGAAAGTCATGCATTCTCTGATATACAACCCAACCAAGCCGCACTGCTTCTTAACACAGCGCGCATCCAACCCGGAAGCCAGCCGCACCAATGTGTGCGCCCGGCCCGCCACAGGAGTCACTGGTGTGCGATGAGACAAGGATATCCCTCCCGGCCAAACCCTCCATAACCCAGGCGACGCTATGCCAATTGTGCGTAGCCCTACGAACCTCCCGGTCACTGCCGGTTACGACAGAGCCTGGGCGCAAACCCAGGGTCTCTGGTGGCACAGCTGGCGCTGCAGTACAGTGCCCTTTACCACTGCGCCACCCGTGAGGCGATCTTCTCTAAGCATTACAGGGATATGGCTCTGAATATACAGTGCCTTGTGAAAGTATTCGGCCCCCTTGAACTTTGCGACCTTTTGCCACATTTCAGGCTTCAAACATAAAGATACAAAACTGTATTTTCACAGGTGGATTGTATTTATCATCATTAGTCATTAGGGTCAACATTGGATCATTCAGAGATCCTCACTGAACTTCTGGAGAGAGTTTGCTGCACTGAAAGTAAAGGGGCTGAATAATTTTGCACGCCCAATTTTTCAGTTTTTGATTTGTTAAAAAAGTTTGAAATATCCAATAAATGTCATTCCACTTCATGATTGTGTCCCACTTGTTGTTGATTCTTCACAAAAAAAACACACTTTTATATCTTTATGTTCGAAGCCTGAAATGTGGCAAAAGGTCGCAAAGTTCAAGGGGGCCGAATACTTTTGCAAGGCACTGTATACAGCAACTCCTCCCCCATAAGTATTTATGTCTCTCCTATAAATGTTATATCCTTGTATTGCTAGTGATGTATCATCAAATTAATTATCTAAGCGAGTCTCAGAAATGCCTAATATATGAATGTTATCTCTCCAGTCTTGACATCTGTCATGGAAATTCAGTACTGAGAGAGACTTGGTCATTTCTTCAAACAATCATCTTTATTTAATATTGATTAATTATTGCAATAATGAAACCATTAGTCCAACAGTCTTGTTCTGACTGTTAGGCTGAGAGCCTAATTGGAAATGAAAAAAACTGATATTATATAGGACCTAAAAATGCACAATGGTTACTCGGGGAGCGTCATCATGAAATTGTCTGTAGCGTTCATTTTTTCACGTACATTTTATATCCTGAGATTTTAGAGTATTATGAAAATATTATGAAAATATTATCAGTATTAGTCAGGTACTGTATATTAGCAGATTTATATAATATGTTTATTTAATGTATTATTTTAGCTGGGAAGTTGAAAGCTTCCAAAGTTTTGAGTAGAAAAGGCCATTCAAGACGGTTGAACGCCTTTTCGGCATAAACAGCCATTATTGATGAATCTACATCTTGTTTTTTTTCATATTGTATTAAACTGAAACATTTTCTTGTATTTGTTTTTAAGTGTATATTTTGTATAAACCTATTTGATTTATATGTATCAAGTCTGGTAAGACTTTTGCTGTTCTATTGCTTATTATTTTATTGTCACAATTTATTAAACTTATGGGTTTATAATAAGCAGGGAACTCTGCAGATGTTCCTGGTTTTAATATAACTGAAATAACTGTTTGGTAAATGGAAGTAGGAAGTACTGAATTGAGTGATATATGTGTTGTCATTTGTGTGCATTTTTGTCCCATAAATGTTGAAAATAATTGTATGGGAAAGCCATCTGTACTTTTTGCCGTGTGACTGTTTTATTAACAGTATCAATATGTATTTCTGTGTGCTCTGTTTTTAGTCATTCTTATTTGTCTGCTGATCATTTCTTCGTTGTTGTTGAATCTAAGAAGGCTATAGGATCCATCCAAATGTTGTTGAATTCTGATTTATATACATTTTCATCGATTCAGTTGAACCTTCTCAATACTTAAAGCCACTCCAGTTATTTCAACAAGTCACAGTTCTTGTCCCCAGTCATTTGGTGCGGAGAAACACAACAAAAATGGACACGATTCCAATTTCAGTCACTTTCAACGACCCAACATTCCCCAACCAACCTGACACCACATATGGATCTTCCAGAAGTCAAGGATCCATTCTCTCCAAAAATCTCACTCCAACTGGGCCAATGTTCCTTATAGGACACATCACTGCACTCTATAATTCATTAGTCCCTAATCTATGGATTTCACATGACTGGTCAGAGGTGCAGCCATGTGTGGACCTGTGAGGGCATTGCCCCCCCCCCCCCACACTGGGGAGTCAGAATTAATTTTACCCCACAAAAGGGCTTTATTACAGACAGAAATATTCTGCAATTTCATCAGCTGTCCGAGTGGCTGGTCGCAGACGATCCCACAAGTGAAGAAGCCAGAGGTGGAGGTCCTGGGCTGGCGATGTTACACATGGTCTCCGGTTGTGAGGCCGGTTGGACGTACTGTCAAATTCTCTAAAACAATGTTGGAGGTGGCTTATGGTAGAGAAATTAACATTACATTTTTGGCCAACAGTGTCGTGCAGGTGAAAGAGGACCCAAAAGCGACTTGGCGAAAACAGAGTCTTTAATCCAGTAAAGTAAATACAAACAAAAAAACACAACTTTCACTCGAAATGACGAGGACAAACTGGAGACTCGATCTTGAACAGCAGGTGAACAGCAGGTTGCCTCGGGAAGGCACTTGAACCAGACAGACTCAGACACCTGCTCACCACGCAGCATCTGAGGAAAACACGACACGACAGGGCGATACACAAACACAGCACGGTGAATTCTAGACAAGGAACCGACAGGACAGGAACGGAACACAAAGGAAGAAATAGGGACTCTAATCAGGGGAAAGGATCGGGAACAGGTGTGGGAAGACTAAATGATTGATTAGGGGAATAGGAACAGCTGGGAGCAGGAACGGAACGATAGAGAGAAGAGAGAGCGAGAGAGTGAGAGAGGGAGGGGGGAGAGAGAGGGATAGAAAGAGGGAAAGAACCTAATAAGACCAGCAGAGGGAAACGAATAGAATGGGAAGCACAGGGACAAGACAAGATAATAAATGACAAAACATGACAGTACCCCCCACTCACCGAGCGCCTCCTGGCGCACTCGAGGAGGAATCCTGGCGGCAACGGAGGAAATCATCAATGAGTGAACGGTCCAGCACGTCCCGAGACGGAACCCAACTCCTCTCCTCAGGACCGTAACCCTCCCAATCCACTAAGTATTGGTGACCCCGTCCCCGAGAACGCATGTCCATGATCTTATGTACCTTGTAAATAGGTGCGCTCTCGACAAGGACGGGAGGGGGGAGGGAAGACGAACGGGGGTGCGAAGAAAGGGCTTGACACAGGAGACATGGAAGACAGGATGGACGCGATGAAGATGTCGCGGAAGAAGCAGTCGCACAGCGACAGGATTGACGACCTGGGAGACACGGAACGGACCAATGAACCGCGGAGTCAACTTACGAGAAGCTGTCGTAAGAGGAAGGTTGCGAGTGGAAAGCCACACTCTCTGGCCGCAACAATACCTTGGACTCTTAATCCTGCGTTTATTGGCGGCTCTCACAGTCTGTGCCCTGTAACGGCAAAGTGCAGACCTCACCCTCCTCCAGGTGCGCTCACAACGTTGGACAAACGCTTGAGCGGAGGGAACGCTGGACTCGGCAAGCTGGGATGAGAACAGAGGAGGCTGGTAACCCAGACTACTCTGAAACGGAGATAACCCGGTAGCAGACGAAGGAAGCGAATTGTGAGCGTATTCTGCCCAGGGGAGCTGTTCTGCCCAAGACGCAGGGTTTCTGAAAGAAAGGCTGCGTAGTATGCGACCAATCGTCTGATTGGCCCTCTCTGCTTGACCGTTAGACTGGGGATGAAACCCGGAAGAGAGACTGACGGACGCACCAATCAAACGACAGAACTCCCTCCAAAACTGTGACGTGAATTGCGGGCCTCTGTCTGAAACGGCGTCTAACGGGAGGCCATGAATTCTGAATACATTCTCGATAATGATTTGTGCCGTCTCCTTAGCGGAAGGAAGTTTAGCGAGGGGAATGAAATGTGCCGCCTTAGAGAACCTATCGACAACCGTAAGAATCACAGTCTTCCCCGCAGACAAAGGCAGACCGGTAATGAAGTCTAGGGCGATGTGAGACCATGGTCGAGAAGGAATGGGGAGCGGTCTGAGACGACCGGCAGGAGGAGAGTTACCCGACTTAGTCTGCGCGCAGTCCGAACAAGCAGCCACGAAACGGCGCGTGTCACGCTCCTGAGTCGGCCACCAAAAGCGCTGGCGAATAGACGCAAGAGTGCCTCGAACACCGGGATGACCAGCTAACTTGGCAGAGTGAGCCCACTGAAGAACAGCCAGACGAGTGGAAACAGGAACGAAAAGGAGGTTACTAGGACAAGCGCGCGGCGACGCAGTGTGCGTGAGTGCTTGCTTAACCTGTCTTTCAATTCCCAGACTGTTAACCCGACAACACGCCCATAAGGAAGAATCCCCTCGGGATCAGTAGAAGCCACAGAAGAACTAAACAGACGGGATAAGGCATCAGGCTTGGTGTTCTTGCTACCCGGACGGTAAGAAATCACAAACTCGAAACGAGCGAAAAACAACGCCCAACGAGCTTGACGGGCATTAAGTCGTTTGGCAGAACGGATGTACTCAAGGTTCTTATGGTCTGTCCAAACGACAAAAGGAACGGTCGCCCCCTCCAACCACTGTCGCCATTCGCCTAGGGCTAAGCGGATGGCGAGCAGTTCACGGTTACCCACATCATAGTTGCGCTCAGATGGCGACAGGCGATGAGAAAAATAAGCGCAAGGATGAACCTTATCGTCAGACTGGAAGCGCTGGGATAGAATGGCTCCCACGCCTACCTCTGAAGCGTCAACCTCGACAATGAATTGTCTAGTGACGTCAGGAGTAACGAGGATAGGAGCGGACGTAAAACGTTCTTTTAGAAGATCAAAAGCTCCCTGGGCGGAACCGGACCACTTAAAACACGTCTTGACAGAAGTAAGAGCTGTGAGAGGGGCAGCAACTTGACCGAAATTACGAATGAAACGCCGATAGAAATTAGCGAAACCTAAAAAGCGCTGCAACTCGACACGTGACCTTGGAACGGGCCAATCACTGACAGCTTGGACCTTAGCGGAATCCATCTGAATGCCTTCAGCGGAAATAACGGAACCGAGAAAAGTAACGGAGGAGACATGAAAAGAGCACTTCTAAGACTTTACGTAGAGACAATTCTCTAAAAGGCGCTGTAGAACACGTCGAACGTGCTGAACATGAATCTCGAGTGACGGAGAAAAAATCAGGATATCGTCAAGATAGACAAAAACAAAGATGTTCAGCATGTCTCTCAGAACATCATTAACTAATGCCTGAAAAACAGCTGGCGCATTGGCGAGACCAAACGGCAGAACCCGGTACTCAAAATGCCCTAACGGAGTGTTAAACGCCGTTTTCCACTCGTCCCCCTCTCTGATGCGCACGAGATGGTAAGCGTTACGAAGGTCCAACTTAGTAAAGCACCTGGCTCCCTGCAGAATCTCGAAGGCTGATGACATGAGGGGAAGCGGATAACGATTCTTAACCGTTATGTCATTCAGCCCTCGATAATCCACGCAGGGGCGCAGAGTACCGTCCTTCTTCTTAACAAAAAAGAACCCCGCCCCGGCCGGAGAGGAAGAAGGCACTATGGTACCGGCGTCAAGAGACACAGACAAATAATCCTCGAGAGCCTTACGTTCGGGAGCCGACAGAGAGTATAGTCTACCCCGAGGAGGAGTGGTCCCCGGAAGGAGATCAATACTACAATCATACGACCGGTGAGGAGGAAGGGAGTTGGCTCGGGACCGACTGAAGACCGTGCGCAGATCATGATATTCCTCCGGCACTCCTGTCAAATCGCCAGGTTCCTCCTGAGAAGTAGGGACAGAAGAAACGGGAGGGATGGCAGACATTAAACACTTCACATGACAAGAAACGTTCCAGGATAGGATAGAATTACTAGACCAATTAATAGAAGGATTATGACATACTAGCCAGGGATGACCCAAAACAACAGGTGTAAACGGTGAACGGAAAATCAAAAAGAAATAGTCTCACTGTGGTTACCAGATACTGTGAGGGTTAAAGGTAGTGTCTCAAATCTGATACTGGGAAGATGACTACCATCTAAGGCGAACATGGGCGTAGGCTTCTCTAACTCTCTGAAAGGAATGTCATGTTTCCGAACCCATGCTTCGTCCATGAAACAACCCTCAGCCCCAGAGTCTATCAAGGCACTACATGTAGCACCCGAACCGGTCCAGCGTAGATGGACCGACAAAGTAGTACAGGATTTTGATGGAGAGACTTGAGTAGTTGCGCTCACCTGTAGCCCTCCGCTTACAGATGAGCTCTGGCTTTTACTGGACATGAATTAACAAAATGTCCAGCAACTCCGCAATAGAGGCACAGGCGGTTGGTGATCCTCCGTTCCCTCTCCTTAGTCGAGATGCGAATCCCTCCCAGCTGCATGGGCTCAGACTCTGAGCCAGAGGAGGGAGATGGTTGCGATGCGGAGCAGGGAAACACCGTTGATGCGAGCTCTCTTCCACGAGCCCGGTGACGAAGATCTACCCGTCGTTCTATGCGGATGGCGAGAGCAATCAAAGAGTCCACATCTGAAGGAACCTCCCGGGAGAGAATCTCATCCTTAACCACTGCGTGGAGTCCCTCCAGAAAACGAGCGAGCAGCGCCGGCTCGTTCCACTCACTAGAGGCAGCAAGAGTGCGAAACTCAATAGAATAATCCGTTATGGACCGTTCACCTTGGCATAAGGAAGCCAGGGCCCTAGAAGCCTCCCTACCAAAAACTGAACGGTCAAAAACCCGAATCATCTCCTCTTTAAAGTTCTGGAACTTGTTAGAGCAATCAGCCCTTGCCTCCCAGATAGCTGTGCCCCATTCTCGAGCCCGGCCAGTAAGGAGTGAAATGACGTAAGCAACCCGAGCTCTCTCTCTAGAGTATGTGTTGGGTTGGAGAGAGAACACAATCTCACACTGCGTGAGAAAGGAGCGGCACTCAGTGGGCTGCCCGGAGTAGCAAGGTGGGTTATTAACCCTAGGTTCTGGAGGCTCGGCAGGCCAGGAAGTAACAGGTGGCACGAGACGTAGACTCTGGAACTGTCCAGAGAGGTCGGAAACCTGAGCGGCCAGGTTCTCCACGGCATGGCGAGCAGCAGACAATTCCTGCTCGTGTCTGCCGAGCATGGCTCCTTGGATCTCGACGGCAGTGTAACGAGCGTCTGAAGTCGCTGGGTCCATTCCTTGGTCGGTTCCTTCTGTCGTGCAGGTGAAAGAGGACCCAAAAGCGACTTGGCGAAAACAGAGTCTTTAATCCAGTAAAGTAAATACAAACAAAAAAACACAACTTTCACTCGAAATGACGAGGACAAACTGGAGACTCGATCTTGAACAGCAGGTGAACAGCAGGTTGCCTCGGGAAGGCACTTGAACCAGACAGACTCAGACACCTGCTCACCACGCAGCATCTGAGGAAAACACGACACGACAGGGCGATACACAAACACAGCACGGTGAATTCTAGACAAGGAACCGACAGGACAGGAACGGAACACAAAGGAAGAAATAGGGACTCTAATCAGGGGAAAGGATCGGGAACAGGTGTGGGAAGACTAAATGATTGATTAGGGGAATAGGAACAGCTGGGAGCAGGAACGGAACGATAGAGAGAAGAGAGAGCGAGAGAGTGAGAGAGGGAGGGGGAGAGAGAGGGATAGAAAGAGGGAAAGAACCTAATAAGACCAGCAGAGGGAAACGAATAGAATGGGAAGCACAGGGACAAGACAAGATAATAAATGACAAAACATGACAAACAGTTCTGGTGGACATTCCTGCAGTCAGCATGCCAATTGCAAGCTCCCTCAAAGACAGTAATATAATAATAATAATAATAATATATATGCCATTTAGCAGACGCTTTTATCCAAAGCGACTTACAGTCATGTGTGCATAAATTCTACATATGGGTGGTCCCGGGGATTGAACCCACTACCCTGGCTTTAGAAGTGCCATGTTCTACCAACTGAGCTACAGAAGGACCAGACAGCTGTGCCATTGTGCTGTGAGACAAAACTGCACATTTTAGAGTGGCCTTTTATTGTCCCCAGCACAGGGTGCACCTGTGTAATGATCATGCTGTTTAATCAGCTTCTTGATACGCCACACCTGTTAGGTGGATGAATTATCTTGGCAAAGGAATTTGAGAGAAATACGTTTTTTGTGCGTATGGAAAAGATTCTGGTATCTTTTATTTCAGCTCATGAAACATGGGACCAAGACTTTACATGTTGCGTTTATATTCTTCTTCAGTGTATATAAAACCTACATTACACATCCAGTTTCTCATTTTGTAACTCAGCCACCAAAATCACCATAATGCTGTTGTTGGGTTCTACACCAGAGGTTAAGAGTTATAGGAGGAAGGTATATAGTGTGAGCAACTAAGCATGGAATGTGTTGAGTGCAGGGAAGCGATTACATGTGGCAGGCATTTGATAAGGGGAGACGGGTGGAGTTCTTAGAAACTAACAATGTCGCTGAGGGAGAGAGTGTAATGTATAACGTTTACATTATGTCAGGATATGTTATTGTTTGCCACCAGGGATCCTCTGGGAGGAGGAGAGACACAGTCTGGTATCAATAACCATGTCAGCCTTGAGTTGTGGAGGAGTGAGCACTTTGGGGTAGAGGTCAGGTTAGATGAAGTGAGGAAGAACAGATATCACTGAGGTTCTGTCTAGCAACAGAGATGCATTGACTGTTCAGTTGTGGAGGAGGAGACTCAGTCTAGGAGAAAGGGTAAAATATCAGTGCTTGTGTGAAATGTTTTTTGTCTGAGTTACAGCTGTATCGAGCCTTTGGGGAGAATTAAACTTGGTTAAGCTTCTCTGGTGTCCGTGAGTTATTTACTCAAAATTAGAACCTAACATTGTTTTATATTTTGTTTTATTTGTGCTGGTCTAATTCCTCAAATGGAAAAGCATAAGAATCTGTGTGCTCTCGGATAGTACTAATCGTTCATATGGTGCTCTTCGATGTCCCAGGGCTGTGGCATTGATGAATACATAATTGAATGTTTACTTAAATTCAGATGTTTGTATGTTATGAATAAAAGGCATATGTATGCAATGTTTACTATTTTGATTTCTTTAAAACAATGTAATTGGTAAAGTTCAGGTGTTTGATGTGATTGACGGGTGACTAGGTGCATTCTTGTCAAATAAATATGCTTATTCATTCATGATTATGGATATATTCTGTAAAGAGTTCATCTGGATTTGAATCTGCAACAGAACATGTCAAGTTAGTTCTGAATTGTTTTAATACAGCAGTGCATTCTGACACCATGAATTGAAATAGATTTGACCTCGTCCATATACTGTAGATGGTAGAAATGATAAGGGCTTAAATAAAGACCTCCACTGGCTGAAGGAGAAGAGGATCTGGTAATATAAGGGTATCTTGCTAATAACATCTAGGTAGCTAACTATATAGCTTTTTTTGCAACAAACAAAAAAAGTTGCCAAGTATTGATGGCACATAAATATCTAACTGCTACTAAGATAGTATTCTGTACAAGACAGAAGAACAAATATTAGAACAAATATTAGATAAATAAAACATGGAACAGTAAATGAAAATGTTCAATATATCTTTCGTTTTCACATGATGCATAAATTGTATAGAAATGCATTTGTAAAGTTTATAAATAAGGTTTGTAAGAAAATATCGGCATCATGTAGGACTAATTCAAGGAAGGTTTGCATAGATTAGTTATCAAACCTCAATAGTTGTAAAGTAAATGGTAGCATACATTTAAATCTATGATAATAATTCCAGTGTGTTTTACTCATTTCTACAAAATGGAAATGTAATCTCTGTCATATATGAATGAATTGTTCATTAAATATTTAAGACACCTTGCTTAAAGTAGGCCAAATGAGTTGTTTATTGTTGTGTCATGTAAATCATGAAGAGGACATGCCAATACTTAAAAAGGCGACCAAAACCAATAAACAAATAGTGGATGTTGAAAAAACATGTTTTACACAGACTAAAGTATGGTTCATTTATTAGATAATTTTAAATTAAAACAGCACAATTATTGAAGCAAAATTACGTCAGAGTATGTCAAAAATGCACAATTCAAAACGCACATCTCTAAACCAATAATCCCACAGCATGAATATTAATGAAAAACACAGCAAACAGATTGGACCCATTGAGAGATGCTTTGGCAATAACTACACCCTGCCATACAACAAATCTTGGCGGTCTTGCAAAATGCCCTTTAATAAATTAAATACCCTTGTTCTACTATTTAAAATCCTGTATGTCTATAAAAAGTCAGATCCCACACACATAGACGTGTCCTCAATGTCAATATAAGGTTATGAAGGAATTTAAAATGTAAATGAGCTCATTTTCAAGTATGCAAGTCCAAGTTCATGCTCTAATAGCATGATATACCACTTGCAGCGCTACTTATTGACTTGACTGACAGGGAATATCCTCCTGAGAGGACTCCTCCATTAAGGATGAGACACAGGATTTATCATCCATCATTTCTGATGTCACATTGCTGCTACACATTTCCTCAACCCTTTCCACCACCTCAGTGCATTGACTACTGTAAACTCCTTCACCATTGTTATGGTGTTGCCCATTATCACTCTCCTCTAGCCCCTCTACTGTCACACATCCACACTGACCCTCAACACCCATAGCCCCACCAGAGGACATTTCAGATGTGGTTGCATTGACCAAACCTCTGCTCACCTCCCCCTCAGAGCTTCGGACTTCCCCTGCTTTCTGACAGTTTACCATATCCCTGTCCTCAATTTGTTGTGTTGTCGCCTGTATCTCAGACAGATAGCCTTCCTTTTGACAAAGCTCAGCTGGGTCCCTCACCTCCCCATCTCTCTCATCTTCTCGCTCCTCCTCAACTACAACATAGCTTTCTGGCCTCACAGTGCAGCTCCATTCCTCTCTCTCAGTAACACGGTGCTCAGCTTCACAATCTGTCTCCTCATCAGTCTCTGTCTCAGAGTCAGAGTCAGACAATCCCTCGGCCCCCATGATGACCGTTTCCCCTGAGCCGTGGCTGTCTGTGCTGCTGCAGGAGAGCGTGTCATCTTCAGCCGGCCTGCTGGGCTCCTTCTCACTGCATTTTTCATCTGTTACCAAAATGTGTTCCTCTTTGTGATCCCTTTGCACCTCTAAGTCATTTGCTACTTCAAGGGAACTTCCCCCAGAGCTGAGCATGATCCCCTGTCTCAGGTTATCACTACTCTGGAACAACATATTCCCCATGCCCAAATCAAACTCTTCATTTAGTGGAGCACCATCCTCACCCGCACTCTCTGGATCCCACAGCTCACCTCCCTCCTCCTCCTCATTCTCTGAATCAGGTGCTGTGTGCTTCCGGATGCATTTCACTGCATCCCAGAGGGACTTGGGGTATTCAGGCCCCTCTCTATGTGTGGTTGGTGTGGAAGATGAGGACAGGACAGGGGTAAAGGACTTGACCAGTATCTCTGGACTCTGGGGTCTAGAGGAAGGGCCTGGAGGGGGAGGGGATATGTAGGGGGAGAGTGGGACTGAGGGAGAGGGAGATCTGGAGGGGGAGAGTGGGATTGAAAGAGAGGGAGGGGGAGATCTAAAGTCGGAGAGTGGGACTGAGGGAGAGGGAGGGGGAGATCTAGAGGGGAGAGGGAGACTGAGAGAGAGGGAGGGGTAGATCTAAATTGGGAGCGTGGGACTGAGGGAGAGGGATGGGGAGATCTAAAGTGGGAGAGTGGGATTGAGAGAGAGGGAGGGGGAGATCTAGAGGGAGAGAGGGGGACTGAGAGAGAGGATGGGGGAGATCGAGAGGTGGAGAGTGGGACTGAGAGAGAGGGAGATCTAGAGGGGGAGAGGGGGATTGAGAGAGAGGGAGATCTAGAGGGGGAGAGTGGGACCGAAGGAGAGGGATCAGGGTGAAGGGGTAAGCTTATGTCTGATTTAGAGAGTGGCACTTCCTCAGGAAGACAGAGGGGATCTGTGTTAGATTCAGGAGGAGCAGATTGAGAAGTAAACTGGGAGGGTATAGTCAAGAAGTGATGAGAGGGAGATGAGGATCTTGAATTAGAGGGGGAATTCATATTTAAAGGTGAGTGTGGGGGAGAATCAGGGTAACTTCGCTGTGGGTTGAGGCACTGAGAGATGGGTGTGGAAAAACCAGCATCACCAATTTCACCTGCCTCCGGGCTGACCGGAACGCAGTGTTTGAATGGGGGCACATTTGTGGTATCTGTCTTCTGCGAATACATTATCTGTATGTCAGGCAGACCATCACTGGAATACTGCACTGAGAAATCACATGTCTGTTCTCTCACCTCCATCTTGGGCTCCACAATTATGTCTGGTGAAGACTGGGCATCTAAAGTGACACCAGCCTCTGCAACTGAAATGTCATCTTTAGCTTGAACAATCTCAGGTGATCTTTCTGACACTGACTCCTCCAGAGTAATGATGGGAAGGCCCTCAAGGGAGTCATTGTTGTCATTGTTTGGCTGTGGCGACTCATCCTCCTCTGTTTGATCCAGAACACTACAGCTCAGAAGAGGGATCCCCAAAATCCTTTCAGCACGCTCCTCCAATGTCTTATTGTCAGTAATTGAAGTTGAGAGCGAGAGCGAGAGCGATTCAGGGAGTTGGCTTGTGTCCTCTCTCTGCTGAGGTAAGTATGTTTCAGTGAAAGGTGTGTCAGAGTAAGTATGTTGATCTTTATCCACCTGCTCTTCTACATCTAGCTTTTTAAAATCAATCACAGGCTCTTCACTATCTAACAGGGGGCAGACCTGGGCTGATATATCAGTGCTCTGTTCAGGGGAAGTATCTTCCTTGACTTGGTTATGTATTGGGTTAAGGTCGATAGGGGAGCTTGGGTCTAGACCAGGCTCAGCTGGGTCACTAGGAGATGGTGAGCACAAATACTGGACATGTTCTTTTTTAAGGGGGAAAATGAACTCCACTCTGACTACAACACAAGTTGCGTCGATGACGAGAAGACCACTGCTTCCGTCAGACTCTGTGTCTCTCTTGAACTCCAATCGCCTCACTTCAACATCAAGGGGATGATTGCCATCATCAGGGCTATTTTCTGTATGATCATCATTCAGATCCTTACCTGGTTCGCCCTCCTTCCAAGTACCCTTCAAATTGCAAGGTGAGGGATTGTCACTCTTGACTCCGCCCATGTAACTGGGCTCCCTCCATAAGGGATACTTGACTGACACAGGAGCCAATGTCTGCATCCCTTTTCTCCTGGATACAGGGGATGAAGCACTAACCTGGGTGCCTTCTGGCAAAGCAACTTCAATGTCCGTCGTACTGGGTAGGCTTTGACTGTCTCTTTCTTCTCCTTGAAGCCTTGGTCGGCTCTGAATGGCCCTGAGAAGCTCCTCCCTGTGGGCTGCTACCTGCTCACTTCCCATCCATTCTAGTACCCCCTTCAGTTTAGGTTTGAAATTGCTGTCTCTTTTGTAGGCAGGGGTCTGGGCTGGAGCACTGGACTCATGCTGGAGTGATGGCACAGCTGAATCAACTTCATCTGCAAGCTTATGCGGTTCATTAATGTCACCACACTCCTCTAGGCCTCTAGATACCCTGTCTACCTCACTGTTTGACACAGTTGTCCGAGGTGAGGTGGTGAAGAGAGGCAGGGAAAGGGTTTTTAGTGGTTCTTCAGTAGAACTTGACAACCCTTCTGCTCCACCCATGCGAGACACCAAGCAAAATATGGTCTCCCCTCTTCTGCTTTTCTTTAGGCTGACTTTCCTTTCCATGGTGGCACTGAGGTTGGCCATCTCACAGATGTTGGACGTCTGAGGCTGTTGTGGGGACTGCAGCAGAGGTGAGAGGCTATCAGATCGGATGTTCTGTGGATGGGCAGAAGAACCTGTCCATTGACCAACTACAGCATGTCCTTGCTGCCTTTGCCCTCCAGGATCCGACCAGGTCCTCTGCTTCCAATCCTCTTTTGTAAACCTATCTCCCCCTCCCCTCTCGCTATGAAAGTCTAGTACAGAGTTGTCTTGCTTCCTTGGAGAAGGCAGTGTGCAGTATATGTGTCTGCTAGCTCCCTGATTCCACCCTGCGTACACAGAAGCCACTGCTTTTTTAGTGGTATATTTATCAGCATGTTGCATTACTGGTGAAATGTTATGTGGGGCGTTATAAGGCGGAGGTGGAATGTAGCCTGGAGGTTGACTAAACACCCTCTTCTGGTAGCTTGTCTCATTCTCCTTGGTGTCTGATGGGTATGTTGTATCAGGAATGACAGGCTGAGACAAGTAGTGGGACATAGTTTTCTGTGTGTCCCTTCTCTCCCACTGTCCCCATTCTCTCGGCTGAAGAAGTCCCCCCAGATGTATTGCACTTGCTCTGTGCTCTGTTCCACCTCTGTTGCCCAATGAATCTTTCTCCCGCACTCTCTCACTCTCCTGCGGCCCCTGGGCTCCCCATAGCCCTGCCTCCAGGCGTCTCTTCCTGGGGAGTGAGTGGCTGTAACGTGCCGCCCAGGCCTCCAGCTCCCGATAGCTAGTGTTGCTCAAACTCCTCTTGGCTGGCTCTCTCCTGTAGTGGACAGGACTACAGGGCTCCCACCTCCTCTGCAACACCTCCCTCTGCATCCTCCTCTCACACTCCCTTTCCCTCTCCCTAGCTGCTGCTCTATGAGCCTCTCCCACCAGCCATTCTCTCTCTCTTTTCTCTTGAGCATGATAGTCCCTCAAACCGTGAAGCTGTCGAGGCTGGCTGTCTAGAGCAAAGGGGAAATGAGGGGCAGAGGGTGACAGATCTTGATCAGTCCCGTTGGTATAGTCCTGTAGGACCCCTCCGGTCCTAGAACCTGGTACTGTCCAACAGCTGGGCTCCCTGGCCCGGTCTTGCCGCTCACAAAGGTACTGTTGAAAATCTGCTGCCTGATGCTTGTCCTGATATCTGTGGATATAGAAAATAAAACATGGAGATTACCCCCATAACAAGCATTGCAGGACACAGTGTAGTAACATGTTACAAGGACATCTAATAACCCATATAAACAATAAAGAACATGTTGCATAATATAGTCAATTCTGGTTAATCCATCTTTACTTGTAAATCAAATGTATTTTTGTATGAATACAAACAACCTTATTTACATGATATTTATGTGATACTATTGCAAGCAGGTTTCTTTTGTTTAGGATTATGAACATTCTGCCCTGCTTATGTTCGCGAACAAAGAGACATCAAAACAATCTAAACAGACTATAGCTATTTGTTAATGTTTCTCACAGAGACAAACACACTATCACCTTGAAACAGCTTAAAGTGAACTGAACTCACGCATGTGCAAAGTTTCGTCCAGGAACAGTCCCAAATTTGGCATACAGGGGCGTTTGCCCCTGACTCCCAGACCAGAACTCCATCACACAAGGTTTGAAACCATGGACTGACTTCTGACTTTTGAAATTATTGTAGAAGGAAAAAATGATGTTATTATTTTATCCCTAATGTATGCCTTTTTGACTACAGAATAGCTCTTAGAATTTTGAAAAATATGTTTTCTCTGTTTCATCAAATGAGATGCAGTTTCACTATTGAAAACTACACTTTTATAGTCCAGACTTGCATACAAATGTCAACAAGTGTGGGTTTGTATAAATATGAACTAAAAATATAGTTATAGCACATAATAATCCAACGACTGTCACATCACACATACCGCTGGTCAGCGCGTCTGGATGAAGGTCCTTGCTGCTAGGGTATGGTCTGATGCTGTCCACGCCAACTGGGCAGCTTGTTTAAAAAGAGAATGATACTGAGCCCCCCCTCCTCATGCCACACACCCTCACTCCCCTGTCAGTGCCAGAGAGGCCTTCCTCCTCTTGTGCACATCCAACTTTCCCAGTCAAAACACCACAACGGAATTCTTTAATTAAAGTATTTTAAAAGGCACAGTCTCCTGGTCAAAACAAATATCCCCCACTCAGTCACCTTCTGTAGACTGACAGCTAGAAGGATGAGAGAAGTGGGAAATGGACTGTGTCTGTACATACCAATGTGGCATAGTAGTTCAAAAAACAACGGTTGCTCCCAAATGCTTACGTCAGCGTTTTTTGGCTGAAGTCAATTGTTTGGGGGTGACAAAGGCTGTCCACCATGAATTTATTGGGACTGACTAACTGAAAGCATGGGGGTCAGATTGAGGATTAGGGACTGCAGGGGTGGAAGATTTGAGGATGACACTATACAAGATGATATCATTCCAATGATGTACTTCTTTCGGGACTAGAAGCACAAGCATTTCGCTACATGTGACCAATAAGATTTGATTTGAAATAACTTGATTGTCATGTTAGCTTGTACAATGCTGAAATGACACTGATGGTTGACATGCTTCACTTTGTTGATGTGCTTAAAGTAATGCATATAAAATATGAATTCATCTTACAGGTGTAACGGATGTGAAACGGCTAGCTAGTTAGCGGTGGTGCGCGCTAAATAGCGTTTCAATCGGTGATGTCACTTGCTCTGAGACCTTGAAGTAGTAGTTCCCCTTGCTCTGCAAGGGCCGCGGCTTTTGTGAAGCGATGGGTAACGATGCTTCGTGGGTGTCAGTTGTTGATGTGTGCAGAGGGTCCCTGGTTCGCGCCCGGGTATGGGCGAGGGGACGGTCTAAAGTTATACTGTTACACAGGCACAATAAGCATTTTAAAGTAATGCATATAACATTGTATTTTATGTTGTACCATAAGTTAGTTCTCGTGACTGACATTACAAAACAAAGTAAAAAAGCACTGTAAGAAGCATAACAACAAGTAATCAATTATACCGACAAAGCAGACAAGGATATTACGTTGTAACATTTAAAAAAACATTTAATTTACTTTATTTCTTTGAAGTTTTGCTGCCAAATCAATCATTTGATAATTCAAAAAATATAAATTTATCTTACAGGCACAATAAAGCATTTTAAAGTAATGCATATAACATTGTATTTTATGTTGTACCATAAGTTACTTCTCGTCCAACCTGCATTGGGCATTATCGTTACAATTAAGGTCTATATCAATGTTGATCAAAGGATTATTACACACTCAGTGAATGACAGTTTCTAGCGTGGGGACTCTGTGGATCGCTGGTGGAGAGCAGACTCTGAATATAGATAGGGATCTGTTGTTTTGTCGGGAGTACTATAGCAAAGAGAGAGATGGAGGGGGGAAGACCGCCGGTCTCTCTTTCTTTGAAACTCTCCAGCGGAACAAACAGGCTTTTCTTTTCTGAACAGAAACTCTGCACATCAGCAGAGAGCAGAAGAGCGGGGATGAAGTATGTACAGGCAGAGGGAGGGGGGGGGCAGAATCTGTCGATGTTGACAAAAACGTTCTGCAAGTGGATGGTCATGGTATAAACAAAATTTTAACCAGTAATCAACAACCCCTTCAACCTCTACAATAGAGCACTTCATCAAACTGGATCAAACACAACTTCACATGATTTGACTGCAGTAACCTGACAAAGACAGGAAAAGTATCTGTGCACTGCTTTTACTGCTCACAAAGTATTATTTTATCTCTGTTTCTTACTTCAACATGTACACATATTGGTGTATATTTGTGTAAAATAACAGTTGGGAATACTCAAAATTGAGTGAGGAGCCGTTGCTCTTTAATGTCTATTCAAAAGTCTCTCCTTTGGTAGCCAGCGCATACAAAAGGTTTTTGTATGTGTGCATGTTCTTCGTTTTCTATCTGACCATAGTAATGTATCAGGGTATATGTGTTCTGGCAGTAAAATACTAGTAACAGTCATGTACTTGTCTCAGAGAGGATGTCTAGAAGACACATTCACTGTTGTGTTATTCCCCTCCAGGTCTCAACCTATTCAACTGTTCATCACAGTCTCCCAATGTTATCCAGTCTCATTGTGGTTACTACTTCCCTCTCTGAGTAGCGCGGTAGATGTTGATGTTCTGTGTGGGGTAGCGGTGTAAAAAGCTCCACATGGAACCTTCTATGGAGGCAGAGTGTCTCAGTAGAAGCTAGGTGTCCCGTGATCTCCTCGCATCTTGGATGAGAGGTACTGTCCTTGCTCAGGTGAGCCAGTGTGTCCAGAAGGAGGGGGTAAGTCTCAGACAGGTACACAATATCTGCACCCAGCACCAGGGTCCCAGTTTGAAGGGAAGCTGTCCTGGTCCTGGACCCAGGAGAGGGAGAGGACGGAGGGGGCATAAGAAGGCCAGCCGGAAGATGGCATGTTTGCTGAGACATTGCTTTGCAGTTAAGGAACAGCAAGGGGGAGGTTTGTCAAGGTCACATTCGATCCTGTAAGAGTGGGAAATATGAGGTAAATAACCCATAAATTAATGTGATTTATACATATTTTTAGTGTTTCAAAGTCTCAGAAAAGCACATTTGTAGGCTAATGTTTGTGACATGATGGAACAGTGTCATAGGAAGGGCTATTAAAAATATATTAACGGATATTAAAATGTTTTACAATTATGATTCAGGCGAATTAAATAACAGTGGCTGCTACTGAACATCATTACCGACCTCTACTGGATGGACAAAGAATTAACCAACATAGTACACAATCGTGCTGCCAAAATGCCAACAATTACCAGTCTCTGCGCTTTCCCTTCAGGTTGAGTGTGTTTTCCTCAAAATAGCGGCATAGATGAAGCGCCTATGTAACAAACAGTATGGTAAATACAGTATAAATCTCATTGCAGTCTTTGCACAAGACTACTGTACAAAATGCACAACTAATCAACAAAGCTTTATCCTCAGCCATTCGCTACGCATTCATGGAAGCACGCGAGCTACACCTTCCAATGGGAAGGTTGCTGATTGGGTAGCGCCAATACTGACGTGCGTGAAATAGATTTTCTCTTCAAAAACGAATATATTCCTCAGTTATAAATGGCAATGATTGTATTACCATATAATACTATGTATTCCAGAACTACATATAATGAATCATTTATGATTATATTCATTATTTGAACTCTCCTTCCAAAATATCTGTGGACTAGAACACTAGGGTCGGATTGACCCGGAAAAAAACAAAAATGTATGTTCTCGTTTTCATGTGTTTATTTTATCAATATAACAGTTAATTATATGAAAATATAACAAAATATGAATATCAATGATGATTAGATGTAGTTTTATTGAGGTTAAAAAAAACTATTATCTTTATAGAGGTCTTCAATTAAAAGGAGGACTTTTATTATAAAAGTGTTGATTCGATCTTGCCAAAGACAGTACAGTATGAAGATAGATTTATCCAATAGAAACCCCCGATCACACTTGTAGGCGATGTCATGGCGACGTTTGCAAGCTAAACTCATACGCAGAAACACGTCATCGGGTCTAACGGTCGTCTCGAGCCAAACTGCGCATGTGCAAGCGGTCAAAATAAAAGACAGTCTTTCGGTATAAATGACTTTTTGACTAAAATAAAAACGTGTCAGTTTGTCACTTTCCCAAAGTTTGAGTAATAACATGTTCAACTACTTAACACATTGTCTCCAATATAGGTTGTGCTTTTAGATTTCGAGAAAATTAACAACTAAGGAATAATTTTTCACTTCTCTCATTGACTTCTCAAACCTCAAACCCCGCCCTGGTCTGCTTGGCCTGTTTCGCAAGCATTCCCGGAAGACTTCCGATGTTGCGCCTCTGGGTTTACTGTGTATTTACGGGTGCGTTCGTAAATTCAATCTGGAGTACCAGAGTGCCCATGGGCCCTCGTATATTCCGAGCGTTGTTCGTTCATAAACGCTGAGCGTTTCGCTCTCGGAGTGTTCAGAGCGCACATTGGACGCTCTGACAGAGGAGTAGGGTTGATCCGAGCATTCTGACCGAGGAGTAGGGTTGATCCGAGCGTTCTGGCCACTTAACGGCAGGCAAGCATACAAATTAACGTTAGCTAGCTTCTTCCAGACACAAATGAGCGAACACCTCACTCTGACCATTTATCCGCCATAACAGAGCTGGTTAGGTTGTTTTCATGTTATCCAGAGCGTTGGTGACTGTGCTGCTGGCAACAATTTAATTACATTTTTTTTGACGACATTTAGTGACAGCGGCCCTATTCAACATTGGTAAATTCGTCAGTTATTCTGCGCTCTAGCACACTCGGACGAGAGAGCCTGAGTGAATGTACGAACGCACCCGTTCACGTAGCTAGAGAAGGCCGTTCTTTTACCACCGACCCGCTCTATCCTTTCCACTTTTCATTGAAAACAACCCGTAATGGTCGTATTTTATAGTTTTATTTGTGCATTTCGTGAAAGCTACAGATAAAAGTACATGTTATTGTGAAGATAGAAAACGGAAGAACCCCTCGATTAGCCGGTCGGCGAGTGTGCCTGCTGTTTTGCTGGCTAGCTCACGTTAGCTAACTTTCCTTGTATTGTAACTTACTAGTAAGTTAACGTTAGCTAGCTAGGTTCTCGTCGTTGCCACTGGTTGTTATTTGATAGCTGTACATCATTCGTGTGTAAATTAATCATGGCGACTAGGCGCCTGACCGATGCCTTCTTATTAATGCGGAACAATGCCATCCAAAATCGGCAGATATTGGCTGAGCAAGTGAGTACATACGACCCCCGTCGTACTCTGAGTACACGTAGCAATGCTGCGGTGAGTCTAACGTTAATCGTCTGGATTTGACTTTTGATTTGTGTGTTATGATAGTTAACACATTCATATGTTAGCCGTAACTTGATTACATATATTCCTTAGTCACTCGCTAGTTAGCTATCTACCCAACATTAACCTGATGTTGGCTACGTATAGCTGTCAAGCTAGATGCGTACATTTGCATTGAGTCATGTTAGAGGTATGCATTTGGAGTACTGATGCCCTCGACTTGCATTTCCTGTCTTGCCAAAATATTTGACCAGCTCCGTTTGCTACCAATCATCAAAGAGCGTGCATTTTCCTTTGCCATGATAGTCAATTGAAGGAATGCATTTGTCAGAGTAAGCAACTAAGTAAAAGATAAAGGTAGAACATGAAATGCATTTTTAGGGGCAATGTTCAATACTTAAGTCACAACAACAGTGCATGCTGGAATGACTTGGCTTGTCTTTTGTTATACAGATGGTCAAATGTAACAATATACATGTTACATTTCATGAGGTGTTTGTTGATAGTGTGTGGGTTCTGTATTTGCCCTTTTGCCTTAGTGAATTGCATGCCTCAACCTCTCGATTAGGCTAGATGGTGCTGTTTCAGTTATAGATTTAGTTGATCCTGTGCTTGGTAAACTGTTCTTTTAAAATTATTTAATGCTCTTTAGATCAATATGGTTGTTACTAAGATATTTGTATGCTAGAATTTTTGGAATACCTAGTTTGCACTGTTGGTCATTGTTTAATTTCATACATTCTGCACTGAAATAAAGTACCAGTCAAAAGTGTGGATACCTACTCATTCAAGGGTTTTCTTTATATGTACTATTTTCTACATTGTAGAATAATATTGAAGACCTCAACTATTAAATAACACATGTAGAATCATGTAGTAACCAAAAAACTGTTAAACAAATCACCTGGAATGCATTTCGATTAACAAGTGTGCTTTGTTAAGTTGATTTGTGGAATTTCTTTCTATCCTTTAATGCGTTTGAGCCAATCAGTTGTGTTGTGACAAAGTAGGGGTGGTATACAGAAGATAGCCCTATTTGGTAAAATGCCAAGTCCATAGTATGGCAAGAACAGCTCAAATAAGCAAAGAGAAACGACAGTCCATCATTAGTTTAATTAAGACATGAAGGTCAGTCAATCCGGAAAATGACAAGAACCTTGTCAAGAACATTTCTTCAAGTGCAGTCACAAAAACCATCAAGTGCTATGATGAAACTGGCTCTCATGAAGACCACCACAGGAAAGGAAGACCCAGCGTTACCTCTGCTGCAGAGGATACGTTTAGAGTTACCAGCCTCAGAAATTGCAGCCCAAATAAATGCATCACAGAGTTCAAGTAACAGACACATCTCAACATCAACTGTTCAGAGGAGACTGTGAATCAGGCCTTCATGGTCGAATTGCTGCAAAGAAACCACTACTAAAGGACACCAGTAAGGAGAGACTTGCTTGGGACAAGAAACACAAGCAATGGGCATTATACCTGCGAAAATCTGTCATTCGGTCTGATGAGTCCAAATTTGAGATTTTTGGATTCCAACCTCTGTGTCTTTGTGAGACGCAGAATAGGTGAACGGATGATATCCGCATGTGTAGTTCCCACCGTGAAGCATGGAGGAGGAGGTGGGATGGTGTAGGGTTGCTTTGCTGGTTACACTGTCTGTGATTTATTTAGAATTCAAGGCACACTTAACCAGCATGGCTACCACAGCATTCTGATGCGATACGCGATCCCACCTGGGTTGCGCTTAGTGGGACTATCATTTGTTTTTCAACAGGACAAGGACCCAACGCACCTCCAGGCTGTGTAAGGGATATTTGACCAAGGAGAGTGATGGAGTGTTGCATCAGATGATCTGGCCTATACAATCACCTGACCTAAACCCAATTGAGATGGTTTAGGATGAGTTGGACCGCAGAGTGAAGGAAAAGCGGCCAACAAGTGCTCAGCACGTGGGGAACTCCCTTCAAGACTGTTGGAAAAGCATTCCAGGTGAAGCTGGTTGAGAGAATGCCAAGAGTGTGCAAAGCTGTCATCAAGGCAAAGGGTTTGAAGAATCTCAAATATAAAATATATTTAGATTTGTTTAACACATTTTTGGTTACTACACAAGTCCATATGTGTTATTTAATAGTTTTGATGTCTATTATTCTACAATGTAAAAATAAAGACAAACCCTTGACTGGTACTGTATATATTTTATTTTTCATTATTGACCAGGATGCCAGGTCTTTTACAAATACTTTCTATGTAAGTCTATAATATCTTGTAGCCTAATTTCCTTTGTATAGTTTCAAAACTCTATATTGTTTGTGGTTTTCCCTTTCAGTCGCTCATTCATTCACCCTCCTTCTGGGCTTGTAGGTGTTTTGACTCTGGGACGGTTATTGTGTGAAGCAGCTTCATAGTAGATCTCAAACCAGACTTTGAAAAATTCACCTGATTGTGGATAGTAGCTTGGATAGGTTAATTTTGGCACTGATAGCACCAACTATCAAATGTTTGTTTGGATCAAAGAGCAAATCCGGTGGTTACTAGGCTTTGAGTTTATCTGATGGATATCTCTGAGGTGCTTGTTTTTGTCACTGTGTCTCTTGTATGGCGTACTGCAATCTGCATGCTCATGCTGAGTGATCTGCATATCAAAATCCTCTTTATAATACTAATTGTTGTCCTGCATCTTTCCTTTCTCTGGGCCTATATGAAATGGTTCTGTGGTTAGGCTAATCATTTGGGGATCGGGGACATAGGCTAGCCCTATATCTTTGCCTTCACACACACTCATGTCACACTTCACTGACCCACTGTATGTAGGCCTAGCTCCTGAAGATGAGCGTTTTTACCTCAATAGGTTGCTACTAATCAAATTGTATTTGTCACATTTATTTTATTTAACCTTAATGTAACTAGGCAAGTCAGTTAAGAATTAAATGTTTATTTTAGAATGACTCACTACCCCGGCCAAACCCTCCCCTAACCCAGACGACGCTGGGCCAATTGTGCACCGCCCTATGGGACTCCTGATCATGGCCCGGGATCGAACCAGGGTCTGTAGTGACGCCTCTGGCACTGAGATGCAGTGCCTTCGACCGCTACGCCACTCTGGAGCCTACATGCGCCGAATACAACAGGTTTAGGTAGACCTTACCGTGAAATGCTTACTTAACCCTTAACCCTTAGCCCTTAACCAACCATGCAGTTCAAGAAAGAGTTAAGAAAAGATTTACTAAATAAACAAAAGTAAAAAATAAACTCAAATTAAAAGTAACACAATAAATAACAATAACGAGGCTATATACAGGAGGTACCAGTACTGAGTCGATGTGCGCGGGTACAGGTTAGTCGGTAATTTGTTCATGTATGTAAGGGTAAAGTGACCATGCATAGTTAATAAACAGCGAGTAGCAGCAGTGTAAAACAAAGGGGGGGGGGTGTCCATTTGATGAGTTGTTCGGCAGTCTTATGGCTTGGGGGTAGAAGCTGTTAAGGATTCTTTTGGACCTAGACTTGGCACTCCGGTACCGCTTCCTTTGCGGTTGCAGAGAGAACATTCTATGACTTGGGTGACTGGAGTTTTTGACATTTCTTTTGGGCCTTCCTCTGACGTCACCTAGTATATAGGTCCTGGATGGCAGGAAGCTTGGCCCCAGTGATGTACTGGGCTGTACGCACTACCCTCCGTTGTGCCTTAATATTATGGTCGCCATTTTGGAATTGATCTCAGGGAGTTCAATCTCCAATGCAGCTATTTTTATCTCAAATCATTTATGGGTAACAATTAAGTACCTTACAGTGATTATTTTTTTACAATTTCAATTGAAAACAAACTCGAACCATTTCTCAAGCAAGATTTTTTCTAGAACTGTCTGGGAGTGGTCTGAGTGGGGAGGGGGAAAACTACAAACTAGCTGTTATTGGCATCTACTTACCTAGATTAACTCGTGGATACCATTTGTATGTCTCTGCGTGCAGTTTGAAGGAAGTTACTAACTAGAGTTAGCGCAATGACTAGAAGTCTATGATAACTGCTAGCATGCTACAGTAGTAGATACCAGAGACATCCAGTCATTGCTCTAATGCTAGTTAGCATTGGTTTGCGAAACTACCTCTAACTTCCTTCATACTGGATGCAGAGACATGGTATCTATGATTTCATCTGACTCAGGGGAAGTAGATAAATGGCTTCATTGCCAAAATCCTGAAGTATCCCTGTAACTAATTCAGAGTGGCTGTGGATCCAACTGTCGGCAAGTGAAGTCAGGGGATATGAATCTGCGACAGCCGAAAGTCGGACACTATAGTGGTTTTTCAACAGCAAGGCTCAGATCAACATTGTTTATACAAGTTTTTCTTTATAAATGTCCAAATACACTTTTCTATACCCCCATATCACAAACTGAAAACCTAACGTGTACAATTAATTGGTTAAAGAGGTCTCAAATATCACTTTCATTTGTATCCCCTGTAGTTTTAGTATCGAGGAAAAGTTGGTTCCTGTTTCAGTCACATCTTTGGCCACGTTCTCGTGGGTCAAACAAAAACACCCCAAATGATTGGTTGACAAATAGTTCCTCCCACAATGCAAGTGATGGCTGCATGGTGCAGTTGGCGAGGAGACACTGCAGCGACTTGAATCTGACTTCATCAAAAACGGCATGACTTTTGATCACATGATTTTTGTGTAGTTCATGCAGTCGACATGTAGTGGCAACGTTTTTTTATACCCATAACGCAACACACTTTGAAAGGCGGAGACCAACGTTGGTCAACGTCTTGACAAAAGTGATCCGCTCGAACGCTCCCCTGTGCGGAAAACAGGCTACTAGGGGGAAGTTAGATCAAGCTCATTCAATGTCTGCAAGATCATATAACAGAAACCAAAATGTAATGGCACAATGTAATGTTACTGTAAGACAAAAACACAATTGGTTTTTCTCATGAGGCCAAAACTCAACCATGTGCGTCTTAACAACATGTTCTCTCAAATTTGCTCAGTGTACATCATTCAAAACAACACTATATAACTCAAGGTCAAAATTCAAATCCCCATTATACTGATTGAGATCTGATGGTTGGTTACTATGGGTAGAACTTGAAGAATTATCATTCACAATCAAATGCTGTGGTGTTTTTGTCTTACGGTAACGTTGTGCTATTATATTTGGTTCTGTTATGTAGAATATTGTGAGGTCTTGCAGACATTGATTCAGCTTGATCTAACTTTAATAAACAAGCACCATTCGCCTGAGTAGCCTGTTCTCTGCATGTAGAGAATTTATTAGGTAGAGCACCCTGTTCACGAAAATGGTTTGCTCCTACAGAAAGTGAGTCTTGTGGTCGTGGCTTGCTATATAAAGCGGGCATCAAGGCAGTCAGTTACTGTTCGATTGAGTGTTAGAATGGGCAAAACAAGTGATCTAAGTGATTTTGAGCGTGGTATGAACGTCGGTGCCAGGCGCGCCAGTCCCAGTATCTCAGGAACTGGGCTTTTCATGCACGACACTGTCTCGGGTTTACAGAGAATGGTGCGACAAACATCCAGTCAGTGGTGGTCCTGTGGACGAAAACAGCTCGTTGATGAGAGGTCGTAGGACAATGGCAAGAATCGTGCAAGCTAAAAGGCGGACCACAAACAGGCAAATAACGGCGCAGTACAATGGTGGTGGGCAGAACCCATATCTCGTCGGCCCTTGTCACAAATGGACTATTGCAGCAGACACCCACACCGGGTTCGACTCCTATCAGCTAAAAAATAAGAAGCGGCTCCAGTGGGCACGCAGTCATCAATACCTGACAATTGAGGAGTGGAAAAACATTGCCTAGTTTGACGAATCCCGGTTCCTGTTGCATCATGTTGATGTCAGAGTCAGGATTTGGCGTAAGCGGCAAGAATCCATGGCCCCACCCTGCCTGGTGTCTACAGTAGAGGCTGGTGGCAGTGGTGTAATGGTGTGGGGAATGTTTTCCTGGCACACGTTAGGTCCCTTGATACCAATTGAGCAATGCTTCATTGCCTGGAGAATTCAAGCTGTTCTGGAGGCAAAGGTGGTTCTGGCCCAGTACTAGTGTACCTAATAAACTGGCTACTGAGTGTGCACATACGCAGAACGTGATCTGCACATACACAGAGTCTTCGGGAAGCTCTGGATGTTTGTCGGCAGACTAATGAAAATACACATCACAATGAGACACCAAAACATTTCATAAAGAGAGACCTAAGACCGCAACAAAGCATGACAGCAACACATGAAAACACTGCATGGTAGAAACACATGGCAACATGGAAATAACACAACTTCGTAGCAGCACAATACATGCTACAAACATTATTGGTGTGATGTCCCCAGGCAGGCCAAAGCTCCATCCCTTCAAAACAGGCTGACATTCCAGGCGGTCTTTTCAAACAGCTCTTACACATAATTTTTTACAATTTCACAGTATTATTCCGACCGTGTTTGTGTGTGTGTATATATACATTAATATATCACAGGAATTTTTTATATTTTTTATTGCATATCCAATGATTTGTTCCTCACAATTTTTATAGATTTCTCAGATACATTTTAAAGGGGGATTTCACAGGTTTGAAGAACCTCAATTGATTGACATAAAATTCATTAGACTTTTTTTCAGACAATCTGGTGACTCAAAATGAGACATTTTGCAAAGTGTATGATCCCTCTTTAAACAGTGTCTGTGAGTGCATGCAAAATGTCTCTGTGTGAAGCTGATCACTGCTTTTTGTCTGGGTCTCACTTACTGTCACTGCTGTCTTACTTCATCTCACCTCTCCCTCTCTCCTCATTGGATGGGACTTCGCTGGGGTCTGCCAATCACATTAGGAGCTTGATGAGGTACTGTCTAATTTCCGCGTATCCAAACTGTCACACAGAAAAAATAATAAACCATGCTTTGTATTGGTTGGAAAGTCTGCAAACAATGTTTCAAATGGGTAGTGATAACTGTGTAATGTGTATGGTTTTACTGTCAGTTGGCTGATGACCGCATGGCCTTGGTCTCAGGGATCAGTCTGGACCCAGAAGCTGCCGTCGGAGTCACCAAGAGACTGCCGCCCAAGTGGGTAGATGGGGTCGTTGAGGTAAGAAACAATTACATGCTCTTAACTACTTCAGTATGAAAAGTTTGTTATTATGTTTATTACTAATCTCTTCTCAAAGCAGCAGACTTCAAATGCTTAATTTCACCATCACAAACAATGAAACTATTAAGCTAGATACTTTAGAAAATGTAGGCCTAATAGGTATTAGTCTATATAAAATTCCTAAATCCAATCTCACTCGTCTTTCTTTAAAATAGATTTCTTATTTGGAACTTTGGATCTTTCGGTTTTCTCGTACCTCTCATGTGTAAATCCTGTGGTTGCTTGGGCTATCAGATTCAGTATGAAATCACACGGGTCCGGCAGAAAATGAAGGAGCTGGCCGCCCTCCATGACAAGCACATGAACCGCCCTACCCTCGATGACAGCAGTGAAGAGGAGCATGCCATAGAGATCACCACTCAGGAGATCACACAGGTAGGTCAGTGACAGAGATGGGAGTCTATACAAGAAACCCCATTGAAAGAACTTTGAAGAGAGGTCACTACTACAATTATAACTGTTATTACATAGGAAACCCACTGAGGAAAACAAGAAACCCCATTGAAAGAAACCACATTCTATACAATAAACCCCATTTGAAAGAAACCACATTGAAAGAACTTTAAAGAGAAGTCACATTTATTATTACTACATAGGAAACCTGCTGAGGCAAAAGGTGACACACCTCATAAGTGGCCTTCTGGAAAAGCCAATGCCTATGCAGTGGTGTAAAGTACTTGAGTACAAATACTTTTGGGGGTATCTGTACTTCACTTTACTACAGTATTTATATTTTTGACAACTTTTACTCCACTACATTCCTAAAGAAAATAATGTACTTTTTACTCCATACATTTTCCCTGAAGAACTTCTTACATTTGGAATTGTTAGCAGGCCAGGAAAATTGTCCAATTCACACTCTTATCAAGTGAACATCCTTGGTCATACCTACTACCCCTGATCTGATGGACTCACTAAACACAAATGCTTAATTTGTAAATTATGTCTGAGTGTGCTCCGTCCGTAAAAATAATAACAATTGTGCTGTCTGGTTAGCTTAATATAAGGACTTTGAAATGATTTCTACTTTTACTCTTGATAATTGAGTATATTTTAGCAATTGCATTTACTTTTGATACAAGTATATTTAAAACCAAATACTTGTAAACTTTTACTCAAGTAGTATTTTACTGGGTGACTTTTATTGAGTCATTTTCTATTAAGGTATCTTTACTTTTACTCAAGTATGACAATTATGAGTTCCTAACTTATTGTTATGAATATTAATTTGTTAGTATGATCTGATCATATTTAAGACTTCTTGTACATGTTAACGTTTGTGGCTTTTATAAGGGGCTACGGTAAAATAGAGCCTTCTGATGTAATACTGTATGTCAACAATTATTGGCCATTCTTGTTATATAGTAGAATAAGAAAAATATTTTTCAGTGAGCTTTTCTCCGTGCTCTCATTTTCTTGGGTCTTTGTTGATAATTATTTATTTAGAATGTAAATTGTACAACGGTCTTTTGTCTTATGGCAAAGATGTATTGCTCTCTCCTTTGTCTGTGTAGATGTTCCACCGGTGTCAGCGTGCAGTGACAGGTCTGCAGACTCGCTGTGGCCACTGCACCGAGCAGGAGGAGAGGCTGCTGAGAAATGTGGTGTCCTCATTGGCAGGGAGCCTGCAAGAGCTCTCCACCAACTTCAGACACACGCAGTCCAGCTATCTGAAACGTAAGCACTCACTCAGTTGCGAGGTATAGGAGTAAATACTATATTTTCTGAATTGTTTTCTTTCTATTAGTTTCAAGTCTTCCATCCCTCACTTCTCTCTCTCCTTACACAAAACACTCTCTACATGTATCTTTGTTTTCACGTCCACCCTCATATCATATGTCTCTTTTATTGTCATAATGCTGATGCTTTCTGTTACAGGCATGAAGAATCGTGAGGAGAGATCCAAACACTTTTTTGACTCTGGTCCTCTAATGGAGGAGGATGAAGACCTGGCACTATATGAAATGGTGAGCTTGGAACTGACAGTGTATTTTGACATTTACCTGATCAGCATAGGTGTTCATGCATATCTCTCAGGAAAAAATATAATATCCTGGTTAAATTAATATCGTAATGCATAGACAAATGTCTTGTTTTTGCTAAATGTAACAAGAATGTGAGTTCCAATAAGTTGACTTGAAGCCTAATGAAAATCAATGGGTGTTGTGCTTTATCGCAATGTAACACCTTTACATTTTTACAATACTCATCTGATACCACATGATTTATTTGGATAGCCACCAAAATGTTGACATACTTTCCATTATAAATATCACACTATTATTTACACTAGAGATATCCTTGTCTCATCGCGCACTAGCGACTCCTGTGGCGGGCCGGGCGCAGTGCACGCTAACCAAGTGGCCAGGTGCACGGTGTTTCCTCCGACACATTGGTGCGGACTGGCTTCCGGGTTGGATGCGCGCTGTGTTAAGAAGCAGTGCGGCTTGGTTGGATTGTGTTTCGGAGGACGCATGGCTTTCGACCTTCATCTCGAGTCCGTACGGGAGTTGTAGCGATGAGACAAGATAGTAACTACTAACAATTGGATACCACAAAAAGGAAAATGAAAAAAAAAAAGTAGTTCACTATAAAGGGAATATGGCACCATTTTGGGATGCAGACAAAGTTATATCTCGCTGAGCCCATATCTCTGATCTCACCCAGGGGTTTACAGATGACCAGCTGGTCCTGGTAGAGCAGAACACAGTGATGGTGGAGGAACGTGAGAGAGAGGTCCGACAGATAGTCCAGTCCATCACCGACCTGAATGAGATTTTCCGAGACCTGGCAGGAATGGTGGTGGAACAGGTCTGTGAGGGAAACCATTTTCAGTGTTTGGAAACACGACAATTATATGGAAATAAAGTTTAAGCTATACAGTCCATTTTTCCATAATTTCATTTGACTGCAGTAATATGAATAATATTTGATTTACTTCACTATCAAACATTTTTTAAAAAAATATGACTTTGTCTTCAATCTGATTTTCTTCCTCCAATATCAGGGCACAGTACTTGACAGAATTGACTTCAATGTGGAGCAATCGTGTGTCAAAACAGATGAGGGGTTAAAACAGTTACAAAAGGTGAGGACACAATGTTAAGAATTGTTAATGTTTCAGCCCAATTGTTGATTATGTCCACAAAAAAGGGAAGGATGTTATCTTGCCAACAAACTTAGTTTAAAACATTTTCTCTCTTTGTTTTCTTGCAGGCTGAACAGTATCAGAAGAAAAACCGAAAGATGCTGGTTATTTTAATTCTTACTGTTATAGTTGTTGTTCTAATACTTATTCTATTTGGGACCAAGTTCTAGTGATGCATTCCTTTGCTTTTGGTATGTCTGTGTGTATGTTTGGTGTGCATCTATGTGTGCTTGTGTGAGGGGTGTCTGTCAGTATCGTTTAAAGTACAATCTGTCCCAACTTTCCAATCACCCTTCCCGAATCTCTCTCTGTATGGCTCATGAAGATGTATTGAATGCATGATCCCTAAGAGAGGACAGCCAGGGCGAGTTCCTATTTCACTTTTCAACTGGCCTGCACACATGGCCACTGTCCGCCCCAATACCCTCTTAAACATGACCGTACCCTCCATCGGTCATGGTTCCTGCTGCAAACAAATGCAGAAAAAAACACTCCTTAAATTCCTTTGTGGAAGACTACTGATTAATTGTCATGGCCACACATTTTGCTTGTTTTTCAAGCAAATAAGTGGTTTGCTTGTGTGTGCGTAAGCATCATATGTCCAGTTTTATTGTAAGCTATAGCTGTAAGCCCTGCCCTCCAATGTCTGTTTTCAAGAGAAGAATCCTGACAACTCAACTAGATGAATATTGAATGTCTATGAACAAGGAACATTTGTGTCTCGTGGCGATTCTACACGACCCTGGTCATTTTTGCATTTGATTTTTCACTTTATCATGGTTACTCTTTTAGAGAGAAATGACAAGGTTTGCATCTCAGTGGCTGAAAAACTACAATAGCTGATTCATTGACTACCAAAAACAACCTTTTGGGTTAAGAGCTGTAGTTGACCATCATGTCTCTACCAAGAGTAGTGTCTTTTAATGAATTTGCACATTTAGATCACTTGATGACTGCTTTCTTTTGTTTCATGACCTTCTATTGTCCGATATCGCTAACTAACACATCAGTTCAGTTTGTTCTTGTCTTTTATCCCTCACAGTTTGCACATATCGAAAGACTGATGGGTTTGGTTTCATGGCTGTGAAGGTCTCCTGTATAATATGAAATTATAATTATTTATTTTGAATTTAAATTGTATAAAAGTTCAACGTTTTTTGTCTAATATGACAAAGATGTATTGAGTAGCCTACATTGTGTCTTTGGCCTAAAGTATGGGGATGAAAATTGTGATCAAGCCTTGATCTCAGAAATGACTTTGCCCATTCCACTACAAAATCAATTAAAAATTGAGTACCTTTTTCTCACACTACTTTGTTTCTTATGAAGCATTTTACTTTTGGGGGGAAAAAGTTTTACTTTGAGCAGCTTTTGAAAGCAAAAGTCTAATTTAAAACAGTATAGATTGTTGAATTCGATTTACATAATTGCAAGCGAGGACTGATGGTTTGGTTAGCAAGTCTGTTTGGAAAACACGGCAACTACTGTCGCCATCTAGTAAACACACGTCTAGTGGCTAATGTTAAATTATAGCCATGGTATGAAAGAGAATCATCTCTGGGCTCTATGCGTTCTCTGTAAAATAATGCAACTCCGTTAAAAGGGCATTTGCACGTCGTTTATTATTCCCCATAGAACTCATAAGCCCCTCCGTTGATTATTCCTTACATAATCATTGGTTATACAGACACACGTCAATGGTAAATCAGCATTGCTCGTGTTGTGTGGGAAAAAAACCTATGTCCTTGTGGTATATTAGCCTGTTTTTATTAACGATTGTGAATATTAGCAGTCCAAAAAAAAGTGATGCATTGCATTAGGTTTGTAGCAGCAGTTTCAGAGATCCAAGAAAACGTTGCAAAAGGAGGGTTAGATAGTGTGTGAAATAGATTTCTGAAATCAGTACGTTTTGGTCATTTCCCCCGTAAAATCAAAGTGGAAAAGACTAAATGGAAAGACTAACATTACTATACAAAAATATGGAAAAGGCATCTAATTCAACCTCAGCTGTGACACTTCTCTATGAAAAGCAGGATGTACGATAAAGTGCATCAATCCGTCGCTTTGTCCAAAGGTGGCGAATGTGGTGCTCGAATTCAAGGCTTCTGCCGGAGACTCAGAGCCCCAAAATCGCCGGTCAACTGAATAACCAGCAAGCAACCTGGACCCAAGTCATGGGGAAATTGCAGCCAGGTGTCAGCGTAAAGGTGAGGAAATAAAAAAAAGCAGGGCTGCTCGCGCTGAACTGAGCGGCACTGGAGTTCTCCGACAAGCACTCACCAAAGCTAGCTGGCTAACCTGTATCAGTAACTTTTTTTCTACCTAGTAATTATACTATGACAATGCTTACTTTAACGCTCGGTATTTTGTAAAATAGTTAAAATGGTTAGATAGCTCGCAAACTAGCTTAGCTACCACAAATCAAGTCATGCTAGAAAAGTGGGTTTTCACCAACAACGAATTCGGCAGAAGTTCTGCTCCCATTCATTTTCAAGGAGGGCACGCGATGAGAAAATGAGCATTAGAACCCTGCAAGCAGAGCGGTAGCAAAAGCGGAACTCTGCTCTACTTTATGCAAAATTAATGTAGAGCGTTGGAAAGAAGCATTCTGGTCAAAACCAGTGGAAGCTCCTCAGAGGAAGGGGGGGACGATCCAACTCAGTGAATTTTAACTTTTTAAATGTTTCACAATTTTTATTATCATTTTTAGATATAACTATAATATATGAATGTCTCCAAATAACTGATTAAAACAGTGTTTTGCAATGGTCTACAGTAACCTAAACAGCACCATTTAGGGTAGCACCATGGTATAAACCGGAGGACAGCTATTTTCTGTCCTCTGGGTACATTGACTTCAATACAAAACCTAGGAGGCTCATGGTTCTCACCCCCTTCCATAGAGTTACACAGTAAAGACATCCTCCAACCTATCAGAGGTCTTGCAGTATGAACTAACATCTTGTCCACCCAATCAAATGATCAGAGAATAAATCTAGTACTGAAAGCATAAGCATAGGGCAGCAGGGTAGCCTAGTGGTTAGAGAGTTGGACTAGAAACTGAAAGGTTGCAAGTTTAAATCCCTGAGCTGACAAGGTACAAATCGGTCGTTCTGCCCCTGAACAGGCAGTTAACCCACTGTTCCTAGCCCGTCATTGAAAATAAGAATTTGTTCTTAACTGACTTGCCTAGTTAAATAAAGGTAAACAAAAAGCTACAACCAACTAGCACTGCAGTGCATAAAGACCTTTTAAAAAAAAAATCTTAAGGAGATGCAGCAGAGTGATGGAGCTAGCTATATGTCATAAATATTTTCTTAGTTTACCTTTCACTTATTTAGCTAATTTAGCCTACTCAACAACATGACTCAAACAGAGAGTCAGGTTGTTGAGTAGGCTTTTTAAAATTATTTTTAACTAGCTGGCTATCTATCCAACACTGCAACTCTTCCTAGTCAAGGTACGCTTTCGGTTTTATAAATGTATTGCCACCGGGACAACTGCTAAACTGCTTGCTGTACTGTGTGATTGCATACATGGATTGGATTGTGCGTTTACTAACGTGTTAGTTCTAGTTTGTTGACAACGTTAATATGTTGACAATGATGTAGGCTGTGTAGCGGTTATGATATGAAGGTTAGGCTTGGAGAGTTTTTTGCGCCTGGTCACAAACCGCTCGTGTTGTGCACTGAAGTCCACAAGCGAAGGGAAAAGCTAAAAGGCGGAGAGTGCGTTGATGCAAGAAGGAATTTATACAACAAGCAAAGTGATGAAGCTGTATATGGCTGCTATGAAAGTGAACTGTGTGTGCGGGGATCAGGGGTGTATTCATTCCGCTGATTCTATTGCCAAACTTTTCTTAAATGGAAGCAAACGGAATGAAATTATTGCAGTCCAGATAAGCTAGATGCAGGTAAGAGTGTGAAAGGTGGTATTGAATGTATCACTGTCTGTCACCTTTATTCCTCCAACTTGTCTCTGGACCTGTACACCTACGTTATAAACTTTAATTTGTAGGATAGGTTGTAGCAACCTCGTGATGTTTATAGGGCAAATTCGGGTAGCCTATCATGTAGTAGCCTAAATCTTGTCGATGGTACATTGAACTGGGTGAATGGAATATGAATGACAGTCATCCAATATTTGCTGTAGGCCTAATAGAAATAAGGCCATGCTCATGAAAAAAATGTTTCTCACCTGCCGCCACTGGTCAAAACCACTGTTAGTTTGTAACATGCCATCTCTATTCTCCAACCAACCATATTGACTAATTTCTTGATCCCCGACAAAAGAAATCGGCCTCTATTCTTTAAAAAATGTCAAATGTAATATTCAACTTTTCCCCCATTTTATTAGAGGAAGCCGGCCTGAGGGAAAGTCAGTCTTGCTGTATTAGCTAGCTAGCATGTTCCAACCTTCTCAACATGTTCATGTGCCAAGTCTCATTTCCCCGACTAACCTAGTCACGAAATGTGGCGATGTCTTCACATTATGTAGACAAGGCTCTGCACATTTACATATAAACATTCTAAATGTCCCTTGTTTGTCACGAATATTGAATACAATATTATTTAAACTTACTCTGCCGATTGTCCGTGGTGCTGGTCCCTTAGTTGGTAAATTTTTGACAAACTATCCACAGGAAAGTAACGTTATTATTAAACCGACTTCAAAACAAAGGTCTATGTGTGTGGCAATCAAGATTAGTGATGTTCAGTTTGTGAACAATTCGTTATTTTACAACTCTTTTTACTGACTTGATTCATTTTTCTGAGTGACTTCACAATTGTTGGCCGCAATTGTTTTTCTTTAGTTCATCACTGAAGGTACGTGCACAAGACAGACACACATGAACCATGTATACTGCAGGTGTTTATATGCTTTTACATGTGTGCCAGATGATAGAAATGTTAACTTCAGTACCGATGCTTTAAAAGGTTGGTTAAACAATACTTTCCTGTGGATATTGTATCTCAAATTTCAAGCAACTGAAGGACCAACAGCACAGAGTAAGTTAAAATAATTGTATTCAACATTCTGGCTTGTAGAAAATCTGAGAGGAACAAACACCATCATTTTCCAGATGGTGTATTTAGATATTCACCACCTGGACTACCAGGCAACGACTAACCTAGCTATTACTCCTCGTGACATGAATTAATGTTTGGTCCAACCAGCTGACTTTGGAGTCTAACTCTAACTAACAACTTATTTTAAACCAAATATACTCTATTTGACTGGGTATGTCTTTTTGTCTTCAGGAGATTAAGGCAGTGGGGATAGAACTGGGCATTACTCCTGTCATCAATTCGTGGAGAGGAAATGAAACAGAAAGGATTTGGAGGTACTGTATCAGGAGAAGGCTAGTTATAATGGCCATGCATCCAAAGCCTTGGCTATGTGTTATGCTTCCATTTGAAGCCATTTTAGCTATGGATTGGAACTCCAATCTGTTGGGTTCTTTGCTTGCAATCACACAGACTAATGTGTGGGCCAGTTATACAATACTTTTCCAAACTGGCTGTACTCTTGTGAAGTGTTTAAACAACAACATGAATATGTACTGTATGTATCAGGTCACGTGTGGACCACATGCTTTCTTCCACTTCCCTTATGGAGTTTTCTTGGTACATTGCCATGAAAAAGTATTTGTATAATGGGACCCTTGTCATCCAAAAAGTTGGCTCATGTTTTCCAAAAAGCACCTGGATGATCATCAAGACTCTTGGAAGAATTTCCTATGAGAATATAATTCAAAAGTAACACTTTTTGGATGACATAGGTTCCATTATTTTTGGTGAAAACCAAACACTACATTCCACAGTAAGAACCTCATACCAACGGTCAGCGTGGTGGTAGTGTGATGGTTTGGGGATTTTTTATTTATTTTATTTCACCTTTATTTAAGCAGGTAGGCTAGTTGAGAACAAGTTCTCATTTGCAACTGCGACCTGGCCAAGATAAAGCGTAGCAATTCGACACATACAACAACACAGAGTTACACATAGAATAAACAAAACATACAGTCAATAATACAGTAGAACAAAAGAAAACAAAAAGTCTATATACAGTGAGTGCAAATGAGGTAAGTTAAGGAAATAAATAGGCCATGGTGGCGAAGTAATTACAATATAGCAATTAAAACTAGAATGGTAGATCGGCAGAAGATGAATGTGCAGGTAGAGACACTGGGGTGCAAAGGAGCAAAATAAATACCAGTATGGAGATAAGGTAGGTAGATAGATGGGCTGTTTACAGATGGGCTATGTACAGGTGCAGTGATCTGTAAGCTGCTCTGACAGCTGGTGCTTAAAGCTAGTGAGGGAGATGTGAGTCTCCAGCTTCAGAGATTTTTGCAATTCGTTCCAGTCATGGGCAGCAGAGAACAGGAAGGAGAGACGACCAAAGTAGGAATTGGCTTTGGGGGTGACCAGTGAGATATACCTGCTGGAGCGCGTGCTACGCGTAGGTGCTGCTTTGGTGACCAGTGAGCTGAGATAAGGCGGGGCTTTACCTAGCAGAGACATGTAGATAACCTGTAGCCAGTGGATTTGGCGACGAGTATGAAGCGAGGGCCAACCAACGAGAGCGTACAGGTCGCAATGGTGGGTAGTTTTGTCACATTCTACTCAACAAACTGGATGCAGTCTATCACAGTGCCATCCGTTTTGTCACATGGGCTTTGGTGACAAAACGGATGGCACTGTGATAGACGGCATCCAGTTTGTTGAGTAAAGTGTTGGAGGCTATTTTATAGATGACATCACCGAAGTCGAGGATCGGTAGAAGGGTATGTTTGGCAGCATGAGTGAAGGATGCTTTGTTGCGATATAGGAAGCGGATTCTAGATTTAATTTTGGATTAGAGATGCTTAATGTGAGTCTGGAAGGAGAGTTTACAGTCTAACCAGATACCCAGGTATTTGTAGTTGTCCACGTATTCTAAGTCAGAGCCGTCCAGAGTAGTGATGCTGGACAGGCGAACAGGTGCGGGCAGTGATCGATTGAATAGCATGCATTTAGTTTTACTTGCGTTTAAGAGCAGTTGGAGGCCACGGAAGGAGAGTTGTATGGCATTGAAGCTTGTCTGGAGGTTAGATAACACAGTGTCCAAGGAGGGGCCAGGAGTATACAGAATGGTGTCGTCTGCGTAGAGGTGGATCAGAGAATCACCAGCAGCAAGAGCAACATCATTGATGTATACAGAAAAGAGAGTCGGCCCGAGAATTGAACCCTGTGGCACACCGATAGAGACTGTCAGAGGTCCGGACAACAGTCCCTCTGATTTGACACACTGAACTCTATCAGAGAAGAAGTTGGTAAACCAGGCGAGGAAATCATTTGAAAGACCAAGGCTGTCGAGTCTGCCAATAAGAATATTGTGATTGACAGAGTTGAAAGCCTTGGCCAGGTCGATGAATACGGCTGCACAGTAATGTCTCTTATCAATGGCGGTTATGATGTCGTTTAGAACCTTGAGGGTGGCTGAGGTGCACCCATGACCAGCTCTGAAACCAGATTGCAATGCGGAGAAGGTATGGTGGGATTCGAAATGGTCAGTAATCTGTTTGTTAACTTGGCTTTCGAAGACCTTAGAAAGACAAGGTAGGATAGATATAGGTCTGTAGCAGTTTGGGTCTAGAGTGTCACCCTCTTTGAAGAGGGGGATGACCGCGGCAGCTTTCCAATCTTTGGGATTCTCAGACGATACGAAAAAGAGGGTCATGCAGCAAGACAATGATCCAAAACACACAATCAAGTCTACATCAATCAAATGTTGACCTTATCCCAATTTGTTTTTTTTCACCTTTATTTAACCAGGTAGGCTAGTTGAGAACAAGTTCTCATTTACAACTGCGACCTGGCCAAGATAAAGCATAGCAGTGTGAACAGACAACACAGAGTTACACATGGAGTAAACAATAAACAAGTCAAAAAGTCTATATATATTGTGTGCAATAAGCATGAGGAGGTAGGCTAATAATTACAATTTAGCAGATTAACACTGGAGTGATAAATGATCAGATGGTCATGTGCAGGTAGAGATAATGGTGTGCAAAAGAGCAGAAAAGTAAATAAATAAAAACAGTATGGGGATGAGGTAGGTAAATTGGGTGGGCTATTTACCGATGGACTATGTACAGCTGCAGCGATTTTTGAGACGTTGTGGCAGGACTTGGAACGAGCAATTCATGCTTGAAAATCCACAAATGCCACTGAGTTAAAGCAATTCTGCATGTAAGAGTGGACCAAAATTCCTCCACAGCGACGTGAGAGACTGATCAACAACTACGGGAAGTGTTTGGTTGGAGTCATTGCAGCTAAAGGTGGTACAACCAGTTATTTAGTGTAAGGTGGCAATTTCTTTTTCACACATGGCATTGTGTGTTGCATAATTTAGTTTATTAAATTAAGTATGTAATTGTTGTGTTATTTGTTCACTCAGGTTCCCTTTATCTAATATTAGGTTTGGGTTGAAGATCTGATAACATTCCGTATAAAAATAATAATATGCAAAAGTAGAGCAAATTAGAAAGGGAGCATACAGCTCTGTATGTTTGTCTGGTGGTTCTCCTCTACCTTTTGTCTTTGAATATACAATGTTTCTATTCAGCTTTGTTACTTTCTCAACAAAACAAGCTGATTTAATGGGACCCAAGAGATTTTGGCAAAAAGGAATGTCAAATTAAATTAGTTTTTCCACATTGGAACAAAGTGTGTATTCTGGTTTATGAGTTGTCATGATACACATACACTCATCATGGTTCTCTGACTGATAACACAATATTAGTTTCTGTGATCATCAACTCAATCACTCTGGATTGTTTGGGCCTTCAGAGATCTATGGAGTGGGCAAGGCAGTGGTGAACCCTCCTGCCCTGGCAGTCCTGAGTCACAAACCAGATGGTGCCACCCAGACTATTGTATGGGTGGGCAAGGGCATCGTGTATGACACTGGAGGTCTCCGCATCAAGGGAAAGGTATAAAGGTATGCTTATTGCTGGTCAGTTGGGTTTGCATCCCAAATAGCACCATATTCCCCGTAGTGCACTACTTTTGAACAGAGCCCTATGGGTAAAGGGAATTAGACTGCCATTTGGAACGGGTCATTAATGTGATTATTTTGTCCAATTCAATGGATGTTCGGGAATTTCCAGCCGAATAAGTATTAAATTACAATGCTGTAAAGGTTGAATGTACTTTTCTTTTGCATCAAGACCAACATGCCTGGGATGAAAGAGACTGTGGTGAGGCAGCAGCCATTTTAGGAGCTTTCAAAGCTACTGTCAATCAGGTGAGGCCTACTGTACCTACTACCCCTGCTTACTCTTTCAAGTCAAGTTCTTATTTGAAACATAAGGTCCTGTTAGGAGACACCCTATTGGAACATGTACTGAAAGTTTGGTTAGAGCTGTTGAAAAGTTGAAATGTGTCTTTATTTCAGGGCTTCAAGGACAATCTCCATGCCGTATTCTGCCTGGCGGAGAATGCAGTCGGACCCACTGCCACACGGTCAGATGACATCCACACGCTCTACTCTGGAAAGAGTAGCCATTGGGGGAGCATGTAAACCGGTTAGGCAAGGTAATGGGAACCGGGCTAATATGATGGCATCCTGATGGAGGTAAGTAGAGTTTTTCCTTCTGATGGGCTTTTGTGTGGGAAAGAAACAATTCGCTGGCATTTGAGCAAGGATTCATTATTGGCTTACATTTAGTTTGTTGTTTGGTTAATTTATGGTTTCAATAGCCTTTTGTTGTTTTTGCTGCCTTTCTGATTGAGGAATTTATGGCCTGAAATACATTTTTTTTCCCTCTCTTGTTTTGCTAACTTTCTCACAAAGGACAGTGGAGATCAACAACACTGATGCTGAAGGCAGGCTAGTGCTCTCTGATGGTGTGGTGTATGCCAGCAAGGACCTCTCTGCTGACATCATCCTGGATATGGCCACTCTGACAGGGGCACAGGTGTGTGACGGGTGGCCTCTAGAGCCACAACAGTGCAGCTTTGGCAACAACACTCGCCTACATTACTTTGATGCCCCACACTTCTTTAATCACTTATTGTCATTTTGCAGCAAGAGGGATATCATTTTGCAATTATATAATAGATTTAGGCCTCTAATATTTGATGTATTTGTATTTCTATAAGACTTAGTCCAAAAAATGTTCGGAAGTGATGGTTTGGTAATAAATGTTAGCCCAAGAAAGTCAAGTCATCACATGTACATTGCTGAAACACTCATAAAAGCCAGTTGGGACTGTTTTACATTCACTGCACTTCAATCAGAGCAAAGGTTAACAGGGCTTGTGACAGACATAATACCTAGTAATGAAAAAGTTTTACTTTCCATTGATCTTTGCACTCACTGACATTTATCTTTAGCCCAAGACAAACTCCCCACATTCTCTGAGGAACAAAACAAGACAACTTATCAAGGGTGTCTCACACAAGTGGATGGTGTTAATCACACAAAATTGTTAGGCCTACAAAAAGAGAGTTTCCTTAGAACAGTCATTTTCTAACTCAAAACACACCTCGTGCTGGTGATGACGGCACCACATCCTGTGGTAACCCTCATGATGTGCTGATTCGGCTCATTCTGAAAACACCACATGATGCACCATATTGTCTTTTTTTGTGCTAGCTAATGAATGAGCTAATTGCAAGTGAAACATTTGTTTCGCTGAGGTCTGATCAGCACAAAATTGGGGCTGATTTTTGTTGCTGACCAGAAAAGGTTTAAATCTATACGGAATATAAATGAAACATGCAACAATTTCTAAGATTTTACTGAGTTACAGTTCATGTAAGGACATCGGTCAATTGAAATAAATTCATTAGGCCTTCATCTATGGACTTCACATGACTGGGAATACAGAAATGCATCTGTTGGTCACAGATACCTTTACAAAAAGGTTTGGGTGTGGATCAGAAAACCAGTCAGTCTGCTTTGCATAAAGTTTATCAAGCTGTTGATTGTGGAATGTTGTCCCACTCCTCTTCAATGGCTGTGCGAAGTTGCTGGATTTTGGTAGGAACTGGAACACTCTGTCACACATTAATACAGAGCATCCCAAAAATGCTCAATTGGTCACATGTCTTGTGAGTATGCAGGCCATGGAGGATCTGGAAAATTATCAGCTTCCAGGAATTATGTACAGATCCTTGCGACATGGTGCATTATCATGCTGAAACATGAGGTGATGGCAGCAGATGAATGGCACGACTTTGGGCCTCAGGATCTCGTCACGGTATCTTTAAATTGCCATCGATTTAAAAAGCAATTGTGTTCCTGTTCCTGGATAAGAGTGTCTGCTAAATTACTCAAATGTAAATGGATGTCTTTGCTGTGTCTGTGAAATGACAGGAAGAACGCCACGAGCTCCTGTGCCGGCCTCTATCGGCTCTCACCTGGGTTTTGACTGGCCTGGGGTCTGGGTCCATGTGGACATAGCCTCCCCTGTCCATGCTGTAAGTGACTGGATATTTGAGTTTAGTATGGGTGATTTCCGAGACACAGATTAAACCTAGTCATGAACTAAAAAGCAAACCCAATGGAGAATCCTCACTGAAAATGCTTTATAGTCCAGCATTAGGCTTAATGTGTCTGGAAACAGCTCCTTAAAGTTTCAATTAATATTTAGAAAGTATAAACTAGACATGCTATATTAAATTAATTTCAGCCCCTCTCAGATCTTGACTGACTTGTATAAACAAAGGATCTTCATATGTATAGCTTATCAATCTAGCGCTTATAGATCGGTGAATAACTGTGTAGGAGCTAAGGGAATGGGGGCTGGGAGCCCAAATATAGTTGAGTCATGGTGTAACCTGTCCTCTCTCTCGCTCTTTCCCTCCCTCACACTCTGCAGGGGGAGCGCAATACCGACTTTGGCGTGGCTCTGCTCATGGCTCTGTTCGGCCAGGCCTCAGACGACCCCATGCTCAACCTTGTGTCTCCTCTGGGGGCCGCTACCATGAATGGCGCATCCAGGGACCCGATGGAGCGCGACTGCAAGTGGAGGAGACTGGTGTAAAACCTCCAAGCAGACACCTCTGGACCCACCCACCTCCACTCTTTACACTGACATACACTGAACACCTAGAAAGCATTTCCAATCCTCAATTTTTATTTGACTCATTCACAATGGAGTGACATTTTTTGGGAAAAAGAGCAGGTGGTTAGAATTTCTCTCAAATTTGTTCATGTTGTATTTAATTGACTGTCTTTAATTTTGTCAATTCTCAAAAATTAACCATAGCTATAATAAAATCAAAATACAGCCTTAAATGGTTAAGTAACTGAATAAGGTATTTGATCCTGTGTGGTAAGTGATGGTTTATTTTTCTGTTTCAATGTCCTTGAGCAAATTAGCTTGTTTCGGTATCAGGCAAACACATACTTTGGTTTTTAGCCATAGCCTAGCCACTGATGGCCAACTTCTCATTCTGGACATTGGGAATAACCCATGTGAATAGTAAAGCTGAATATTTGGAATAGGATATATATGTATTTGTTTTCACCTTTATTTAACCAGGTAGGCCAGTTGAGAACAAGTTCTCATTTACAACTGCGACCTGGCCAAGATAAAGCAAAGCAGAGTGACAAAAACAACTCTGCAGAGTTGCACATTAACAAATGTACAGTCAATAGCACAATAGGAAAAAAATGAAAAATCTATACACTGTGTGCAAATGTAGAAGAGTAGGGAGGTAGGCAATAAATAGGCCATAGAGGTCAAATAATTAAAATTGTATTATTAATGATGTGCAACTAGAGATAGTGAGGTGCAAGAGGGTAAGTAATAATATGGGGATGGGGTAGTTGGGAGTGCTATATACAGATGGGCTGTGTATAGGTACAGTGATCTGACAGCTGATGCTTAAAGTTATAGAGGGAGATATAAGACTCCAGCTTCAGTGATTTCTGCAATTCGTTCCAGTCATTGGCAGCAGAGAACTGGAAGGAAAAGTGGCCAAAGGAAGAGTTGGCTTTGGGGATGACCAGTGAAATATACCTGCTGGAGCGCTTGCTATGGGTGGGTGTTGCTATGGTGATCAGTGATGTCATGTATTGTCATATATTGTCATGTCTTGTCCCTGTGCTTTCTCTTCTATTCGTTTCCCCCTGCTGGTCTTATTAGGTTTCTTTCCCTCTCTCTATCCTCTCTCTCTATCGTTCCGTTCCTGCTCCCAGCTGTTCCTCATTCTCCTAACGACCTCGTTTACTCTTTCACACCTGTCCCCTATTTTTGCCCTCTGATTAAGTCTCTATTTCTCTCTCTGTTTCTGCTTCTGTCCTTGTCGGATCCTTGTTTGCTGTGCTGTGTTCTTGTTCCGTCCTGTCGTGTTTTGCCTTCATCAGATGCTGCGTGTGAGCAGGTGTCTCTGTCAGCTACGGCCTGCGCCTACCCGAAGGGACCTGCAGTATGTGGCCGCTTATCCTGTTATTCCCCTCTACAAACTAGAGGATTTCTGTTATCCCCGTTTGGACATTTCCTGTTAAGGATTCAGGATTTGTTATTTTCTGTTTGGACTTGAATAAACTCAGTTTCTGTTAAGTCGCTTTTGGGTCCTCACTCACCTGCATAACAAGTGAGCTGAGATAAGGCTTGGATTTACCTAGCAAAGACTTCAAGATGACCTGGAGCCAGTGGGTTTGGTGACGAGTATGCAGCGAGGGTAAGCTAACGAGAGCATACAGGTCGCAATGGGGGGTAGTATATGGGGCTTTGGTGACAAAACGGATGGCACTGTAATAGACTACATCCAGTTTGTTGGTGGCTATTTTGTAAATGACATCGCAGAAATCGAGGATCGGTAGGATAGTCAGTTTTACGAGGGTATGTTTGGCAGCATGAGTGAAGGAGGCTCTGTTGCGAAATAGGAAGCAGATCCTAGATTTAATGTTTAGATTGGAGATGCTTAATGTGAGTCTGGAAGGAGAGTACAGTCTAACCAGACACCTAGGTATTTGTAGTTGTCCATATATTCTAGGTCAGAACCGTCCAGAGTAGTGATGCTAGTTGGGTGGGAGGCTGCCGGCAGCAATCGGTTGAAGAGCATGCACTTAGTTTTACTAGCATTTAAAAGCAGTTGGAGGCCATGGAAGGAGTGTTGTATGGCGTTGAAGCTCGTTTAGAGGTTTGTTAGCACAGTGTCGAAAGAAGAGCCAGATGTCTACAGAAATATACATGTATATATACATACATATGTATACAGATGGTGTCGTCTGCATAGAGGTGGATCAGAGAATCACCAGCAGCAAGAGCGACATCATTGATATACACAGAGAAAAGAGTCGGCCCCAGAATTGAACCCTGTGGCACCCCCATAGAGACTGCCAGAGGTCCAGACAACAGGCCCTCCGATTTGACACATTGAACTCTATCTGAGAAGTCGTTGGTGAACCAGGCGAGGCAGTCATTTTAGAAGCTAAGGCTATTGAGTCTGCCGATAAGAATGGGGTGATTGACAGAGTCGAAAGCCTTGGTCAGGTCGATGAATACAGCTGCACAGTAATGTCTTTAATCGATGGCGGTTATGATATCGTTTAGGACCTTGGCATGGCTGAGGTGCACCCATGACCAGCTTGGAATCCAGATTGCATAGTGGAGAAGGTACGGTGGGATTCGAAATGGTCAGTGATCTGTTTGTTAACTTGGCTTTCGAAGACCTTAGAAAGGCAGGGAAGGATGGATATAGGTCTACAATAGTTTGGGTCTAGAGTGTCTCCCCCTTTGAAGAGGGGGATGACCGTGGCAGCTTTCCCCCTTCTGATGACCAGGTGGCGAATCGCATCTCTGCATGTCTGGCAGACATATCAGTGTGGATGACGGATCACCACCTCAAGCTGAACTTCGGCAAGACGGAGCTGCTCTTCCTCCCGTGGAAGGACTGCCCGTTCCATGATCTCGCCATCACGGTTGACAACTCCATTGTGTCCTCCTCCCAGAGCGCTAAGAACCTTGGCGTGATCCTGGACAACAAACTGTCGTTCTCAACTAACATCAAGGCGGTGGCCCGTTCCTGTAGGTTCATGCTCTACAACATCCGCAGAGTACGACCCTGCCTCACACAGGAAGCGGCGCAGGTCCTAATCCAGGCACTTGTCATCTCCCGTCTGGATTACTGCAACTCGCTGTTGGCTGGGCTCCCTGCCTGTGCCATTAAACCCCTACAACTCATCCAGAACGCCGCAGCCCGTCTAGTGTTCAACCTTCCCAAGTTCTCTCACGTCACCCCGCTCCTCTGCTCTCTCCACTGGCTTCCAGTTGAAGCTCGCATCCGCTACAAGACCATGGTGCTTGCCTACGGAGCTGTGAGGGGAACGGCACCTCAGTACCTCCAGGCTCTGATCAGGCCCTACACCCAAATAAGGGCACTGCGTTCATCCACCTCTGGCCTGCTCGCCTCCCTACCACTGAGGAAGTACAGTTCCCGCTCAGCTCAGTCAAAACTGTTCGCTGCTCTGGCTCCCCAATGGTGGAACAAACTCCCTCACGACGCCAGGACAGCGGAGTCAATCACCACCTTCCGGAGACACCTGAAACCCCACCTCTTTAAGGAATACCTAGGATAGGATAAAGTAATCCTTCTCCCCCCCCTTAAAATATTTAGATGCACTATTGTAAAGTGGTTGTTCCACTGGATGTCATAAGGTGAATGCACCAATTTGTAAGTCGCTCTGGATAAGAGCGTCTGCTAAATGACTTAAATGTAAATGTAAATGTAAGCTTTCCAATCTTTGGGGATCTCAGACAATATGAAAGAGAGATTGAATAGGCTAGTAATAGAGGTTGCAACAATTTCGGCTGATCATTTTAAAAAGAGAGGGTCCAGATTGTCTAGCCCGGTTGATTTGTAGGATCCAGATTTTGCAGCTCTTTCAGAACATCAGCTGTCTGGATTTGGGTGAAGGAGAAGCGGGGGGCCTTGGGCAAGTTGCTGCAGGGGGTTGCTGAAATGTTGGCAGGGGTAAGGGTAGCCAGGTGGAAAGCATGGCCAGCCGAAAAAGAATGCTTATTGAAATGATCGATTACTGTAGATTTATCTGGTGATAGTGTTTCCTATCCTCAGTGCAGTTGGCAGCTGGGAGGAGATGCTCTTATTCTCCATGGACTTTAGTGTCCCAAAACTTTTTGGAATTAGTGTTACAGGAAGCAAATTTCTGTTTGATAAAGCCAGCCTTAGCTTTCCTAACTGACTGAGTATATTGGTTCCTCTTCCCTGGAAAGTGGCATATCGGGGGGGGGCTATTCGATGCTAATGCAGAACGCCACAGGATGTTTTTGTGCTGGTCAAGGGAAGTCAAGTCTGGGGTGAACCAAGGGCTATATCTGTTCTTAGTTCTACATTTTTTACATTTTTTTTCTACATTGGTGAGGAAAGCACTTGTGAAGAGCAACCAGGCATCCTCTACTGACGGGATGAGGTCAAAATCCTTCCACGATACCCGGGCCAGGTCGATTAGAAAGGCCTGCTCGCTGAAGTGTTTTAGGGAGCGTTTGACAGTGATGAGGGGTGGTCTTTTGACCGTGGACCCATTACGTACGCAGACAATGAGGCAGTGATCGCTGAGATCCTGGTTGAAGACAGCAAATCAAATCAAATCACATTTTATTTGTCACATACACATGGTTAGCAGATGTTAATGCGAGTGTAGCGAAATGCTTGTGCTTCTAGTTCCGACAATGCAGTAATAACCAACAAGTAATCTAACTAACAATTCCTAAACTACTGTCTTATACACAGTGTAAGGGGATAAAGAATATGTACATAAGGATATATGAATGAGTGATGTTACAGAGCAGCATAGGCAAGATACAGTAGATGGTATCGAGTACAGTATATACATATAAGATGAGTATGTAAACAAAGTGGCATAGTTAAAGTGGCTAGTGATACATGTATTACATAAGGATGCAGTCGATGATATAGAGTACAGTATATACGTATGCATATGAGATGAATAATGTAGGGTAAGTAACATTATATAAGGTAGCATTGTTTAAAGTGGCTAGTGATATATTTACATCATTCCCATCAATTCCCATTATTAAAGTGGCTGGAGTTGAGTCAGTGTCAGTGTGTTGGCAGCGGCCACTCAATGTTAGTGGTGGCTGTTTAACAGTCTGATGGCCTTGAGAGAGAAGCTGTTTTTCAGTCTCTCGGTCCCAGCTTTGATGCATCTGTACTGACCTCGCCTTCTGGATGATAGCGGGGTGAACAGGCAGTGGCTCGGGTGGTTGATGTCCTTGATGATCTTTATGGCCTTCCTGTAACATCGGGTGGTGTAGGTGTCCTGGAGGGCAGGTAGTTTGCCCCCGGTGATGCGTTGTGCAGACCTCACTATCCTCTGGAGAGCCTTACGGTTGAGGGCGGAGCAGTTGCCGTACCAGGCGGTGATACAGCCCGCCAGGATGCTCTCGATTGTGCATCTGTAGAAGTTTGAGTGCTTTTGGTGACAATCCGAATTTCTTCAGCCTCCTGAGGTTGAAGAGGCGCTGCTGCGCCTTCTTCACGATGCTGTCTGTGTGAGTGGACCAATTCAGTTTGTCTGTGATCTGTATGCCGAGGAACTTAACTTGCTACCCTCTCCACTACTGTTCCATCAATGTGGATAGGGGGGTGTTCCCTCTGCTGTTTCCTGAAGTCCACAATCATCTCCTTAGTTTTGTTGACGTTGAGTGTGAGGTTATTTTCCTGACACCACACTCCGAGGGCCCTCACCTCCTCCCTGTAGGCCGTCTCGTCGTTGTTGGTAATCAAGCCTACCACTGTTGTGTCGTCCGCAAACTTGATGATTGAGTTGGAGGCGTGCGTGGCCACGCAGTCGTGGGTGAACAGGGAGTACAGGAGAGGGCTCAGAACGCAACCTTGTGGGGCCCCAGTGTTGAGGATCGGGGGGGAGGAGATGTTGTTACCTACCCTCACCACCTGGGGGCGGCCCGTCAGGAAGTCCAGTACCCAGTTGCACAGGGCGGGGTCGAGACCCAGGATCTCGAGCTTGATGACGAGCTTGGAGGGTACTATGGTGTTGAATGCCGAGCTGTAGTCGATGAACAACATTCTCACATAGGTATTCCTCTTGTCCAGATGGGTTAGGGCAGTGTGGTTGAGATTGCATCGTCTGTGGCAGAGGTGTATTTAGAGGGCAAGTTGGTCAGGATGATATCTAAGAGGGTGCCCATGGTTACGGATTTAGGGTTGTACCTGGTAGGTTCCTTGATAATTTATGTGAGATTGAGGGCATCTAGCTTAGATTGTAGGACTTACCGGGGTGTTAAGCATGTCCCAGTTTAGGTAACCTAACAGTACGAACTCTGAAGATATATGGGGGGGCGATCAATTCACATATGTGGTCCAGGGCACAGCTGGGTGCTGAAGGGGGTCTATAACTTTATTAGTCCACATGATATGGAAATTTGTCTTCTGCTTTTCTTGGAATTAAACATTAGGCAATCTTATATGCTGCATGAAATACAAAAGTTGACAACCTTGCCTGGTAATGTGGAATACTTTTATAAGTAGCAAGCAAGCTGTGGTTGTGTTCCACTGCTCAGTTGTTGAAAGCATCAACCAATGGTTGCCTAGCACATTGACTGTCATCGACTTGACAGATTGCTGTATTGTGTTTAGCTGACATGTAAAACCTATCCAAGTGTTGTAAGATCTGTCAGCAATGCCTAGACAAAGGAATGCACCATATATATTTAAAGTTCTTAAGTAGAAATATTTTAAAGTACTAATATTTTAAAGTACTACTTAAGTCGTTTTGGGGGTATCTGTACTTTACTATTTATATTTTTGACAACTTTTACTTCACTACATTAAATATATTAATTCACCTTTTACTTCATAAATTTTCCCTGACACCTAAAAGTACTCATTTAAATTTTGAATGCTTAGCAGGACAGGAAATTGGTCCACTTCACACACTTATCAAGAGAACATTCCCGGTTCTTTCCTATTGCCTCTGATCTGGCAGACTCACTAAACACACATGCTTTGTTTGTAAATTATGTCTGAGTGTTGGAGTATGCCCTGGCTAAAAAACAAGAGAATGGTGCAGTCTGGTTTACTTTATGTAAGGCATTTGAAATTGTTTATACTTTTACTTTTTATACTTAAGTATATTTAAAACCAAATACTTATAGACTTTTACTCTAGTAGTATTTTACTGGGTTACTTTTACTTGAGTCATTTTCTATTAAAGTATCATGACTTTTACTGAAGTAAGACAATTGGGTACTTTTTCCACCACGGATCATTTGCATGGAGCAACATTTGAATGCCACAGGTTATTATTTATTTAACCTTTATTTAACTAGGCAAGTCAGTTAAGAACAATTTCTTATTTACAATGACGGCCTACACCCGCAAACCCTAACCCGGACGACGCTGGGCCAATTGTGCGCCAGTTGTGATACAGCCTGGAATCGGACCAGGGTCTATTGTGACACCTCTAGCACTGAGATGCAGTGCCTTAGATCGCTGGCCACATTGATGCAGGCAAGCCTGTAAAATTGTTAACATTGTATCAATAGCTCTCTTGAATGAACCTTGCAATGAAACATTCACGCCTGTAAAATGGAAATGTCATATTTTGGCAAGCCTCAAATTGTAGCATACCAATGCATCACTTTCCGGATGTTGCAAGTGCAAGTTCTGCCCATGTTATGCCCATTCCCCCCAAAAAATGTAACTTTTTGAAAGGATTATGATTAAAAGCCAAGGGCAGTGTTTGGTTGGTTAATTAATTAGAAGGTGCAATGTTTGTAAAACAAAATCAATTCAGCTGTTCCTATATGTGTAGTGTACTGTAATGAGTCACTAATCACGGGATGGCGTTTGCGACGTGGTTGTTCACGTAGGTCGAACTGCAGTTAGCACTGATCTATAAACCACCTCGTGCTGTCTGTAAAACCAGTAATCAATGGCAGGGAAGTATAATCCTTATGACACAAAACTCTGCGCCGCGTTTTACGCCTTGTTCAGGTTACCCTCGTGGTGAAACAGTATAAAAATCCAAACGAGTTTCGAAGAAGTCATATGACAAATATTTTTCAGCAATGGCTCGGTCACTGTTGTTATTCGTGTTTATGGTGTCGGGTGTCTTTGCTGGACGCTATTTTAACGAGAAGCAGCCATGCTATAGACCCAAGCTGAACAAGCACAATGGATTCAGGTAACTTTAGCCGTGATGTCTTCCATCACTAAATTTGATATGTCTAGTGATTGTTCTTGAGCTATAAATAGTAACTATTTGTTGCAACATGATTGTAAGTAAGGAACTTTAAAAAACATTCCCTCCCGCATTTTTTTGTTTTATGTTGTACTTTTTGTTTATTTCATATCGTAGCCATCTGATATGGGAAGTAGGGCGGCCAGCAGGCGCATGCTTATTTTTTGCCTCTAGTGGTTTAAATAGTTTTGTTCTGTGTTCTTGATTTGTTCAGGCGTACTTTGCCTGCATCTTCTGCACGCCATTGATATTATTAGTCAGTCACTGAGCGAGTTTGTTGTACATAGTACAGCCGGGTTAATGGTTCAAATGTTGACAAGTTCCTCCCCTTTAAGACTTAATCAGTGTATTACGGAAGGCGCACCATGGCTAAAGTTTTAAAGCAATCAAAGCCGACAGGGACAAGGTTTCTGACTTGTCTGTGGTTAGGAGATGACTGTAGTCTGGGCAGACTTTGACCTGTCGTTTAAAGCTTATCATCCCATTTTGCTATTGGGTGCTCACAGCTCTGCCAAGCTCAATCTGGTCCGGTTTTGCATGGGACCTTTCGAGTGCTTAGCTCCTTCATGCTTGCAGAGTTTGAGCCGCTCTACATTTAGAACGCTATCTAGGGCCTCCCGAGCAGCGCAGCGGTTTGAGGCACTGCATCAGTGCTTGAGGGGTCACTACAGACCTGGGTTCGATCCCAGGCTGTGTCGCAGCTGACTGGGATATCCATGAGGTGGCGCACAAATTGGCCTAGTGTGCATCGTCTGGGTTAGGGGAGGGTTTGGCCAGTCATCGTCTCTAGCGACTCCTTGTGGTGGGCTGGGCACATGCATGTTGTCTTTGGTTGCCAGCTGTGTGGTGTTTCCTCTGATGTCTTTGTGTGGCTGGCTTCCAGGTTAAGCAAGCAGTGCGGCTTGGCGGGGTCGTGTTTCAGAGGATGCGTGGCTCTCGACATTCGCCTCTCCCGAGTCCCGTCGCTGCAATTCCTGCACGGACAAGACTAACGACCAATTTATCCTCCCCAAAATAATGATATCTAGAGCACCTTGTACCCTGATGTCATGTCTTTCATCAGGACGATGCCCCGACCCTACGAGTTCCTTGAAGCCAATGAGCTCCCCAAGGCCTGGGACTGGAGGAACATCAACGGCACCAACTACGTCAGTACTACCCGCAACCAGCACATCCCCCAGTACTGTGGCTCCTGCTGGGCACACGGAAGCACCAGCGCCATGGCAGGTAGCCTAACCTCCAGCTCGCCTTTCTGCTGTCATCTAATTTGTACAGCTCATAGAAATGAACAAAGCATACAGTTTACATGGTACAAATGGACAGGTTGAAGATCGGACTGTAACATTCTATTTGCCTATGGATGTCTGCACATTTTTGATTCTCTATAGGTACACGGTTGCAAAGCTTGGTAATTGCCCTTCAAGATGAGATTTACCAATCCAAAGTCATTTAAACTAGATTTTATAACGTTAAATGGAATTGAAATTGTTCAAACATGACTGCCTGTCAGGCATTTAACACATCTGACCCATTTGGGGGTTGGCCTGGCAGGGAAGTTTGTGGCAACACCTGACTGCAGTTATAGCTTCATGGTTTCCTGTCATTTGGGTTTCCGGTAAATCTGTTTTTAAAATGCAAAGGCAATTTCCTCCTGCTCATAAAAGTAATCCTTTATCATAATACAATAACTTCAGAATCCTAGACTTGTCCTTACTAAGTTTGACTTGCACATTTATGAGCAGATTCTGGAACAAGTATTGAATTAAGACTGGTTGTTGGTGTGCTCCTTTTCCCAGATCGCATAAACATCAAGCGGAAGGGAGCCTGGCCCTCTGCTTATCTGTCAGTCCAAAATGTGGTGGACTGTGGTGAGGCTGGCTCCTGTCATGGAGGTGATCACACTGGGGTGTGGGAGTATGCCAACAAACATGGCATCCCTGACGAGACCTGCAACAACTACCAGGCCATTGATCAGAGTAAGGCCTCAAGATCTTAACTCTCAGCTGAACAGTCACTTCACTTGGTTCAGCAGTCTTTCCCATTATAGACTTGATCACAAAATTAAGATTGTGGTTCATTTGCCATTTCTCCGATTTAACATGTTCTCCATATTGTCATGCAGAGTGCAAACTGTTCAACCAGTGTGGAACCTGCACCACATTCGGGGTCTGCAACATCATCCAGAACTACACCCTGTGGAAGGTCGCAGACTTCGGCCCTGTCAGTGGGAGGGAGAAGATGATGGCTGAGATCTACGCTGGTGGACCGATCAGGTTAGGAACTGGACTTGGTCAACGTGGTGACTGTTTCTCTTCTCATGTGCTCCTCCTGTCGTGACTGTGTATGGATTTGCATGAGAAATAGAGCCAAGTCAGTCAAATGTGCACTTACCACAGTGTCAGGATGCTCATGTCTGCCGTGAAACAAAGTGACCCCATAGTAGCACTATGACTTAGGAAGTTAGTGAAGGAACAATTCATTTTGCTTGTCTGTATGGAGTTGCTGCTTAATGTTCATTGGCTTACTGCAGCCATGCAACTCTGTCCAAGTATTCCCTTTCCCTTCCTGCCCCTCAAAACATACAAACATGGTCGCTTTAACTAAATACAGACTCCTTTTTTTTCCCCCTTGGTAGCTGTGGGATCATGGCTACAGACAAGTTGGACGCCTACACAGGAGGCCTGTACTCTGAGTATATACAGGAGCCCTACATCAACCACATTGTGTCCGTTGCCGGCTGGGGCCTGGATGAGAATGGTGTGGAGTTCTGGATCGTCCGCAACTCCTGGGGAGAGCCCTGGGTAAGCTTATCAAATGAACACCATGCATGTCATTTTATATCTGTCTGCAGTGATCTCCTATGGAAACTGCAGCAGAGAATCCTGTTCTGCTACAGAATTACCTTGCGCTCAAGATGCGGCAACAAACCTAGCCTATAGCTTTTCCTGTAGTTAACTTTTCTGTTGCTCATGTACCATCAAGCATATTTATCTAGCTGACACTCCAGATTGAGGAAGTTTCTATTTTCTTGCCAGGGAGAGAAGGGCTGGTTGAGGATCGTGACCAGCGCCTACAAGGGAGGAAGTGGCAGTCAGTACAACCTGGCCCTGGAGGAAGATTGCATGTATGGAGATCCCATCGTTCCCAAGACCTACATGTAGACAACCGGCAGTGGAGCCAACCAGTTTATTTTAAACACATTGCTGTCTATTCTATGCATATCTACAGTTTTCTATGACAATCTCAGGCTACATCGCCATTTTAATACTGTAAAATCAGGGAAAGGGAATTACATTCAATTTTGTTTTTTTTGTTTTGTGGCAACAAGACATGTGCTTTGCCTTGGGAACAAGTGTGACTGCAGATTTGCACAATTAGCCAAAGATCAATGCCAGTAAAAGCAAACAAATTGCTGTCAATGTATGCAGGGGTAGCCGTCATCAATTCTGATGCCATATGTCTTTTGTTCATGATAATTAACTCAAGGATTGTATCAAGGCACTGACTCGTGACTCCAGTGCTGACAAGAGTTTATTTACATTTCTGTTTGAATGTACAAGTTGAATCATTGACTGAAATGTAACTTGTATTTAATCTGCGTTTTATTGTTTTTTTAACTGTAATAAAATTAGTTTCAATATGGAAGCTATTGCATTCATTTAAGATTCAACCTGGAACAAAATCAGACGCTTCTAGCGTTTTCTGAAACTTGTGGTATGTCGCTGGTATTTTCTTAAGAATTTGAACCATTCAGGCTATTGACCACATTCCTGAAAGCTAAGAATCTCAACCATGGCTGTGCGTTCTGGTTCCCTCTGAAGCAACCTGTGATCAGAAGGGAGTGTCAACTGCAATTTGTCCTCCATAAGAGTAGTTGGATAGCCTTTCAACTCCCCATTTAATCTTGCAACTAACTGGGTTCGAACCAGGTCTCCTGCATGTCACGACACTGTTAGCCCTCTTAGGTAAAGCCTATAGGGACAATTTAAAGGACAAACTCTGGACATCTGTTTCACAAACACGTGACAACCCACCATGCTATTGAAAGTGGCATTTTCAATTGATAAAGGGTGACAATTTAGGCTGAGTCACAGATCCACATCTGCTACATGCGACCCTCATTAAACCAGTGCAACGAGACATCCAGTGGCACCATTGTAAAGGACATCACGTTGCCTGCTTAGCGAGTTACTTCACGCTGATTCAGCTTTAATTGCGCAAGGGGCGACACTTTAACTACCCACCTGCAAAACAAGTCTTCAAGCTCCAGCAAGATTACTCGTCAAAAGAGCGTGATTTTTGTTAAGAACCTTGCCTGAGACCCGATGACGTGTTCGGTTCAAATCTCCGGCAAAGGTAACATGTGACTGACTGGGTTTAGCCATTGGTCGTGTGACTGACCATCTAAGAAATGATCGGAGACCTGAACATTTGCATTGTCTGAGTTAGAACGCCAATTAAACTCACGTCTCAGGCATTCTGCTTGCCATTGTTCAGCAGGCCTGATTAAACCCAGTCAGTTATATTGGTTCTGAGGTCAAAGGGGGTGTAATGCGAGTTGGTTCGATGAACCACACATTTAATGAGTAACCTTGCAGGAGAACCTGGTTCAAACCCAGTCAGTCACAAGAGCAAGATTTATTAGGGAGTGGAAAAGCTATCCTTAAGGCATTTCAACTGTATTCTTATGGGGCCAAATGGTGGTTGTGACTCTCCCTTACAAATCATGAAAATACAAGTTCAATTTATGAATTAAATCAATATCCAAATAATCGGTTGGCACTAAAATAGCTTCGTGCACTTTACACTAGTTTAAGGTGTTTCATGCAATGTGTTGGAACTAGTGGTGTGTTTGAATCCAGGCCAGATGGAAACTTGTTTTTATACATTAACTTTCCTTGAACCACCTCAAAGGAAATGATGCAGCATGGTGGAAACTAATTGTCTTGTCATATAAATACCGGTGATCTACACTTACCACTGTACAATTAACTGTTGCTAGGTGCGAAAAACAAATAAAACCAAGATGTGTCAAGATTCTTGTCAAATTGAAAAGGGGAACTAGGAAAACTTTTCAATTAACATTTCTTTCGAGCAGTCATTTTAACATTTATAAAAATCAAAAGACAATGCAACAGAAAATGGATTTTGAAACCTTGGCACATACCAATGGAAACAACAGTGAAACCAATGATGGAGCTGCATTGTAAAACAAGTTATCCTCAAACCTCCAGACCCTTATTAACTGTGATAAGCAATGATACACTACAACATCCTTTTAATTCTCAAAGTCATGTGTTTACGCCACATTTGAAGAGAACGCAAAATCGCAGGTCAGTCTATGAAAATGGTCTGCCTCAAAATTGTTCTATTCCTCTTCCACCAGTCCATACAACACGTCAAGGTATGATTGGCTCATAACTGAGGTCACGCCTTCTGCCCCTCCCTGGTATTCCCACTACATCCTCATCCAAGGTGGACCCACCAGCGTCATTCTCAGTTCATCATGATGAAGTTGGATTTGCAGTGAGCTGAAACAGAGCATAAAGATATTTCAAGTTGGGCAAATTGAAAATATTCAGTCATATAATCAATATGTATAATGACTGACCTATAAACTCAGCCACAGGATCGTGTTCTCCCTCTGTGCGTATTGTGCCAGCGATGCTGTCGTTCTCCAGGATGGGCAGGAACAGCTGGACAAAGTCTGAAGTGTACGGAGGGGCAATCACATCCAACACCTGATAGGGCAAAAATAAACATTTATATTTTCAATTCCACTACCATTTCCTCAAGCGCAACTATGTTGGACCAACAGACCAACAGTTTCTTTAGAATGTTTCACTTCTCTTTAAAATGTGACCTCTTTGACAGTAGTTTCTGGCTCAAAGTGTGCCTTACCTCCGTTACAAAGTAGCGGATGAGAGAGATGTCTGTGTTGAGCTTCTCTAGGCACTTGCGGATGTATCCGACCACAGGCAGCACGTAGCCTCGACTCAGCAGGTGGACCATACGGTCCAACAGGGTCTTCTTCAGTTCCATCTGACAGGGACAACAACACCCATACAGTCAACTAAGTCATCCACTGAAAGTCTATCGGACAGTTGCATGGGTCCAGATTAAGCTTACGCACAAACGCAAAACACACACACCTGCTCCATGACGTCGAGCTGGGAGTGTTCGGTCTCAAAGAGCTTGATCAGTAGATGGAGGACCTGTGGGTGCAGAAGCTGGTGACAGGTGCTGATCTGGGAAATAAAAACATGATTGTTCTCATTACTCTCTGTCCTTAACACCGAATTTGCGGATCAGTCCAAGGCGAGGATTCAATCCGGACTGCAGAAGATCCGTGTTGTAGTGCGGTTGATGTTTAAAGGGTCATTTCCGATTGAGCCGACATCTACAGCGTTTACTTTGAACGCGATCTCCGCGACTGCAGTAATGTTGCCTTTAAATGATGCATAGCTAAAAAGCGGTGATTGGATTAAAAACCTGGCCTTAGTATTTAACCACCAAAATAATTCCAAGAATGGCAGTTAAAAGGCACGATCTGTGTCTGCATCCCAAATGGTACCCTATTCACTATGTAGTGCACTACTTTCGACCAGACACATATGGCAATAGTAGTGCACTATATAGGTAATAGGTTGCCATTAGGGGCTCATCTATTATGTGTAGTGAGTCTACCATAATACCACAACAAAAACATTCTCCCTCAACCAGAGGACAAGCACAAACACCTACCTCGTCCAGAAGTGCCAGGTGGACAGGGGTGTGGTCTGTCTGGAGCTGGAAGTAGCGGGGCTCAGAGACCGTCCAATCAACCCACTTCAGTACCCCCATGGCAACAACTGGGAACCTGGAAATGGACAAAGCGACGATGGTCACCCAAAGGAAATCTCAATCAACAGTGGTAATCAATTACATTCTTGGAATCCTGTTAGCTACATACAGGAGACCAATGGGTTCATTAGATTGGCTGCTGGGCTCACCGGATGCACTGGTACAGGGTGCTGAGCTCAGCCACCAGTTCTGTGGCTCCTTTATTCTCATTGCAACACAGGTTATGGACTGTCTCAATGGCCTTGGAGGTGGATTTAAGCTCGTCCTTGTTGATGTTCACTCGCTTGTTCTGTGGATGGACGAGAAGAGAGACATGCATCATTGAATAAAATATTCTCACATACCGGGAAAAAACAAAAACATTTTGAATTTTGCACATACGTATGAGCAACGAGAGAAAATCTGATAGACTTGCTAGTATGAGGGATTTATGTCAAGGATGTTTTTGTTTCTGGTACCTTTTTCCATGTTTCAACCACACTGGCAGCATAGGCCAGGATGTGAATGTATTTGTGTTTATGGTCCTGGTTGATCTTTGAGCCCGGCTTGAATAGCGACTGCATGAACAAGTCAAGGAACGCAGGCACTCGGATCTGAAGAGACAACAGAAATACTTCACCCATCATCTCAAAAGACAACATCAACAGCTGAAAGACAAGTAATTCTCAGGTTTAGCATTCTGGTAAGGCTAGCCTGGTTCCAGATCTGATGGTGCCATCTTGCTGACTCATATTGTTTGTCATCACGTCCAACATGCAAGGCCGTTGAAAATAGTCCCCCGTTGAAAATAGTCCCCCATTGAACTTGGAGAATAGCACCTTATTCCATATGTAGTGCACCACTTTTGATCTCAAGTACTGCACTAGGGTGGCACAGTGGTCTAAGGCACTGCATCGCAGTGCTAGCTGTGACACCAGAGACCCTGGGTTCGAGCCCAGGCTCTGTCGCAGCCGGCCGTGACTGGGAGGTCCATGGTGTGACGCACAATTGGCCTAGCGTCGTCCGGGTTTGGCCGGTAGGGATATCCTTGTCTCATCACGCACTAGCGAATCCCGTGGCGGCCGGGCGCAGTGCATGCTGACCAGGACGCTAAATGTACGGTGTTTCCTCCGACACATTGGTGCGGCTTCCGGGTTGGAGGCGCGCTGTGTTAAGAAGCAATGCGGCTTGGTTGGGTTGTGTTTCGGAGGACGCATGGCTACAACTCCCGTACGGGCTCGGGAGAGACTAAGGTCGAGAACCTTAGTCTCTCCCGAGCCCGTACGGGAGTGCAACCTAGGTTATAAAGTGTCTGGATGCTCCACACTAACCAGCTCTACGGGAGGTGGGTCCATGCTGCTGAACATCTTGAAGAGCACAGTGATGTCGGCAGGGTTGAGTGCCCCTTTGGACAGCATTGCGCCCAGGGCCTGGCAGGCTCGAGGGTAGGCTGCTGCTGTGCCCAATGCCAGAGTAATCTGACTGGCATCATGGCCCCTGACATTAAAACATCACAAGGAACAGTAAAACACTCAAATTAATTTACGTACTTCAACTGCTTTGTTCCCGGAGGAACATATAGCCTGTAATACAATTAGTTTACAATCCCATTCACTTGAGTGTGAGAGACCATCACTTTTGTTATCTGCATTTCGGAACCACAAAGCTACACTGCTAACACTCACAAATAAAATTTGATTTGATTTGATTTATTGTAACACTGGATTTTACAAATAATAATAAAATAATTTTACAAAACGTAGGAATCAATTCAATTAAATAATATACATTTCCTCTAATTAGTATGGAATTCTGCCAAGATAGATGACATTTGTCAATGGCCTTTGCTATCTATAAGAGCCAAGAGCATAAGTGAATGCTGGCAAAATAATGTAGAGGACAGGATACCGTTGATGTGCAGACTTCTGTACTTCCTGGCCGATCCTGCGCATGGCCGACCCCCCCTGCTCCTCCTGAGACATGATGGACATCATGGCCTGGGCAAACAGGTATGTGTGCTCCCCGTGACACACCATCTTCTGTGGAATGCAGAAAAGGAGGAGAGAACAGTTCAGCTCCAAACCAACAGAGACACTCATGCCAAAAGACAGGTAGCCTGTAACATCATGTGCTGTTACCCACGTCCATGCAATTCCATATTACTTAGAGCAATATTGATTGTAGTATCATTTTCAAATGAATCAAAACCTCAAATACATCCCATTTTCAAAACCATCAAACCAAGGATTTGTTCTGAGTGAGAATGATAGATAGGCCTAGATCTTTTCTTGGGAACATAATTCATAAAGCGACTCAGTGTAGGAGTGCTGATCTATAATCAGTATTGCCTTTTTACAACCTAATGAATATAATTATATGGACAGGGGGACCTGATCCAAGATCAGCACTCCTTCTCTACAGGCCCAGAATCTGCATGTGGCTGGGTGAGACTCACAGCGAATTCTGGCAGGTTCTTCTCTAGGTTGTCCTCTCCTCCATCCAGCAGCGTGGCCAGAGAGGTCCTTAGGACCCTGGAGAACACCTCCAGCTGCTGGCACGCTGTCGACACACTGGTGATCTCCCCTTGGTAGCCCGCATCTGAGATGAGCTGAGGACACACGCACACAGTCAGCAAGGAGGAGGAACATGGCACTGTTTGACCCATAAATCCATCAGTTATTAACTGCTGGGTGATCATCAGTACTTTGACAGTGAAGTTGAGCATCAGACAGTCAGGGTGGGCCTCGGCCAGCTTGTAGAAAAGGTCTCTCCAGGTGGTGTGGGCGATCATCTGTTCCAGCCAGGCAGGAGTCTGAACAAACACAGACGGACAGGGTTACTCTGTATACTATAGGGTTATGACTATACTCTGAGGGAAACAGTAAGAGTGAAAAAATAGAGTAAGAGTGGGACAAAACAGCAGGAAATCAGGAGATCACTTTTCAGCTATCGTTTACATCCAAAGCATTAGTAGTTTGTATATCACTGGTGACAGAGATCTCACCTCTCCCTCTACAGTAAAAATGGAGTCTGCCTTCTGGGGGTCAAAGTGCTTGATCAGGAGACTTTTCAAGTGATTCTCTACCCGCTCCTGCACCTGAGCAGGCTCTACACCTGAAATACACAGAAAGATGGGGGGGGGGGTGAAACATGTCATTTAGGCTCTCTTTCAAACAGTGTGAGAAACCAAAACACATTTTCAGTGATTGTGGACGAATCCGGGCCTTGGTCCCGAACAGCCCACTACATAGGGAAATGGGTGCCATTTGCAGCTCAGTCCAGTGTTGCTTACCCATCTGGATGAGCCACTCTGCCAGCAGGTTGACAGTCTGTGCCACAGCAGAGTAGTTCTCCGACAGGAGCTGGATGACATGTTCAGGGGAGCCACCAGCCTGGAAATATCTGTGGAAACAGAAGTCTCTTCAGGAAATGGTTTGACTCTTCATACACTACTAGACACAAACACATTCAATAATGGGTTTACGTTTTGAGGGTGTTGAAGACAGCAGGCTCCATGATGTAATCTCTGCTGGAGAACTTCTGTAGGCAGTCCTCCTGAACTTTCCCATCGTTCTCCCCTTCAACATAGTCGTCCTGCTAGATGGAAGTCACATCACTTCAGCCAAGGAAGGAACATCCTAAGATTGTAGCGATCACCATATACATTTGCGATTTGTCTGTCAAGCAATGAATCAACAGTCAGCAACAATGTAGAGCTAGCTCCCTGAACGCTACCATTTTGTTGTAAGGTTAACAGTGTACATTCACCAGCTACATTGTAAAGATTATGCTTACATTGCCATCCGGACCATCCCAGTCTCCAATATTCCTTTCGTAATATTCCTCGTCCATGATGACGAGAGAGTGAGTAGCTTTACAATATGAAGCACCCAGCAAGCTATAACAAAGCAATTATCGATAATATTTTTGAAAACAAAACAATTGCCTCGGGTAAACTAGCTAGCTAAAGGGGTAGTTTAAAATATATTTATATCCGTCGGATAACTAAAGGTCTGTAGAACATACGCCACCTTGTGGCGCGGCAGAATAAATGCATGTTTATGTAAACAGACAAATGCAGATTATTTCCTGTTGATTTGCCCTCTAAAATAATAAGAATACCTGCGCCTACTTTAACTAGATGCACGACTGAGGGGCAAACCAAAGTTTAAAAAATAACGATATGGAACAGTTTTGTTAACCGGTTTTAGGATTCGCTAGGAGAAAACAAAATGGTGGAAAATCGAGTACTGGGGAAATGAATGTCGTGTCTTCACTTGCGGTAGTTAAAAAAAATACAGTGGGAATTAAAGTATTTTGATACAAATATGGAACGAAATAGCCCAGCATCATAGCGTGCGCTTAATAACAATACATTTTGAAATGTTTTTGTTTATTTGAATGTTAATTGATATTAGGGTTTATTTCAAGTCTTTGGAAGATATCCAATATTTCCTTGAAAGTAATCATGAGTCGCCCTCTACACCACTATGGATTATTCTATTAATTCTCAGCCATTATAATCCCATTATGCTTTCTATAATTAAATACCATTCATGTGAATGAGAGAGAAAGGTATTAGATGCCTACTTACTAGTAGGCCTAGTTAAGAGTTTGGATTAGTTTACAAAAATAAAGGATAACATACACTTGTGAGAAAACATGATTTTATTCCTTATGCAAACTGCAACATATGATTCATATTTACCCAAAGGAGGAAAAAAGTCAAACGATACCAGTGGCAGTTAATTTGCACAGTTCCTTATGTTAGCAAGGTTGCAAGTCAAAAACACCACTTTCAACCTACAGCCTAGGAGGGCATTCTATAGGTTCTAGTATAGAACCATTTCTAAGCACAAACATAGCTCAGACGAAAACTGAACTCCTATTAATTAGCAGTTCAGTATTTGCTCAGATAAATAATATTAGCTCTACATGAGAAGAAAATGGTTCACATTTCAGATGCATGTACAAAAACTGGGTTCCAAAAATGTTATCCAATTGACTTATTTTGGTTGAAAAATCCCTGTTGTTGTCTTGTTACACATGGAAGTCAGTCAAGTGAAAAAGTCTTGTTTCCGCCACTTTATTCTCCTTCGTAGACAGTTGGAACCTCATGCAGTACAATCTGCATCATGTCATTGATTGGAAGGATGAAATTGATTGGCTGTAAAGCCAGCCACTATAACAAAACGGTGATGGAAGAGCCTCAATAACTCTGAAAAGCAGTCTGGGCTGGGATCAGGAAGATCAATGAGGAGGAAGTGGGACCAGAGCACAGCGAAGAAAGGAGTTTCACTGGGTGTTTATGCACCCAGAGCTGTGACTTATACTAAAAACTCATGATACTTCAAAACCATTCCTTTTGGTCCTCACTCCCTGGTATGGTCTGGCTGTGTGCAGCTGATACAGATGTAGTCCTCTTTTTCAGCCTGCTCTGCAGACACTCCCACGCAGACCTGATGGAACCACTGCTGGCAGCTTCCGTCACACTGGACCCAATTCACCTGATAAAACGAGAGGGGGAAAGAGACACTGGTCAGATTCTGTATTGTTGCTGTATACTCACTTTATACAAATCATACTACATACTATTTTGAATATACTACAATAAGTCTGTTAGTTGATCTCTAAAACAATTTGACACAAGGGGAGGGAAAGCACATTGAAATGACCCACAATATTACGCAGTGGAGGGGGGTGTAATGCTAACCTGTTTCCCCTCTGGCTCTCGGCACCACGGTGCAGCGCACAAGGTGAAGTCTTCATCCGAGTCCGACAGGGAGAGGTCAGAGTGGGTGGCGGTGAGTGAAGAGGTCCCCTTGGCCTCCTGGCTCCTCTCCTTGTTCAACTTGGGCTTCTTCTTGCGGGGCTTCTTGGCTTTGTCCTTGCGCTCGGAGCCCTCCTCCTCCATGTGCCGCTTGGTCCTCTTTCCATTCACAGCCTCCTTCTTGGAACAGGCTACTCCATTCTGGTAACAGTAACCACACATGAAGGTCATACACATAATTAGACATAAACATTCTTATGATGGTCCAAAGACCAGCCATGTTGGTCAACCATGATTTGCCAGTGCTGTAGTAATTTATCGGCACTGCATGCGTGTCAACTAGATAGATGGACAGCAGTGGTTCCTGTCTCAGCCTCCAGTATTTATGCTGCAGTAGTTTATGTGTCGGGGGGCTAGGGTCAGTTTGTTTATCTGGAGTACTTCTCCTGTCCTATTCGGTGTCCTGTGTAAATCTAAGTGTGCGTTCTCTAATTCTCTCCTTCTCTCTTTCTTTCTCTCTCTCGGAGGACCTGAGCCCTAGAACCATGCCCCAGGACTACCTGACATGATGACTCCTTGCTGTCCCCAGTCCACCTGGCCATGCTGCTGCTCCAGTTTCAACTGGCCTGGGCCCTAGGACCATGTCCCAGGACTACCTGACATGAGGACTCCTTGCTGTCCCCAGTCCACCTGGCCATGCTCCTGCTCCAGTTTCAACTGTTCTGCCTTACTATTATTCAACCATGCTGGTCATTTATGAACATTTGAACATCTTGGCCACGTTCTGTTATAATCTCCACCCGGCACAGCCAGAAGAGGACTGGCCACCCCACATATGCTCTCTCTAATTCTCTCTTTCTTTCTCTCTCTCGGAGGACCTGAGCCCTAGGACCGTGCCCCAGGACTACCTGACATGATGGCTCCTTGCTGTCCCCAGTCCACCTGACTGTGCTGCTGCTCCAGTTTCAACTGTTCTGCCTTATTATTATTTGACCATGCTGGTCATTTATGAACATTTGAACATCTTGGTCATGTTCTGTTATAATCTCTACCCAGCACAGCCAGAAGAGGACTGGCCACCCCACATAGCCCGGTTCCTCTCTAGGTTTCTTCCTAGGTTTTGGCCTTTCTAGGGAGTTTTTCCTAGCCACCGTGCTTTTACACCTGCATTGTTTGCTGTTTGGGGTTTTAGGCTGGGTTTCTGTACAGCACTTTGAGATATCAGCTGATGTACGAAGGGCTATATAAATAAATTTGATTTGATTTGATTTGATTTTAGAGGAAATAATCCATAAATGTTTTCAAATTAACCGGCAATATGCCAACATTCCATTCAAACAATGTTGTCAATCCACAGCCATACACTGGCTGAAATCAGTTGATAGGATTTAGACATGTAAATGCAACAAGTACTGATATTGTATCATATAATAGCATTCAGATTTCCAAGAAAACAACATCCGAGACATTTATGTTCTGTTTACATATATATTTTACAGGCTATTTGTAAAGAAATGTTTATATAAAACCCGTTTACTATAATTCCATTACACAATTTCTGATCCGTCCCATGCCTTTTATTTTCCTGCATAAGTCAGAGGAAATGCCTCTACTGCCCTTCATTCCAATTACACTGGTTTTGGATTTCTCGCTGACCAAGATGGCTGCCATTTCCACCCAGTTATGAAACTTTGACATTTCCCCTCTAGTAATTTAACATTGAACTTGACCAAAAACAATGGAATTGCCATGGAATCTTGTGGGGGAAAGAGCCATGGGGGAATGATCCCGTGTCTCCTCAGAGTACCACAGTACGAGTCATAATACCCAATGGTCCAACGTTTTTCCACCATTCATTTTTCCCATTGGGGATTTTGGAAACACTTAAAATAAGGTCTGCTTTGTGTAGGCTTAACCTGGTGTGATATTTTGATAACCGTGTATAGTTTTGATAAGTCACCGTGTCCGAGAGAGATTTACATGGCTATCAAAATGTCACGCCAGGCTAAGCCTACACGAAACAGACCTTATTTGAAGTGTTTCTAAAAATTCCCAAATACTTTTGGAACCATTTTGCTGTTTGACCGCTAGGTTTTATGGGTATTATGACACCTCCACTATGGGGCTCTATGGCACCACAGCAAAATTAGTCTACATTTTGGCTATTCTTTATATGTGTATTTCACACGATGTTGACATAAAAATCTGAGTATAATGCTTGTATGGATGTCAACCCCAACACATTCATGTCATCGTTACTAATCATCTGCATTACAGTTAAAAATGACTACCATCAACGATTTCTGTATGCTAGCTGTGCTAACCAAGTGATGCGAGCGGGAGTTGGCATTTAGCAGTCACGTCTTCTAGACCTGAAAAGGGACAACTTCTACATGTTATGCAGCGAAAACAGCCAAATTTAACTTAAGTAAGCACATTGTGGACCTGTAACAATACATAAATCATGACGGATTTGATGAATATCCCCTTTGTTAAATCAGCTTTGTTGAATGTGCACCAATCTGGTCAATGGAATGTCTGCATTCCATTGACCCCTTTACCACATCTATTAGGCTCTCTAAAGTCATGAATGTGATGTTTTGGTTTGAATAATGTTTGTTTTGTAACTGTCATCTTTTAATCATTAGATGTTTGTTTTACCATCGAGGAACACTTTGAAAATAAGTTTTAATTCATGCTTTTAAGTGCCATCCTCTGGGATCCAATGCACATCTTGTTGTATTATTTATTACCCAAATAAAATATTAAAAATGAATGTCAAACTGAAGTACACATTTTCAGAAACTTCATAAATACATCAATATAACCATTATATCAAGTGGTTGGCCTGCTACCTGAGCTCTGCTTTAAAGTAGTAGACTAGTATGTTACCTGGTTGTGAGGGGGGCTCCCTCCCTGAGAGTTCTGCTGGTGTTGATCCTGCTCTGCGCTGTGCTGTGGAAAGGGGCTGTCTGTGTGGTGGTGATGGCGGGGGTCCAGTTTAATGAGCGATCTGTACAGCTGCTGGGTCTCAGGCAGAGTCACCTGCAGCAGGAAGCCCTCTACCATCAGCTCCTCCAGCTCAGGGCTCAGTCCTGAAACAAACACCAACAATACGGCTCAACACAGCCCTTTCAGGAATATATATATATATATATATTTTTTAAGTGTCATTCATTTGATAAATATGATAGAAATGTGACTTGTTCTGAGAGGTTGGGGTATTAGATGTTGTTCCCAGTCCGACACTGACCCTGCAGAGGAATGCACTGGTGCTCCGTGTAGAACGACATGCTGTTTGTTTCCTGAGTCGGAGACGGAGCCCAGGTTGGACTAGACGAGGCCCAGCGCTGATGTGACGTAGTCACAGCCACCCCCTCGGCGGAGGCCTGCTGCACGCGGTGCTGCCAGCGGACCGTCCTCTCGATGAGGAAGCGTAGGGCGTCACCCTCAGGCAGCCGCACCCGGATGCGCTGCAGGGAGGCCAGCAGGGGCAGCACCCGGTCAAGAGGGGGTTTCTCCGAGAGTTGGCACTGGGGGCACACCCAGGCCTGGTTGGGCAAGGGGTCCTGGTTAGAGCCTAAGACGCAGCTGCGGTGGAAGGCGTCACGGCAGAGCTCGCACTGCAGCATGGCACCTGACGGAGCCTTGTGGCACACACACACACTCAATGCCCCGCAGTCACCGGCCAGGAGGAGCTTGGACTCGTTTGAGGCCCTAAGGGCCAGCAGACTCTCCATCTCTTTCTGACGTACCTCAGCCAGAGTGGCCATCTACAGAGAGGGGAACCAGCACAGGTTGGCGTGACAAGACGCAATACTCACTACATCAACATACATGTAACCAAACAGCTACAGTATATGGAATACTGTATCAAACCATACATACATTTAATCATGCACCTTCATATTATGGGTCCTCATATCAATTTAGAGGGGTTCACTGATTGCAATAGATGAGTGTAGTGGGTATCTTTAGAATATAGTGGAATTTAATGAGTTCAATGGTCTGCGCTTTTGGTTTAAAAAAACATTACGTAGACAGAGAGAGAGAGAGCAGCACGTACAGCAGAGGCAGAGTCCTTGCTCTCTGAGAGGGCCCTCTCCACATCGCTCAGGCAGTCCAGCCTGGCGCTGTTTCTCTCGCTGCACTGGGCCGCATCCTTTGCCCTTTTATACTTTGACTGCCGAGGCCCCGTCCCAGCCTCACACCGGGGGCACAGCACCTAAACACACAAAAGACACCAAGCCAAATCCCAAAAGACCTCAGGAGTGATTCTAAGACGAACACCCAGATGGCACACCATTTACTTTATAGTGTGCTACTTTTGACAACCCCTAAGTTGACTGATTATGTGTATTGGCATTAGATCGTTGTAGATGGTTTACCTCCAGCAGGGAGTAAGCAGAGTTCTTCATTAGAAAGGTCTTGGCAGCGCTCTCCTTCCAGGCCTGCACGTCAAACACCAGGGAATCAAGTCGAGCAAGGGGGTCCAGCCAGACTGGGATGGCCTTGGCCCGGGACACCAGGTCAGTCAGGGTATCCAGCACAGGGATACGGCCTCCCAGCTACACACAAACAAACAAAACACAGAAACACAAGTATATAGATACTCTTATAAGAAGTCTGGCTCTCTTTCCTTCTCTTCGCTCACACCTTTTTCTTTTCAGTTTGGCTAACCAGAAGCAGTTGTATTGTTATTTTAAAAAAGGTATCAATATAGAATAAAACTATATTTATTTAGAAATGTTTCCAATTACATGGGATCATAAACTAGAATGTAGTGCATTTATTTTGACCAGGGACATTGTCAAAGACATGGCACCTTATTCCCCATGTATTGCACTTTGGGACATAACCTAAGAGGCTCATACCTGTAGGGTCTCTGCCTCCTGAAGCCAGTCTTTAGCCTGGTCCACCGTGTCCTTCAGCAGCAGACAGTTGGGAAGATAGGCAGGGATACTAGCCACCTCCTGCAGAGCTTCCACAAGAGTTTCCACACAGTGACGCGGCCTGGAGATAATAGAAGCTAGGTTTAAAAACATAAAAATATGCACAGTACTGCTTTTATCTTCAGTGTCAAGTTCTGTCAAGACCTCTTCATATATTCCCCAAACCAGGTGGAACAAATGAGTCACTCATTTCCCAGTTCATATGGCTCTACAGTAGTCACTTATCACATTAGCACTAAGGAGTTCTCTTTTCAGACGAGTTGAAATCTGACTAAACTGAGACAACTTTGAAGCAATGTTGCTTATAAAACAGTGGAATTAGTGCTCAGTATACCATGTTACTCTATTCAAAACGTTGACTGAAGTTCAGTTGTCAATAAACGACCTTGTTGTCCAAGATGTCTCACTTTAGGCCAGTTTACCCTAATGGCTATGGGCCAATGCTCTGTTACTAGCATCTGTGTAAACTGTGGCGTAAGCCAGCAGAGCAGAGCACTGTCCCAACCCACTGATCCAGTTAAAACACCAGGAAGCAGCTTTCAACTCCAAAATGCAAACCTTTCACTTTTCACTCTCTGCTGGCTGAACTTCTAAGCAGCTTTTGCAAGCAAGGTGTCAGTGCTATTTATGTACCATTTCAGTGTGCCTTATTTAGTTTTACGAGTCTCAATCAATTTTATTTAACTTGTTTTGTGTATCTCGTAGCCATTTCCTAATGAAAACATTTATATTTCTTTACTACTGAAGGGGGGCTGAAATGACTGATTTAGCCTCGGTTTCAAACAGTCTCATTAGGAAGACTGAGAACAATATTTCGGTCTTAGGGGCATAATTTGCAGTGGGTGTCTTGTGTATGTTCGAACGTGGGAAGCGTTTGTACATTCACTCTGCCAAAACAGTTAGTCACTCAACCTTCTATACAACTTGAAACAGTTTAACCAGGTCCCATATCCACAATTTGTCAGAGTAGAAAATTGGTCATAAGTACTGAGAAGAGACACTTTACTTTACTCTTATGGGTAAAATATAAAAACTATGCACGAAGCCTCTAGTAATAAGGAGTCCCACCTACTCCACAGATATTTAAGAGAGCTGTCCTAACCAGTTAAGAGCTACAAGCAGGTGTCTTGATTATAGAAAAGGAAAGCGAGTCAGTGGTTCCTGCGCAACATACATGCAATTGCTTTGGAGCTGAAAGAATGTTTTGATATTTCTATATGATCAACTCATAAATAATACAGACCTACATGCAACAGTATCTCTTGCGCTTTTGACAAAGATTTGACATGATATGCCTAAATAGTTATAACCACTAGGCTAATAAATCATAACATTTTTATTTTGATTATTTCATTAATTTACATCATGTTATTTCAAGTTATCACTTTGGAGCGTATTATCACATTGTTAAAAAAGATGGTCAAATTGGGCAATCCTATACACTTAAAAATTGGCCAATTGACAGCATCAAGGGCCTGTGTGTTCGGGATTTAATGATAGACCTTTCAAAATGTTTTATGCAACATTATCGGCAAGTAACTTATTGCCTACTGTACCATAAGCGATTTAACGTGCCGAGTGTTGATGCAACGGTAATATGAACAAAATTCCACTTCTGGGTCATTCTATGAAATTGGTCAATCTGTTTTAAAACCAAAATGTATTAGTCATCCTTTAACATTATAAATCGACATAAATTACATCTTAATGCCTTTTTACAACAAAACATTTTTAAAAAGTGTACTGCCTGATAATATTAAAAATATTTTGATTAGTAACAATTTACTTTACACAACTGTTTAACACCAGTGACCAGTAACAGTTACAGCAGTGACAACTATGCAGACAAGGTGCCATAGCTAAGATGGCAGCCACAGTAGTTCAAACCACACTTAACAATAGAACCGCCAAGACTATCAATCTCACCGTTTTCAATTTGTAATTTCAATAACTTAAATTTCAATAAAAACCTTGAACCCACCTGTCCCTGACTTTTTCTAAATGTGTCTTTACACCATCAGTACTTTGAGATAAATATCATAAGATAAAACTTTTCGCATTTCATCCTTTAAAAAAAGCGCACGACAATCAAAATGACTATGCATATTTAACATTAGAATAGTTGGGCCTCGACGAGTACCAATAGTCACCAGTCTAATAAATCCATGTAATATACAATCAAAAACATACATTATTATTTTGTTTAGAATGGTCATAAAAAACACATGATACCGTTACGTTCCCCAGCAAGAAAAACAAAAATGTCACTCAAACAGAAGGGGGAACTAACAAAGGTTCATTGACCAACAACCAAAATGAAAAACATGACTAGCAACAACAACTGGAACCTAAAAAGATACTCACCATGTGTACCCACTAAATTTTCCCAAGACGCAAATAAAAGAACCCACACCAAAATTAAATACAGGAAGAAAACCAAATAAGTGAAGCAAAAAAAAACAAAAAAAAACAGGGAAAACAGATTAAGGATTGTTTTTCTAGAAATCAAAATGGGGAGAACCAACTAAAGGTGTCAGTGCATGCTCGGAGTTTGTGTACTGGTAATCTGTCTAGCACTGCGGCCTTATGAATGTTTAAAAAGGTCCTGCCCATGTTGGCTACGAAGAGCATGATCACAGAGTCGTCCAGAACAGCTGGTGCTCTCATGCATAGTTTAGTGTTTCTAGTCTCAAAGCGCACATAAAAGGTATTTAGCTTTTCTGGTAGGTTCGCATCAACTGGACAGCTCGCAGCTGGGTTTCCCCTTTGTAATCTGTGATAGTTTGCAAGCCCTGCCACATCCGACAAGCATCAGAGCCAGTGTTGTAGGACTCGATCTTGGTCCCGTGTTGACACGTCACACATTTGATGGTTCATCTGAGGTCGTAGAGGGATTTCTTATAAGCGTCCCGATTAGTGTTCCGCTCCTTGAAAGCGACAGCTCTAGCCTTTAGTGCAGTGTGGATGTTGCCTGTAATTCATGGCTTCTGGTTGGGATATGTACATATGTGGGGACAATGTCATCGATGAACTTATTAATAAAGCCAGTGACAGATGTGGTAAACTTCACAATGCCGTCGGATGAATCCCAGAACATATTCCAGTCTGTGCTAGTGAAAGAGTCCAGTAGTTTAGCATCTGCTTCATCGGACCACTTCTGTATTGAGCGAGTCACTGGTACTTCCTGTTTGAGTTTGTTGTAAATCAGGAGTATAGAGTTGGTCAGATTCGCAAAATGTATGGCGAGGGAGAGTTTTGTATGTGCGTGTGTGTAGTAAAAGGTGATCTAAAGTTTTTTCTTCGCCTTAGTTGCACATGTGACATTGCAAAACGTTTTTTTTTTTCCTGCATTAAAGTGACCGGCCACTAGGAGAGCATTTTCTTGTTTGTTTATGGCCCTAGACAGCTCATTGAGTGCGGTCTCAGTGCCAGCATCAGTTTGTGGTGGTAAATACACTGCTACCAAATAAAAAATTAAAAAATAGGCATCTACCAAACCCAGATTCATCTGTCGTACTACTAGATACGTGATTCATTACTCCAGAGAAAGCGCTTCCACTGCTCCAGAGTCCAATGGCGGCGAGCTTTACGCCACTCCAGCCAATGCTTGGCATTGCGCATGGGATCTTAGGCTTGTGTGCTGCTGCTCGACCATGGAAACCCATTTCATGAAGCTCCCGAACAGTTATCGTGCTGACGTTGCTGCTAAAGGCAGTTTAGAACTAGGTAGTGAGTGTTGCAGTCGATTTTTACGCACTACAGCACTCACCGGTCCTGTTCTGTGAGCTTGTGTGGCCTACCACTTCACAGCTGAGCCATTGTTGCTCCTAGACATTTACACTTCACAATAACTGCACTTAGTTGACCGGGGCAGCTCTAACAGGGAAGAAATTTGACAAACTGACTTGTTGGAAAAGGGGCATCCTATAATCAGCATAAAAATATATATTTTTTAAAACACAAAATAGTACAATTGGCCAGGAGACCATAAAACTGCCACCATTCCCTCTGGCGCCATTATGGTGCTGCCCAACCCAAGGAAATCTGTTACATACTAGATTCCTTACATCTCGCAAATCTCTAATTTGGACGATGCCGACTTTATGACCAAAATGATCCTATTTACACAGGAATAAATCTTTGACTTATAGCGATGCCACATTGGCTGTCTTCAAACAGAGAAGTTGGTTTTTCGGTTCAGTTGCGCTTGAAAAATGTTTTATTACTCAAGTCAGGAAAGACATTTACAGCCCTGTCTCAGGTTGACTCCTACTACAGCAAGGAGTCTACAGCCCTGTCTCAGGGCAAGAGTTTTCCATGTACATTGTTTCATGTAGAATAGAACCACTACAAACACCTCTTTCTATGAAAGACTGACCAGGAAAAGCTATGATCCCTTATTGATGTCATTTGTTAAATCTACTTCAGTGTAGATGAAGGGGAGGAGATGGACATGGATTGTGTATGTGTACCATTCAGAGGGTGAATGGGCAAGACAAAACATTTAAGTCCCTTTGAACAGAGTATGGTAGTAGGTGTCAGGCGGACCAGTGTGTGTCTCATGAACTTAACATTTTCTGGGTTTTTCACACTCAACAGTTTCCCATGTGTATCAAGAATGGTCCCCCACCCAAAGGACATCCAGCCAACTTGACAATTGTAGGAAGCATTGGCGTCAACATGGACCAGCATTCCAATGGAACGCTTTCGACACCTTGGAGTCCATGCCCCGACAAATTCATGTTGTTGAGGGCAAAAGGGTGTGCAACTCAATATTAATAGTGTCCCTAATGTTAGGTACACTCAGTGTATATAAACTCTGGATTGCTGATGCTATGTATTGGCTATTGAGTGGCTGAATGGAATTCTACAGTATTTCAGTTAAATGTTAAGGACAAAATTACATGCATTTAAGTATTTTTTGTAGTAGTGGGGACAGTAATAGTAATCTCTAAAAATTATACTTTAAGGAAAACATTTATATATTAAGCTCACATAATATAATGTAAAAATGTATGCATTAAGGTCTGTAATAGAATAATGTAGACATTAATAAAGGCATTTCTGTAGCTTCCAAAATATTTTCTAAAATGGTGATGAGTGACAAGACGTGGCTTAAACACAGCGCCCCCTATCAGTCATCTAGTGTATATATAAATCATTGCATATTCAGTTACAGTACTGTCTAAGCCACTCGCCTCCTCGTCTGCCTCTCACCTAGCCTCCAAGAGGCGGAGCGCCCGCTCCTCCCAGTGCTCCGACATGGTAAGCAGCTCCTGCAGGCGAGCCATAGCCCTCTCCACTGAGCTGTGTGGGGCCAGGCCCACCCCCTGGTCTATCAGCCTCCGCATGGTGTCCAGACATAGGCTGTGTGGCCGGACACTGGCCCCCTTAACCCCGTCTAGCCAGCGGGCTTGCTCCAGCCTTTCCCTGAGCAGGGCCAGCTGGGGAAGTTCCACATCCAGGCCCAAGCTCAGGTCCAGCAGGCCCTGCAGCGCCATTGGGCTGGGGGCCTCGTCAGAGAGGAGCTGCTCACTGCTCTGCTGGAAGTCATCCACGCGAGTCAGCAGGTCCTGGGGGAAATACAAGCAGGTTAAAGCGCTAATCAATTAGTTGTTTTTCAGTGTTCTCCTGGTCCTAAAAGACTACGGTGGCTTGTAGGTAGGCTTTTGTCCCAGCCTAGTGTCACATCAAGTAATCAATCAACTCATCAAGACTGCTTAGCTGAGTCAGGTGTGTTAGTGAAGTGAGAAACAAAGTACTCGTCTTGTTACTGTGGTGGTAATAGGTCCTCCGGCCCCAATCACCAAGCATTTACTTTAATGTCATTTAATGAACATGCTGACCAAACCGCTCGCACGTGCGTGTGCCATCGTTCGCATGTTGATTTTGTCCACCCACACCAGACATGATCAGGACACTCAGGTTGAAATATCAACTCTGAACCAACTACATTAATATGGGGACAGGTCGAAAGGCATTAAACCTTCATGGTAATTTAGCTAGATAGCTTGCTGTTAGTAGCTCATTTGTCTTAGGATATAAACATTGGGTTGTTATTTTATCTGAAATGCACAAGGTCCTCTACTCCGACAATTAATCTAGAGATAAAAGGGTAAACAGATAGTTTCTTGTAATATCTCCTCCTTCAGGCTTCTTTTTTGGACTTTATATGATGGTTGGCATCCAACTTTAAGGTGCATTACCACCACCAACTGGACTGGAGTGTGGTCCTCAGTTCATCTTTCAATCACCCACATGGGTATATTCCCCTAAAATCTAATGAGGAGATGGGAGAGGTGGGACTTGCAGCACTTCAAAAGTCACATATAGAACCAAGTTCTACTTTAGTGCCTGGCTACGCAGACGCTCGTTGACGCGTGCGAGCATTGTGGGTGCAATGATTGAATAACATGTATGTGTACATTTACTTTTGGTGTGGTCAGCATGTAAGGTAATTAAGTCAACCATATATCAAGTAAAACCTTCCTAACGCCTACCTTAAGTAAGGGGGCCTGGCGGATGCTGCAGGGCAGGTTGTGCAGCTGCCTGACAAATGACCTGAGCTCCTCCACTGTCAGCAGGTTCTGGCTCTGGGACTTCCTTCCACCTGAACGATACCTGACAACAACACACTAGATCAGAGACACGGCTAACATTCAGGGCACACAAGCTGGAATACATTTTCACTAAACCACATTTGCTCTGCGATAGATTTGTGTCCTGTCCAGGGCGTGTACTTGTACATCAAGCTGCCTTTGGCTCCTACCCTATAAGCTGTTCTGGCTTGTCAGGCCAAGGCTTGCGCAAGGCTACTTACTTATGTTATTGCTTTCAGAATTAGCTATCATTTGGCTAACTATGTGGCTAAGAATACAAGAATCAGGTATGGTAAAGGATGTTAACTAGGAATGCACAATATAAATCGGTAAGCATATCGGACGATATTTGCTAAAAATGCCAACATCGGCCCGATATCTAGTTTAACGCTGATGTGCATAGCTATATAACGTAGGTAGATAACAATGACGCCATGAAAATACTGAGCTACACGTGCAACACAGCATTCCTAACCTAGCCCACAATGTCTGCTGTGTGGATCTATTTTGAAGATGTTTCAAAGGAAGATAACAAAAAGGCCATATGCAACGTTTGTGCTGCTATTATTTCCAGAGGACAGGAGAAAGTGAAATCTTTCAATACCACAAACCTAATTACTAATTTTAAATTGCATTACCCCCAGACGTTCGGCGACTACTTAGAACAAAAGAAAAAAAACTAAGCTCACACTTCCAACAAGTTCAAGTTTAAGCAGTCCTTTGAAAGAGTAACAATATTTCAGCGAGACAACTCAAAGGCGAAAACCATTAACGCCAAGATAATGGTATTAATTGCCCTTGACAATAAAGTGTTCTCTGTCGTGGAGGATGTTGTAATTTCGGTTCATCCCTAATTTTAACATTAGAAAGCATTTTAAATGGGCCTCCCGAGTGGTGCAGTGTTTTAACGCAGTCGTCAGTTCAACTGGGTTTCCTCCTTGGTCTGACTTGCTTCCGGGATAACGGGCAGGTGTTAAGAAGCGCGGTTTGGCGGGTCATGTTTCGGAGGACGCATGACTCGACCTTCACCTCCCGAGCCCGTTGGGGAGTTGCAGCGACGAGACAAGATCGAAATTGGGGAGAAAATCTTTTTATTTAAAAAAAGCATGATAATACAATAATATAAATCACGTGTGTTTATACGCACGCAGCCTACCTGGTCTGTCTCTTCCCAATGAGTAGCTGCTGGGCCACCACAGCACACTTCTCAGCATCCAGGGTGACTGTGCGGAGCTGCCGCAGGAGGTCACTCTGAGGGAACCGCTTCACCTCTGCCTCCACCACCAGGGAGCGCAGCTCTTCCAACCCTGAACACACATAAATAAACCAACATGGCTTTAAACACAGTCATCAATGCATTCCAAGAATCACGGTCCAATGATCAAGTACGCTGTACAATTAGCAAAGGGTAGAGGATAATCTATTTTAAACTATTCTGGTATCCTGTGTGCATCCTTAGACAAAGACAAAACATTCCATGAAACATTTAAGAACATCTGGTCTTCTTTGGGTTATGCTAATAAGCAACCAAAACATTTAGCGTTTTATTACATAAGGAATCATTTGAATTACAAAGATGCCTGAACCCAAAGAGGTATCCTACTTAGGGTTACAACTTACCACTTTTCTTGTCTTGTTTGGCCTCCAGGATGTCACCGACATGGGAGACCCAGTATGTGTAGGACTCAGCACGCAGAGTGACTGCTTCCATCATGGGGTAGAGCTCAGCCATGGTAAACCTGTAGCTGTAGACCAAGACACAGGTCTAGTGTGTTTCTGAGGACTAATCCTGGCTGAGTAACAGCTGTCACAATTGGTGATTTTTCTAGCCAGGTGACCCATATCTTTTTAGTGTTTCGTCTTTATCAGAAGGTCTAGGCCTTTAGATGTTTCAATGCTGCGCACTCCAACTTTGACCCATACTTTAAGTTGACACATGCTTAAAGGAGCATTTTAGTTGAGAACATTTTTTAAATATATTTGTGCAGGGGATCTGTAAATTTGCATTTGAGCTGTTGGCTACGGGTTTCTGTAAAACATGGGATGTACATAATGAGGGGGACATGATGTATATTAACATTATGTGGCCATTTCGAACTAACTTGGCTGTGGATTGACTTACTTGAGTGTGAGTTCGCTGGAGGTGCAGGAGCAGAGGTCGTGGGCATGGTGCAGACACACCAGCTGGCCGGGGCTGCAGGGACAGGTGAGGGCAGACAGGTAGCAGGTGGTCCTGCATTTGGAACACTGGCGCTCCTCGTCTGGCAGCAGGTCGTACTCCGCCTGCTGGGAACGCTGCACGCCCTGGGAACACAGATACGATCATCAACACACACCCACAGATTAGTAGTGTCAAAGAGATCACACACAGACACCCACACCTAGAGCCATACTAGGAGGAGAGACAGGGATGACCCGGGCACATAGACACATGTGGAGGAAAGATAACTGTGGCCATTTCAAATCAAATTGTATTGGTCGCATACACTTGCAATAACATCTGCTAAATATGTGTAAGTGTAGCGAAACGGTGCAGTAATCTAATATACAACTCTAATAAAGTTAATTCGATTCTTAAGAAATATTAGGAAGAGCAATGTCAGAGTATAAATAAATGGGATGTATAGACATTATGGATAGATGGATAGAATATTATATGTAGAGCAATAAATAGTTCAATTGGATAGGACTAAAATACAGTATATACAGTTCATTCAGAAAGTACTCAGACCCCTTCTTTCCCCACATTTTGCTACATTACAGCCTTATTCTAAAATGGATTAAATCTACACACAACACCACATAATGAAAAAGCAAAAACAGGATTAGACATGTTTGCAAATGTATAAAAAGTTTAAAAACGGAAATATCACATTTACATAAGTATTCAGACCCTTCACTAGGTACTTTGTTGAAGCACCTTTGGCAGCGATTATAACCTCAAGTCTTTTAGGGTATGACGCTACAAGCTTGGCACACTTGTATTTGGGGAGCTTCTCCCCTCTTCTCTGCAGACCCTCTCAAGCTCTCAGTTTGGATGGGGAGTGTCGCTGCACAGCCATTTTCAGGTATCGCCAGAGATGTTCGATCGGGTTCAAGTCCAGGCTCCAGCTGGGTCTCTCAAGGACATTGAGACTTGTCCCGAAGCCACTCCCTGCGTCGTCTTGGCTTTGCGGTTAGGGTCGTTGTCCTGTTGGAAGGTGAACCTTGACCTAAGTCTGAGGTCCTGAGCAGGATTGCATCAAGGATCTCTCTGTACTTTGCTCCGTTCACCTTTCCCTTTCACGTCTCCCAGTCCATGCTGCTGAAAAACATCCCCACTGCACAATGCTGCCACCCTCATGCCTCACTGTTGAGAGGTGTCTGATTGTCCCCAGACGTGATGCTTGGCATTCAGCCCAAAGAGTTCAATCTTGGTTTCATCAGACCGGTGAATCTTGTTTCTCATGTTCTGAGTCCTTTAGGTGCCTTTTGGCAAACCCCAAGCGGGCTGCCATGTGCCTTTTACTGAAGAGTGGCTTCTGTCTGGCCACTACCATAAAGGCCTGATTGGTGAAGTTCTGAAGAGAAGGGAAATCCTTCCAGAAGGACAACCATCTCCAGAGGAACTCTGGAGCTCTGTCAGAGTGAACATTGGGTTCTAGGTCACATCCCTGACCACATGACGGAGGCCACTGTGTTCTTGGGGACCTTCAATGCGGCATAATTGTTTTGGTACCCTTCCTCAGATCTGTGCCGACACAATCCTGTCTTGGAGCTCCACAGACAATTCCTTTGACCTCGTGGCTTAGTTTTTCTCTGACGTGCACCGTCAACTGTGGGAACTTAGACAGGTGTGTGCCTCTCCAAATCATGTCCAATCAATTAAGTTTACCACAGGTGGAATGAAGTTTAAAACAACAAGGATGATTAATGTAAGCAGGATACACCAGAGCTCAATTTCAAATCCATTAGCAAAGAGTCTGAATAAAGTAATTCTGTAAAAATTTAAAAAATACTTTTCGCTTTGTCATTATGGGGTATTGTGTAGATTTATGAGGAAAATGTATTTTATCATTTTTAGAATAACTTCTTTGTATATAAACTCAGCAAAAAAAAAAGAAATGTCCCTTTTTCAGGACCCTGTCTTTCAAAGATAATTTGTAAAAATCGAAATGACTTCACAGATATTCACCAGAACGAACAACCCCTCCATCAGTGCTCAGACTGTCCGCAACAGGCTGAGAGAGGCTGGACTGAGGGCTTGTAGGCCTGTTTTAAGGCAGGTCCTCACCAGACATCACCGGCAACAACGTCACCTATGGGCACAAACCCACCGTTGCTGGACCAGACAAGACTGGCAAAAAGTGCTCTTCACTGACGAGTCGCAGTTTTGTCTCACCAAGGGTGACGGTCAGATTCGCATTTATCGTCGAAGGAATGAGCATTACACCGAGACCTGAACTCTCGAGTGGGATCGATTTGGAGGTGGAGGGTCCGTCATGGTCTGGGGCGGTGTGTCACAGTATCTTCGGACTGAGCTTGTTGTCATTGCAGGCAATCTCAACACTGTGCGTTACAGGGAAGACATCCTCCTCTTGCCATATAGCTTGTTCTGTGCATGATTTCCTGCAAGACAGGAATGTCAGTGTTCTGCCATGGCCAAGAGCCCAGATCTCAATCCCACTGAGCACGTCTGGGACCTGTTGGATCAGAGGCTGAGGGCTAGGGCCATTCCATCACAAAATGTCTGTGAATTTGCAGGTGCCTTGGTGGAAGAGTGGGATAACATCTCACAGCAAGAACTGGCAAATCTGGTACAGTCCATGAGGAGATGCACTGCAGTACTTAATGCAGCTGGTGGACACACCAGATACGGACTTACTTTTGATACACTACCCCCCCTTTGTTCAGGGACACATTATTCCATTTCTGTGGAACTTGTTCAGTTTGTGTCTCAGTTGTTGAATCTTATGTTCATACAAATATTTACACATTAAGTTTGTTGAAAATAAACGCAGTTGACAGTGAGAGGACGTTTCTTTTTTTGCTGAATTTATATATCACACACATTCAGTCAAAAGTTCACACACCTACTCATTCAAGGGTTTTTATTTTTACATTGTAGAATAGTGTAGACATCCAAACTATGAAATAACACATGGAATCATGTAGTAACCAAAAGTGTTAAATCAAAATATATTTTAAAAAATAAAATTAAAAAAGTGTTAAACAAATCTAAATATATTTTATATTTGAGATTCTTCAAAGTAGCCACCCTTTGCCTTGATGACAGCTTTGCACACTCTTGGCATTCACTCAACCAGCTTCATGAGGTAGTCACTTGGATTGCATTGCAATTAACAGGTGTGCCTTGTTAAAAGTTCATTTGTGGAATTTCTTTCCTTCTTAATGCATTTGAGCTCATCAGGTGTGTTGTGACAAGGTAGGGGTGGTATCAGAAGATATCCCTATTTGGTAAAAGTACACATTATGGCAAGAACAGCTCAAATAAACAAAGAGAAATGACAGTCCATCATTAATTTAAGACATGAAGGTCAGTCAATACGGAAAATTTCAAGAACTTTTAACATTTCATTCAAGTGCAGTCGCAAAAACCAAGCGTTATGATGAAACTGGCTCTCATGAGGACCGCCACAGGAAAGGAAGACCCGGAGTTACCTCTGCTGCAGAGAATAAGTTAATTCGAGTTTACCAGCCTCAAATTGCAGCCCAAATAAATGCTTCACAGAATTCAAGTAACAGACATTCCAACATCAACTGTTCAGAGGAGACGGTGTGAATCAGGCCTTCATGATCGAATTGCTGCAAAGAAACCACTACAAAGGACACCAATAATAAGAAGAGACTTGCTTGGGCCAAGAAACACGAGTAATGGACAGACCGGTGGAAATCTGTCATTTGGTCTTGGCCAGCTCTCCCGCTATCTCTCTCTGAATGACCTTCTTGATCCAAATCAGTCAGGTTTCAAGACTAGTCATTCAACTGAGACTGCTCTCCTCTGTATCACGGAGGCGCTCCGCACTGCTAAAGCTAACTCTCTCTCCTCTGCTCTCATCCTTCTAGATCTATCGGCTGCCTTCGATACTGTGAACCATCAGATCCTCCTCTCCACCCTCTCCGAGTTGGGCATCTCCGGCGCGGCCCACGCTTGGATTGCGTCCTACCTGACAGGTCGCTCCTACCAGGTGGCGTGGCGAGAATCTGTCTCCTCACCACGCGCTCTCACCACTGGTGTCCCCCAGGGCTCTGTTCTTGGCCCTCTCCTATTCTCGCTATACACCAAGTCACTTGGCTCTGTCATAACCTCACATGGTCTCTCTTATCATTGCTATGCAGACGACACACAATTAATCTTCTCCTTTCCCCCTTCTGATGACCAGGTGGCGAATCGCATCTCTGCATGTCTGGCAGACATATCAGTGTGGATGACGGATCACCACCTCAAGCTGAACCTCGGCAAGACGGAGCTGCTCTTCCTCCCGGGGAAGGACTGCCCGTTCCATGATCTCGCCATCACGGTCGACAACTCCATTGTGTCCTCCTCCCAGAGCGCCAAGAACCTTGGCGTGATCCCTAACATCAAGGCGGTGGCCCGTTCCTGTAGGTTCATGCTCTACAACATCCGCAGAGTACGACCCTGCCTCACACAGGAAGCGGCGCAGGTCCTAATCCAGGCACTTGTCATCTCCCGTCTGGATTACTGCAACTCGCTGTTGGCTGGGCTCCCTGCCTGTGCCATTAAACCCCTTCAACTCATCCAGAACGCCGCAGCCCGTCTGGTGTTCAACCTTCCCAAGTTCTCTCACGTCACCCCGCTCCTCCGTTCTCTCCACTGGCTTCCAGTTGAAGCTCGCATCCGCTACAAGACCATGGTGCTTGCCTACGGAGCTGTGAGGGGAACGGCACCTCAGTACCTCCAGGCTCTGATCAGGCCCTACACCCAAACAAGGGCACTGCGTTCATCCACCTCTGGCCTGCTCGCCTCCCTACCACTGAGGAAGTACAGCTCCCGCTCAGCCCAGTCAAAACTGTTCGCTGCCCTGGCCCCCAATGGTGGAACAAACTCCCTCACGACGCCAGGACAGCGGAGTCAATCACCACCTTCCGGAGACACCTGAAACCCCACCTCTTTAAGGAATACCTAGGATAGGTTAAGTAATCCCTCTCACCCCACCCCCCCCTAAGTTTTAGATGCACTATTGTTAAGTGACTGTCCCACTGGATGTCATAAGGTGAATGCACCAATTTGTAAGTCGCTCTGGATAAGAGCGTCTGCTAAATGACTTAAATGTAATATGAAATGTAAATGGTCTGAGTCCAAATTTGAGATTTTTGGTTCCAACCGCCGTGTCTTCGTGAGACGCAGAGTAGGTGAACGGATGATCGCCGCATGTGTATTTCCCACCATGAAGGAGGTGGTGTGATGGTGCTTTGCTGGTGACACCGTCAGTGATTTATTTAGAATTCAAGGCACACTTAACCAGCAGGGCTACCACAGCACTCTGCAACGATACGCCATCCCATCTGGTTTGCACTAAGTGGGACTATAATTTGTTTTTCAACAGGACAATGACCCAACACACCTCCAGGCTGTGTAAGGGCTATTTGACCAATGAGAGTGATGGAGTGCTGCATCAGATGACCTGGCCACAACCACCCGACCTCAGCCCAATTGAGATGAGTTGGACCGCAGAGTGAAGGAAAAGCAACTTTTGTGGGGTACTCCTTCAAGACTGTTGAAAAAGTATTCCAGGTGAAGCTGGTTGAGAGAATGCCTAGAGTGTGCAAAGCTGTCATCAAGGCAAGGGGTGGCTACTTTGAACAATCTCAAATATACTTTGATTTGTTTTGTGGTTACTACATGATTCCATGTGTTATTTCATATTTTTTATGATGTGTTCACTATTATTCTACAATGTAGAAAATTGTCAAAATAAAAGCCCTTGAATGAGTAGGTGTGACCAAACTTGATTGTATATATACACATACAGTCCCACTCGCCAAATGCACTGTACGTGCCAGTATTAGAAGGCCTCTCACCATCTTGCTGACTTTGTCCCTCAGCTTGTCTTCCTCCTGGAGCATGACGGTCATGTCCCTCTGCACAGCCGAGGCAAGGGCCACATCCATGGTGGTGTCCGCCTTGGACGCCATCTTGCAGACCATCTCGTCGTGGGAGAAGACACAGTACCTATTCAGCTGCCGATAGTGGTCCACACACATGCGGCCCATGGGCATCTGAGAAACAGCGGGAGGCTTTGGGTTAGAACTATCCTCTACCATCGATTTAACACCATCAACAAGATCCATACACAGTGCTGGTTACAGCAGATCAACCAAACTTGATCCAAAGAGCTACAGGGTATAAAGGCCACTGCTCATTAGAAGCATCTTCCAGTTATTAAATGACTAGCTTCTGTATGGTATTTATGAGGGACTTCATGGCATCTTACCCAGTCCATGGTGCAAAAGTTGACAGCCTCCGCGAAGTTGAAGCCCTGGTTAAATCCACTATGGTAGGCTCTGGGGAAGGTGATGACAAACTCGCCAGAGCACTGATTGGTGCGATAAATCTAGAGTAGAGTAGGTATGAAGTCATGGTTAGACCAATACCATAGCTACACACAATGTTATATTTTTTCACTTACCCACCTGCCTTCATCACTGTATGTGTGTTGTTGGTGGGGTGGTACTTACGGGGACGCCGTGGTTCATGAGTGTGTTGGGGTTCATGATGGTGACCAGCTGGTGCAGGAGGTCAGGCTGGGACTCAAACAGCTCGGGGGCCAGTTTCCTCATCACCCACTCCAGCTTCTCTGCAGCGTATCCCGGAACCCCGTACCACGTCTTGGGCTCTCCCCTGAGAACACAGATGCCATTGTCTCAAAAACACTGATGTTATCACTTAAGCTTGAGGTGTATTCTTGTGTGTTAATACTACGTCAACCAATAAACTAACTCCAATAGTAAACAAGCATATGGGTTTCAAAAGATTCCTCAGAATAAAAGAAGCAGAGACTATTTGCTTAGACCTCTACACAATGCTTGATACCGAGGGCCAAGTTATCCCAGGTCCAGACAAGGTCATATTATACTATACTGATGGCCTGTGGGGCCTTAAGAGGACACCTGTCTGTACCAGTGCAAGTAGTTGATGGAGTAGCTCCAGTGGTCCTCAATGTGCCAGCAGAAGGAGGAGAAGCACATGCCCACGTAGAGCCAGGGTAACTTCATCCCACAGATGTCGGCCGTAATGTGAGTCAGCACTGAGGAGTCCATCACGGGCATGTTGTTCAGGTTCCAGCCACTGCTCAGGTAATCCTAAGTGTCAGAGAAAGGACAAGTTCAGGCTAGACTGAACTCAGGGTGACAGTCTAAGATACTGGGTCTGAGATGCTACTTTACTGGGAAGGGTTTCATCTGCATTAGAACTCCAATATCACCGTAAATACTAGCAGGGTCTCTGAGGGGCATAGATTTCTGGGAGGTTGTGATTATTAGCTACTAGCTAGCTAATGATTGTCTCGATTCTAGATCTAGAAAATATTGTGAGAGGTAGATTCTAAATAAATGAATTATCTTTAGGTGACAAACTGCTCTCTAGATCAGAGATGATGTACTGTTGCAATGATGTTGTGGTAAAATAATCTTCATAATCCTCCCAATACCTAGCCTATGTTAACCTGTAAGAGAGCCTTTGTACCTCATCCTCAGGGGAGACTTGGAATCGTCCGCCTCTGATGGGGAAGCCACTCCCAAACTCCTTGGAGGCGATGTCTGCCCCATACTCCACAGTAACGTCCTCTTCGATTGTGCTGACCAAGCGCCAGAACTCCTTCTCCACTAGCTCTGTTGGAACCATCTGACAGACAGAAAGACCACCGTTACCTCAACTTCCAACCGAGCTCCATCTAACACAGTCAATATCAGGCTGGAGTTCAGAAGCACGCCACTGAGAAAATATTTTGAAATGGAGGATCCAAATATTTTCCAGTTCTCCCTCTACTATAAACACCACATATACTGCCAAACTTACATGAACCGGCATGTTGAAATAGTCTGACTTGAAGGAGTCTGCCATGTCCCCAAAAGTGCGTAGAGAGTAGTCCCTGCCAGCCTGCTCGAAACCAAAGGCTACCTGAGGTTTGCAACACTCCTGTGGGGAAGACAAGAATGGGAAGTAAGCACTAATACAGCAAATGTCACCTTTAAATATATATTTTTTTAAATGACAGGAGAAGAATTCCATTGAGTAGCTACAGAAAATAAACAGAAGAGCAGAATTTGAGCATGCTTTTGTCGAGCTGTGTGTTTGCCTTTACAGTGAAAACAATATTGGAGTTTCCATTTCCAGACTACTGCTGCTGCAGTGTTCAGCAGCTTCCCCAGTGGACGGGGTGTGTGGAGTGTGTTGACAGAGTAGTATGGTAATTGGGTCTGGAAGAGAGAGGCAGTCTGTCACCTGAGCAAGGCACTTGGGACACCTCCAGTCTCCTTTGGGGACATCGTGGAGGGGCGGGATCAGACAGAAGGTATGGTAGCTGTCGTCACAGCCGTCACACAGCAGCAGGCGGTCCTCTTCGCTCCCGCTGCCACACACCAGACACATGTACTGGTCCACCTGAGACAGACAGACACAGCGACACATACACTTTTCAGCTAAAACATTGCAAAATGGCTGCCATAGATCAACCAGGTGGGTGGATGGGATGAGTTACTTTTGAGAGAAACCTGACCTGTATAAATGCTCCCTATTATGGTTATTATAATCATTACCATCATCATAGTAATAATGAAGAGACAATTAGCCCTGATTAGCTAAAATACATTAGCATATATAAAGGTGCTTTACTCACTGTGGGGTCATTTTTCTTAGTCAGCATGTTTTCTCTGTCACTTGTTATTGGCTCCTCATGCTCTGTGGCTTCCTGTTTCACCTGAACAGGTAACACTTTCACTGAAATACATTTATCACATTGTTAATGGAGGCCAAGGAATACAGTATGTACTAATATAAACAACCCTGTTCTAATAAACACTGAACAAAAATAAACGCAACATGAAGTGTTTGTCCCATGTTTCATGAGCTGAAATAAATGGTCCCAGAAATGTTCCATACGCACAAAAGGCTTATCTCGTTCAAATTTTGTGCAGAAATTAATTTACATCCCTGTTAGTGAGTATTTCTCCTCTGCCAAGATAATCCATACACGTGACAGGTGTGGCATATCAAGAAACTGATTAAACAGCGTGATCATTACACCAGGCACACCTTGTACTGGGAACAATAAAAGGGCACTCTAAAATGTGCAGTTGTATCACACAATGCCACAGAGGTCTCAAGTTAAGGGAGCTTGCAATTGGCAAACTGACTGCAGGAGTGTCCAACACAGCTATTGCCAGAGAACTGAATGTTAATTTCTCTACCATAAGCCACCTCACAGACCACATGTATGGCGTCGTGTGAGCTAGCGGGACTCTGATGTCAATGTTGTGAACAGAGTGCCCCATGGTGGCGATGGGGCTATGATATGGGCAGGCATAAGTTATGGACAATGTACACCCAACAATTGCATTTTATTGATGGCAATTTGAATGCGCAGAGATACTGTGACAAGATCCTGAGGCCCATTATCATGCCATTCATCTGCCTCCATCACCTCATGTCTCAGAATGATAATGCACAGCCCCATGTCACAAGGATCGGGACATAGTTCCTGGAAACTAAAAATGTCCCAGTTCATCCATGGCCTTCATACTCCCAGTCATGTAAAATCCATAGATGAGGGCCTAATGAATTTATTTCAATTGTATGATTTCCTTATATGAACTGTAACTCAGGAAAATATTTTAAATGGTTGCATTTATATTTTTGTTCAGTATACATTTAAAATATGGTTAAAAAAAGGTACATTCTAAATCATTTTACTTTTAAAACATTTCTTTAAAATGCAATAATTCCCAAGACTTACATTAATCCAGAAAAACTGTTTTTTAGTTAATGAAAAATATTCAGTTCTTTCACATTGCACTAAACTTTGCCAGAGGACAGAGCTTACCAGCCTGTGGCTCTGGCTTGGCTACGTAGGAGCCCATCCTCCTCCTCAGGTTGGGCCGGTTCTCACAGTCCTCCTCGGTCACAGTCTTCATACAGCCTTCCTGCCAGAGAGAAAGAGAAGAGGGGTCCATGCCATGTGGACCACGACAGGAATTTCAGGGATAGCAACATCCTTTTTATGAGCTCACAATTGCATACACACAAAAGCTCTTTGGTTTGGTGTCCAGAAATACATGCAAAGCTGCAAACCACCACTTGTCTGCATTGGGTCACTGGGCTTTTGTTTTACAGGGTGTTAGTCATCCATTGGCTCAGGAAGAGCTGTGTCTTATGAGGACCCGAGAACTATTGTGAGTTATAGTCAGGGTGAAATAAGGAAATACTGCTTCCCGGCAAAACAAATAGTGGGGGTATGCTGTACCAGTAGAACATATCACAATAATTAAAACAAAATGTCAACAAAGCTGTAGGCCATTATACCACTTTCTATTATTACCACATGTCAGAGGCATGAAAAATGAGCGAATGTACTTGTTGTAACTTATGGGGACCTAGCGGTAGAACTGTGACTTATGGAGACCCAGGAAGAGGCCCACCTCAGCTCTCATGCGCTTGGCTCTGCGGGCGATGCTGCAGGTCTCCAGGGGTTGAACAGACTGCCGCTGGGGAAGGTCATGGGGGATGTAGTCAGTGTCCTTCGTGTCGTTGGTCAGGGTGGGCTTCTGTAGGGGAGACATGGGGGAGTGAATGGGCATGTAGAGCTTTCCAGCACAAAGTCCCCATAAGATCAATGAGAAATGTTTCACCAATCTCAAACTGATATGTTTGTCAGAAAATTATAAGAAAAGTACAATCATTCCGTTTGAACAGAATGAGCTTTGCTACCTCCTTGTCACTCCTACTATCATTATGTTGTGACAAATTCCATTTGACAAAAACAAACCAGGCATCTATATACAACAGGGCCATTTGGTTGTTCAGGTGTCTAGTTGTCTGACATTGTAATGGAGTTGTTGAATACCATGGCTTGATTATAAACACAATCATCCAATACAAACATCCACCCACCACTACACACGGGCTTCAACTATTGATACTTGTTTTTGTCTTGCCAGATAAACATGTGGTCTGTTCTTTGTTGACACCACTAACATGAGAAAGAGGAAGACAGGCAGAAACACTGTCGGTTGAGGTGGGGGATGGGAACACTGACGCTCTGCTCTCTGGTATATCAGGAGGACAGTGTTTAGCTCATTAACTTTGCTACAGGGAGTGTGGGGCGAGAGGGAGGAGGGAACAGGAGAGGTCAAGGCCAGCAGGCTGAGAGAGCGAGAGAGAGAGCGAGAGAGAGAGCGAGAGAGAGAGCGAGAGAGCAAGAGAGACATGCAGCACTGCAGAGAGGATGAGCTGCTGCTAACCACAAAACCCCAACCAGGACCCCAAGGTACAATCAGGGAAGCTGCAAGAGACAACTGAGGTCTTCAATGAAAATAAACATGGAGACAAGGGGAAACCGGTACTACATTTTTTTTTTATAAATTACCCAATGGGGAGGAGAGCACGCTATGAAAATGGTTGGTTTATTTTCAGGATTCCAGTCATACTTTTTAAACATCCCAGGCCTCATCTAGCCTATGACTTAATTTGTGATTTCTTCTTAGAGCAGGTATTTTATGGAAAATGGATCTTATGTCAACAGCAAAAACATGGACAAATTAAATTGAGATTCACCTGCCATTTTGCTATGAACAATATCTACACCTTTGACGCAGCACAATCTTAGACAACTCGAGAAAATTACACAATAGTAAACAGAGCAGAGGACCAAGACAAGGCTTCCCATCGAGAGAGAACAACAAAGAGGATGAGAGGGAGGGGTGGAAGATGTCTCTGCAGAGAGAGTACTGGGAGACACAGGAGAGCGGGCGAGAGAGTGAGTGAGAAAGAAAAGAGAGAATGTAGAATATACAAGGGTGGTGAGAAAAAGAGAGAGAGAGAGCGAAAGACCCATCTGACTCACCAGAAGGTTGGCTCCAGTCTGGAACAGGTTGTAGGGGTAAAGGATCCTCTCATAGTGGGAGCGCAGATGAGAGCCTATGGCCTTTCCTGGAGCAAAGCCCATCTTCAGGGCTATCTTAGACCAGCGTCTCTCTCTGCAAACCGCATCAAATCCCCCCTCATCGTTCACCAACTGGGAAAGGAGCATCCCAATTAATGACCTTGTTATTGTGTGGGTGTTCAAACATGTCAACATAAGAAGCATATAGAACACACCATGCTTATATGAGTGTATAACACAAATGCACACTGGATCCTATCCAAGAAACGCTGGCCAGTTACCTGCATCCAGGGTGTGCCAGAAGTTGTAGCTACATACCTTGTTGAGTTGGTACAGGTCCAGAATCTTTCTTTCCACATGAGGGATTTTCAATGTGCACCCTTGTAGCTCCCAGAACTTTGCGATTTGATCCAGGAAGTTGAGCTTGACTCTGGTTTGAGCCTACTCAACATGAACAAACACACAATAACAGATGGTACTTTTTTCACATTGCCAACATAAAACAAATAATATTGATCACAAATGGTGCATTACATGCCCTTATTAACGTTGTTTATATAATAACGTCCCCCACTGTGCTACTTTTAATTGCAAATGACAGGACATTGACATTTTAACAAGCTCATCGGAGGGGGTCACAGTGACCTTTAACCTGATGTCATCAGCACTCTGGCTTCAATAGACGCCCTGCTGCTGTGGGTTCTAAGCCTGCTGGAGCCACTGTTCTACTGACAACGTCACTTGATGCGCCAACGCAGCCTTCCGAATCACCTTCAATTAGGCTTAAAGCATTCGCAGATTACTCTACTTATTTGTACATTTTCTTTTATTTCTTTAGCACTCATGAAAGACTGGGATAATTTGAAAAATGTACAAAAGGCTAAATCCTCCCCCCCAGAATATCTGCGGATCATCATTGTAAAAAGTAATCCACATATTTAATCAAAAATATTTAAAAAAAAACGTGGTTACGTACATATTCAGTCATTCATAATAAAAAAAGTAGATGATATTTTTACTCAGTATTGTAATGGCTGTACCAGTTAAGTAGTGACATGAACGTACCTCCAACTCATTAAGTCTCTGGATACGGGGAGTGAAGTGCAGACTGTCCACGTCGCATGCAAACGGTGGCTGCCATCCCTGCAGGAGTAAACAACATCTTGTCAAACTGACAAACCTTTTTCCTAGTTTATCTTCCATTTAGGAGAATCATTATCAATTGAGCAACAGTCGGTGCTGAATGTGAATACATGTTTAAATATATTATTTACACTACAGGGTTTAGGAACATTGTGACATGACAGGTTATGTTCCATTAAGAAAGTCACGTTGACTGTTCCTCTTCAGCCTAAAGCCATATTTGATATCTCCTCTGGTTACACTCTTACTAATTAACACTAGGCTAAATGCCAATCAAACATGATTTCAAATATCACATTAATAAAACAATTTGATCCAGATGGATCAATAAGAATGGATATGAAATATATTTGACCAACGGGTGCATGACAGACACACAGTACATTTACATGCAAAGTAATAATTTTATATTAAACCGATTATGGCAGTAGGCAGATTATTAGAGTAAATTGTTTACATGACTATTGAATAATCTTAATCCGAGTAAAATCTGAATCAAAGTAAGCATACACTGATTAAAACACCTGGTTTTCTGAGCAAGCTTTCAAATTAGGACATGTAAACGCCATACAAATTAAATACAAATCCAACAGTGTATTTGACCTGTGCTAGCACCAGCCGAGCAAGCCTCCCTCTTTAGCACGAGTGAAGTCAGTTCGATTTCATTTATTAGGATCCCCATTAGCGACAAGCTAGTCTAACATGCTAGCCACACCGCACTGCAAAATAAATGTACACTAAAGGTTATGAACCCACACTGCTCGCGAGTGTCTGCATAGCCAGGCACTTGGTTCTATTTGTGACGTTTGAAGCGCTGCAAGTCCCACCTCTCCCATCTCCTCATTAGTTTTTAGGGGCATATACCCATGTGAGTGATTGAAAGATGAACTGAGGTCCACACTCCAGTCCAGTTGGTGGTGGTAATGCACCTTAAAGTTGGATGCTAACCATCATTTAAAGTCCAAAAAAGAAGCCTGAAGGAGGAGAGATTACAAGAAACTAACTCTGACAATTAATCCAGAGATAAAAGGGTAGAGTTGAAGACCTTGTGCATTTCAGATAGGATATAAACATTGGGTTGCTATTTTAAGATAAAGTAGCTACTAACAGCAAGCTAGCTAGCTAAATTACCATAAATGTTTAATACTTTTCGACCTGTCCCCAAATTAATATAGTTGGTTCAGATTTAATTTTGTTATTTCAAACTGTGTGTCCTGATCACGTCTGGTGTGGGTGGACAAAATAAACATCCTTGCGATGGTGCACGCAGACATGTGCACTATCTGACCAGCAATCATGCACATGTTGATTTTGTTCACCCACACGCAAATCAGGACACACAAGTTGAAATATCAAAATGAACTCTGAACCAACTATATTAATTTGGGGCAGGTTGAAGAGTATTGAACATTTATGGCAATAGCTAGCCAATTTGTCCTGGGATATAAACATTGGGTTGTTATTTTACCTAAAATGCACAAGGTCCTCTACTCCGACAATTAATCCACAGATAAAGGGGTTAACAGAGTTTCTTGTAATCTCTCCTCCTTCAGGCAAATTTTTTGGACTTTATATGGCATCCAACTTTAAGGTGCATTACCACCACTAATGGGACTGGAGTGTGGACCTCGTTAACCCGCGCGAGCAGTGTGGGTGCAATGATTAAATAACATGCATGTGTGAATTCATTTGGCGACACGAGCGGTGTGGTCAACATGCTGGGGTTTGAAATAACAAATAAGACATTACAGACAAAAAATATATATTTTTTAAATTAACACGTAGTGTCAATAGAACAATGCATGAGTCTTAGAAGTAGTTTTCACAAACGTTAAATGTAACTCAGAATCAAATATGCATCTCAAAAATAACATGGTCGCTGTGGTAGAATGATAAATGTAGAAAATCTGCAATTAAAATAAACAGAGTGCTATCAGGTAGCCTGATTTCAGATGTGTCCTTGTAAACAGGATTATTAGGGAAACCATTCTTGAAATGCATGTAAATCTTTTAATCAAACTATTATATTAATCTGACTATCCACAATAATCGCATTGTTGTGCGCATGTAACTGTACTCAATGTCAATAGACACGGGCACCCTGTCAATAGTTAGCATCACCTGAGTAGAGTTGGTGATTAACAACTATTTATAAATAGACCTACACATTTGAGAAACCATAAATGCACCATGAAAGTCTAAGTCTTATCTCGGGCACTGGACCAGCAGTTAAAATACAGTATGATGCACATAAGACTTTCTTTAAAGTATTTTCTTTGATATGGGCCCTCTGAGTAGAGTTGGTATTTCCAGACCTCATTTTCTATTAAACAGTGGGTTCAGAGAGAGAGAGACTGTTTGACAAGCATCAACAGGAAACTCAGTGTGCACTAGTATAGCATCCTTACCTTTGGAGACTACACTGTGACCTTGCGTGGCATCTCAGAGTGCCAGCATGCCTATTTGAATGTGCATGATAACTCAGGAATAGAGAACAATATAATTTTAAATAGGCTACACAAGTGATAGAGAGGCTCTCAGACTATTTCACAACAATTTTGTAAATTCGGCCCAAGCAACAGATGGGACAGAACCCTTTTTGGAAGAATCCGTCCTAAAACCAAACTCCCTAAACAAGAGAACCCAACTGTCACTTCAAACTGAAAAGTGAACCAGCTGGGGATGTGGACGAATCTAAGTGCCCTCCAGTCATAAAAAAATTAGCTGGAAAAAAATATGTATCCCATGGGGCCGGGGAAGAGGGGTGATGAGAGCACCATAAATTGTGCCTCCATAGCTTACCCTTTGACCCTGCACGCTCAGTCTGCAGTGCACAGCCCAGATGGGGACATGGTTTATGAAAACAGCTCTGGCTGCATTTCCATCAGCCCCTTTGTGGAGTAGTGGAGCTATGACAACAGGCAGGCCCACTGCTTAAGCCCTCCCATTCCGTACAAACAATTTCCATCCTCTGAACAACAATCCAAATTCAGCCATCAGACTACCTATAGTAGACAGTTGTGATCTGGATCAGATTTCAAAATATTAAATAATAATACAGAGCTGTAAGAACAAACAAAAAAATCCAATGACACGATTGCTGTGCAAGCGAGTCAATCGAGAGAGACTTTTTCCAAGATAAATTAGGGCTCTGCGATTTTGCCAATATATCACGGTATAAAAATTAAATTGGACGTCATTTTGATTTTGAATAGTAAAATTTCTAAATTTGCTTTATGAGAAGTGTGGAACCCTAGGGTGGCAACACATACTGTATATTCTATGGGATTTCAATGGGTCTTTATTCTGATTGTTTTATACTGTTCAAATGATTATTTATTTTTTTAACAATAAAAAAATAATTTTCCATTTCTGCATTTTCAACAGTCATGGAATCATGGGATATAAAGAATGTTCTAATGCTCTAGTTAGAATACAATAGTGGGCACTTTGAATACAATGTTTGTTATGAAAATGCCAGAGAGGAGTTTTTGTGTTTAAGGTACCCTGTAATCTTTAGCAACATTGAAATCAAAATCAAATTTGATCTGTCACATGCTCCTAATACAACAGGTCTACTTCACCTTACAGTGAACCGCTTGCTGTGCAGTAGCAGAGAGAACAGTCTATGACCAGGGTGGCTGGAGTCTGACAATTTTTTGGGCCTTCCTCTGACACCGCCTAGTATAGAGGTCCTGGACGTCAGGAAGCTTGGCCCCAGTGATGTACTGGGCCGTACGCACTACCCTCTGTAGTGCTTTGCAATCGGAGGCGCAGCAGTTGCCATACCAGGCAGTGATGCAACCAGTCAGGATGCTCTTGATGGTGCAGCTGTAGAACTTTTTGAGGACCTGAGGACCCATGCCAAATCCTTTCAGTCTCCTGAGGGGGAATAGATTTTGTTGTGCCCTCTTTACGACTGTCTTGGTGTGCTTGGACCATGTTAGTTTGTTGGTGATGTAGACACCAAGGAAACTTAAGCTCTCAACCTGCTCCACTACAACCCTGTTGATGAGAATGTGGGCATGCTCGGTCCTCCTGAATGTTTTGTTTTAGCTACTTCATGTAGCAAACATTCTTGCTTTACGTATTCTTCTTTGATTTAGAAGATAAGTGTCGCACAAACATTCTGATGTAGATCTACACCATCACTGGTATTATCAGACTGTATAGCCAATTACATTTGAGGTAATATGTCTGGTCACCATAGCAGCACCCACCCGTAGCACGCGCTCCAGCAGGTATATTTCACTGGTCATCCCCAAAGCAAACTCCTCCTTTGGCCGCCTCTCCTTCCAGTTCTCTGCTGCCAATGACTGGAACTAAAAACACTGAAGCTGGAGTCTAATATCTCCCTAACTTTAAGCATCAGCTGTCAGAGAAGCTTACCGATCATAGCACCTGTACATAGCCCATCTGTAAATAGCCCACCCAACTACCTCATATTGTTATTTATATTTTGAACCTTTGCAGCCCAGTATCTCTACTTGCATATTCATCTTCTGCATATCTATCACTCCAGTGTTTAATTGCTAAATTGTAATTATTTCACCACTATGGCCTATTTTTTGCCTTACCTCCCTAATCTTACTACATTTGCACACACTGTATATAGACTTCTCTATTGTGTTATTGACTGTACATTTGTTTATTCCATGCGTAACATTGTGTTTGTCTCGCACTGCTTTGCTTTATCTTGGCTAGGATGCTGTTGCAAATGAGAACTTGTTCTCAACTGGCCTACCTGGTTAAATAAAGGTCAAATAAAAATATATACATGAACATTTGCTCTGACTCAGTACATTAGCGATTAGCAGCTAACAACATTTAGGCCCAACTTGCTAAGAAAAAAGACTAGCTGTTTGCAGATGTAAGAAACAGACTAATAGTGTAATTATAGAACAGATTTATATTAAGAAGCAAAGTGAAAACAGCACTGTTGACTGTACAGAGTGGGACAAATGGGTTTATATAATACAGCACCAATGGTGGGGACTAAACAATGTGCTGGTAAACAATGTTAATGCATAAAGAGGTTGCCTTGGTTTCTCAAAGTTTACATTTAGGTTATTGTAGGTGTACAACATTGTTGTTGCATAGTATTTTAGTAATTGATTGTCAATGAGAATATTTTGATATTACACCAGTGGTATGAGGGACAGTCCCGATTATGTGGTCTAATAAAACAATCAACTCAATTAGGCTATAAACTGACTAATAGGTCTACAAAGTGCAACTACAGTATTAACAAATAGGTTTAACTACTTATGTAAAGTGTTACCCAAATTGTTATGTTTAATCAACTACTATCAACTCTTGTAGTAATATGTTTTATTGCAAACGACAGCAATAATGCATGCATACACCAGTAAAAGTTATTACCATAGGCTACATAGAGGAATTTGTTATGATAACGAATGTTCAGAGGCCAGCCCTTCAAGAACCATTGGGTTACCATTAGAAAAAGGGTCAAATTAATCACAGATGAATAAACAAATACCCCTAGCTAAATCTGATTAATAATTTGGTTAGTGGTTATATTTGTCAGTTTTCACACATGTACAAATGTATTATACACTGGGTGGTTCGAGCCCTGAATGGTGATTGGCTGACAGTTGTGGTATATCAGACCGTATACCACAGGTATGACGAAACATTTATTTTTACTGCTAATTACGATGGTAACCAGTTAATAACAGCAATAAGGCACCTCGGGATTTGTGACATATGGCCAATTGACCACGGCTAAAGGCTGCCTTGCATCATGCCTAAGAACAGCCCTTTGCCATGGTATATTGGCAATATACCACAGCCCCTCAGGCTTGATTGCTTAATTATACATGTGTAAAATAGAAAATGTGTTTTTGCATATCCCAACTCCAAGACACCCTTGGAGAGTGAGGTCACCACCGGGGTCAGACATTATCAAAAGGCGACCATGGAGTAATTAGGGTTAAATGCCTTGCTCAAGGGCACATCGACATATTTTTCACACAAGCAACCTTTAGATTACAGGATCAACGCTTTTACCGCTAGGCTACTTGCCACCGATTATTATGTAATAGTGTTGAACTGTTAAACTCACTTGGTTTGCACACACAATCCAGCTTTTAAAACACACCCACTACCACAAAGACAACATGGATGGCATTACCAAGGTAGAAGACAGGCCTACAACATCAATATAGACAGGCCTCTAAATCAGCCCCACTACCAGTTATCAAATAATCTAGATTGCCGTGTGACGGTTACGTGCATCATGACAATCTAGCATCAAAACATTGTGAGGTCAATACAAGTCGATATAAAAAGCAGTATGGAAGGATATTTTATAAATACCTTCCAATTTCACAGTAGAACATTTTATTGATAAACTGGAAGGCATTAAAGTGACTTGGTAAAATGTCTTTATTTCCCTGTCATTTCACAATGTACAACTCCCAGGAAGAGAAAGGTTAAGCAACCTTTTCACCCATCCATTTGACCAATAGCCTCTAAAGATCCCTTCACATACAATGTAACGTACTCTCTGGAACATAGGCGATACTTTATTAGAATTTTGTCGCGCGTCTGTTCGCACATAGATCACTGGGCGCGTGCGTATACACGCACACACATAATATACACACAGAGGCACACATACACAGAAGAAGCTGGCAATTCAACTCAAGCCGCCATGTTGAAAATCTGTCTAAAAAGATAAGTAAACGACTAAAAATGTCACCAACAACCTTTAGAAAATGTTTAAGCAGGAGTTTGAAATGCTACACTGATTAAAGACACTCACCTTTGGCGGTCGGACCTTGCAGATGCCCGTTTTCTCTGCAATAGGCCGTATTTTGTTGATATACGCAAATGGGTCGGCAAATTCCTCCCAACTGGGCTCAAAAACAGGACACTCTGGTGGAGCAATGAATTCGTTGGTCCGAAGCTGGGTCATCGTTGCATCTTCGTTCTAAATAGCTGCGAGTTGCACGTATTAAAGTTCAATGAAAGCTGTCTTTGAAGAACTGCACCCTTTAACTCGGTCAATTAAGAACATCACCACTCACTCATTGAAGTCTCACTCGCATTATCTGGTCGGGGAACAGCACCTACTTCCGCTTAAAAAAGTAGAGAACCCCCCACACACACAGACCAGCTACAAAACATTCGAAATTTTTATTATTATTTTTTTAAATAAATAACTACCCACGGTAGCTTCAATCGTGGCATGCCATTTTGGGAGTTTAAATACAAAACGGTCGCATTATCAATGCACTAAATGACTAGAATGTACTTATAGCAACCAAAATCTCAACGGATTGTTGCAAATAAGAAACAAATGGTCAGTAAACAATAAATAAAAAAAATACACGCAATGAAAATACGGTGTACACAACCTACCGTTTGTAATTTAATTGGTCCGACCAAGAAAATAATTGTATTTATATAGTTAATAAAACCAATAAATAGGCAAAAAAACATGTTTTATTCTTCTTTCTTCAGTTTATAGTACACAAATGTATATGCTACCTTTTGAGTTATGCACTCTAGTGGCAAAAAAGATGAGCGCATTCATACTAAATCCTTTTGGTGACCGGGACTTGTTTATTAAATGGACTCGGTGGGCTCGTTGATTGGGTGGCATTCCTTGAATTCTGGTGGCAGTAGGTTGCGGAGACGAGGGCCAGAGATACACTGAGTGTACAAAACATAAAAACACCCGTTCTTTCCATGCTGCTGACTGGGTGATAGCTATTATGCCTTACTGTTGTCACTTGTTAAATCCACTTCAATCAGTGTAGGTGAAGGGGAGACAGGTTAAATAAGGATTGTGTACCTGCATCATTCAGAGGGTGAAAGTGCAGGACAAAATATGTACGTGCCTTTGAACAGGATATGGTAGTAGGTGCCAGGCGCACTGGTTTGAGTATGTCAAGAACTGCAGCGCTACTGAGTTTCATGCTCAACAGTTTCCTGTGTGTCTCAAGAAGGGTCCACCACCCAAAGGACATCCAGCCAACAGCAGGCCACCGGTTGAAAATGGGTCATTGATGAAAAACGATAAAGGAGACTGACATGAATTGTGCAGAGCAACTGACAGGCTACAGTTAGTTTAAAAAAAAGCCAATTCCCCCTTTGGTCGTCTTTCCTTCCAGTTCTCTGCTGCCCATGACTGGAAAGAATTGCAAAAATCTCTGAAGCTGGAGACTCACATCTCCCTCACTAGCTTTAAGCACCAGCTGTCAGAGCAGCTTACAGATCACTGCACCTGTACATAGCCCATCTGTAAACAGCCCATCTACCTACCTACCTCATCTCCATACTGGTATTTATTTATTTATTTTGCTCCTTTGCACCCCAGTGTCTCTACCTGCACATTCATCTTCTGCCGATCTACCATTTCAGTGTTTAATTGCTATATTGTAATTACTTCGCCACCATGGCCTATTTATTTCCTTAACTTACCTCATTTGCATTCACTGTATATAGACTATTTGTTTTCTTTTGTTCTACTGTATTATTGACTGTATGTTTTGTTTATTCCATGTGTAACTCTGTGTTGTTGTATGTGTCGAATTGCTACGCTTTATCTTGGCTAGGTCGCAGTTGCAAATGAGAACTTATTCTCAACTAGCCTACCTGGTTAAATAAAGGTGAAATAAAAAATAAATAGTCCTATAATAACTACAACCTAAAACTTCTTACCTGGGAATATTGAAGACTCATGTTAAAAGGAACCACCAGCTTTCATATGTTCTCAGGTTCTGAGCAAGGAACTGAAACATTAGCTTTCTTACATAGCACATATTGCACTTTTACTTTCTTCTCCAACACTTTGTTTTTGCATTATTTAAACCAAATTGAACACGTTTCATTATTTACATGAGGCTAAATTGATTTAATGTATTATATTAAGTTAAAATAAGTGTTCATTCAGTATCGTTGTAATTGTCATTATTACAAATTTTAAAAAATGTTAAAGTATATATTAAATATATATCTAATTTTTTTATTTTTTTTTATTTTTTTATATCGTCCGATTAATCGGTATTGGCTTTTTTGGTCCTCCAATAATCGGCATCGGCGTTGAAAAAACATAATCGGTCGACATCTAATCCTAATGTTTTGTGCACTCAGTGCACATGTAAAACTGGCAAGCTATGCAATAAATAAAAACAATAGGCTACTTGAAGCAATTAGTGAACATGTTTAAGTTAGATAAATCTGTCCCGTAGCGACTGTCCAATGAAAGTATAATAAAAATAATTAATCCCAAATATTTCCATCAACCACAGGGGGTTTTGCGCTACCAGTACTGACTTCCTATTTCCCATACAATTACATCAATGAGGGTGTACTCTATCCTTGAACTCACAAACTGGTCAAAAAGCACAGAACTGAGTGATACGTTTTATTTTAATGAGTTAAAGGTTTAGAAGAGCATCAAAAATGCTTGGGTGCAGAGCAAGAGAAGTGAAATGCATGATCAATAGGTCACATAGTGAAGCCAAGAGTAATTCAGTCCTTAATGCAGATGAAACTGAATAAATGCCGGAACATGATGAGCATGTACTGTAGAGATCTAATGGAGTCAGCTGGCAATAGAAGAGCGAAACAAGGCAGCAGAGAGCAGCCTTCAAAGCCAATGTGGTATATCAACAGACAGAACACTTGAAGTGAATCAGCAACAAATGCCTAGAGTACACATCAAATACAAACACTCCCATTATTCAACATGCAAGGTGAAGGGTGTGCCAAGTGGATAAGCACACTAACAGGTTAAAATGCTGCACATAATTTCATATTACCATATTCAATAAGTATTAATATTTCAGAAGTAGAAAGTAATCATTCGGCCTATACAAACAATTAAATTCAGCTGAGGCTGTAGGGTTAGCCTCAGACCAAAGCATAACACCAGAATATTGATTGAATATTAGATTGAATAACAACTTTAAAGACAGATGTGTGTCTAGAGAACCACATCAATACCATTGTTATCAGTAGAGAACAAAAAGGGATAGAAGTGAAAGTTTGGCCTTGCTGAATTAAGGAGTCATCATAACACAGAGAAAGCATCCAGCACCAGCCAGAAGGGGAAAGAGAAGGAGTAAAGAGTTACGGACAAGACAGACCAACACCAATGTCGCCTATTCCAGCGGGTGACCAGTCTATTGCCTCTGACCACAGAACATTGGCCGTCATTTTCTGTTAATTTCCCAACGATTCTACATGCTGAATCGACACTGTCCGCCGACACCCAGAAGATAATCTACTGCGCATGGCCAACATTCGTGTTGGTCCGTCTTGTCCTTCAGTTCCAAATTGTACACTCTTCTCATGTTTCCTCAGTTTCTCACTATGGACAACACTAGGCATGATTGACTCTTTCCAATGCAACATAGAAGCTCTTTTTGTCATCCAGGCAGTGCCAGCCAATGGGTCCAATCTCACAGTCTGCACAAATTAGGTACTTGATTCTCCCCACGTCTTTGGTGAAGCCCACATTCTCAAAGGTGTACATATCATCGACTAACCAGTGGGCAGTCAGTTTGTCCCCATCCACGGATCCCTCTGATTGGGTGATAGTAGTCTTCTTCCTCATTGCGGGAAGGAACAGCTGGTGCATATTGGGGAGGAAATAAAAGACAAGATTCATCATGTCAATGAGCCTTAATATGAATAGATTAACAGAAGTGATATTCCACTCCCTGACATTTAGTCAAATCATGGCATAGCAAATTGCACAATATCATTTCGTTCATTAGGTGGTGGTTAGACATTGCACTATTCTGAAAACAAAGCAACTATGATGAATGTTCATTCGGATAGGAAAATACTTCACTTATTAATGAAATAACTTGTCATTTTAGGTCATTTATATTTTGGGGTTACTCCTGTCTGAGGTGAACCTTACCTCCTTCTCTGCAATCACCGCCACCCCTGGGCAGAGGACCTTTGATCCACAACGTTGGCACAAAACTGATTTGATATTCTTTCCATCCTCTGACACCAGCGTAGACCGGTCGGCGCATCCTTCAGAGGGAGAGCACTGTTCGTGGTTGTCCATGTTAAACGCGAATAGAAGGCAACTTATGTGTCTATAGTACACTATAAAGCTAATGCTAAGATCGTTAGCTATAGTCGAACTACTGCTCTATATATTTTTTTGCAACAATTCGTCTAGCCTGCCTTACCAGCAAACAGTACCCAACTAGCTAGCTATTATCGGCTAATGCGAACTTCATTGGCCTTATTGCTTAACAACCATAAGAAATAATGGCTAGAGTACGCCTAAAGTACTACTACACGGCAGTACAAATAATGTAACTAAATTGTATTTAAAACACTCGGCTATATCAAACAACAAGCATTGCGGGACAGTGTGCACCCGCTGAAACTTCCGTTCGGAAACCACATCGTTAAATTAGAACGTTCCTCCGTCGTGTAAGACGTTAAAATAACTGCTGCTTTATTGTTCTTTATCTAGAGATAAAACCAATTCAATAATGTAATTTCATCTAAACACTAAGATAATATTTCAGGGAAACAATAAGTCTACTATAACTCAAATATGGTTCAAACAATTAGATTTAATTTACTTAGGATAAGATCAAAACAGACTGACCCTTGTGACAGAAATAATCATATCCACACAGTTGACCAATTCGTTAGAGTGAGGTCAACAATATATAACATGCCTGAATGTGGCTGATACTGCAATAAATCGTTCGTTAGGCTTAGTGTTCCCACACGGCCATATCTCCATACTAAAGCGCTTGTTTCCGAAAGACAGACAGGTCCCGTGCGAGAGAGGCAGGTTGAGGTTAGAGTAGTGCAAACGTTTTCATATGCTGAGGCGATGAAGAATGTAGAGTGGTGTGAGTAGTAGATCTGTATCAGTACAGTACAGAGGCCAACAAGTGATATATGTTTCAGTAAGATTTGATTTTTAGCATTTATAGCAATGGTTATCAACTGTACTTTAGGGATGGACATTTAGTCGCAGAAAATGGAGGTTGTGGTGGCAGCTGCAGAGGGGTATTTGCGAGAGTTACAGGGTGTTAAGTGGTGGTGTCTCATCCTTTCAGGTCGTTGGCCTGAAGTAGGACTAAATAGATTTAAATAGTGGAGTAGGGTGATGTTATTTTTTTGTTACTTTATTTTTTTGTGAGTGTTGTGTTAGATGGTATTTGTTTATTTATTTTTTCAAGCAAATTCTAAGGGAGTTGTACTCCAGTCTAATAGGTGGTGGGTAATGCAACATTTATTGGATGCCAATTGTTGTTAAACCTCATTGAAGATTTTTAAAAATACAGAAGTGAGGACCTATACCCAAAGAGGATAGATATACTGACCAGATACACTACATGACCAAAATAATGTGGACACCTTATTATCGAAAATCTCTTTCCAAAAGCATGGACATTGATATGGAGTTGGTCCCCCCCCTTGCTACTATAACAGCCTCCACTCTTCTGGGAAGGCTTTCCACTGGAAGTTGGAACATTGCTGTGAGGACTTGCTTCCATTCAGCCACAAGAGCTTTAGTGAGGTCGGCACTGATGTTGGGTGATTAGGCCTGGCTCGCAGTCGGCGTTCCAATTAATCCCAAAGGAGTTGAGGTCAGGGCTCTGTGCAGGCCAGTCAAGTTACATTTACATTTACATTTAAGTCATTTAGCAGACGCTCTTATCCAGAGCGACTTACAAATTGGTGCATTCACCTTATGACATCCAGTGGAACAACCACTTTACAATAGTGCATCTAAATATTTTAAGGGGGGTGAGAAGGATTACTTTATCCTATCCTAGGTATTCCTTAAAGAGGTGGGGTTTCAGGTGTCTCCGGAAGGTGGTGATTGACTCCGCTGTCCTGGCGTCGTGAGGGAGTTTGTTCCACCATTGGGGAGCCAGAGCAGCGAACAGTTTTGACTGAGCTGAGCGGGAACTGTACTTCCTCAGTGGTAGGGAGGCGAGCAGGCCAGAGGTGGATGAACGCAGTGCCCTTATTTGGGTGTAGGGCCTGATCAGAGCCTGGAGGTACTGAGGTGCCGTTCCCCTCACAGCTCCGTAGGCAAGCACCATGGTCTTGTAGCGGATGCGAGCTTCAACTGGAAGCCAGTGGAGAGAGCGGAGGAGCGGGGTGACGTGAGAGAACTTGGGAAGGTTGAACACTAGACGGGCTGCGGCGTTCTGGATGAGTTGTAGGGGTTTAATGGCACAGGCAGGGAGCCCAGCCAACAGCGAGTTGCAGTAATCCAGACGGGAGATGACAAGTGCCTGGATTAGGACCTGCGCCGCTTCCTGTGTGAGGCAGGGTCGTACTCTGCGGATGTTGTAGAGCATGAACCTACAGGAACGGGCCACCGCCTTGATATTAGTTGAGAACGACAGTTCTTCCACACCGATCTCAACAAACCATTTCTGTATGTGTAACAGTATAGCTTCCGTGCCACTCCTCGCCCCGAACCAGGGACCCTTTGCACACATTGACAACAGCCACGCTCGAAGCATCGTTACCCATCGCTCCACAAAAGTTGCGGCCCTTGCAGAGCAAGGGGAACAACTACTTCAAGGTCTCCGAGCAAGTGACGTCACCGATTGAAACACTATTAGCGCACACCCCACTAACTAGCTAGCCATTTCACATCAGTTACATATGGACTTCGCTTTGTGCACATCAGGCTACTGGCACTTTCCTGTGCTACTGGCACAGGAAAGTGCCAGTAGCCTGATTCATCACTCCACTCCAGAGAATGCGCTTCCGCTGCTCCATAGTCCAATGGCGGCGAGCTTTACACCACTCCAGCCGACTCTTTCCATGGCTACTCTGCCATAGAAACCCATTTCATGAAGCTTGCAGTTTGGAACTTGGAAGTGAGCGTTGCAACCGTGGGTAGACATTTTTTTATGCTCTACTCAGCTCTCCCATTCTGTGAGCTTTTGTGGCCTATCAATTTGCGGCTGAGCAGTTGTTGCTCCAAGACGTTTTCACTTCACAATAACAGCACTTATAGTTGACCGGGGAAGCTCTAACAGGGCAGAAATTTGACGAATTGACTTGTTGGTAGGTGACATCCTTCGATGGTGCCACATTGAAAGTTGGAGGGAGACCTCAGTGGAGACGACCACCTGTGCTAATTAGCTATCTAGCGTGCTCAAACACCTGCTCTCGCTGATATAAAAGATAAGTTCCATATGTTTCAAAAACCATATCACAAGTGATGATTTCTGAATGTTAAAACAGAGCGTCGGATTGTAGTTCACATGGTCCCACCAGCAAGCGGTGCTTTTAGCTGAGAACCCTTGGGATAAGGCAGAATGCCTTGTTATTGGGCATGTTCGAGTGGATCACTTTTGTGGTGACCAACACCCTTCAAAGTGTGTTGGATTATGGGGATAAAATTGTCCAACTTGAGGCTACATGTCAACCGCATGAAAAGACATGTAATCAAAGGTCATGAAGTTTTGACTGCAAGTTTCTGCAGTTACTTTTCACCAACTTCATCCTGCAGCCATCAGCTCTATTGTCTACCAATCATTAGGGTGTTTTTGTTTCACTCACCAGAACGTGACCAAATACATGACTGAAACAGGAACCAACTTTGCTTAGATCATACATACCCACACACACATATATACACACACACACACACACACACACACACACACACACACACACACACACACACACACACACACACACACACACACACACACACACACACACACACACACACACACACACTACCATTCAAAAGTTTGGGGTACCCTTAGAAATGTCCTTGTTTTCCATGAAAACATACATGAAATTAGTTGCAAAATGAATAGGAAATACAGTCAAGACGTTGACAAGGTTATAAATATTGAATTTTAATTGAAAAAAATAATTGTGCCCTTCAAACAATGCTTTTGTCAAAGAATTCTCAATTTTCAGCAATTACAGCCTTCGTCTGTCCTTAACACTTTTTTTTACATTCTTCCACTGTCCGGTGTCTGTGTTCTTTTGCCTATCTTAATATTTTATTTCTATTGGCCAGTCTGAGATATGGCTTTTTCTTTGCAACTCTGCCTAGAAGGCCAGTATCTCAGAGTCTCCTCTTTACTGTTGACGTTGAGACTTGTTTTGTGGGTAATATTTAATGAAGCTGCCAGTTGAGGACTTGTGAGGCGTCTGTTTCTCAAACTAGATACTCTAATGTACTTGTCCTCTTGCTCAGTTGTGCACCGGGGCCTCCCACTCCTCTTTATATTCTGGTTAGAGCCAGCTGTTCTGTGAAGGGAGTAGTACACAGCGTTGTACGAGATCTTCAGTTTCTTGCCAATTTCTCGCATGGAATAGCCTTCATGTCTCAGAACTAGAATAGATTGTCGAGATTCAGAAGAAAGTGCTTTGTTTCTGGCCATTTTGAGCCTAGAATCAAACCCACAAATGCTGATGCTCCAGATACTCGACTTGTCTAAAGAAGGCCAGTTTTATTGCTTCTATAATCAATACAAACAATTTTCAGCTGTGCTAACATCATTGCAAAAGGGTTTTCTAATCATCAATTAGCCTTTTAAAATTATATATATATATCTAGTTCTGTCACACAGTGGCAGCTCCATTGAGGCAATCTCCATTTTGAATTAGTCCATTTTCTTCATCATGATTGGCTGATCCCTCCTGATGAACCGGTTGGACATGACTCCAACCAGGTCATCAGGAAGGATCAGCCAAAGATTTGTATAACTAACCCAAGATAGACCAGAGCAAATTAATCATAGAGGGAAGAACAAGCAAAGAGGTGGGCAGAGACAAGCGTGAGCTAGTGAGATCCTATTGTTACCGATTCTAGTTTTGGAAACAATACTGATAAAATGTTTATTGAGAAAATTTGCAGAATGTCAGCCAAAATCCATCTCATCACCATATTTGGTAGTGAGTGAAAAGGCCAGCCAGATGCTTCACATTATACTTCCAGTGAAATATCTGGCTCATTGTTCTGTGGTTGAACCTCCCTTGACTTCACTCCTCAAATGTCGTCAGTCGGTTGCTTTAGCCTTACCACTCAAACGTCCCCAATGCCTTTTGTTCTCAGAAAGCAAATTCTATGGATGAGATTGTAACTATCAAAAATCCTGTTAAACTGGATGGGCCATATGTCAAGGGTGTGCCTTTCCAAATCATGTCCAATCAATTAAATTTACCACAGATGGATTCCAATTAAGTTGTAGAAACATCAAGAACAATCAATGAGAACAGGATGCACCTGAGCTCAATTTTAAGTCTCATAGCAAAGGGTCTGAATACTTGTGCAAATATGGTGTTTTTTATTTTGAATACTTTTCTAAAAACCTGTTTTCGCTTTGTCATTATGGGGTGTGTGTAGATGAGGGGGAAAAACAATTTAATCCATTTCAGAATAAGGTTGTAACGTAACAATGTTGAAAACGTCAAGAGGTCTGAATACTTTCTGAATGTACAGGAGTAAGAGTGATTCAATTATATGCTACACCCCTGATAAATTACAACTAGTATAGATGTGGAGACATGAGGCATTAATATGGTCAGTCTATTAACATACCAAAGAAATGTACTACATTGAAGCAGCATTAGTAACTCAAATGGCTAAATAAATATTGAAAACAATGTTCATGTGAAAAGTAGTGCAATATCACGATATCAGACAGAAAATTCATGACTCAGTTTGGTTCCCATTAATAAATATTTATTATGTGTTTACATTTCAGGGAAATGTATGATCCATGAACTTGTCTACACAGGATATAACACAAAGTCAAGAATACATAGATTGCTTAGTCTTTGTAATAAAGCCACAAAGTCAGCTTTAAAAAAAAAGGTCTTCATAAATAGTAGTTTGAGAACTATTGGAGGTCAAAAGTTTAATAGTGATTTGATATAAGGGGAAAAAAATAAAGGTCCCTATCATATCTGGAGATCCCAATGAAGTTCACTTGACTGCAATATTGGCCCATCTATTGAAAAACTATTTCCATTTGCCTAACATGCGGACTACACCGGCCACACGCGTGCATCTGCTGATTTTGTCCATCCACATTTGATGCAATCACAACACACGCAGTTGTGCATTTCTCTACCCCGACCATTAATCCACAGAACTAGAAACTAAGTAGGTTTCCCTTTTTATCTTCCTGATATCCAATAAGGAGGGGACTTGCAGCATCTGGCGCTTCTCAATAGAAGCAAGTTCTATTTTAGAGCTGGGCTACGCAGACACTCATTCACGCGAGCGGTGTGAACAACATGTATTTGTACATTTATTTTGCAACGCTCGCGGCATGCAGCGTGGCCGGTGAGGTTTGCATAAGGCACAGGAATACTAAATGATTATTCATACACACTACACGGTGGACCCTATGCAATGACTTAAAGTTTAAACCGTAATAACATACCTTTAAGGTGCAATAATTTGACCTTAAGAGTTCTGAAATATAGCCTTAAAAAGAAACTCAAGATGAGAAGAGAAAGAGTTAACCTATTCCCAGATTTGCCCATTGTGCGTTGCAAAGTTAGTTTCCATACCAGCAATCAATCATACAAGATTGTGTTCAATTGTAAAGGGACATGAGGGGTAAGGGTACCAAGCACCATGTCTTGTAAGAAAGTAATTTAAATTGTTTGCCTTCCAGCTCCATAACCCATACCTGGGTTGGGGTTGACTGCTTTAAAAAAATGTTAAATCAACAGAATTAAATGCCCATAATGAATTGTTGGAATTGCCCATTGTTTTCAATCAGGACTTTTCAATGTTCAGTTCATGAATTTAATTTCAAATAATTCCTTGTATTGACAGAATAAATATGGAATGTATTGACCCCAACCCGGGCCCATTTTATCACACAAGCCTCCTACAACTTGATGTAGGCAGCTCTGTAGGCCAAGAAAGACACCATTACGATATCTCTATGACTTTGAGGTTCCCTTCCTTCCAGGAAACATGTAATCAATCTGGTCAAAAATCCCCTGTTGTTCTTAATGAGCTAGAGTCAAGCATAGAGCTTCATTTAGATTTTTTTTAAAGTGGTGCCGCATCGGTGGGATGCCCCTCCATTTAGTTCACTGGCTAAAGATACTTTAATGGGGAAAAAGGAGCCCAAGCAGCGAACCACCACCAGAAAACCAAGTATGACATGAGCAAATCAGGGGAGGAGAAGAAGAGTGGAGAGAAGGAGCTACGGGGGACCATGGCGTGTTCCAGCAGCACTTTATAGGGTAGGGAGGCGGGGGGGGGGGCAATCGACCAGGAAATGGCTGAGGGGGCCACAGCTGGGCTGCTCTCAGAGAAGGGTGTCGTCAGTGCAGCCTCCCTCCAGGCCGTAGCGGAACTCCTGCAGGTTGGTGACGCCGTAGAAGTGGATGAAGGCTGCCGCAACCACCAGGACATGGAAGATCTGGTGGGAGTGGAACTGAGGAGAGAGAGAGAGAGAGGTCAGAGGCAGCGTACCAAATGGCATCACAATTCCCCATTTAGTGCATTGGGATGCAGCCAGAGTATCTCCAAATGCTCCTCTGGTTGGAGCATGGCGTTTGCATCCCTAAAGATCTAGGAGTTTGGTTACTGCATGGGCCGCATATGCCTACAGAACATGTGAGAACGTAAGTCCCATCACACAAAAACATCTGATAAATGACAATAACATTATCCTTATATAAATGAGGACATAGGGTTAGTTCAGGAGCTAGCTACAAGCCTGTGTTTACATCCCAAATGAAAAAAAAAAAAGTGCCTGTCTTACCCAGATGTCACATTTGCCGGGGAAGTAGCGCTCAGGGATCCTGGCGGCGTACAGTCCGGCGCCAGTGATGTACATGGCGCCCATCAGGTAGAACCAGCCCATCTGTCCCACAGTGGTGGCCTTGACGAAGCCCTCCTCGATGGTGAAGTGCACTGTGGGGACGATGCCGCTCAGTCCCAGGCCCATGAAGACTCCTGTGGGAGACATGGAGTGGAAAGGTTGGTTGATGGAAGCACTGGGCAGGAGCATTCGTAGTATAGGATGGGGGTCTTCAATATTTTCTTGCCCAGCAACCCATCATATGTTAGCAACCCCCCCCCCCCCTTTCCATGTCTTGTCTTATCATGTAAATGATATTGACAAGAAGTAAAACATTTTAAAATTAGATATGGTAGAATGTTCAATTTTGTTGAACTCCCCACATTATTATGCACTGGTAGCCTATTTGCAGGTACTTCTTCAAAGCCTATATCAGGTATTCTAGTTAAAAAATAATTGTACTATAAAGACAGTAGCATGTTGAATTAATACATTGACATGCATGTCCTTGCTCTGTAGCTACGTCACAGTTCACTGTCTGACAGGCTGGTTAATATGTGGTGCAGCACCTGCTCGGGTGGGCCGGTGCGCGGGCGTGGAGAAGCGCTCCCACTGGGCCACTACTATGGCGGCGATGCCCAGCACACAGACGATGGTGAGGTAGATGAGGCGTGGCTGTGGGGAACAGTAAAACGAGTAGTAGAGCCAGGGCACGAAGGAACCCATGATCAGCAGGGCGATACCTGAGTAGTCAAGCCTAAGGGGAGACAAACAACAACGTGAAGGTTAGATGAGGATTGATGCAGATCCATTTGGATGACACTCGAACATAAGACAATTTCTGAACTGAAACACGGTAGTGCTATTCAGAAAACAAACAAAAGTTCCATGCGGCCTTACTTGGAGAAGGTGCGAGACACTTTCTCAGAGTGGCAGTAGACGGTATGAAAGAGCCAGGAGAAGCTGAGGCAGAGCACCGCGCCCAGAAAGAACATCCCAAACACCACCTTCTCCTGCAGAGGTGCCATGAAGTACATGTTGGGCCGCAGAATGGTGTACGTGCCCAGACAAATAAATAGGATCAGCCCTGGGGGTTGGAGAGGTGAGGCCATCATTAGTGGATCAGTAATCATATAGGGCATATCATAACAAATTAACATTAGCGAAAGAACAGGATCTCTATGGGGCATACTGCATATAAGGTGGGGGGGGGGGGGGGGCACAATCAAGCCCATTGTATATGGAAATGTTATGTGTAGAGGAGGCACAATATTTCACTATATAGTATAGAGGCCGACCGATTCATCGGAATGGCCGATTAATTAAGGCCAATTTCAAGTTTTCATAACAATCGGAAATCGGTCATTTTGGATGCCGATTTAACAAAAAAAAATGTTTTACACCTTTATTTAACTAGGCAAGTCAGTTAATTAAGAATACATTCTTATTTTCAATGAAGGCCTAGGAACGGTGGGTTAACTGCCTTGTTCAGGGGCAGAACGACAGATTTTTACCTTGTCAGCTCAGGGATTCAATCTTGCAACCTTACGGTTAATTAGTCCAACGCTCTAACCACCTGCCTCAAGAGGAGCCCACCTGTTACGTGAATGCAGTAAGAAGCCCAGGTAAGTTGCTAGCTAGCATTAAAGTTAATCAATCATAATCACTAGTTATAACTACACATTGTTGATAATACTAGTTTATCTAGTGTGTTCTGCCCTGCGTTGTTTCTAATCGATGCAGTGCGCATTCGCGAAAAAGGACTGTCGTTGCTCCAACGTGTACCTAACCATAAACACCAATGCCTTTCTTAAAATCAATACACAGAAGTATATATTTTTGAACCTGCATATTTAGCTAAAAGAAATCCAGGTTAGCAGGCAATATTAACCAGGTGAAATTGTCACTTCTCTTGCGTTCATTGCACACAGAGTCAGGGTATATGCAACAGTTTGGGCAGCCTGGCTCATTGTGAACTAATTTGCCAGAATTTTACGTAATTATGAGGGTTCCGTATTTCACTGAAAGAATAAATGTTTTGTTTTCGAGATGATAGTTTCCGGATTCGACCATATTAATGACCTATGGCTCGTATTTGTGTGTGTTATTATGTTATAATTAAGTCTATGATTTGATAGAGCAGTCGACCTGAGTGATGGTGGGCACCAGCAGGCTCATAAGCATTAATTCAAACAGCACGCTCGTGCGTTTTGGCAGCTGCTCTTCTGTTTATGAATTCAAGCCTATCAACTCCCAAGATTAGGCAGGTGTAATGATGTGATGTGAAATGGCTAGCTAGTTAGCGGGGTGCGCGCTAATAGCGTTTCAAACGTCACTCGGTCTGAGACTTGGAGTAGTTGTTCCCCTTGCTCTGCATGGGTAACGCTGCTTCGAGGGTGGCTGTTGTCGATGTGTTCCTGGTTCGAGCGAGGAGAGGGACGGAAGCTATACTGTTACACTGGCAATATTAAAGTGCCTATTAGAACATCCAATAGCCAAAGGTATATGAAATACAAATGGTAGAGAGAAATAGTCCTATAATTCCTATAATAACTACAACCTAAAACTTCTTACCTGGGAATATTGAAGACTCATGTTACAAAGGAACCACCAGCTTTCATATGTTCTCATGTCCTGAGCAAGCAACTCAAACGTTGGCTTTCTTACATGGCACATATTGCACTTTTACTTTCTTCTCCAACACTTTGTTTTTGCATTATTTAAACCAAATTGAACATGTTTCATTATTTATTTGAGGCAAAATTTATTTTAATTATGTATTATATTAAGTTAAAATAAGTGTTAATTCAGAATTGTTGTAATTGTCATTATTACAACAACAAAAAAGTTTTTAAAATAAATCTGCCGATTAAAATCGGTAGTGGCTTTTTTTTGCCCTCCAATAATCGGTATCGGCGTCGAAAAATCATAATCGGTCGACCTCTAATATAGTATGGATAAGTGACGGCACCATACATACATTGCGTAAAATCAGTACGCCGAACTTCTACTGAATGTGCCCTTGCTGTCAGGAGCATGTACTTGACCTGCACAGCAACTTTATAAGCATAAGGTTAATGTGAGGATTGGCCAAATGTATGTGGACACCTGCTCGTCGATCACCTCATTCCAAATTCAAGGCCGATAATACGGAGTTTGACCCCCCCTTTGCTTCCATAACAGCCTCCACTCTTATGGGAAGGCTTTCCACTAGGTGTTGGAACATTGCTGGGGGGGGGGGGGGGGGGTTGTTTCCATTCAGCCACAACAGCATTAGTGAGGTTGGGCGATGAGGCCCGGCTCGCATTCAGCGTTCCAACTCATCCCAAAGGTGTTCGATGGGGTTGAGGTCAGGACTCTGCGCAGGCCAGTCAAGTTCTTCCACACCGATCTCGACAATCCTTTTCTGTATAGACCTCGCTTTGTGCACCAGGGCATTGTCATGCTGAAACAGGAAAGGGCCTTCCCCAAACTGTTGCCACAAAGTTGGAAGCACAGAATCATCTAGAATGTCATTGTCTTGCTGTAGCGTTAAGATTTCCACTACTCCAGAGTCCAATGGCGGAGAGCTCTACAACACTCCAGCCAACGCTAGGTATTGTGCATATGATCTTAGGCTTGTGTGCGGCTGTTCGACCATGGAAACCCATTTTATGAAGCTCCTGGCGAACAGTTCTTGTGCTGACATTGCTTCCAGAGGCAGTTTGGAAGTCTGTGGTGAGTGTTTCAACCGAAGACAGACGATTTTTATGAACTTCAGCACTCGGAGGTCCCGTTCTGTGAGCTTGTGTGGCCTACCACTTCGCGGCTGAGCTGTTGTTGCTCCTAGCCGTTTCCACTTCACAATAACAGCACTTAAAGTTGACCGGGGCAGCTCTTGCAGGGCAGAAATTTGACAAACTATCTTGTTGGAAAGGTAGCATCCTATGATGGTTACACATTGAAAGTCACTGAGCTCTTCAGTATGGGCCATTCTACTGTCAATGTTTGTCTATGGAGATTACATGGCGGTGTACCCAATTTTATAAAATAGCCCGAAACCACTAATTTGAAGAGGTGTCCACATACTTTTGACCATGTAGTGCATCTCACACACTCACTCACCCAGAAGGTGGGTCCAGATGTTGCCTGTTTCTGTATGGATCCTGAAGATGCTTCCAAAGCAGGCGCGGAAGGAGGGCATTGGGGGCCGGTGTCCATGCAGGAGATAGTCGTTGTCCTTCAGCCACTCAGGCAGGACGTGAAAAGGGATTACCCTCCAACTACCCTTCCACACCTGAAACACAGGGGTATAGGCTACCATGAATGTCTTGTTCATCTCACCAGTCTTATTCTCTCGGTATGAATTTAAGACAGAGCAGCCATGGGGGCTGTTCCAGAAAGCAGGATCAATGAGTTAGCCAGGTACCAGAATTTCTGAAATAACTTCATCTTTTCAAGAAATATAGACTTGAAATGGGCATGGTATAATTGACTCGACAACCAACAACCCATATTCAAGTTTAGCTTTCTAAATGAATCAGGAAATCAAGAGATATATTTGGCTGGTTATGAAAGTTAGCTGGCTAACTTAATGATCCTGGCTTCTGGAACAGCCCAATGATGCCTACTTTGTGCACAAACTCCTCCATCTTCTCCATGGCGTGGTGAGCCTGGAGGGGCAGCGTCAGGACCTCTTCAACCTCTTCGTCATCATCATCCTCATCATCATCAGGCAGAACTGAGGCCCCCTGCAGAGATAAAATGGAAGGTGATTTAGTTAGGTGAGTAGAGCACGGCAGGATAAGTGACCACATGGGAATTAATCCCAGTTGGCTTTGGTCTACATTTCCCTAACCAATACTTAGGTGTGACCCCCACCAAGCTGAGCGCTATTGCCCAATGACCTCAACCTACATTTGTTTTGTCTTCAACTGGGGTCTAAACAGGTGGGTGCAATGCTTCAAAACATTCAGATAAATGCATTGTGTATAACAAACCAATATGTCTGCCATGTAGAATTGGCCAATAGGGAGTTCTGCAACGTTCTGAACTTTCACCTTTCTGAATACACTGATGGTTTCACTAGAAACTTGTGTTAGCAGACCACCTCAATCTTTCAAAATGTTGATTTAGAAGATTCTGAGCTCCGCTTTAGAAAATATCTGTGTTAATACAGCAGTTGAGTCAGGCTTCATACCAAATTACCCCCTATTCCATATATAGGGCACTACTTTTCACGAGGGCCCATGGGAAACAGATCCATCTTACAGCACTGTGTAGAGAATAGGGTGCTATTTGGAAAGATAACTTTGTCTCCCCCACATTCACCTCCGACATCATGCCTTTCCCCCCTGCCTGCCGGCCCGCCTCCTCCAGCAGGGGTCCCAACTCCATCAGCTCTACATCCGGGGACCGGCAGTCCTCCGAGATCCGACAGTCTGCATCGCTCGCAGACCCGTTTCGGCCTGACATAGGGAGATCGCCTGATGACCTGTCCTCTGCCCGTGTATCCTGCTAAAGCCTGTCACTTTCAGTGCTCAGTTGGCCAGTACTGAGGACTCAAATCACAATTAAATTAACCAAATAAGTACATTACCTAGCCAGTTACTGTAGTCTTTCACTGAAACAACTCGATGAACTAATTACAACTAACTTCACCTGTGACAATAGCACCTGATGTGGATTTTTGGTCAATCTAATATTTCCCCCAGAGAGATTATAATCGCCTGCTCTTGCATTCAGCACGGAGTGTGCAGCTTCCAGTATTACTTTGACAAACATTTTAACACCAGCAACAACGTCTTGTATCATGCTCAGCTATACAGTCGTGAAAATATTAACTCGTTAAATCAACATTTTAGACGATATGTTACTCGGCTAAAATGGCAAGACCAAAATTGCTCTTGGTAGACACGAAATGGTAGTTGGTTAGCTAACATTAGCTTGCTAGCTAGCAGCTAACAAACAAAACTGGCAAGACTGTCAGCTGGTTGACGAGCTTTGAACAAAACATCAACACAATAGTATCAGAAGAAACATGGAATTAAATAGCAATATAAACGACTTGACACCCCCAAACTCATTTATTATTATTTGGCTGACATGATTGCTTACGTACTGGTAAATTATAGTTTGAGCCCGAAACTACCGCACGCTAGCTAACTGCCTAGCACTAGCAGGTTAGTGGAACTAGCAAATTAGCGTTCGCATACTCAAAGAAAGCTGGGCACATCTGGCTGTATCAAACCAATACCAAACACCCTGACTATTGCAATTACTGCACCTGCAATAATATTGTTCGTTGTCGTAGTTAACGTTTACATGTTCATTCAACAGACGTACCTTATACTCCAGACGGCAAAAGAAACGTGACCCTGAGCCCTTCCGGATTCTTACAAAAACAAGCCGAACCCCCGAACAGTCACGAAGCACGACGAATGAAAATGACAAATTATATTAATGCCAAGCAACTGGTTTACGTTTAACTGGGTCTCATAAACAATGACGCTGCGTCTCCATCTAGTGGTTAAAATTACAATTGTACAACGGTTAAAATGTTTTAGGTTTAACCCCCTATGAATGATATCAAATCAACATAGGCTAAAAATAGTAATGTTCTATTCCCAGGTCATGCACGTGCTTCTGCTATTAATGATTCAGTGGAATCGCATTACCTCCATAATAGTGCCTGCACGAACCCACATGAACGTTACTTGTACTTTACAATGTTAAAAATTGTATTCGGCCCGGAGCTGCCGACGCCACATTTTAGTAGCACAAGATAAATTTAAATTATTATTTTTTTAATCCTCATCCAGCATCCTTGTGGACAGAGAGCTACTCCTACACCCAAACCAACAGCAATTCAGTATCTCCAATCCTCAGTAATCCCTAATCCCTGTCAACAGTGTAGGCAGTGGAATTAGAATAACATTTCCAACTCCCACTCTGTCCCAGCATATGGACCACGCAGACGACTCCTCTTTTTGACAGTATTCAACTGCCACAACCAGAGCTACATTGTTCCAGCAAACTGAAGGTGTACAAATGATTGTTTTCCTCAATACATTTTTTTTGCAACCAGGGATGGATCATGTCTGAGTGGAAGCAATTTGAAATGCTGCCAGAAATGTTCGTTTCTCTCTCATCATAAACACAGAATACATTTTACAACGAGTGTAGTAGTGCATTGCAGATAAAACTCTGAAAGTACAATATATCAAACATTTGCCACAGGCATACAAAAAGCGCCTTTAATAATTGTGCTCACTCATTCTGACTGAACACTTACACATTTGCTAATGGGAAACCTACCATGATTACCGATAGTCTTGAATTAACCTTGAACAATGATGAGTGAGAAAAATACAGACATACAAATATCGTAGACATGCTAACCTCTCACTCATCATTATTTACAATTCATTCAAGACTATCCATAATCATGGTAGCATCCACATTAACGTAGAAGTGTTTAGAAACATTCTTATTTACAATAAAAGAGACTCCAAAATGATAATACATGATTTACCATTCATTTCTAGTGGGCATAAAATAATCTGAAACACAACCAAAACAAACAGCAAATGACTGCAACACATGTTTAGAGTCACAAGCTTAATTTAATCATCGATTGCGTGAATATTGGACAAAACACTAAACTTTTGACTACTTTAATACACACAAGTGAATTTGTCCCAATACTTTTGGTCCCCTAAAATGAGAGGACGATGTACAAAAAGAGCAAAGTCACATTAAAGCTGACAGTCTGCACTTTAACCTCATAGTCATTGTAACATTTCAAATTCAAAGTTCTGGAGTACAGAGCCAAAATAACAACAAAATTGTCAACATCCCAGTAAATACAAAGGGCACTGTATATATTTGTAACACTCAAAGCAGACGCCAAAATACAGTATAATGCATCTCTGCAGAAGCTGAAATACTTAAGTGCATATAATTTGTCATGTGTGCATTTAAAGCAATGCTGCCTGGGCGGCCTTCTCATATTCAGCACTGCACCCCTGGGCCCAATTCAGTTCAGTATGTGGCTTTATCTTTAGGGTTTGTTCTCTCTGTCCTGTTCTTAGGAAGAACGTGCAAGGGTAAGAACATCAATAATAAATCAAAGCCTCAACAGCTCACCTAAAAATACACAGGGCCCAATCAATTGTAGCCATCAGCAGGGGATGGAGGCAGAGCTTAGTGGAGGCCAATAATACAAAGGTAGGACTTTGGTTGCAAGTGAGCATTTAATGATCAACCTGATATATAAGAGGGCATGTCTGCACTTATCAGATGGGGATTTTGGCAGTAGACTGATTCAGTGCTTCTAGTGGACTGAAATAGGAGCCGTTACTCATTTTGGGTGCCGGTATTGTTTATGTTTAGGTCCCGGAACTCTGCAATAGTTTTAACCGAATATTCTATAAAGAGATGCTGGTTCTCAAGCAGTAGTTCCAGCTCAAGTCTAACACTGAATTGATGTCCTTGTTGAATTGAGAATGCCCAGGCCGGGGGTGGCTGGGAGGAGAGTCCCTAAGCTGGAGACTAGTAGGCAAAGCGCTGACTCTGCCGGTAGGCCAACTTGTCCAGGTTAGGGTTGCAGGCAAACTGGATCATGGGGGGCGGACCGCACATGAGCACCAAGGTGTCGTCACTGGGGGCCGGCAGGTGCTCCTGGATCATGTCGGCGTTGATGAAGCCCTCACTGTACTCCCAGCCTGAGCCACACAAATTAATCTTATTCAATTATGGGATCGCAAACAAGTACCGCTATGCATAAGGATTCAAATAAAATAAAATGTATTTGTCACTTACAGTTTAAAGCAGTTTTTTGGTACATTTTAAATGTAACCTTTATTTAACTAGGCAAGTCAGGCAACAAATTAACTAGGCAACAAATTCTTATTTACAATGATGGCCATACCGGGGAACAGCGGGTTAACTGCCTTGTTCAGGGGCAGAATGACAGACTTACCTTGTCAGCTCAGGGATTCGATCCAGCAACCTTTCAGTTACTGGCCCAACACTAACCACTAGGCTACTTGCAGCGAAAGGTGCAGTGAAATCAATAGTATATATTAGAACAGCAGCGATGAATGTGTGTGCGTGTGTGGGTGCTTCTGTGTATGTGTCTGTAAGGGTTGTATTTGTGGGTAGTCAAGTGCAAATAATTTATAAGGTGCATATACTGGAGTCTCTGGTGCAAATAGGCTCTAAGGTAAAGTTTACATGTCTGTGCAGGGAGACCGCCAGGTTTAGCTTTTCAGCAGTCTGAAAAACTATTGTGGCATAATAAACACAATGAATACTAATTCAAAACGATAATACAAATTGACACATTTTGTACTTCTGAAATCTGGGATGCCAACACTTAAGCAATGCAAGCAAAAGCCATAAACCACATACCCTCAGGTGCCCTGTCCACTGTGAACCACAGCTTGAAGCGGTCTGGGTGTTGGACTTGGACCTCCTCCAGCTCATCCCTCAGCAGGATGTCCTTCTCAGTCTGAACACACACACACACACACACACGTCTGGTTCAGTGTTATCTCTCAACCTAAGCAAGCCTATGAGCTACATCCACAGTGATGCTAGTCATAAGCATTTATCTATAGAGATGATATTAAAAGTATTTTAGGAGAGACCAGTGTGAGCTGCGGCCACACACCTGGTTAGCATACAGCAGGCTGCAGGTGGTGCTGTCACTGGGGTCCTTCATGATGGCGCGCACCAGCTGTAGCATAGGGGTGATGCCTACAGACAGGGAAGGGAGTTCTGCACCAGGAACTAAAAGCACTCTACATTTACCTGTGCTTAGACAACATTTATGTGTTTAAGTTCAGAGGGCAGGGTTGCAAAAAGAAGATTCACCTGTTCCTCCAGCTATCAGACCCACAGTACTGGCAACTTTTATCTCAGCAGGAGACTTTTTGTCTGTCTGAACTGCAAACTGCCCTGTTGAATTTAATGGGAGAAAGCAATGAGACAATAACTAAGCCAACACAATAATTACTTTCCTTTTCCAATGTGTGCTTGGGGAGCTATATTGTCCAAAATGGAAGACAGTTGTTGAGTGTGTCCATTATCATCTGATAATAAATTTCAGTGGCAATACAGTACAATTATATTCTTTATGCAGTGCTTTTCTGGAGCATTTGGGGCATGAAAGTTGCAAAATGTGAATACTTGGAGATATTACACTTAACACAAGTACTGCTGACTTATTCAGTAGACTTAAGGTTGAAAACAAGTATGTACACACATGGTCAGTCTCAGCCAGCCACACCACACTTAAGCACACAAATCTAAAAACACCCATTCCATTGGAGACTAGGTGTGTGTCCCAAATGGCAACTGATTCTTATGGGCCCTGGTAAAAAGTAATGCACTATATAGGAAATAGGGTACCATTTGGGACACATTTTTGTAAATATCAGAGGGAGGGTGTGCCAGGCAGCAGACTGGCCGTACCATGTCCTTTGTACTCCAGCAGGCCTCCTGGTCCTCTGAAGTCTACCACGTCTCCCAGCTGCAAACTCTCCAGGTATTGGGACATCTTCCCCCCGTCAGGAAACTTGAGGTGCACATTCCTGAAGTAGATCTTGGGAGAAATTCTATCCATGAAATACACTTTGCAGATCAGGGTCTGTATGTACCAAGATTCTCATAATAGGAGTGCTGATTTAGGGATCTGTTTTTAATTTTAGATCACAAATAATAAGATTACATGGACAAAGGGAACCTGATCCTATATCAGCACTACTACCCTGAGATGCTTGATACATACAGAACCAGGTTTGATAGTACTAGTGTGTACATATTCAGAATATGATATAGGATTGCTTGGACAAGCCATACATACCTTCACAACCAGATCAACATATCCTTTGTCGTCGTTGCTGGACACAGGTGTATATGGTCTGACTACCAGGCTGCCGTCAATACGGGCAGAGAGGTATACATGATTCCCTAGAAGAAACAAATAAAGGTGGTTAGAAACAAAGTCAACACTGACTTAAAATAACGCTAGGGTCATTGGGTGTGGCTTCATCCTCTGATTGTTCTGCTAAATGACTCATACAGTAGAGAGCATTCCAGGAACGCAAATCAAGTATTATGTTGAGAGTCTAGTTATTATGCTGGTGAGATAAAGGACTACTTAGATTAATGGAACTGAATTCTACAAAATAATAATTAATGATCAAATGGTCACTTGACAAAACCCAGAAAGAACAATGTGCAAGTGAAGACTTACCAACAGGGAGTCCCAGGATATGTTCTGTTGAGGGAAGTCGAAAGCGAAACCTGCGAGTATCATGGTTGATCACCTATAAAAAGAGGCCATAGAGCCATGCATACACTATACAGTTGAAGTCGGAAGTTTACATACACCTTAGCCAAATACATTTAAACTCAGTTTTTCACAATTCCTGACATTTAATCCTAGTAAGGATTCCCTGTCTTAGGTCAGTTAGGATCGCCACTTTATTTTAAGAATGTGAAATGTCAGAATAATAGCAGAGAGAATGATTTATTTCAGCTGTTATATTTTTTCATCACATTCCCAGTGGGTCAGAAGTTAACATACATTCAATTAGCATTTGATAGCATTTCCATTAAATTGTTTAACTTGGGTAAAACTTTTGGGTAGTCTTCCACAAGCTTCCCACAATAAGTTGGGTGAATTTTGGCCCATTCCTCCTGATAGAGCTGGTGTAACTGAGTCAGGTTTGTAGGCCTCCTTGCTCGCACATGCTTTTTCAGTTCTGCCCACACATTTTCTATAGGATTGAGGTCAGGGCTTTGTGATGGCCACTCCAATACCTTTACTTTGTTGTTCTTAAGCCATTTTGCCACAACTTTGGAAGTATGCTTGGGGTCATTGTCCATTTGGAAGACCCATCTGCAACCAAGCTTTAACTTCCTGACTAATGTCTTGAGATGTTGCTTCAATATATCCACGTCATTTTCCATCCACATAATTTTCCTACCTCATGATGCCATCTATTTTGTGAAGTGCACCAGTCACTCCTGCAGCAAAGCACCCCCACAACGTGATGCTGCCACCCCGTACTTCACAGTTGTGACAGTGTTCTTCGGCTTGGAAGCCTCCCCTTTTCTCCTCCAAACATAACGATGGTCATTATGGCCAAAAGGTTCTACTAATGTGTCATCAGACCATTGTACTTTGTGGAGAAATGTCCTCTCTTTGTCCACATGTGCAGTTGCAAACCGTAGTCGGTCTTTTTTAATGGCGGTTTTGGAGCAGTGGCTACTTCCTTGCTGAGCGGCCTTTCAGATTATGTCAATAAAGGATTTGTTTTACTGTGGATATAAATACTTTTGTACCGGTTTCCTCCAGCATCTTCACAAGGTCCTTTGCTGTTGTTCTGGGATTGATTTGCACTTTTCGCACCAAAGTAAGTTAATCTCTAGGAGAAAGAACGTGTGGCCTTCCTGAGCATTATGACAGCTGCGTGGTCCCATTATACTTGCATACTATTGTTTGTACAGATGAACGTGGTACCTTCAGTCATTTGGAAATTGCTCCCAAGGATAAACCAGACTTGTGGAGGTCTACCATTTTTTTCTGAGGTCTTGGCTGATTTCTTTTGATATTCCCATGATGTCAAGCAAAGAGGCACTGAGTTTGAAGGTAGGCCTTGAAATACATCCACAGGTACACCTCCAGTTGACTCAACTGATATCAATTAGCCTATTAGAAGCTTCTAAAGCCATGACATAATTTTCTAGAATTATGCAAGCTGTTTAAAGGTGCAGTCAACTTAGTGTATGTAAACTTCTGACCCACTGGAATTGTGATACAGTGAATCTTAAGTGAAATAATCTGTCTGTAAACAATTGTTGGAAAAATGACTTGTGTCATGCACAAAGTAGATGTCCTAACCGACTTGCCAAAACTAGTTTGTTAACAAGAAATTTGTGGAGAGTTTTAATGATTCCAACCTAAGTGTATGTAAACTTCTGACTTCAACTGTATATACAAAAGTATGTGGACACCTTTAAATTACTGGATTTGGCTACTTCAGTCACATCCGTTGCTGAGAAGTGTATAAAAATGGATCACACAGCCATGCAATCTCCATAGACAAACATTGGCAGTGGAATGGCCTTACTGAAGAGCTCAATGACTTTCAACGTGGCATTGTCATACGATGCCACCTTACAAACAAGTCAGTTCGTCAAATTTCAACCCAGCAACAGCTGACCCGGTCAACTGGAAGTGCTGAAGATCACCATGCGCAATGCCAAGCGTCGGCTGGAGTGGCGTAAAGCTCGCTACCAGACTCTGGAGCAGTGGAAACCTGTTACTTGGACTGATGAATCACGCTTCACCATCTGGCAATCCGACGGACAAATCTGGGTTTGGTGGATTGCCAGAAGATTGCTACCTACCCCAATACCAACTGAAAAGTTTGGTGGAGGAGGAATAGATCCAGTGAAGGGAAATCTTAACGCTACAGCATACAATGACATTCTAGACAATTCTGTGCTTCCAACTTTGTGGCAACAGTTTGGGGAATGCCCTTTCCTGTTCAGCATGACAATGCTCCCGTACACAAAGCTAGGTCCATACAGAAATGCTTTATCGAGGTCGGTGTGGAAGAACAGGTCGGTGTGGAAGAACAACTACTACCAACATTCAGTAAAATGTTAAGACAAAAATTATTTCCATGAAGTACATATATGAATTAGGCACAGGCCTCTGAAGCACAGACCAAAAATGTATAATTAATTTGATACAAGTATCTGTTTCAATAGCCCACAGTACCTCTTTATCGATGAGTGTTAGGTGGTATTTTTGAGTAGGGTCAAGCAAGGTGACTGGAGTCTTCTTCTTCTTGCCTAGATAGAGGGCTACAATTATGCCCACAGTGGACATCACTACCACCCCAGCAGTCACAGCTACCGTCGTGGACTATATAACAAGAGAGAAAGAAGGTTTTGTGTTATAATAATAACAATCACAAATCCTTCAAAGTATTCACAACCCTTGACTTTTTCCACATTTTTTGTTACACAAAGTGGGACTAAAATGGATTTGTCATTTTTTTGTCAACGATCTACACAACATACTATGTAATGTAAAATAAAACACTAATATATCTTGATTAGACAAGTATTCAACCCCTTGAGTCAATGCATGTTAGAATCCCCTTTGGCAGCAATTAAAGCTGTGAGTCTTTCTCGAAGAGCCTTGAACACCTCGATTGTTCAATATTTTTTGCCTATTTTTAAAATTTATTCTCCAAGCTCTGTCAAGTTGGTTGTTAATCATTCCTAGACAGCCATTTGCAAGTCATGCCATAGATTTTCAAGCTTATTCAAGTCAAAACTGTAACTAGGAACATTCTATGTCATCTTGGTAAGCAACTCCAGTGTATATTTGGCCTTGTGGTTTAGGTTATTGTCCTGCTGAAAGGTGAATTTGTCTCCCAGTGTCTGTTGAAAGCAGACTGAACCAGTTTTCTAGGATTTTGCCTGTGCTTAGGATCTATTATGTTTATTTGTATCTTTAAAAACTCCCTATTCCTTTCCAATGACAAGCATACCCATAACATGATGCAGCTACCACCATGCTTGAATGCATGAGTGATGTGTTGGATTTGCTTCAAACCTAAAGCTTTGTATTCAGGACACAGAGTTCATTTCTTGCCACATTTCTTTGCAGTTCTACTTCAGTGCCTTATTGCACACAGGGTGCATTCTGTACAGGCTTCCTTCTTTTCCCTCTGCCATTTAGGTTAGTATTGTAGAGTAACTACAATGTTGCTGACCCATCCTCAGTTCTCCTATCACAGCCAATCAACTCCGTAACTATTTTAAAAAGTCAACATTGGCCTCATGGTGAAATCCCTGAGCGGTTTCCTTCCTCTCCAGCAACTTAATTGGGGAGGACGCCTGTATCTTTGTGGTGACTGAATGTATTGATACACCATCCAAAGCGTAATGAATAACTTCACCATGCCCTTCATTGCAAGGCATTGGAAAATCTCCCTGGTCTTTGTGGTTGAATCAGTGTTTAATGTGAGGTACATAATGTTGTCATTCAAAAATCATGTTAAACACTGTAATTGCACACCAAGTCCATGCAACTTGTGATTTTTACTCCTGGATTTATTTAAGCTCGTCATAACACATGGGTTGAATACTTACTGACTCAAGACATTTCAGCATTTCATTTTTTAAATGAATTAGTACAAATAAATAAAAAAATTTTTTAAACAATTGCACTTTGACATTATAGGGTATTGTGTGTAGGCCAGTGAACGAAAATCTAATTTCCCCTCATTTTAAATACAGGTTGTAACACAACCAAATGTTTAAGTCAATGTGTTAAGACTTAAGGCACTGTAAAACTGTTTTCATTCTGCATATTTTCTGCTATTATACGTTACATTTTTTCAAGACACTGTCAGGCATAGTCTCAGAATGAACAAAATAGCAGTCTTCCTGGTGACATTTGCCACTGACAAGTGTAGTTGCTTTTTAAATACAACCAATGTCAGACAAAATGTGACAACTATGATGGTATCTGGAATTCTCTATGGTTTAAAAAAGCATTGCTTGCGGCAAAGGCTGCAGTGACATGTACCAGCAGTTGGTTGCTTGGCTGGCAGCTAGGCAAGATGAGTCACTTGCACAAGTTTACAACATGAGTCACTAGTTAGTTATATTCTAATCAGTTCAATGTCAGCGCCAAATCTACAAATTATGTGAGTTAAATTTGAATGGGTCAGGGAATAGAAGTTCTGACAGCTGCAGTGCTTTGTTCCCACTCTTCTGTTTAATAACAAAATACCGCAAACTAGCTGACTAGTTAGGTAGCAAGCAACCTTATGACTGGCTATCAGGTGCTGCTTGAAAACGTAACTAGCTAAAGTAGCTACTGTACGCAGACAAGCAACACAGGAAATAATGTATTTAAACGACAGGATATTCTTACCAATGCGTACTTCATGGCGATTCTGAATTCCTCAGAGCAAGGTTATACTGTTGAAGCGAAAATGTACTTGGCTAGCTATAATTGATCAGTGAAGGCACACCCAAAGAATTGAGTTGATGGGAGGGCGTATTTAGCGGTTACACCAAATTTGTCCAACTTCCGTTGGGGAGAAGAGGAAAACCAACCCAATTTTACAGCAGCACGATTATGATACTACTGCAAGGAGTATACATCAGTTTTGTTCTCAAGTGAAATTAAATATTCTGCCATAAAAGGTAGTAAAATAAAGTATGCTGTGAATGGCATATGCAATGAAATCAAGAAGATGCATTGAATCTTGAAAACCAATTACTAGATTTACTTCAGAAGAATGTACTTTTACTGCTTGGAACATTTAAAATACAGCTTAGTTTTGGTGAAAAAAAGCATAATCAATGGTTTACAAACTCAATACAACAAAGTAATACCTACTTTTATTTTCGCTTCATTTATTTTTTATTTTTTTGTTAACCAATACTACTTAAATTAGTTGCATGCCCTCCCACAGTAAGTACTTTAAAGTAAGACATACCCACAGCAGAGCCTTTAAGGCTGGCCTGCGTAAATACCAAAAATGCCGTAAAATATGTAAGTTGGCCTCTTTTCCTTGGTAACCACTGACCAAGCTCGATGATATTGGCATCTCAATCTAACCTGGTACAGTACATTTAAATAAAGGAGGCCATCTGAAAGTACTGGGTAAGACTACTACTCCTCTATTATATCTCTAGGCCAGGGTCAGTGAGACTAGACTCTGGATCTCATGTTCAGCTCCTATGATGGCGCACAGGCAAGGATCTTCTTGACATAGTTGCGGACGTTGACATGGAGCTGATGGGAGGTGGCACTGAAGATCTCTGTGGCCAAAGCCCTGGTCTCCTCTGATCCATTCCACAGTGCACGGTACACAGGCAGTGTGTACTTCTGTTTCCCCTGGGAGCAAGATACAATTTAATATGCTAAAATACTACTATTTACATGATTGTTTCAGACACCTGAAAAAAATACTAATTTAGCTTTAAACGGACACTATAAAAATACACATGGTATATCACACACACATATAAATATATTATATTTACTATAATAAAACAAACTAACCTAAACAAAATGTGCCTGACAAATACTATAATTTGTGGTTATTATTTTGTACTTTTAACCATTTTTCTCCCCAATTGGGTAGTTAGTCTTGTCCCGTCGCTGCAACTCCTGTACGGACTCAGGAAAGGCAAAGGTCGAGAGCCATGTGTCCAGAAACACGACCCTCCCAAGCCACACTGCTTCTTGACACACTGCTCGCTTAACCCGGAAGCCAGGTTTGATGCAATGCCTTAGACCACTGTGCGATGCAGTGCCTTAGACCTCTGTGCCGACAATGTGTCGGAGGGAACACCGTACAACTGGCGACCAAGTCAGCTTGCAGGCGCCCAGCAGGAGTTACTAGAGTGTGATGGTACAAGGACATCCCGGCCGGCCAAACCCTCCCCTAACCCGGACGACGCTGGGCTAATTGTGCGCCGCCTCATGGGTCACCCGGTCATGGCCGGCTGTAACACAGCCTGGGATCGAACTCAAGTCTGTAGTGACACCTCGAGCACTGCAATGCAGTACCTTAGACCGCTTTGCCACTCGGGAGGCCCTATAATTGATAGTTGAGGACCAAACATTTGTTTTTCTGACCTGGCAGCTGAGGAAGCTGCGCACATGTTGATATCCTGGCTGGTGATAATTCTTGGCGACGATCTGGGCCCAGCGCAGTCGTAGCTCAGCGTTGTTTGACATCACGATGTGAGGGTACTGCTCCTCCAGTTTCTCCATATTACCTTATCAAAGTCGGAGGGATGGTACATCATTGGTGTGACTCATTTCAAAAGTAGTGTACGCACATCCAGACTTGCAGGTGCAAGTTACTAAAAGTAAAGTAATGAAAAAAAAAGAATAGAGATCCACACACTGAGGAATTGGGGTGAATCACATGCATCTTCATAACAATTATTGTGCTAAGGATATCAGTACAGAAGTGTTGTTACCATCGTGTCCTACCTCTAGGGAGTGGGGACTTCTCTATGATCTTTTCCAAGAAGTAGACAGCCTGGTTAGTCTTCCATGCCTGGATGTTGGTCTTCTTGATGCTGGCCATATCCAGGACCTCAGCAGCCCACAGCTCTGACAGCTGCTCAGCAGGCTTCATCAGGCTCTTGCCAGCCGACAGGTCAGGGAGGTAGGGAGGCCAACCTGGCACATTGAGCCAGCTATCAAATTCCAGACCTAGCAAAGAGACCACAAGGAGAGTGAGGTCAGTTTGTAACAGCAAACTCACTTTCAAGCTTAAATACTCATTCTAAAAAGGCAAATACGACCCTAAAAGGCCAATCCAACACTAAAAGCAACTACTGTGTTTTACCCTTAATCGTATCTACTCCTTTCTTCTTCAGGTCAGGGAAATACTCCAGGAAGAACTCCAGAGCGTCCTCTGCCATAACACTGCAGAATTTGAACTTGTCAATGTAGGCCTGTGAGAAGAAACACCCATGTCAGACTGTTGCCCTCGCTCACTCAGACACAGACAGACAGACCGATAGGTCAAAAGTTGACACATACTCTGGAATGAGTTTCTTTAGTTTGACTATTTTCAACATTTTAGAATAATAGCAAGGACAAAAAAAAAAAATTCTTCAAATTAGCCTTGATGACAGCTTTGCACACTCTTGGCATTCTCTCAACCAGCTTCACCTGGAATGCTTTTCCATCCGTCTTGAAGGAGTTCCCAAATATTCACATATTTGATGTCTTCACTATTATTCTACAATGTAGAAAATAGAAGAAAAACCCTGGAATGACTTTTGACTGGTACTGTAAGTATTCACACCTAGCGGTTTCATGTCTGGGCTTTGGCCACTCAAGGACTTTCACATTATTTTTCTGAAGCCATTCCAGCATTGCTTTGGCTATATCCTTGAGGTTATTCTCCTGTTGGAATTTAACATTTTCACTCTAGTCTAAGGTCGTTTGCACTCTGAAGCAGGTCCTCATCAAGGATTTGCCAGTATTTGGCTCCATTTATTGTTCCCTTTATCCTTACCAGTCCCTAATGCTGAAAAACATCCCCAGAGTATGATGCTACCACCCCTATGCTTCACAGTAGGGATGGTGTTCGACGGGTGATTAGCTGTGCCTGGTTTTCGCCAGACATAGTGCTTTGCATTCAGGCCAAGTAGTTTTTTTATTTTATTCATCAGACCACAGAATATTTTGCCATGTGAATTCATTCACGTGTCTTTTTGCAAACTCCAGGCGTGCTATCATGTGCCTTTTTTTCAGGAGTGGCTTCCATTTGGCCACTCTTCCATAAAGCCCAGATTGGTGAAGTGCTGTGGGGACTGTTGTCCTTCTGGCAGGTTCTCCTATCTCAGCCAAGGAACCTTCTGTCAGAGTGGTCATTGGGTTCTTGGTCACCCCCCTGACCAAGGTCCTTCTTGCCCGGTTCCTTAGTTTGGTCGGACGACCAGCTCTAAGCAGAGTCTGGGTAGTTCCATATTTTTCCAATTTTCAAATGATGGCAACCACTGTGCTCTTGGAAACGTTCAACACTCTAGAAATAGTTTTATACCCTTCCCCAGATATATGCCTACAGACTGGTCCTTGGAATTCATGGTATAGTCTCTGCTCTGACATGCACTTTCAACTGTAAAACCTTATATACAGTGGTATAAAGTACTTAAGTAGTACTTTAAAGTATTTTTACTAAGTAGAGTTTTGTTGTACTATTCATATTTTTGTCAACTTTTACTTCAATACATTCCAAAATAAAATTATGTACTTTATACTCCATACATTTTCCGTAACACCCAAAAGTACTTGTTACATTTTGACAGAAAAATGGTCCAATTACTTTTGATACCTAAGTATATTTAAAACCAAATACTTTTAGACTTTTACTCAAGTATTATTTTACTGGGTGACTTTCACTTGAGTCATTTTCTATTAATGCATCTTTACTTTTACTCAAGTAAAGACAAATTAGTACTTTTCCACCACTGCTTATATAGACAGGTGTGTTTCTTTCTAAATCATGTCCAAACAACTGAATTGTCTACAGGTGGACTCCAATCAAGTTGTAGTGACATCTCAATCTCATGATCAAAGGAAATTGGATGCACCGGAGCTCAATTTGGAGTATCAGAGCAAAGTGGTGTGAATAGATATTTCTGTATTTAAATTTTCAATAAGTGTTCAAACATTTCAAAAAACATGTTTTCACTTTGTCATTAAAATTACATATTTAAATACATTTTTAAATCGGGCTTTAACAACAAAATGTGGATAAGTCAAGGAGTATGAATACTTTCTGAAGGCACCGTAGAATGAGAAGCAACACCAACCTTGAGGAAGGCATCGAAGTGACTCTGGTCTCCAGCCAGGTGGGCCAGGTAAGAGACAAAACAGAAGCCCTTCTCATAAGGCGTCTCATTGTAAGTGTCATCAGGGTCAACACCTGAGGGATGTGAGAAAATAAAATGTTTTGCTTTAACTTGAGCAGTCATGATCAAGTGTATCAGTTCTATTGGGTCTGCAGCTCCATAGGCAAATCTCAGTCAGATTAACTACTAATTCAACTAAGACCACTGGGCTACTAATGGAATTGGTTTTGGTTTTAGCCTTAGCAGTCAAGGGTAAATGTAAGCAGTCTGACCTGGTTTGATCTTCACACGCAGTTTATTGAGAGGGTGGTCCTCTCCGGTGTTGTCCATGTGCTGTCTGAGTAAAGCCCTCCCAGTCGCTGCCTCCAGACTAGTGATGGCCTCTCCTACAAATAACAACACAATAGACATCAGGGCTTTGAGAGTGATAAGACAGACAGGTGTGCACAAATAGCTGTGTAGACAACTACAGTTTACTTTCAAATGGAAAGAGTTGCGAGACTTGAGGATGAGCCCATCATACATTGCTACAGCAGGTCTCGCCAATTCTATTTCTGGAGAGCTACCTTCCTGTAGGTTCACTCCAACCTCAGTTGTAACTAACCTGATTCAGCTAATAAACCAGCTAATTATTAGAATTAGGGGCACTTGATTAAAGTTGGAGTGAAACCAACTGGACAGTAGCTCTCCAGGAACATGGTTGGAGAGCCCTGGTCTACAGTAGACAAACTGTGACAAAGTGATGTACTATGCTGATGAAGAAAGGGCTTTATAAATTCAATTTGATTGATTGACAGTCTCTTACCGTAGATCTCCCTGCACACCCGGCGCTGGGCGTACATGGTGAAGCCCTCGTTGAGCCAGAAGTCACCCCAGTTGGCATTGGTTACCAGATTACCGAACCAGCTGTGGCAGATCTCGTGCACAATGACGTCAGCCAGTGAGCGGTCTCCGGCCAGGAGGCAGGGGGTGACGAAAGTGAGGCAGGGGTTCTCCATACCCCCGAAGGGGAATGACGGTGGCATGAACAGCACATCATACCTGAGGGGACGAACCAATTATGTAGCTGTATGTTTATAAGCAGAATAAGTCATGACACTGCAAGCGCAAAGTGAGTGGTCACCATCCGGCAGACTCGACAGCCTTGGTTTCTCAAGTGATTGCCTCGCCTGGTTCACCAACTACTTCTCTGATAGAGTTCAGTGTGTCAAATCGGAGGGTCTGCTGTCCGGACCTCTGGCAGTCTCTATGGGGGTGCCACAGGGTTCAATTCTTGGACCGACTCTCTTCTCTGTATACATCAATTAGGTCGCTCTTGCTGCTGGTGAGTCTCTGATCCACCTCTACGCAGACGACACCATTCTGTATACTTCCGGCCCTTCTTTGGACACTGTGTTAACAACCCACCAGGCAAGCTTCAATGCCATACAACTCTCCATCCGTGGCCTCCAATTGCTCTTAAATACAAGTAAAACTAAATCCATGCTCTTCAACCGATCGCTACCTGCACCTACCCGCCTGTCCAACATCACTACTCTGGACGGCTCTGACTTAGAATACGTGGACAACTACAAATACTTAGGTGTCTGGTTAGACTGTAAACTCTCCTTCCAGACCCATATCAAACATCTCCAATCCAAAGTTAAATCTAGAATTGGCTTCCTATTTTGCAACAAAGCATCCTTCACGCATGCTGCCAAACATACCCTTGTAAAACTAACCATCCTACCAATCCTCGACTTTGGTGATGTCATTTACAAAATAGCCTCCAATACCCTACTCAACAAATTGGATGCAGTCTATCACAGTGCAATCCGTTTTGTCACCAAAGCCCCATATACTACCCACCATTGCGACCTGTACGCTCTCGTTGGCTGGCCCTCGCTTCATACTCGTCGCCAAACCCACTGGCTCCATGTCATCTACAAGACCCTGCTAGGTAAAGTCCCCCCTTATCTCAGCTCGCTGGTCACCATAGCATCTCCCACCTGTAGCACACGCTCCAGCAGGTATATCTCTCTGGTCACCCCCAAAACCAATTCTTTCTTTGGCCGCCTCTCCTTCCAGTTCTCTGCTGCCAGTGACTGGAACAAACTGCAAAAATCTCTGAAACTGGAAACACTTATCTCCCTCACTAGCTTTAAGCACCAACTGTCAGAGCATCTTACAGATTACTGCACCTGTACATAGCCCACCTATAATTTAGCCCAAACAACTACCTCTTTCCCAACTGTATTTAATTAATTTATTCATTTTGCTCCTTTGCACCCCATTATTTTTATTTCTACTTTGCACATTCTTCCATTGCAAAACTACCATTCCAGTGATTTACTTGCTATATTGTATTTACTTTGCCACCATGGCCTTTTTTGCCTTTACCTCCCTTCTCACCTCATTTGCTCACATTGTATATAGACTTGTTTATACTGTATTATTGACTGTATGTTTGTTTTACTCCATGTGTAACTCTGTGTCGTTGTATCTGTCAAACTGCTTTGCTTTATCTTGGCCAGGTCACAATTGTAAATGAGAACTTGTTCTCAACATGCCTACCTGGTTAAATAAAGGTGAAATAAAATAAAATAAATAAAATCCCTAGTCATGGAAAGAGCTACAGTGTGCATTTTGTATTCTAGCCTAGCACTAAGACACCTGATTCAACTAATCAATCAATCCTACATTCCCTGTAGCGCTTCAGAACCAGGGTTGTTGACTGACCACTGAAGTATTAGACCATATTGTTATTTGGGGAATTTCACCTTCCCCAGACGTAGGGTCCAAATAGTTTCTCCCCCACAACCAGAAATTCCTCGATGACTCCGTCGTACTCCTGCTTGGCCGCCTGCAGCAGGCATGGCTCTGTCCATACTCGGGTCCTAAAAGATACAGATTTACAATTACCACCAAGCATTGAAACTCCATAGTATGCAAACAATATCATGCATGTTCTTCAAAGCACATTCTTCAGCAGCATTATATGGCCCATAAGTAGCAAGTGCAGTTTTCGTTCAAGTTCAAACTTCATTCAAGTTGAACATTCACCCTGCTTTTTGATTCTCATCTCTCTACTCAGACTGACACACAGAATGCATTTTGCGGGTCAATGACCAACACGCCCAGGTTGTTATCAGTAAATGCTTTAGACAGGAGAGGAATATTGTCTTGTAACTACCGTGATGTTAGGTGAGGTCCATACTAGAAGCAGAATGCTTAACACTATCAAATTACACCCCTTACTTGACCAAAACAAATAGTCAAACTGTCACAAGATTTAGAGGCCTAGCATGGGTGCCAGTCTATTTCTGATCTCTTGACAATTCCCTTTGGAATTGTCACATTTGGCTTAAGCACAAACAAATCAACAGCACAAACAGATCTGGGACCTATCCAAGGCTACCAGGGGCGGCAGGTAGCCTAGTGGTTAGAGCATTGAGCAAGTAACCAAAAGGTTGCTAGATCAAATCCCAGAGTTGTCGTTCTGCCCCTAAACAAGGCAGTTAACCAACTGTTCCTAGACCGTCATTGTAAATAAGAATTTGTTCTTAATTGACTTGCCTAGTCAAATAAAGGTTAAAAAAAGTTTTATTTAAAGGCAACGCAGACTCTTTCACCTTGGCCCCACCTCCGCAGAGACCAAGTCTCCTACAGCCAAGGCCACCAGGTAGGAAGGGATGGGCTGTTCCATGGTGAACAGGAACGTGTTGTCTGCCATCCTGTGTTCTCCCTTACTGGCACTCATGACTGCTGTGAAACCATCAGGAACCTGTGGAGGCAGACAGGGCAGTCTTCGGACAGAGTCATCATGATCGATAATGGTACCAATATCCATTACTAATACAGACAAAGTAGTCGGAATGGTGGATAAGGTGAGGTTGCCACCATACATTAAGAGCTTTTTCATCAATGTGTGTTAATACTAGACCTACAATTCAAAGTGCTTTAAGTATTGAAAAACAAGTGAACACAACACACCAGGCAAAGCACAAGAAGTTGAATGACAGGGCAAATTAGAATAAACAGGATAATAGACAAAAAAAGATGTGAATGACAAAAAGGAAAAACACAGAAGCTTAATTATCCTGCAAAGAGAAAAAGATTGTGAGACAGCAATGTCTCTGTGGTTATTCTCCCATGGACATTGGCTCAGTCCGAGTCCAGTCCAGGGGCTCACCTTCACGGCGGCCGAGTAGGTGCTCTTGACGGCCGGCGTGTCAAAGCAGGGGAAGAAGGAGCGGTTGAGCACAGCCTGGCCCTGGGTGAAGACGTAAGGCTTGGCCTTCCCAGCTGTCTGCTCTGGATCCAGCCAGCACACCTAGTGGGTCAGGGGGGCAGAGACCAGGGTTTGAGTGTAGAGGTAGGGGCACACTTTACCTTCACAGCAACCGAGTAGGGGCTCTTAGTCATGGGGGTGTGGAAGCCAGGGAACAGGCTGCGGTTCAGCACAGGGAAGCCAGAGGTGTAGAGGAAAGGCTCTTTCTTTTCGGCAGTCTGAGCAGGCTCCAGCCATGATATCTACAAATGTATGCTGGGTTTAATGAGGATGGTGCAGTTCATGAATAGGCACTCATTTGTTGCACTTATGTACAGTGCATTCGTCAAATATTTTGACCCCTTGACCTTTTCCACATTTTGTTACGTTACAGCCTTATTCGAAAATGGATTAAATAACAAAAAAACTAAATCTACACACAATATCCCATCAAGACAAAGCAAAAACAGATTAAGAAATGTTTGCACAGTTATTCATTATAAACTGAATTATTACATTTACTTAAGTATTAAGACCCTTTACTCAGTACTTTGTTGAAGCACCTTTGGCAGTGATTACAGCCTTGAGTCTTCTTGGGTATGACACTACAAGCTTAGCTCTGTCAGGTTGGATGGAGAGTGTTGCTGCACAGCTATTTTCAGGTCTCTCCAGAGATGTTCGATCGGGTTCAACTCCGGGCTCTGACTGGGCCACTCAAGGACAATCAGAGACTTGTCCCGAAGCCACTCCTGTGTTGTCTGGCTGTGTGCGTCGGGTCATTATCCTGTTGGAAGGGGAACCTTCGCCCCAGTCTGAGGTCCTGAGCGCTCTGGTACAAGTCTTCATCAAGAATCTCTCTGTACTTTGCTCCGTTCATCTTTCCCTCGATGCTGACTAGTCTTCCAGTCCCTGCCGCTGAAAAACATACCCACAGCATGATGCGGCCACCACCATGCTTCACCGTAGGGATGGTGTCAGGTTTGCTCCAGACGTGAGGCTTGGTATTCAGGCCAAAGAGTTCAATCTTTGCTTCACCAGATAATCTTGGTTTCTCATGGTCTGAGTCTTTAGGTGTCTTTTGGCAAACTCCAAGCAGGCTGTCATGTGCCTACTATTCAAACGTTGGGGTCACTTAGATATTTCCTTGTTTTCCATGAAAACATACATGAAATGAGTAGCAAAATGAATAGGAAATATAGTCAAGACGTTGACAAGGTTATAAATAATGATTTTTAATTGAAACAATAATTGTGTCCTTAACTTTGCTTTTGTCAAAGAATCTTCCATTTGCTGCAATTACAACCATGCAGACCGTTTGCATTCTAGTTGTCAATTTGTGGAGGTAATCTGAAGCGACTTCACCCCATGCTTCCTGAAGCACCTCTCACAAGTTGGATTGGCACTTCTTACGTACCATACGGTCAAGCTGCTCCCACAACAGCTCAATAGGGTTGAGATCCGGTGACTGTGCTGGCCACTCCATTATAGACAGAATACCAGCGGACTGCTTCTTCCCTAAATAGTTATTGCATAATTTGGAGCTGTGCTTTGGGTCATTGTCCTGTTGTAGGAGGAAATTGGCTCCACTTAAGCGCCGTTCACAGGGTATGGCATGGCGTTGCAAAATGGAGTGATAGCCTTCTTTCTTCAAGATTCCTTTTACCCTGTACAAATCTCCCACGAAAGCACCCCCAGACCATCACATAACCTCCACCATGCCTGACAGATGGCGTCAAGAACTCCTACAGCATTTTTTCTACGTCTCACGAATGTTCCTTTGTGACCCGAACACCTCAAACTTAGATTCATCTGTCCATAACACTTTTTTCCAATCTTCCTCTGTCCGGTGTCTGTGTTCTTTCGCCCATCTTAATCTTTTATTTTTATTGGCCAGTCTGAGATATGGCTTTTTCTTCGCTACTCTGCCGAGAAGGCCAGGATCCCGGAGACGCCTCCTTCACTGTTGACGTTGAGATTGATGTTTTGCGAGTACTATTTAATGAAGCTACCAGTTGAGGACTTGTGTGGCGTCTGTTTCTCAAACTAGATAATCTAATGTACTTGTCCTCTTGCTCAGTTGTGCACCGAGGCCTCCCACTCCTCTTTCTATTCTGCCAATTTCTCACATGGAATAGCCTTCATTTCTCAGAACAGACTAACGAGTTTAGGAAGAAAGTGCTTTGTTTCTGGCCATTTTGAGCCTGTAATCGAACCCACAAATGTTGATTCTCCAGATACTCAACTTGTCTAAAGGCCAGTTTTATTTATTTTTTAAATCAGCACCACAGTTTTCAGCTGTGCTAATATCCTTGCAAAAGGGTTTTCTAATGATCAATTAGCCTTTTAAAATGATAAACTTGGGTTATCTAACACAACGTGTCATTGGAACACAGGAGTGATGGTTGCTGATAATAGGCCTCTGTACGCCTATGTAGATATTCCTTTAAAAATCCTCAGTTTCCAGCTACAATAGTCATTTACAACATTAACAATGTCTACACTGTATTTATAATCAATTATGTTATTTTCAATGGACAATGGCTTTTCTTTCAAAAACATGGACATTTCTAAGTGAACCCAAACTTTTGAACGGTAGTGTGTTTATTTACAACCTGCCCGCTCGACCCTATCCCCTCCTCTCTTCTCCAGACCATTTCCGGAGACCTTCTCCCTTACCTCACCTCGCTCATCAACTTATCCCTGACCGCTGGCTACGTCCCTTCCGTCTTCAAGAGAGCGAGAGTTGCACCCCTTCTGAAAAAACCTACACTCGATCCCTCCGATGTTAACAACTACAGACCAGTATCCCTTCTTTCTTTTCTCTCCAAAACTCTTGAACGTGCCGTCCTTGGTCAGCTCTCCCGCTATCTCTCTCAGAATGACCTTCTTGATCCAAATCAGTCAGGTTTCAAGACTAGTCATTCAACTGAGACTGCTCTTCTCTGTATCACGGAGGCGCTCCGCACCGCTAAAGCTAACTCTCTCTCCTCTGCTCTCATCCTTCTAGACCTATCGGCTGCCTTCGATACTGTGAACCATCAGATCCTCCTCTCCACCCTCTCCGAGTTGGGCATCTCTGGCGCGGCCCACGCTTGGATTGCGTCCTACCTGACAGGTCGCTCCTACCAGGTGGCGTGGCGAGAATCTGTCTCCTCACCACGCGCTCTCACCACTGGTGTCCCCCAGGGCTCTGTTCTAGGCCCTCTCCTATTCTCGCTATACACCAAGTCACTTGGCTCTGTCATAACCTCACATGGTCTCTCCTATCATTGCTATGCAGACGACACACAATTAATCTTCTCCTTTCCCCTTCTGATGACCAGGTGGCGAATCGCATCTCTGCATGTCTGGCAGACATATCAGTGTGGATGACGGATCACCATCTCAAGCTGAACTTCGGCAAGACGGAGCTGCTCTTCCTCCCGGGGAAGGACTGCCCGTTCCATGATCTCGCCATCACGGTTGACAACTCCATTGTGTCCTCCTCCCAGAGCGCTAAGAACCTTGGCGTGATCCTGGACAACACCCTGTCGTTCTCAACTAACATCAAGGCGGTGGCCCGTTCCTGTAGGTTCATGCTCTACAACATCCGCAGAAGTACGACCCTGCCTCACACAGGAAGCGGCGCAGGTCCTAATCCAGGCACTTGTCATCTCCCGTCTGGATTACTGCAACTCGCTGTTGGCTGGGCTCCCTGCCTGTGCCATTAAACCCCTACAACTCATCCAGAACGCCGCAGCCCGTCTAGTGTTCAACCTTCCCAAGTTCTCTCACGTCACCCCGCTCCTCCGCTCTCTCCACTGGCTTCCAGTTGAAGCTCGCATCCGCTACAAGACCATGGTGCTTGCCTACGGAGCTGTGAGGGGAACGGCACCTCAGTACCTCCAGGCTCTGATCAGGCCCTACACCCAAATAAGGGCACTGCGTTCATCCACCTCTGGCCTGCTCGTCTCCCTACCACTGAGGAAGTACAGTTCCCGCTCAGCCCAGTCAAAACTGTTCACTGCTCTGGCTCCCCAATGGTGGAACAAACTCCCTCACGACGCCAGGACAGCGGAGTCAATCACCACCTTCCGGAGACACCTGAAACCCCACCTCTTTAAGGAATACTTAGGATAGGATAAAGTAATCCTTCTCACCCCCCCTTCCCCCCTTAAAATATTTAGATGCACTATTGTAAAGTGGCTGTTCCACTGGATGTCATAAGGTGAATGCACCGCACCAATTTGTAAGTCGCTCTGGATAAGAGCGTCTGCTAAATGACTTAAATGTAAATGTAAATGTAAATTTGTAATACATGGGGTATTGTGTGTAGATTGAGGGGGGGGGGGGTGCCATGATCCATTTTAGAATAAGGTTGTAATTTAACAAAATGTGTTAAAAGTCAAGGGGTCTGAATAATTTCCAAATGGAGTGCATACTTCCAAGAAATGTGAAACTAAAAACATTGCAGACTATGAATATAATGTATAGCCAACAGAGTTTATCTAATTTGAAAAAAAAGGTTTTACGGTTTTAAATATACTGAACAAAAAAAAACGCAACAATTAACATTTTTACTGAGTTACAGTTCATAATTTAAAAAACTGCGCGGTAGAAATGACCAACAACATTGACACCCTGAATTTAGCAGCTGCTAAATCGACAGATCAGTTGGAAAAAGTGATGGGCTACTTTCTGCTCACGCCAAAGTTGGTGTAAACCGCAGTGACTTGACACAATGCTGGCCAAACAAGATGTAGCTACAAACAAAACAGAGTTAAATGGTTCCAGTCTACCGTGAAGTGTTCATCCATGTATACAGACAGATAAGAGTCTAGCGACATTTTAAGATATTATACGTTTTTAATTTTGTCAGAGTCGTTTTCATTGAAAGTTAAAGAGTACTGTTAGCTAGTTATGGAACGTTACGTGTATGATCTGTGTAGTAATATTATTTGAATCAGAGAACCTAGTTGTTAGCTTTAGCTACCTGCAGATTCATACTACAGCTATGACAACATTTGTATAGCTAGTCGTATGAGTTTGGATTATGCCAGTACATTGCTTAGCTAGCTAGCTAGCTACATGACTAAACAAGACTCCACTTCGACAGATGATTACATGACCCGTTAAGTTAGCCAGGTGTGTCTGGCGGTGCTTATGGCCATCTATTGTATTTCATGTGCGTCGGGTAAGCATCATCTAATAATTATAAAATATTTGTATCTGGACACTTTTTTATATTGCTACTGCGCAAGTAACCATTTTACTGTATAAAGTTAGATCATATTTGATATAGGACTAGAAGGACTAGATAGTGTATTGTTACCTGAAATGTTTCCTTTTTGTAGGCCACTGCTTTTACCACCACCACACAGTCTTAATCTTTGGTTGTTTACTAAACTACTCACTCTGTTTAACACATGGCCTCGCATGTGAATCCTTAAAGTGATGGGTGAGGCTAAGAAGGTGTGAATGATGCTGAATGGATGTAGACAAAGAAGAGCTCTCCAGTAGGTGTGCCAAAACATTCCAGGACCGTTTTCTCAAAAGTGGTGTTACAAGTTTATGAACTTTTAAATCAGAATTACCTTCCCATTGTTCTTCAACTGCAGTATATGATATACCAGTCTCTACTTTTATACAACATTTTAAAAAATATATAAAAAAATGTATTCACATTTTTCTACATAAAACCGAATCGAGGCAAATGGTCACATAAGGAAAAAAGTCAATTTATTTCAATTCATTAGGCCCTCATCTTTGAATTTCACATGACTGGGCAGGAGCAGCCATAGGCCTGGGAGGGCATAGGCCCACCCAATTGAGAGCCAGGCCCACCCACTGGGGAGCCAGGCCCAGCCAATAAGAAATAATTATTCCCCACAAAATGGCTTTATTACAGACAGAAATATTCCTCAGTTATTCCTCAGTTTCATCAGCTGTCTGGGTGACTTGTTTCAGATGATCCTGCAGGTGAAGAAATCTGGTGGACATTCCTGCAGTCAGCATGCCAATTGTACACTCCCTCAAAACTTTACACATCTGTGGCATTGTGTTGTGACAAATCTGCACATGTTAGAGTGGCCTTTTATTGTCCCCAGCCCTGTGTAATGATCATGCTGTTTAATCAGCTTCTTGATATGCCACACCTGTCAGGTGGATAGATCATCTTGGCAAAGGAGAAATAAATGTACACTAACAGAGATTTAAACAAATTTGAGCACAAAATTAGAGAAAAGCTTTTTGTGCGTATGTAAAAAAATATTAGAAAATCAAGTGTATTTCAGCTCATTAAAAATGGGACCAACATTTTACATGTTGTGTTTGTATTTTTCTTCTGTATAGGTTCAAATAGAAATACATTCTTGGTAACCAATCATCTGGAAGTAACAAGCTAGTGTTGTTGTTGCTAGGTAAACTGACTCTAGTTACGACGGCTGAATGACATTCACTTACCCCTGGTCCATCGGATGCAAGAAACTTGACCACCACTCGAAACTGTTCCTCAATTTTACATGGTGCTGGGAATTTTACAACCAGTGTGGTGCCATAACTGGTGAAATTGCGCGTCATGAATTCTACTTTCACTGAATCCGAATCATCTTCACTTCGGCAGTAAGAAACCTCTTGCATTGAGAGGGAGGGATGAATGTCCAACAGTAGCTCGCTTTGAGAATCTTGGATGCATTTCAGCTGTAGCGTTTCAGTTCCTCTCAAAGTTCTCTTCTCAAAGTCCACGCTTAGATCTAAGTGGAAGTGTTTTATCTTGAATTGACGAAAGCTCGAAGACGTAGCCACGTCCTCCGCTAGATCAGAGTGCAGTTTCAGAGATTTTTCCATATTTTAGTAGCCTACAGCAAGAATAACTGTGTAAACGTGAGTCTTCCTCCAACGATTGGCTGCACCGCTTCTTCTTCTTCCTCCGTGGGGTGTATATCGGCGATTGGCATCCAACAGCTGCACCTCTCCAGCATCAACACACAAAAAAGTACTTCTGGGTCACGGAAATCTTCAAAATAAAAGTCCCCGCATAATAGTAGAAAGTGTCAATAACCTGTTTTATTCATGATATATGAAAAATAAATTACAATGATTCATATTTGTTGATATTTAAGTGACATTTGGCTTTTAAAACATGTTCCATGGTCCAATAAATGCCCCCAATGCGAATCACTGTATATGGAATACATATTGGTTTATAGAGCAAACACTATTCTGGGTTCCGCAGTAGAAGTATTGTAGGAGAAAAAATATGGGGTGTTAAAGAATCCAATAAAAAGGGATGGAAAATGTAGGTGCTGGATTTTAGGCCGGTAGCAACCACCACAGGGTGTCCCTTCAGAACACAAGGAAGCAGTAGTTCCAGGTCAAGGGTTTAATGAAGATCCACACACACACAACACCACTCTCTGTGATACTAATTGTGCTTATTTAACTGCATGCACAATAAAACATCTGAAAGAAAATAACATTTTTCTAAGGTGGTAGAATAAGCAGTGGTGGAAAAGTACTCTAATGTCATACTTGAGTAAAAGTAAAGATACATTAAAAAAATGACAAAAGTAAAAGACACAGAGTAAAATACTACTTGAGTAACAGTCTAAAAGTATTTGGTTTTGAATATACTTAAGTATCCAAATTAAATGGAATTGCTAAAATATACTTAAGTATCAAAAGTAAAAGTATAAATCATTTCAAATTCCTTATATTAAGCAAACGAGGCACCACTATTTTATTTGTATTTTTATTGATGGATAGCCAGGGGCACACTCCAACACTCAGACATAATTTACAAACAAAGCATTTGTGTTTAGTGAGTACACCAGATCAGAGGCAGTAGGGATGACCAGGCATGCTCTCTTGATAAGTGCGTGTCCTGTCAAAATGTAAGGAGTACCTTTGGGTGTCAAGGAAAATGTATGGAGTGTAATGTTTCTTTGGAAATGTAGTGAAGCAAAAGTAAAACTAGTATAACTAGTAAAGTATACATAGTAAAGTACTGATACAACAAAAAACATAGTAATTTAACATATTTTTACTTAAGTACTTTACACCACTGAGAATAAGCAGGAGACAAACATCAGTTGGTCAGCAGAACGAAAACTCCAGACTGCCTGAGGCCCTGCCTGGTCCGGTATTACAATAAGTCCCAGGTAAAAAGGCTGCTGATTGGCTAATAAAATGATGAATGCCAAGACCTTATTTAAAAAAAAAAACATTTGGGGTCTTGAAAAGGAGATGAGCTGGCCGTTTTTACATTAGGGAATATTTAGTAGGGTCCGTATCTGGGTGCCGCAGTAAAAGTATTGTAGGAAATACTTACGTCGGATATATACAATGTATTTGTATGGTGTCATTTCATGGGGATTTTAATACACAGTGTTGCTGGCTTTTTACTCCACCCATTCCATAGGTAGCCACAATTCGAAGCACTGTATATGTAATACATACTATACTGGCTTATGCCAGTGGTCCTTATGGACCCAAATGGGAAATCCTATGTTTTCCTGGGACCAAAGCTTATGAAAACATGCAACTAGACGTAAATATTTGTACATTTCATTGCCCTTATGCTTAAAACAAATTACAATTAAATGAAATACCCATATAAATAGCAATTCATGCTATTTGATTGAAAACACTTGAATATCTGTCTAGGTTGGAACTGTTGCTGTTAAAATACAATAAATAATTTTAATTCTGAACTGGAATAAACTAATTGATCACATCACACAGCTGTATAACAGACACACACACACACACACACAGTCCTAATCAGAGGTGTGTAGCTGGTTGAAGTTTTCAACAAGCATGTCTTTTCTGTGCTCAGTTTATTACAGTGCAACCCTGAGGTCATGCTCAGCTTTGAGTATGTTTCTGCAATTAAAAAAAAAGTATGCCAGAGTTGAGCACCCTGACTCGCATAGGTATGTGGTGCCAAACTGGATCAGAGCATCTAATGCTTTCTCAGTCAGGCAGGAGACAGCTTCCTGCGTAAGATAAGCAACCCAGAACTGTGTGTGGGTTTGCCTCAAAAAGCATCTGGCTTCAAATCAGTTTAACAGCAACAGCTCCAACCTAGACTTGTTTTCAACAATCATTTCTACAGTAAGATGTACAGTAGACCTGATCATTTTTTGTCTTCATATGTACTGTTACTTAGGGTTGCACTAACAGTAGCTAGTTAGCTTGGTTTGGCTAACGTTAGCTAGCTATTAGCTGTGTTCAATGGGATTGTTTTAAAGGGAAACACATCTACTACTGAGAAAGTACTCCCTTATTTCTGCTTATCACTTGTTATAAAATGAAAACATTGCCTTGCTAACTGACTTAATTTTCCACTGTCTAAGCACTGTTTCCTGAAGCATTCTACCCTGTTCTGGCAAAAACTATTCTGGGTGCCACAGTAAAAAAGTTGTTTCTGAATAGTAAGTAAGGTCTGTAGATCCTTCCTCGCTTATTTCGATGTCAATCTCTCCAATTACATGCTGCTCATTTGATTCAGTTTTCATAGAGTTTACGATTTCCTCATCTGATAAACCTCTACTACGACTTTGTCTCTAAGTGGTAGTATTCATTCCCAATATCTTGGGTGTCTGAGATTTGATTTAGCTGCACCAATGACACTCCATATCAGGATGAAGATCAGAAACAGGTTCTTTATCCTCAAGTGTGTACATTTGGCATGTTAAGTTGGCAGTCTGTGGCTCCTCTGAGCAGTGTACCTGAGCCTCATTTACATTCTGTTTGTACCATTTTGTTTAATTTCACCTTGTCACTAGCAACATAATGTATGTTATATTCTTGTCCCACATATTCCTAAGATTTTTGACACGTTTAATGACAATTGGTTTTCCAATTGGCCATTGCAATGTTTTGCCAACTTCATCCCAAAATTGGAAAGCAAATGTTTAATTATGCTGCATAACAATGTATTGACATTGAAATAGCATGGTAATCCCAAAAACAACTTCTTGGGGGGGATTTTAAGAATTTTGGATTTAAGTTGTTTTGTAGTATGTATTGTTCAATGTGACATCCATGGTTAAATAAAGTCCAACTTTCAAGTACCAATAATCTATATACAAAAAGTGTATTATAATGCATTATAAATTAAGGGTTTATCATGGGCATAATTAATGTCCAAAAGCAGGGGGCAATCATGAGCCATGAATGCAACCGGCAGTAACTTGAACTTGGTTGCCAGTCAAAGAGATTTTTTGCTGCAAATGTCTGTCAGGGAGAGACTAGTAAATTGATAAAAGATAGTGCACCGTCAACACTGAATGGTCAAATGATGACAAAATAATGTGTAACCAATGATAATAATATTGGTACTTATTCTGATCCTATGCATATCACCACTCAGAAACTTCCCGTTGGAACTGAATTCCCAACTCTGAAGAAAGTGAAGTTTAACAGAATGACACTGATAGGATTAACATTATAAATCTTTATTTAATTATTTATTCATTTCTAAAGAGAAACTTTTTCCTTTCAGAAAAACAATATCTAAATATATTTTTGAAACATTTTCGATAGTACTTAACACATCAATAGATCCGTACAAAAAAACAGCTAACAAACTAACCATGAAAGAATGTTCAAAACAGCGGCTCTTTCACAGTAAAAAAGGGAGGCACCAGGGGAACGTTGTAGTCTGTTGCTTTGTGCCTTTGACTTTCGTGTTGCCCTGGTAACATGTTGAAGTCAATAATATAAAGCCTCAGATCCTCTTTGATACTATGCCCAGTCTCTCGCTCTCTCTCATCTCATATCAGCACCAAGTCCAGTGATGTAATAAATTAATGAATAAATAGGGCTCTGTGGGCCTGGGGAGGTCAGAGCTTTCCACAGAGAGGGTGGCACTGGGGCCCTCTCACTAGTCCTACACCTGACTGATGATCTCAGAGTCGTCATCCACAAACCACTGCACTGGGGACCCGTCCGCTGCCCTCTGGATGACACGTCTCTGGGGAGCCTGCAGATGGGATGACAAAAATAGGGAACATTTATTTCAATGTCTGTTTTTTCAAGTCAGTACTAATAGAGTAAGGCTTTTAAATATCACAAGAAATAACATTATTGGTTCATAGTATGGAGAGAAGGCAACAAAGTAGATCATTGTAATAAATGTTTGGTCCTTCTGTAGCTCAGTTGGTAGAGCATGGCGCTTGTAACGCCAGGGTAGTGGGTTTGATTCCCGGGACCACCCATACGTAGAATGTATGCACACATGACTGTAAGTCGCTTTGGATAAAAGCGTCTGCTAAATGGCATATATTATTATTATATTATTATTATTACTGGTGGTTCCCTGCAACCCTTCAAGGCCAGGGGTGAGTATACTGCCCTACAGCAGACACCAAGGGCTCAGCTGCTGTATTACTCAGTTCTCACAACACCAGGAAGTTGGATATACAAATATGTTAAAGGAAGTGCAGTACATAGCACTGTGGTATAACCTCACCATTGAGAGCTCCATAACGAGGTCATAAGAGTGCAAAACAGCCAGTGTCTGAAAAAGCTTGGCTTTTAGGTTTTAGCAGCTGATCCACAAGGGTGTGTCATTTTTCTCTACAGTGACCCACAATGTGACTCAGTGTGACACTGTATGATTCAGGGGTGAGGTTGACGATGGGAAGGCCACACGTACAGTATGTTCACTCCCACACTGCAGCTGTCTGAATGTCTCTCAAACCTCCTTTACTTGCTGTGATCAGACCATCCCCTGAAATTAAGAATTGCTGCTACTGCTGATACTACTACTACTGCTGCTGCAAAATATTAGATCCAGTACTGTACCGTACTGTACTACAGCTGCCCATGCTTTTTCAACAGCTGGCAATATAAATCATCGCTGAAGGGTAGACAGTAAAACGATACAGGAATGTGGCACCTGGGTCTTCCTCTCATGCATGAACATTCCCACACCTTACCCTCTGCGGGGGAGAATAAAAAAATACAAATAAATAAAACTCAGGATACCCATTGCCTCGCATTTTATAATCATTTCAAGGTCTTAAAAATCACATTGACTCACCACCTGCCTCCATAGATTTTCTTTAACTGTATCTGAACTCAAAAGATACTACCCCTTGACTTTTTCCACATTTTGAGACGTTACAGCCTTATTCTAAAATGGATTAAACCATTTTTTACCCCCATCAATCTACACACAATACCCCATAATCACAAATCCCAAACAGGTTTTTAGACACATTTTTTTGCAAACGTATATTTTTTTTAACTGAAATATCACATTAACATAAGGATTCAGTATTTTTTGAAGAACCTTTGGCAGCAATTACAGCCTTGAGTCTTCTTGGGTATGCTTTGCACACCTGTATTTGGAGAGTTTCTCCAATTCTTCTCTACAGATCCTCTCAAGCTCCTGTCAGGTTGGATGGGGAGCGTTGCTGCACAGCTATTTTCTGGTCTCTCCAGAGATGATCGATCGTGTTCAAGTCTGGGCTCTGGCTGGGCTACTCAAGGACATTCAGTGACTTGTCCCAAAGCTGCTCCTGTGTTTTGTTGGCTGTGTGCTTATGGACGTTGACCTGTTGGAAGGTGAACCTTCACCCCAGTCTGAGGTCCTGAACGCTCTGGTACAGGTTTTCATCTAGGATCTCTGTACTTTGCTATGTTCATCTTTCCCTCGATCCTGACTAGTCTCCCAGTCCCTGCCGCTAACAAACATCCCCACAGCATGATGCTGCCACCACCACGCTTCACCATAGGGATGGTGCCAAGTTTCCTCCAGACGTGATGCTCGGCATTCAGGCCAAAGAGGTCAATATTGTTTTAATCAGACCAGATAATCTTGTTTTGCATGGTCTGAAAGTCCTTTAGGTGCCTTTTGGAAAGCTCGAAGCAGGTTGTCATGTGCCTTTTACTAGCGAGTGGCTTCCGTCTGGCCACTCTACCATAATGGCCTGATTGGTGGAGTGCTGCAGAGATGGTTGTCCTTCTGGAAGGTTCTCCCATCTCCACAGAGGAACTCTTCAGCTCTGTTAGTGTGACCATTAGGTTTTTGGTCACCCCCCTGACCAAGCCCCTTCTCCCCTGATTGCGCAGTTTGGCAGTGCTGACAGCTCTAGGAAGAGTCTTGGTGGTTCAAAACTGTTTCCATTCAAGAATGATGGAGGTCACTGTGTTCTTGGGGACCTCCAATGCTGCAGACATTTTTGGTACCCTTCCCCAGATCTGTGCCTCGACAATCCTGTTCTCGGAGTTCTACGGACAATTCCTTCGACCTCATGGCTTGGAATTTGCTCTGACATGCACTGTCAACTGTGGGACCTTATATAGACAGGTGCGTGCCTTTCCAAATCATGTCCGATCAATTGAATTTACCACAGGTAGACAATCAAGTTGTAGAAACATCAAGGATGATCAATGGAAACACCTTATCTCAATTGAGTCTTATAGCAAAGGGTCTGAATATGGTTTAGTATTTTTAATATGAAGTTCTGTTTTGTATTTTTAATACATTTGCAAATTTTTTTTTAAAACATGTTGTTTTCGCGTTGTCATTTTGGGGTACTGTATGTAGATTGAAAGTCATAAAACAGGTAGGCATCCCTTGTCCTGGAGTGCAGCAGGTACTTCATGCTTTTGATTTAACCAACCTGGAACACCAGGAGTGCTTTAGGCAAATCACTGAACCGATCAATTACCTTAGTTGTTCCGTGTGGTGTCTAGTTGGGACAAAATCCTGCAGTACCTGTGACACTCCAGGAACAGGGTTGCCTTCCCCGTCATAAATCGTGCTGAGACGAGTATCATTGAAGACTTGTGTGTTGTCCTGTCCTCACATTAGTTTGCTTACTAGTTCATGGAGGTAATACTTGTTTGTTTGTCAGGTGTGATTGTGTTCTATTGAACTGTGTGAGTTTGGAAAAGTAAGCTAACTTGTAAAGACCGCATTAATATACGACACAAACATTTTAAAAGAGTTCTGTTGATTCGATGGAACTTGCAGACAGGTCTGGACACAGCACCTCCGTATCATCCATCTTAACTGATTAGAAATCCCCTTCTCTAAAGCCTGCGGTGCACCGACTGACACCGACCTGACAGTAATATAATCCAGTGATATTCAGTTACAGGGAACCTGCCTGGTGCTAACAGTACTTCTGCAAAGACAGTAACTTCATATTGAGCAACTATAGTCATTTAGAGAGTGAAGTGCCATTGTGGCAGTTTACCTGTTCATGGTACTTGTTGTGCTGGGTGAGAGGTGACTGTACACTCCTCACCCTGGCCTCGCCCTGTCTGTCCAGGGAGCGAGGTCTGAACTGTTTGCGCTGGTGCCACGACTTGAGCTCTTCGTTTACCACCTGCTGGGGGAGGCCTCTGGATGGGTGGTGAGGGTACTCCCGGAGCGAAGGGGCGCGGGACAGTCTGATGTGAGGGGGCAGGGACCTGAGAGCCCGCTGGGGGTGCAAAGGGGCCTCCTCGTACCAGTGTTCATACTGGCTGGGGTGACAGGGGAGCGGGGTGCCATGATACAGCCTGGTCATGTCCATCTCTGAAGGGTAGACCATCCTGTCGTCATAGTAACCCCTGTGGAAGCTGGGGTTGGACTGGTGCTGGGGGTTCTGGTAGAAGCCGGGGCCTGGGGGGTAGGCCATTGGTCGATGATTGTCATTGGGGCTGGAGTGTTGGTACTTATAGGTGAGCTGAGACTGCCTGGGCAGGTCACAAGGCATCTCACGACATGGTGAACTGGTGTAGGATGGGGCAGAGTGTTCAGAGTTACTGTCCTCAGTCTCAGAGCTGGAATGGTATATGGGATTTCCGTAGCCTGCCCTCAGGACAGGGGACTCGCCTGGAGACGTTACCACGTAATCCGTTAGTAGCCTCCTGGGAACACGGGTACGTCCTCGATCCTTATCCAGGTTCAACGGAGGCTCACTGTTGGGAAGTCTACAATATTACATAGAAGCATTAAAAACAAGGCCAAAACAGTACAAACTCAACACTAATTTGTAATATACAGTCTCAAGATTCAAGCGGTGTGGCGACAGTGTGAATGAGATATACTAATGGACAGTGGTGTTGTGTGACTGTGAGATGTGGATGTCTTATTTACCTTAGTTGAATGCACTGACTAAGTCGCTCGAAGAACAACTACCAAAATGTAACACATTTTAATTTGATGACCTGAGAGAGAGCTGGCGGCGAAGGTGCATCTCCGGGGTGGATGGGGCGCTGTTGGACTGGGTGTAGCTCAGTTTGAGATGGGAGGAGAACTGCAGTGTCAGGGCCGTGTCTCTACAACAGGTGTCCACAGGAGGCAACACAGGGGTCGTGGCTGGACTACTGCAGAAAGGTAATAACATGGACAGGAAGGAGAGAGAACTGGGTTAATGACTAAACCCCAAAGATTTTTTTATTCAGAGGAGAGCCATGAGTTGGCCAAATGAGTGCGTGTACTTTGCACGCTTGAACCTGTTCCATGAGCCCTTGTATCAGTCTATTCGAGCTTTCACTCAGACGAGTCACAACTTGAATCAGAATGTTCCCAAGTAATTTCCACCCCAAAATAACAAGGTACGTATTAATGCCAACTTGAGCGAAACCACTTGAAAAGGAACTCTCATTTTTCAAATATCAAATGGAGTTTAAGTTTCATATAAGTGCTGTCAAAGCAGATTCCTGATCTTGTGGTTTTTCATAAAGGTAGATCTATTTGGGTTCAACTATGGAGCTGCATGAATTCAAAAAGCCAAGTTAATCTTATATTAGGCTACATGGAAACAATTACCAAGCCATAATGACTTGTGTTTAAGAGAGCTTTCACCAACCTGTGAAGCTTAAATTATAGCTATTCTTGGGCTTTCCTGTACAATAAATTCAAGGGTAGTGTTCATATAAAATTACAGGAGGCACAGTGGGTTCTCCCTTGGCCTTTACCTTGACTTTCTGCTACCAGAGTGTGACTTCTTCTTGGTCTTCTGGTAAGGCTGGTCCAGACTGGACTCTGTCCAGGGCGAGTGCTCGATGGGAGGGGGCTCCAATTCCAGGCTGGTGTTGAAAAGAGACTGTAGCTCCTCCAGGGTTGGAGTAGTAGTGGGAGACTCGTGGGGGCTAGGCCCAGGGGGGTGTGAGGGGTCAAGGGGAGGCTGGGGAGGATCTGCTGGTCCTCCTAGGTGAGGGAGCTCCACGGATGGTTGAGATGACTGACTAATCACCTCTACTGGAGAAAAGTAAAGATACAATTGAATTCAGAGTGTTATTAGGTACTTTGGTGGTATTGTCATAACATGCTTATCAATAACTTTTACAAGACAAATTTTTGCACAGTGACTCTAACCTTCGTCGAGCAATGCCGAATCCGACAGAGAGCTATCATCAGAAGTGCCCTGATCTGAAAACAAAAGCATAGTCGAACAACCGTATTAATCCATGGGAAGGGCACTGGAATTCTATTCCTCTCAGGTCAGAGAGGAAAGATTTCAATGTTATTTTATCAGTTGGCCAGCAGGGCGGCGCTCACCTCTCTGTGTGCTGGTGCAGTCTGGCCGTGGTGAAGACCGCCCATGCTGTAGGCGCAGCTGAAACGCTGTGTCCTGCAGTTGTTTGACTTTCTTCTCCTCACGCTTGCACTGCTGTAACCGGCTTCTCTTCACCGCCTTGCTCTGGTGTTCCTCACAGCACAGTCTTTGGACTGCTTTGTGTATCTGCAACTGCAGGGATAGCTCAGCTTCCACAGAGTTCAGCTCAGAGTTCTACAGGATGTGACAAAAAGGAGGTTGGGCAAACATGAGTGGCTGAACATGAAAGATCTCTTCCTGGCTCTTACGATGAAAGAAGCTCGATTATTGATGATTGGTGGCAAGGAAGGTAGGACGATGGCTTGAATTGAGAAACATAATATTTCTCCAAGGGGAACCACGGGAGTGGCCTTCAGTACTAAGTACACCTGGCTTTTACAACTACTGTTAAAGGGATAGTCAGTGTAAATTATAATATGGTCCATGCCTAAACCCTGTCAGGCTCTTTACCACTGCTCCCTGTGGGATGCTCTGCTCTTCTAGTTTGAAGGCAGCTCCGATTCGTTGGCGGATTTGAGGTGGCTTCTCCCCAGGCAGCAAAGGGTAGTCTGCAGACAGCCGACCAGTCAGCTCCTATATGACATGGAAAAAAGACACCAGATGTAAGCTGGTTCAAATGTGAGGGATCATATTCTGTTAATGCAACACAACAAAAATAAATGTACAGTTAATTCAGAAAGCATACAGACACCTTGACTTTCAATTTTTTTTTACGTTACAGCCTTATTCTGAAATGGATTAAACAAACATTCCCGCTCATCAATCTACACACAATACCCCCTAATCAAAACAAAAAAGGTTTTAGATTTTTTTGCAATTTAAAAAATCAAACTGAAATATCACATTTACATAACTATTCATACTCTTACTCTCATATACTTTGTTGATTCTACTTGGGTATGACGCTACAAGCTTGGCACACCTGTATTTGGGAGTTTCTCCCATTCTTCTCTGCAGATCCTCTCAAGTTCCGTCAGGTTGGATGGGGAGTGTAGCTGCACAGCTATTTTCAGGTCTCTCCAGAGACGTTCAAATCCGGGCTCTGACTGGGTTGCTCAAGGACAATCAGAGACTTCTCCCGAAGCCACTCCTGCGTTGTCTTGGCTGTGTGCTTCAGGTCCTTCTCCTGTTGGAAGGTGAACCTTCACCCCAGTCCGAGATCCTGGACGCTCTGGAGCAGGTTTTCATCAAGGATCTCTCTGTACTTTGCTCCGTTTCCTTTAATCCTGACAATTCTCCAAGTCCCTGCAGCTGAAAAACATCCCCACAGCAGGATGCTACCACCACCATGCTTCACCGTAGGGATGGTGCCATAGTGATGATTGGCATTCAGGCCAAATAGTTCAATCTTGGTTTCATCAGACCAGATAATCTTGTTTCTCATCGTCTGAGAGTCCTTGCGGTGTCTTTTGGCAAACTCCAAGCGTGCTGTCATGTGCCTTTTTTACTGAGGAGTGGCTTCCGTCTGGCCACTACCATAAAGGCCTGATTGGTAGAGTGCCGCTGAGGTGGTTGTCCTTCTGGAAGGTTCTCCCATCTCCACAGAGGAATTCTGGCGCTCTGCCAGAGTTATCATCGGGTTCTTGGTCACCCCCCTGACCAAAGGCCCTTCTCCCCGATTGCTCAGTTTGGCCAGACGGCCTGCTCTTGTGAGTCTTGGTGGTTCCAAAATTCTTCTATGATGGAATGATGGAGGCCACTGTGTTCTTGAAGACCTTCAATGCTGCAGAAATGTTTTGGTACCCTTCCCCAGATTGGTGTCTCGACACAATCCTGTCTCGGAGCTATACGGACAATTCCTTCGACTTTTAGCTCTGACATGCACGGTCAACTGTGGGACCTTATAAAGCCAGGAGTTGTGCCTTTCCAAATCATGTCCAATGAATTGAATTTACCACAGGTGGACTCCAATGAAGTTGTAGAAACATCAAGGGTGAACAATGCTAACAGGATGCACCTGAGCTCAATTTCGAGTCTCATAGCAAAGGGTCTAAATACTGATATTTTAGTTATTAATTTTTTTATACATTTTCAAACATGTCTAAAAAACCATTAATGCTTTGTCATTATGGAATAGTGTATGTAGATTTATGAGGAATTTTTTTAATTGAATCAATTTTAGAATAGGATGTAACGTAACAACATGTGGAAAAAGGGAAGGGGTCTGACTACTTTCCGAATGCACTGTATGTTAAAGGAATACTTCGAGATTTTGTCAATTAATCCCTTTCTCTACTTCCCCAGAGTCCGATGAACTCGTGGATACCATTTTTATGTATGCGTGCAGGACCACCCATACGTAGAATGTATGCACACATGACTGTAAGTCGCTTTGGATAAAAGCGTCTGCTAAATGGCATATATTATTATTATTATTATTACTAACTAGCGTTATCGCAATGACTGGCAGTTTGTTATCGTAGACTTCCAGTCATTGCATTAACACTAGTTAGCATTGGCTTGCAAAACTACCACTAACTTCCTTCATACTGGATGCAGACATACAAATTGTATCCAAAAATATAAAACGCAACATATAAAGTGTTGTTCCCATGTTTCATGAGACAAAATAAAAAAGTTTTCCAAATGTACAAAAAGTTGATTTCTCTCAAATTTGGAGGACTAATTTGTTTACATCCCTTTTAGTGAGCATTTCTCATTTGCCAAGATAATCCATCCACCAGACAGGTGTGGCATATGAAGACACAACATGATCATTACACAGGTGCACCTTGTGCTGGGGACAATAAAATGCCACTTTTAAAGTGTGCAGTTTGTCACACAACACAATGCCACAGATGTCAAGTTTTGAGGGAGCATCCAATTGGCATGCTGACTGCAGGAATGTTCACCAGACCTGTTGCATGTTCATTTCTCTATCATAAGCTGCCCCCAATGTAATTTTTAGAATTTGTCGGGGGGGGGGGGGGGGGGTGCAGAGGACTATTTATGTCTGTAATAAAGCCCTTTTGTGGGATTGAAACTCACCCCCAGTGTGTGGGCCTGGCTGCCAATTGGGTGGGCCTGTGGCCACCAAGGCCCATCCATGGCTGCACCCCAGCCTAGTCATGTGGAATCCGTAGATTAAGGCCAAATGAATTTATTTCAATTGACTGATTTCCTTATATGAGTATTAACTCAGTAAAATCTTTGAAAATATTGAATCACTGGGGCGGCAGGTAGCCTAGTGGTTAGGGCGTTGGGCCAGTAACTGAAAAGGTTGCAAGATCGAATCCCAGAGCTGACAAGGTAAAAATCAGTCATTCTACCCCTAAACAAGGCAGTTAACCCACTGTTCCTCGGCCGTCATTGTAAATAAGAATTTGTTGTTAATTGACTTGCCTAGTTAAATAAAAGGTTAAATGTTGCATTCATATATTTGTTCAGTATACATATTATATTAGTTAGTAATTCAGAGTCAATTGGTCCTCATTCCCTCCAAATCTACCAAGTTCCATGAACCCTCATTGAGTTCATTTTATTTTCCCTTCATTTTGAAATATTGTTTAACAAAAATCTATCCTGCCTTACATGCTGGGACATGGAAATTGTTCTCAAATGTTTGTTACGCAATGCTGCTTTTCTATAGTTCCTACTCTTTCACAACACATTCTTAAAGCCTCACCAGCCCAGTGTATTCATCTCACTGGTCTACCTTCTAGCAACACAAACTCAACCTGAGTGTGAGAAATTGCATTATTATTGATTTCATTTGGGAACAGACATAACACACACCACACCCTGTGTTTGTTTTGTGTCAGTCTCAATAAAAAAGGTCTATTTTTTCCCCCAGACACAGACAATAGTGTCAGAACGGTTGGTCATGATCTGAGTCACTGTCGTGTTCCTGAGAGCATGAAGAGGTGTCATCAGAGCCTCCTACCGGGAAGCACACCTTGACAAGACAAGTCCCGACAGGAGAGCCAAGCCCAATTTTCAACAGAAAATAATGATCAGAACTGGTCTGTATCCCAAATGGCACCCTACATAGGGCACTGGTCCAAAGTAGTGCACAATGGGAAGCAGCCCCTCATAACGATGACGGATGAGACAGGGACATTGTCAGGGCTGAATTAGTTGCAGAGAGCCAGGTATGGGAGAGATAATTTAGTGTTGACTAATAGGGAAACTTAAAGTCCATTGGCTGCCTCCAAATTGCCCCAACTTGTCTTAAAGCCCAACAAAACAAACCAAAGCCTTTCATTTCAGACTGTGGGCAGTCTTTAATGCCTCAGTAGTTTCAGAGTGCCAGGCAATTTTTTCATTAACATCTCAAAATAAAAAATACAAACTCACAATTGTCTTGACAGTATCAGTTTAGTATATTAAGCTTTCGTATTGGTGTTTTTATCAGAGCTTGATTAACATCTCTCTATGAAAGCCACGCCCCCCTCCCTCCACCCCGCCATCACGGTCATGGTTTCACTGATGGGGAAATTCCAACTAATGTCATAGTGAAAATGGCCTGAACCCTGATAGTGGAGTGAGTCTGTGTGTATACATGTGTCTGTACCTAATGTGTGTGTCCTATATCCAGGGGTACTCACAGCCTCTCGGATGCAAAGCTTCTTCAGCTCTAGTAGGCAGAGCTCTAGTCGGTCTTCCAGTGACTGGTGCTTGAGCTTGACGGCCCTGGTGTGAGTGGTCACGTCCTTCATAATGGTGGCAGGACTATCAGGGCCTGGGACACACAATGACAAAGAGGCTACTGTGAAGTCTAAGGATTGAAAAGAGCGAGGTTATAGATAGATGGACACAATTCTTTGGCCCATGTTTTCAAATTGGTAATGCTTGCTTGTCAATTTCATATGGTTGCAGCTGTATCACGCAGACAGCCCAACTGGCTGGAAAGAATAAACTATGACCAAAACATTAAAAAAAGGTTTCGATGCAAATGCAACCAAAAATGTTGCTCCAATCCTGAGGTTCTGCCCATTCACGAGCAGCAACGTTGAAGATGGTGAGCCAAGATGACACCTAGACAAGACATGTTTCTCTTACGACACAATGAGTGTCTGTACTCATACTATTATGTGTTTTATTGACTGATAGGATCAACCTGGGAGTGAAACCAAGGTGATAAACAATGTGGTTGCCCTACAGAACCACCGGACACTAATGACAACTGGGTTACATCCCAAATGGCACCCTACTCCCTACATAGTGCATTACTTTTGACGAGAACCCTGTGGGTAGCCCAAAAGTAGTGCACAATATAGGGAGTAGGATGCCATTTGGGACGAAAACCCTGAGTTCATTCACAGGCCTACTAATGTCTCCAGGCCAGCTGCATTGTGTGTCACATGCTTTCAGAGATTATCAACTCAATCCCTGCAGGTACTGACAGACAGCGGTGAAAGCCACCGGGGGTGTGACAGGGAAATAAAAATGTCACACAGAAACTGCCACCGGAATGGCAACCATGCAGGAGAATATAAACAGTAGAAAACATGGCAATGACTGAATGACAAAACCCCCCGATTCTGTCTGGATGGATAATCTCCATTGTGGGTAAAAGACTAAATAACATCTGCAGTGAAGAATGTGACCAGCAATAGCTCAGCTACTGGTTTATAGAAACCATTGGTAGTGGCCACGGCATCTTCTTAGAAATGAAGCACCAAAGAATAAATAAAAGGATTATAAACCACTTTTGAGTAATGTGGCTTGATTGCTTACTACTTCATTATAACTGGAACACAAATAGGTTTTTAAGACAAAACCCATGACAAGTTAGACATTTTTGGGACTAATCTCTCACTATAGGTGTCCCATTATAATGAATAAATGTTAGTGTCATGGAAGTTGATAAATGTATTTGGTGCTTACCAGAGTGGAGAATGATACCACTGTCTGTGTCACTGATCTCTTCTTTACCCTCCATGTCTGTGAGTCTGGTGGTTTACAGGGGTGAGGGAACAGGAAAATGTCTAGTTTCACGATGCCCTGCAAAATTAAACACGTACATTTTCTTCAAAGATACATTTTATTGTCCATTTACATGGAAATTCATTTTAAAAGTCAGCGATTTTAAAAGTCATGCAATTTTTTTTTTACAAAACATCTATATGGTCTCACTATACTACAGAGAATAATCCTGTTTAATAGTAGTAAATTGTTGCTTTTCAGGAATATTAGAATATCTCATTTTAGACAAAATGAATGGATCCATCCACCACTAAGAGACGATTACACTTTCAACACCCCACTTAACCCTTAAACCATGAAAAAGTCCATGTGACACAAAATCAAGGGGGTCAAACCAAATTCCCTGTGAATTTGCACAGTAAACAATGGAGTGGACCACTCTTTCCTATTACTATGAGCCATTCCCTCCAGTTACTCCCTGTCAGCACAGCCTCACCAGGGTTTCAAACCAGAGTGGATTCAGACTGACTATCTAACTCTCAGGTTGTGTCCTAAACGGCACCCTATTGACTATATAGTGTTAATTTTGACACCACCTGGTATAGAGGTCCTGGATGGCAGGGAGCTCGGCCCCAGTGATGTACTGGGCCATAAGCACTACCCTCTGTAGCTCCTTGCTGTTGGAAGCCAAGCAGATGCCATACCAAGCGGTGATGCAGCCAGTCAAGATGCCCTATATATTGCAGCTGTAGAACCTTTTGAGAATCTCAGGACCCATGAAAAATATTTTCAGCCTCCTGGAATGGAAAGAGAAATTGTGCCCTCCATGATAGAGCCGTAGTGATGTGGACACAGAGAAACTTGAAGCGCTCAACCCGCTCCACTACAGCCCTGTCAATGTGAATGATGGTGCATTTAGTCCTCCGTTTCCAATAGTCCACGATCAGCTTCTTTGTCTTACTGACGTTGAGGGACAAGTTGTTGTCCTGGCACCACACTGCCAGGTCTCTGACTTCATCCCTATAGGCTGTCTCATCGTCGTCTGTGATCAGGCTTACCACCATTGTGTCGTCGGCTAACTTAATGATGGTGTTGGGAGTCGTGCACGGCCACACAGTTTTGGGTGAACAGGGAGTACAGGAAGGGACTAAGCAGGAAATCCAGGATCCAGTTGCAGAGGGCGGTGTTCAGTCCCAAGGTCCTTAGCTTAGTGATGACTTGGAGGGCACTATGGTGTTGAACACTAAGCTGTAGTGACTTAAGTGTTCCTTTAGTCCAGGTGGGAAAGGGCAGTGTGGAGGTCAATAGAGATTGCGTCATCTGTGAATCTGTTGTGGCGGTATGCATAATGGAGTAGGTCCAGGGTGTCTGGCGGATGGTGTTGATGTGAGCAAAGCATTTTATGGCTACATATGTGAGTGCTATGGGGCGATAGCCATTTAGACAGGTTACCTTGGTGTTCATGGGCACATGAACTATGGTGGTCTGCTTGAAACATGTAGGTATTGCAGATTGGGTAGTGACTGAAAATACTTGCCAGCTGGTCAACGCATTCTCGGAGTACGCTTCCTGGTAACCTGTCTGGCCCTGCAGACTTTTGAATGTAAACCTGTTTAACCTCTTTGGGCTAGGGGGCAGTATTTTGACATCCGGATGAAAAGCATGCCCAAAGTAAACTGCCGGTTACTCAGGTCCAGAACCTAGGATATGCATTGGTAGATATATTTGGATAGAAAACATTCTAAAACTGTTAAAATAATGTCTGTGAGTAGAACAGAACTGAAATGGCAGGCAAAACCGAGGAAAAAGCCTACCACCGTTTCCAATGGCTGTCATGTTTATTATGAGGCGAAATCCTCCCAGATTGCAGTTCCTAGGGCTTCCACTAGATGTCAACAGTCTTTAGAAAGAGTTTCAGGCTTGTTTTTGGATAAATGCTAGAATTTGTAGTTTTTCTAAGTGGCTCCCATTTTTGCTGTAGTGTTTTCATGCGCGTGGGTGAGAGGGCGTTCTTTGTTGTTTATCTCCGGTATAGACAATAACGATTCTCAGTCTTAAATTTGATCGTTTATTTACATATTAGGGTACCGGAGGTTTGATTATAAACGTTGTTTGACATGTTTGGTGAAACTTATTGGTAATGTTTGGGATTCATTTTGTATGCATTTTGAAGGAGGGAAACCGGTAGATTATTGAATGAAGCGCGCCAGCTAAACTGAGTTTTTGGGGTTATAAAGAAGGACTTCATCAAACAAAAAGGACCATTTGTGATGTAGCTAGGACCTTTTGGAGTGCTAACAGAAGAAGATCTTCAAAGGCATTTATTATATCGCTATTTCTGACTTTCGTGGCGCAACTGCATGGTTGAAATATGTTTTTCATGCTTTTGTATGCGGGGCGCTGTCTTCAGATAATCGCATGGTGTGCTTTCGCCGTAAAGCCTTTTAAAAAATCTGACACAGCGGCTGGATTAACAAGAAATTAAACTTCATTTTGATGTATGACACTTGTATTTTAATGAATGTTAATTATTTCTGTATTTTGAATTTCACGCCCTGCAATTTCACACGATGTTGTGTAGCTGGGTTGCTAGCGGAACGCCTGTGCCAGAAAGGTTAACGAAGCCGGTGACTGATGTGGTATCGGATGAATCCCGGAACATGTTCAAGTCTGTGCTAGCAAAAAAGTCCTGTAGCTCAGCATCCGCCCACTTGTGTATTGAGCGTGTCACTGGTACTTCCGGTTTGAGCTTCTGCTTGGAAGCAGGAATCAGAAGGATAGTGTTAAGGTCAGATTTGCCAAATTGAGGGAAAGGGAGAGCTTTGTATGTATGTGTCACTGTGTGGAGTTAAGGTGATCAGTAGTTTTTTAGCCTCTTGTTACACAGATGATATGCTGGTAGAAATGAGGTAATACAGATAGTTTTCCTGCATTAAAATCAACCGGCCTCTAGGCACGCGGGCCTCTGGATGAGCATATTTTTTGCTTATGGCCCTATACAGCTCATTGAGTGTGGTCTTAGTGCTAGCAACGGTTATTTGTGGTAAATAGACTGCTAATATTAGATGACAACTCTTGGTAAATAGTATGGCCTTCAGCTTATCATGAGGTATTCTAACTCAGGCGAGCAGAACCTTGAGACTTCCTTAACAATAGCTGGTGCACAATCTCTAATGTTTCTCCAACCAAATGTTACTTTGGTTGACCATGTCCTTGGAGCCATTTTGGCTCCTTCAGCTAGAGGCCAGTTGGTGGAATGACTCAGGTATGGCATGATCCTGCTGACATCACCTTGATCCCAGATCCCATACACTGTGTCCAATGCAAGACTAGTATGACATACGACTCTTGCTATACAGAGTCTAGGGAGCTTCCTGTGTCTAAAGCGGTTTGTGAAACTCCCACATCATTAGAGTGACTGACTGCAAATCACAGTTCTGGCAATGATTACTTAAGAGAGAACAAAAAGCAAGGGTAATTTAAATTGTCTGATGCAACTGTGTGTAGAAGGCGTAAATGATAACAATGTGTTTATTTTCCCGAAACCTTTTGAATCCCAATGCAATGCACATAGAGACATGTGGGATGAGGTTATAACAGAATGAAATTCCAATCTCCGGTCTATAGCATGCAAGCAGGTTGTTTTGTGGAAAAGCTGCCACGATATTTATTATCTTAGGGAATTCTTTATATACAACACGCAATAAATGTTATAATAAAACAGGGGCATAATGTATTATATCCAAGACTGTGAATGATTATAAGACTCAAACCTCAATATCTATATGGCCAAATGATAAAGTATTCAGCGAGGCAAAGGTAGACACAAAAAACAGTCTAAACATTTCAACAAAATACTGACGTAGGCGTTAAACAGGAAATGATTCATTCCGCGTCAATCAAGTGTCCATTATCTCCCCTGGTAGCTTACACGAAGCATAAAGACTGTATAACAATTGAAACAGCCCCCGTCACTTTCAAGAAACCATTTAAAACCGAACACGTCTACACGACCCCCACATGGTTCCAATAGCCATGGTTACTGGGTCAACTAAAATGAAGATGGTCAAAAAAAATTATAATTAAAGGGCATTACGCAACAAGCCTTTTCTACTTCAATACAAACTTGGTTCTCCTAGTAAAGGATAGTGGACAGGGAATTACAACAAAATACATTACTCTCGGCATAGGTTACGTTTCATGATAAAAATATATAAAGTATTTTGACTATAAACAGTGAACTAAATGTTCACTTCAACTGTACAACAAGTCGGAAAACAGTTTGCGTACATATGCTGTGTGTAAAATTAAAGCACATTAAAAGGAAATGTACTTACATTTTCAATAATTTGGTTCAAAAGCCGACTCCTGAAAACTGCCTAACTATTCCCGTATTCCCCACTGGAATGGAAGTGATTGAAAGGAAAACTGTGATTAGAAGTAAGGTAGGAGAAGGGTGACTCAACCACGAAAAGGGGAGTTGTTTGCCAAGGCATGCATGGTGCATACCTGTGCACTGCTGAACCTTCAGGACAGGACGCGATTTAATGCACTGCTTTGAAATGTGTCAACAATGATGATAATGGGAATTGTTACATTTCAATTAGTCCCTTATCAAGGTGCGAGGTGAAAACCAGGTACAGTATGAAGAGCGATTAGGCTACAACGAACCGATTGTGTCAAATATCAACGTGCATTTTATCATAGTCTGACGTTAATTGATTTCACAAGAACACTGCAATCACAATTATGTGTAAGTGGTTGATACCATTTTCATAAAAATGTTATTGGTCACATACACGTGTTTAGCAGATGTTAAAGAAGTAATAAGAGTGAATCATTGTTAGTTGTAAGTCTAATGTTTTTTTCCTATATCTTCACATAAATGTTAGCATGGCTATAAAACTGGCTACAGCTCAGTAAAAGGTTTGTTCATGAGATACACACCAAATGTATAAGTAATTAATTTACCACATTCAGACACAAGTTACCACTTTTAATACATGCATAAACATTGATACTGATTTGTTATTATGTACATTTACTGCCCTCTCCTGACCACTTCAGTAAGTCGTCTTGGAACTATCCAAATGAGTTAAGAATTTGATTTTAAAGCCATACAGCAGTTTAGAGCAGGGGTTCCCAACCTTCTTCCCTCAGGCATTAGAGAACATCCTGTAAGCGTGCGCCACATAATTTCTAAGTGCACAAGACCTGTTCACTCCCCTCTTGTCAGTTGATAAAATGTTGCAGCAATAGCCCTCTAAGGTCTACAATGACTGACATGACAAGAGGAAAACTGCTGATGCACTACCAAATTTCGAAACTGCGTCTTTTGCATTCTACTATAACAACTTTCAGGAGTAAGTTGAAAGCCGGAATAATAATAATAATAATAATAAATGCCATTTAGCAGACGCTTTTATCCAAAGCGACTTACAGTCATGTGTGCATACATTCTACGTATGGGTGGTCCCGGGGATCGAACCCACTACCCTGGCGTTACAAGCGCCATGCTCTACCAACTGAGCTACAGAAGGAGTTCCTTTAAAAACACACACACAACGTTTGGGAACCGCTGGTTTATAAGACTTCAAATAACTTAAAGATTCACTTACAGTGCCGTCAGAAAGAAAGTATTCACGCCACTTGGCTTTTTCCACATTGTTGTTACATAGTGGGATTAAAATTGATTTAATTATACTTTTTTTTTATCAACGACCTACTCAAAATACTCTTAATGTCAAAGTGGAAGACAAATGCTAACATAAAACATTTGAAAATAAAACACCAATATATCTTCATTAGATAAGTATTCAACCCCCTGAGTCAATATGTTAGAATCATATTTGGCAGAGATCACAGCTGTGAGTCTTTTTGGGTAACTCGAAGAGCCTTTCACTCCTGGATTGTACGATATTTACCTGTTTTTATTCATTTATATTCTTCAAGCTCAGTCAAGTTAGTTGTGTCTTGTTTTAAGTCAAAACTGCAACTCAGGAACATTCAGTGTTGTCTTGGTAATGCTGTATATTTGGCCTTGTAGGTAATTGTCCTGCTGAAAGTTGAATTTGTCTCACAGTGGTTGTTGGAAAGCAGACTGAACCAGGTATTCCTCTAGGATTTAGCATGTGCTTAGCTCTTTTCCATAAATTGTTATCCAAAAAGAACTCCCTAGTCCTTGCCGATGACAAGCATACTCATAACATGATGCAGCCACCACTATGCTTGAAAATATGAAGAGTGGTACCTGTGTGTTATGTTTGGGGAAAATCCAACACAACGCTGTTTATTAAGGACAAAAAGCTCATTTCTTTGCAGTATTACTTTAGTGCCTTGTTCAAAACAGAATCCATGTATTCTGTACAGGCTTCCTTCTTTTCACTCTGTCATGTAGGTTAGTATTGTTGAGTAACTACAATGTTGTTGATCCATCCTTAGTGTTCTATTACAGCCATTAAACTCCATAACTGTTTTAAAAAGTCACAATTGGCCTCATGATGAAAACCCTTAGCGGTTTCATTCCTCTCTGGCAAGAGTTAGGAAGGGCACCTTTATCTTTGTAGTGACTAGGTGTATTGATACACCATCCAAAGTGTAATTAATAACTGCACAGTGCTCATAGGGATATTAAATGCTTGCTTCTTTTTTTTAGCCATCTACCAATAGGTGCCCTTCTTTGCTGGGAATTCCCTGCTCGACTGAGGGACCTTACAGAGAATTGTGTGCGTCGTACAGAAAAGGGGTAGTCAGGAAAAAAAATCATGTTATAACCACAATTATTGCACACAGAGTGAGTGCATGTAACTTGTGATACAGTGGGGAGAACAAGTATTTGATAACCTGCAAAATCGGCAGTGTTTCCTACTTACAAAGCATGTAGAGGTCTGTAATTTGTATCATTGCTACACTTCAACTGTGAGAGACGGAATCTAAAACAAAAATCCAGAAAATCACATTGTATGATTTTTAAGTAATTAATTAGCATTTTATTGCATGACATAAGTATTTGATACATCAGAAAAGCAGAACTTAATATTTGGTACAGAGATCATACGTTTCCTGTAGTACTTGACCAGGTTTGCACACACTGCAGCAGGGATTTTGGCCCACTCCTCCATACAGACCTTCAGGTTTCGGGGCTGTCGCTGGGCAATACGGACTTTCAGCTCCCTCCAAAGATTTTCTATTGGGTTCAGGTCTGGAGACTGGCTAGGCCACTCCAGGACCTTGAGATGCTTCTTACGGAGCAACTCCTTAGTTGCCCTGGCTGTGTGTTTCAGGTTGTTGTCATGCTGGAAGACCCATCCACAACCCATCTTCAATGCTCTTACTTTGGGAAGGAGGTTGTTGGCCAAGATCTCACGATACATGGCCCCATCCATCCTCCCCTGAATACGGTGCAGACGTCCTGTCCCTTTTGCAGAAAAGCATCCCCAAAGAATGATGTTTCCATCTCTATGCTTCACGGTTGGGATGGTGTTCTTGTGGTTGTACTCATCCTTCTTCTTCCTCCAAACACGGGCGTGTGGAGTGTAGACCAAAAAGCTATTTTTGTCTCATCCGACCACATGACCTTCTCCCATTCATCCTCTTGATCATCATTGGCAAACTTCAGACGGGCCTGGACATGCGCTGGCTTGAGCAGGGGGACCCTGCGTGCGCTGCAGGATTTTAATCCATAACGGCGTAGTGTGTTACTAATGTTTTCTTTGAGACTGTGGTCCCAGCTCTCTTCAGGTCATTGACCAGGTCCTGCCGTGTAGTTCTGGGCTGATCCCTCACCTTCCTCATGATCATTGATGCCCCACGAGGTGAGATCTTGCATGGAGCCCCAGACCGAGGGTGATTGACCGTCATCTTGAACTTCTTCCATTTTCTAATAATTGCGTCAACAGTTGCCTTCTCACCAAGCTGCTTGCCTATTGTCCTGTACCCCATCCCAGCCTTGTCCTTACACAGCTCTCTGGTCTTGGCCACTGTGGAGAGGTTGGAGTCTGTTTGATTGAGTGTGTGAACAGGTGTCTTTTATACATGTAACGAGTGGAGAACAGGAGGGCTTCTTAAAGAAAAGGTCTGTGAGAGCCGGAATTCTTACTGGTTGGTAGGTGATCAAATACTTATGTCACGCAATAAAATGCAAATTAATTACTTAAAAATCATACAAATGTGATTTTCTGGATTTTTGTTTTAGATTCTGTCTCTCACAGTTGAAGTATAGCTATGATAAAAATGACAGACCTCTACATGCTTTGTAAGTAGGAAAACCTGCAAAAATCGGCAGTGAATCAAATACTTGTTCTCCCCACTGTATTTGTACTCCATAACTTATTTAAGCTCGCCACAACAAAAGGGTTGAATACCTATTGACTCAAGGCAGTTCAGCTTTATATTTTGTTATTCATTTGTTAACATTTCTAAACACATAATTCCACTTTGACATATTGGATTATTGTGTGTAGACCAGTGACACAAAATCTCAATTGAATCCATCTTAAATGCAGGCTATAACACAACAAAATGTGGAAAAATTCAAGGGGTGTGAATATCTTCTGAAGGCACATCCCAGAGGGTTATTTCATAGACAATCTAGGCCTATTATACCACCAAACATCAAATGTAATTCATTTTCATTGACTCGGCTATTTCTCAATCCTCTACATTTTGATCCTCTGAGATACACTGTAGCAGTTGAACTCATTGCTCAAGTGTAGTCAGATCTTTAAGGCTCGCACACGCCGCATCAAAAGTGGATCTAGCATTTGTCTGCTGATCATTCAGCGCACTGTTTTTTAAGCAGGGTGTACCACTACACCCAGCTTAAAACACCGTCCCAGAAAAGTTTGAGATCGGAGAAAAAAAATCACCATGTCGTTGCCTAGTCTGGGTGTGCGGCTGCCACCGACGCTCGTTTAAATGTGAGGGGGTCAAAGACGCCATCTGAGGGCTACTGATCTTTGAGCAGTCCCAGACGTCCTGATGTTTTCAAACACGTTTGCACAAAACCTGCAATGCTCTTGTAGTGTGAGATGTGCAACGACTAGTTTTGAGAACGGTGGTCAGCAATATCCCATGAGATGCTGAAGTTGTTTCGCATCAACCAGAATGTGTAGACTCTCGAGCAGAAGCGTTTGTACTTGCCTTTAACCAAAGCGTCAAATCCTTATAGCTCTGATGATCACAAGCAATGTTTTTTCAATTCATAATGTTGGCTAGATATTTCAACTCTGTACGGCATGCGTGGTAAGGGCAACACCTGTTGTATTAGGCCATGTGACAATTTTACATGATTTGTGAACGTCTGACTGAAAACGTATGTGGCTGCTTTGAGCCACAGCTCGTTCTAGCTACACAATCTAATCGCATTACTGTTTTCGCGAGACAGCGTGGTGGTATCAAGAATCCTCACGAGCAAGTGAAGAGTCTTGCAGAGTGTGAAACCCTGTCTGTGCCAGATAGTTTAGTGTGCGCACAACTAGGTTGGCAAGACAAAAAAAAACACCAGGAGAGATGGTCGTTTAATGTGAGAAGCTCAGAGATATTAGGCTTTTGAAAGTCATGTAGGTGTACACCAGGCATTAGGGACCAACCACTTTAGATGTCTGATTTGACGAGATGTTTCTACACGATTCTACTTGTAAAATTTGTACGCAAATTACTTTGAGGTGCTAAGTACTCTCGACCAGCAAACACTATTGGTGTGTCTGAGTCCTTTGGTATGAGTAGGAGTGTGTGAGCCAGAGGAGGACCCAAAATGCCCAGTGCCCACCAGGGAGGGAAGAACATGGTGGTGGGAATCAGAATGTGTGGACACACAGCACCTGCTCGACCACTGCATGGCTCACATACTCAGAATCCTGATATTCACTCTGTCTCTCAAAGAATGCAGGCGCCTAGAGACCCTGAACAAGCCCCCACAATTCCCAGACAGCAGGGTATCAAATCACCAAAGACATGGCACCAAGACAGCAGCAGTTAAAAAAGAAAGAAAAAAAGGAGGCAGATATCTGGTTCAGCCAATTCCATTACTAACAGACTTTAAACCCCAGTTACTCCAAGTTCATAAATGATCCTGGTAGTAAAGTAGTTATAACCTAAAAGGTAGGGTAGTATCCGAGGTCTTGCCCAAGTGCCAAAAAGGCTGGCACATTCCACAATTAACTCACTGTACAATCAAAAGATTGGACTTGTGTACAAAGACAGGATGCGAGGAAAATATAGCTGGCCTAAGAAGAGAAAGGAGATGTGTTGCAAAGCCACACAGTGCTTTGTTCGACATATATAGGATTTCCATGGGATTGAGAGAGAGACGCCTCCTTAAGCCTTTCTATGAGGCCCTGTACATTTTCCATCACCACACTTGCTGGTTTCGTGTCCCAAATGGCACCCTATTCCTAATATAGTGTCTAACTATGCACCCTATGAGTCCTAGTCAAAAGTAGTGCACTATAAAAAGGGAATAGAGTGCATTGTGGGACTACCCCTTGGTCTATATTGGGTGTGGGAGCTGAGTGTACACAGGCGACTCTGAGGGGTTGTTTTTGTGGTGATCCCCCTCACAGTCCAGCCCATTCACACAGGAAACTCATGTGCACTGAATGTGGCTGTGAACCATGTCTCAGGAAAAAGCTGGAAGTAAGATATTCTGATTTTACACTACCACTCAACCAACCTTGACAACAAAAACCTCATGGGTGACTAGACCATGCACTCTTCCCCTCTCTCTCGTTCTACGAGTACCCTCTGGGGTCAGTGTCTTAGACTAGGCCAATGTCTGCTGACACCCAGGACATTGCCATGAGTGCTGCAGAGTGCAGAGAGATACAGTGGGGCAAAAAAGTATTTAGTCAGCCACCAATTGTGCAAGTTCTCCCACTTAAAAATATGAGAGGCCTGTCATTGTCATCATAGGTACACTTCAACTATGACAGACAAAATGAGAGAAAAAAATCCAGAAAATCACATTGTAGGATTTTTTATGAATTTATTTGCAAATTATGGTGGAAAATAAGTATTTGGTCACCTACAAACAAGCAAGATTTCTGGCTCTCACAGACCTGTAACTTCTTCTTTGAGAGGCTCCTCTGTCCTCCACTCATTACCTGTATTAATGGCACCTGTTTGAACTTGTTATCAGTATAAAAGACACCTGTCCACAATCTCAAACAGTCACACTCCAAATTCCACTATGGCCAAGACCAAAGAGCTGTCAAAGGACACCAGAAACAAAATTGTAGACCTGCACCAGGCTGGAAAGACTGAATCTGCAATAAGTAAGCAGCTTGGTTTGAGGAAATCAACTGTGGGAGCAATTATTAGGAAATGGAAGAGATACAAGACCACTGATAATCTCTCTCGATCTGGGGCTCCACGCAAGATCTCACCCCGTGGGGTCAAAATGATCACAAGAACGGTGAGAAAAAATCCCAGAACCACACGGGGGGGACCTAGTGAATGACCTGCAGAGAGCTGGGACCAAAGAAACAAAGCCTACCATCAGTAACACACTACGCCACCAGGGACTCAAATACTGCAGTGCCAGACGTGTCCCCCTGCTTAAGCCAGTGAAGTTTGCTAGAGAGCATTTGGATGATCCAGAAGAAGATTGGGAGAATGTCATATGGTCAGATGAAACCAAAATAGAACGTTTTGGTAAAAACTCAACTTGTCGTGTTTGGAGGACAAAGAATGCTGAGTTGCATCCAAAGAACACCATACCTACTGTGAAGCATGGGGCTGGAAACATCATGCTTTGGGGCTGTTTTTCTGCAAAGGGACCAGGACGACTGATCCTTGTAAAGGAAAGAATGAATGGGGCCGTGTATCGTGAGATTGAGTGAAAACCTCCTTCCATCAGCAAGGGCATTGTAGATGAAACGTGGCTGGGTCTTTCAGCATGACAATGATCCCAAACACACCGCCCAGGCAACGAAGGAGTGCATTTCAAGGTCCTGGAGTGGCCTAGCCAGTCTCCAGATCTCAACCCCATAGAAAATCTTTGGAGGGAGTTGAAAGTCCGTGTTGCCCAGCAACAGCCCCAAAACATTACTACTCTAGAGGACATCTGCATGGAGGAATGAGCCAAAATACCAGCAACAGTGTGTGAAAACCCTGTGAAGACTTACAGAAAACGTTTGACCTCTGGCATTGCCAACAAAGGGTATATAACAGTATTGAGAAACTTTTGTTATTGACCAAATACTTATTTTCCACCATAATTTGCAAATTAATTCATTAAAAATCCTACAATGTGATTTTCCTGGGGGAAAAAAAAATCTAATTTTGTCTGTCATAGTGTACCTATGAGGAAAATTACAGGCCTCTCATCTTTTTAAGTGGGAGAACTTGCACAATTGGCACAAAACAAACCCTGCCTTGGTTCACAGAGGACATTAAAGGATGGGTCATGTCAACCAGAAATCCCAGAAAGGCACAAATTGTGTTTTGTTTAAGGGAACATAGCAGCCGGCAATTACACATTCCCTGAATGTTATTGTGTCTTTATAACAACATAACGGAATTGCTAGGCTATACGTAGCAACTTAGCATTACCCTCAGTCAGCTTCCAGAGTGAGAACGAAACAGTCAGACCTTTTCCACACGTAACATTCAGCAACTTTACTCGCTCTAGCTCCAGCATCGGTAATTAGTTGTTTGCAATTATTCTAAATTACTGGTGCCTTAAAGTAATTGCCAGTTAAAAAAGGTTTTGAGAACGCTAAGTAAACAAGACTCTCAGGATTACTGAACTCTCCCACCCTTCTGGTCAGTGTCTGTGTGGCCTTGTGAGGTTCCCATAATGAAGATGTGTAATGGAAATCTATTTGAAATTAGCCAAAGCAGAGACTGGAACATCTCTGATGTGGACAGGCACAGGTTACCTCCCAAATAGCACCCTGGCAATTCCCTATAGCTCAATAGGCTCCGGTCAAAACTAGTGCATAGGGTGCCATTTGGGTTGTTAACCACAGTCTCCGGCTGCCACTCCAGCATCCAAACCAAAGATAGCTGTGATCTGCAGGAATACAACCCTCCTCACTCGTTACCACAGTGGCTGCGCTTAAAGCCATCAACACCCCTTCACAGAAAGCACCGTTGAGGACCTTGTCGCTGACACATGCCCTCTACTTAGCATTCTGTGGGGTGCAGGATATTTTTGGCCAAGAGAAATACACTTGCTAACCAGCGGGACTGCTTTTAAGAGTCTAACGAGCACTTCAAATGTGTTTTGGGAGCATGGGTTTTACCACACGCACATCACACAAAAGATGGGGGAAGTAGCCTCATGCAAAATGGGTTTGGTGTTGTTGAGGATAAAAGACAGTGCTATTCAGGACATTTCTAACGTTACTCACTTTAATTGAATGGCTCAAAGAAAATATTCTTAAAATATTTGCTCTTATTTAGTGTGTATTGACTATGATCCAGTATTTTTCACTCGGCTCCATCCCTTTTCAGTGATAACTCAAAATAGGATTTGGGAGGTCCATAAGATAAATCGTTGTGAATGTATGAATTAACGTCATATCAGACAGTGAACCATTAGCCTAACCTATAGGTACTCATAAATTCCCATTGTATTTCATTATAAATTCCTATGACATGAGTGTTAGGTCCTCTTCTCTATCTTTCCCTGCTCATCTGAGAGGAAGTTCACAGTTCCTTTTGGGTCAATGTATTACAGCAACAAAATGGTCAGAGTAGGTTACTGTTTAGTCTGGATGTCTGTACTGCAGGGGGTGGGGCATCAACGACTAGACATGTTGACTATGATACTCTCAAACATAGTGGCACCCTGTGTGGTAATACTGTCCAGTATTAGACCTCCTGGGTATGTTACATACATCAGAGAAAAAAAGATGACAAAGTCCGCAGATAATTATTTTAAAGGTATACTGGGCTAGAGAAATAATGGCGATTTTAACTGCAGTATGGTAAGGTAACCCTCGTGAAAGAGGTCCTCAACATAAAAGGTTAGAGAAAATTGTCTAGGTCTAATCAAATGAGTACAGCATCTGAACTAAATATTCATAAGAAACTTTATGCAACATTATTTAGGGGAACAGTAAGTGTGCTGTGTGAACATGACATGCCAATGGACTAAATTGAAGCATCATTCACCGAGGTGACAGTCACGAGTATCACACACCCTGAGACTATAATCAAGTACCAAAGCTCAACTGTCAGTGGCTCAATAGAGGCATGCTGTTCTGCCTTTCCCTTGCATCACCCTGGCCCTAACCCCACAATGCCACAGATTCCAACACATCACACTCGTTCCCAGCACGTCCACCAATTTCCATTGAATTTCAAGACCACTTCATTCACAGAATGACATTAAAGTCACTCAGAGGCAACAAATACCCATAACTTGCTGAGAGTTCTGGAGAATATGGAATATGGATGCAGATATGGTTTTGAGTGGTGGAAATGTAATCATTTAATGCTAAAGGGACAGTGCAATCAAAAACAACAAAAATCCTGTAAAAAACAAAAAACTAATATATATATATATTTACACACTATGAGGTTGAAATAACACTCTTATGTGTTGTTCAGGTGGTATAGAGTTTTTGCCCACAGCATGACATCACAATCTGATCTGATTATTCAGACCAATGACCAGTCATCTTTTATTTGCATACGTACCCTCCTTTCTTTGAAGAAGAGCAGGGTTCTCCAGGCCTGTTTCTGGAGCGCTACCCTCCTGTAGTTTCTCACTCCAACCCCAGTTGTGACCAACCTGATTCAGCTCATCAACTAGCTAATTATTAGAATCAGGCGTGCTGGATTAGGGTTGGAGCGAAAATATACAGGGCCCGGATTCACAAAACCTTGTTAAGGTTAACAAAAAAATTTAAGTGCCATTTTTTCCTAAACTGAATTTCTCAATTAAGTTATAGAAAGAAACTTATAACATTTTCAATGTTTTATCCTAAGAAAATAGTTAATAAATTAGATTCTTGAAAATAAAGTTACAGGATTACTTCTTGGAAATGTTATTAATTCCAAGATAGCTAAAAACCCTAGTCTTAAAATCATGGAAGTGAGAAAATAAGCTAATGAAAGCAATCAAACACATTTAATTGATTCAAACTTCATCTGAAAGTTTCAGTATTGATTGTTTTAAATTATATATATATATAATTTAAAACAATTTAAAACAATCAATACTGAAACTTTCAGATGAAGTTTGAATCAATTAATTAAATATATATATATATATAAATGAGAGAGAGAGGCCTGTAAATTTTCATAGGTACACTTCAACTATGACTGATAACAAGTTCACCAGATTCTTGACGATCCTATAAATCCCTCAAACTCAACTCTGGATCTTGAAGCCAGTTCCACTGCATTTTTGAATCATTCCCCTCTAAAAATCAGGGACTGATTTAGACCTGGGACACAAGGTGGGTGCAATTAATTATCAGGTAGAACAGAAAACCAGCAGGCTCCTGACATTGTAGAGTAAAAGGTGCTGCATGGTCAATTCGACGGTTGCGTTGGCCGTGCAACATTTGTGATACGGCCTCTAAAGAAGTCAGGGCATTCATACTTATTGCGCTTCGCGGAGCAGTGCAGAGCTGTTGTGAAGGAAATTAGTTTGTGTTTATACAGGACCTATCAACCTCACCAACTGTCAACCAATCGTGTCAACACGGAGCTATACGGAGCCCTCAGCATTGTTACAAAAGTTGAAAGGGGCAAGGCGAAGTACGGAGTCTGATTTGGCTCTTGCGGAGCCTCCGGAGGCATGCGTTGCATCACATCCTTCATACGAAGCAACCACCCACATTTTTGGAAAAAGCATGAACTGGCTTTAAGAGTTGACTGTCCCTTCTATAAGACAATCAGGGCTGTCTATAGTGCCTTCGAAAAGTATTCAGACCCATTGACATTTTCAAATTTGTTACAATCTAAAAATGGATTTTAAAAGATTACCACCTCAGCAATCTACACACAGTACCCCATAATGACAAAAGCACACATGTCTATATAAAAAGGTCCCACAGTTGACAGTGCATGTCAGAGCAACAACCAAGCCATGAGGTCGAAGTAATTGTCCGTAGAGCTCCGAGAGAGGATTGTGTCGAGGCACAGATCTGGGGAAGAGTACCAAAATAATTTATGCAGCATTGAAGGTCCCCAAGAACACAGTGGTCTCCATCATTCTTGAATGGAAGAAGTTTGGAACCACCAATACTCTTCCTAGAGCAGGCCAACCGTGCAAACTGAGAAATTGTGGGAGAAGGGCCTTGGTCAGGGAGGTGACCAAGAACTCGATAGTCACACTGACAGAGCTCCTCTGTGGAGATGGGAGAACATTCCAGAAGGACAACCATCTCTGCAGCACTCCAACAATAAGGCCTTCTAGAGTGGCCAGACGGAAGCCACTCCTCAGTAAAAGGCAGCCCGCTTGGAGATCGCCAAAAGGCCCCTAAAGGACTCTCAGACCATGAGAAACTAGATTCTCTGGTCTGATGAAACTAAGATTAAACTCTTTGGCCTGAATGCCAAGCATCACATCTGGAGGAAACCTGGCACGATGCCTAAAGTGAAGCATGGTGGTACCAGGATTATGCTGTGGGGATGTTTTTCAGTGGCAGAGACTGGGAGACTAGTCAGGATCAAGGCAAAGATGAATGGAGCAAAGTACAGGGAGATACTGTCCTGAGCTCTCTGGAGCAGGTTTTCAGACTGGGGAGAAGGTTCACCTTCCAACAGGACAACAACCTTAAGCACACAGCCAAGACAATGCAGGAGTGACTTCGGGACAAGTCTCTGAATGTCCTTGAGTGACCCAGCCTTGAGCCCAGACATGAACCCGATTGAACATCTCTGGTGAGACCTGAAAATAGCTGTGCAGTGACACTTCCCATCAAACCTGACAGAACTTGTGAGGATCTGCAGAGAAGAATGGGAGAAACTTCCCAAATACAGGTGTGCCAAGCTTGTAATGTCATACCCAAGAAGACTCAATACTTTAATCACTGCCAAAGGTGCTTCAACAAAGTACTGAGTAAAGGGTCTGAGTACTTATGTAAATATGATATTTCAGTTTTTTACAAATGAGCAAAAATGTCTCAACCTGTATTTGCTTTGTCATTATGGGGTATTGTGTGTAGATTGATGAGGGGGGAAATATGTCATACATTTTAGAATAAGACTAACATAACAAAATGTGGAAAAGGTCAAGGGGTCTGAATACGTTATGAAGGCACTGTATGTAAATATATGTATTTGTATCAACACGGCCACACGAGCAGACTGAGCATTTGCAAAAGGATGCTTGGGGAAATAAATTATACACAATGTATTTAGAGTTATTCATATGAAATAAACACAATGATGGAATGATGGAAAAAATAATAATTTTAAAAAGACTGCATGGGGGCTTTAAGCATTCCGAAGGAAAATGGAACCTAAGAAAATTGGCCCTTGATATTCCACACCACATTGTAGATGCATGCTGGCGCTTAGGCAATAGTGTGGTGTCTGTCGTGACTTTGGAACAGGACATATCCTCCTGACGGATAAATACCTTTACATCCAATAAATAATATCTGAATCACATGTGTGTATCTTGATTCCTGATGAAAATGTGTTAATACAGGGAGCTTTACACAACTGCATCTGCTTGGTAACAGGGCCAGCATACTGTCTCCACTCATAGTAAAGGCTTGCCTGTTGGACCAGACGGGCAAATTGGAAATCCAAATCACCTGCCTGGTCCACCAGGCAAAGAATAGGCCATTCCATTTCAGTGTTATTATTAAAAAGGTCAATATAAAGCTACGACCAGGGATATAGCCTCACTGAACTTAGAGCAGTATAGCCTGACTGCAGTGCCTTCTATGTGTCCAAACTATTACAGTTCACTGCACTGTCATGCAGTTTTTTTTGTAAGCATTGTTTGTACTTAATCACAAAATGTTCCTATAAAAAGTGGTATCAAGTTTGGGGGGGGGGGGGGGGGATTGTCCATAAATCGGTCCCACAATCATTAATACTAGCTACATTGTTTAGTATTTAATTTAGCTACGGGGAAATATCCATTTAAAAGGTCCCATGAGCACTAATGTGAAGTTCATAGGAGCAGATCAAAATTGATGTCAAATGAAGGCTAAGCCTGTATTTTTTAAAATTAAGGTGTATATCATTTTTTTCTACCATTTTCCATTCTAAAAATTTGGAATACGCAAAGGCTGTGATTTCTGGTGAAACAGATGGAAAATGGGTCTTAGAAAACACCTAGCAGATAAAAGCTACTATAAATACATCAAAACACAACGTTGGAGTAAAGACCCCTGTTAATATTAGTAAGTAGATTTAGTTTTGCATTAATGATTTGCCTACTGTAAGTTTAAGGAATATTGCCTAGTGTCTTGTCATTCTGTTACCAAAAAACCACATACAGAGCCTTCAGAAAGTATTTACACCCCTCAACTTTTCCACATTTTGTTGTGTTACAGCCTGAATTTACAATGGATTAAATTGAGATTTTTTTGTCAAATAAATTAAAAATTAAAAGCTGAAATGTCTTGAGTCAATAATTATTCAACCCCTTTGTTATGGCAAGCCTAAATATGTTCAGGAGTACACATTTGCTTAACAGGTCACATAAGTTGCGTGGCCTCACTGTGTGCAATAGTGTTTAACATGATTTTTGAATGACTACCTCATCTCTGTACCCTACACTTACAGATAATTGTAAGGTCCCTTAGTTGAGCAGTGAATTTCAACCACAGATTCAACCACAAAGACCAGGAACGTTTTCCCAACGCCTCACAAAGGGCACCTATTGGTAGATGGGTAAAATAAAAAGCAGATGTTTAATGTTCCTGTGAGCATGGTAAAAGTTATTAATTACACTTTGGATTGTGTATCAATACACCGAGTCACTACACAATTACAGGTGTCCTTCACAACTCAGTTGCCGTAGAGGAAAGAAACCACCCAGGGATTTCACCATGAGGCCAAAATAGTTCCTGAGTTTAATGGCCGTGATAGTAGAACACTGAGGATGGATCAACAACATTGTAGTTACTCCACAATATTAACCTACATGCCTAAGTGAAAAGAAGGAAGAGAGAAGAGAATAAAAATATTCCAAAACATGCATCCTGTTTGCAACAAGGCACTAAAGTAATACTGCAAAAAACGTGGCAAAGCAATTCACTTTTTGTCCTGAATAGTGTTATGTTTGGGACAAATCCAACACAAACACATTACTGAGTACCACTCTCCATATTTCCAAGCATAGTTGTGGCTGCATTACGTTATGGGTATGCTTGTAATCATTAAGGACTGGGGAGTTTTTCGGGATAAAAAAAATAAAAAATAAAGCTCTTAGAACATCAGTAGAACTGTTGGTCCATTTTTCTAAATGTGTAAACATTTCTAAAAACATGTTTTCACTTTATCATTATGGGGTATTGTGTGTAGATTGGCGAGTTAAAAAAGCTATTTAATCCATTTTGAATTCAGGCTGTAACACAACACAATGTGGAATAAGTCAAGGGGTATGAAAACTTTCTGAAGGCACTGTATCTTTAAGATCTTTTCAAATTTCGCTCTCATGAGGGAGGGAGGAAAGACCTACAAATTAATTCATGTTTTTACTGATAACAATTTTGTTTATGATGTATTTAGTCATTCAAACACGTAATTCTGTTACCAAATCAGTAATAGATTGTAAAAAAAATGTTGAACAGAATAACTGCAATTGAATTGGCTACAATAGGAATTCATTGTAGTCAAAAAAACACTGTTGGCTCCCCTGCTACTGTCCTCCCTTCTACTGGCATACTGTTATGTTCAGCTCATAACTGTTTTCTTCCTCTTTCTGTTGCATGGTGGTTAAAGCACGAGAGTGTGAAAGTCTGGACAAACCCCTCCTCTCTCCCCCCCAGTCTCTCTAGTTAATGTCACATCTCCCGGCTCTTACTGACACCTACCCATGAGCAGTGTTGGGGTAGTTACTAAAAATAAAGTAATAGATTACCCAATTACTTCCTTCAATTGCAAATGACATGACTTACTACTCCCTGGGGAAAGTAATTAGTTACACTCCTCGTTATATTACTTTTGCGTTACACATCCTCACTCAATGTTAACAACGTCATTGTTACGTAGGCCTATACACAAACACAAGTAGCCTAATAATGACAGATTTTACCGTGGATAAGGGCAGCATTTTCTCTACTACAAGTTTGTTTAGCTCTCCCTGAGTTACAGCCGGTCCTAAATGACTAAAATCAAACGTTGGTTGTTTGGATGATGTAGGCCTATACATCTTCAGAAGCAGTTGTCAGGTCTCGGGGTCTTTCATTACGGGTCTTCTGTTGGCATGTTGCCTTTGCTGGTGCTTCAAGAAATTGTGTTTCTAGCAGTGGAGAGGTTTCTTACCCGGGAACAGTTTTCATTTTACAGTTATTGTCATTTTGTCTCACCAAATCAAAGCAATGGGAGTACATCTACACTGAGAAAGTCAACTTTCTGCCATTTTTCATCTCCCTCAATAATGCAGTAAGTAGTAGTGCGTGCGTAAACAGGAACTTGGTGAGAGGATGAAAACAATTAGAATCTGGGGTAGGGGGGATTTCTAAAATATTGCACAAACAGAAAGGAAATAATAAATCACAAATATATATTTGGATCAATAACTGTAATAGGAAGGAAATGATCAAATGTAAAACCTATTTCTTTGATCAGTAACTGTAATTTTACTACTCAAATTGAAACAGTAACTCCTTTATAATACTTGTTACAGTAATAACATACTTTTTGCAGCAAAGCATTACATTTGGAATGCGTTACACCCAACACTGTGCATTATCCCCCCCCTTTCCATTTACTGTAACCAGGGGTGTAATCATTAGTCCAAACAGGCCAAATTTGTTTCGTTACGCTGTTTCCGTTTAATCTAAGCAACATAATTTTAAAAAAAAAAATCACCATCAAAATCAGTCTGTTTAAGCTAGAGATATCAGGGCTGCGTCTCAATCCACTGCATCTGCTTACGTCGGCCTTCTGCATCTGCAGTGGAAGGTGGCCGAGCTACAACCGTTTGTTAGACCATGAGACATCCCGAAAGTCGGTCTTCATGAAAACCTCTGTAGCTTCCGGACTATGACCTCACGATGTAAAGGAGATATTCCCCCCCCCCATTTCTCCTTCAACCAAATAGCTGATGTTCTGAAAGAGTTGCAAAATCTGGACCCCTACAAATCAGTTGGGCTAGACCACATATGTCAGAGTCAAGGCCCGCGGGCCACATCCGGCCCGCGAGAAGGTTTTTTACGGCCCCTGGGATGATCTTGATTTGTTATTAGAACCGGCCCGCAGACCGCAGCAAGCCGGCAGCCCGCAGATCTTTTACACGCACCAATACTACATTTCCCACAATGCAACGGTGACGCACCGAGCAGTAGGCTGCTTCATTTCAATATTTATTGGCACAGCAGTTGTCAGCATCACAGTAAAATTAACTTTCAGATACCCATCAAAAATGGCAAAACGGAAGGTGGACACTGAGAACCGGGGTTTCAAACAAGGTGGGAGTCGGAGTATTTGTTCACGGAGGTAGCTGGAAAACCTGTGTGTCTTCTGTGTGGAGAAAGTGTGGCGGTACTGAAAGAGTATAATCTGAGACGACATTATGAAACGAAACACGCGGACAAAAACAAGAATATGGACATGGAACAAAGGCTACAAAAGGCAGAGGAATTAAAACGAGGCCTCAAATCTCGACAGGCTCTGTTCAAAAAAGCCAAATCACAAGGCCAGGCTGCTGTCAAGGCCAGTTTTATTTTGGCAGAAGAGATCGCTAAATCAGCCCGGCCATTTACGGAGGGGGATTTCATCAAAAACTGCATGATTAAAGTTTGTGACGAAGTTTGCCCAGAAAAAAGGCAACTCTTTTTAAATGTGAGTCTGAGCAGAAACACCATTGCCGAGAGAGTAGACCAGTTGTCCATCAATCTAAAAGAGCAGCTTGTGAAAAAGGGAAAAGATTTCATTGCATATTCCTTGGCTGTGGATGAGAGCACCGACATTTCTGACATTGCCCAGTTGTCAATTTTCATCCGCGGAGTGGACTCCAGCCTAAGCGTGACAGAGGAGTTTTTGGCTTTACGTCCTATGCATGGCACAACTACGGGGCATGATTTGTATGAAGAGGTGTCAAGATGTGTAAATGAGATGGAGCTGCCTTGGGAAAAACTCGTGGGTTTGACAACCGACGGAGCACCTGCGATGTGTGGACACAGGAGCGGACTGGTGGCAAAGATACGGGAAAAGATGCAAGAGGAAAACGCGACAGGTGAGCTGACAGCTTATCATTGTATCATACACCAGGAAGCGTTGTGCGGTAAAGCCTTGAAAATGGAGCATGTAATGAGCATCATCACGCGCACAGTTAACTTTATCAGAGCCAAAGGTTTGAATCACCGCCAGTTCAAGGCATTTCTGACGGAGTTAGAAACGGAGCATGGTGATTTGCCTTATCACACAGAGGTGCGATGGCTAAGCCAGGGAAAGGTGCTTCAAAGATGTTTCGAGCTTCGTGAGGAGATTTGTCTGTTCTTGGACAGCAAAGGGAAAGACACAACAACTCCGAGACGAAATGTTTCTGTGTGAAATGGCTTTTCTGTGTGACATTACGAGTCATCTGAATGCAATGAACTTGCAGCTGCAGGGTCGGGATCGTGTCATCTCTGATATGTACAGTACAGTGAAGGCATTTAAAACCAAACTGACTCTGTGGGAGACGCAGATGCGGAAAGAAAATTTGAGCCACTTTCCCAGCTGCCAGACCATGAAAGAGAAGCTCTCTACCAGTGCGTTCCCGAGCGCACAGTTGGCTGATAAAATAGGTATGCTTGCCGCTGACTTTCGACGCCGATTTGCTGACTTTGAAGCACAAAAAGCAGGTTGGAACTGCTCGGTAACCCATTTGCTGTTGACGTGGAAAGCTCACCACCAAACCTCCAAATGGAGTTGATTGACCTCCAATGCAATGATGCACTGAGGGCAAAATATGCGGCAGTGGGTGCTGCGGAGTTCGCCCGTTTCCTCCCCGACACAATGCCCCAGCTGCGCATCCAGGCTGCTCAAACGTTGTCTATGTTTGGCAGCACATACCTGTGTGAACAACTGTTTTCTTTGATGAACTTGAACAAAACATCACACAGAAGTCGACTTACTGCTGAACACCTCCACTCAATTCTGAGGATTTCCTCAGCTCAGAGCCTTACCCCGAACATTGATGAACTTGTGGAAAAGATGGGACACCACCAAGTATCACCCTCAACCTCAAACAAGTGAACATTACTGTGCAATCACATATTTAGAGTTTTTACTCAGTTCAAGTTTAAAAGTTAAAGTTTAATATTTGTTTTCACTGCATGTTACTTCTCCTTAAACAAAGTGTTGTTTTTGATTAATAGATTTTTGCACTTTATTTTATTGTATTTCAATCCAATTATATTTTAAAAATATTTCAGTTGAGTGGATGATAGAAAATTGCTATTATTGTTTTTTTCTTTGAAGTAAATTTAGCCCACTTTTGCTAAAATAGAAAATATAGGCTACTGATGGTGCCTTGAATACCGGTTTCTTTCATTTAATGTTCATGTTATGGGGATTTTTATATAAAGGAAATTTGTCTTTTGTGTCTGTTGAAAATTAAAGATTACTGACAGAGCCATAAGAAAATATTGCTTTATTTATCTGATCATATTGGAATATATTTGTTAGGTTTTCAGTAGGTTCAATTAGGTTCACTAGACTATATGCGTCATTTAAAAAATTTTCAATGAACATTCGAACAGTCCGGCCCTCGGCTTGTAGCTAAATTTTTTATTTGGCCCTCCGTCCATTTGACTTTGACACCCCTGGGCTAGACAATCTGGACCCTCTCTTTCTAAAATGATCCGCCGCAATTGTTGCAACCCCTATTACTAGCCTGTTCAACCTCTCTTTCGTATCATCTGAGATCCACAAAGATTGGAAATCTGCTGCGGTCATCCCCCTCTTCAAAGGGGGAGACACTAGACCCAAACTAAGGTCTTCGAAAGCCAAGTTAACAAACAGATCACCGCCCATTTCGAATCCCACTGTACCTTCTCCGCTATGCAATCTGGTTTCCGAGCTGGTCATGGGTGCACTCAAGGGTGCACTCAAGGTCCTAAACGTCATCATAACCGCCATCGATAAAAGACAGTACTGTGCAGCTGTCTTCATCGACCTGACCAAGGCTTTCGACTCTTGTCAATCACTGCATTCTTATCGGCAGACTCAACAACCTTGGTTTCTCAAATGACTGCCTTCTCTGCCTTCTCGGGCCGACTCTCTTCTCTGCATACATCAATGATGTCGCTCTTGCTGCTGGTGATTCTCTGATCCACCCCTATGCAGATGGTACCATTCTGTATACTTCTGGCCCTTCTTTGGACACTGTTAACTAACTTCCAGATGAGTTCAATGCCATACAACTCTCCTTCTGTGGCCTCCAACTGCTCTTAAATGCAAGTAAAACTAAATAATAAATAAAATGCATGCTCTTCAACCGATCGCTGCCCACACCTGCCCGCCCGTCCAGCATCACTACTCCGGATGGTTCTAAGTTAGAATGTGGACAACTACAAATACCTAGGTGTCTGGTTAAACTGTAAACTCTCCTTCCAGACTCACATTAAGCATCTCCAATCCAAAATTAAATCTTGAATCGGCTTCCTATTTCGCAACAAAGCATCCTTCACTCATGCCACCAAACATACCCTCATAAAAGTGACTATCCTACCAATCCTCAACTTCGGCAATGCCATTTACAAAATAGCCTCCAACACAGAAAATTGGATGCAGTCTATCACAGTGCCATCCGTTTTGTCACCAAAGCCCCATATACTACCCACCACTGCAACCTGTATGCTCTCGTTGGCTGGCCCTTGCTTCATATTCGTTGCCAAACCCACTGGCTCCAAGTCATCTATAAGTCTTTGTTAGGTAAAGCCCCGCCTTATCTCAGCTCACTGGTCACCATAACGTGCTCCAGCAGGCTTTGGCCGCCTTTCCTTCCTGTTCTCTGCTGCCAATGACTGGAACGAACCGCAAAAATCACTGAAACTGGAAACACCTATCTCCCTCACTAGCTTTAAGCACCAGCTGTCAGAGCAGCTCACAGATTACTGCACCTGTACATAGCCCATCTATAATTTAGCCCAAACAACTAACTCTTCCCCTACTCTATTTATTGTGCTCCTTTGCACCCCATTATTTCTCTCTCTACTTTGCACATTCTTCCACTGCAAATCTACCATTCCAGTGTTTTACTTGCTATATTGTATTTACTTCGCCACCATGGCCTTTTTGCCTTTACCTCCCTTCTCACCTCTTTTGCTCACGTGTCGAACTGCTTTGCTTTATCTTGGCCAGGTCGCAATTGTAAATGAGAACTTGTTCTCAACTTGCCTACCTGGTTCAATAAAGGTGAAATAAAATAAAAATTATTCCTTAGGAATTATTTTTTGACTCTGCTTTGCCATTTATGAATGTGTTATTCAATGTGTTTCTATGGTCTATAGTAGTAAAGGCCAAATTCAATATGTTTTTTATTTTAAATATCTTTATTTTGGGGGGATACCTACAGGGGTCCTTAAATTCAAAATGAAATCTTTAAACAATTCCATTTGTTAGCTTAGTAAACGTTGAAATACATGCTCTGGATAAGAGCGTCTGCTAAATGACTTAAATGTAAATGTAAATGTAAATACATGATTTTTGTTTGGCATACTTTTAAAGGCCCAATGCAGCCATTTTTTAAATCAATATCAAATTGTTTCTGGGTAACAATTAAGTACCTTACTGTAATAGATCTCCTTTCAAATAGGCAAAAAAAAGCTTTTTTAGCCCAAAAACGACTCGGGAAACCATGCAGTTTATTAGGCTACAGATTAAATAAATTACGATGAATTTCACAGGGAGATGAAAGTGCAAGGTGATTAGCTTTATTATGCTCCTTTCAAATAAATATCAAGGGTCTTATTCTGGTGACATGATGATCGATGCTTGACTGCCATGTGACAAATAAAAACATTCTCGCTCTTATCCTTATCTACCTCATGTAGACTAGCCTACCTGCACAGCATCTGCAAGCTGTTGGCTAGAGCCACAGATTAACCATTAAACCATTATATTGACCAGAAACTCAACTGGCGGCTCTAACAATGAAAATAGAATAAACCCCCACTTCCCTCCATTATGCTCGCAAACGTGCAATCTTTGGACAATAAAATCGACGAGTATGCTGAAGATTAAACTACCAATGGGACATTAAAAACGAACACAGTATGCTTCACAGAGCCGTGGCTGAACAATGACAACATCAACATACATCTGGTTGGTTATACGATGTACCGGTAGGATAGAACAGCGGCCTCTTCTTTGTAGATGTTTGCATGCCACCATAGCTAGAGGCTGGCACTAAGACAGCATTGAATGAGCTGTATTCCGCCATAAGCAAACAAGGAAACACTCACCCAGGAGGCGCTCCTAGTAGCCAAGGACTTTAATGCGGGGAAACTTAAATCTGTTTTACCAAATTTCTATCAGCATGTTAAATGTTCAACCAGAGGAAAAAGAACTCAGCACCACTTATACTCCACACACAGAGACGCATAAAGTTCTCCCTCGCCCTCCATTTTGCAAATCTGACCATAATTCTATCCTTCTGATTCCTGCTTACAAGCAAAAATTAAAGCAGGATACACCAGTGACTAGATCAATTTTTTTTTAAGTGGTCAGAGGAAGCAGATGCTAAACTACAGGACTGTTTTGCTAGCACAGACTGGAATATGTTCCAGGATTCCACCGATGGCATTGAGGAGTACACCACATCAGTCATGGGCTTCATCAATAAGTGCATTGATGACGTCATCCCCACAGTGACTGTTAGAGGTCGACCGATTAACTAGGGCTGATTTCAAGTTTTCATAACAATCGGAAATCAGTATTTTTGGACACCGATTAGATTTGATTTAACTAGGCAAGTCAGTTAAGAACACATACTTATTGTTAATGACGGCCTAGGAACGGTGGGTTAACGGCCTTGTTCAGGGGCAGAACGACAGATGTTTACCTTGTCAGCTCAATCTTGCAACCTTACGGTTACCTAGTCCAACGCTCTAACCACCTGCCTCTCATTGCACTCCACAAGGAGCCTAGCCTGCCTGTTATGCAAATTCAGTAAGAAGCCAAGGTAAGTTGCTAGCTAGCATTAAACTCATCTTATAAAAAACAATCAATCAATCATAATCACTAGTTAACCACACATGGTTGATGATATTACTAGTTTATCTAGCGTGTCCTGCGTTGCATATAATCGATGCGGTGCGCATTAACGAAAAAGGTACCTAACCATAAACATCAATGCCTTTCTTAAAATCAATACACATGTATACAGTGGGGCAAAAAAGTATTTAGTCAGCCACCAATTGTGCATGTTCTCCCACTTAAAAAGATGAGGCCTGTAATTTTCCTCATAGGTACACTATGACATACAAAATTAGATTTTTTTCTCTCCAGAAAATCACATTGTAGGATTTTTAATGAATTTATTTGTAAATTATGGTGGAAAGTAAGTATTTGGTCAATAACAAAAGTTTCTCAATACTGTTATATACCCTTTGTTGGCAATGACAAGAGGTCAAACATTTTCTGTAAGTCTTCACAAGGTTTTCACACACTGTTGCTGGTATTTTGGCACATTCCTCCATGCAGATCTCCTCTAGAGCAGTGATGTTTTGGGGCTGTTGCTGGGCAACACGGACTTTCAACTCCCTCCAAAGATTTTCTATGGGTTGAGATCTGGAGACTGGCTAGGCCACTCCAGGACCTTGAAATGCCACTCCTTCGTTGCCCGGGCGGTGTGTTTGGGATCATTGTCATGCTGAAAGACCCTGCCACGTTTCACCTTCAATGCCCTTGCTGATGGAAGGAGGTTTTCACTCAAAATCTCACGATACATGGCCCCATTCATTCTTTCCTTTACACGAATCAGTCGTCCTGGTCCCTTTGCAGAAAAACAGCCCCAAAGCATGATGTTTCCACCCCCATGCTTCACAGTAGGTATGGTGTTCTTTGGATGCAACTCAGAATTCTTTGTCCTCCAAACACGACGAGTTGAGTTTTTACCAAAAAGTTATATTTTGGTTTCATCTGACATTCTCCCAATCTTCTTCAGGATCATCCAAATGCTCTCTAGCAAACTTCAGACGGGCCTGGACATGTACAGCATGGGGGACACGTCTGGCACCGCAGGATTTGAGTCCCTGGCGGCGTAGTGTGTTACTGATGGTAGGCTTTGTTACTTTGGTCCCAGCTCTCTGCAGAACATTCACTAGGTCCCCCCGTGTGGTTCTGGGATTTTTGCTCACCGTTCTTGTGATCATTTTGACCCCACGGGGTGAGATCTTGGGTGGAGCCCCAGATCGAGGGAGATTTATCAGTGGCCTTGTATCTCTTCCATTTCCTAATAATTGCTCCCACAGTTGATTTCTTCAAACTAAGCTGCTTACCTATTGCAGATTCAGTCTTCCCAGCCTGGTGCAGGTCTACAATTTTGTTTCTGGTGTCCTTTGACAGCTCTTTGGTCTTGGCCATAGTGGAATTTGGAGTCTGACTGTTTGAGGTTGTGGACAGGTGTCTTTTATACTGATAACAAGTTCAATCAGGTGCCATTAACACAGGTAAAGAGTGGAGGACAGAGGAGCCTCTTAAAGAAGAAGGTACAGGTGTGTGAGAGCCAGAAATCTTGCTTGTTTGTAGGTGACCAAATACTTATTTTCCACCATAATTTGCAAATAAATTCATTTAAAAAATCCTACAATGTGATTTTCTGGATGTTTTTCTCTCATTTTGTCTGTCATAGTTAAAGTGTACCTATGATGAAAATTACAGGCCTCTCATCTTTTTAAGTAGGAGAACTTGCACAATTGGTGGCTGATTAAATACTTTTTTGCCCCACTGTATATTTTAAACCTGCATATTTAGTTAATATTGCCTGCTAACATTAAGTTCTTTGTGTCACTTCTCTTGCAACAGAGTCAGGGTGTATGCAGCAGTTTGGGCCGCCTGGCTCGTTGCGAACTGTGTGAAGAATATTTCTTCCTAACAAAGACAGCCAACTTCACCAAACGGGGAATGATTTAACAAAAGCTCATTTGCTAAAAAGCAATCGTTACACGACTCTACCTAACCATAACCATCAATGCCTTTCTTAAAATCAATACACAGAAGTATATATTTTTAAACCTACATATTTAGCTAAAAGAAATCCAGGTTAGCAAGCAATATTAACCAGGTGAAATTGTGTCACTTCTATTGCGTTCATTGCATGCAGAGTCAGGGTATATGCAACAGTTTGGGTAGCCTGGCTCATTGAGAACTAATTTTCCAGAATTTTCGTAATTATGACATAACTTTGAAGGTTGTGCAATGTAACAGGAATATTTAGACTGATGGATGCCACCCATTAGATGAAATACGGAACGGTGCTGTATTTCACTGAAAGAATAAACGTCTTGTTTTCAAGATGATAGTTTCCAAATTCAACAATATTAATGACATAAGGCTCATTTTTCTGTTTGTTATTATGTTATAATTAAGTCTATGATTTGATACAGTCTGACTGAGCGATGGTGGGCACCAGCAAGGTCGTAAGCATTCATTCAAACAGCACTTTCGTGCATTTTGCCAGCAGCTCTGCTGTTTATGACTTCAAGCCTATCAACTCCCGAGATTAGGCTGGTGTAACCGATGTGAAATGGCTAGCTAGTTAGCGGGGTGCACGCTAACTTTTCAAACAGCTTTTCAAACGTCAGTGGCTCTGAGACTTGGAGTAGTTGTTCCCCTTGCTCTGCATGGGTAACGCTGCCTTGAGGGTGGCTGTTGTCGATGTGTTCCTTGATCGAGCCCAGGTGGCAATACTAAAGTTCCTGGCAATACTAAAGTGCCTATTAGAACATCCAATAGCCAAAGGTATATGAAATACAAATGGTAGAGAGAAATAGTCCTATAATTCCTATAATAACTACAACCTAAAACTTCTTACCTGGGAATATTGAAGACTCATGTTAAAAGGAACCACCAGCTTTCATATGTTCTCATGTCCTGAGCAAGCAACTCAAACGTTGGCTTTCTTACATGGCACATATTGCACTTTTACTTTCTTCTCCAACACTTTGTTTTTGCATTATTTAAACCAAATTGAACATGTTTCATTATTTATTTGAGGCAAAATTTATTTTAATTATGTATTATATTAAGTTAAAATAAGTGTTCATGCAGTATTGTTGGAACTGTCATTATTACAAATAAAATAAACGTAAAATCGTCCGATTAATCATTATCAGCTTTTTTTGGTCCTCCAATAATCGGTATTGGCGTTGAAAAATCATAATCCTCTAGTGACTGTACATACATACCCTAACTAGAAGCCATCGATTACACACAGCATCCGCACTGAGCAAAAGGAGCAGGACTCTAACCTGCTGCCGCTTTCAAGGAGCAGGACTCTACCCCGGAAGCTTATAAGAAATCCCGCTATGCCCTCCGACGAACCATCAAACACGCAAAGCGTCAATACAGGACTAAGGTTGAATCGTACTACACCGGCTCTGACGCTCGTTGGACGTGGCAGGGCTTGCACACCATTACAGACTACAAAGGGAAGCACAACCGAGAGCTGCCCAGTGACACGAGCATACCAGATGAGCTAAACTAATTCTATGCTCGCTACGAGACAAATAACACAAACACGCATGAGAGCACCAGCTGTTCCCGGAAGACTGTGTGATCATGCTCTCTGCAGCCGATGTGAGTTACAGGTCAAAATCCACAAGGCCGCAGGGCCAGACGGATTTCCAGGACGTGTACTGCGAGCATAAGCTGACAAGTGTCTTCACTGATATTTTCAACCTCTCCCTGTCCGAGTCTGTAATAGCAACATGTTTTAAGCAGACCACCATAGTCCCTGTGCCCAAGAACACTAAGGTAACTTGCCTAAATGACTACCGACCCGACCGGTAGCACTCACGTCTGCAGCCATGAAATGCTTTGAAAGGCTGGTCATGGCTCACATCAACACCATCATCCCAGACACCCTAGACCCACTCCAATTTGCATACCACCCCAACAGAGCCACAGATGATGCAATCTCTATTGCACTTCACACTGCCCTTTCCCACCTGTAAAAAAATAACACCTGTGAGAATGCTATTCATTGACTACAGCTCAGCGTTCAACACCATAGTGCCCTCAAAGCTCATCAATAAGCTAAGGACCCTGGGACTAAACACCTCCCTCTGCAACTGAATCCTGGACTTCCTGACGGGACGCCCCCAGGTGGTAAGGGTAGGTAACAACACATCCGTCACGCTGATCCTCAACACAGGGGCCCCTCAGGGGTGCGTGCTCAGTCCCATCCTGTACTCCCTGTTCATTTATGACTGCATGGCCTGGCACGTGTCCAACACCATCATTAAATTTGCCGATGACACAACAGTGGTAGGCCTGATCACCGACAACGATGAGACAGCCTATAGGGAGGAGGTCAGAGACCTGGCCGTGTGGTGCCAGGACAACAACCTCTCCCTCAACGTGATCAAGACAAAGGAGATGATTGTGGACTACAGGAAAGGAAGGACCAAACACACCCCCATTCTCATCGACGGGGCTGCAGTGGAGCAGGTTGAGAGCTTCAAGCTCCTTGGTGTCCACATCACCAACAAACTAAAATGGTCTAAGCACACCAAGACAGTCAATGGAGAGGGCATGGCAAACCTATTCCCCCTCAGGAGACTGGGAAGATTTGGCATGGGTCCTCAGATCCTCAAAAGATTCTACAGCTGCATCATCGAGATCATCCTGACTGGTTGCACCGACCGCAAGGCACTACAGAGGGTAGTGCGAACCCATGAGTACATCACTGGGGCCAAGCTTCCTGCCATCCAGGACCTCTATACCAGGCAGTGTCAGCTGAAGGACCTAAAAATGTTCAAAGACTCCAGCCACCCTAGTCATAGACTGTTCTCTCTGCTACCACACGGCAAGCGATACCAGAGCACCAAGTCTAGGTCCAAGAGGCTTCTAAACAGCTTCCACCCCCAAGCCATAAAAGTCCTGAACATCTAGTCTCACCCCCTCGTTACACCACTGCTACTCTCTGTTGTCATCTATGCATAGTCACTTTAATAACTATACTTTATTGTTGGTTAACTTTATTGTTGGTTGGGGCTTGTAAGTAAGCATTTCACTGTTGTAGAAGACACGTGACTAATACAATTTGATTTGAGGTTATATAAAGTTTTCCTTTAAAAAAACACCTGGGCCTTCCGGGTGGCGCAGTGGTCTATGGTACTATGTGGCACAGTGCTAGCTGATTCTGGGTTCGAGCCCAGGCTCTGTAGCAGCCTGCCGCGACCGGGAGGCCCATGGTGTGGCGCACAACTGGCCCCGCGTCGTCCAGTTTAGGGAGGGTTTGGCCGGCAGGGATATCTTTGTCTCTTCGCGCACTAGCGATGCCGGGAGCAGTGTAGCAGGTGAGGCTTGGTTGGGTTGTGTTTCGGAGGACGCATGGCTCTCGACCTTCCACATCGCCTTCGCTTCTCCCGAGTCCTTATAGGAGTTGCAGCAATGAGACAAGACTGTAACTACTACCAATTGGATACAACGAAAAAAGGGGGTTAAAAAAACAAAAAACTTCTGTATGGAGGATATAGTAGGGAATATAAATGTGCCTCTGGACGACATTGTTTGCAACACTAGGGCTGAATTCCGAAATACATTAAATCCGCTTTGTTGCCTACTAACGATAATCGCGATACTGGTTTCCGTGTGAACAGCAGGCACAACGATTGCCACAAAGCCCAAATTGGCTATAACATAAAATGTATAAAAGCTAAAATGTGATTTTGGGGGTTAATTTACAATGAGGCATAAGGTTAGCACTGCGACAGGTTTTAAAATCACATTTTTCTAAGTGACGTAAAATATGGGGGTTTATGACTTTGTGGCTGTGGTAACTAGTGACGACTCCGATATAAAGTGTTTTTCTCAAAGTTACCGGGATGTCACGTGTCCTACTTATATCAGTACAGTCATAACAACTCAATCATTATGCAACTTATTTTTGATCAAATACGCCTGTATATATATTTTTTGTTTTCCAAACGCTACACACATTGTCCTCCAACCAAAAACTCCTTGCTTGGTGAGCAATGTCTTTTTTTTAAAACGCCACCTGCTGGAGAAGACATATTTTGGGCCCAGTCAGAGAGAGCAATAGCAATGGAGTCTGTCTCGTTGGACAAAGCCTATAGGAGAAAATGAATAACGTTTTTGTAGGGGTTTTATATGAAGGCCGAAAATAAAGTCTGTGATAAGGATATATTTTTGTTATACAAGACTAGTGTAGGCACATTTGCTATTTAACGCAACAGCTTGACAAAACTATTCGTAGAGTTGAAAATGCGATGAACATTGAACTTTAGTTTTGTATTCAGTACATGAAAACTTATGCGAAATTACATTACATTGTTACATTACAATTACATCGTGTGCATTGTCATCATACTGATTTTAATCGCAACAAGTCAGTTTGGAAAATTAGCATATTATCTTTATGCTGATTTTAGAATATTCACGTGAAAATCTGTTACCCATCGGATGGAAACCTAGCTACTGATAAAAACATTTCCACATGTTTACAGTGTTTGTTAAATCAGCTGTTGTACAATATGATACAAATACAACAAAAAAGTCACAAGGAACACACCATTTTGACTGCACTGGGCCTTTAAAGGGAAAAAAAATCGGAGTATCGGCGTCACTCTGTTACAGTGGAATTGCCATACTATATCCTCCATGACAACGTTCCATGGAGGATTAACATTTACCATTCAATTATTCATTCATTATTCATTCATTCATCTGCAAAGTTAACTTCACCTAAGTAAGAAAGTATTCTGTCCATAACTTTCCACTTTTGATTCAAGTGTAAACACTTAATTTTTCCAGTGGCTTAACAAAAGTTGGAGTTAGGCAGTGGTAAAGTACAAATAAAACAAAAACACTGCTGCATGGAAATGTTGGCCTATACATTATTGCATACAAAGTGAAGGATATTATGAAAACGCTTACAATAATTTTGCATCATTATAATAGTCAAGGTCTGCTGAACTTGGTCTAGCATTGTGCTATGGCTAAAACTTGCGCTACTCTCGTAAAAAAAAAACATTGTTTAATGCGATGGTAAAGTTGTTTGTTTACTTCGAAAAGGAAAGTAGCAACCATACCTTCTTATGCAAAATGTCAAATATCCAATTGTGTAGGGCGTAGAACAATTTATTTGCATGTCCATATCAACATTCATCCACGTTTTCCAGAAGTTGTAGAAGTATTGCTTCTTACGTACTCTGAAGAGGGACGTCGCAACGGGAATGGGCCATGGTAAATCCCCGAAAGTAGGGGCGACACTTTGAGTGAGTTTACTGTCTTTTGCACAAGTTAAACTATCTCCCCTACAACGGATATGCTTTAATAAAATGGTATTTTAATATAATTTAATACTTTTAAAATACCAAATTAATATACAAGAAGAAGTTTAAAAAAACGGAATGCACCCCCAAATATCCAAACTATTGGGATATCCCATTCCTTTAGATTTTTTCTTAAGAACTTCGACTCTCAATCGCATCAAAGTGCAATTTACCGACAGTGATCAGATCCTCAGTTTAATTAATGCCAGCAGTTGGTTTCACATATATTCAAAATATATAGAATAGAGTGGCGACTATGTGGTAAAGTTATACAAATGTACGGTGACTGACTGAGTGTGGACTGCTTAAAGCCCCAGTGAGTGAGTGAGTGAGTGAGTGAGTGAGTGAGTGAGTGAGTGAGTGTGTGCATTAAACCAGAATGCCTACTGTAGCCTACAAACGCTAGGTGTCAGGAGTGCATTACTTATTACTTTTTGCAGTTTAGTAAAGCTCATTGATTACTTTATATCAACATGTAATGTGCTTCCAAATATACAATATCCACACAATTCATTCAGCTTACCAATCACTGTACCTGTACACAGCCAATCTGTAAATAGCACACTCGACTACACAGCCAATCTGTAAATAGCACACCCGACTACCTCATCCCCATTTTGTTATTTATCCTCTTGCTCTTTTGCACCCCAGTATCTCTATGTGCACATCATCATCTGCACATCTATCACTCCAGTGTTAATGCTAAATTGTAATTATTTTGCCTCTATGGCTTTTAATTGCCTTACCTCCCTACTCTTCTACATTTGCACACACTGTACATAGATTTTTCTATTGTGTTATTGACTGTACGTTTGTTTCTGTGTAACTCTGTGTTGTTGTTTTTGTTGCACTGCTTTGCTTTATCTTGGCCAGGTCGCAGTTGTAATTGAGAACTTGTTCTCAACTGGCCTACCTGGTTAAATAAAGGTGAAATAAAATAAATACACATTACAGTGAAGGAAATGATACAAAACCACAGGCTGCCACTGCCATGTGATCACTGTTTTGAGGTGCTGGCTGTTTTCTCACCATCTGCACTCTCCCTTTAGAGGGTAAGCTAGGTCAAGTTTATTTTCTCTTCTTTTGGTTTTCTCTGCCCACAGAATTTAAGTAAACACATCCTCTGCACTACTGCCATTGAGTGTAGGCTAAAACGTCTATCTGGGTATCATCTATCAAACATCAGATGTTCAGTTTGCAATGGTCTTGTTGAAGGACCATCTAGGCCTGATGATTACGCATCAAACGTCAACCTCCAGTAAGGTTAACTCAAACAGGTTTCACAACCATTCTCATAGTGAGCAACTGAGGTGTACATCAGGTGCCAACAGGGTACAGATAAGGCCATGAGAAAACGACGCAATGTTTGTTCTCATCACTGCTCGCGTAGAGAGCACAAAACGGAAACTGACTGATGCCTCTCACCCATTAACCTAAAGCGGTGCCCGGCAGTCAGGTTAAAGGGTTACGGATCTTGCGTCTTATTTCAGTGCCGTGATTGACAGAGAATATAATGTCCCAACGGTGAGGCCCTCAGCATGTCCGTGGTGAGGCCCTCAGTTTCTCCCCTGCAGATAAAACAACTGTCACTATAATGTGAGATGAGTTTTCTAAAATAAACAATTGATATGGAAGCCTCATCCTTATCTTCATCGAAAGATAAGGAATCTGCTAGGCAAAATCATTAGAGGTGAGATTCATTTTGAGATCTTGTTATTTTGGCAATGTAAAGCGTTTTGATTTACCGTGAGTGTTCCAATTAATGTAATTGAAATAACTTAGTTGTCAGTGTCTTGATACTTTGTAATACCTTAGATTTCAGTGACTTGAAAAATGACATGACTTGTGAAGTTCATTGTCCACTTCAACAGGCTGCCATCTTTCTGAATAAGAGGAACAGAAGGTCAGGTCAGGGTTTTCCACACTAAAAGGTCTTAAAGGGAACTAGTTGACTGAAATACAGTTGTGCTGTAGGTTCCCACAGACTGGTATCTAACCCAAGTTTCTCAAGCCCTTTTGTAACTGGGTGATTCATAGTGCAAAAGAAACTGAAAAGCATGTGGGCATGAATGAACATTTGAACTTTCAAGTCATGTAATCAGCCAACAAATTCCCCAAAAAGCACTTATCTTAATAACATTTTATTTTGTATCATTCATGGTAGAATCTGTTTTGTCAATTGCAGTGAATGTTATCTGGTTGCACATAACATTTTGCTACTGTTTTGAATTAAAGTCCAATCATTTTGAGGAAGCAGATAAAAACATTGTTGAGCTTCTGGATCAATTTTGATTGGTAAGTCTGTTTTTATTAAGTTACAGTGACATGAGAAATAAACTGAGATGTGTTTCTCCTTCTCAATATGTCAGTAAGTAGTGTGAACATTTTATGCCTATAAAAGCTATGAATTGTGAAGCTATGTTAAAAATAACCATTTCAATACTATAATTATTGGAACTAGTTATAAGGAAATGTTATACATTACTTACTTATTATGCTTTATTTCAATATGCTTAATATATACCTAAAATCTTCCAACTTAATTTTCATCCTTGTGTTCCTTTAATGTAAAACGTACACACAATTAAATTCCCATTGTTAAACTGCAAAAATACTTAGTAAACTATGACATTGTTTGGAAAAAAGTATCTGCAATAATTGCCAATTATATGAACAATTCATTTATTACAAAAAACTGTTTATTATAAATGTTTTATAATACATTAAATGTAGTCTTACTAATGCCATGAACATAGACAACCATTTTGAATATTGTTGTAATGAATATCACGCAGCAAAAAGGAACCATTAACAAATTAACGTTACTGTTAACAAATTGCCATTTAATATTACTATGAATTTAAGAATGTCAACAATCGTAATAACCAGGCTACTCATGAATTATTCATATACAAAATATTTAGACATAAAAAGACCATCCTATTTAATTTGGTCGTGAAAAAAAAACGAAAGCTAAATTAATCAACCTCACTTGCACACTGTTTTGACCAGTTTTTTATCTGTACTGTTTCGTCTTTCAAATATTTTCTTTGGTGCGAATAAATAAAACCTAAATTCAAATATCAATGATAATCAAATATGCAATTATGATATGTAAAATATAACTTATTTTGAGAAGCTATAATATACACAAAATATATTTCAGAGAATGCTTTCACTGAGCTTGAATTACATAAAACCTAAAATCATAACACAAAATGATTCACCTCAACCTTTAGCGTTTCGGACCGCAAAGAGGCTGTAAAAGGTGCAGAACCCTGCTATCAGACATTCTGGTCAAGTGGCTGGAGACGAGTTCTGGAGGCTGTTGTGCCGCAGCTCTCTGAGGTACCGTTGTAGAAGTCAGTGGACGAGGCATAGCCTTGGTGTAGCCCAAGCTTCCCCACGCAGCTCAGGAACTGGTTCTCCGCCTGCCCTCTGAAGTGGTGGTCCAGGAACAGGTAGATGGCTGGGTTTATGCAGCTGTTGAGAAAGGCCAAGCAGCAGGAGAGGGTGAGGCCCTGACTCAAGACAGACTGTGTCTCAATGCTCAGATCGGCCCTAGACAGCCTGAAACCAATGAGGATGGTCTTGAAGATGTTGAAGGGAAGCCAAGACACCACAAAGGCCACTATTATGATGAAGACCATCTTGAGAGAGTGGCGGCGTCGGGCTTCTGCGCGAGGGTTGCCAGCAGAAACACAGTGCTGGCGCAGGTGGGCCAGGATAGAACCGTAGCAGAGGATGATGATGAGCACCGGCAGGGCGAAGGTCAGGAAGACCATGGTCAGGCTCAGACCCAGGAAGAAGGATGACTCTTCATCCTCCAGACAGAAGAGTTGGCCGTTGGGAGTATACATGCTACGGTACACTAGGGAGGGGGTACCTAGAGCCAGGGACAGCAGCCAGACCACGGCGCAGTTGAGACGCACACACTGGCTGCTGCGGAGAAAGCGGGAGTCCACGAGTCCCACCACGGCCAGGTAGCGGTCCACACTCATGCAGGTCAGGAAGAAGATGTTGGAGAAGCGGTTGACGGCAACAATGTAGCTGCTCAGCTTGCAGAGAAGGTTGCCGAAAGGCCAGTGTCCCTCCTGACTGGACGAGACGGCCCACAGAGGGAGGGTGAGGACAAACACCAGGTCCGCAAGTGCCAGGTTAACCACAAACGTATCCACCAGACGGCCACCTCTCTTCCCCCGGCTGCCCATGACTGTGATCACAAAGAGGTTGCCCAGGAAGCCTGTGAAAAACATGAGGAAATACAGCAGTGGCAGGTAGATGTGAGAATAGGGAAGACTGGAGCTGGAGCGCTCCCCAAGGTAGGTTAGATCGTAGCTGACATTGTACAGCATGTCATCGCTGTAGAAGTACCTGTTGCTGTCATACGTCTCCATTTTGTGATCAAAGTTAAGTCTCTCAGCTGCTTGCTCTTTGTGTGTCTGGCTGGCAAGCTCAATACTTCTAGACAAACTATCTTGCGTCACGTTCTTAAAAACCACAGACAAACTGCCAGGTCCTATTTTCTTCTGTCATCTCTAGCACCATTGGCATGTTTTCTAGTTCTCTATCTGGCATATTCTGACAGAAATTACTACAACGATTTCTAATGAGGATTTTTATAATATAGTATATTTGCATATCAGTTCAAATAGAAACACTTTAGACATGCAGGCAAAAAGTACAGCAAGAAGAAACGTAAAAATATATCAAAAGAAAAAGAACATATACAATACAATATACAATACTTGAACAAAATATTCAAAAACAGCTTAAGACTGACTTCTAGTAGCAGATGAAACAATAAAAACATTTGAAAGGGGCAGGATGTGGTTATGGTATTCACGGGGCTGATGTAGGTAGGCCTGCTGGAATTATGATCTTGTACATATTACAAAACAAATCCACTGAGTGAATTATTAATTTCAATCATTAAATTGAACCTAGACATGACATTGAACATCAACTACAGACTATTCATACAGTCTCTCGGGTGTCACGTGTGAAAATAGCAAACACTAAACTGTTGTACTTGCATTATGAGAAAATACTTGCATTAGAATATCAAAATGGTACTTGCCAGACCCAATGACCGTGCCCATGAATAAATCAGACTTCTCATCAGATGAGTCATAATATACTTGACGATAAAACTTACTGTAATGTGAACTTGATGGGAACTTAATGTGCTCATAGGCTGTGAAAACCATAACTGGAATGACGGCTTGATTTAACAACCACGTTTCCTTTTGACTGACAATAGTCTTTGAACAATTGTCTCTTTGTCAGAAATGCAAATCATCATTGAACAGTTATAAAACATAGTGAAACTAATTTTATAATACTATTTTAAAGGAAAGGGGGGATGACAAAATGTTAAGCCTGACCTGAGCTAGTTGAATGTTGGTTGTGTAAGAGAAGGTTAGTGTTCCAATAAAAATACGAGGGGATAAATTATCTTCCATTTGACAAAAATATTTTCCTCCACTCTTGGAATTGCATCAGAATTTTCTTCCCATCAATACTGAAGAGTTTTCTTAAAATGAAATAAAATACTAATAGGAGTGAACAACTACAATATTCTATTCTAATCAAGAGTGACAGCTGTGCAAACATAATTTTTGCCTTAACTTTTCTTAATATTGCATTTTAGTGTGATACGAGTCAACAATCATACATTTCAATGTATTTCAATCTCTATAAAACATAGAACATGAACAAAAGCAAAAGACAAAGTACCTCCCGACCTAAAATGACCTATAAACATCACTAATGTGGTATTTAGCAATCAGTGGACAACAATGATTATGTTGGGAGAAAAAAAAAGGAAATGGCGAGAGAGTCTGTGTGTTTCCAGCAGTACCAGATGTTCAAAACTCCTCCCTCCCTGAGTGTTTATTAAAACATTCCAGTCAAGTTAGGGACACCGTAAAGTTGGCCCCTCCTCGCACACTCTCCTCCCGTCGACACGCACACAAGGAAAAGGGTGACCTGTCCTCCCACAAAATGAGGGTTTTTCTCATCCTTGTCACTTTGACCTGCCTGGCTAACGCCCAGCATCAAGCCCTGATGGACTACCTGGAGCGGCGTCTGCTAGCCATTGAGGTAAGAGACTGTTCTTCTGCTCCCAGTCAGACCCTGGGCTCCAGAATAAGTCTGAAAGGAAACTCTCTGGGGATCTGGGAAACCTTCAATGGGATGCAGATGTGGGGATTCTGAGGAAAAAAATATTGACTGACTTTCTGCTTGCTGCACCCAGAAAGTATAGATTTCATGCTTTAAATGCATTTGTTTCCGCCCAAAATAGAAGCAAATGGGAATAGATGTTTGAAGATCTTGTATGCAGGTAACTTCTGTAGTGTTCTGATTTATATACAAAAAATATATATATTAGCCTTGTACATGGAGTTATTAGAACGTTGGACTCTCTAAAGGACTGACCAACTGGCTCGCTTCAAGTTGTTGTTGTACAATAAAACAGCTCCACTGCTATGTGTACCCATATCCCATTCTCCATCTTGCTTTCTAGTATTCTTATTCACATGGAAAGTAGTTGGCCTCTCTCTATATGTGTTCTGACTCTGCATAAATAAATACCTGCATAAATACCTCCCTAACAAGTTATTTTGAGCGACTGTACTCAGAGAAACCTCTCGGATCATTCCCAGCCAGTGAGTCGTTCTGAGAAAGAGCATTCAATACTGTCCAATTCAGGTTTATGGTGAAAAGTGTTAACGTGGTTTTAGTGAGAATCCTTTTTTTTATATATACATTCATTTTTATTCAAGAGCACATCAAGAACGTGTACAATAGATATTCAACATATCTTTGCGGTCTTCACAAAGAAGCGTAATGAGATTCACATGTTAAGGGTACATTTTTGGTTGTATAGAGCAAACATTTCAAGAGAATAAGAAAATGATTTGGATAAAGCCACATCAGAAAAATAATAGAAACAAGCAAACAAAACCCCAGAAATGACTGAATAAGATATGTCCGGAACTTGTTGCAAGATTGATTTTATCATCTCCATGTCAACAAGTTCCCGCATAAGACCTATCCACATATCTTTTAAGGGTGTTGCATTTTCTTACGCATTTCCTTGCTGCTGCTAAAAGATAATCTATCAATTTAAGTGGAGAGGAGTGGAGTGTATCCACAGGAACAATACTTAGTAGGAGATGACATGGGTCTGGTTGAATAATAATCCCTATGATGTCCTGTATAACATGGAGAATTTCAGACCAAAGAGACTGGATTTTCCTAAATATATGTGAGGAAGTACCTATTTGTCCACACTGCCTCCAACACGTTGCAGATATGTATTTTTAAATGTTTCATTTCTTAATCAGTTAAGAACAAATTCATATTTACAATGACGGCCTAGGAACAGTGGGTTAACTGCCTTGTTCAGGGGCAGAATGACAGATTTATACCTGGTCAGCTCAGAGATTTGATCGAGCAACCTTCCGGTTACTGGCCCAATGCTCTAACCACTAGGCTTCCTGCAGCCACAAAGGGTGGATATTCCCCATATTACTTTGTTTATTTTATTAAGTTTATCAGGGCTCATAAAAAAACAATATAGTCCTTTGAATTAAAACTCCCTTGTTCGGTGACATGTAGTAGCTTTAGATAGTGTTTTCCATATATTCCCCCAACTCTCCTCTGATATCTGCACCTGTAATTCACCCTGCCATGGGTTCCTAAGATTATCTAAAGATACTGTTTGCATGTTAAGGATAATGTGATAAAAGTTTGAAACGGGCCCAATGCTTTTCTCTTGATAAAGTAATTCAATCATCTTATCAATAGGAGTAACCGGCTCTGTCATTTTTTGGAACAATCCTTTTTTAACAATGAATTGCCTTACTTAAGGTACCAATAACAATTAGTTTAGAATATAATTAATTCCTCGTGGATTTCTTGAAATGATTTAAGAATTGAGCCTTTGAACAGTTGAGAGACTCTACAAAGCCCTCTCTCTTCCCATTCCCTAAATCCTTGGGACATAGTAGCAGGAAGGAAGGCTGGGTTGTGGAATATACACTCTTAGAAAAAAAGGTGCTGTCTAGAACCTAAAATGGTTCTTTGTCTGTTCCCATAAGAATAGGAGAACCAGTTGAATAACCCTTTTTGTTTCGAGGTAGAATCCTTTCCACAGAGGATTCTACTTGGAACCCAAAAGGGTTCTACCTGAAACCAAAAAGCATTCTACCTGGAACCAAAAAGGGTTCTGCTATGGGGCCAGCCATAGAACCCTTTTGGAACTTTTTTTTCTGAGTGTACTGTAGACTAGTGTCTGGAAATGTCATTACTCAGTTCATATTGGCGTTGGATCTCCCTTAGTGAGACTCCTTAATCAGTCCTGCAGCTGTCTGCTTGAAATAATTTATCAGGTGATAATTCAGTCTACTGTGGGCTTTGAATATTTTTTTTAAAAATATTGCTGCATACCACTTCAAACCTGTCACATAGTGTGTTATATCCACCGGTTGTCCCTTTCTGTGGCATTTGTAGCTGTCTTTTCCTAGTTCCTAGCCACACCAATGGCTCTTGTATACAACTCTAATCCTGACCTTTCTGCACTCTCAATCCCTCCTAGCTGAGATTACTCCCTGCGTGCTGATACATCCCTTGCATTTACTGGAGTGCAAATCTAGTCAAGGTCACTCAGAAAAGCTGATCCTCAACCTGCACTTCACTTAATGTCTGTCTTCCTTTAATGCGATGGCCAGAGGTTCCAGGCTTAGAAGGAACAGTAAGGGAGAGAGGAGACATCCACGTGGAGCCTGACGCCACACTGGTGATGACTGTGGCAGTGGCACCAGAGAACAGGGTTTTAATTCATCCTGTGAAATAGGGACAGAACCCAGGACTACTTCTACACGACCTGCTCTAACTGTCTTCTTCTCACCGCTCCCACCAGGACCGTATCTCGCTATGGCACGAGCAGACGAACCGCTACGCCACAGAACTGCGGGAGTTCAAGCAGCAGATGGTTGCCCAGATTGAGACCCTTGACAAGGACAAGGAGACGCTGAGGACGGATCTAGACAGCGTGGGGACGCGCGTGGACCGCGTGGAGCGGGAGATGGACTACCTGGAGACACAGAATGGGGCGCAGCCCTGCGTGGACGTGGACGACAAGCTGGTGGAGCAGCAGGTGACTGTGGTGAAGGAGAAGAACAAGGTCAAGTACGCCAAGGCCACAGGTGAGACGTGGCAGATGTGGTGACATACTGGGGGGATAGAGACACAAGTAGTTCACATGGTGGTTACTTCCTGTGAGGATCATAGTAAAGGCCTGCTGGGAAGAGGCAGAATAGAGCAGTGGTTAGTTACATAGCCCTTCCGTGACATGTACTGTAGACATGATGACATATTGGGAGGACAGACACACATGTAGTACAAATTATTACTTACTAAGAGGATCATAGCATAGGCCAAAGGAGAGGACAAATGAAGTAAACTCAGCAGTAGGGGTAATGTGAGGCCTTGTTTCCTGAACAGATCTTCTAGATGATGAGCAGAGATAGAGAAGGCCACAATGTCTTAGCCATTGTACTGTTATGTAAGTAGGTTAGAAAATATATATTCCCTCATATCATTATTCTTCTCTCAGAGGCCATTATTAAAGAGTTTCAGTGGATTTCATTCAATGTTGTGCTTAACACTTTTTGTTCTGCTCTACAACAGTATGGTTTGTTTTATTTGCATAGAGAAAGCAATCTGAATGCAGTCAATTTAGGAAATAGTTTGTTTATACTTGGTTGTTGAGGTTTAGGAAATGGGAGGTATGTACTGAGATGTGAGAGCATGCTGATGAAATATATAGATGAAGGACTGACTGACTTATGCAATGCTTATTCAAACAGCATACTCTAAATTATGCACCACTTTAATTGTAATATTTTCTCTTAGTTGCACTCCAGCCGGATGAATAGGTAGTGACTCATCAAGTTTAATTGCCTGTGATCCTGATACATGTTGCCACACACAGCTGAGTGCTGTTGCCTACTCGGGGTGCATGTTCTGACAAAATCAGGTTGAACACGTAAAAGCTAAAACTTCACAAAAAAATGTACTATAAGAAATGGTACTATCCTTTCAACTTTACCTAGTCCCTCAGTATTACTTTTGGTTGAACTTTATCAATATGGTATGGTGTAGTATGTTTTATGACATAGGTATTACAGGTATCACAGTTGTAAGAATTGTAACAATATGTACATTGTAATTACACTGAACCTGCTATGTAAAGTTGACTACCATGTAAAAAAAACATGGTTTTAGCCCAACTCATGAATCTATCGTCTCTCTTCCAGACTGCAGGGACATGATCTCTAGCATCAAAGCCATGAAGATTTTGAAGCGAGTTGGAGGCCCAAAGGGCATGTGGACCAAAGATGTGGGCAGTAGCTCGGGCAAAGTCTACATCTTCAACGGCACAGACGAGGACACCATCTATGAGTTTGGCTCCATCCGGGACTTCACCATCTCCCAAGGCACGTCCATGGCCAAGACCGTGAAGCTTCCGTCTCCTTGGCGAGGCAGCGGCCACACTGTCTACAACAACCACGCCTACTACGTGAAGGAAGGCAAGGAGCTTCGGCTGATCAAGTACAACCTGCAGAATGGCTCGGTGGCAGACAGCGCTGTGTTCCCCGTCCAGGACCATGTCCCAGTGTACAGCCTGACTCCGGAGACGGTCATTGACCTGGCCGCAGATGAGGAGGGCCTCTGGGCCATCTACGCCACCAAGGAGACTGAGAGGCACATCTCACTGGCCAAGATGGATGCCAACACGCTGGACATCGAGCAGATGTGGGACACGCCGTGCCCGCGAGAGAACGCAGAGGCCGCCTTCATCATCTGCGGCACGGTGTATGTGGTCTACAACACCGCGCTGCCCAGCCGCTCACGCGTCCAGTGCGTCTTTGACGTCAGTGATATGGTAACCAATGACGATGCACCTCTAGTGTACTTTCCCAAGCGCTACGGCTCTCACTCCAGCCTCAAGTACAACCCGCTGGAGCAGCTGATCTACGCTTGGGATGACGGCTACCAGATCCTCTACAAACTGGCCATGAAGAAGAAACTGGAGGTATGAGCTCAGCAGGGCCGTCTAATGTTGAGGTGGGTTTGAGATTTCGCTCATCTATACCCGAATAAAAGCCCAGAAATGTCTGTGTAGGCTAAAAATAAAACATATTTCAGACTGTCATATTCAGTGGAATGTTTTTAACTTTTATCTTCCCTGGAGCAAAGATCAATAACATAGATATGTCCAAAGGTGTGAAAATTACTAACATGGTTTGTTCAACTTCGGCACAAGGTTTTGCAGCACTGTTCTGAAGGTAATATTGTATTTCCTGTGTTGATTACTGACAGCAAAACAGTTCAGTGATATAAAAGCATCCATTTACTGTAGGTATTGCTTGATGTGAAACATTTCTAGCATCATCAAGAAAGATCTAGGAGGGTGTGGAATGGAGAATCTGAAGTAAATACATGCAGCTGTATGATATGTATGTTTTTTGAATATCTCTCAGTTTAGCACTTCTGAAAACCACACATGTTTACCTATTTCCTGGCTATGCCTTTCTGTTGAATAAAAAAAATACTTGCATGAAAGTGTGTAGCTTATTTTTCTTCTATGTTGTTACAGTAAAAGAGGAACATACAGTATATCGACACTCGATTTGGAATGTTAGAACCAGAATCGACAACTTTATTATCACTTCTTTAAAATATAAGGGACGCCTGGAAACAGTTATGTTACAAATACACATGTTCAATACAAAAGTGGAAAGATACTCTAAATTGCTTGGAAAAAACAGAGGAAAGTCATTGATTCAAGCACTTATCACAAGGCTAATGAGGCAAAGGGGTCAAAGGTCAAGCCAACTCCCTCAACAAAGTACATGACATTGCCTGAACAAGAGACTATTGGCAAACACTTCACAGGTGACAATTGAAACAGAAAAGTAAATTCAGGGGGGTAGTCATGTTGATAATATCATAAATATGTGATTCTAAATACAGTGCTATTATTGATGTCAGTATCAAAGGGCATTACATATATACAAAGATGTTAACCTCAGGTGTATAACCAAACCAGGCTGAGCTCAACTGCAAAACTATTGTTGCAATAACAATGATCCCACCAGACCCAGCATACATTAGGCTATTACGTACCATGACAAAGTGACTGTCCAAGAGGGCACAAGAGAAATGTGTTTGTGTATGTGTGTGGGTGTGTGATGGCGAGATAATGTCATTCCAGAGCAATTTACTGCACTTTACATATTCTGAGGCACAACATGTGTGGGTCTGGGTCTGGGACACTCCATATTTCAGGCCTTGCTACAGGGCAGGCTTTGTAGAGTCGTGGAGTATAAACTCTAGCTCCTCCCTCATGGACTAGACAGGAGTCTTGGAGAAGGGCAAGAGCCTTGGCTGTCAAAACTTGCAGTGCGGGTTTTCCACTGAGGAGACATTTCACATGGAAAGATTAGTCATTCCGAAGTGCACCAGCATGAACATTGCTGTCACTGTTAGGAGTGTACCTACCATCAGAAATCCTACAAAGATAAAAGGGGGTACATACATTTATATTTTGGTCATTTAGCATATGCTCTTATCCAGAATGACTTACAGTCAATGCATTCAACAAAGGTAGGCAAGACAACCACATCAACCATATCTCAGTCGTTGCAAGTAGAACTTTCCTCAATAAAGCAGCTATCAGCAAAACACACAGAATTGAAAGTCAGCAGGGTGTTTTTCTTTGTGTCTTTGTGAGTAATAATACCTCTTTCTGAGACTTGCTTGCCTCCAGTAGAGAGTGCCAGTGAGCGATGGGCTTGCGTGGATAGGCCAACATCTCGTTCCAGTGGTCTCTGCCCAGTCCCTCTGCATGACTGCCCACTCTGTTTACACCTATGATCTCATTGTGTCCCACCCTAAGGAGAAAAAAGGCCAAATGCACCTATTAACTCTTCAGCCACATCTGGTATAATGTAACTTCACATTTTCGCTTCTACAATTAGCAGAACTGACAGTATTAGTAGGTCTCTCAGAGGATGGTTGTAGCATGAACAAACATATCAGTAACAAGAACTTAGTCATTATTCTTGATAATATTGACATGCATTGCGTCACAAATGATATTGAGTATAGCATACAGGTCATAGTCCATGACGGATATGTGCAGGCTGACTTGGTCCATGTTCTCAGGGGGGATGTCGAAGATGATAGCTTCGTTATAGGTGGGGTTCAAAGTGTTCCTCTTGATGGTGGTTTTCTTCTTTTTCAAGCGCCGTCCGTCACACTCCAGGGAGACCTTGACATATGGGTCTGCCAATAAACAAGACAAAATAGTATTTGATTAATTTAAAAATGACAGAGTGCTTAGCTACTGAATGGTTCAAGCTGATTTGACTGTACATTATGTCATATGTAATTTAGCTAAATCCGGCGAGACGAATTACCAAACCAGATTACGTTTTTTTTCTTGTAAATCTTTTACCAGAGGTATAGCCTGGTCAATGGTTAGAAGAGTAGGCAACAACGTTTAAGGTGAAACAAGCACAAAACCTTTAAACGTGAACCCATTGACTGAACTGTACCTGAGTATCCTGTGATGTCCATGGCCTTGAGGTTCCTGCACTTGATGACGGTCATGGTGAGTCGGCCTGCGGTCGGCAGGTAACAGAGAGAGAACATGATCTCCCCCAGGTCTACACTCTCCTGTGTTCATTGCCACAGACAAAATACATCAGAACAGAAGGAAACAGTTATCACACATTACAATGCCACTAATATTGTTAAAGGGATAGTTGAATGATTTGACATATTTAGATATTTGTTTCGTTACCTTGAAAGCATTCTCTGTACAAAACCAAAGTGTTGATTGGTATCACTCCTTGTCCATAGACTGCATTCATGGTATGGAAACAAATATCTAAATATGTTAAATTGCTGAACTATACCTTGGTAGTACTATACTGTAGCAAATGTACAATTTAATTCCCATTTAATCTATAATGTGAATGATGGAAGTTAGGCAGTATAAGGGGGCATTGACCCCACATCCCCTGCCTGGTCTCCTATTCTTGCACACTTGTGACTCACACATGGGATCAAATCATTACAGTCGCTCATCAGAGCACCATTGAGGTGATTCCTTATTAGGACCATCGCTTTAAAATACTTTAGAGCTTGCCTGACACAATGGAACCAATGGAATAGTCCCAAAAATGCAAACCAGATAATATAGCACTTCCAACATGCAAGCTCATTCAAACTTGTGAAGAATCCAATGACAGATCCAAAAGGCTATCTGGACTTACACTGTGCTTTCACTTCTGCTTTGCTTGCTCTTTGGGGTATAGGCCAGAGCTTCATAAAATGCATCTATTTGATTCGTTGATTGACTTACAGAGGTGGCGTACTGAATATCCTTCCAGATGGCCATCTCACGGGAGAGGTCCGACACCTCAAACAGATTCTCCAGAATGACCTCTCCGATCATGTCGTGGCGGGAGAAGCGGTCAAAGTCAAATACGCTCAGGTGCAGCTTCCTGCTGCCCAGCTCCTCGTAGGGCACGGTGAACTGGAAGGACTCATCAAACATGGGGTTGAGCGTCTTGCGATGGACGCGGGTCTGGAACTTGCGCTTGCGGTCAGGCAGGAGGTAGATTTTGACGTAGGGGTCGGAGCTGCCGCATAAGTCCTTGGCGGGCAGGTCGAAGGCCTTGAGGATGTTGACGAGGAGAGCCTCAGACTCGTAGTCGTACTTGAGGGAGAAGTTGATCTTACCACAGGTCTTGGCGGCGGCGCAGTTCTTGGAGGACTCGTCGGCCTCCAGTGGGCTCTGTTTGTAGAGCTCTGGCTGGATGCGGCCCAAACTGGCTAGGCTGGTGGATTGGTCCTCTGTATAGGGGAAGTCGCTGCCTCGGTCAAGGCTAGTGACATGGTGCATTTGTCGGGGGAGGTGCTTCTTGAAGGAGCTGTGCCTAGAGACAAGGAGCCATTTTTGCCAGTTGAATCATTTTCTTGGACAATTTACACACTGTAGAACCATTTCAGCAGTGGAATAATTCCAGTAACATATGGCATGCCTGGGAAATCTATGCCCCCTGCTGAATACTGTTGTCAGTTTCCAATTTAGAGAAAATTGAATTGCATTTTCTCTCTGATATTGGATGATTTAGAGTTCTCTTATTTAGCTCAATAGGAGCTCCATGGCAATAGGGGCAGTAAACTGACAATCTCATTGATGTTCTATGTATCTCATCTTAAAGGTCACAAATGAATATGTTACAGGTGTAGATATGCATAATGATCTTTACCTCTATGACACTTTAAATAGCCCCTTCCTGACATATCACATACTATTACCTCAATACTATTACATGTCCTGGACATAAACACTGAGGCTCAGTGGAGCCCTGGTGCAACCTATTGTAGGAGGCCCTTACAAACTGATCTAAGGTCAGTTTTGAGGAAACACTGATAAGCTGATACAAGGGATGCCTTTCAAGTGGCACCCTATGCACTACTTTTGACTAGGGCCAATAGGGCTCTGGTCAAAAGAAGTGCACTATGTGGGGAATAGGGTGCCATTTGGGACGTATCCTAAGTCTGTGTCCCGAGGCAACTTCCTCCCGAAGCCTGACCTATTGGAGGAGTTGGGCTCGGTGGTCTGCCTGGACATACGCGTGCGGCGCAGGAAGTGGTCCTTCATGGACAGCTGCACCTCGGCAGGGATGTCAGGTGACGTGTGGCTGATCTTCACAGCTGCCTCTAGGAAACTTGCCGGGTCCAAAGGATTCTGCTTGTCCGACGCCATGGCGTGTGTGTGCGTGTGTGCGTGTACGAGTGTAGGCCTGTGGCCGTGTGCGGGCAAGGCTCTGTCGTAGGGTCTGTCAGAGGCAGAGGAAGGGGGCGCGAGGGCAGTGGCACTGGAGGAGAGGTCCTTGGTGCGCCAGTGCACCCTGCACAGCTTCCAGGAGGCAAAGACGATGACGCTCAGCAGGCTCAGGCCACAGGCCACAAACACCAGGAGCAGGAGGCTGAAGGAGAGATCTGGAGGGGGAAGGATGGCAAGATGGGTGGGTGGTGGAGGGGAGAGGAAGAAGAAGATAGAAGAAGAACATTACTTTATTGTCCAATTGTACACAAGATCCAACCAAAAATGTGACTTCCGCTTTATCCCAACCCCTCTGAAAGACACACATACGTACACACGAAGGTTGGAGAGGTTGGAGCAGGGGGCAGTCATTCTGCATGGCCCATGGAGAAGGGGAGGGAGGGAGGGATGGGTCGAGGAGTAGAGGAGAGGAAGGGCGGTGGATTAGAATGGGAACGGCAGATATATACAATATGCATGACTGAGATCCGATAAAGGTAAAGGTTTCATTTAAAGACATCGCACTGCTAAGCAAAGTGTTTCGAAACCCTCAAAATCGAGAGCAACTGAGCTGCCACCACCAACTAAGGCATGTCAAAGCATTAATTTCAATGGATTATTGAGACATACAATCCTGACGGGTGTCGGTAAGCATGGTGCATGATGTATAGTCATCAATCAGCTCACTGGTCACCATAGCAACACCCACTCGTAGCACGCGCTCCAACTGGTCCTCCCCAAAGCCAACACTTCCTTTGGCTGCCTTTCCTTCCAGTTCTCTGCTGCCAATGACTGGAACGAATTGCAAAAATCTCTGAAGCTGGAGTCATATCTCCCTCTCTAAGCATCAGTTGTCAGAGCAGCTTACCTGTACCTGTACACAGCCAATCTGTAAATAGCACACCCGACTTCCTCATCCCCATATTATTACTTACCCTCTTGCTCTTTTGCACCCCAGTATCTCTACTTGCACATCATAACCTGCACATATATCACTCCAGTATTAATGCTAAATTGTAATTATTTTCGCCTCTATGGCCTATTTATTGCTTACCTCCCTACTCTTCTACATTTGCACACATTGTAGATAGATACAGCTTTCGAAGCCATCATCGACTCAGTGGGTTTTGTCCAACATGTCTCTGGACCTACTCACTGTCACAGTCATACTCTGTACCTAGTTTTGTCCCATAGAATAAATGTTGTGGATCGTAATGTTTTTCCTCATAATCCTGGACTATCGGACCACCATTTTTTTACGTTTGCAATTCCAACAAATAATCTGCTCAGATCCCAACCAAGGAACATCAAAAGTCTTGCTATAAATTCACAGACAACACAAAGATTCCTTGATGTCCTTCCAGACTCCCTCTGTCTACCCAAGGACGTCAGAGGACAAAAATCAGTTAACCGCCTAACTGAGGAACTCAATTTAACCTTGCGCAATACCCTAGATACAGTTGCACCACTAAAAACTAAAAACATTTCTCATAACAAACTAGCTCCCTGGTATCCAGAAAATTCTAACAGAAATGGCGCCACACCAAACTGTAAGTCTTCCGACTAGTTTGGAAAGACAGTACCGTGCAGTATCGATAAGCCCTTACTGCTGCTCGATCATCCTATTTTTACAACTTACTGAGGAAAATAAAAACAATCCAAAATTCCTTTTTGATACTGTCGTAAAGCTAACTAAAAAGCAGCATTCCCCAAGAGAGGATGGCTTTCACTTCAGCAGTGATATATTCATGAACTTCTTTGAGGAAAAGATCATGATTATTAGAAGGCAAATTACGGACTCCTCTTTAAATCTGCGTATTCCTTCAAAGCTCAGTTGTCCTGAGTCTGCACAACTTTGCCAAGACCTAGGATCAAGAGAGACACTCAAGTGTTTTAGTACTATATCTCTTGACACAATGATGAAAATAATCATGGCCTCTAAATCTTCAAGCTGCATACTGGACCCTATTCCAACTAAACTACTGAAAGAGATGCTTCCTGTGCTTGGCCCTCCTATGTTGAACATAATAAACGGCTCTCTATCCACCGGATGTTTACCAAACTCACTAAAAGTGGCAGTAATAAAGCCTCTCTTGAAAAAGCCAAACCTTAACCCAGAAAATATTTAACAACTATCGGCCTATATCGAATCTTCCATTCATCTTAGAAATTTTGGAAAAGGCTGTTGTGCACCAACTCACTGCCTTCCTGAAGACAAACAATGTATACAAAATGCTTCAGTCTGGATTTACACCCCATCATAGCACTGAGACTGCACTTGTGAAGGTGGTAAATTACCTTTAATGGCGTCAGACCGAGGCTCTGCATCTGTCCTTGTGCTCCTAGACCTTAGTGCTGCATTTGACACCATCGATCACCACATTCCTTTGGAGAGATTGGAAACCCAAATTGGTCTACGCGGACAAGTTCTGGCCTGGTTTAGATCTTATCTGTCGGAAAGATATCAGTTTGTCTCTGTGAATGGTTTGTCCTCTGACAAATCAACTGTAAATTTCGGTGTTCCTCAAGGTTCCATTTTAGGACCACTATTGTTTTCACTATATACTGTATTTTACCTCTTGGGGATGTCATTCGAAAACATAATGTTAACTTTCACTGCTATGCGGATGACACTCTGCTATACATTTCAATGAAACATGGTGAAGCCCCAAAATTGCCCTCGCTAGAAGCCTGTGTTTCAGACATAAGGAAGTGGATAGCTGCAAACTTTCTACTTTCAAACTCGGACAAAACAGAGATGCTTGTTCTAGGTCCCAAGAAACAAAGAGATATTCTGTTGAATCTGACAATGAATCTTAATGGTTGTACAGTCGACAGCTTTTTTCCATCTACATAACATTGCAAAGATCAGAAACTTTCTGTCCAAAAATTATGCAGAAAAATTAATCCATGCTTTTATTACTTCTAGGTTAGACTACTGCAATGCTCTACTTTCCGGCTACCCGGATAGAGCACTAAATAAACTTCAGTTAGTGCTAAATACGGCTGCTAGAATCCTGACTAGAACCAAAAGATTTGATCATATTACTCCAGTGTTAGCCCTACACTGGCTTCCTGTCAAGGCAAGGGCTGATTTCAAGGTTTTACTGCTAAACTACAAAGCATTACATGGGCTTGCTCTTAACTATTTCTCTGATTTGGTCCTGCCGTACATACCTACACGTACGCTACGGTCACAAGACGCAGGCCTCCTAATTGTCCCTGGAGTTTCTAGGCAAACAGCTGGAGGCAGGGCTTTCTCCTATAGTGCTCCATTTATATGGAATGGTCTGCCTACCCATGTGAGAGATGTAAACTCAGTCTCAACCTTTAAGTCTTTACTGAAGACTCATCTCTTCAGTGGGTCATATGATTGAGTGTAGTCTGGCCCAGGAGTGTGAAGGTGAACGGAAAGGCTCTGGAGCAACGAACCGCCCTTGCTGTCTATGCCTGGCCGGTTCCCCTCTTTCCACTGGGATTCTCTGCCTCTAACCCTATTACAGGGGCTGAGTCACTGGCTTACTGGTGCTCTTTCATGCCGTCCCTAAGAGGGGTGCGTCACTTGAGTGGGTTGAGTCACTGATGTGATCTTCCTGTCTGGGTTGCCCCCCCCCCCCTTGGGTTGTGCCTTGGCGGAGATCTTTGTGGGCTATACTCGGCCTTGCCTCAGGATGGTAAGTTGGTGCTTGAAGATATCCCTCTAGTGGTGTGGGGCTTTGCTTTGGCAAAGTGGGTGGGGTTATATCCTTCCTGTTTGGCCCTGTCCGGGGGTATCATCGGATGGGGCCACAGTGTCTCCTGACCTCTACTGTCTCAGCCTCCAGTATTTATGCTGCAGTAGTTTATGTGTCGGGGGGCTAGGGTCAGTTTGTTATATCTGGAGTACTTCTCCTGTCCTATCCAAAGTCCTGTGTGAATTTAAGTATGCTCTCTCTAATTCTCTCTTTCTCTCTTTCTTTCTCTCTCTCAGAGGACCTGAGCCCTAGGACCATGCCTCAGGACTACCTGGCATGATGACTCCTTGCTGTCCCCAGTCCACCTGGCCGTGCTGCTGCTCCAGTTTCAACTGTTCTGCCTGTGATTATTATTATGCTGGTCATTTATGAACATTTGAACATCTTGGACATGTTCTGTTATAATCTCCACCCGGCACAGCCAGAAGAGGACTGGCCACCCCACATAGCCTGGTTCCTCTCTAGGTTTCTTCCTAGGTTTTGGCCTTTCTAGGGAGTTTTTCCTAGCCACAGTGCTTCTACACCTGCATTGCTTGCTGTTTGGGGTTTTAGGCTGGGTTTCTGTACAGCACTTTGAGATATCAGCTGATGTACAAAGGGCTATATAAATCAATTTGATTTGATTTGATTTGATATTGATGTTTGTTTATGTGTAACTCTGTGTTGTTGTTTTTGTCGCACTGCTATGCTTTATATTGGCCAGGTTGCAGTTGTAAATGAGAACTTGTTCTCAACTGGCCTACCTGGTTAAACAAAGGTGAAATAAATCAATACAAAATTAAATTGTCTCTCATATGCAGTCTGTCAGCCTGCCTCCTGGTGGTTTAACAGAGAACTTCACCAGGACCTTATATTCACAAATGAGTTGATCTCTTTTTAGAACCTATTGCACTGTAATTGGGTGCTGTACGCAATGTGCCTCTAGATAAAATGTATCTTAATGATCGAATGCTTATTCTGTGAGTCCGTGCCTAGTCTAAGGAGCTATTTGTTTTGGCAAGTCTGTCCTCACATAAAGGAGAGAAGCCTAAAATGGGGCTAACCATGCCAGTCCAGAGGTATCATGCTCTGGACTGGCACGATTCAGCTTGATCCCTGAATAATAAAAGCCTGTAATGAGTTACATGTGTTTGATTACACATGATGCTGGAAGGAAGAGGAGAGGAGTGAGGTGGGATGAGAGTGGGAGGCAGGAACGAAGGTGGAAAAAAGTTTTTGACTTCCTGGTCAAAGTTTCTGTTTATCAGTACCAATGACAGGGGATGGACTTGTTCTACTATTTCGTTTTTAGCTGTTGAGCACACTGCTAGGGTGTTTTCAACCCTCCTCCACCACACTCCATTCTTCTTCCACTCCTCCTCTTCCTCTTTTCTATTTTGTTTTATCCATGGCTTAATCAACGTAGTTTGGCCTGGCGGCCAGCTGGGAGTGTTAAAGCGTGGTTCCATGTTAAAATAAAAAGCACCATGGGGAATATGACCCCTGATTCCCGTAAACCTCCTTCTCTCCTCTCTTCTCCTGCTGGTACAATAAAGTTTTTTTTTTAAAGCCAGCTGCTGCTGCATAATACGTTTTCCTAATGGAAACCATAAAATCTCTCTCTCTTGCTCTCTCTCTCTCTCTCTCTCTCTCTCTCTCTCTCTCTCTCTCTCTCTCTCTCTCTCTCTCTCTCACATACACAAAAATACACACACACACACACATGCGCATGCATGTAGAGTGCAAGTGTTCACTGTTTGACTTGCAAATGCGCAAAATGTAATTACAGTCTTATTCCAGATAAAGAACAGCCCCACAAACCAAGAGAGCCACACAGGTAGAATAACTGCTCCCCTGTCTCTCTGTGGCCCTAGTCTAGGATGGTTATAAATCACTGGAATGCAAAATGCGGAGCTCTCTGTTTTCTATGATTATTACAAATGCATTTGCATAGGACTTGCACTGGGTGTGGGCCACACATATTGGAGAGGGGCCAGGGAAATGAACAAAAACCGTTTCAGTTTCTATCTGCATTTCCCAGAGGGTTAATGAGTGGAGCATCACAAACAATTGTTTGGAAAATGGGGGGAGGCATTAAAATGTAGGTTACTATCTCCTTAAAACAGCTGTCCAGTCTAATTAATTAAACATGATAAAATACATTAATTATACATGAGGTTTCTAGTAAAGTTGGGAAATTCACAAGCTGTAGCTACAGTTCCCTAAATAAAAAATGGAAGCCTGTAGAAAATAGCTACTCTGGAGCAACAGAGACTGGTGTGAAAATAAAATAGTCGGCCAACGTTTTTGTTTCCTAATGGAGGTGATCATGTATTATATATTTAAAGGTAGTCTCAGCGAGATGTGTTGTCACGAGCAGCACCGCAGATGTTGAGATGAGCAAGATGCAAGACTTTGCTCTCACACGGTCACGCACAGCATCTGCGCATGTGCACGGGTTCGCTTCACGCTGTTAACAGTGTGACAGTGGAGACGTTGAGCCTCTCGCTTTAACGCTCTTAGTTGTTGCAAAAATGTACGCACTATGCTGTTTACTTTCTGCATCTACGTCATACCTTTAATTGAACATTTTCAGGGTAACTCTTTACACTAATATACGGTTGAAAATGGCAGATTTGGGTACTGATATATTATATTGAAACGCAGTGGCTGTACAGTAGCATGCTATAAATTACCTCAGACCTCAGGCACTGTGCTTCACAGCGCTGTATGGGTATTAACTGACAGTTGTTCTGAACTTGAGCACCACGCGCGACAAGTTCCCACATCTCTCCCGCTAATTGGGAAACTTGTTCAAATATTTTGTTTACCGAGTTAGGGGGGAAAAAATGAAAATGAAAAAAAAGTGTAATGAAGAGGATTATACATATTGCTTTGATGTCATACAAACACGTCAAACATCCATAAATCCAAATGTGCACTTCACATTTCCAAATCATTAAACTCATGTAATTTACAGTGTCAACGTTTATGATCCCTATGTTTCATGTACAATTACAAGATGACATATCCTGGGTTGTTCTGAACATGAATGAGCCTATGTTTGTCGACTGTGATGAAAATTTACCATGGCACATGCACCTGTATGCACTCATAACTCCTTTCTATGCGAACCAAAAATACAATCTGTTTCCCTTAATTGCATAGTGAAAGCCTAACACTGTAATATCATATTTTTTAACTTAGCTTGTCATGTTGGCAATATAACAAGCTTTCAAATAATGCCCACTTAACCCAGTTTGTGATTTATAATGGACCGATTTTGGATTGCATTAACAACAACAGTAATTTTATGATGGTGGGGATGCAGGGTTGTGTTCCAAACAAAACAACTACAAGTGTGCTTGCTCTAGTTCCTCAACAGCACTGCTAGGAGAGCTCAAAAAAGCACCTTATAGTTTAAGACTCATCTTTGAGTCATAAAAGTGCATTGAAATGACTTAGGAACTGTGCACACTTTGGAGAGGTGTGTGTCCACTTGGAGACACCAGTTAGTCCTCTCATTCAAACCATTGTAGTTTTTTTGTCTTATGTTGCACCTACAACACATTTTCCAGGAATATTCTTATCGTGTTAATGAATGTATCCAGTTTATTTTCAGATTTAGTTATCAACAAATTTGGCAAGTAGTACAGTAAATGTAAAATGCACATAAAATCAACAGTGTAATGTTTGGATTCAGCACTGTGTCAGGTGAACTTTTGTGTCCTCACCTTTAGTATAAAAAAAATCCCTTAATCTCAAAACTGTTCCCTTTCAATTGATTACCATGATTATGCATATGCTTTTCATACTTCTTCTATAAGAAATATTTCAATTTAGCCCTATCCATATCGACCAATTCCCAGGAGTATAAAGGGTTATTGAGGATCCAGATACTGATTAAATGGGGCAGAAATTACATTTGAACCACAGGGGAGCATTGCTTCCACTCATAACCAGACTCTTTTTCTATAAACACTGCTGAACAAATGATATCTCAAATTATTGTTTGCCCTTAATCTCAGAAGTTAGATTAAGATTTTTTCCCCTCTCTCACACACACACTTGAATCTCTTTCCTGTAGCAGAGATAAAGCAAGTAGCACAAAGGGTGATGTAAGGCTGAATCTTGGTCTTATAAGCTCTGTTTTTCATGAGGGATGGTGCTGAGCCTGCTGCTGTGGCACATAACCCCCCCCAACATACCAGTCAGCACATCCTCGTGGTGGAGAGAATTTAGGACATATGGTTATCCCTGCATACTTTAAAATAAGATGCTGGAATTTCACAGTCAATCAAAATTATGTGCCTTACATGCACCATAATTAACTTTTTGAATATTGGACTTATTTTAGTGGGCGGTTGGGTGACTAACCCACTATAAAGTTTAATGTACCTTCAATGAGTGATACAGCTTCTAAGTATCTCCCGCCGCCGAATGTCTAACATGGTGCTCAATACCCTAAACAGAATCCATCTGAGGAAATTCTCCCTCTGAGTGTTTAGTGTTCTACTGCTGTAATACAGAGTTAGTGCAATTTCAAGGATCAGCAGTTTATTGAGATGTGCGTTTATTGCTCTCACAGGCTCTCTCTCTCACACACACACACACACACACACACACACACACACACACACACACACACACACACACACACACACACACACACACACACACACACACACACACACACACACACACACACACACACACACACACACACACACACACACACACACACACACACACACACACACACATCTTCGTCGCATTAAATATTGATGTGAGAGCGGTGCAAGCTTGTACAATTATAACACATCTCACACCTTTATCATGTCAGCCTAATTGTCCATGCAAGAGCCAAAGCCAAGCGCATGCCCTGGATAATACATGGTATTCTGATTCAGTGTTCAAAACAGTAATTGAATCTAGAATGTCTTTTTAATTCAATAGATGTCAGGTGCTATGCCCACTGTTTTCATGATACTGTATTTGCAGTGTTTACTCATCATAAATCGTTGAATCTTTTGTGATGTTTTCTTTGTAAAAAAAAAGGAACAAATGTAAATTGTGAAAAATGACTGGACACAAAGGCATGACATCATCTTACAATTGGATCTTAGTGTCTGCAAAATGGGAGAAATTGCAGTCCAAACTACATTTACTGTATCTGCGGCATTGCTCTCACAGAAATAAACTGCAGTGAGACCAGACTTGAAGAGCTTTCTTTTTAGGGACCCATAAATCTGATTAAACCTTGTTTTGTAGCAGACACAGAGAGCAACCAAACCCCCAGGGGGTTTTCTCCTCGTCAAGTGCCCTCGTATACAACCTGGTCTCTATAGTAACCT